>NC_091011.1:82260000-83510000 GCF_041146395.1 Eulemur rufifrons | reverse complement strand
AGGCAGCCCTGACCTTGAAATGACCAAGGGGACAACAAATTCAGAAATGCTCTGTGGGATAAAAAGGAAGAAGCAATTAAATTCCTGCAGTTGCAGTGGGGCAAAGAGAAGTAGTGCGTGTGCATTGAGGAGAGGTAGAGAATGGCTCTCATTTAAGTGCAGTTATCTGACTTTGACTTTGTAGCTATTTGCAAGTGAATACTCAGGGTATTCTGGACTCCACAGATATGACCATCCATCATGGGAATAGCTGTAACTATAGAGGGAGAAAAAAGAAGATAAAAATGAGGAAGAAAAAAAAAGGGAAACTGGAGGCCTAGATGGATCTTTTTTTCTCCTCAAAGGACTCTATTTTCTATATGCACAATCCAAAGAGGACATAATGACATAGATAACCTGTTAATGAGTTACTGTGTGCTGCCTTTTCCCCAAAGCAGGACTTTAACTGACAGAGTTCCTGTGTGTCTAAAAAGGCAATAAATGAGAAATGTACGGCTTAATCTTTAAACAAATATGAACGTGCTGTAGCCAAATGGCTGCTCCTGTGGACACGGAGGTGATGACAAATCCATCTAGTCACGGCCTTTGAGGGCTCAGGAAGGACAATCTGATGGAGATTAATGAGTACGGTATTTATCCCAGAGAGTTAGACTGCTAGGGTGGCTTGGTCAATTATGACAATCAATCAAAAGAATGACTTCAAATGCTGAGCTCAGCAAAATGTTGGGGCTCACCAAACCTCAGGCAGCCATGAGGTCACTACCCAAAGCTTTGGTCTTGAGAGAAACACTCATAGGAAACCACCTGCCTCCCCTTCAGAGCTGGATCCCTGCCTTAGCTGGTCTCTGCAAGCCCAGGCTTTCTGCCCTCTAATCGTGTTGGGGAACTGCCACAACCCACTACTCATCAAAGTGCATCCATTTGAGTACGTCCCTTCTCTGAAACCTTTCACCATCCTGTATCCTTCCCACTTCAAAAAGAAACTGTGTGCTCAAAGTTTGAGACCTTCCTGATAGAGTTTATGCACCCCGTTACCCTTACTTCTCACTCTGCATTCATTCTTCATTGAGACTGCTCTGTCTCATGAACACATGGTGGTCAGTCTGATCTTCTGTGTCTTTGCTTATGTTGTGTCCCCTGTTTGGGTCGCTTTCTCCATTTCTACACATCCTACAATGCCCACTTCTTGCCTAAGGTCTGTCTTCAATTCTCCAGTCCTCGTTGTCTCTCTCCTTAATTCTCACTGTGAAAAAATCTTCTAAATGATCACATTCAGTGCTCAATTACAAACTGTCCTCTACTGTTCTTGGATTCATGGGTGGGAGAAATTCTGGCTCCCTAATTAATTGATCGCTACTAAATTTGTGAGAAGAAAGAATCTTGCTTTATATTTATTCTGTATCCCTACATCACCTTGTCTAGTGATAGCACAAAGCAGGTGTTTAATAAATAAATATTAATCACTCAGTTGTATTAGAATTTCACCAGTAGAAATGACTCCACTGTGTCATGTCACTCTTATTAAAGGAGATGTATCAGATTTTTACCAGCCCAGCTTAGTCTAGGCTAAGATTAAGCGCATGCCAAGTTTTTGAGTAGGACAGGATCCTTGAAAAGCATGAAGAAAAACAGCTGCTTTATTTCAACAGTTAATCTTAAAGGGCCATTAAACTTCCAAGCCAAGATAGTCTTGTATCTCTTCATTTTCTCGCTAGAACATCTCTAAACCAGAGCTGCAACATCCAGACAGGGCAAAAATTACTTAGGATAAGAACCTCGAAAATTCCCCAAGTACAGCAGTTCTCTGTCTACACTCATCTGGCTCCTACTGGTAATCTTGCCTGATCAGCAATTGTGCTGCTCCCAAGAATGATAACTATCATTTGCTTGGGCTGTCGAGCCAGCCTTTTCTCTCTTCCTAGTATCTTTTAATGGGATGCTCTTCCTTTTCTCTAACATTTAAGGAAAAGAAACAAATCTGAAGATGCCTTTGTTAGCAAGCAACGTCAAATATATTTCAGGCAAAGGCAGCTCTCTTAAGATCTGAGTGACAGAGTGTTAATGTATTTGGGTCCCTGTCAGCAGATCTGTCATAAGTCTTTACCTTCCCTCCTGCTTATCCACCAAGGAGTGGGCTGAGGCAAGAGCAAAACGGACAGCAGCCAATCAACGTCTCAAAATGCTTATCCCAATGAGCCGTAGTTGTCTAGGAGACAAATAAGACGGCCATCCGTGGGCCTGCCTTTACTCACGACAGAAAGTAAACTCTGAGTCCTAGTTTAAAGCCCAGTGCTTAGCCCTATGTTGATGTCACGCTGAAACAGCCTCGTGCTCACACAAGTTTCTTAGCCCCAAGAAAAGCTGGTAAACAAATGTCACTAACTGTAATTACTTTCTCATTCAGCAGTCCCTTGTGACTCCTCTACCCATGTGGATAAAGCCTTCCAGCTTGTTCTTTTAAAACTGACCTCATAAACCAGACGGAATAGATGAATTCTTTCAAAGTTGCATCTAAATTAAAATCAGTTCCAAATACATTATAAGAGATGATGGACTGTGGAAGAAAGTATTCGGAATAATGACTGACCTCAAAAAACAAAGATTTTTGAAATCATTAAGGCTCCTTATGAAACATATAAGGTTGGTTGCAGATGATTTTTTGCAGACAAAAGAAAAAATAACGTTTATTTTTAGCCCCTCTGGTATTATTCAAAAGGCCTAGCTGGTTATACTGTATAGAAGCTAGTTTAAATATAGATAATTTTTTTTTCTCCCATTGCTTTGCAGAAAGCTACTTATAGAAGTCTGGTTAACCAAGAAAAACCAGCCAGACAGACAAGATCCTATTTCTTTTTCATTCAGAAATAAGACAATAAGTTAAAGGTATTTATAAAAATTCAAGTTGATCATATATAATCGGCCTGTTCTGTCTGTATATAAAAATCACCTCTCACTTCATAGACTTTTTCATCAACAGTTATAAGGATAAATTCCTTTGTAATATTATATCAATAAAAGCACTACTTATAGATTAATCACAAGCATGAGTTGGTCAATTTCTTCCTCCAGGATACTATTTGAAAGAAACATTTGGATGAGTACTTTTAGAAAATGAACACTCTTTTAAAGTAACTACTCTTTCACTTAATGTATCTCTCTGTATGTTCAGGTTTTCTAGGTAAGATATTACAATCCTGTGAACAGCACTATGGTAAGGTGCTCAGGAAATGACTGGGAATTCATCTCTAGGATGGCTGAAGAGGAATTAACATACAAGTTGGGGTATGCTATAAAGCAAATATAGGAAAGTTTATTGCAGAATCTGGGTGGTGAGTATGTGGGTGTTCACTGGACATTTTTTCCAGCTTTTATGTATGTTTAAAATATCTTTATGATAAACTGGTGGAAAGAAATATCAGATTCTTACACTGGTTTTCTAATCATGTATGAAACAAACTGTTGGAAAAGATTAGTGAAGCTTTTCATTAATAGGAAACATTTTTGATTTCTGTAGGTTTTTTTTTTAATTATAGCATCATTCCCTTTAATGCTAATGGATTTTTCTGAAAGGAACAACCATGTGGGCATGTAGACCAATAGTAATAATTGTTATGAAACATCCAGTACTCAAAGTACTTCATAAAGCCCTGCTGAACACATGATCCCATTGTACTTCTTATCCCAGTCTTCTGAAACAGTTTCAACAAATATCATTCTCATATTATAGATGAGGGAAGGGAAACTCAGGGAAGGTAAGTGGCTTGGGCCTGTCTAAGGTCATCAAGCCGACAATTATGAAGACAAAAACCACGTTTTACGTGCTTCTCCCACCATTATCACGATGAAACTTAGCAGTTTCATTACTTTCAAAAATGGCTATAATGAGTCACAACAAAAATTCTACAAAAATTAAAATGTATTAAACCAGTAATAGAATTAATGATACAAAGTAACACAACTTGATAAAATCACCTGAAAACACAGATGAATGTTACAAGATCCCCAAAATCCCCATTAGTAATGAAAGATTTAATTTGCTCAGTTGTCTTGAAAGTGAACACGTGTATTTTTTGAAAGCCATGGTGACAATCTAAATAATCAAACACAAGAACAAAGGCGTCTTCTACTCCATCTTCCTGGATAAAGTCTAAAGTAGCCACAGGTAGTTGGTTATTTGAGGCCTATTCTCGGCATGAAGAGGTGAAACAACACTGTTACTGAATAAATAAGAGTAAAATTCAAAGAAAATCAAAACCATGAGAGGTACATTAGTATTTCTTTAGGTATTTGTAAACACTAAAGAATCAGATTAGACCCAAGGAATCTTGGTTATAAGACTTATTTTAGCACCGTGAGACCATTAGCACTATCTTTCAGAGCTTATAGAGAGGAAAAAAATCAATTGATCAACTCTCTGTTCAACTTAATGATTTTCATGACTTCCAGCAGACCTTAAATGAGACTAATCTATTTACACTAATAAAAGCTGAATCTGTTCTGTACCAGAGAGTGGAACGGCAACAACTGGCCGTGATGCAAATGCTGCTCAAATGCAACTTCTTCATATTAACATAATTTGATATGATGAAAACAATATGCTAGTGCTCCTGGCCACACATCCTTGGGAAACCAGAAGACATTACTGGCAGTGCCTTGGCTTGGATGGGGAAATAATAGGTTTGAACATCAGTATAATTGTTTTTAACAAGTTACTATACTGTAAGCAGCTGTGTCCACCAACCTTCAATAAGGCCTAACTAGAACCCCAGCAATCACTCAGTCTACCAAAAACTTTCATTTTGAATCTTGACATCTAGAATTTAAGCCATGCTGGGCCTACTGCCTTAACAGCAATACTTCTACCCTGCTTCCTCCCAGAGTGTCTTCAAGGAAAATATAGCAAATTGAACATGCCGCATTCTGTACAACTTGCTTCTACTTACTAGCTGTAGTGGATGCAATAGTGTGCCCCCCGAAATTCTGCATGGAACTTCAGAATGTGACCTAACTTGGAAATAGGATCCTTGCAGATGTAATTAAGGTAAGGACTGAGATGAGATCATATTGGATTAGGATGGACCCCAAATCCAGTGAAAGTATCCTTACAAGAGCCAAAAAGAGAACAAATGGAGACAGAGGGGAGAAGGCCACGTTAAGATAGAGGCAGAGCTTGGAGTTATGGTGCCAGAACCAGGAAACACCAAGAGCCATCAGAAGCTGGAAAAAGCAAGGAAGGGTCCTCTTCTAGAGCCTTTGGAGGGAATGTGGCTCCTGGCCTCCAGTAGTGTGAGAGAAGAAACTTCTGTTGTTTTAAGCCACCAAGTTTGGGGTAATTTGTCATGGCAGCCCTTGGAGACTAATCCACTAGGTTTAATGGTCACAGATACCGCCTGCCGCTTCTGCTGCTCAGAAATGGTCAGCTGACTAACTCTAGGAAAAGGAGAAAGGAGGTAAAACAGTATCACCTCCTGCTGTCACACCAGGGTAGTGGAGGGCAGGAAAGAGAAGTTACCAGGTGTGTGCTGGAGTAGACAGCAGCAGTTGGTGCTGAGAAGGAGATAGCAGGGGTGGAGGAGCACAGTCAGCAGAGGTCAGAGAGCCGGGAAGGCGACAGGTAAGGAGCAGGCAGGCAACACGTCAGAGCCGTCAAGGCAGAGATCCACGCACGTGTGACACAGGGTAGGAAGGAGAGGGTATGTTTGACGTTCATTATTGCATGTAACATTAGTGTTTCTATGACATACATTTTATTATTCCCATTTTATAGAGGAAGAAATAGGTACAGAGAGGTTAAGCAATTTGGTCATGGTGAAATGGCTGAGATCGAAATCCATTTCTGTCTGATTCCAAGGCTCATGTACAAGGCTTGGTTCGAAGTATCCAACAGAGCACTCTGTTATAAACCTGACTGAATTAAAGAGTGCCTCAACCATGATTTTTGATGGACTCTCTCTCAGGGCAATAACTGATACCGTGGAGTGAAAGACCCAGGCCAGAGGCACTCATTCTGGCTGCACGCTGGGGCCACCTGGGCATCTTGAAAAACACTGGCCCCAGGCAGGCCCCGCTTCTGACCAACTGATGGGATCTGCGCAGTGGTATTTTTAGGAAGCCCCTGGGTGATTGTAAAGGTAGCGTTGCTGAAAACCACCGCTCTCAGCCCACAGCTGGCAGGGGGGACTGTGTGGCATCTGCAGTAGCCATTTCACTTCTCAGAATGTGCTCTGACAAATACTGGGGCAGAGAGGAAAATGAAAATATGCTTTACATGTTTCAAGACTGCCTAAAATTTATACTTGCACAGCTTATATTTGTTCCTCCAATGATGCGGGAACTCGAGGCTGAGCACTAGGAAAGCCGCCTCTGTTTCACATTGCCCTCCATGAGCCAGAAAATGTAGGCTCATCTTCCATGTGGGAAGAACCTTCCAAAACCCACCAATGTGCTAGACAAGGAAGCAGCTTCTGCTGGTGCTGCTGCTGCTGCTGCAAATATTGTTTTTACAATTTCTGGCCTGTATGAAACAATGCTAGATACTTTTTTTTTAAGTGACTACTGTGGTTCACCAAAAAGCCAAGAGCCTACAACATTAGATCCCATTTCCTAACCTGAAGCTGGGCAGGATGCCCTTGTGTTAAGGGAATGCTTCTTATACGTTAGGCTGGTTAGAACCAAGATCCCAGGGTGGGGTGAGGTTCAGGAATGTGCATTTTTCACAAGCCCCCAGCTGAGGGGGATGCCCCCAGTCCACACTGTGTGTTGCACTGGTGTAAGGCAATGCTTCACAAACTCTGCTGTGTATGCAAACCACCTGGTGATGCTGTACAAATGCAGATGCTGATTCAGAGGTCTGACACTCTTGTCCACAGACCATTCTCCAAGTAGCGAGGGTATAGGATATTCTACTGGGGCAGGGGAAGAAACTTTGCTAGTATCAGTGTTCACAGAGATAGTTGCCCATTCAGCACTTTGATAGGCGAGGGATAAAAACCTTAAGTATCAGTCCCCTCACTCTTTTTTTAGATGGAGCAGCAAAGAAGAAATCAATTAAATGATATCCTCAAATCAGTGACAAACTAGGGAACTGAAGTCAGTCAGTTCAGTCTGTTTCCTTATGTTTGAGGAGTGAACAATTTGTAGACTCTGGGAGATAGGTAAGGCACGAAAAGGTATCCACCTCAATCAACTGTTTCCAAAACTCCGTGTCCAGGATGCCAGCCATGAAATTCTAAAACTCCACGTTCAGAATCTGACTCAGGAGAAATGAGAAATTTTTCTTAAGAGATTCCTTTAGTTTGAATCAGCCTGCTTTGCCTTGCAGTGGGTGAAGCCACTTTGCAGAAAAAGTGATGGCAACAGAAAGAGCAGAGACGAAGGACCATGCAGTGTATCCAATCCAGCCTTAACACTGGGAGAGTAAGAGGCACAAGAACTGTGACGCTTTAATTTAGTCAGAAATCCTAAATTCAGGATGATGAATCTCACACTGTGGGTGGAAACCATGCACACACATGTCCTTGTCCTATGGAAGCCACCATTCATTCCTTCATCTTCACTGACTCATTCATCCATCCATTTATTAAGTATTGGGTGCCTCCTCTGTGGCAGATGTGTTCTAGGAGCTGGGGACTTAGAGAACCAACTGCAACCAATATCCAAGAAATATCCAACAAATAGCTGCTCTATCA
This sequence comes from Eulemur rufifrons, assembly GCF_041146395.1. Classification (NCBI taxonomy): domain Eukaryota; kingdom Metazoa; phylum Chordata; class Mammalia; order Primates; family Lemuridae; genus Eulemur; species Eulemur rufifrons. The sequence continues at coordinate 83,502,312 of NC_091011.1, read as the reverse complement.
GTTGTAAAGCACTTTAGGAGCTGAGGCAGAGGAGATGGTTCTATGCTTTTCTTCTCTGGGAAGCAGCGCAGAGGAGTGAGGGATTTAGAGCAGGGCATCTCTAACTATGGCAAGAGCCCGGTTTATTCCACCCAATTTGTTGCACAATGATACTTTTATAAAATACAATAAAATGAATCACTAGAAAAAAAGAAATTTTAAAACTCACAAAGATATACAAAACACAAGCCCCAATTTTTTATTAGATCCAAAACAATGTCAATTGTCTAAAAATATCAATTGCTAAAAAAAATACAGTGGCTACGTGATCACTCTCAAATTCCCTATGTCTCAGGGAAGACTGGTACCAAAGAGCTTGCAGACAAGCATAATCCTCAGACTCCACTTTGCGTAGAACCAGTTTAGAGCAGACAACAGGGTTAGATCGTCTGGGTTTCAGCTACAGTTCTACTACTTGCCAGCCTGTGACTGTGGGCAAGTTATTTAATTTCATTGTTTCTCAATTTTCTCACCATAATAAGAACACCACTCCACAGAGTCGTTGCCATACATTTAAAGCACTTGCAAGTCAATGCATATAAAGCACCCAGAATAGTGTCTGACTCACAGCAAACGCTACTAAATGTTAGCTGCTATCATCACTACTACCTGCTGTTATGACTGCTGTCATCACTATGATTACTCCTACTATTACTACTAGTACTACTCTGCTGTGCCATTTTGGGCCAACACTTGCACGGCTGTTTCACGTATAAAATGGTGCTGGTACTCTTTTCCTTCCTGTTCACTTCCTTCCTTCCCTCCTGGGGAACCTGTGACTAGAAAGTAAAGTCACTGATGCGAACGCATGTTAGCACCCACAGGAATGTCCCCTCGCAACCCGAGTGTCTGTACTGCCCCGAGGCCATTTTGGAGAGACAAGGACAGAGTGTACTGGGCTTCTCTTCACAGGGCTCCCAGGCGCTGCGTCTGCCCATCACCAAAGGGAAGCAGCCCTGAGACAGCTGTCCTTCCACCCTCCCTGGGAGTCCTGCTGGGCTGACGCTGTATGACACTGGGTGCTGCCCCAGGGGGAAGGCACATCCTCTCTCCCACTCTGTGACCAAACCACAGTCTGGCAGAGGGAAGCACTTCTAAGGACATTTTTAAACGTCCTGTAATTAAGTACTTAATCTATATGCATCTTTCACACAACCGTATATTTCCTCTAAGCTCCCTTCTTAACATTTATTTTGGAGCCCCAGCTAAAATTTTTGAGAATTATTTCTTACTTTTTCTTCCATTTAGCTGCCTATCATTAGCTGGGAATAAAAATATCAAGGAGAAATAGAAACATGTTTCAGAAACAATGAAACTTGAGCATGGCAGGTTGTTAGAAAACAGTTTACAATCCTTATAAAGCAAGGGAATTTCTCAAGATGGGGAAAAAATAACCATCGCCTCGTTTGCTTTTTAAACCTCCAAACTCTGAGAATATTAAACAAATTTATTGATATGGTATAACTAATTTGCATTTCCATGAAATAAAATTTTTATGAAGAAAGAGAGGACAACAAAATAACCAAAAACCAAAGCAAGTGTTTAAGCTCTGAAAGCAAATTTGCAGCTTAATAGCTTGAATGGCCTTGGTGTCAAGATTTACTCACTTATATATAATTACTGTTTCTTTACCAGGTCAAAGAGAGAAAAGGTAGAGGTGAAGTCCTTACCTAGCCTTGGAATGGAGTAAATGATTTAAAGGACAAGAGGCATAGTAACATGTACAAAATGGCAGGTGACGAGGTTGGCAGGATCTGGCAGGCACAGAGACAGACTGGCCAGAGATGCCATTTAGCTGGTAGTATATATGGCCCTGCTGTGGCCCAGATTGTAGTCAACTAGTCATGAGTTTTAATGTGTCTTTGCTACTCTGGAGGAAAATTGTCACGTTGAATAAGCCAGCGTCTTTAGCTCACAGATGCACTCTGTGGTGCACTGTTGCCTTTTTCTCCCCTGTTAAATTCAGCACACTAAGCATTTTAAAGTTGCCCCGTACGGCATATAGCATGACGCTGCAGGTAAATAAACTCCAACAAGTTTTCTGATGGAAATGAGACTAATAACACGGTCAGACAAAACGTAAAAGTAAACATGTTTTTGTCACTCTGTATTTCTTATCTTTCCATCTGACTCTGCAGGTATTTATAACTCTCAAAACTTATTCACTATATCCATCCATCCATCCATCCATCTAGCCATGCATGCGTTCATTCATTCAATAAATTATTTATTGAGCACCTTCCTGTCGCCTAGCACTATAATATGCTTTTGGAACTTACCCTATAGTGGTAACAGACAGAAAATAGACAAGTTAGCAAAATTAATTAATAATTATAGTTGTGATATGTGTTAAGAAGGAAAAAACCCAAAATGTTAAAATATTGATTAACTGGGGAGATCTATTTGGGAGGCTGACAACAAGGGTATTCCATTCAGATGATACAAATGAGGAAACATTAATGAAGAGAGAACTTCCAGAGGTAGAGGAAGGGTTGAAAGAAGCAACAAGGGATATTGAGGCACCCAGAGACTAGTAATAGCAGGAAGCTGAAATCAAAAGGCCAAGAGAAGAAATTGCATTGTGAGAGCCAAGTGATAACTGCAGCTATGAAGCAAGTGTCATCTGGCAGGACCTGTGGAGAGAGGCACCACAGCCAGGACCATGATCCAAAGTGGGGAGGAAGAGGAGAAGAAATCACCCTGTCTCTCTCTCTCTTCTCATCCTCCGATCTCCTGCTGGTGCTTCCTACTGGCAGAACCTGATCAGAAGCCACCTGGCAAGGGAGACCCCATGATACAGTCCATAGGTTTGGCCTCAGTATTGATAATGGATGGCAGTTGAGGGAAAAGGGGAGAATGGAGAATAGCCAGGAAAGGGGGCCTACTTAGGTAGGGCAGTCAGAAAAAGCTTCTCAGTGTAGGTGACATCTGAAGTGAGACTCAGAGAGGAGAAGATCCCAGCCACACACTGAGCCAGTGGGAGAGGAACCCAGCAGGAGGAAGAGTGAGCACACTGTGCCATCCCCCTCTCTGCAGCCCGTACTCGGTACACATCCCTCACCGGGAGCATCTCTAACACAGCCCAGGCCCTCCGAATGAACATCTTCCTGGGTGTGATGCCTCTATCCTATGTTCTCAATATCAAAAGAGTTTGCTCATTAAAAAAAGAATGCTAATAACTAGTACATCTCCCTGAGAAATGTCCAGCACTTCTATTAATTTTAATGTACAAAGAAGGAAAAATCAAGGAAGACATATACAAAGGCAGGTGTAAGGGCAAGCAACTGAAGCAAATATAGCTTCCTTCCATTTATACAACTTCTTTTGAAAAGCACAAGCCTTCCACACTTTGAATAGCCTCATTGCATATAACTTATGTAAAAATGTGCTATTGTGGCTAGGCAGTGGCTCATGCCTGTAATCCTAGCATTTTGGGAGGCTGAGGCAGGAGGATCACTTGAGGCCAGGAGTTTGAGCCCAGCGTGGGCAACACAGAAAGACCCTATCACTACAAAAATGAAAAAATCAGCCAGGTGTGGTGGTGCATGCCTGTAGTACCAGCTACTCAGGAGGCTGAGGTAGGACGATCACTTGAGCCCAAGAATTTGAGGTTACAGTGAGCTATGATGACACCACTGCACCTTAGTCTGGGCAACAGGGCCAGATCCTGCCTCAAAAAAAAAAAAAAAAAAAAAAAAGTTTTTGTGCCCATCTTTCTCTTTAAATGAAGAAACACTATAAAAGTTTGATCACAATGTAATTATTATTACATTGATATATACCTACAATTTAAACTCATACTAATTTTTTTAGTTTCATATTTACCTCCAAATCACTAGCTAAAATGTATATAAAATATCTACCTCCAGCCTATTAATCAAAAATATCTACTGACAGATTATTTTATTCTTTCTGTTGCCCAGAAACCATTTTGTTATACATAGTCAAAGTAAAATTTTCAATATTAACAAGATCATCACTGGAATTAAATGATCTGACTTTTAAAAGCCAGTTTCCAGGTTCAAATTCACTGTGAGCTAGCCAAGGTATTTGCAGTACGTCTGCCCTCAAATGGTACAGAGAGTTTCCCGCTGGTAATTGAGGTTAAGCAGAATAACTTCCTTCCTGTTAATCCTTCATACTCTGGGATGCATTCACCAATGGAAAAAAAATTCCTTTCAAGGACAAATTCCAGGCATGATAATGAGGAGTGGCCTGCATGTCAATGAGACTCTCCATCTCCCATGTCCAAAGCTCACCATTTTTTTTCTTAAAGATCTTAAGGAACTTCCATTATCCAACTACATTAGACCAAAATTTCCCTGGTGCCTGTGAAATTTATTTCCTCTTGTTTTCTCCCTGATGTATCTGGAAACAGATGGCAATTCTTCCTCTTCTTTTTTTAATTTATGACTCTTCCCACGTCAGTGACAACTGCTGATGAAAACAGTAAGTTCAAAGTGTGGGATTACCTGCAGGAGAGGTCGCTGCACCCCCAGTACCTTCATGGTGTCTGCATTAGCCAGAATCTTCAAGGGGTCAGATGTTTTAGTGACTCCTTCAATCTCCTTGTTGATCTCGGCCAAGACCTGGTTGAGGAAGATGTTTTTGATGTACATGGTGAGAAACTCTCGAAGAGGGCACTGTTTGGCTGGGCCAAGTCCTAGGGCATGCTCAATCTCCTGAATAAATCTGGAAGACAAACAGTAAGAAAGATGTTAAATATACCAGAAAAATAGATGAGTGTGACACGACAGATAGGAGTATCTCCAGGCGTTGGCTACTTCCAGGAAGAAGGCAGGTCACCACTTTCTTATTTGTCTATATATGTTTTTTAATTTTTTCAAAATATGTTATTTTGAATGAAGGACACTCTTTAAAATTCTTGATGATATAGGAGTTTGGAGGTTAAGAAAGGGAATGGGATAGGAATTGGAGGACAAAAGAGAATGTCAACCTTACTTATAATTGATTTCCTTTATTAAAAATGCTTAAAACATACATAACAGAATGTTAATAACTATAAAGTCTCAGAGATGAGCACACAGATGTGTGTTATATTATTCTTTGTAATTTTCTATACAGGCAGCCCATGCTTTGTGTGGCTTGATATGCACAGATTTAAGTTACCACAGTTTAGTCAAATAACATCAGTCCTCTAGTAATGTGATTTAAATCCCACAGTGCCACAGTATAGCAACTACAGTGAATTAACCACGAGTAACTGCAGAAAGTACAAACTTTGCTGTTAGCTCTTCAGAAAAAACTATATAAATAACTGCAAGCACCATGATCAGTGACCAATCACATCACTTCTTCCAAAGTCTGGGGGTGACTGATCACTGCACATTGCTATTCAGTTCATGCACAGGCAACAAGGCATGGAGTTGTGGTACCTCCCTGTCTCCTGGTGATAAACCCATGTGACGTTTTATTAAAATGGGTAATTAAAAGTAGGAATTGGCCAACAAAGATAAAAGTACAGCCAAAAAAAAAAAAAAAAAAGCCCCACTAACAGTGATAACACTGGAAGTGAAATTTGAATTGAATATAAATGGAGCTATAGAAGAAATAGCTGCCTGTGGGAATGTTGGCACTGCGGCCACTGGGGGTGGCAGACGCAGCCGGGGCGAGGGCCAACACCCATGAGGAAAGTGGCCGTGACGAAAGAGAGGGAGAGGGATGGGACACCAGGGGAAATAATGCTGGCAAAAAACTTCACATTTAAGGAACTCTTGGAGATATTTCATAACATTGAAAAAACAAAGGATAAATGCTGGCAGCTGATCCAAACTTAGAAGGAGTATGACGGTTTGCCAAGGCCCAGAAAAGCAGCTTGCTGTATTTTATAAAGCATGCAAGATGAAGGTGGCCAGCACTCCTCAAACTACTCTTGATAAGATTTTAACAAAGAAATAAAATACTTTAATTCTCAATGTTTCTAATGTTACAGTGTACCAAATGCATAGCAGTTACCTTACTTTTCATTTCTATATACATTTATAAATAACAGTAAGAGACCTTTTAAGGTTTTGACAAAAATTTTTAAAAGTCATGAAACAACTGTTACTATCCCTATTGATCAAGATTGTTGGGCGTGGTTTCAGCTTGCATGGTCATTTTTACAGTTACACGGTGCTATGGAAAGCAGGCCTTGTACTTTAAATTTTTCTCAAAAAAGAAGAGGAGGAAAGTGAAAGGAAATGAAATGAAATAAAGACAAAAGATGAATAACTGGGAAGATATATTTGTAGCTTATATCACAGATGATGGCTAGAAATCAAGCAGAAAAAAAATCTAAACTTAGTAGAAAAATGATGAAAGGTTGTGAAAAGACTTTTAACAGTAAAAGAAATACAATGGCCATTAAATATTAGAAAAAATTCTTAACTTCATTCATAAGAAAAATGAAAAGTAAACTATACTGAAATACCAATTTTTACACCCCTGGCCAAATTCCAAAAGTTTGAAAACACATTCTGTTGGCGTAAGTGTGGAGAAAGTATTCTTGTATATTATTGATGGAAGTGAAAAAAATGGTACAACCCTTATGAAGGGCAAGTTGGTACTATCATTCAAAATTATAAATGTATTTCCTTTTGACCCAGAAATCCCACTTCTGGGAAATTCTTCTGACAGCTATACCTGAATATGGATGAGATGATCTATATGTAGAGTATATAGATCATGGTAGGATTGTTTCTATGGCAAAGACTGGAAAGAACCCAAAGTCCATCAATTAGAGAATAAAATGTGGTATATCTACAGTTATTATTGGAATACTGTGCAGCTCCCTCTACCCCCAAATGTGGAAGTTTTTGATGCATTAATGTGAAAATACCTCCAGGATAATTTTTTTTTTTTTTTTAAGAGATGAGGTCTCATTCTTGCTCAGGCTGGTCTTGGACTCCTGAGCTCAAGCAATCCTCCCACCTCGGCCTCCCAGAGTGCTAGGATTACAGGCGTGAGCCACTGTGCCTGGCCCATCTCCGGGATATATTATTAAGTGAAAAAAAGCAAGTGTAGATCAATACGTGTTTAGTAGTATTTTACTATGCTAACCTCTTTATAAGAATTGTATATTCTCATTTGTTTATTTTAGCATAAGAACACCCTGGGAAGTCTTATTAAAAAAACCAAGTATCTGTAGGAGGCAGGGCTAGGGGGGTGAGGTCTGGAAGAGGAGTAGAAATGAGACTTTTCACTTATAACTTTTTATAATCATTTGATTGTTAAAAACTGAATGTATTAACTACTCAAATAACTTTAAATGAGAAAATTTAAAAATTATCTACATATATCAAAGACTATATTTCATAAATTGCTATCTAATTAGGCCACATTTAAAGTTTAGTATATAAATACTTTCTTAAGTTTAGCTGTTTAACCTAATAAAGAGTTTCTTTAACTTAATAAATTAACATATTGCTGTTAATCTTCCAAATCACCAGTGAAATACCCTATTAACCCCTGGGGGGGGTGTATGTGTGTGGTGGGGGCGGGTGTGGAGGGTGGTAGCGTACACATAATGAAAAAAGTAACCAAAAAAGTATAGAAAAGAAAGTGGGAATTAAGAAGGCACGAGAAACAGCAACGAGGCTGCCTAATTGATGTTATCAATGGGGAAAGGAAAATAAGATATAATGGATGACCCCAAACAAGATATAATTGATCTTTAAGGAGAGGGTAAGTGGACAGGGAAAAATGTGGGAATAAAAGTAGACAGTTAACCATGGCCATAATTTTAGCATCTCCAAATCCCACGTCCTGGGATGTTGACCCCTTCTGATATCACCTAATCCTCAGAGAAATCCCCCACTAAGTGCACCCTGCTCTCCTTGGTTGGCCTTGGGAAGAAAACTGCTGTTATTAATTTGCTAGTGAGTAAATACAGCAAAACTCTTCTTCTTATTTTTTTAATATTATGAGAATCAATCACTGGAATCTCTATTTTCTTCAAAGGGATTTGGAGAAAAGGTTTTCTGAGCAGAAGTACTTCTTACATTTTTAAAATCTTTAACATTTACTGGAATAAAATTTTTACTAGTCAACCTGCTCCTCAACAGAGGGACAGAGGCTCTAAATTATCCACATATTTCTTTCTAGTTCCTATTTGCCGTTGGTGTCCCTAAAATATGAACCACTCTGAGCAGCACAGATAGAGGGGCCCCCTCACTTTTGGTTGAATGATTTCTTTCAAATACAAATCTTTTCTTCCCTAAAACACATGCATTAGTCTCAAATGACACATCCAGGTTAATGTTGTCATCTCTAACTCGAGGGGACCCATTCAACATGTTTCCAAATCTGCTGTAAGAGCTGTTAGGGGCCTCACTGTGCAGAAGGCATGAAACATGTGGGTGAGAATGAAAGAGAAAAATGAGGGCTGTCCCTCCAGTCTCTTCTCTACTCTGGCCAAAAATGGGTAGAATGGTGGCTACTGGGGGTGAGGCGGGGGGCAGATGATGTCAATCGAAGTATTTCAATTAGATGGGAGGAATAAATTCAACACATCTATTGTAAAATATGGTGATTATAGTTACTAAACAATGTATGAATGCTTGAAAATCACAGAGTAGATTTTAAGTGTTCTCACTACAAAAAATAAGTATGTGAGGTAATGCATACGTTAATTAGCTCAATTTAGCCATCCCACAATGTATATATATTTTAAAACATCACGTTGTACACTATAAATACATATTATTCCTATTTGTCAATAAAAAATAAATAAAAATCTAAAAGCAAATATTTTTAAAAAGGAAGCAATTGCATTAAATTAACCACTCTTTCATGGGCAGGAAGGTCACAGAAAACGAACTTTGCTAGCCATCTGGGAGGTGAACCTCACTCCTTGTGGCTCTGCAGGGAGGAATGACTTAGGGAAGTAGAGTGGTCAGGAGCAGAGAAGGTATTCCAGAGTTTGGACCTGGAATGTTCTGTCTTGGGCAGGTTACTTAGCCTCCCTTAGCCTTACCTGTGGGTAATGATAACATTGTAATATCATTATCCACCTCACAGGACTGCTTTGATGATTAAATTTGAAAATAAAAATTAAGCACTCAGAATGGAGACTGACACTTAGTAGCTGTTTAGTAAATGGTGTCACTGCTATTTTTAGAATTACTATAATTACATTAACTCTGATGAGGTTGGAGATTAAAGTGTGACGTATTTTATGATTTTTTTTTTACCTTGCTCCCCCTTACTTTCCCATGAAATCATCCCTAATTAGCAATTCAGACCATTAGATTAATAGTTTGACTATTTCAGCAACAAACATATGTAGGAATGACCAAAACCCCACGTGGCCAGAGGCCAAGTGTAAACTGTTCACTGCTATAATCTCAGTGCCTAGTAGTGCTACTCTATGGCTGGCACATAGTGGAATCTTAGGAAACATTTGTTGAATAAAGTATTGAAGAAGATAATTAACAGGTCCTTTGATTGCAACCCATAGTTCCTGAAACTAGGGCATGACCTATCTGACAAATATTGCCCTATTCCCAAGAATTTGGACTAGAGGTCCCAATAAAAGATTAAAAAAAAATCATCCCATATCTCCACCACTCCAGTGTTAACTGGTACTTCTTACTGAAAGAGTATTTTCTAGTTCTTGCCCACATTCCCGTGTGGTTTTTTATTTTGTGCAATATGATTGTTCATACTAGTTTCTATTCTGCTCTTTCACTGAGTATTTGAGACTCATTCCTTCACGCTAATGAACACAACATTATTAAACCAAACATTTATTAGGGGACATCTTCATTTTGCTTCTGCTGAATTATTTCCACAAATTCCTAAGTAGTTCCTCAACATTTTTCATGGGGAGAATCTATATTTTATTTTCCCCAAATTCCCATAGCATACTGCAAGGGTCCTTTCACCTGGTAAGTATTTTTAAAATGATCTCTTGAATGGGAGACAGGAGGGAGAGTGAAAGGTATAGAGGAGAATCATTAAAATGTTCAATTTTTCCAACAATGCTCGTAATTAGCTCTATGGAAGTATGAAAGCACTGAATTTTTTTTAACAGCAAAAAGAATCTCATTGGGAAAGAAAATACTTCATTCAAAGTTAAGCTAGAACCCAGATGGAACCCTGTCAAAAAGGTATTATCTAATCTCATGCAGCGCCTCTCCACTGGGGATTTCCTATCTCTGTAAGTGACGAGCAGGTAAAACACAAAGTACAGATGCATCTGTGTACGTGGAAAAAGAGACAACGAGAATCAAAGGAAAGGATATACATCATGCTGTGTGGAGAGCATCTAATTACAGGACTCTGAGGAACCGTACACTCAGATCAGCCTCCTAAACCTAAGGTTCTAATGTAAAATAAACCAAAAAACAAATAATGACAGTATGCAACTGGCCCTTACTGCATTTGAATGATTAAAGCATGGATCTTATTTCCTAATTTCTAATATTGCCATTTGTAAATATTTAATTTTCAGGTTTTCATCTCAGATTATCAGCTAGCGGCCCTCCAAAAGGATGCACATATGCAATACCTATATTTTTTAATTTACTCTTTCCTGCAGCAAGTTATGTAGCTGTTGGAATGGACACATGAGCACACACTACCTACATTTCACCCAATATTTTCAAAATTTGTCTCTTGACTTGATTTCTATCCAGGGAAATTGTCAACTAATTAAAATTTCACTCAAGCTTCTCAAGTCCCTTCCTTAGCCCAGCCTCCTTAGCATAAATTCCATTTCGTTGTAAAGCTCCATTTCTTCCGTTTCATCTCAGCCAAGAATTGTGGCTGCTACCAGCTGGAAACATTCTTGAGCACAGAGGGCCTACATTATCTTGTAGAAGGTGAAATGGGAGCAGTGATATTTTATTCATTTGAATAAAAAAATAGTTGCTCACAGTAAATAAGTATTCCTTATATTCACACCTTAACGAGTTTTTAAAATCCGATGGCCAACATCACTAATAATGAGACAAACTGAACACCGTGTCCCTCCTAATATGTTATAAAGAAGAACACGGTATCACTTCTCTCATATTCTTGCTGCAAAATGCATAAGGTGAATCTAATCATGGGGACACATCATCTTTCCATAAAACCAAAACACAAAATCAAAGGTGCAAATTTCAGAGCATTCAAAGTCAGGATTCTGGCTTTTAGAGCACAAGTAATTCATTCATGACTCTGTCATAAATAGTGTACCACTGTTAATTGCTACTTATGTTTTTAATTGTATGCATTTATATATAACCTGTATCACACAACATATCCTTTTCATTTTGGTATTTCCTGACTTTTTTATTTATTATCACACGTAGGTTGTAATAGTTTAGGAGGAATAATGTACAAATTAATATGTAATCTAATCACATAGAGCAGAACCAGTGGATAAGTGTGACTTTTCCTTATGGGCTCTGCATCTGCAGGATCTCCCAGCAGATCATTTCTAATGTGCTTTCTAATCTAGTCTAGACTCTGCAGAGAGGTACCACGCTTATCTCCACCGTAAAGCTCTAAATCTCTTCCACTGCATAATGGCTTTAAAGACTTAAAAAAAAAAAAAATCTGACTATCTTCTCTCCATTTTAGTCCAGATTTCTATGTGAAAAGAGAAGTTGCATGATATTTACAGTTCTGCAGGAGCTTTGCTTAAGTAAGTACACAAGCACGGTCAAAGATAAGTCAACATGGCACCATCCTCATTGTGCCAGTCCTCTATTGTCACATTTACTATATGTACCTTTAATAACACTGTATGACATAGATTATATATAAATGCATACATTAAAAACTTAATCAGCAATAAACAGTGACACACTGTCTCCAATACATTCATGAATGAAAATTACTTGTGCTCCAAAAGCCAGAATTCTGCATTTGAAATTTGTACCTTTGATTTTGTGTTTGAGTTTTATGTAAAGAATGTAAACAACAGTAACAATAATCCCGTGGCGTGAATGACACATGAGTTACAGGTAGAAAATAAAATGTACATTTTCCCCTAAATCCAGGAAACTGAAAATATCTTTGGACCCAGAAGGGAATGAAACACTGACTGTCAAATGCAGAACTTTTCTGGAGAAATATGGACCCATGTTAAAAGATGGCAAACAGCACTAATAACACAGAGTCCTGCATTCTGATGACACTTTCTGCACATCACTCTAAGGGAAATAGTGAACTTTTATGAGAACACAGTATATGCAAAATGCCTACCATGCTTGACTTTTATGGAAAAAAAAAAAAAAAAAATCACCCAGAACCCATAATAAAATCGACTGCCAGACACGAGCTCATCTTTGTATAAAGAACTGTGATCAGTTAGCTATACTCAGGTAAATGGGCCTTTGGGGTCAAGCTCAAGTGAGTTAAACCCAAGCGAGGCTGGAAAAAACTCAGTCTGCAGAAAGAAGCCACCCCAGCAAATGTGGCTCCTTTAAGACAAATTTCTTACTTACTCGATTGCTCTCAGATATGACATTTAAGACACAGAGAAAACGGGAAAACAACTTGGACAAAGAAGGAAAGAAGCCTCAGAGGAATTGATTTGAGATGTATTCAACTTACTTGTATTATCTGGGTCAAAAAAAGATCATTTAGAAATGATTTACAAGAGACTCATTCAGAAACAGCAGCAACAGGCATATTTAAGACCATAAATCAGTGGAACATGAAAACCAGAGAAAAATCCATAAAGGTTAATGCACTTTGGAGCACATTTGCCTCTTAATTCATGGGCGTAAGCCATGGGCACATCAGGAAGAGGCTCTCCCCCAACAGGCTGTAATTGTTCATGCTGAGTGTAACTACTGTCTGTGCCTTTTGTATATAAAGATTTTCTGTGTAAAAGTGCAAAATAAGCTCATCACTGCAGAGCCCAATCATGTCCTCAGCCCATACCCGTAGGAGACAATTTGCTGAACTAATGAAATAAAAAGGGATTTGGGCACTCTTATTTATAATGTGTGAAATTCATGCCTAGGATTAGAGGAGAAAAGAGGTAACGATCATTAAGTAAAGGGAGAAAAGAATATTGTCTACAAAATTTGGACTCTGTAGGCTTATAAACAAATTTAACTTTTACAAATCTTACCATGACTATATTGCAAGTGATTTGTGACTACATTTAAGTGTTCCCTCCAGACTCAAAAGCACTGTAAGTAAAATGAAGTAAGCATCTTTAAAACGACAGCTGTTAAATTTTTTAAGCATATAATTTGGAAATTGAAGTGACTTAAACTCTAACCCTTAATATCAAGCAATCTTTTTATAACAGAAGAAAATGAATATAAAAAATAAAGAAATAAGTAAGGGCTGTTGATACAAAACTTGGAGATAAAATAATAACCCTGCTCTTCCAAGAGGTCTGAAATTTCAATTTTAGCCATTCAATTTATCTTACTTTTAGTAAAAGAGCCTCTTTATATTTTTTATAAAAGATAAGGCTGTCAGAAAATTTTCCAAGAAAAATTGGAACTTATTAAAAAATGTCTGTCGTATTCCTGGAAACATATTAAATAATACTCTATTTTAGGTGCTCCATATCAGTTTGGCCTTCAGATATTCTAATGCAAGACTCAGGGGAATCTGGCAAATCTTCTACCTGTTGCTACGTCAGTAGGAGCCGTGTTAATAACTGATTACACCTATGCAGCTCTTACCATGTCCTGATCAAAGAGCTTTATGTGAATTATTTTGTGTAATTTTCACATAAACTCTGAGGACTGCACTTGTTACTATCTCCATTTTATATATGATGAAACTGAGCAGCTGAAAAAATAACAGCAACATGAACAGCTGACAGTTATGTTGTTCTTATTACAGTCATCTCTTGGTATCCGTATCTGTGGGGGATTGGTTTCAGGACCCCCTGCGTATACCAAAACCTATGCACACTCCGGTCCTGCAGTCAGCCCTGAGGAACTTACGTGTAGGAAGTTGGCCCTCTATATCCTTGGGTTTCCCATCCTGTGAATACTGTATTTTTGATCTGCATTTGATTGTGGATACGGAACCCACTGATACGGAGGGCCAAATGCATTTATTGGAAAAAGTCCATGTGTAAGTGGACCTGCACAGTTCAAACCAGTGTTGTTTGAGGGTCAAGTGCATATGCCAGCACTGTTTTAAGTAATCACCATGCCTTGCTTCACATATTCCTTATAACACCACCAAGTAAAGTACTTTTATAATTGCCATTTGGAAGAAGAAATGAAGGCACTGAAAGGTTAAGTTACTTTCCTAAGGTCACACAAGTAGTATGTGATAGAGTCAAAATTTGATCATGGACAGTTAGACTCCAGAGACCAGGCTGGACTTGACCACCACCACTCTACCCAACACACCCTTCCAAAATCACTGCCTCACACTGTTCAGCCCGGGGTTAGAACTCTAGAGGTGGGCAGGTACGGGGAGGACAGTCAATAGACACAGTCTAGGCCGAAAACCCTAACGTATGTGCTGAGGTAGTGGGACCCTGTGTGGATGGAGAGGAACACAGTGTTGTAAATACAAATATTTGAGTATAAAAGACTGAGAATTATTTACCTTGAAATATAACAAATCTAATCTCCAGCCCTACCTTCTTGCTCCTGATGTCCACCTGATAACTCAAACTATGTCCAACATGGAGCTCCTCACCACTGCCTTCTCATTGTTATTTCAATTCTCTCCTCTGCTTTCTCTATTTTTGTGTCATCACCATTCCAGTTATTCAGGCTCCAGTTTAAAAATCAATCCCAGCACAGTGGCTCACACCTGTAATCCTACCACTCTGGGAGACTGAAGAGAGAGGATGGCTTGAGGTCAGGAGTGTGAGATCAGGTTGGGCAATAGTGACCCCCACATCTCTATATAAAAAATATCTATATATATATATATATATATATATTTTAATTAGCCAGGCATAGTGGTGCATGCCTATAGTCTCAGCTACCCACAGTGAAAGAATTGTGCCCCAGGGGCTATCCTTCACATAGCATGTGACATGAACTCCAACAGTACAATGCTGGCACCCAGGCGGACATTCCCGTGCCTCTATTTGTAACATTCACACGCCAATCCAGGTTCTTACTAAATGAGATGATGTAGATGAAGGGACAGAACTTAACATAAGGTGATTTCTTTCCCAGACCTCCCTAAAACAGTCTCCTAACTGGTTCCCCCATCTTCAATTCTTTCTTCCTTCAATTTATCTAACATAAAGCTATTGTAACATATTAGTCTCCCTAAAGCACAGATCATATAACTACTTGCAGTTTCATAAAGGTGCCCTGCTCTCTCTTGCCTCCAGGTCTTTGCACGTGTTGGTCCCTTTACCTGGAATACCCTCCCCAGACCTCTTTCCCTACTGTCACTTGTCCTATAGCTGCTAGCTCTGATGTCACCTCCTTCAGAGGCCCTTCTCCCTTAAGTGGACATTGATGCCATTTAACTATGCACCATGGCACCCTAGGTCCACAGAATACTGTGATTGGGGTGTCTGTATTCCTTACTAATTTTTAAACATCTTGAAAAGAGGGAAATGTCATATTCATTGTAGACAATATTTAGTATCTAGTAGGTACTCAAGAAATAAGTCTAACATTATTTCTACTTCTACTCATCAGCAAATTTGATTTCTGTATACTCTCTGCTTTTTTGTTAAAAAAAAAAAAAAAAGTACATGCCTTTTCTCATGATGTCCATGTGGTCTACTCCTAGTGTTCCCCTGCATTTTCTAAATTGTGGCATATCAGTTAGAGTGGAGGTTTGAAAAATTATTTTCACCATAGCTTTTCTTCAAGGACCCATTCAAAACTAACTTACTCATAAAGTTTTCCCCGATCTCTTTAACTACTTTATTTATTTGAACTACTTTACTTCATGATTTCATAGCAGTAGTTATTTTCCTACCTATGTTTTTCTCTCCCTTACTAGACTCAAGCTCCTTCAGAGCAGCAACTGTGTTTTGCACATTTTTGAATCATACTTGAAACACCTAACACTGTATCAAGTACAGTGGACATAGTTAATAAATGTTTTAATAAATAACAATAAGTTATTAATACAGCTTATTTAGGTTTGTCCTTAAAAGCCAGTGATTTTTAAAGCACAGATTATTTTAAGGCTGTATTTTAGGAAATAAATATGGCTGGCTAAGCAAGATGAAAAAGGAATAGAGGTGGTGAAAGCAAAAAGAGAAGGCTGTGAAGTTAAATGATGCATGCATTGTTCAATGTATCCATGTGAGGCATTTTTAAGGCAAACCATCAGCCATGTAAAACCTCATCTTTTTCTCAAATGTGAAAGTTAGTGAATCTGGTCTAAGTTGAACACTACTCAGGCAGGCATCAATGACATAAGTCTCAAACTAGAAGTATTTCATGTGTTAAAAGCATGACGGTGCAGCTGCTGGGATAAAATTGCAGTGTATATCGGCTGGAAAAGACAGGCTGGTACTTGGTTCTCTCTTCCACTCATCCTCAATAGGATGAATTTCATCATGTTTAATAAATTAATGCTTTGGGAAACTCAGTTTGAATGATCTCGAATGAGCCTATCTGGCAGCTAACCTTGATCCTGAACTTAGCTTATGATTGTTTCTTATTCTACTCTCATGTTTACTACCACTTATTCACTGCCAACCTGAATGCAAAGTGTTCTAAGAGAAAAGTATGGGCAAAGTAGTGAGTGATGCCCTAGTCACCAATTATAACATGAATCACAAAAAGATAATAACAATTATGATAAGAATCTTGCCCCTTACTTTTCTACTTTTTAAAAATCTTTTTGAGACGGGGTCTCCCTCTGTTGCCTGGGCTAGAAGAGCGCATGCAGTGGCCTCAGCGTAGCTCACTGCAAACTCGAACTCCTGGGCTCAAGTGATCCTCCTGCCTCAGCCTCCCAAGTACCTGGGACTATAGGTGCAAACCACCATGACTGGCTACTTTTCAAATTTTTTTTGTAGAGATGGGGTCTTGCCATTGCCCCATCCAGTCTCGAACTCCCAGCCTCAAGTGATCCTCCTGCCTTGGCTTCCCAGAGTGCTAGGATTAATACCACCGTGCTCAGCTAAACTTTTCTACTTTTATCTTCCTTTACTTGTGTACTTGATTATTTCAATTAAGCCACAATGATCTTCTCAATATCACTGTTGGTTCCTTTCTCTGCTCCCATGTCTATATTTTCCCAGAACAATATATACATATAATTATCTTGTAACAATATTTACAAAGTTATTTTTCTGTAGTGGTTCAAAGTTTTTCTCAAATTTACCTCCTACAGAGCCCTTTCCTGGTTTTTCTTTTTTCTTTTTTTGAGACAGAGTCTCACTCTGTTGCCCAGGTAAGTGCTGTGGCATCAGCCTAACTCACTGCAACCACAAACTCCTGGGCTCAAGCGATCCTCCTGCCTCAGCCTCCCGAGTAGCTGGGACTACAGGGGCAAGCCACCATACCCAGCTAATTTTTCTATATTTACTAGAGACAGGGGGTCTCACTCTTGCTCAGGCTGGTCTCGAACTCCTGAGCTCAAGCTATCCTCTCGCGTTGGCCTCCCAGAGTGTTAGGATTACAGGCGTGAGCCACCGCACCCAGCCAGAGCCCTTTCCTACTCAGAAGAGATTAGCGGTTCCTAGAGTCTCACTTTTGGTCATCTATTGACATACCACCCTCTCACAGTTTCAGCATGACAAAACAGGTTGGACTAAAATCAATTTAATATCATAAGTAAACTAAGCTAAACATTGTAAGCCATCTCATCCAGCATTCCATTCTTATTGCCCTATGCTCCTTCTAGAGGCAACAGAGTTATATCATTTTTAAAGTTAGATTCATAAATAGGTCTACTTATTTATTTACTTTTTTACTTATTATTAATAGATAGGAATTAAAGACTTTAGCATTCCTTCCATTCAAGTTGTCATATCCTCCGTAAGACTAGAGTTAAAAATTCTGCTCACAAATTTGAGATGTAGAAAAGCATAGATTATTGCATTTGTAAATGGAATAATAAAGAAAAAATAGCCTCCTGTCTAGCTGATTACTTGCAGGTGAGTATCTATTAATTGTATAGGCATTAAAATGATGGAATACACATCATTTCCAAAGAGAAACTAGACCCTCTAGAAGAATTTTGATTACAATATTATTCCTGCAGAACCGATAGTCTTTTGGATTATGTTGATGACAAATACCTAAAGCCCGTAGAAGATAAAACATCTGTCCAAGAGTCACTGTCTGCATTCAGGTGATTCTGCACCGTGCATTACACTCTCGGGCTGATTGTTGCTACTAACAGCAGCTGACTATTCAAGAGACAGAAAAAGCCTATAGAAGTAGTTTGTACATTAAAAAAAAAAATCTAATGTAAGCCCTGGTTTCATCTGAGAAATGTTTCCTGTTTTCAAAGCAATGGAAAAATTTTAAGGAATATATGCTTTATCACAACACAAATATGAAGTACATCTTAATGGAAAAAATTTATATCAGAAAACTACTTTGTCTCCTATGAAACTTGTGAACAAATTTCCAGCCATCATACTGGCATCCAGGTCCCTCTGACAGTTTATTTCCAATATGGTAGTATACATAAAATTGCTCCATTTTTATGAGGTCCACAGTGAAAAATTATGGCCACAGGCATGATAGCAACAAACCCAACAGTAAGTTTAGCATTTCCCATTTATGTATTCAGGTCGTTATGGCAATGCATTCACGCTTGTTAATATCTTTAAGTGTTTTTATGTCATTTCCCCCCACATGCATATGTTGTTTTGGAAGTGATGTGAGCCCTTCTTGGACGGGAGGTACCCACTGTATTTTCTCTTTTTAAAAAGTATGATGCAGCATCCATTATACTGTCTGCTTTTGACAAGTTTTGACAATAATCATTCACGTACAATCCCAGCAACAAACTGAAACGTGATGGTAAATCTCCCAAATATCTAACTATTAATTCAGCTAACATTTACTGACCATGTATAAGCTGTGCCCCAGAAGCTGGTGATGTAAGTCAAGCGGGGATATAATTCTCCTTCAGATCTATAGTGCACGTTAGCACTTACAAAAGACCTTCACATAGTTGAACCTCATTCTGCTTTTGGCACTGTTTTGACAGTGATAATTATTTCCATTTTACATACGAGGAAACTGCAGTTCAGACAAGATAATGTATTTGCTGAAGGTCACACTGCTATCAAGCTTTAAGACTGTGTCTGGAAGCCAGATCTGGCTCCTAATTAGCTCACCATTCTTTCTTCTACACCACATCCTAAAAATGGCAAAGCCCATAATGCATGTAAATTCCAAAGAATGTAAAATACAGGGTCACAGATTCCATGATTCTAGGAAATTGATCGACGAGCAGAAATATGAAAAGGCCTATTTTTTATAACTAAGTTTTAGATATTTTGGTAGTCTTTCAAATTTTTGATGCACTACAACATCCTAAACAGTTTTAAAACATTGGCAAATTCTCATTTGTATAACTTCGTTGGAGGAGTGGACAAAATACATAAATAAAAAGGAGCAACATTGATAGGATGCTGTACTGCCTGTGTGCTAATTTTTTATAGGAAAGGATCCCAGAATGTGTAGGGCATGACACCAACGCCATACACAGGCCTTAGGAATGGTGAGAGATCTGGAATTTTCTAAGACTCAATCCCAATGTTAGGCCCAGCACAAAACTGCATCTTTGGCCTCTTAGTTCAATGTTCTATTCTCCAATGGCAGAAGTGGAAGAGTAATTAGACTACGTGGGTTTCTCTTTAACCTGGTTGGTCATTTCCCCTAACAGCACAATTACTCTGCTAATGAGATTAAATGTGGTTTAACTAGAGGATTATTTCACTGCAGAGCCCCCGCCCCGGCCCCACGGACGCCAGTTCCCCCAGGATCCATCCGCGTGCTGATGGGCCCATCTAACATTCATTTGCTGCAACGAAAGCCAGACGTAAGAATCAGGCCTGCACAGTAGTAAAAAACACAAGGGCTTTTGTTTGTATTGAAAAAGAGGCTCATTTAGTCAATCTGAACCTTCCTAATACCCAGTGAAATATTTATTAATGAGTATCAGCACAGCAAGCCAGAAAGTCTTATTTGCATTAATTTAAACCATAAATAATTGAAGGTGGATTTCGTTCCTTAAGTCATGGTTTCAGAAAAATCCTCAATAGTATACTGAATAAAAAGAGACCATTAGCAAGATAAAAATGTATTAAAAGTTGAAGGTGGTAGATGTTTTGCCTACCTGTAGACAACACGGGTCATTTCCCAATAATGTATAATTCATTATTCTGTTATATTTACCTCAGTAGAGGTGATAGAGACACTGACAATTTTTCCTTATTTCTTTAGGAATTCTTTAGGATTATAGGGAACATATCTGTGCTATTCATAAGGTTGGACCAAAAACTAGTTCTGAGCAGACGTGGATATCACTTTAGAGCACTAATGGTACAAACCAGTCTCTAATTTGTTTACCTTCTCCCCCTCCTGGACCCTGGTTCTCTGAGCCAGGATATTGGTTAGATTTATGATTGCACTCCCCCTAGTGCATGGCATAGTGCACTGGCAGATGCTCAGTGCAAACCTTCTGCATAAAGAGAGAAATTAAGCGTGCTCTGAAAATGGCCATGATACAAACCAGCTAACTTAGGGCTGTGTTTTGTTGAGCATATGTGAAGAAAATAGACAGATGCTCCTTGACTAACGATGGGGTTACATCTCAATAAACCCCTCATAAGTTGAAAAATTGTAAGTCGAAAATGTATTTAATACACCTCACCTACTCAATATCATGGCTTAGGCTATCCTATCTTAAACATGCTCAGAACAATTACATTAGCTTATACTTAGACAAAATAATCTAACACAGCCTATTTTATAATAAAATGTGGAATATCTAGTGTAATTTATTGAGTACCGAATTGAAAGTGAAAAACAGAATGGTTGCATGGGGTACTCGAAGTGCTGCTTCTACTGAATGTATATCACTTTCACACCATCGTAAAGCCAAAAAATTGTTAAGTGGAACCACCATAACTTGAGGACCATCTGTATATTCATTAGCTGTTGGCCAGTGTTTATCATCATTTTATGCTTTTATCTTCTCTACCCATGACAATTAGAGCTAAATTCATTTATTGCAAGCCCTAATTAATTCATATTTCTGAGTCTCTACCTTCAGGAAGTATTCAGAAATTGCAAACAATGTTACTGCTAAGACAAAGTGTGCCACTTATTAGCTGGGAATGCAGTGGTACAGGATGGGAGGAGTAGGCCTATGGATGATTTATAAAAAGCAAATATAACATACTCAAGCAACAACAGAACATAAACATGGGGGGATGCTAGTAGATAATGTCTAGCTCACAGCCAGGAAGGAGAAAGTCATTTCCCAATCCTGTTTTCCAAGCCCCTCTTCTCATTGCTCCCTTGGAAATCAGCGTGGGAATAAACAGTATTGTTAAGAAAGCTGTAACAAGTGGAGGGAGAGCCGCCTTCATACTCTCCCATCACATGCATGCTTTCATCATCTGCCCTCATCATGGTAAAGTATCTGGTAGGTGTCTGTCATGCAGGCTGTGGCTCTTGGCCAGCTGTCATGCAACAATCCTTTTATTCATCTGGAGAAAGATAGGCTTGATCAACTTTGACCATAGGCCTGAGCCACGCTACTCCTCAGGATAATTCATGTAAGTTAAAACACTGGAATGGAACAAAAGCATGAGATGATCTTAGAAATTTCATTATCTTGCTCTCAGAAGTGAGAAGCTATGTGTGATTGACACTTTGCAGTACTGTTATTAGAGAATAGAGCATGCCTTACTGTTGGGTACCCACACCGAGAAAAAAAGTTATGACCAGATGTCAACACTGTCAGTTACCTGAGTCATCTACACTTTGTAAGCAATGACCAGGGAATGGTCATGACATGTTTCCCTGAATAAAAAGTTCTTTTTGACTGTTGTTCCTGAGGTTGTTTAAGCTTTTGAAACAAAAGAAAGAAAACCTTATCATCAGAGGACTGAAAATTCAGTGCAGGAATATTACTTAATAATATGACTATTAGTTAGTACTGTCTTATCAGGACAATAAAAGGGATGATATTAAAACAAAACAGGAAAACTTTTATTCTTGGAGCTGTGAATTTTTCATTTAGAGCATCATAACGAGAACCAAAGTGATTATTGTAGGTCTTAATACAGAAAAAAGACTCCCTTTCTTTTTGGTCAATTAATTCTCTAAAGAAGATATTGTAAAAATGCAGAAAGAATCAGAATAGTTAGAAACTATTAGAACCACTGAAGGCTATATTTATTATCAAATGTACAATACATAAATCTACCTAATTTAAATATGATTTTAAGAGAATCCAAAAGGGGTGAAAACTAGATAATAATAATAATCATAACATTTCAAATTTGTTTTCAGAATTTTCTAGTCAGCTTCATATTCATTACCTAACTTAATGCCATCAATATCTTATAATATTATGCTGGGACTGAGACTCTTGGGAAGTAATGTGTTTGACTGTAAGTATAAATTTAGAGAAGGAGGAAAGAAGTTTCAATGGATGAATGGATGGATAAATGGGTGGATAGATGGATGAAAAAGTGCATTCTAGAAAACGATAGCTAGTTGAATCACTAAATTCTTAGTATTTAACCTCATTTGAATGTGCATTATTCCCTTTAAATTGTTTTAATGAGATTAAGTGAAAAGGCAATTAAATCATCTCCAAACAAATCCCATCTCCATAAATGGTCTATAATTCTGGTCTATACCCTTCTCACCCAGTGTCTCTGGTCTGGTATTTTCCATTTCCACTTCACTCACTACTCACCTTACATTTCAGCACCAGATTAATCTGCATTCATCTTTCACAGCGATAGTACATTTCTCAAAAACATTCAATGGCTTCTACTTCCATCCCATGAATCTCAAATTCTCTCTGTGGTTTTCATGGCCCTCCTATGACCTGGCCCCATTGCTTTCCCATCTCTGGAGGATGCTCATGTGCTCATTATTTCATAAGAATCCCAAATCATTCCCACCCTGGACCTTTCACTTATGTTTTTCCACTCATTCAGAACACACCCCATTTCAGTGAAGTTTCAGAATGTCCATATTTAATATATATGAAATCAATGGTTCATGGGCTGAGAGAGATGGGGGCAATGAAAACACAGGTATTCAGCCTGCCATTCCACTCAATGCGAATTATGTCCCAGGTTAGCAGGGCAGGCAGACACCGATCCAAGCCCCTCAATCAGAGTCGGCTCTTGGCTGAGTGGTGCCACTATCTAGCAACTCTGAGTGTGACTTTGTGATCTAGTATTTTAAAATATGTATTTTATGCAATATAATGTCTATTATACACAAGGTGAATGCTTCTTTTGGAGTTTGACCAAAGGCAGAAAAATGGAGGAAAATATAGCTGTATATGAGTGACAGTAGCTCATCTCTAACTTGCTAAAGCATTTTCATGGGCAATCATGATGACATCCAATTTTCACCTGAGGTATAAGAGTAGATTCCAACACCCACATATGATTGAAACTCTATGAGACAGAATCCCTAAATTCTACCTGTCATTCAAAAGCTCATCTTCAGGCTTATTGTCTCTATCTACATTAATCTCCCTCTTTCCTCAAGATTACACATTCCAAGGAATGCAATTATGTGTTTACACCTCATCTTTCACTGGCCTCTGTTATTTCTCATATAATTATCTCTCCCTAAATATATTTTCATTTCTCTGAGTACAGGGGTTGTGCCTTTATTTTTCCTATATTTCCCATGATTCCTAACAGCGTCCCATGATTTTTTGGTCAACAGAATACACAGGAGAGAACATCACAGGGTTTGGGCTCAGACAGGCCTGGGTTGGAATCTCAGTTCTTCCAGATATTTAACGATGGGAATTCCCCGACAACCCAGGCTCCTAATCTACAAAACAGGGAAATAATAACTGTCTTGTAGGGTTATTGTAAGGTTGGCAGTGATGTTTGTATTATAATACATACTATAATGAGTTATAAGTAAAATATAGTAGCATTCATTATATAATAGACAATACTTCTAATAATTAATTATTTGTAAATGTGCCAATCAAATTAATGTAGAATATTTGTATCATAAATGTGATGTCACCACAGAGTCAGTCTTTTTAAGTAGGAAGTCCCTCAAAGCTTTTAATGACTCAATTTACAATGATGGTCTCTAGAGCTTACTTGGAGCTTACCAACACCATCATATGTTTATATATTGTTTATGGATTACACCACTTTTTTTTTTTTTTTTTTTTAACATATTATCAGTATTCCCTAACTTACAACGTAGAAATGCTAGGGACTCTTTGATCAGGCAAAGGAACCTGGTTTCTTGGTGGTAACACTGACAAAAATACTTACAATGTGCTTGGGCCTCTCAAAGTCCTGGTCCCTCTGCCTGGGCTGCTCTTACTCCAGACTCACACAGCTCATTCCGTAACTTCAGTTGGGTGTCTGTGCACGTCGCCTTCTTAAAATCGCTCTCTATCTCCTTCCATTGCCTTCTTTTTCTGTACAGAACTTGTCATAATCTGACACCACATATATTGACTTATTTACTATCCAGCTGGAACGCAAGTCCCGTGAGGGCAGGGACTGAGTCACAGCTGTATACCTAGAACCTAGGAAAGTGCCAAGCACACTGCAGGTACTATTTAAATAAATGGAAGCTTGCTGAGCTCTGGTCTAGTTCTCTCCATAAACTGCAAGGACTAGAAACCCCAGGAATTACACTGAGCAACGTTCTGACTCTTGCTGAACCAATCAATGAATGTCTTTACTGCTTCTTTCCCATCAGATCCATCCAGCCATAGGTTTTCAGAGAAGAATAAAGCTCCGAACCCAGTTCTGGTCACAAATCCTTACATTTAGCCCATCTCACGTGTTCCCTGACCTCCAGTCATACCAGGAAGTAAAACAAGAATCTGAGAAAGGAAAAAATGGTTACGTAACACTGCTCTAGACGTTGGCACTTTTAATGCCTCATTAAGCCTGTTGTTTGATGATTGTACCTGAAAAGTAAGGAAAGAGTAGGTACGGATCTAATGGCGTTACTTGGGCAGAGTAGCTTTAATTTTTTTTTTTTTTTTTTTTTGAATTATCACCAGTAGCACATTCTTGCATGTTCAAATCCTGCAGCTCTCAATCTGGCCCCCTGCAAAAAGTAACATATGCTCACAATAAATCTTTAAAATGGCTCTATTAATAGAGTGGCTGTGGTGACAGTTTTATAAATGGGCCCTATCTTTATGCAAACTGTGTTTTATTCGATTGCACTATAATGATTTGTAATAAGAATACAGAGATGAATTCTGAGAGCAGGAACTCCAAACGTTCCTAAGCCGGTCAGGGGTTTCAAAGCCCATGCGTTCTGTGTGGCAGACTGTGCATTCCGGGAACAACAGACATCATCAGATTAGTTTTGCTACAGTTGTATGCTTCTCCGCCTGCTTTTTTCCAATCAGATAATAACAGTCTAATAACTGGCTTTGTGTCTGTCAATCCAATTACTTCCTATTTGGGATATGCTGACACTCCATTAAATCAGCAGACAGATGGCAGGGTCTTTACCCTCCGACTGAATAATTAGCTTCCCAGGCACGTTAACTGGGGAAGGAGCCCATCTATGAAGTCAGGTGTCTTCCACATAAAACCAAAGACACAGATCACTAAAAATAATCTTGTTAACTCAATGTTATGTCAATGCCATGCCTATAATAGGCAAAGCCATCTAGTTCATTCTTTTGAACAGAGGAACCTTTTGGGGCAGCCTTGATCAGGAAAGGCAGCCCTCGGGCTGTACTTCCACTAGAGCCCTTTTCCCTCACCCACTTATCTGATTGGTATCCACCCCAAGAAAACTGCACCCTCAGTCTGGGAACCAAATGATGTCACCTTGGGAAAGCAAAATAGTTCTTTCATCTGACCTGATCTCATTAAGAAATTAAAGGAGTACAACACTGACTAAAATAAGATACCTATGGAGAAAGTTAAGTAGAATTTACCCCAAAACTTTTAAGACTAGATGATTGGATGTCTACAATAAATTAAGATGCCATCACGAGAATTTTAATGAAGTTAGCTTATAAGTGTACATCTTCATAGGATGTTTACAACGCAATTAGGAAAAAAGAATCAAAAGGAAGCAACATATGTCTTCCATATTCTGTACTCTACCTACCATAATGATCAGCATTTGACAGGTATTTCGTAAACTCTCTGGGAATGAACTTAAGGATGTTTTAAGGAAATTAATAACAATAATGATTTTTAAAAAGAAAAAATATATGATATAGTTGGCGAAATTAGCACCCCAAAATATAACTAGAGTTTATTTCTAAGAACCTACAGGGTTGATAGAGATACTTTTCTACTCCTCCTTGAGTAGCTTTGACACAGATGTTTCACTATC
This sequence comes from Eulemur rufifrons, assembly GCF_041146395.1. Classification (NCBI taxonomy): domain Eukaryota; kingdom Metazoa; phylum Chordata; class Mammalia; order Primates; family Lemuridae; genus Eulemur; species Eulemur rufifrons. The sequence continues at coordinate 83,475,841 of NC_091011.1, read as the reverse complement.
ATGGTCAAATTCTAATTAGATATTTGGCATTTCATGTCCTCCATGGGTTAGAACCTCAGGAATGAAGACAGCATAATGTTATGGAAAGAACACAGCCAGGGAATCAAAAGACTTGGATTCCCACCCACGTGCACTATTTATACAACTGTAGTACCCTGGGCCTCAGTTTCCTCACTAGATCCTTTGAGTACAGCCTCACATTCCATGATTCAACATGGGACGCTGGCATGATTTTGCTTTTTCTCAGCTTTCCTAGTTGCTAAGAGTAATTCCCTTAGGGCCCTAAAAGGAATCTGAAACATCACTGCCATCTCATTATGAATATTCATTCCCAGAGGCCACAAAGACTAATAAACTCCCAGCTGCAGGGAACAGGGGGTCAACATACTAAAATAGCACTAAAAGCAAGGAGACATTAGTGTGCTGAACCACTAAGGCAGACAGTGATATAGCCCTTTAATGAGGACTATATTTTCATGGCTGTGGTTAGAGGGAAAAGCAGACCCATTAACCACCATTCTCTCTTTTCTAAGTGTCATCATTCTTTACTCATTGAGGGTAATATTTATATTCTACAGTGGTTATATGTGAACTTATTTGTGTATTACCTGATGTTTTTAAAAAAAGTTTTTTGAATACACCATCTCTTCAATTTTATATTTAAGAAAACATGCAAAATGGGTAGTTGTTTTGGAAGCCAGAGTGATTAGACTGAGAGATGCTCACTCAATGGTACCAAAGAGTGCTGCTACTCAAGAGAAAGTGATCGGTGGCAGTCGGAATGTGACACATTCAGGCTGTTATCAGCAGCCTCGATAGCTTTTAAGGAAACTAATAAAATGATGGAAGGAATATCTGGGCTGAAAAAAATTGAAATCTCAATGAATTGAATTGAAGGTAGTGCCTCTCAGGTGCTAAGAGATGGAACAGCCTAGGTACTAAAATTCAAAATCAGGAAAAAGGTAATTTAATTTTGTTTGGAAAAGTAAGTAAGGACTCCAAAGTAGAAGGAGGAGATTTGGTTCCCGGGCTCACTGAGGAGGCCTAATAGCTTCAATGTCACTAGTACAATTGACAAGGGGCTTTCTGAAAGAATTCACCATTTAAATCAGGAGAGAGACACTTAGTCTATGACTCACCTGGACAGCAAAGATGAAAATATCATCCAAATTATTGAAGGCTCCTGAATATATACGATAAGGCATCTTTAAAGAGTTATTTTTCCAACTAGGGTTCAAGAACACTGGAAGCATCACAGGGGATTCAATCTTGACTACAGAAACTGGAAAGTGGGGGAAAAGCCCAAACAAATAGCAAAATAATAGACTAGATATAGGAGGAGAAAATGGCTTCCCCAAGCTCAAAGGCCTCAAATCTAACACTTCAATTAGTCTCTCACTACAAAATGTAAGAGGGACGTTTTCATTGTTCTTAGAAGGGTAATGTGAGGCTGAAAGTCCTCTTGGAGTTGCATATTTGGGACCCATAGTTTGAAAGTTATGTGAGGTACCTGATGGACATAGTTGAGATTAGCAGGGTACTATTGCCTCTGTTAGACTCTCTTCAAACCACTAGAATTAACAGCATCAACGAAGATGATGCACTGAGGTGAAGGGGCTCCCTGGTCTTGCTGTTCTTTGAAGACTTTGAGGCTTCATTTTTACTGAATATCTTCATTTGCTAATTGAACACATTGGGCTCACTTTTCCAGTAATTTACCTCATTTTCACGGGTAAAGAAAAAGGGAGGAGACTGAGGGAGAGAAAGCCTCAAAGAAGCCAAGGTGAGTGTCCACGTTCACCTTCCTTTCCCACAGCAGCCCTGCTGATGGTCCAGAGGTAAGGTAAGGAGGACATGCTGGGAAGATGACCTGCCATTTGATTTTCGCTACATAATGAGCCTCCAAATCCACTGAGACAACCTAAAGTTGATTATTCTTTTTTATTATTTGATGCCTTTTCTTGAAGAACTATAAATGCATACTATTTTTATACACTTTTTTCAGAACATTAAAATAGTCTCAGTTTTTACAGTTCCGTTTTCATTTTGGGATAAAATGCATATTTTACAATAGCTCCACTTATGGCTTCATCATAGCATAGTAATTTAGATTTTTGTTTCTTGTGAACGATTTTCTTCTACAGCAGGTTTTTCTATTTTCCATATTTCTAAAAACTAAAAATGGCTTAGTTGTAACTGAAGTAATCACCTTCTATGGACAAGGTGAATTAGGGCATTTTAAATGATGAAACAGTATGAACTGTTTAACTTTAATCTGAGTAGAAGCAAATGTGAAAGCTCATCAATTCTGAAAGGAGCTTCCAAAACCAAATGAGGGACAAAAAGAACAGTGGCAGATGCCTAAAGCAGGATCCATACCCTGGGGTCTAGGAATTGCCGGGTGCTGTGAGTAAAATTGCACAGATCTGGGCATACAAGCATTTCTCCAGGGCAGGGTCCACAGCTGGACCCTATCATCATATTCTCAAAGGTAGCTATAACCCCCAAAACTACCCTAAACCACAAAATTCCCTTAAACAGAGTCATCTGCATGCGAAAAACAATGTTTAAATTTCCAGACTCTTTAGACATAAGAATAAAAGAAAGAAATAACTGTAGAGGTCAGTTTTATTTATAGCCATGAATGTTTGATTTCTCAATCTTAGATCACATTTTTACTTCATAAAGATTAAACGCCTGCAGGAACCTGATTCTAATCCTGATTTTGTCGTCACTCCACTGCCCGACTCGGAGCAAAACACTTTACTTCTCTGGGCTCTAGTTTATAATTGTTCAAGGTAGTTTTTATACCAACAGGTTATTTTACTAATTCACTATCACAGAGATTTTATTTTGAAATATTTTTGCTAATCAAACTGCATTTATTAAACAATTTATTTTTCCTTTTTTAAGAAAATGTATCCAAGTTTATATAATAGCCAAAAGAACTTCTGATCAGTTCTTCTTGCACCCATTTGTTCAACTATCCAACCAACCAATATTCAAGTCCATATCACATGTGAGGCCCTATGCATGGGAGCTATGGACACAGAACTGAACTGGGCGGACCTGGCCCCTACTTCGATGGAGCACACAATAAATGCTATACCTTGAGCTAATATAATTCCAGCCAAATTATAAACAAACCTACTTGTAATTTTGCAGCCATATAACGGGCACATTCATACTCATGAATATACTGAAAATAACTCGTGGACCTTATCACCAACTTCTCGGACTTCTAGGAGCTGAGCATCATGGGCAGGCAGGCAGCTACTGAATGAGGTCAGCTGCCAGCTTCCCTCTGGTTTTAAAATGCGAAGATTCCACCATTCTCAGTGGAGAAGAGAGGATCCATACCTCAATACCAGTCCCTAATATCCAGCTCTAATAAAAATGATACTTCAATGATTAAAACCTTCCACATCCCCCCGATCTACATAAATGTCCTCTTTCACTAAAAACTAATTATGTCTACAACTAAAGTAGATATTTGTAGTGATAATTCAATTGATGTAACGTTCATCTCCCTCCATGCTTCAGAGAGTTGAGTTTAAATGCCTTTTTTGATTACTAATTATTTTCTAAGTGAGTTTAATGCTTGTGAAAGCTATTGGGACCACATGCCTGAGAACGAATGTTCTCTGTTTATTTGACAAGCAGGTTCCACAGAGCCCCCAGCCGTGTGCAGCAGGAAACTCGACCTGCAAATCTCAACCTGGGAAGGCTTGTTTTGTGCAATTGAAGAATATTTTAGTCACGATATCCTCCCTTCAGTTACTGACTAGTAGTTGTAAATCATAAACAGTACAACTCAGCTCCAATAATGGAGGATGAATTATATGAAGAATTTGCCTAATCATTTATTTCAAATGGAATGCATGTGGCTACCCACGAAATTCAAATTCTGTGAAATAAGGCATACATGTGAACTTGTGATGGAAGCAAATAGCTTCCACATATTTTCTACCAATTGTCTAAGTTCTATCACTTTGGTGCAATTTGAGGTGTTATGGTAATCACCCCCACAGTTCCAAGAAATGGAATCATGTTTTTGGATCATTTGTTTCAGCCTACTCAGTGCTTAGCAACATGTAAGAGCCCCCAGTGGGCTGGGCAGACAGTCATTAGCAGCTCAAAGCTTCAGGACTATTAAGCGATCTCAGGTGAAGACATCTCTCCGACTTTTCCAGTGAAAATCAATTCATCAAAATCCTTTCCTGTCTGCATTCTATTGCTTGCTCTGTCACTCCTAAAAAAGCTTGTTTCTCCTCCAGCTGGGGGAACTGCAGTTCACTCAGCAACCACTGATTCATTGACCGTATCTGTGTACTGTGAGGTGGACCAACTTATTTCTCCTGGGAAGATCAGGTTGTGTTAGTTACGTGCTCATTATTTACGAGGCTGGAGGCAGCTTCTGACTTCCTTAGGAGCTGCCTAACACTACTGGCATCAGGTTTGTTACATGAGAATATACATTTCACCTAATAATGTAGTCAGCAGGCTGAAGATCTCACTAGCCAGAAAAAGTGGCAAGTCCTTGGACACTTTAAATCGGATGATCAATATGTTGACTACGTCTAAGGTGGAGAGTTAGAAACTAAGCTGGTATAATATGGTTGTGATGGTTAAGATGTAAAATTTACACATAAAGTCTACCACTACTTTTAATAACAGTGTATCCTTAGAAACTGAAATGGGAAGGAGAAAGTCTTTTCGCATCATACCCCAAAACCGATACCAAAATAACAATTTCCCTCTGAAATGGATAGACTGAGACTGATTAGTAATTATTATAACAGTAACATAATCTTATAACCAAATTTATAACCAAACACAGTCACTGAGGTATAGAGTTGTAACTGGACCAAGGATACCTACGTCAGCATAAGCCTGGAACCCAGGGCTTTCAAAACCTCTCCCAGTCTTCTACAATGTATCACACTGCTTCTGTTTTACCATCAAATGTCACTAGTGTGAAACTGTATTAGGATGTTTGCTGGAAATCAACAACTGAACACAACTGCAAAAGCAAAATGTGCCCTTTTGTGCTAGGGGAGGAGAGGAGAGAAAAAGTGGCACAGAATTTAATAAACATGTGCAAAATGTAAAATGGCACAAAATGGACAGTTTCTGTGTAGCCTTAATTTCCTCAAGTATTTTCTGGAACCTTGTGTTCCAGAAGTTTTCAGATCAAGAATACACTAAAGCTTTCATCATATTTCTGGGATAGATGCTGGTCCAAAAAACTCTCTGGACCCTGCTTTTCCTTCTTTCCTTTCCTTCCTTGCTTTATATGCTATGGCAAAGAATTTGAACTTGACCCTGACAGAGTGCCATTATCTACCTTGTGTTTTAACAGGATCACTCTGGCTGCCATGTGGAAAGAAGACTCTAAAGGACAAGAAAAGTATTATAGCATAAAGCATCAGACTGGAGCTATTGCAACAATGCAGATGAGAGGGTGCAGTGGCCAAGATCGGAACGGTAGCAGTGGCAATAGTGTAAAGTATCTAGTTTGTTACATGAGAATATATGTTTCACCTAATTATGTGGTCGACAAGCTGCAGATCTCGCTTTCCAGAAAAAGCTAGATTCTCTATACAATCTGAAGGCAGAGCACATAGGATTTATTGATGGCCGATTGCACCTGGGGTATAAAAGAAAGAGAAGTGTCAAGCATGACATGAAGAGGTTTGGTCCGAGCAAATGGAAAGGTGCAGCATTTACTGAGAGAAGCAAGACAACAGGAGGAAGAGTTGTGGGAAAAAACTTGGGGAAACTTTATTTTGGACCACTTGAGCTTAAGATGCTGATTAGACACCTAAGCGGAGACACTAAGTAGGCAGTTGGATATACGTATGTACAGTTGCAAGCAGAGATTGGCATTACAGACAAAAATTTAGAAGCCTTTAATGTATAGTTGGTATTTAAAGCCCTGAGACTAGGGAGTGAATCTGACAGAGCAGAGGAGAGGAGAGGTCCAAAGATGGAGCCCTGAGATATTCCAATTCAAAGGCAGAGAAGATGAGGAGAAGCCAGCAAAGGAAAAGCAACAGCACATAAGGGAGAAGGCGAGCCAACTAAGAATCAGGTAATTGTAGTGTTTTGAAGGTATATGAACTTTATTCAAGTTCCCTTCCCTCTAGAAAATTCCCTAGAATGTATCATAATGGTTGAGAACACATGCACTGGGAAGAAGTATCTAGGTTATGCTGCTACTACCTGTGTGACCTTGAATGAATTATTTAAACTTCCTGAGTGCTATGGGTTGAATTGTACCCCTACCCAGATTCATATATCAAGACCCTAACCTCCAGTGTGAGAGTATGAGAAGTGGGGGCATTTGGAGGGTGATTAGGTTTAGCTGAGGTCATGAGGATGGAGCCCTTGTAAAGGGGTTAGTGCCCTTATAAGAAGAGGCACCAGGCAGCTTGCTCTTGCTCTTGCTCTTTCTCTGTCCCCCATGTGAGGACACAACAAGAAGGCAGGTGACTGTAAGCCATCAAGACTCAACTACACTGACACCCTAATCCCAGACTTCCAGTCTCCAGAACTATGAGAAACAAATGTCTGTTTTTTAAGCCTCCGGTCTATGGTATTTTGTTAGAGCAGCTCAAAGTGACCACGACAATAAGCCCGTCTTTTTATCTGTAAAACACCACCACCTATACGTTGAGGGATTAAAAGACTTAACCCATAAAAAGTGCTCAATAAAAGTTACTTATCATTATTGTTTTATTGTTGTTATTCATGAATCTTTTATGCCTAAAGCACTTTGCATCTACACACCGATCATTTGAAATTTGCTTACGACCTTTAAGTGTAATTGTAACTACTTCTCTGCTTATGCCTTATATTGTCAACTGAAGTGTAAGCTATTTGAATTCAGAAACTGGCTCAACTTCCTTATATTTTCCACAAATATAGCATGACACTCTGGACATAGTAGATGTTGAACATGTATTAGTGAACTAATGCATTTTTGACAGGGCAAAAAAAGGATATGGATCTTTAGTCTTTTGGACTTTCTTCTCTGTTTGCCTATATGCTTAGGAGGGAATATTTAATATGAGATACATAAACCATAAGTTTCTAACAGCCAGGATGATGAAGTCATCATTGTTGGATCTTAAATGGCCTTTTGTTAGATGGAAGAAGACTCAAACAATTGAATAAAGGTCAGTGAAATATAAAATAGCACAGAGTATAGACCTGTGGCCTTAAGCCTGAGGAAAAGTGCTTTTCTTTACTTAGTATTCCAAACTTCTCAGGTATGAAATGTGCTTTCATAGCTTTCATTACATTTCTGGAATGGATGCTGGTCTAGAAAACCCTTTGACACTTGCTTTTTGATATACTAAATTCTCTTCTGGGTCCTTCACTAACTCTGGATCCAGCAACATGGATACTTCTGGGATGGCATACCCAATCACTTTCTCAGAGAAGGATGCACAACCTCCCGAAGGGTAGACTCTTCAAAGCTATTTTTTCTGTTGCATGGCCCTGTCTTTGCTCTAGCTGATTTGCACATTGTCAGGAGACACCTGGCCAAAATGAGAGGCCTGTGACTTAGGAGTGATGACAACAGAGAAAAGACTCGCAGATTCCTCTTGCTGAGGTCCCCACAACTATCCTGATTTTTGTCCTTCCAAAGGGTTGGATTCTATGAAACATTCCAGTGTCTTTTTGAAAAAATTACCTTTTTTGCTTAAAAGATTCCTATTTTTTTTTGTATTGCTTTAATTTACAATACAAAACCCTTTATTGATATATGTGGTGCATTGGAAAGAAGTTGAGATGTGAAGACGACTTTTTAGTATCTCTAAAGTAAAATCACGAAAAAACATGCCCATTTCTGTCTTCCATCTCTTTCTTGACTTCAGTTTGGCAACTAGAAATAATGGCATTCTCAGGGGCTGAGCATGGAAAAAGCCAGGCAGTTCAGAGAAGGTAAGCAAGTGTTTAGGAAGAAGGTGGGAATATGGGGCGGTTTTTGTCCAAGTCATCCCAGTTCTTCCCTGTCTTGCCATTCTATCGCTATGTTACACAGTGATCAAAAGATAAAAGCCCTAAATTATGATACAATGTAATACAGCAGACACACATGGGAAGAAAAAAAAATCAATAGAAAAATTTCTCTATTCTACAGAAGTGTCAGAGAAAATGGTTACTTTGAAAGAGCTAAGACTTGATCAAATGCCTACATTGTTATTTTACATGTAAAAGGGAGCATCACAACTGATAAATTGAAAAAAATTAATGTACGGGCAATAACACTTTAATTCCACAAATTACCCACTTAGCCAAATAGACCTGGGGAACATAATTTTAAGCTTTTATTACAATAGTGGTGGCACTTTTGAGCTGATAAATAGAGGTTCTTTATTCCACACCCCTTGTGCTATGAAGCAGTAATCTGGAAGATGGCTAATTAGTGTTGGGCATATGATAACTGGTGATTAAACCTACTGAAGTTAGTCAGCCCTATGGGAACTAAACTCATGGCCTTGGTCTCACCCGAACTGTGCTCTGATTAACTAAAATATACTATCCTGTGGTCACGTGGCTGCAGATATCTTTGGGAGGGCCAGGAATAGCACAGCTGTTAGGAGTAAAAACCAGCAGCCAAGCAGTTAACTGCATTTGGGAAGGCAAAAGAAATTTTTTTAAACGCCTTCTTTTTTTAAAAGTTAGCTTGAGTGCAGCTGTGATTCTTGAACAGCTTGTTCTGAACCACATGGCCTTCCAGCCTCCCAATCTTCCCACTATGTTCCATGCTCAACTGACTTTCAACAGCTTTCCCGAAGCAACTCCTCAGCATACTAAACTTGGGATTCTTTAACACCAAGTAACACTTTTCTCTCTTTAATGGGATAATTTAGCCTTCTGACTTTCACAGCAGATGCATTTAAGACTCAGTGATGTCACTTAATTACAGACTCTGAAGAAATCTGAAAGCATCATTATAACTAGCCTGTGCTGTCAGCTCCCTGATGGAGTTCACCAGCTATGCCATACATGAGGAGAATGGACTCCAGGGAGCAAGAATGAAGAGAAAAAGACACAGGTCAAGGCCTGTGCTCCATCCCCCTGAATATTAATGTCCAGGGTGCTCCATATATCACCTAGTTACATGGAGATAAAACTCAGAGAGGCAAAGACCAAGGGTCCAAATTAGAAGGCAAATGAATGATCAGGTCAATATACCTACTGAGTAATTATTAAGGTGTATTTTCTCAATTAGAGTGATCAAATTAAGATATCAAAGGTGCATTTTTCTGTCCTCTTAATGGTCTCTTGAAGTCTTAACCACTAGAGTTCAAAAACTGCTATGCACCGTTACAAGTACTTCCACTTGGCCTTTGCCTAGTACTAGATGATGAAGGGGAAAAAATATGAGCAAAGAGAAAGAGAAACCTATGTGTTAATTAAATTAGAAAGCACTTTAAGAAAAAAAATTGAGTTTTATTGATTTGAATTATTACCATAATTATTAATAACATTATCATTTTAAATTGGAAGGATAGATAAAATAGGTGTTTTTAAACAAATGGTTCCTATCCTTTAAGAGCATAAGGATGGGGGTGTGAAGAATTTATCACATGCATAAGTTGTCCAAAGAAAGCAAACCAAACTACATCAAAAATAAACATGCATTTCATCTAGTGCATAAAACTTTCTCTTCATGTCTTCCACTAAGGGTCTGAGCAATTAAATTGTATAAAAGAGTTTGGCAAAATTTGAAAGCATCACAGCCCCAAATCTGTACTACCTCCTGTTATGGAGAACATGTATCTCTGGTATATTGTAAGGAAAGGAAGAAAGAACTAAGCTATCTTTGTAAGGTTGTCAAAGACTGAACCTTCCTCCCTTTCAAATCATTCATGGTTTTTAAAACTACCTACAAGTGATGATCCCATACACTAACTCTCCTCACAGTTCACTGGATGCATACTTTATTACACTACTTAAATGTAACAGAGTTCAAGAGCATAAAGATGGATGAGTAATTTGGCATGGTGAGTGAGATGAATATTCTGGCCCTCTGCCACTAGGAATCCTATTAAATTCATTGTTCATAAAAGCAGTTACGTCCTAAGGGAACCACAAATAGGATGATGGCCGGGGCCAGGGCTTGATCTCATGATGTCACACACAGCACTGCTTAACATGTAAGCATCAAAGTCCACACAGGTATATGACTATGATCTACTCTTCCAATAATCAACCACAACCAACCCCTGATCTCTGGATATGTTCAACTAGAGCTGATCTTGGCAGCCAAGGCCACAATGTGACTTAAGGATGCTATAAAGACATAAATTCTCTTAAGTCCCCTACTACTGAGGAAGGGCTAAAAAAGTAAAGTTTTCAAGGGATGCAAAGGCTCATATTCACAGCAGAGGATATAGCTTATCTAAAAAAAAAAATCATTTACTGAATGCTACCATATCCCAGGCATAGTATGAATTGCTATATACATTTTATTACTATTCTTCAAATTACTTTCATGAGATCAACATTAGCTCCATTTTAAAGATGAGGCACAGTGAAGTTAACTAACTTGTCCAAAGTCACTAGGCAAATAAATGGCAAAGCTGGGATTCAAATTCACTCCCTAGTCTGTCTTGATATTTGGGTCTTTCCACTTTGTCACATTGTTTTCAAATGGCTTGTGCTGGTGACCAGGGCAAAATCCACCAGCAGATGGTCTTGAAGCCAGAGGGCAGGTCTGTAGAGACCTATGCTTTCTGTATACTGTACACAATACCATTAGCCTTTGATATCATGCCCCTCTCCCCAATGTGCAGTATAACTGTAGTTATGTACCCAGGTCCTGGGAACATTTAATGTAAGGTGACAGTCATTCCTGCCATTCATTTAACTAGATTTTATCTACCAAAAAAAGTGTTTCAGGGGACCTATTAAAGTGTGGTTTGCCCCAGGCTCCACTTCTACTACGGATGATGCTGCAAAGAAGGCTCCCATGTCGGGATCATTTTTCTGCCCTTATTTGAAACTTATCCTTTGACAGATTTCAGCCTGCCTGATCTGAGTTTCATCTGTTCAAGCAGATTATTGCAAAAGAGACTCCTTGTCTAGTGAAATCAACATGCAGGGAACATCAGATAATTTCTAATTGAATTTTGCATCACTTTGATTAATGTTAATGCCCTCAAGGCCCCAAGGATGGGTCCATTTGTGTGATTTGAAATAATCCAACAACTTTATAAAACCAAGGAGGGATATTTGCTTATTTATAAGCCCCGAGGCCCAAGTATCTAACTAGTCTGGATCCCAGAATGACACCATGCCCTCAGAGATTACCTTTATTTTAGTAAATCTAGGTAAGTATAAATACAATGTTTCCTAATGTAGCATTTTTGACAAATAACTAGCAATGTCTAGATTGATGACTTTCTCTGAGCTAAGGAGACTAACATGGCCTTAAAAGCTTAAAAGATACTAGTTGCAGACAACACTGCAACCCAAGCAATGATGACACTTGGCAGCCTTTTCATAATAACTCAACTTGGTTGTATTCATCCCCCACAATAACTCAGATAGGCCAGGATTACAAAGAAATGATTTAACAAAAAACAAGAAGCACATAGTAATGATTAAAATTATAAGAGTTGATTCTGACACAACAAAAGCTTTTTTGGGTTATCACTCATTAAGTGGCATGTCTGGAAGGAAGCATTATTTGTGTTTTGCAGCTGGTGAAACTAAAGATAAGTCAGCCATTTGCCCAAAGACATAAAGCTGTGAGTAAGCCAAGAACACAGAGTTGGGCCTCTGAGCCCCTACCTCTCCCGGGATCATGATGAGTCAAAGCTCAAATATGGGAGACTCACAGAGGTGAAGAAGGCCCAATGCAAGGCAAATTCTCTGGAGACATATCAAGCTCGCCCACAAGCTTTAAGTATATGGGGTGGCTGGGCTTCCAGGGCTGCAATCATCTGGAATTACCCACCCTACCAATGACAGAATCACTGAATTTTAGAATTGTAAAGGGTCTCTGTATTCATTGCTATTCCAATTTTTGCATTAGGCAGAAAAAGAAACAAACCCAAAAAGAGTAAGTGATATCCTCAAGGAAACACAACCAGTAAGTGGCACAGCCAGATTCTAAACTCTGGTCTACCAAATCCTGGCCCATTGTTCTTTTAATGTCACCACAGCGTGGACAAATCATCTTTAGATTTTAGAGCCTACGGAAAGGCAGTTTATTTTTATAGTGAATCCAGGAACCCCGAGAAGTCTGGCCTGATCTTGAGTTTAACGGCCGCCCCAGGGCAACAGCAAATGAGCCAGATGACCTGGAACAGCCTTCAAAAGTCTTCAGCTTCCAACAGCCTTCTTCACAGACTGCTTTGAATTCAACACTTAGAGGGTTGTTGGCTTCTTGACTTCATATTTCTCTTACATAGAAGGTCACACTATCCAAAAGTTGGCACTGCTTTCAGAACCAAAGTGTCGGAGGGAACACAGGCAGTATGTTCCACTCCTGCCAAGGCTGCTGACTCACTGGCCAGGCCCGCAGGCTTCCAAAGACTAAAAACGGTCATCTACTCAACTTTGTGATGTCACAGTGGAGTGACATCATGAAGTACAGTATATAATAAGAGCTATCTTTAGAGGATCAAATACTCACTTAGCATTTCAGGAGGCAAAAATCCATAATTCTTCGTTTTACAAATACCAACATGCTAACAGGGGTGTGGCGGCCATGGAGGTGCCCCTTTTAGATTTCCCTTCAAGAGAGGGAGAAGAGCTGAGTGTCAGTCTATAGGTGCCACATCTTTGGGTCCCCATGACAGTCACACCAGGCCACACTTTCCCCTCCCCCCCCGTTGTTCCTAGCCAATGAGTGAGCACGACAGGCACACCTGCACTGGCCACTCCTGCACAACATGGGGTTCTACAGTGCTCTAAGATGAAAGAAGACATTGCTCCTGGGAATTATTTGTGTAAACAATAACTCCGGTAGACTCCCGGAGAATCTGGGAGAGTTGTTAAGTCTAAGCAAGAGGCTGCCTTTATCTATATAAAAAGGCAGTTTTTTGTTTTTTTTAAATATGTGCAAGATGCAGCCTGTTTAATGACAAGCTTTTAACACTAGGTTTTGAGCTTCCAAATCCAACATATTCTGAAGCTGCTAATATCATTAATGCTTCCCTTTCCAGATTTACAGCAACAAATAAAAAAGCCCCATATTGACTTGGTAATACCGTTAAATAAAATGCTAAAAGGGTGACTTTTTTAGATTCTTAAAGAGCAAATATAGGAAGAAAATTATTTCAAATGTAAAGAAAATAAAGGGTTTTGGGGAAGCATATTAACTATGACTGCTAAGGTATTTAGGGTACTTCGTGATGACTAAAAATAAAAATACGGCTAGTCGTAAGAAACTGTCCATGACATTAATTCTGATAATATGACTTGTCAAGCAAAATTCCTCGAGCATCTAATTTCTGCTCTTCCAACCTGCCCAAACACACTGCTCCACTCTCCAGCACACCATCAGGATAAGTCCTGTGACTTAATTATCAAGAAACCAATAACCGAAATTTCCCAAATGATGCTAAGGCCTAGCTGAGTTCTGAAAAGTTTCAAGAAATAGAGTTTCTGAGATATTTGAACTGCTCCTTCGCTTTTTTCCTACTACTTTTTGCTTTTTATAGTACCGTAAATCCACACTTCTTACCTAGCACTGCAGCAAAAATAAGAGTTAGTAGTATTGAGTAAACCGTTAAAAAAAAAAAATCCTCATTTTTATAGACAGGGGCATTAAATGCATAGTATTTAAACTTCTCACTTGTACAATGACGATGGCAAGTAGATATAAATTTTACGGTATCTAAAAGCAAAACCCTGTTGCCTACCAAAATAAAATTACCTTTCCAATACAACTTTGCAATGGAAATTTAAACTCCAAAGGTAATTTTGCATCCAAGGTACTCACTGATGTATGATTTAGGCTCACAGAGATGAATCAATAGAACTTGTTTGATTGCTTCATCATCTCTCCATTATATCACATCTTCTAAAGCGGCAGGAGAGATCATAAGGATGTTTGAGGATTGCTTATATGAAGATACAGAGGAGGCCAAATCCTATCATATCTATTAAGGAGTGGAGCCTGACCATGAAATCTTAATTAACACTGTAACAATTTACTTAAAAGACTCTCATGCAGCCCGTGTGAGGCTAAATCAGAAGGGAAATGCTGTTAGCATTTTAGTAGAATTAAATTAAAAGGAAAAAAATGACATAGCAGAGGCCACATTATAGATTAATAAGGGATTAGATAATGCAATTATTGTTTGGGTATTGTTTCTGCTATGTGATACAATGAAGAGGAAAGCAGCTCTGAGACTTTGGTTACACTATGATCACTTTCTGAATGAGTTATGGTGGGAAGAGACACCCTTCTAACTCTATCCACATCCTAGAAATAATGAGGCAGTCTTAAATAAGACAATATCTCAGATCAAGTCCTGTTTAAAGTTAATAAAGGATTCATAAAGAACTTGGTTTATATTTTTCTTTTCTCATTACCCTCTAAGATCAGTATCAAGAGGTGAGGTAAGATGGATGGCAACTTGAGTCAAAACTCTTACTTTTAATACTTTGGACCTTTCCTTTGTCTTAATCACGTCACAGTCCTGGTTAAAATATAAATAGTTTTAGAAGAATGCCTGCAATTCTCATCAATTGAGTATGCTTTTATAAGCCTTTCAGGGTAGGTTTTTTTTCAAAAAAATAGAAGATAAAGTAGAGAGTGAATGTTACTAGATGTCTATACTGCAAATAGTACAGAGATGCAAAGATGATATAGTTTCAGGGAGAGCAGAACATTACTGTGGTATGTATGGTACCAAGACAGACTTTCATAACGACTCATGATAGTGCTCATGCATATACTTTCTATAGCTCACATGTACCAGCTATATGCCAGAGACTTTTCTAAGAACTTCACATGTATTAACAAGCTTAATCCTTACAACCACCTTATAAAAGGTAGTACTATTATTGTCATCCTCACATACCAGACGAGGAAACTGTAGGACAGAGAGGGTTAGAGACTTGCTCAAGGTCACAACGCGAATTAAGTGACTGGGCCAGGATTTGAACCTAGCCAGTCTGGTTTTAAAAGCCTACATCCCAACTAAGTGCTACTTTCTCTCATCTATGTTACTCACCCACTTCCTACTACGGTTCCAAATCAGGCCACCCCTGATTCTACCAGTAATCATAACACTGTCTTTTTTGAACAAATGCACTAAGAATGTGAAAGTACTTTCGAGCTCTAGAGTGGCAGCTTCTCACAAGACCCCTTAGCAGACTAAGTATAAAAAATCAACAACAAAAGATATTTACAAAATAATGCCTGAAAATACAAATTAAGTAAATTTGGCCCACAAGTGGTCCTTTTGCACCTTTTTGCTTTCAGTTTGGCTACTTTCCTGAAGGCTAAAGGGACCTTCTTACTACAGGACAGTTTTATTTCATATTTCTAATACGGTAGTGAACTACAGATAAGTATTCTGAAATACAAAGCAATTAGGGGGACATCAGTAAAGCAGGGAAAAAATTCATGGCCATAGAAAATCATACTTTGTTAAGAACACCCATTTGAAGACCCAAAGCAATAGGTTTCTGAACTTAACCCAAATTATTTGGCATATGAATAGGCTTACTCTGAGCCAAATGTTAGCTCTTGAACATTTATTTGATAACTCTTAAAAAATAAGATGTTGATGATTTAAGAGGACGCAAAGCAAAGATAAACTGAATTTTTCATAAATTATACATGATCTTAAAATTTAAAGAGAAAAGTAAATGAATCATGGCCACATTCACAACAGATCCCAATCCATCATTCACATACTGTAGTCCTTCATTCACAAGAAGGTCAATTAGCCTTCTTTGGCAGTCCCTCTTTCTACAAAAAGGAACCGGGCTTGGGACAACATGTGCCAAATGTCTGGAACAAGAGGCAAGATGTTCAATTAACTTCTGAAAGATGACTGAATAAATTAATACGGAACTGAAACGAACGTACACATCACGTCATTTCAGTTAGCAGCATCCGAAAGGGAGAGGAAGAAGAGTCTTTAAGTAGGATGCTGCACTGTTGTCTTACTGAGCAACAACATAAAGACAACACCATTTGTACTCCTAGAACTGAAGGGTGGAATTAGAAAACAGACTTGTGACAATCAATAAAGAGACAGTGGAAAAAGAAAACGAAAAACTCAATTTCCTCAAGTGGCTAACCTAGTCCCTAAATCATACACTTGCAATGTGAGGTCTCTACTTCTTTAGCTTTCTGGCCCAGCTAGAAATAGATATCTACCTTATTTTGCCTTATTTCTCTGACTTAAGCGTACTTTTTATTTATGGAATATCTGAGAATGTCTAATGAACCTTAAGTCCATTAAGACTATAAGCAAAAAGAAGACAGATATAATTTCTTCTAGAGAATTAATAATGTGGTTTTCTTCTAGCACTGAGCCTAATTCTATGTCTACTAGAAATCCTTTTCTGAATCCTCAAAACCATTAAATTTCAATTCTTCTTTTGTAGACACTAGAACATCCCAAATGATCTATAGCCATGACTTTCTGCAATGAAAGTGTCATGTCAGTCCTACTGTCTCATATATATTTATGCACTTAGGACATGCAACAGAAAAGTGAATTTTGAAAAAGCTTATGGACACTTCAAAGGAGACATGGACAGGGAAAAAGATCTCATATATTTTCTTACACATTTTGCTGGCTTCGCTGTGTCACAGTCCTCTCTACTATACTAAATCCACAGGAAAACTATAGGGAGATTATATCCCATATAACATTAATGTAGCTATGTACATTCTGCTGGATGCACCTGCTAAAATGTTGGGCAGATAAAATGAATTTATCCTCATCTAACTTTATTAAAGACCATAAACTAAAAGACAAGAGTATAAGGACAGAACTTAATTGTGTATCTAGATTAAGAAGGTCATGTGTTTGCAGATCACTCTGTGAAACTGTCAAACTGACTATCTAACTGAACGGCCCCACAGGTGGCTTGAAGTCATTTCTCCACCCTATAAGCTACGAATGATCAATGCACACTCTTCCAGCTGACATAAAAACCTAACACATGGAGGCTGTGTATTTCATCCATGCTGAT
The DNA here is from genome assembly GCF_041146395.1 of Eulemur rufifrons. NCBI lineage: Eukaryota > Metazoa > Chordata > Mammalia > Primates > Lemuridae > Eulemur > Eulemur rufifrons. The sequence goes on along the minus strand of NC_091011.1, from coordinate 83,458,648 downwards.
TTCTACTCCTTTTCCCCAAAGGATAGGCATACTACAGATTAAAGACATTAAGAAACCTTGGCATGTGGCAATACATAGTAAAAAGTTTAGGAGGGAAATACAATTCTTCACTTCTGACAAGGCAAACTAAGAAAAAAAATAACGTAAAATATTGTCTCCGTTTTTGAAAAATTGCCATAATTATAGCTCCATAGAGTTAAATCCACTTAAAACCCTCAGACCTGGAGCCCCAGGGGTACAGGCAGTGCTTCATTCTACTGCCATATATCTGGGTCACTGCTGGAGGTAACACACTTTAGTCAAGTTAACCAGGTTACCATCCTTATTTATTCAACTAATAAACTAAGGGTGGGGGAGTAGCAAGCTGGGTAGAGGATTAGAGTCTTTAGGGAAAAATCATAAACTTCAAATTGATATTGTGAATTATCCATAAGGCTCAGTGATTCTTGAAATTAGTCCAGAGATGAGTTTCGTACAGCCCATTTAATTCACCTAAAAACATCCAATTCACTAAACCCAATGGAAATATGAACTCAGAACTAATGTCCATAAGTTAAGGACCATATACTATAATATGCATAAATAGAGTAAGAAGTTAGGCTTGAACGAAGTACAATTTTTAAATTGCTTTTCTCTAAAAAATCAACTTAAATATCTTCAAGTTTCTACGCTTAACATCCACGGTCAATATGCTACTGATTATCGTTAACAACTTGAGTTAAACAGTGACGGCATAAGAATAGTAACATTTATTGATGGCTTATTATGTGCTGTCTAAACTAGCTTTAGTATGTATTATCTTATTACCTTTGATTGCCTTCTTTTTTCAACATTTTTATTCAATGTCCTTCTACTTCCTACTGGAGCATCTTTAAACTTTTACAAACATGAAGAGTCCACAGCTGGTAACGAGGCTGCATTCATTTAAAAAGCAAGTGAACCACCGTAGTTACACAGGCAATTGGCTACGCATACACTTTCTGTTCATGCCTGAGAATAATTCAGGATATTAGCCTGGATCCTCAGGGATGCTAACGGCCTACAGTCCTGTAGTCTTCCCAACTCTGGCCTTGCTGGTTAGCTCACTGGGTAGAGAATCATACAATGAGGTCAGGGCCACGACTTAAGATGCTTTCTGATACCAGTTTGTTTTGCACACAGAATAATCACTCAGGACCACACACCATCCTTAATCTCAAGTACGTGTTTTGAAAACGTGTGTCTTTGATCATGAAGGGACCAGATGTAAACAAGAATGGCTTAATACAAACCAGCCCTATCATTAGGACAGAGAGTGTGAGGAGATTAAAACTACCACCATCATAAAACAAAACAAGACAATTCTCAAACATGTTTTCTACTGGTAGTTAACAGCAGGCTTATTTTCACAGACACTATTGTGCTACTATTTAATCCATTTAGGTTGGAAGGGCTGTAGACAGAGTGGTGGTAGCGGAGGGTGGGTAGCTTTGTGTGTGTATGACTACATAAAAACAAGGAAGGGAGTGCCAGTATGTCCAAGAATTTAAATTATCAGTTCACTGCTGATATGTCAACCTCCAAAATTTAAAAGTTAATTAGAATTCACAAAAAATAGCCAGAGATTTTAGCAGCTGTAGAAGGTAACATATTTTGGAGATGATCTGCTCCGGTAAGCAGCAGCTCCCAGGCAGCGACTATAAAACCTGGCTGCTCTTCACAATTATCCAGGGAGCTCAAAAAGCAAAAACAAATAAAACAGAAGCTAGCAAACACACACATTAACAGGCCCTGCTCCAAACCTACTATTTTAGGGGTTTTTCTCATGGGGAATTGATAGGAGGGCAAAAGTGGGATGGGGCACAGGAATTTGTACTTTTAAAATACTCTCCAGGCAATTCTTACTCTGGCATGTTTGGAAATCACTGCCCTAGAAATACCAGTTATGATAACTTGGGTTGAAAAAGCTTGAATTTTTGCACATGACTTGAGTGAGTATGTGTTTAAAATAGGAAACAGAGACTTGGTGGTCTATAAAAGAGTAGGGTTTGCAACCAGAAAGGTACTGAGAGCCACCTTATGCCCCTTAGGAGGCACTTAGAGATCTAGGCAAGTGCTGGGAAATGACAACCTCGTGACTAAAGCAATAGGAGGACAACGCAAGGTTGCTTGGTGTCCGATGGAGGACTGTGGAGTAGCTTCCCCATTTATTTTCTCTGCAACTCTATGAGGCATATATTATTCCTATGCCCATTTTACAGATCAGGAGACTGTGCTTTGCCCAAGTCACATAGGTAATAAGTCAGTAGACTTATTACTGCTCTTAAAGGCAAAGAATAACAGCCTAGAACTCAGAAGAATGCAGTTCCAACTCAGGCTTGCCCAGAAATTAACTGCATGATCTTGGCAAACCGCTTCTGGGCCTCAAACGTCCTTGTTTGCAAAGTAGAGGGACTGGATTATATAATTTCCCAGAACATTTAAAATTTTACCAATCTATGATTTTAAGCTGTTACAAACAGGGTTTCTACCTCATGGCTTTTTTTTTTTTTTTTAATATTATGCTTTATTGCCATGTTATAATGATGTTCTGCAAAGGTCGGCATGAAAAATCTAGGTTAGGTACTACTGTAGGAGTTATCCAAATTTAAGGTTTTTATACACATGAGAATAAATAACTTTAATTCATGTTTTGCAAGTTTTGTTTTAGTATAGAGGGGAGCCTAGTGTTTGAATTCAACAATGTAAAAGATTCTTCGTGTTCTAATGCATAAGTTGCAATGACAAGTGGCATCTTCCATGAGACCAGGTGCTAGAGACTGCTGTGTGAGATGTTCCTAAATATTACCAGGGCTGCAGTAACGTCTCTGTCTACAAAATACATGCCCAGCACAGCCTGGGATGCAGAGCACATACTAAATAGGAAACATAAATGTGCAGAACGGCTGTATAATTGTTGAACTCATTGCCTCATATATTCACAGTTAATTTTGGCAACCGATTTCAGTTACGGGAAGGGGGAATATGGGGAGGGGGTGAATTCTCCTGTCCTTCAACTTCCCAGAAATGTATTAGAAATGACAGCCTATGATTGCTGCAGACAGTATCTAATTAACTGTCATTATAAAACACATGTCAGAGCCTGGGGCCTATGAGGGATCTGATGTCTAATTTCTTTCCAGAATAATAAGAGTCTCCTTTGAAACAAGCTGGTGAATGAATTTTGTTGTCTTTTTAATCAACTGATTTCAATCTGACCCTTTATTTCCCTCCCATACTTCATTCTTTGCTGCTGCATGTCCCTCCCCTAACTACTTTGGAACTCATATTTTAGACAAGTGATGGATTTAAAACAACCTCTTGTCATCCTCTGCCTAGGCAATCTCAATAAAGAGCGACTGCAGAAATATGATATGGAAATGGAAGCTGTTTGTAAAAACTATTAACTCAATAATGAAACAATTATTCCTAAACAACCATGAAAATTACTTACAAGCCTTATTTTCTCTCATTTTGCCATACCACAGATTGCAATTCTATTTTCATTCCTATTAATTAGAACAAAGAATTTAATCCTTTTCTCCTTCTATTATGCAAAAACAAGCATGGTTATTAGGGAGCTATCTAGTTTCCAATTAATTTTATTTAGGAATGAGTTGCAGAGACCGAATCATTACTGATGTCCTCTAACTAGGGGGTTAAGATGGAATGGGGCCTGAACCAACACAGAAAGTGATTTCCCTCAGTTGATTTTTCTGTTCACAAGATTACTCTTCGGCTTCTCCAAATGGACCCATGACACTCTGCAACTAAGCAAGGAACAACAGCAAATGAAGCTGATTGCGATAAGAAAAAGGACTGCCAGTCGATAGAAGTGTAAGATCCAGTGTGCAATACATCCATGGTAACGCCCACCACCCCATGCCAGTAGGTACAATTCAAGTGTCTAGTACAGTTCTTGGCACATAATTTGGGCTCAGAAACTGTTGCTTCCTTCTTCTTCCTGCACAGGGAGGCTGGGATCATATCTTTATTTTCTAGAGTACCTAGCAAGAGGCAATGCACGTAAAAGATATACAATAAATATTTGACGGGTGAATGAATGAATAATAAACAAATGAAAATCATACATGAACTCGGTAAATCTCTAGTGGCAGAGTTCAACTGCAATAACAGACTCATGGGAGAAAGACTTTTTGACACACAAGTGCCCTTATCTAAAATCACGAAGTTAACAGTCTCGGGACTTTTGGGATGGATAGCCCTACTGGTACGGCTTTGAAGTTTTTAGAAGAGTCAATCATTCTGTGTAATTTTGCGGATTTTTTGAGAGTGGTAAAATATGTTGCTGATTAGACAGTGTCACTGTGGAACGGCACAGTACAGCTATGCCCACAAGAGGGGACTTACAAGTTCCAGTCACACCCTGTACCCCATACCCCAAACCACGGTAGCTGTGGAGGCAGAAAATAGCAACTTCTATACCTCTGTCTGGGACTTGATTCTTTCTTTCTTTTTTTTTGTTACATAAAAATTTTTAAAGAATATTTCTTTTTTAAAAATGAAAAATAAAAAAAATAAATTTCTTTTTTTATTGTTTCCATTTCTTAATTCTCATTTTATTGGACTTGCTTCTTTAGAGTCAGTGTGTTTCCCACAGGGCCAGACATAATATTTTTTATATGTTAAATTGCTAATCTTTAAGGATTTTCACAAGTAATTAATCAGTGTAAGACACTGTGTTTACAAGATGCTGGTGAAGATGAATCTGGGCTATCTTCTTTATCAATATAAACATGTTAAAGACAGAATTTTCTATTAGGACCAAAAAAAAAAAAAAAAAGAAAGAAAATTATAAATAGAGTTGCTTGCTTCTCATAATACTTTATATACACACACAAATGATACATATGTATGTATTAAATGATATAATGTTTCATAAGTATTAATAGCAAAGCACAAGTTCCAATGAAAAGAGGACAAGCAATATTATCTACAGAGATGTGAAGCTATTGGGCTCATTTGTTATATTTTATTTGGGAAACTTATTTTTCAAGATCCAGTTCCTTCTATCACCCTCAAACTTCTATGCCCTATCCAAAAATATTGAAGTCCCAACTGATGTATGTCATCATCAAGTGATAGAAGTTGTTTGGATCATGACTGAAGTATTAAGTAGAATGTACCTTTTTATTTTTTTTAAAAAGTTTCCATTATGGATTATATATCTGTTTAATAAAAGGTGAGCTCTATTTGGTACTTCACTTATGGAGTTATCTTGGTCTTAACCTTCGTCTTAGATTAGAATCCCCTTGAAAAGTCATCCTGAATTTATTTCCTCAGGTCAAATTCATCTGAGGGCTGATCAGTGGCACCCAAACTTATTTCATGGCAGCTTGAATCAAAATCGATTCAATTATTCACAAATTGCATTGCAAAAACATTCCATGGCTATTCTGCTTTAATTCCTGCTGTTGGAGACACAGCCAAAAAGCTTTAGTTCCTATAATTCTCGCCCTCCTTTGTTTACACAGGAAAGAAGCAGAAAGCTACAGGCTATGGCAACGCTTAGAACACTTTAAACTGCCTCTAACATTTTACCCCAGTCAGCCATTGCCTTTTCAAATTATTGTGAAAGAAGAGACAACTCTCTCTCTCTCTTCTCTGCCTCAATCTGCCTCTCTCAGCAAAGGTTTGCCTGAAAGTTACAAGTGATCTCTTGATGGTGCTCATCCTCCCTGATGTCTCTGCCGCATTCACACCGTTGATGAAAAGCCCTTCCTCACTCGGAAAAAGACATGCTGCTGTCAATGGAAAAGAACTCAAACTCTGCAAAATAATAAAGAGTTTTACTCTGAGCTGAATATGTGTGACCATGGTCCGGAGAGTCACGCCCAAGAAGGCTTGAGCAAGTGGTCTTGCTGCGGTTGGGTTACAGTTTGGTTTTATATATTTCAGGGAGATGGGAATTATACATAAAGTCATAAATCAACACATGGAAGGCATACGTTGGTTTGGCCTGAAAAGGCAGGATATCTTGAAGCAGGGGATTACAGGTTACAGGTGGGTTTAAAGATTCTTTGATTTGTGATGGTTAAGGAAATGAGGCTTTGTCTAAAGGCTTGGAATGTTTTCAGTTAAGAAAGTCTGTTAATCAGAGACAAGCCACCGGACTCATATGCAAACTCAAGCGATCTGTTAAGTAAATTGATGACCCGCAGGTCTGATTTAAGCTTTGTCTTGTACAGCTTTAGGCGTGTTAGTGAGTTACAAAGGATATCGCCAAGAAGGGAACGGGGCATGACTAGGCCTGTCTGACCCCCCTTCTCAGCTTTAGGGTATTTCTGGGATCCCCTTGGCCAAGACGGGATCCATGCAGTCAGCTGAGGGGTTTCAGATTTTATTTTAGTTCACATTACTAACCTTCTATTCATTGCTACACCACCCTCTTCATTCTTCACTAACTGCTGCTCTTTAATTAATCTCTTTAGCTTCCTTTCTTCCATATGACCTTAAATATCATTTGCCTACATGTTTTTACTTTGTATGCCCACTTCGATAAGATCATTTACTGCAGTAGCTTCAAGAGACACTATATACAAAATTCATAACTAGTGCTTCCGACCCCAAATCTCAAGTGTCGGCTGCACATCTCCACAAACACGATGAAGAGGAAACTCAAATTCAAAATGTACAACATGATCACTAGCTCCTCTCCCCACCGAAACCCTTGCTCTCCTACCACATTCCATATCCTGGATAGCGGCATTGCCATGTGATGCCCAGAGGCCCAAACTAGAAAACTTCCAAGTCAGCTCGAGGCCTTTTCTTCCTCCCTCAAATCCGCCTCCTCCTCTCTGTCCTTACTTACCGCCACTGCCTTGGTTCAAGTCCTTGTCATTTCTGACCTCGTTTACCATCATAGCGTCTACACTGCAGCAAGAGGGAATTCTCCAGAGCAGAACCTGGATGAGGTGACTGACTCCTCTGCCTAAGGCCTTCCTAGTACCCCCAGGGCCCGGCCACAGAGGGAGACAGTGCAGGCTACTGGTGGCATTCGAGGCCTCCATAACCTGGTGCCACGCTGCCTTTCCAATCCTGCCTCCCACGTATGCCCTCGCTGGACTCATTAAGACATAATTCCATGTATTGGCCATGACTTCTGCTAGCCCAGGTTGCCTCTACCTTTGGTAAATTCTATTTTCACTGCCTGAAGCCTCTCTTCTGTGAATCTTTAACCCGATTAGGGGAGGTGGGTCATTTCTTTCTGTGGCCCACCACACCTTCCTTCACTGTATGCCGGCAATCCCTTCTGCTAAACCGTGAGGTCTGTAATACGGAATTCAAAAAGCTCAGTTTTTAGAAAGGTTTAGAAAGGTCACACAGCATATTTACTATACATTATGTAATAACTCCAGCAGAACTTGGGGTAGCACCTCATAATCAAACACATGTATGAAAAACTATACTCAGAGGTACAAATAAAGGCCATATAGCCTCATATCAGTTCACGTCAGCTATCAATGCTAAAAGAGTCTCACACATGAAAAATTTCCATTTCTCAGAGCTTTTTGGAATTTGGAATTGTGGATAATATACAATTATTTTCTTGTAAATTTTCCCAACTAGATGCAATGTCCTTAAGGTCAGGAGATCTCTCTCTTTTTTTTTTTTTTTTTGGTTTTAACCTCATTGCCTGGTATCATGTCTGGCTTTTTATTTAGCAAAACTACGCTTGCTTTCAATGCTTACAAACAAAAACTAACAATAAGCTAATAAGCACTATTACAAGAGATCCAATTATGGTTTACAGTAAGAACTGTCACGTGGAAAGTCTTTTTTTAAAGATCATAGGAGGATTAAAATAGCCTAGCGTTTAAGAGCCAGGCCTCTGGAATCAGACAGGCCTGGCTGTGAGTCTCTTCAGCCCTGTTAGCTATAGGATAATGAGCAAGTTGCTTAATTTCTTGAGCCTTAGCTTCCTCTTAGATAAACTGGGTATCACTCTTGCATCTACCTGGTGGGACTACTGTAAAGATAAACAGGATAAAACATGCTAGGTGCTTGGAACATAATAGTGAACTAATGTTATAATTATAACATGATTATAAGAACATTTACAGTGTTACAGAAATAGCTACAAGAAGGACTGAAAGTGACATTCCACACATATAGAAGACTACACATGTTGATTTATACCAAGTTTATTGAAGCAATGATCTACCTTTCCCAACATATCATTGGGTTACTTTGTTGATATTTCACCTTGGCACAGGTGGGCATATTTAACATACATCAGGCAAGGCTAGCAAAACAAAGGCACTTGCTGTAGCTACATGGAAAATGATTCTGACTCAGAAAAAAGGGCGGCAAATATAATCGGAGTCTGAGGTTCCCTGTGGTGATTGCTAATAGTCTTCAAACCTGGAAGGTAATTTCGAACAAAATTCGGCTCCTTTGGATATTAAACATTCATGATAAAGGGAACAAGGGAAAAGTTCAGAACTGTCTCAGATTTGCTTTGTTATCTAGGAAACAACATTGATGAATTACATTGAGAGATTTTTTTTCCTCATTAGAGAATAACCAAAAGTTTCTCTCAAGTTTTTTTTTTTCTTAAATAGATGTTAACTATTCCCCTTAGTTGTTAATAAAAAGAATAATAAGAAGAAATCATTTGTCCTTTCTACACGCTACATGGCTCAAGGCACGATGTGGGCAGACAGACCTTAGAATTGGAATAAATACCAGACACAACCCCAGGACAGAAAGATTTGATGGATCAAAAACATGTCTGTTCAAAGTCTCTGAGAAAAATGGTACATTAATCAGGAATGAAGCTCTACATTTTAATATCCTAACCACTGAGTAGGTGGCTGGCAAGTTCAGCTACCATGAAACACCAAAATTTGGCTTCTTTGGCAATAAAAGCTCAACTTTCAAAGTCCAAAAAGAAACCAACGTATTTTTAGACAACTATGCACCGGGCCTCTTTACATCAATTCTCACATTTAATTCTCACACTGTTTTATCGTGGACACTAACTGCAGATGTGGAAAGGGATGTTCAGAGAGGTTAAATAACTGGCCCACACGTGGTCACACAGCTCTGCATGCAGCCAGCCCGGTCTCTGGTGTATTCGAAGTCAAAGCAAATGTGATTTCCATTTTAACAGAAAACATGTCCTTCTCCATGTCTTCATTTGCCTAATTCCTAATTCACTCTGAAAGACTCAGTTTAAGTGCCATGTCCTCTGATATGATATCCTCTTTTCTATGTTCCCAAAACCTGTTCTTTATATTTCTTCCATTGCACTTATCAAAACATGTTGTAATTATTTACTTACTTATCTGACTCTCCTTCACTAGACCATGGGCTCCCTGAGAAGAGGGGCCGTACCTCTTTCCTCTTCTACCCAATACAGTGCCTGGTATATGGTAGGCAATCAAAGAGTGCTGAATTAAACTGAACATCTTTGCTAAATTCAGCAACGAATTTTGGGGAATTTATTAAGGTGTTATCACGTAGCTAAGAGACAATATTTCTGTGAACCAGGTACACATTTCATATGCTAATTTGGCATCCCTCTCAAAACACACTGCAGCATTTCCATTTTGCCAGGTAAGGTTCATTATCTAACCTTGGTAACAGTTTGAACTTAAACTTGAAAAGAAGTTTTGACTGTATTTTGGTTTCCAGAGCAGCAGCCCCCAACCTATTTGGCACCAGGAAGACAATTTTTCCACGGGATTTGGGGGGTGGGGGATTAGGAGCTCAGGTGGTGACGTGAGCCATGAGGATTGGTAACTGTAAATACAGACGAAGCTTCCTGCTTTCCTCACTTGCCCAAGGCCCTTCCTGTGTGGGCCTCTGAACAGGCCCCAGCAATCTGCAGCCGGGGGTTGGGGACCACAGTTCTAGAGGATACAATTCTGTTGTTGTAGATATAGTAGATTTATCCACAGTATTTTACAAACCTAAGGGACTCTTTCCTAAACAGCTGCTGATTGCCTGCTCTCAACTGACATGGGGCGGGGGGATAAAAAAACCTCAAGACGGACAATAACATTCTTTCTGAATTGCATTTTTTCTTGATTAAAAAAAATCTATAGTGCCTCATACTGACCGTAAATTAAGTTTTCAAAATATCTGACACCTGGCTCCTTTTTCTTTCTATCTCATTTCCAACTTCTTAGTTCTGCCTTTCCCAATTGAGAGGATCAACGCAACAAGCAGTATGTTTGTTGTTTCCTACCCAGGGTTTCTAAGTTTTCTCCTTGGTCCTTGATGGTCCTGCAGAGGTTTTCATTTACACAGAGATTCCTTTCCACTACTCCAATTTCTACCACGGCTCAAATTATTCCAGTCATTACCAGAGGAAGCCTTCCCAGATGAGTCTACGGATAAACACACCTCTATATCCCCCAGGTACTTACACATTCTATTTATGCCATGCATATTGTTTTACAACCATTGATATCTTTATTTGAATCTAGAATTACCAAATCTCAAGAGTTGCAGGAGATTGTCTACCACACCGTGAACTCTTTGAGGTGAAGGATATGTCTTAATTTGTCTTCATCTCCGGCACCAGCACGGTGGCTAGCATACAGTGGGCACTCAATATTTTGAGTGAATTCCAGATAAGAGTTCAGTAGTTTGGAAATAATATACTCAGACTTATACGATTCTGCAGGGCCTGACTTAGAAGAGCAAAAAAGGACCTTACATTTCACGGAAATCAGTTCTCCTTTTCTCTGTTTCACATAAGTCTCATGTGTTTTCATGCAAGATTACAGTTGAAAAGATTTTTCACTTCTAAGAAAGCTTGAAAAGCACTGAGTAGCTTCTACATCATTTGTTAGTGTATTTTGTCTCTTGAAATATACTGGAAGAATATGACACAAGGAACTCAGCTGTGTGTACATAGTAAGTTTAAAACATCATATATATATGGGGTGGGTGTGTGTGTGTGTGTGTGTGTATTAAAGGCCACTGTTAAATTGAAGCCCATTATGAACCAGATGCTTTACATATGTGATATCATTCTACCTTCTCTCTAGCCCTAAATAGCAGTCACCACTGATAGCCCCATTTTATAAATAAGGACTCTGAGCCTCAGAAAATTAGCAATTTATCTGAAGAGGCATGTTTTAAACTCATTTCTGTCTGGAGCCAAAGATCAAGCTCTTGAAATAGAAAAGAAAGTTTTTGACGTAAATTAGGGACAGTGACTAGGAAGGATAAATTGAAAAATTTTTAAATTGGCATTTTAGAGAGAGAAAGTAGTTTCAAACTAAATGAAGGGAAAAAAAAAAACAGATAAGAGTCAAACCCTCTGAAGAGGTCCAAGTACGCAGGCAAGAAAGGGGGCAGTTACGTAAATAAAAGTTCCCAGCTCATCACTAAGGTAAGCAAGAGACTTGTCTGACAAAGGGTAGGAGGAAGGGGGGGGGGGACACCTGTAGAGGTAGAAGAATTTTGAAACTGAGAGAGGATGAAGAAAATGAAATGCAAAAGACTCAACTCCACCGGGAATCCAATTTTAACTCTAATGAAAGATTTGCAGCCTGAGAAAACCTATAAATACTCTAAGTATTTGGGTGAATGATCATAACCAAGTGACCCGGGCAATCTGACCTTAAAAACATGCTTCAGAAAAGATATTAGAAGGTAAATTGCGGCTGGGCGCAGTAGTGGCTCATGCTTGTAATCCGAGCACTCTGGAAGGCCAAGGCAGGAAGATTGCTTGAGCTCAGGAGTTTGAGACCAGTCTGAGCAAGAGTGAGACCCAGTCTCTACTAAAAATAGAAAAAAGTAGCCAGGTTTCCTGGCACATGCCTGTAGTCCGAGTTATTTGGGAGGCTGAGGCGAAAGTATTGCTTGAGCTCAGGAGTTTGAGGTTGCAGTGAGCTATGATGACACCACTGTACTCTACCCAGGGCGATGGAGTGAGACTCTGTCTCAAAAAAAAGAAAAGAAAGAAGAGAAGAGAAGAGAAGAGAAGAGAAGAGAAGAGAAGAGAAGAGAAGAGAAGAGAAGAGAAGAGAAGGTGAATTGTACTTACTGGGTCTTTGAGAATCACTGCCAAGCACTAATTCCCTCCCTCTCTCTTCTAAAGGTGATAAAGAGGTTTGGAAGGGCAAGGAAGGTTAACTTTTAAGGGTGAAAATGTTTATGTCTGTATGAATCACGTGCAGCAGCAGTTAGTGGTCTGGCAATGTTAACCCCTTTACTCTAAAACTTTAAGCTTCCCAATTACCATTTGATATGAAAACAACTCTTAAATTCCAGCCAGTCCAAATTCCATTAAGGTAAAGATTTTCCAACTACCATTCTAATGAAATGTCCCTACCATTATTTTAGGAAGTGTATTAAATTGAAATTTAATTTAAACAGAAAGTGAGTTGCTTTCCTTTAAAGAATTACACTGTTGCCAGTGTTAAGCAAATAATAATTAGCACAAGTACATACAGTTATAATTAGCAGGGAATTTAATTAAACAAATACGCCAACATAACCAGATGCATGACAAAGTAATTGTAATATGCCTTGCCAATGTATTCTTTCCCACTTCATAGTTCTTACATAGTAATTATACAGCTATCTCTCTCTCTCTCTCTTTTTTTTAAAGCACAGAAGTTCTAAATACAGGCCTCCTAAAGGCCATATTCAAGCAAAAGAAAGCAAATGAAAGAAATCTTCCTGAAGGAGGAGCACTGGAGACTGCAAGCAATTATTTCACTCAGAACTCCTGGTAAAACTTCCGTGGATTTTGATTCTTTAGTTACATCTGAACTTTACCAGATTTCATCCTCACTTCAGTTTTACGAGGTGTCTCTCTAAGCTGGAAGAGGCAAAGCTGTATTTAAAAAAAGACTGATTTTACATAATCTCCTGGGACTAAGTACTCTGTCCTCTGCAAAGAAAACAAGTCATCTAGAGAGGTCACAGGCCACCTTGAAAACCAAAAGAGAAATAAAGTACCAAAAAGAGAGGAATATGATTCACCAGTAAAGTTTAAAATACATAGTCTTATTTGACAACGAAGAAAGAAAAATGATGGGTTAATCTGCCAGTTTCCTTATAGGAAAGATTATAACACAAAGGGAGGTGATGAATGTAGAAAAGAGGAAAATTTAATTAAATCATTTCTAGAATAAGTCCAAGTATAAAGTTTAACATCACAATGCTATGCAAAGATCTTAAAATACGACACTCCTTTTTATTTTTATCCTAAATGTACAAAAACTATGATGTTTTCAGCAGCTGACAAACAAATGATTTGCCCATGGTAACAGAGCACATCTGAGACACACATACAACTTCTAATTCCCAAGTCTACCATCCTTAGAGGCAGAACTGCGGAACCAGCCCGATGTGGGTCAACTTTGTGTTATAAAATAGTGAGATGTTTTTCAGTTGCCATGGACTCCCAGGTTGCAAGTTACGTAAAGTACATAACTGAGCATGCCCGGATGGATCAAGTGTGCAACTGCAGGCAGAACCTAAGGGCTCTGACCAAAGAACAGGGACCAAATTAAGAAGCAGACACAGCACACGGCATGATCCACGATCCAATCAGATGGAGCCCTGTCATACCCCCATGGCATGAACCAGTCAGATCATGCCTCATTACCCTGTACCTATAAAAACTGCCCCAGCCTCCGGCGTGGGGAGACAATTTAAGCAGACTCCTGTCTCCTTACTTGGCTGCCCTGTGATAATTTTTTTTCTCTACAAAAACTCAGAACTTCAGTGTTTGACATTCTGTTGCACACGGGCAAATGGACCTAGTTCAGTTTGGTAAAAGAAGTATTCCATTAACCTTAGGTTTTTAAAATGAGAACAAGGTATTTGAAAATCTGATCTATTCTGCATTCAAAAAGAATTGGCTACTCAGCTTTTAAAATTTCATATCCTATTGGTTATGTCTAAACCAGTAATAAATTCAATCAGAACTCAGGTAGGCTGTGACTATATGTGGTAGGAATCACTTCCATTTAAATATTAAGTCCTGAAATCAAGGGGAAAAAATAGTGATCCTGATTAGATGCAATACCCAGTTAAATGAAAGTGTAAACTGTCCCTAAGCAACAAGATTTGAGTGTTTTATAGAAAAGAAAACTTATTTTCACAAACAATATAACATAAAGACAGTAGCAATGGCACCTGCAGTCCCAGCCATTCAGGAGACTGAGGCAGGATCACATGAACCCAGGAGTCTGAGGCTGCAGTGAGCTATAATAGCACTGCAACCTAGCCTGGGCGACAGAGCAAGGCCCTGTTTCTAAAAAAATAAAATAAAATAAATAGAAAAAAAAATTTCTCACATTTTACCTTAGCTGATGGTCACAGCAATAGTTACCTAGTGATTCATATCTGTATTTAATAACGTGGTAATTGAAACTTAGAGAGGTTAAATGTCCTATCCAAGATCACCTAGCTAATAAAGGGCATGGGGTGGGGGCGGGGGTAGAGGTTCTCCAAACCAGGGCTTTGTATTCTGAATTTACCATCTTTCCCATCACCTTCTGGCTATCACACAGAGACTAAAGGTCTGTATATATGTATAACAGATATCATCATTCTCCAGCTACCAAAAACTTGATCAATATTAAGCAACTCCCAGTTGGGTTAGCTAATGGCCAAATGACTCATCTAGAAAAGTTACCCAATACACTTGAAACTACAAACTTTTTCAGTATTTCAAATATTACCCAAAAAGAAAATTAAATAGCAACTGTGCATACACGAGATGAGTGAGTACTGGCGCCATTCACAACAAAGACAAGGGCAAAATCACAAGGTTAAGAAATTTCACTGAGGCACAAGGAAAACTTTCTATGCTTCTTTGTGGTTTATTTTTATTTTTTATGACCATAAAAATCAATACAAGACTAAGGAACTTTCGTGTGCTTTTGAAAGGTCTCCTAGTTGGTAAATCCTGGGACGGTGAGGGCCACTAAACCCAGAAACGTCCAGTAGAAACCTGTCACAGTGCTTTCAGAGAACTCTATTTTCTTTATAGTCCTTTCCCCAAGTTTTCCTAGTCAATAAAAGAATTGTAATTTTCCTCCTTGAAAGTGTTTGCTGTTGCAATATTTTTGCTAGCTACTCAAATAACTTTTCTTTTTTGAAAAAGATTAAAATGCAGGCAATCCTGTACGAAAGTAACAACAGCTGCTAACATTTACTCAGCACTATTCTAAAACCTGTACATTAACTCATTTATTTCTCCCAACAACCCCATAAAATCATTTTACAGATGAGCAAACGGGAGCCTCAAGCGGTTAAGGAATCTGCCCAACACCACCACAGCATAGTAAATTAACGCAGTCAGGATTCCAATCCATTTTTTTAATGATTTCAAAACTGCACTCTTCACTACTTAATCCATTCAATAAGCCAACCAACACAACTGAACATTTTTTTCCTAAGCCAGGTGCTGTGCTAGGTGAAGGGGATAGAGAAAGGAACTTCGGAGACACAGCATTTACACTTGGCACTCAGTCCTGTTTTAACTAAACCCAGCCTCCATCTCTAAGTCTCTGGCCCCTGGAAGCAGAGGCTTCAGTAGGCTGTGCCAGGGATAGCAGCAGTGGACACGTGTGACACCAGGAACTGGTTTTCTTACAGGCGACATCCCCAAATGGTAATTCTCAAAGTGTGGTCCCCCCAGACTAGCAGCATCAACACTATTTGGGCCCTTGTTGGAAATGCCTATGTCCATGTTTCTATGTGAACATGCTAACTTTTGGCCAGCGAGACATGCTGACTTTGTAAGTTGGTATCCAATAATTATTTTAGATTCATTCCTATATTATAAATAATGTTAATAATTAATATATATTAATAATATAAAGCAGTAGATAATAATTGTATGACTAAATGAAAAGACCAAAGAAAAAATATTTCTTTTTTTCAAAGTCAAAACACTCAATGTTTGGTATATTTTCTTATCTTTTTTCTATGTTTAGAAACAACTTTTTACAAAATTATGATCATATTGTATATACTATTCTGAAACTACTTATTCATTTCTTATGTTCTGGATATTTTCTGGTGTCATTAAAAACACTTGGTGAATATCATTTTAATTACTACATACCACTACATAATATGGATACAGCACAGTTAACTTACCAATTCCTGTTGCTAGATATTTAGTCTGTTTCCAAGTTTTCTGCTGTTATGAACAAGCTGTGATGAACATATTTGTGCAAAAATATTTATTCAAATGTTAGTGTACTACCTTGGTATAAATATCTATAAGTGAAAAACACTGAGTTTAAATATTTCCAAACTTACTGGATATACTAATCAATGCTCACACCAAAAGAATATATATAAGACTACAGGCTGGCTTGCTATTTGAAGAAAGTTTAAAAAAATTCCTTAATTTTCAGGTTTTGGTTCCTAATAATGTTGAACTTCTTATATATTCACCAGCCATTTATTTATTTATTTACTTATTTATTTTAGAGACAGGGTCTCACTCTGTTGCGCAGGCTAATCTGATTACAGTGGATTCATCATAGCTCACTGCAACCTCAAACTCTTAGGCTTCAATGATTTTCCTGCCTCAGCCTCTTGAATAGTTGGGACTACAGGTGTGCACCACTACACCCAGGTAGTTTTTTCATTTTTTGTAGAGATGAGGTCTAATGTTGCCCAGGCTGGTCTTGAACTACTCACCTCAATCAATCCTCTCACCTTGGCCTCCAAAAGCGCTGAGATTATAGGCATGAGCCACCCTGCCCAGCCTCTTCCAGTCATTTATGATGTTTTTGCACATATGTCATTTTTTACTTTTTAGGTTAAGTCATACAAACTTGCCCTTTTGTAGGTAAAATACAGTTGAAAACCAGCAATTTCATTTTGCTGGCTTAATAGCTTAACCTTCAGGATTCTGAAAATGTACTACTTGCACAGTGAAATTCTGAAGTAGTATCACTTATACAATGAGAGACTTTTCAATTTATCTGGGATAAAGGACAGATATACATGAAAGTAAAAAAATACACATCACCAGAGTCAGTATCATGTACGATCCCACTCAGAGCTCTGCTATTCCTATGACAAATTACCCAATGGGATCATAATGTTTAAAAATTTATATAAAAGGGTGTGGGCCAGCCACAGTGGTTCATGCCTGTAATCCCAGTACTTCGCAAGGCCAAGGTGGGAGTATCCCTTGAGGCCAGGAGTTAGAGACCAGCATGGGCAAGATAGAGAGATCCTGTCTCTACAAAAAATAAAAATAAAAAATAAAAAAATTAGCTGGGCATGGTGGTATGCACCTGTAGTCCCAGCTACTTGGGAGGCTGAGGCAGGGACTGCTTGAGCCCAGGAATTCCAGCCTGGATGACAGAGTGAGACCCTGTCTCAAAATAAATAAAAATAAAAGAAAGTGGACAGAAAAGGTTGAGCACGAGAGAGCTGAGCCCAACGAGGCAGTGAGGAGCATCCACATGACTCTTCATGTGCCTTTGTCTCATTCCTTCTTGGCAATCCACTTCAGTGAAGTCTCCCGTGAGGAGGGAGAAGAAACCCTTTCCTATCAAAAGTCAGCCTAAATTGTCCACTTAGTCAGCACAAGTAAAAATCACTGGGCCCAGGTGAAAAAGTAAGTTGTATAGGGATGTGATTAGAAATGAACAAAATCAAGGAAAGAATTCACTTATCAGCTATTAGCTCAATCAACAAAGTTGATTGCACATTGAAAAGCAAGTTAAACGCTAGCCAGGCAATATGGCGGGATGGGAAGAGCAGTAAACTTTATCTTTCAGGCAACATGGATGCAGTCTAGCCCCACCTCTGCCCCCTAAGCCAGCTGTGGGACAGTCACTGAGTCAACAGCCAACCTAGGCATCAGTTCACTCCTGTGTAAAAAGAGATAGATTAGATGGTCTCTAAAGTCTTTTTCCAGTTCTAAATTCTACAAAGACATTGTCAATTGGAGAATACCATAGACAGTATCTTTTCCTTATATTAATAACTCAGGCAGTAATACATTTTTATCAGGGGAGACTTGGAAAATCTTTCAAAGTATGCTCATAAGCACCCTTAAACTCTCACATATGCTAGAAAATACAAGGCCTTTTATGAGTTTCATGAGTCTGTTTCAAATGCTTTAAAAGAAATCATGCTATCTAAGCTAATTAAATCATTTCATCCGTGTGGCTCTATGCAATTGTTGGGATTTTTCCAAAAATGCTCCTTAGGGTATCTTCTGCTTACACTGTTTTGTTCAACATTTCAAAGGTAAACATCAGCAGAGAATGCTAATCTCCCTTTAAGACTTCTTAATTAGGGAAGGTTGAAGCCCCAGTAGATTTATTATTAATACTACATTCTTAATTTATCGGTTTATTCGCTCTCTTGCTTATGGTCTATAGGCTGAATAGATGCTAATTTTGGTGCAGGGTTTTGAATTTGCCGTCTTGTTTTTGCCATCAAGTTGTAAAGCTGGGTATTACAGGTCAAATGATGATAAAAGAAAATACAAAAGATGATACATATCTGTTTACTCTGTTAGAATTTTGTTTTCCCAGGCCTTGGAAATAGTTTTGTTGCACAGAACCTTTTGGTTGTCTAGATAAAAGGCCCCTTTTTAAATCAGCCTGATAGGATACTAAGCATGCTGTGCTACACTTAAAAAGGTTTTTTTAAGGAAAGAAGGTTTTATAATACAGGGGAAACAACAGGCAATTGAAGGCCAAAGACCTGTCCTGGCTTTGTTACCAATGCCTTTCCTAAATGAGGCCCAGAATGGAGCAAAACCCGACAAGCAGAGGGGAAGTGGTAGACAGAGAGAGAGACAGAGAGAGAGAGAGAGAGCGCGCGCGCGCGCAAAGGTGCCAGCACTCAGGTGCGTGGTAACACCAGGGGAGACAGATGAAGCGTAGAGATTTGCCCTAGAAGACACTGGGTTCTGAGATTCAAAGGGGACAGGTTTTCAGTAATTGTAGAGCCCACTCTCCCCGTCCCCCTCTTATTCTAAGAACTGACATTCTATTAGGGGAAAATATTAAGATAGTATATATACTTCCATATCACATCCCATGAACCAAGACAACATTTCAAAAAAGTTTCTGTGTTTATTAACAGTATTACACGTTATATTCAAGTATAGTCACAGTACACAAACACTCCACCCAAAGTGCTACTTTCTTAGGACTAAACAAAAATGGACACGGTCTTCTGAATTCAGGAATTCAGGGTCTTCTGAATTCCTCTATTACACAAATTTGCTTTGACTCCATAAAATTTGCTGTGTCCCTACCAGGACAGCAGTTTTACCAGGGCTCTCTGAAGAGAGTAGCCTCATTACATAGGACTTAGCATCACAATAAAGCTCCTAAAAACAGACTTTACCTCCTGGGGGATTTTGATTTGTCCTGACATTTTGCCATCAGCTAGACTGGTGCTGACTTGAAGAGGCAATGATTAATTCTAGGCTGCACACTGCTCCTTCTCATTTTTTTTCTATATCCCTATGTATTTTTTTCTCATGCCAGACATTACACCTAGACCAAACTGGAAAGGTGAGTCTACCACCGCCTTCCCACTTTTCTCCCATGGCACTCCTTCCTAAACTCTGACCACACCCCCACAGCATCTAAGGACTGACTGATGATCTTTCTCCTTCCTCCTGTCCTTCAGCCAATACCAACGACGATCAGAAACCCAACTAACCAGGGCCCTCCTCTCAGCATGCTGTCATGGAGGAAAAGGATCAATAATGCTTGGCAGTAAGAATCTACTGACAACTTTATATGCAGTGGTGGTAGAGACAGGGGTGGGTCAAACAACCAGGGTTTGAATCCTGGCTCTGCCATTTACTGGCCATGTAACCATGAAAGAGTTATAAAATCCTGTTAAGCCTAAATCTCTTCATCTGTAAAATGAGGAACGCATAGGGTTGTTGTATTTAAATGAGATAATACTTGTACATGTAAAGCCACTCTAGATCTGTTCCTGAGTACACAATAAGTATCAGGAAAGTTAAATACACAGTAAGTAGCCAGTAAATTTATGTACTATTTTACTCCATCATTAATGTTATCATCATTGTCTCATTTGTCAGCCTCTCCCAGATCCGTCTGTATTTTAAAAGAAGATTGCTCAGAGAAATCATATCTTAATGCAGTATTCCTTAAAAAAAGGATTCTATGGTCATATAAATTTGGGAAGTGCTGGACTAAATAAAACTAAGTGATTTTTTTTTTCTTACAATGGGACTTAGAATCTTTATTATTCTAAAGAATCATAATGAACTGCCAAGAATGGGATTAGTTGTAATATTTTCCAATCTTCATCTTTTATTTGCTTAGGGAACTCTTTCCTCTGCCTAGAGCATCTTTTAACATCTTGCAAAACAACAGAATTCTACAAAACACAATTTGGGGAAAAGTGCCTTAATGTAGAGATTTTAAGGGTGGAATTTCAGGGACTATGATAAACTGGGGGGAGGGGATTTTGGCATGGGGAGCGACCCTTAAATCCACACAATTCATCATATTTAAAACTGCCTACTCTATCCACAGGATCCCAGCCCGATCCTATCTCTCTTCACCCTCCAGAAATGCATCAGAACTTCATCATTTATTCCTTAAGCATTTGAAACTGTTGAAGCACTTTAATTCTTGATTTTTCCTATGAATGATATCATCTTTGTCCTCTTTACAATCTACAGACTGAAAAGGCATGCTGTATCTGTGGGGAGCAGATATGGGGGCCTGGGGGAAGGAAAGATACACCTTAGAAAGGTTATTAAACTTCAAAGATTAATAAAGAATCATGTGGTCATCTGGCAAGAAAAATTAATTAAGCTATTACACACTTTTCAGTCAATAACTGTGTAACACTATATACCATGTGTCTATTTTACTTATTAAATATATACACACAAATGAAATATGAATGAAAAAGAAAGAACACGTATTCATCCCACACTGCATTTGCGTATGTGACATTAAGCCTACCTGTTGATTTATAGACCTGCTTCTCCCAGACAGAGTGCTCCTTGGGGACTCTGGCCTTTAAGTCATCTTTGTACCCCTAGTGCCTGGGATATCATAGGCATTCAATAAATAACCATTCAACTCAATGAATAAACTATGCCTTGATGTAATTATTTTATACTAGCTTTCTACCTGGGTCACAGTCACTAACAGTACCACTGAAGATATTTCCTAAATAGCCCAGTAATTAAAAAATTCTCCCAACTGAACAAAAATTAAAAATAACCATTAACATGATCTTTCGTTAACCTCTCTGGACAAGAAAGCAGGTTCTGGAGTCAGATGCCCTGAGTTCAAAGCCCTGTTTGACCCTTTACTTGCTGTGTCAACTTAAGCAAATTATGTAACATTTTTTAAGACTCAGTCTCCTCCTTTGTCTAAATATGGGGGATAATAATAGTGTACGTACTTACTCCATAGGGGGCTTAGAAGGATTAAATCAGTTAATAAATATAAAAGCACTTAAACAGCGTTTGTCACGGGAAAGCACTCAGGATGGAGGAGGAGCCACTGGGACAAACAAGCATTTAGCTAGAATCCAGCTCTATGCATACCTTGCCTCCACCCAGATCTGCGGTATTCCAAGAATGGTAGCATAAAAGGGTTTTCCACAGATAATGCAAGACATCCCATTATGGGATTATTGTTCTTTTTTAATCATAATTTAATCCAAGTTGGGATTCCATGGCACAAAAGCCTCTCTTAGAAGAATCTAGCAAGTAGTTTTGACTCCGAAATCCCTCAGGAAGAGAGCAGTTTGACATTCTTCTCTCTCGTCTCAGCCTGGGCATTTCGGAAGCTGAAGCATACTCATGACACTCCCAGTCACAAAGCAAACACAGCCTACATTTTAAAAAATGAGACATTTCTTATTTTTTCCTGAAACTACTCCCCCACCTCCTTAACTCAGCAGAAAAATTCTGAGCCATTTACCTACAGTCATAAAATGCACCTGAAGTTCAATGGCTTACATTATCATTTCCCCACTATAATCGCATTTTAAAGTAGGATCCACTACCACCACATGTAAGAAGAGAGTCCTGGAAAAAAGGGTAGCATCATCAGTATTAAGGCAGAATATAAGCATCAGAATATGCGCTTACGTACAGAAAATGAAATCTCCAACAACCAATTTCACAGACAGATTTTCTAATAATGTACAGTGAAGGTAGAGAACATATTTAGCCCTTTAATACATATTTTTTTTTTTTTTTTTTTTGAGACAGAGTCTCACTCTGTTGCCCGGGCTAGAGTGAGTGCCGTGGCGTCAGTCTAGCTCACAGCAACCTCAAACTCCTGGGCTTAAGCGATCCTACTGCCTCAGCCTCCCGAGTAGCTGGGACTACAGGCATGCGCCACCATGCCCGGCTAATTTTTTGCATATATATATTTTAGTTGTCCATATAATTTCTTTCTATTTTTAGTAGAGACGGGGTCTCACTCTTGCTCAGGCTGGTCGCGAACTCCTGACCTCGAGCGATCCACCCGCCTCGGCCTCCCAGAGTGCTAGGATTACAGGCGTGAGCCACCGCGCTCGGCCCTTTAATACATATTTTTAAAAAGGAGCTAGACAACCGTGATCTTGCCCATTTTCTCCTTTCTCATTCTAGAAGTCTGAGCTTAGCATTTCTATGTATAGCTCCAAGAGTCACCACCTCTGACTACAGTTATTCTCCTACACTAGATAATCAGACCCAAATATTTTAAACTCATTTTGGTCAATATTTTTATATAACTTTGCAGTGCGTTTTATGCAGGCTTTTCAGAATATCTTCCCATTTTCTACTTTCTGGGTTGCACAATATTAGAGTAAAAGGAGCCGTATTATTTCTCCTACCTCTCAGACATGAAATACTTTCTGAATTCTATGTCATTTCCATACATTTTTCTTTCCTGTGCTTAGGGCAAAAGATCTTTGGTCCCCAGATGGTGCTGCACAGCACACTGTATGTGTTTGCACACAGGGGCATTCTGAGTTTAAGGCTTTTATCACGTTATTAATGGGGTGTAAGACACAAAAAGGTGAAGAGGTACCAATACTATACAGGGTTATTACATTCAGAGGATCACAGATCCATGGACTGGTTAGAGTTTAAAAGGACTTTAGAGATACTCAAACTCAATACCCTTATTCCACAGGTGAGATAATGTAAGTTCACAGAGGTTAAGTGATTTTGAAAGAATTTTTGTGAAAAACTAACATTATGAAAACACAAAGTGGCAGTCGAGTCTTGCTTAGCTAAACATCCCAGCCTTTACCTTAAATTGTAACCCAAGTACTTAGGAGAAAACAAGCAAAAATCGTCATCAAGAAAGTAATTATGGTTGATTTATTTTCTGTAATGGGGTAATACTGTTTTATGATGAAAGTGATAATTATGAAAATTACATGGAAATGTGAAAAAGTATGATGTGTAAGAGAAAAAGCAGAATACAAACTAATACATGTGGTTTTATAAGAATACATATGTATGAGGAAAAGAACTGGAGGGCGTGGAACTAACAGAAGTTGTTATGTTGGGATAGAATGATGATTTTTTTCTTTATTCAAATATTTCATTAGTATCACACTATTTTTCCAATGACTTAATTGGAAAGAGACCCTCCATGAAGATTCTGGTAACACAAGCACAGTCAAGAAGGATGAAGAGGTATCACAAAGAAGGGAAGGTAAGCTATTGGGGCAAACATTCCACCTCATTCCTTCCACCTCGAGTCAGGACATGAAGAGATTAAAAACAGGAACATCTGGTGAATGACAGAAACAGCTCAGGCTGGTGGAACACACAGGTGTGAGGATGAGAGAGAAGACATACAGTGTGCCTATTTGCACAAATGGCTTCCTGATTGCTTCATATGTGTGAAGAATTCATCAAGTAGGTCCTGAGAAATATTAATAAAACTAGTGAGTGGAGGATTTGTTAGCATTTATTTCCTGGTGGTCTTTGGTCTGATTCTCAGAATCTGCATTATATTTTAAACAGACTTAGTTGGTAAAGGAAGGTATGTGGGAAAAATGTAGGGTCAACTTTTATGCCAAGACTTTAAGTAGGAAAAAGATCATCATCAATATACATTTACTGACCAGCCATTATAATACTGTGTTTACAGATCTATGGGAAAATGTAAAACTACCCCTTTTTGCTAAGAGTAAGTATGTGGAGAAAAAGAAGGCATCAATTCAGTTTCTTTGAACCACTTTAGACGTGATCTTAGAAACAATACTTAGGAGCCCTTCTAAATTCTCAGAAAGAATGAAATTACTAATGTGATTTTTATTCCATTTTAGCATTAAATTTAAAATAAAATCAAGTAGGATTTTCAAATGGTTCATATGTATAGTCCCTATTACATCAAAGCACCTCATATAATTAGACAATACTCTACATTTATGATGGCTAATCATTTTATCATAGTAAAAATTTTAACAGTATAGTAGCAGTGACTTCATTTTAGTCCCCATTCCTCCAACCATTCTTTAAATAGTTATGCTCCCTAAGGTGTCATCCAGTTCTCTTCTTATTTAACAAAATCCATAGTTCATTTCAACTACTGTCATAGTTCCAATTAGCACCCAGATACCAATAACTCCCTTATATATATATCTCCTACTGCTACCCTTTTAAGCTCTTGAGAGTAATTCTTAACTAACTAGTTCACTCCTTCTGGGTATTTCTTCAGGACCTCAAATGCCACAAGTTCAAACCTAAACTTAACATCTTTCCCCAGAAACCTGCTCCAGCTCTCACGGTCTCTATTTTGGAGAAAGGCACTGCCATATCCCAAGCTGCCCAGGGCAGAACTGGGAATCATCTTGACCTCCCTCCTCTCCTTCACCTCCAACAGCCTAGTCAAGAATTGTCAATTCTGGTGACAAGACCCCTTATCTCAGCCTTACTGAAATAATCTTATTGCAAGACCTCATCATTTCTCAACCAGACTATTATAATAAACTGCTCTCATTGCCTTTGATTTTGCCCATTCAAAATAACATTGCTGGCACATTAGTGTGAGCACCAGAGATGTGCAGATTAAATGAGCTGGTATATATTAATATAAAGGACATAGATTTTTGTCAGGCATCTTGTAAGAATTATATCGTCTCCTCCTCTCCTTTCCTCCACCTTTTTCAAGTTCAAATCTGATCAAATCATTCTGACTGAAACTCTTTTAATGCTCTTGAACTCAAAGTCCTAAGTTATGAGCCCTATTAAAACAGGGCTCCAGCCTAGGCCATCTCTCCAGTCTCATGTTCATGACTCAACTACATTCAGCACACTGGGTTCAGTGAGCAATTTGTAGTCCCACAGATGTGTGAGATTCTCCCCAACTTTATGCTTTGTACGGGTTGAATCCTCAGGCTAAAATATGCTTCCTTCATTGTTCGCCTGGAGCAATCCTTGCCATTCTTTAAGATTTAAAATAAATAGTGTAATGTTCATTGAGTCTTTCTGGACAGTTAGAAGCCAATCTTTCAATGTATCTCTGTAGCACTAATTGTATCTTGCTGGACCTTTTAGATATTTATATATCTCTTTTCTAGAGATTTTGTTTGTTGTTTAGATAAAATCTAAGTTCCACTCGAAATGTTTGTTAACATATTCTCTTACTTAACATCTTATTAAGTATCTACCATGTATATCATTCTTGGGTGTATGCTCCTATGGTATCCTCTATCACCCCCTTCTTTTTGTTTTTAAACATTGATCAAACTTGTAACTACTTGTTCAATGTTCACTTTCCCCAGATTAGGGATTTCATGAAATAATATACTATGACCTTCTTAACATGCTGGTGTTGGCACAGGACTTGACACTGAGTAAGTGCTCAATACATATCCTGAATGAATGAATGAAAGAATGAGTATAGGTAAAAACAAACAAGATCCCAGAAAGATGGGTACCATTGGTCCCATTTTATGATGAGAATATCGCAGCACTGAAAAGTTAGCTGATCTGACCAAATTCACAGACACAGTAAGCAACAAAGATAGTTGTGAGCCCAAAACTGTTAGGACTCTGCCATCCATGATCTTCCCTCTTGATCCCAGAGCTTTCCTTATAAAGCAACTGGAAAATTAAATTCATTAAGTGCTGAAGAAACACAAATGAGTCCCTAGGAAAAGGAAGACTTATTGAAGGAAGAGATTTTAGATGCTGGTCTTAAAGAAAATAAATTATAATCTGTCATGGGATTAGAAAAGAGAGAGAGGGTGGGGGGAATAAAAAGAAAAGAAATTAGAAACTTCAGAGGATGTAAGTGAGTAGTTATTTCAGCTGAAAAAAGTAGTACAGAAGAGGATAGTTTCAAGGGCTCTTGAAACAAGTTAAAATGGAAAATTAGATGTAACTGTTTAGCAGTTTTGTTTAAAGCAACATGTAAAAACACATGTGACAAAAAGAGCTATATATAAAGTTGTGGTTTTTATAGAAATAAAGAACAAAGAACAAACACCCAAATCAAGATGCTGTTATATATGGAGTTATTTGTTCACTTACATCATCCACCTAACTTTTGCTTTCCTGCTTTAATTCAGTTCACGAAAGCCAATTAAACTTGAATGAAAAGACAACCAAGCAGTTTCTTGGAAGATGTAATACCCTCTTACATGCTGACGAATCAAATTTGGGCGGAGCAAAGCAACAAGGAAATTTCAAACTATTTTGGGATGTGTGTTTTCTTGGGTCATTCCCTTGCTAACCCTTCCCACCCCAGATAGTTTACTAATTGGAACTCTACATTTCAAGCAGAAATCTTGAGATGTAATTTGGTACATCTGCTTAGAAATGTGACTAGAATTTCAAATGATTTAATTGTAACATTTGGGAATGTTGAACACTAGTGCAATTACAAATAACTACCAGACAAAGGCTAATAAATGTCACTTTGTTGGGAAAGGAGAAAGACAGGCTCCAACTTCATGCAAGCAATTAAAGCTGCCTTTGTGACCATGAAATAAGCTGGCCTTACAAATACTTGGATGGTTTTCAATGAAACAAGAAAGTTGAAGGATCCAGTAAAACATTTCAGAGGAAAAAGTAATTTTTGCCAAAATGGTCCTCCCTCCATGCTAATACACACACGTGGGTATGAAATACAAACAACTTCTGTTCAAGTAGTCTAATTCTTAAGTTTCAGGAAATTTTTGTCTTCTCCAAAACTGGGTCTTCTTAAGTTCTCCCATTGAAAAAGTTCAAAACAAGTTCATGACGTCTTCACACATCAGCTACTTGTCTCTCAAATAGCACATTGTCTTGACCACAGTTTCAAAGCTGGATTCCTCACAGCAGGAAGCACCACAGGCGATCTGCGTTCTATGTATGTTCATTACAGAAGAAACCAGTGAGCGACCAATGGTGCTCTGAGCCTCCCATCAGGGACACCACATAAAACCAAAATAGCCCAAGACCTCTTAAGAAGCTAGAGTTTGATGGGCACTTTAGAAAAAGTGTTTTTAGGTCACGATCCTTAAACATACTGGGTTCTCAATATGCTTGAAATATAAAACACATTTCCATCAATCATTCATAACAATGATTCACTCTTAAGGGCAAACAAAATCCAGAATCTAGGGGGACGTGGGTCAGTGGGAAGCAGATGAAATGCAAGTGCATGTAATCTGAATCGCCAGGTAATTCTAATATGTGACTCCCCTTCTCTGCTGATGACAAGAAAAGCACAACATTAGGCCTTGTAGTTTTCCTTCACTTTCTGATAAATTTCCAGCTATCTCATTTTGGTCTCAGGGGCTTATCTGTTTAGTATTCGTGGCCCCAAATCCACTGGTTATTAAAAAACCGCCAACCACATTTAGAGAGGACAAAAATATGTTAAATAAGTGGTTAGCGTTCTTTGTCTTCTACTGAATCTCAAGGAACTGTAAAAGGAGAGGCAATTTAGCTTGGAAAAAGACTTGACCATTGGTTTGATGTTAAAATACCAGTTCATACTTGATCCTGCGCTTGAACTAGGGAATTTTAGATATAATATTATCCCTTTGAAGTTTGACAAGATTAGATTTACTTATAGACTGAATGAGACTCAAAACAATTAAGTCACATTTTTAGAGTTCTTCAGCTTGATTATGCATAAAGCTTTTAAATATAGGCCACCGACCATCAGGACCCAGAGACATGGGTAAAACGTAAAGTAGGCCATCTGGGGGAATATCTCTCCTTTCCATCACCCCTCTGGGTTCCACTGAAGAGGCTATCAGCTAGGGTGATTCTCAAAGAAAAGAAGAGCAGCGCACCAGAATGCCCTGAATTTAATTTCTAAGTAATAAAGTTCCCTTAAATTATTATCATAGTGAGTCATCTTTACTGATGCGAAGACAGAAGTGTTTATCTCACATGTATGAGAACAGAACAACTGTCCTGGCTCCTGAGCTTATTCTGTTGTGTCACCCTTCAGCTGTCTAACAAAATCAGTGAAGCCAAGTACCCTTGTGCAGAAAAGGGTTACCATGGCAAGCCTGAAGCTGCTATCTTAAGAGGGGCCTGTTTGCAAGGTTGTCTTTGACTAGCATTTGGGAACTATCCGTAACTGATAAGGGTGGTTTACTGTGCCTAGACTGTGCCATGTGGCTTAATACTGAACACCTGATTTCTTTCTGGGAGTCTGGAATTTTGGCACATGCTAGGGAGAGGGTACCTACATGACCAGGTGACCAGTCCCTGATTTTGGGCACTGAATCTCTCAAATGTTGCATTTTTGTCAATGGAGGAAGAATATGTTCTGTGTGATCCTCTCGTGGAAGAGAGAGAGCACAGGAAGCCTGTACGTGGATTTCTCTAGACCTCACCTGTGCTTTTTTCCTCTTACCATCCAGTTGTGTAACCTTACTACATCACTGTAATAAATCTTAGCTATAAATCTGATTATATGTTGAGTTCCACAAATCCTTCTAGTGACTCTCCAGACATGGGCATCATCTTGTGGACCCTAGCTGCAACTCTGGAAGGCCTCCCCAATCTGGGGCTTCGTGTGGTTCCTCTCATCGCTGTGGCTCATTCATTGGTAGGTTTCACTTTCCCCTCTTGAAGCTTGCGCTAGCTCTTCACATCTTCCTAGATTACTGACAACGTGTATTAACAAAGAAGAATCACTACAGATTTCTAGGATCTGAGGTCTTCTTTCAAAACTCAAGCATTTTTTTTTTTTTTTTTTTTGAGACAGAGTCTCACTCTGTTGCCCAGGCTAGAGTGAGTGCCGTGGCGTCAGCCTAGCTCACAGCCACCTCAAACTCCTGAGCTCAAGCGATCCTCCTGTCTCAGCCTCCCGAGTAGCTGGGACTACAGGCATGCACCACCATGCCCCGCTAATTTTTTCTATATATTTTTAACTGTCCATATAATTTCTTTCTATTTTTAGTAGAGGTGGGGTCTCGCTCTTGCTCAGGCTGGTCTCGAACTCCTGAGCTCAAACGATCCGCCCACCTCGGCCTCCCAGAGTGCTAGCATTACAGGCGTGAGCCACCGCGCCCGGCCAAACTCAAGCATTTTTGAAAAAAACTTTCAGCTTCTTTATCTAAAGTATTAACTCTGATGGTAGAAATCTAAGGCCAGGTAGAAAGATGTTAGTCTATTTACTGATCAGTGAGAGAAGTATTTGGGGGCAATATATAGGCTTTACAGTGTCTCAGGTTCCACTATACCAGCAGTTCCTAGATCTGCAAATAGGGCTGGCATATGCCCATAGGAAGAGAAAATCTACTGGTCTCCTAGTCTCTTTGACTACATAGATTCTTCTTTTTCAGTGTGAGAAAGGGAGCAAAAAGTTAATGAGACATTCTAAATCTGAAAGGCCAAATCTTCAATCAGGATGTAGATGCTGCAATGGTGGCTGACAATATTCACACTGACAGTAAATGATACTCTCCCTGTTGTTTTTTCTTGCTGAATCATACATATTTAAAACACTGTTTCAGAATGGGAACAGTTACGTTGGGGCATGGGTGGGGGAGCAGGGAGCAATGGAGAAGCTAAGAGTCAAGCTGTATGCTTGGTCTGATCCTATGAGGAGGCAAAACAGTTCAAATCACCTTTATTTTTGACCAGGGTAATTCAGTACATCAGGGTCAAAAAGTACATCATCACCATCATTTTACCAACATACATTTCAATGTATGTGAATTTCAAAACCAATTTATAAATTATTTCATTTGACACTCACAAGCATACGAATTTCTGTGAATATTTCTGGTGTAATTTTAAATAAATGCTATTACTAGTAATCCTCTTGGAGTTCTTACTACAAGCTAAACATGCCAAACATATTTCCTGTAAGGAAAATAAAATAATAACAGCAACATTGACCACCATCACTACTATAAGAGCTAAATAGTGTGTACCATTATTTATTCTTTCTAGTAAGTACGCAGTTGTCTTTATTCTAGACTTTCAATAATAATTGCTTTTAGGTGTGTTCACTGAAATGTATTTCAATCTTATATTAAAAATAGGTCTTAATATAGAGCAATGATAGCATAGTATTTCAGAAAACTGAATCACTAGCAACATGGAGTTAAGTTGACTTAATGGCTCAGTGAAGAGAAGTTTCAGACCTTCAGAGCTACAAAATGCTACTGGAAGATTCATTACACACATTTAATTATGTCTCTTCTACCACAAATTTATAGATATAGATGCTTTTCTAAGGGCTGCTTGAAACAACACACCTCTTGTCTTGGTAAACCTGAATCCTAACATTCCCCAGGTGTAGGTGTACTGCTGGGCAATGCCCTTCTTCTGAACCTTGAAGTCTCTCTCCTCAACTTCCTTCTCTTCCTGTCTTGTCTCCTATTTTTGTTTTCTCCAAAGTGCTTCAGTGAGACCCTCTTTAGAAAAGAGAAAACTCTGCCCTGACGCATAAGAACCATGGCAAAAGTTCTTGCTGTCAATCCGGCAGCCGAATGAGGAATCATGGGAAAGATGGGCTGCATCTCTGTGGCTTTGAACATTTTTGGGAACAGATGAAAAGGTTTCTGCATTCTGTTTGAATTCTCTCTGTATGAACTTGTGTGTATCATTACAATCTTGTTTCACTGAAGTTTCATCTTAAAAAATGAGCACTGAATTACAGAGCTACCAGAAAACCTTATGAACCTCGATGATAAATGCCAAAGCCAAGTTTTACTGGAAAGCAAAATTTCTGGCACAGAAGCACGTATCCTCCCTCGCTGGCATATCTGCATGCAATCTGCATGTAACTCACCTTCGGCAGAGAGGCACCTAGCTCAGTGCGTCAGAACATACTAGGTAGGAACTCTGGCACGGCGAAAACTAATGTTGAGTAAACTACTGAAGGGATCAGCGAGTTCATCAGCCAGGCTACGGTTTTTGGAATTACAAACTGGGATAATATTTCTTCATCTGCAATAAGGCTTAAGGTAACATTTTACTAGCAAAATAACTGAAGCTCTCGATATCACTTGGAACTGACAATCATCCTAAGCCAAAAAGGAGAGCTTTAGTACGTTTAAAACAAAATAGTGGGAAATTCATATACCTAGGATTTTCCTAGATTGATTAAAAGCTAAAGATAAAAACATCAACAAATTAAAACAAATAAAGGCTGTGATTTGGAACAGTTACTTAAAAAAAAAAAACAAACCACAAAAACCAAGTAAATGTGTAATGTGAGAAACATTTTCTTCTTCTGTGATAACTAATCATGAAATGTAGGGCAATAATATGCCTTTAGGAAGACTGAAATAATATTTTTAAAATAGCCTTTTCCCCCCCATTATAACACTTAGGGATTTTCTGTTAATGTGATTGGAAAATACAGAAATATAAGAAGTAAACATATTCATTCAACAAATACTTATTAATGGGAAATCCTGTGCCAGATACTTGGCATTAGACACAGGATACACAATGTTAAAAACAAAACTGACATGAATCCTTTCTCGTGAAACGGACATGCTAGAGGGAGAGATAACCAAAACCAAGTAAACAACCAAGCAAATAACTGTGGATTGTGATAACCACTTCAAATAGAAAAAAAAAAAAGAGAGAGAGAGAGAGAAACAGGAAGGAAGGGTTCTAAAATGAACCATAATTAACATTTTTTCTATTTTCAATCATTTAAAAAATGTTTAAGTGTTTGTTTTATATATTTGTGATCATATGTCACTTTATATCCTATTTCTTTCAGTTAGAGTTCTCTCATGAACATTTTTCATATCATTATGCATGCCTTATGGACATAATTTAATTTAATTTAATAAAAGGTACATAATAATAGTACCTTTTATTATTAAATAGGCTAACATTTATAGAGGACTGTGTACAAGGCACTTCCTATACGTTACTCATTTAATATTCACAACAAGCCCAGAAGATAGGTACTTCTATTATCCTCATTTTTTAGATTCAAAAGTTAGATGGTTAGTTTAAGTAACTCACTGAATATTATATAGTTCATTAAAAGCATAACTGAGATTCAAACCAGGCAGTTGAACTTGAGTCTAAGCTCTTATTATGTAACTAAACTACTACTGCCTTAATGGTTATATAATATTCCATTACTCTTATTTGGCATAAAACCTTTTCACAGAATGAAAATGGAAAAAATAAAGGCAAAAAATATGGAGTAACAACGGAAGCAAAAAATATGGAAGGCAAAAAAAAGGCAGATCAGTAGAAAGACGCTTCCCTTTGAATGATTAAATAAAAATGGTCAAGAAAGAAGAGGAAAAATCAGCTTTCAAAAATTATGCCCTTGCAAATTTCTTTTTTTTCTTTTGAGACGGAATCTCATTCTGTTGCCCTGGCTGGAGTGCAGTGGCACAATTGTAGCTCTGCAACCTCAAACTCCTGGGCTCAAGCGATCCTCCAACCTGGGCCTTCTAGAGTGCTAGGATTATAGGCATGAGCCACCATGCCCGGCCCCCTTGGCAAATTTCTAAACATTGCTAATCCAGAAGTGATTATGTATTTAGAATCACTTTTAAGTACAGGAAAAAATGCTTATTATATATTATTTTCAACATGAAAGCATCAGTTAGAACCTCCTAAACATTTGGAATTATGGGCAATAAATAAGCACCGACAAATTCAGCTATCAGATTATGTCCAGGTTTAGCCACATTGGCAATTTTTGGCCTCAGCTAAAAGATGTATAGAATCAGAAATCTTTTGAGAGTCTTGGTATAATCTTATAAAAATGAGAGAAATAAATCACCAATAAGGACAGGTGGTATTTTGTAGAACTTCTACATGTAGTGGAGATTCACATATGCAAGCTCAACTAGCAGTGGAATACTGTAAGACCACTTGTAACATTAAGAATAATTAATAATAATGATCACCAAAGCTCTTGTTCTATCTGTGCCTCATCATCTCACTTTTCTACGCCTTTGAGCATGTATGTTTAATTCAATACTCCTCCATCTCACTCTCAACCTAGCATCTCTGTCATCAGTTACATTTTGGGTTCATTGCGTAAAGACCATGCTTCACACATTTCATCTTCCCACAGAGAGGCTTTATTTTTTTTTTTTAAAACCTCAAGTAAAGATTACTATATAATAAAAGGTTTAAGAGCATGTGCTTTGAAACGAGACTGTCTTGGGTTCAAATCCTGGCTCCACCACTTACTTCTGATTAACAAACTTAGGATGAAGGTAGGAGAGGCTTGGGGGGATGGTGGTGGGAAGAGTTTACTGCATTATTTCCTCTACCTAGGGAGTCTTCCATAATGTCTTGTACATAGTAGGTGCTCAATAAATATCTCCACATTATATTTCCCATATCTAAATTTTCTCTGTACATTTAACAAGATTTAATTCTCTTCCACATTTTTTTGCTTCCAGGAAATATGAACCTGCCAGATGTTTAACAGCTACATATCAACAGTGAATGAAATGATGTTGGTACATAATTTGGCTGTAAAGTTTATAAAGTGCTTTGAGCTGACAGAAATAGTGCAAACGAAGACTGTAAATGGACATAAAACATGAAATATCTCTCTCAAGAGCCTATCCTTTCTCTAAGATTTATCTCTCCCAAACTAGGGATTCCTCTGTTGTTTGTTTTTTCCCCCTTTCCCTAAGAGGCAGACATACCAACCTAAGAAGCAACAGTAAGAAACAGGATGGCTTGGATTTATTTAGAAGACTTCACAGCACCAGGGCGCAAAGATGCCAAAGTGGGTCAAAACCGAATATTAGGCTCATCACCTAATGTGGATGACTTGTTGATTAAGGTCTGCTACGTGGACAGTGATCCCTACCAATTATGTCCATGAAGAGCAACAGCCAAAGTATGGCCCACCATGGCAGCCATGGGGGTTTTGACTTATTTCTTGGTTTTGTAAAGGATGCTATCTAATTTCCAAAACTTCCTGATGTTTCTGGGAGAAATTCACCCACTCTCTTCCTCTGAAGCTTTAATACGTGACATGTCACAATGCTTTTGAGTGGGCTTCTGCCAGTGGTGCAGAAACTGATGACATGAAACAGGTACCAACAAAGGCACAGCTGCTAATGGGCACATTTAAATCAACGTCTATTCTTCCCATGCTATCATGCAAAGCCCCTTTTACTGCTCTAAAACAAATACAGCTTAATTTTATTTCCTGCCTGGCATTGTATAATTTTGACATGTCCTCAGTCAAACACGACCCAGTCCTTCAATCAGACCCTATTTTTCTGGAGATGGGAAAACAAGAGGAAGCTAAAGTAATTATTGAAAACTCATAAGCAGCAGCTTTAGCCTAATTACCTTGACTTTCCTTTTTAATTTTTCTATCGATTGTCTCTTGTTAATATACAAGTATTGACTGAGCTGGTGGAGCCTGGTGCTGCTATGATAAGAACAGATGCCGCTGGGAAGCAAAATGTAATTAGGAGACCCAATATTCTGCTCTTCCTTTTCAGAAGCACGCAAGTAAGCACAGGCTTTGGTTTGAGACCCTCTTGAGAACCACCAGCAGCACCTACGCAGCAAGAATCTTTGTTAAATGTCTTTGCTGTTTGTTGTGCCTTTGCCACCAGAGGGCAGTTGGGAAAAGCAAAAATAATCCCTTTTTCTTTGTTCCTCTTTTGATGTTAAAACAATCGTTTCCCCTATTTTCAGCATATATTCTATTAGAACTCCCAGGTCAACAACTCCAGGGGGATGAACAACGAAGGAATGAGGGTGACATCCTTTTGAGCTACATGTGTTCCCTTTTACATGTTTCTGTATTTAAAATCTTAACTTGGAGACAAAAAAAACAAAAAAACAAAAAAACACAAAACTAAGCAATCTTGGATGAGTTGCCTTGAATAGTAAGCAATGTATTGTTGATAGATCCTGATTCCTTTGTCAGGGAGAAATGTAAAGTTTTCTTGCTGTAAGATATAAAACTTGCTTAAAAAATACTTATTTCTAAAGTACTTTAAACTTTTTGAATACTCATATATCCAAGTTTTCTGGAACATTAATAATGGCATGTACACTATCAAGGCGCAGCTCACTATAAGCAAACACAATCTGGTAAAGTTGTCTACAAATTCGTTTTCTAGGAGCCAAGATGACCCTGGTAAACCAGGGTATCGTGTTGCATTCTGTTTTAGTTTATCTTTTCAAGCAACTCCAAGAAGAAATAAATAAAGCAGGAGCAGTTAGCAATGCTAAAAGTAACCAGAAATATCTAAAAATGTGATTTCTCAAGGCCCTAAAAAAAGCGTGAGTGTTGCAAAGTCCAAGAATTATGTGGAAAGTAGTAGGAGAAGGAATCCAAAGGATACAAAGGAAAAAAAAAATGAATAAGAGAATCATTAGACTAAAAAGGAGGATTAAAGACTAATAATATTCTACAGAGATGGCTCACTGAGCAGTAGGGTCACTTTAAAGCATATTATAATGACAACGGCAGCACATCAACTACAAAGTGACAACACTATAGACTTCGGGAGCATTTAGTGAAAGGGCAAATGGATTTCTATTAAAATAACTTCATCAGTCCCTAAGGGCATCCTTGTAATCACCCAGTCACAGGTGTAAGTATATCAACAGTCCAGACCAGCAAATGGCAACAATTCATTGGAGGGCATTGAGAAGCAAAGTCATACTACAATCTGTACAACAGTATATAAAATCATCAGACATTGTCATAGATATTCATCCATAGTATAGATTTCAAACATGCATTAGTGAAAAGCTAGTTCAAGTACTTTATATAATGTGTAAGGTTTAGAAATGAAAGCTGAACAACATCTGTAGGATTTTGAATTACCTAATTCCAAAGAGTAATACTGGGCTATACATATATCCCCATCAGAGCACTTAGACACTGTTTTAGCAGTTTAGGAAAGATTTTCTGAGTGCCAACTATGTCTCAGATGATAGAAAACAAAGGCAGATATGAGCTGGGCTATTGTCTAGTGGAGAGAAACACTCAAATAATTATAATGTGATAGGAACAATAATTATGATAGTAACCAGTTAAATCAGCTGAAGAAAGAAAGGGGGAGGCTTCATTTTTTTAAAAAGAGTTACATTTAAGCTATAGCTTAAAATATAATTGAAACAACCATCAGGAGAGCAGCAGGGCTGGAGCAGTGGGTAGAGAGAGGCCCTGGCATGCTCAGGTCAGTCGAGGCCTCAAATGGGGAGAGACAGCCAGTACTGTTTAGAAAGACAGGTGGGAAGAGGGACAGACACACCTGCTGGGAGGCTATTTGAGGAGACTAAGGGAAGGGTAAAGAAAGATGAAAGAAAAGGTGGACAGTCATCTTCCGGAAATTAAACTATAGTTCTCATTGGCTTGCTAGGCATGGGGTAATGGGAAGAGCTTTGAATTTATTCTCAGATGACTAGGATTTAAGCCCTCGCTCCACTATTTACTCTGTATGTGGTTGTTTCGACCAGGATTATTGCAGAAAACTGAGTAAAAGTGGCAAAGAGGGTTTCACTGTAAGAAACAGAAACCACTCTAGTTATTTTACCTCCAGCTCTCAGTGTCTTACTACCTCAATTCTAACCTGAGGATGTGAATACCTGCCCAGTCACCTAACAGGCTCATTGTTCCCACGATAACCTCTGCCTACTCCTCACGGGCCACCATTCCTGGAAGACCACGTGAAGTGGCACATGGAAAGCCCCCGTGTACAATGTGAGACACCATTATTATTAGAAAGGCGGGTGGGAAAGGACTTTTGTTCTCAGAAAGTATCACTGGTCTCTGAATAGTGCTAATAAGAAGGATAAATAATTGTCATGAGGAAAAGCAATTTGCTGAGATGTGTGTTTTTGAAGCATTTTATTAATATATTGTCATCACAGGAAAGAAAGTTAAATTATATCTAATGAAAGACAACCAACAAACCATGAAACTGCCCAAAAGTGTTGGAGTGTTTCCAGAGAATTTTATTTTAACTGATACTCTCTTAAGCACTGTCACTATGTTAATGGAGGTGGACTATATTTATGAAGCATGTTAATGACCATTCCAGCAGGTAACAATGCATCAACAACCTAAAGTTTAACAGACAGATCTTAATATTAATGCACATGCTAATATTGAAGCAGGCTCTTATATATAAAATGTGTGGATAACTGGAAATGTCATGATCCTGGAGTTTTCAAAGGGTCATATGCTTACTTGTTGCTTACAGTGTACAAGCTAACGCATATCAATTCCTCCTGTCAAGTTCTAACACTTTTTTGTACTCAGAAGAATGTCATTTCACATAGTTATATGAGAGTAGCAAGGATTACTGACTATTAATATGCTTATAGTATCTTTCTGCTTGCTAAGTTAATTCACTGAATCAAATTACATTATAATATGAAATATTACAGAATTGATGTCATACATTTGATGAAACTTTTAAAAGAAACTTCCCCTAATATCCTCATCTATTTATTCTTAATTTTGCTACATTAGAATCCTTTACTCTTCAATACAATGAGCCACGCTTTAGGACTCTTAGCCCCATAGTAACATTAACGAAGCTATTAAATATACTGGTTGTGCCTCATATTTCATCATCTAGATGTTATGAGAAGGTTGGAAAAAGCTTTGGCTGTAAAATATTTTCCTTTTGAAATAAAGGATAGAGAAGTTAGTTATACAGGAGGCTAATTTGTTATTATAGTGGCTTTGTAATGTGCAACTTGGCCAGGCTGAACTACACTTCCCAGAATTTTCTTCCCTGTGTGTTTAGGGTGGACTATAAGGGACATTTTTGCTCCAGCTGCGAAGGGTAGAAATGAAGCAGTAGCCACTGTGTTTTCTACACTCAGCAGCTGTGGCCTTAATGTTGTTGCCTAACTGTCGGCTAAACAACTTGGCAGGGGACAGCTGCCTGGCCTCCAACTGCTTCTGCTTTCCTGGATCTTCCTTCAGCATCTTGGACTCCTACACCAGGTGTATCTCTAGCTCCATAATGCTTCTCCTGTAGGACACCCACATCATTAGGGCTGGAGACAGTGAGAACTGACACAAATTCCAAGCCACTCTTGCAGGTCACAGCTTGTCCTTGCTCCCCCTGACTTTATCTCCCTCTCTTCCTCCTGACGGCCTGCCCTGAGCACTTCAACTCCAGCATGAGTTGTGAAGACAGTAAATTCACAGAGACTGTTTAAGTAGATCCCACAATTGCCTACAGACCAGTTCCTGTAATTAATCTCTTTCATACTCACACCCTACCCCTTCACTACATGTGCTTCAGTAAGGTAAGCAGATGTCATGAACTTCAATGTTGTCCTTTCACAAAATGCCTTTTGTTGTCCTATTAGAAAAAGTATAGTCCTATACTATGGTGGGTACACATAAAAGGCAGTAGAAATAACAGGATCAGGTCTTAGACCACCATAAATAATTTGCATTTATATTAAATTTTACAGCTTAGAGTATACTTTTCGGCCCCTGGTTCGGTTTCAGTCTCCATTGGACTGGTTAGTTTCACCCTCTTCCACAGTTACAGACTGTTAAGGCAATCCATCTATTGTATAAATGTATTCCATATAAAAAAAGATTATGTTAGAGCATATTCATCTCAGTTTCTGGCAAACAATTCAAATGGAATGGAAGTTAGAATACAACTTGGAGTTGGAAAGAAACTTATGAGCATGCTGGTTAACATGGTACCCAAGCCCTTTTCTGCAGCATCCCTGGAGATGTCAGTACCATTATCTTCAAATGAGAAGAAGCTAATAGTTTAGATAGTTTCTAATAATTACTACTTTAAAGAAGATTTTAAATCATGTTCTCTGAAAACGATGTTCTCAAAACTCCAAAAATACATGTCCAAAATTATCTATGCAAAGCAGGTAATGAGGATTGGAATGACTGAGCTTCTGCATATGTGCAGAGTGTAATAGTTAATCCTGAAGAATGTCCTGTGGAAGGCAGCTCAAATAGTGAGAAGTTACCAGTTTGTCATTCCATTATCCACAACCTCAACTACAAAAACTCATTCTCTAAAGGAATTCTTCTCATCTTTTAAAACATTACACTAAGCACTAGGCCATTTCCCAGCAATGCTAACCACAAAGGTAATGATGCTGTACATTTAATTTTTCTAGTTTTCATATGTCTGCTAGCATTATAAATGAGTCATTAACAGTCTTAAGTAGATTGACATTGTTGTTTGCTACTGCTGAGAAATTTCATTTCTTTCAAGATAGAAAGAAGGAGGACAATTTAGATTTAATAATCGAGGGCTATAGACAGCATGCAAATTTAAAAGAATCTAAAAGTATACAGTTCCAACTTTCCAAGATATTTATTTGTCACTTAACTCAAAGGCTGAATGGCATATTTCACAAAAGGGAGAGGCTGGGAAGACAAGACTATGGCCTACAAGAAACATGGGAGTTGTCTCAAATAAAGAACCTGGAAAATCTTATCTTTACCTTGTATACTTTAAAGGAAAGAGCAATTTGGTACAAAAGTTCCAGGATGTCACACACATCGCCATCAGCCATGAGCCCATCTTCTAATGTACAAACACATCCTGGTTAAATGAGATCCAAGCAACCAGAAACCTGGAGTTACTAGTTCTATATTGAATCTTTCTCTATACCATGAGAAAGATTCACACAGCCTAGAACATTTATGGCAAAAATCTTTCTGGCTAAGGGATTTGGAAAAAAAATTAATAAGCTTCCTAAGGCAGAAGATCATTTACACCAGAAAAGAAACGTCTGAGAAATGTTTAGAAGTTAGGAGCAGCAGGCAGCCCCATTTAGCTGAAGCATAAAGTCTTTCCAGAAGAGTGATGGGGATGGATTGAAAATGCTGGCAGGGAACTATTATCAAGTGTCTGGAACTTCATGCCAATTGCTTGTATTCAATTATAGTCAATAAGAAGCCATAGAAGGTTTTAAAAGATAACGAAAAGATTGGTGCTGTACTTAAAAATTAATATGAGAGCAGTGTATGGTACATAGTAAAGACCAGCTAGTAGGTTACTGTGATTGTTCATATGCAGCCAGAACAAGAGTAATAACTATGGAAATATTAAAAGAATATCAAATTAAGATGCAATTCCTAGGATGGGGAATCTATAGGTTTTAGATCCTAACAGTGATAAAAAGGAAGATAAAATTGAAGATAAACATGATGTTTACACAGCATAGGTGGCTAAAAATACAGAAGCTAGAAAGAAAAACACAACTCCTGCAAGATGATAAGCTCCTCTCTGGACATGAGTGCCAATGGTATACGCAAGGAAAGGAGCCTAGAAGGCAGTTTATAATGAGGATTCTGGGTTCTGGGACAGGAAGTAGGATGATATTACATAAACATAATGGTAAAGCAAGGAAATAAGATTATTAATCTAGATTATACAGACTAGAAGACCTACCTAGGTTAATAATTTGGGCAGAAGCAGTATGTTAGGAATAGGAAGGGGGAAGAGGAGTGAAGAGAGGACGGAGATAAGGAGCCGTCAGAAAGCTGGGAGAACAAATACAATGCACTATTTCAACTGTGAGTATTTGAGCATAAGGAATAGGTTTTCACTTATTTTGAAAGAACTAATAAGCCAAGCAGGATAAATATTGGGGAGAAAACCCATTGGATTTAACAATCAGGTGGTTATGACAGTGATCAGTTAGAGCAGTGGCTCTCAGCCCAGGTAGCACATCAGAATCTTCTGGGAAGATATTTAAATTATCAACGGGGATGCTAACCACTGACCAATTAAATCAGGTGAGCGAGCGTTAGAAGTTTTTAAAAGCTACTCAGATCATTCTAATGCAGCCAGGGTTGAAAACTGCTGTTCTACACAGAATGATGAGGCAAACATATTCAAAAGAGAAAGATTAGAGTCAGTGGGTGGTAAAGCAGAGAAAAGGAACACAGTCTACCCTTTGGAAAAACTTGGTGTAGAAAAGAAGGCAGTGTCTTGAGAGGACCTCAGGTTAGGGGAAGGTTTCTCTGGGACAAGGAGAGAATGACAATATTTACAGGTAGAAAGAAAGGGACCAGTGAACATAGAGAAAATAAGTATCTATGGAAATGGAGAAAGGGTGTGGTAGGTAAGGGATAATGGAGCAAGATTCTAGAAAATTTGGAGTGGATACAATCAAAAGCACAAATGGGGAGCTGAGCTTGATATGGCAGAAGACAACCTGTTTCTCAGAAAAAGTAATAAAGGGAGAGAATAAGAAAATAAAGAGAGATTTTTGAGTAGAGGAGGGGCATGTGAGGGGAAGGCTCTTCAGATGGTCTCAGCTGGTGAAAAGTGAAGGACTACAGTATCTCAAAAGATAAAGAATCTAAGATCCCATTTAACTGAAGCAGGTAAATAACCTTCAAATGCAACTAATCTGATTAAAGATCTGAGAAAATCTGAGAAAAGAGCAGGAAGATGAGTGGAGTGTATGGAGAGGACGCGTATAAACTTGTGAGTCATCTGACAGAGGTTTATAAACGATATGGCTCAAGATTAGAAGTCAGACACTCATTGCTTTACAAAAGGGGAAATGGGCTGCTTGAACTGAAGTTTCAACTAACATCTCCATTAAGTCTGAAGAAAGTCAAACATCTGATCAAAGCTTTGAGTTAGGAATGGCTTTCAAACAGTTGGCAAACACCAAACTATACTTTAACATGTAAGATATACAATGAAGTGTGACTCATAATTCATTAATCTCTAAAATTTCAAAAAATTGCACAAAACCAGTAGAGGTCAAGTATCCTTTATCTGAAATGCTTGGAACCAGAAGTGTTTCAGATTTCAGATTTTGGAATATTTGCATCATATATACTTACTGGTTCAGCATATCTAATCCAGAAATCCAAAATGTTCCAGTGAGCATTTCCTTTGAATGTCATGTCAGTGTTCAAAAAGTTTCAAATTTTGGAGCATTTCAGATTTCAGATTAGGGATACTCTGCACAAGAAAACCAGAATGTCAAGAAATCCCTGGGTTTCTGGAAGGCGTACAGAAACTGAAAAAACTGGCGGGGGTTGGGAGAGAGGAAATCCTCTAAATATAATTTTTCCAATAAAGGGAGTCTAACAGAAACAATCAGAGATCATCTCAAGTCTCAATCTCATACCCATCTTGAAAAAAAAAGTGAAGAGTGTGAACGTCAAAGATTCCATTTACATTCTGCCAGATCCTGTTTAAATAAAATGGAAAACCAATTTATGACCCATTACCATCTCCATGCTTAATGGGATAAAGACTGCACAGGCTTAAAAGGTTTAATTTTAAATTCTTTCTAGTACTGGGATGTTCCCATCAATAATTTGAGTTTTTGAGTGTCACCACCTCTCACTCTGGGCTGCTAACGGAAGCTGTCCCAATGATACAATGAAGCTCTCCTGTGGATAACAAACAACTTACCTGTACAAATCTGATCTACCAAAGGCCCTATTGTCTAGTGCTTGGTAAATGGTTTGTATAAAAATCCATATATTGAGTTGAGCAGAAATGAAATAAAGTCTAAGCAGTGACAGAATGTCAATTATGGAGTTGGTAAAACAGCCCCTTTAAAAAGTTGTTAACTCCAGCACTTTTTTGATTCTAAGAATTTTATTTAAATATCATATTTCTCTAGCACAAGCCACATTTTCTGTCATTTGCATAGTATCATGAGGAATTAGTAATGAAGGACCAAGAGTCTCAACAGATCACTGTGAGATTTCTACAGAAATGTAGGGTGTCACAAACACTGAAAAGGAAGTTACCATAGACTTAAAAAATTAAAATTTAGTGAGAAAGATAATTAAAGAATAACACTGAGATTTGTCAAGCATAAAGAATAAAATGGCAGTTTAGAACTATCAAGGAAAAACAATAAGAGAAAAACACCCAGGTATATGCCATAAATAACATATATTAACATCTAAAATGTGAGTTCTGATTTTCAGGATATTCTGACATAATGAAGTCCTTGGTTTCTCACATCATTCCTGTGAGGGAGGAAAAGCAAGTTTTTATTATACCCATTCTACAGCTGAAGCCACTGAGACTCAGAGAGGTTAAACAACTTGCCTAGAAGCAACTATGTATGATAAGAGTTGAATCAGGATTCAGACTGAGGTCTTATGCCAAATTCCATGCTAGTCCATTGTACCAGTGAGTGTTTTACTTGGCTAGACATATTATTATTTTATTTATCTCTTTATTCTCTTTCTTTACTGTTTTGCAAGTGGTTCTAGAAGTCAATAAGATTTTTTTTTTTTTATCACATCCCAGTAATGGAGAGTGTTCAATTAGCACTTATTATTTTATAAAGAGCCAAGGATTCTGAACATTCTTTTCTACATGTTCCACATAAAAGAAGTAAGAGCAATAAAAAGGGGACTGGGAAGTTATTGTTTAGTGGGTTGGGTTTCA
Source organism: Eulemur rufifrons (assembly GCF_041146395.1). NCBI lineage: Eukaryota > Metazoa > Chordata > Mammalia > Primates > Lemuridae > Eulemur > Eulemur rufifrons. The sequence goes on along the minus strand of NC_091011.1, from coordinate 83,414,845 downwards.
GTTTGGGAGGATGAAAAGTTCTGGAGATAAATGATGATGGTTGTACAACAACGTGAATGTACTTAATGTCATTGAACTATATACTCTCAGGATTAAAAACAGTAAATCTGGTGTTATGTTTTATTGTTTTATCACAATAATAAAAAGCAATAAAAAATTTTAGGCCGGGCGCGGTGGCTCACGCCTGTAATCCTAGCACTCTGGGAGGCCGAGGTGGGCAGATCGTTTGAGCTCAGGAGTTCGAGACCAGCCTGAGCAAGAGCGAGACCCCATCTGTACTAAAAATAGAAAGAAATTATATGGACAGCTAAAAATATATATAGAAAAAATTAGCCGGGCATGGTGGTGCATGCCTGTAGTCCCAGCTACTCGGGAGGCTGAGACAGGAGGATCCCTTGAGCTCAGGAGTTTGTGGTTGCTGTGAGCTAGGCTGACGCCACGGCACTCACTCTAGCCTGGGCAACAGAGTGAGACTCTGTCTCAAAAAAAAAAAAAAAAAAAAAAAATTTTAAAGCACATCAAACTTTGATTAAAATATTTTACAAAGGATAAATTACTACAGAGTGAAATCTACTAATGTTTTGTATTTACCTATGTTAAATATGCCACTCTTCTATTTAAATGTAACCCATATTTTAAGTAAAATCTGAAGTTAAAAAAAAAACAACTAAATCCCATTTTCCATTTTAACAACTAGATTCTCTTTGTAATGACTATCAAGTCAGCCTTGTAAAGTCTAATGAAATCTAATAGAGGAGAGTAGAATAGTTACTCTTACTAAAGGCTTATGTCTTCCACAGCATTCACCAGGAATGACCAAAGCTCACCATACTCGTGTTTATCTGTTTATGTGAGTTAATCCATATACAACTAAAAGAAAAATAAAAAATAAAGTACATAATTCCAAATCATTTAATACTCAGTATTAGTATTTTTGAGCATTTCTTTCAATATGATTTGGACTGTAAGCTCCATGAGGACAGAGAATTGTCTTGTTCTTTGGTGTATGTCTGGAATTTGGCAAATAATAGAGGAAGGGAGGAAGGGAGGGGAGAGGAGAGAGAGAAGACTAATGCCTTCATAAATGGATCCAAACAGGCATCCAGAAGAGAATCTGGGATCTCCCAAATCTGAAATAGCTGATAGCTCACCAAGTTAACTTTGATTATACCAAACAGCTTTTTTTCTAGTCATGCTCAGCAGATTTGGCAGCACCATTAATACCATTTTACCAATTTATCACCTGTTTGAAAGGAATAATGGAAATTTAGAACCCATTTCAATAAAGGGTCATCACAGACAATTAATCCTAAGACTTCATACGTGGGGATACTGCTTGTTCGCCTTTAAGATTTCCCCCATAAGGTCCCTGTCCAGGTAGCGAACACAGTTTCAGATCCATTTAACAAGATTCCCATAATGTCGCCGTCAATTATTACCCTATTTCCAATCATCTCATTTGTACTATGTAGGTCAGAAAGAAAGTCATTAAGAAGCTGCATTAGCTGCCTCTGGGATCTAGTGGGTAGTTTTCTGTTTGTTTGATTTTTAAATTACCCTTGCTTTGTGGTTGTCAGAAAAAGTAGCAATATTAAAATAACAGAAAATTAAAGTCATGCTGTTATTTGATCAAAAGTCTACATCTTTTATTCCCTTTACCTAAATCTAAGAAAAGTAATCACAGCAGCCAATGATTATTTATTTGAATGCTATAATATTTAATTTCTAAAGGTCAATTACTTTATCTTGCTCTGGGAGGTTTCCAGATTAAGATTTACTTAATCTTATTCCTTTGACCAAAAGGCTAGGCTATTTTAGACCTAGAAAAGGAAGTTTTCTTACTCTTCTTTAGTGAGAGAAGAATCTATCTCCTGAATATGTGAAAGCATTTAGAAAAGGCAAATCAGGCCAGGCACAGTGGCTCACACCTGTAATCCCAGCACTTTGGGAGGCCAGGATGGAAGGATTGCTTGCTTGAGGCCAGGAGTTCGAGACCAGCCTAGCAACATAGCAAGACACTATCTCTACAAAAAATTGAAAAACTAGCCGGGTGTGGTGGTGCACACCTGTAGTCCCAGCTACTTGGAAGGCTGAGGCAGGAGGATTGCTTGAGCCTGGGAGTTAGTTGAAAGTTACAGTGAGCTATGATGATGTCACTGTACTCTAGCCCAGGCAACAGAGTGAGATCCTGTCTCCGAAAACAAACAAACAAACAAACAAACAAACAAAAAAAAAAAAACAAAGAGAAAGAAAGAGAAGGAGAATGATAAAAGTTGATGTGACCAATTCCTTTTTTAAAAATTACCATCAAAATATGAAGTTTAAAAAGAGAAGACAAGATGGGCATAGTGGTTCACGCCTGTAGTCCCAGCTAATCAGGAAGCTGAGGTGCTCGAGCTCAGGAGGTTGCAATGAGTGAGCTATGTTGTGCCACTGGACTTCAGCTTGGGCAACAGAGTGAGACGCTATAATTAATTAATTAATTGTTAATTAATAAGATTCACTAAATAAAATGGTGAGCAAAAATCTATAACTGAAAATAACTAAACTGACTAAAAACTAACTAAAAATAAAATAACATCAGAAAAGCTTGAGAAAAATCTTACTATCCCCCAAGGATCCAAGAAGGTACCCTGTGAGTAAGCATTCCCTTCCAGTCATGCCAGGTATTATTTCAATCAGAGGGAACACAATGAGGTCTTTTCATTGCTTCCTAATATGTAGTGAACAGTACTGCCTCTTCCTGGCTAAATAAGTATTTACCTGGCACTATCTTTTCTATATTTCTCCCTTCCCCAAGTCCCTCAAATAGCAGTTTGCAAGATTTACATATTAAACCAACATGAGCCCAAATTCATTGATGAAAGCAAACAGCACTGCTTTAACAATTATACGATACACTAGTACAATTACTGTCTTCTCAAAAATATAAGATTTTAATAAAATGACAATAATTACAAATTTACTCAATAGAGAACAACCAAGCCAGCTGTCAATTATTCCCACATTTCTTCTTACAGCCTGCCTCAAGTTTTAAGTTTGCAATTAAGTTTTTTGTATTTGTTCTTTTTAACTTGTCTTAAAACTAATTCTAAGGAAAAATAAAGGTGGAAAATTCATCAATTACCAACATTATCTGAGAACCAACAGGGTTTATAGAATAGAACTATGCTCCTGTCATTCAAATATTTGAAGAACTGTTTTGTGGAAGAGGGATTAGTCTATTTCCATAAGATCCCAAAGGCTAGAACTGGAATGGAAGGCGAGGATGCTGGGAGGAGACAGAGTATTTTGCACTAAAATAAGGCTTTCATATAGGCAATTTCATTGAAAGATGAAATTGGTTTCCTCAAAAGGTGCAGAGTTTTGTATTACTAATGGTCTAAACATGAGGATGGCCAAAATTCAAGATGGAGGGATACTACAGAAACAATCATGTGTTAGCGGGTGGTTGGACTAGAAGACCTTAAAGGTCTTAGTATAGTGACTTGTACACAGAAGTCATTCTTGTTATTATTATTAGCTAAGTAATAAAGAAATGGGGTAAGAGCCCAAAAGGTGCATAGAAGAATTGTATATTATGTTATAGTGGAACATAGTATAAGTTACAGACAGCTAGAAGGCAATGAAGTAAGGGAGGTTTGCACTAAATGTCAAGACAAATTACCAGCAAATACAACCATTTTCCAAGGGAAGGACAGAAAATCCAACTTAAATCTAATAAGGAAAGGTACTCTTTGATTGATTCAACATGGTCAGAAAGGTTTGAGACAGTCTATAACTCTCACAGTTATCTACGGTCCTGAAATAAAAAGCTCAGTCCTCAGTAAACACTGTATGACAACATCAATGGAAAGTCTCAATAAAAATTTCCTCAGTACGTACTGTCACAGAAATAATCCTTTCTAGCAAATAGTTACTTTCAGGAAAGGGAAACTATGCTTCTTGCTGCCCAAGGTTCACAAACCCATTAACCAGAGGTTTAGTTCCCTATATAAATTTCCCTTTCTCTACCTGATGCACTACCATAAATTTTCAACATAATATTTTAAGGTCTAATGAAAAATTTATAAGTATTGACATTGGCTGCAGTTCCTTCTCACTCAGTGATGCTCAGTTGATCAACAAAAAAAGTCCCATTTTGGGGCAAAGGAAGAATCGGATATTCATTTGGTGCCATCAAAGTAATAAACTGCCAAGGGACAACGATTTAAAATTATTTCAACAAGGAGTGAAAGGGACAGCCTTGCAAAAATAACAGGAAAATACCTAATCCTATAATTTCCCCAGTAATAGTTAAGGATCAATCCTGAGTTTTCTCACTAATAGGAACCCTGCAGGAGTTCTGTTTTGCACAACTTCTGAAAAGAGCTGAAGGAACAGAAAAGAGATGTAAATTTCTCTCTTTCAAAATTGTTTTTTTTGAGAATCTGCTTTTACAGCGTTCCTGAGTAAACAGCAGAAGGAGCTACACCCTCAGCCATATCTCAAGGACAGAGTCACATCTCCTGTGATAATCCCTTCTCCAAGGAAAGGCAGGAAACCAACTCTTGGACTTTGACATCGTTGCAGTTTTTTTTTCTTCCCTTCTTCCCCCTTAAAAATCAGGAAGCCACTTGGCCTCGCCACTGGCATCCCCTTCTCTTTGTTTGGGATGTCACACCAACTCCCTGCTCTCTTTCCCCGTTCTCCTTCACTCTCTCATTCTCTCTGTTCTTGTAAAGGATAAAGTAAACATTTTTTACTTTTATATCTTAATTTCTGCATGAGAAATCGTTCTCCACCCACACCGTGAGCATCTACTAGGCTTTCTACTCTAACAGGAATGTAAAATGAAAACAAAAAGAGAAATTCATCTCTTATTAACTTAAGCATAAAAGTTAAGGGTTAATTTCAAGGTAAGTAATTTAAGAGCAACTATGTACAAAGGAAAGTGGTAAACACTATCAGAGATGTAAAAGCATGGATAAAAACAACAGCTATCTCTTTATCACTTTTCTTTGCACACACTTGTTTAATCTCTACATTAAAAAAATTTAGCTTTAATCTGACATACAGTAAATGAACTAAATGAATAAACTTAATACGACTAACTTACCTAATTTCATGAAACTTTGTCTTAATGTTAGGGACAGAACAAGTGAGAGGTAATGGAAATCAGAAAAACAGAAAAGAGAAAACGGTTATAGAAAAACAATAAGGAGGAAACAGTTATAGAAAAATAAGAAAAGAAACAGTTATCTCAGTTTTAAAGAATGGGGTAATTAGACCATAGAACACTGACCACCAGGTTATGTTCCCCACAGTACGTATAACATGACCTTTAAGTCATGTCCAGACATAGAAAGGAATTCAGTCTTAATTATAACTAACCTTTACTTAAACATAAAGCATATAAAAAGAGAAACATACAAGTAGCCAGCATCTTCTGCACTCACAGAGACAGACTTGTTTCCCCTTAGGCAACGTGCTTTCACTTTGCACCCTTAAACTTTCCTTACGATAAATTCTTCACGCATACTTGCTGAGTGTCTGTCATCTCTCTCCATCACGTACTCCAAGGCTTGTGATTCCTCGAAGTCCGGAGCCCAAGAACTGGAGCAACACTTCGAAGCCCAACCGTGGACTGAACCATGACATTAATTTATAGGTGAAGAAATGGAACCTCCAAGAGTTAAAGTTAATTAGCAAAGTCACAGGCTAGTAAATCAAACAACCAGTATTTAAAAACAGGTCTGTTTTATACCATTCTCCACACTCATGATCATTATGGTGTCATGCATCTGCACACAAGAAGTCTAAAACATCCTGGGTGAATTAAGACAAACAACTGGAATCAAATGCACAGTGAGGTGCATGGAGAGAGAGCTGGAGGGAGGGAGAAGTACTCACGAAGGAGAGGGCATTTGAACTGGCCCCTAATAGAGGGCTAAGATTTCATTAGGTAAAGAAGGACACAAAGGCATTTCAAACATAAAAGAATTTGCACAGAATGAATAAAGAAAGAAATGCAAAGTTGCAGGGCCAACTGGAGACCTATGAAAAGGTGCTGCAGTTTGGCTCATAGCCATATTAAAATATAAAGTCCTGGTCAGGGAGTTGGCAATGGGGAGCCATGAATGCGGGAAAGGGTTATATTATAACTCAACAGAAGTTAGTACAGTGTGTGCCCAATAATTCATTGATTGAACACATGCATATGTGTCTACCATGTACCAGGCAGCATTTAATAAGTATTGAAGAATCTCTCTTGGACATACTTTCCTTCTGCTGCTAGAACACTGCTTTCTGTTTTCTTTCAGCCTTCCTCAGGGTCTTCTTTATGGAGCTCTCCTCATATGTTTTACTACATACCAAAGTATGCCAAGGGTTAGTCCTCAGACCTTTTCTCTTCTTTGTCAAACTCTCATTCTAGGAGATATGATTCATACCCAGGGTTTTAACACCATTATTTTTGATAACCATCAAATATATATATATCTACAGTCCAGATCTCTCTCCTCAACTCTAAACTCCCCTTGGATGCCTAATAGACATCAACTTAATAAGGCCAAATTCAACAGTTTTTCCTCCCCAATCTGCTCCTATGCAAGTCTTTCCCATCTTAGTAAATGGTAACTCTATTTTATCAAATGTGGAGGCCAAATACCTTCAGGTTATTTGTTTGAATCCTCTCTCACACTGCCCATGCAATCCACCAAACAACCCTGTCAACTCTACCCTTGAAATACAGCCTGGTCATCACCACCTCTCAGTCACACCAGGGGTTGGCAAACTACAGCCATGGGCAACATCTGACCCATGAATAAATAAAGTTCTGTTGAAATACAACCATGCTAATCATTTACATATGGTCAATGGCATACTGGAGTAGTTATAACAGAGGCCATCTGACATGCAAAACCTAATATATTTACTAGCTAGCTCTTTACAAAAAAAAAATTTGCTAACCCTCGGTCTGCATTCTTAAGTCTTCTCTCTGCTTTTGTCTCTCAGCCTTCCTACATACAATTCTCTACAAAGCAGCTGGTGAAAATGTAAAACTGTGCTATCCCATGTAAAAGTCGCTAGCCACATGTTGCTATTTAAATTAAAATTAATATCAAATTTAAGAATACAGTTCCTTTAGGTGCACTGGCAACATTTCAAGTACTCAACAACCATAAGTGGGTAGTGTCTGCCTTATCGGACACTGTAGATTTTAGAATGTTTCCCCCATCACAGAGAGTGCTGCTGCTCAGCACTACTGTAATACCTAAGTCAGATCATTTCCCTCTACTTTTCTCAAGCCTCCGATAGCTTCCCATTTTATTCAATGTAAAAGCCTTTGCTATGGCCTATTGTGTGATCATCCTCCATCCCCAGTTCCACACCACTTCTTTGACCTCAACTCCTTTCACTTCTCCTCACTCACTGTAGTCCAATCATACCAGCCCCTCAAACTCCTCAAAATGCCAAGCCTGTGCTTCTTTCAGGCACCTGGTTCCCTCTTTCTAGAACATTTGTCTCCAAATAACTGCATGAATCAATCCCATACTTCCTTTGGCCTCTGCTCAGATATCACCTTCAGAGATCTCTTTCTTAATTAGCCCTTTAGTCCACATTATCTATCCTCATGGCACTTGTCACCAGCTGATATATTATCTATGTTTTATGATTCATTAATAATAAATATTATTTTGTTAATATCTGTGTTTCCCTACTGGAGTGTAAGTTACAAAAAAGCTGGAATTTTGTCCTGTTGACTCACATAATTTAGATTGGCATGACTAGCAATTACATGTAAGTTTTTTTTGTTGTTGTTTTGTTTACATAACTCAGGGCTTCCCTTTTAATTTTGAACAAATGATTGTGGACAGAAACTTTACTTCTTTAGTAGCTCAAGATAATATCCTCCCATTAAGTACAAGAGGTATTATCATACCTTTACCCTCTGCCAGAGAGGCAGACACTATTTCTCTTGTTTTAAATAGTGCTCTATTTCTCCACCCTAACCAATTCCACCTAAAATTGAAAGAATGAAACAACATAGGAGGTGGAAGGGTGAAAGCAATTGTTCAAGGTTTAGCAGAAACTGCCAGAAGGCCAGCTGGTTCCAGCTGCAGCACAGCAGACTTTGATATGAACCACCTGACCTCTTCTCCTCTCTTTTTGCCCTTTATAACACTTTTTATTTTTGCCACAAACCCCAAACCAGCTACTTTAATGAGCAACAGACAAGTAGCACAAATACATTCATTCGTCTGACAGCTTTCATCTGGCAAATTTGTAACATATGAATTCCAAAGCAGGTAAATAATTTAAGATTACTAATGTAAATGGAAAAGTAACATTTAACTTATAAATAATACCCATAAAGAAAGGAATTTTATTCTCTGAAGCATATGAATAAAAGCAAATCTGCAATGTGACACTGACCTAGGAGAAGGTTAGGAGTAGTTTAAATAATAAATGCAGAAGTAGAATTCAGACTGACACAATTTATTTTTCCTGCTACTGTATCCATATGGTAATAATCCAATCTGAGAAGCTGAATTTATGTGGTAAGGGCATAAACTCAAAGCCTCCTTGTTTAAAAATGCAACAATTTAGGGCAGTTTGGAGTAGTGATATTATATACCACTTTGCATTTTGAACGGCAGTGAAATTTAACATTTATTTTTGCACAAGACACTTAAATGAACACTCTAGTAAAAATTAATGGATTATTTTCCCTTTCCCAACGACCTTTAAAACGCCTAAAATTCAAGCTAAAGTACCTGACAGTTACCAACTCTGCTTATTGCACCAGTTGTATTACACCGAAGACCTGAGGTTTCAGTAATGTTTCCAAATGGGATACTAATGGAGACACATAACTGTCTGAAGCAGAATTTAACAATAGCCAGTTTCCCTTTCCCTGTGGAAGAGATATATTGCTTCTTTAACGTTCCTTAATCTGCAGTATCTTGATTTCTTCTAAAGCAGTGGTCCCCAACCTTTTTGGCACCAGGGACTGTTTTCATGGAAGACAATTTTTCCACAGACCAGGGAAGGGGGTGGGGGAGGGATGGTTTCAGGATGATTCAAGTGCATTACATTTATTGTGCACTTTATTTCTAATATTATTACACTGTAATAAATAAAGAAATAATTATACAAGTCACTATAGGTTGGGGACCCCTGTTCTAAAGGACAAAGAGATTAACTATGTCTCCATTTAAAGGGCCTTCGATTTCCCCCCTGAACTCCAGATAAATGCAAAGGCAGCAAGAATTTAACGAATCCAAGTAAGTAGCTGGATATGTGTGGCCAGAATAACTGGTTTTCTGTAGTTTATGTCTTAAACTTTCAAAATCAAAGTTCACTATCAATAGATTTCCAACATTTCATTGCAATGAAAGAATGGTTTTCAGGCATCTAAGTCTCAAATGAAATAAGGGATAAGGTCTATTTAGCAAGAAATTATAAAAGCACATTTTATATCTTTAGTTCTGACCTCCCATTTGTGTGCCAGAACTTACATGCAGTTGTAAATTGTATAAGATGCATAAATTCATCTGTCCCTTGCTTTAAAATTTGTATGTTCAAACCTAACTCTGTTAGGAACTGTGAAGAGTCTAAGATTTTGCATTACTTGCAAACTAACAAGTTAGCCTACCCCCATTACAGGGATGCTAGCAGAAGGAAAAAAAAACAAAAACAAAAATAAAAAACTCTTGGGTTAGGGGCAGAGGATATTTTATCACTCCCAGCAATAGTAGTAGCCAGGGTACCATCATTTCCTTGCACTGGTTCCCTGATCCCCAACTCCCACACAGACATATATGTAATGAGGGTCAGGTAATACATGCACACTTACTGGGTTGCATTACAGAAGAAGTATCCTGACGTTAGAAAACCCCAATTCTTTAAAATAGGCTTCATGCAAACCTGTCCGACCTTTACCCTGCAGGGAGATAACATTTTTATGATAGCGGATAGGATACAAAAACCTGCCCTTTGCTCCAGAAAGAGATGCTATCTCTTTCTTCCAAGAATGTTCACTATACAACTATCCTTAAGAAGACAGTCCAACAAAAGGGTGTCAGTGCCTCTGTTCATGAGACATAAAGAAACACAAGGGAACTATGGAGAATTATCTCCCAAGAAACTCCTTCTTACCTTGTAAGCTTGCCTCGCACACCTAAAAGAGACACCTGACTTACTAGGAGGTCGTGAAAAAGATCTGGTGCTGTTAGTTGACTACAGAAGTTCAAAAACTTACTGCATCTTGCACCAAGCATATTATAGCTGAATTTTTATTTCCGTAAGTCTTACAATCACCTATATCTAATGTGATAAAGTCTGGCCTATAACATAGCTAGTAACAATATTAGGAATAGGAAAGAGACCTCTTGACTTCCAAACATACCTTTTTGTATACCATACCACACTGCCTCCAGATTAAAAGAGATATTCTATCTTATTAATGGTTCTAATTATCAGTTTTGATTTGTGGTTCTTTCCCTAAGGATATTATACAAACCCCAAATAGGTAACACTCAAAAAGTATGTTTGATGATATTTCAAGGTATTTTTCTTTATAATAAGCTCCTATGAGTATGGGAAATAGTAAATTGGAAGGTGATGCCATTGCTGATAAATGTGCAAAATACAGATGTTTTTCTTAACCTTAATAAAAAAATGGAAATGAAGCTGCATATTTTCCCAGCTTCACCCCAAACCAAGGCCAGCCCATTAATTTAGTGACAGGAAGAATGAGTTCTCTGAATTTCATATTCTCTATTTCCCCTTAATTGGATACAGATAGTAAATGCAAGAGCAAGTCCACCAGAAGCAAAAGGAATAGAACAAAGCTACTATCTTAACATCAAATACCACTAAGTTACATAGCTACTTTAGGAAAACTGAAGGAGTTCTACTCTAGTCCAAAAGATTTTCCTCTTAAAATTACCAAATAAGTTTAAGCCCTAAATAACAATCCATTGTTTTGTGAAGGCATGCTTAGAATGGCAGTCAGGTCCGTCTTCAGTTATCTACCTCTTGCTGGAAATTTCCTTGGCTACATCTCCAAGTGGTCTACATTCTGTTTATCTACCACGGAAATATCACTGTTTACTAAACACGACAGTGTTATCGAAACCGCAAGGGGGTTTCGGTCTAGGTCTAGCTACTCGCTGCACAAAGAGACAATTATTCAGGCAACAAGGATTGCCAAGGAAGACAGGAATTTTTTAATAGGAAAGATGTCTGTCTGGGGAGTGAGGAATCAGGTCAGCTCAAATCTATCTCTCTGATTAACAAATAATAGAGAGTACTGGCATTTTAAGGAGGGGCTGTGTGCACTGGGGCAGGTTAGTGTAATTACCTAGGGCCTCGTGCATTGGGGGAGGTTGTAGGGGATGACAAGTTTTGGCATCAGGAAGTCTGCCTAGGGGTTTTCAGAATCTCAGCTCCTTGCATTGCAGAAATTTTGCCATTTCTGTGAAACAGAAAGGTCAAGCAGTTAGCTAAAAGTTTCAGAGTTCTGGCCATCATGCCCTGCTGGCCTGAGAATCTAAAATGAGAGAGAGAGAGAGAGGATTATAAAAAACATACATGGGTCATTGAAATTTGTTTTTTTGGGTTTTTTTTTTGTTTTGTTTTGTTTTTGAGATAGGGTCTCGCTCTATAGCCCAGGCTAGAGGAGTGTAGTGGTGTCATCCTGACTCATTGCATTTTTCTTTTATTTTTGTTTGAAATTTGTTCATAGAGCCTGTTATAATAGCAGGCTGTCATTAGTATTATCAACATTAAAATTAAGCAAAATATTGTCCTGTCTTAAAAGTTCTCTCTCTCTTTTTTTTTTTTTATATTTTAACAGAAAATGACTGAGGTAGGAGTGCAAAATCCACCATATTGTCAAAAATTTCTAGCTCTGTAACTTGAGATATCCCAAAAGTAATTATTTCCTTTTTTAAAAAATGCATAAGACAATAAAATGCCTCCAAAATAAGATCCTGTGGTTGACTGTTTTGTGCATCATGGTTTTTTTGCGTTAAGAGGTTGTTTCCTTATTGGTAGTTGTACCTTGCAACCTCAGTTATGATGGCTTACACACAACACTCATGAGGCAAGTCCCCCCATCAGCTGCATATACAGCAGATTTAATTATCATAACTTTGAAGTATTTTGTATTATATTTTAACCTTTTATTTATTGGCCAAATAGGTACTGTACACATTTTTACTGATAAGAAAACTAATGCTCTGAGATCTTAAGTGAGTGGCCCAAGGCCAGAACAGAATCCTTTATTGGTGAGATACACTCTTAAAACTCCATAGTTAACCTTATATTGGGGGTACATTCACTTACTCACTTAATGAAACACTATTTTAGGCACTGAGCTAGGAACCAGGGATACAGTAAGAAAAACGGAGGCGCAGCCTTTGCCCAAGGGTCCCATGGTCCAGTGTGGTGATGGTGGGACACACATTAGATATTCATACACAATCAATCACAATCCAGTGAGATATGGTCCAACAATTCTGAACTCCTTTACAGGCCATCAATTCATCCATCCATCCATCCATCATTTGCTGAGAAGCAGTTAGTTTCTAACAAGCATTATGCTACACAGGGTTAGAAAATAGAATGCTGAACAAGAACATTGCAAACTTTTATGCAACTCTGGCCTGGTACATTAAAAACAATTATCATTTCTTGAAAAGGGGAAGCATTGTTTCTGAGTTTCTGCCAATTCAATTTAATGAGAAATCACCAAAACTCACTTCAGAGAAATGCCTTTTATATTGTTTTTGTCACTATGCCTTATTAAAAATAATTTTGATTACTTTTTAAACTCTTTTTTAAAATGCTAAGCCTCAAACCAGGCACACAAGGAAGAACAGCAGCAGATGGGGAAAGGTCTGAGGCGCATTGTAACTAAGGCTGCAACTAAACGGATGAAGGCTGATGGCAGATTGAATGGAAGTCAAAGTTCAAACAACTCGAATCCACAGCTTCCTGGAAAACAAATTAATTCCAGCCTAAAAGGTCTTCCTGCTTTTAAATTCTTTACCTTTTAATCTATGTGGAATGCCTACCACCACATTAATTTTCCTAAAAATTCCTCTACATGTCATGGTTTGACATGAAAATCTTAAGTGGCTCCAAATGGACTGAAGGATGACTCTTTGGTCTTATACACTAAGGACCCTCCACAAGTCTAGTCCTATTATCCCTCGAATGAGTCCTTTCTCTGGTCCACCCACTGTCCTGGAACAGACCTGTGCCCTACAAATGTTCTCACTATTCTCTCTCGGAAGATCCTTCCTTTTCAGCTAACGGTCATTAAACATTAACCACATGCTAAACGGCTATTTCATTTAATCCTTACTACAGTCCTATGAAGAATGAACTATTATTATCCCAACTTCACATTTCGGAATATTGAGGCCTAGAGAAGTTAAGGGCCTAAGGTCACATAGCCAGTAAGTGGGGAAGCTGGGATTTGAATTGAGGTCTCTACTTCTGATGTCCATACTCTTACCTAGTATAAGAAGCAAGATTATTTGACGATGACCCCAGAGCTGACACATTGTTGGCTGGACAAGAAGCTGGCTAGAGTAGGTGAACACGTACCTCCCAGATCAGTTATTCCCAGCACTGGGAACTTCCTCCCCTAGAGAAAACTGCAACGTCCCATTGGTCTGAAGGTTTCTAAGTACGAGGCAGCTGACACTGTTGGACAACTTCTGTAGCAGCTGGGACGCAAACTGAACTGCTTGGTCCTAAGCAGCCTATGTATTCCCCAACGACAAGAATGCTTCCCCTTTCTTGCCCTAAGGTAAGGCAAAATAACAGCAGAACTCAAACCCACACAGTAGGTTCAGCAGAGTCCAAACCTCGTATGCCTCTCTGTGGGATGATGGGAGAATTGGGGCAACTATTCCTTCTTTTTCCTCGTTGACTTAGCCTTGTAAATTTTCCTTTTCACCAGGAAAACCTATTCCTTAATCCATGCTGGGTGAAGTTGTACAGTCAGTCTTGAACTCTGGTGCATGATGAATGGAGATTAAGATGAAACCTACTCAACACAACCACCACCACCTATACTATAGTGCTTTTTGGCATGAATCTTACCCATTCTTCTGTGAAGTAGGACCTGATTCTCCTTAGCAAAGGAAGTCCTCTCGCCTTTGAACTATATATATAGCAGAAGTGGATCATTTAGCCTTTGAACAAAGCAAACCTTTAAGGTACATACCATCTTTAGTTAAGGCATCTTTTTCACAAATTTACATTTTGATTCCAATGAAATTATAAGCTTTCCAAAGGTAGGATAAGAGCCCTATATATTTAGTAACATCAACAGGCCCAGTTACAACCATGTACAAAATAGGCATTTACTATATATTTGATGATTGTGTGCATGTTTGTGTGTAAATATATTTTGTTCTTCACAAGGCCACACGTCATGTACTCATTAGACATATATGAACACCTAATATACCAAACACTGTGTTGGGCACTAGGTTCACATAAATACTGTTTTGGCACAAGAAGCTCCCAAGCTTGCAATAAGACGGATTTACGAACAATACATTGTAATACAATTATGCAGAACCTTGGGGTACTATGGGGGGGCAGATCATGGAGAACTTCGTAGGTTGGGGGGCAGGTAGGGGGCATGCACACAACCAGAACAGTCACATTTTAGTAAGGCCTTGATGAACGAGACTAAAAAGAAGCAATCTTCTACAATTGTATGAGAGAACTACACCAACTCTTTAGTTTTTAAATGAATCATACAAATTTAAGAGGAGATCATTTCTATCATTTGTAAAATCATAAAGTTAATGATCAAAAGTCCTCTTACCAGTTATTAACCTTGAATTACACAAAAAGGGTAATTTTACTGATTTCATTCTTTGGCAGTAACTACCTTAAAGGATAAGAAAGAGTAGTGAAGTGTTAGAACCTTTCAGAAGCTATAACAATTCATCTTTGCCTGGAATTCTTTTCTTTTTTTTTTTTTTAAGAGTCAAATCTGAATCTATGCAGAATACCAAATTTTTTTTTAACAGAGAAAGAAAAAATAAATTTCTTGTTTCTTAGCTTTTACCTGAGTCCAAGAAACATAGAGCTGTTAAGAATTATGGTCAACTGATGAAATACACTTTTAAAGAATATTTTCTAAAACTAATATAAAACAAATATATCCCATAATAACAAAAACACCCTAGAAGGAATTTCTTTTTGGGATATTTTAATTTTTATATTTCATGACAGGAGACCAAATCTATATTAAAAATCATTTTACATCTTGAAGTTGAATAGGCAAGGATATATGGGAAAAGTACAAATTTATTCTGTGAACCTGGAGAATTTCTCTCACGGATCCTTCTAAACCAGTGTTTTTGCTCTCAAATTTTTCTAAATCCATGTCTGTATATGGGTTGTATTCACCCAAGATTCTCTCCCATACACAGCTATTGTAGTACTATAACTAGCCCTTTTGTTAACTTGTTCAATTTATTTTCTCCACAACAGTGAAAAACACCTCTTGTAGGCAGAGACCCATGTCAACTTTTTCACTGCTATGTCCCCAGCACTCTGCACATAGTAAGTACTCAATAAACATTTGCTGAATGAATCCTTAAATGAATAGAATGCATCTAGAAAAAGAATATTTAACAAGTATCATGCTAAAATAAACCTCTTTGAAGGCAGTACTGTAACACAGTCTTTAAGAATTTGACTTTACTATTTTAAAGAAGCAGGAAAACTATTTCTTGATTGAGATCCGGCATGCTTTCTACCTATTCAAGGCAGAGCTAGTTGCTGTAATGATTCTGCATTGGCCATAATGTTTCTCCCCACTTGAATAGGAATAATACAGATATTTGACAGTAACTTTCTGATGAATATGCTTTTTAGAGTAAGAATTAGAGTTACCATGAGAAGCAAACTGCCAGGTCTTTTAAGTCTATACTAGAGACTCACAAAAATTAAGCAATCATTATAAAGGCACTGGCACCCAACCATTCTCCCCTCCTTTCTCTGAATGCTTCTAACAGCAAAAAAGAAAACAAACTAACAAGCAAGTTCTGATGGAACAACACACAAAATGCAGAAGAGGTAAGAAGTGGTCAGCTTTGAATTTAGCACAGTTGGTTAGGAATTAAGAGAAAAATACAAGAGAAGAACAGAGCTAAGGCCAAAAAAAGAAAATCCTTATATTCACTCAAAATATAAGGGCCTTTATACTATAAGACTGAATGACTATTAAGTTTTAACTTACGATTTTTAACTTGGATCCCTCCCCCATTGGTTGTATTTTCAATGTATCCCCCTTCCAAAAAAACCCATTAGAAAATGTGAAAGATTTTAATGGCTACTTCAAGAATAGTAGAGAAAGCAGCTAGGGACCAGATCCATTTTTATAGTCTATAGTCAGGTTAAGAAACACCTTTATAGCTGAGAGTGTTCAATGGTGGCAGCATGTAATGAGAGGACAATGAGTTGACTAAAAATCTCAAAATAACTGGTTTGGGCATGCTTATAGTCACGTGGGAGGTAGAGGTAGGTGGACCACTTGAGCTCAGCCTGGACAATATATTGAGACTCTGTCTCAAAAACAAAACAAAACACACACACACACACACACACACCAACAAAACTGGTTGGGATTCCAGAGGCTGGAATACTCAGTACAAGGTTACCCAGTTTCCATTTTCTGCCTTCTAGCCACCTCTATTTATACAACCCAGGAAAGAACTGCTGCTCTTTTATGATGATTTTGAGGAAAAAGAAAGAAAGGAAGACAATGAGGAAGAAATACTAATGGTGTAATCCTAGCACTCTGGGAGGCCGAGGCGGGTGGATCGCTCGAGGTCAGGAGTTCGAGACCAGCCTGAGCAAGAGTGAGACCCCGTCTCTACTAAAAATAGAAATTATATGGACAACTAAAATATACATATACAAAAAATTAGCCGGGCATGGTGGCACATGCCTGTAGTCCCAGCTACTCGGGAGGCTGAGGCAGTAGGATCGCTGAAGCCCAGGAGTTTGAGGTTGCTGTGAGCTAGACTGATGCCACGGCACTCACTCTAGCCCGGGCAACAGAGTGAGACTCTGTCTCAAAAAAAAAAAAAAAAAAAAGAAAAAAGAAATACTAATGGAATCAGAATGTTTTAGAACAATAAGAAAAGCTGGAGAGCAACAGATAAAGCCTACTCCATTATACCAGAGAGAACAATGAAGCCCAGAGAGGTAATGTCTTTCTCACGATCCTACAGTGACAGAGTAGAGGCTCCAGTCCAAACGTATTTATTCCTTTGTAACCCAGTACAGTCATCACCGGTGTCTGTGGGGACTGGTTCTGCAGAAAACCTCCCCCAACCCCCGTGGCAGATACCAAAACCTACCAATGCTCAAGTTCTTGATCAGAACAATGCATCTGTTGAGAGATAGCATAAACAGTGAACAATCTGGAAATAGATAAGAACCTAATGTTGGAACCAAGGCCCTGGGAAATCTAGGCCGCAAGAACATGGCACTGGCAGCAAGGAAACCTCAAACATTAAGGAAAACATCTACTTCAGTCAAGAAGACTTTTACCTAGAAAGCTTCTACCTAGACTAGCACTTATTACAGGTCTGAAGGTGGGCGCCCAAAGGTGGTCACTGCCTCCATCCAAGGCTCTACGTAGCCTGCCAAGTGGTACAGACCAAGTCCTCTCCCATAGTTCTATTCTCAGCTTCCTTTCGGTTTCCATGGTAGCCCTTATCACATTCTGTGATAGTTTCATGTGTTTGTTTACTTATTTTTTGGTCTTTCTCCTCAACTAGAACCTTGATTCTATGAGCGGCAGATTATGTCTATCTTGTTCATGGTTATATCCCCAAAGACTAGCACAATGCCTGTAGCACAGTAAGCTCTTATTAAATACTCCAGAATGATAAAATTAATGACTATTAGGTACTTTTGTGAAAAAAAAATAATAGATAAGTCAAAGAATAACTCCCACTCTGAAGGAGGTAACAGTCTAGTTAGTAGAAAAGAACATAGTCTATATTCCTTCTGCTATAAATTAACTTCTCACTTAGGAAACTCTGTAGAAGAGATCAGTTGATTATTACTTCTCATAAAACCCACATGAGGACTTGTCTGAATCAATCCTTTATTTTTCCTTCTTCCAGATAATACCTCTCAGCTATCTTAATTTTTTTCAGAAATAATTTATTGAGGTGAAATTCATATAACTTAAAATTAACCATATTTCAAATGATCATTTCAGTGGCATTTAGTACATTCACAATATGTGCTATCACCACCTCCAACTACTTCCAAGACATTTCCATCATTCCAAAGTAAAAGTCCTTACCCAGTAAGCACTTTCTCCCAATTTTCCCCTTCCCCCAGCCCCTGGAAACCACCAATCTAAATTCTATCTCTATGGATTTCTATATTCTGGATATTAATACAGATTGAATCATACAACATATGGTCTTTGTGGTTGGCCTCTCTCACTTAGTATGATGTTTGGGAGGTGTATCCATGTTGTAGCATGTATCGATAGCTGACTCCTTATCATCACTGAATAATACTCCCCAGTATGGATATACCATTAATTTGTTTATCCATACATTTCTTTCTTTTTTTTTTTTTTTTGGAGACAGAGTCTCACTCTTTTGCCCTGGCTAGAGTACTGTGGTGTCAGCCTAGCTCACAGTAACTTCAAACTTCTGGGCTTAAGCAATCCTCCTGCCTCAGCCTCCCGAGTCGCTGGGACTACAGGCATGTGCCACCATGCCCGGTTAATTTTTTCTATATATTTTTAGTTGTCCAGATAATTTCTTTCTATTTTTCAGTAGAGACGGGGTCTTGCTCTTGCTCAGGCTGGTCTCAAACTCCTGACCTCAAGCAATCCTCCCGCCTCAGCCCCCCAGAGTGCTAGGATTATAGGTGTGAGCCACCATGCCCAGCCTATCCATACATTTCTTGATGGACATTTGAACTGCTTCTACCTTTTGGTTATTATGAATAGTGCTGATATAAATATGTGTGTACATGTACTTGTTTGAGTCCCCTTTTCAATTATTTTGGGTACATGCACCAAGGAGTAAAAATTTGAAATCATATACTAATCCTATGTTTAACTTTTTGAGGAACCACCAAACTTTCCACCATGGCTGATCCATTATGCATTCCTACCAGCAATGTAGGAGGGCTCTGACTTTTTTAAAGTCCTTGCTAAGGCTTGCTATTTTCCATTCTTTTGTTATAGTCATCCTTCCTAATGGGTGTGAAGTGGTACCTCATTGTGATACTCTAATCTTTTTTAAATCTAATTCTCAATACTTCCATTTTCTGTTGAGTACTTCTGAATGTTCTTGAAAGTTTATTATGTCCATTTTATTTTATGGAGCTCCAATTTAGGCTAGGTAGGGAATCTTTTAGAGTACCTTGATATTGTTTCTTTTCTATTTTCTTTTTGTTTTTTATGAGCTTGTTCTTCTGCTGTAGTAGAGTATTTTGATACTGAACACAATGACAAATCCAAAATAAGCATAAATGAATGAACGAACAGGGAGGCAGGGAAAGACAGTGGAACTGTAGTCAGCCAAGAACAATGGGCGACAGTGAGGAAATGACAATACTAAGAGGTATCCATAGGAAACGAACACTCTATTCCAACTAGGAAATCTAATGATTTCTGCTAGGAAAAGACTAAATGCTAGGGTTGGCCAGAAAATAATTTGGGCTTTATCCTGTTCTTTGCTAGCTCAGCTCTCTTAAGTGCACCCAAACAAGCACAGTTTTACAAGTACTGTATTCAAGGGCCATTATAATGGCATTGACTATAGGCAAGTACACACAAGATTGACAGAGTATGAGTTCCTCTAAATGCAGGACGTGTTATCGGCATCCATCTGACTGAGTCTATTTTCCCTATAAACATCCATGAATTGCTTAATACCATGTACTTTTATGAGACGCTCAAAAGTGATCGTGTGTGTCTTATCAGTGGGTTTCAGTTTGTGCATCCTTCTACAAAAATCCATGAAACTCTCTATTTTGAGTTTCGCTAAATCCATTTCTCTCTCATTTCAGCCTGAGCATTGCAATCCAGCTCTACAGGTAGCAAATTGAAATGTTTAGTGGCCCATTGCAGACAGATTGAATCTGAAAAGAATGAGGCAATAAGAAAGAAGCAAGGCATCGATATCATACAGTAAAGCTCTCACCAATGACAGCGATGATGCAGAATGAATGATTGAGCATTTGTTAAACTTCTACTATCGTGAAAGTAACCTATTATTTTCCTGGTTGTGCACCGAAATGCCTCAATCACCGACAGAACAAGTCAGTAAAAAATGATATAGTTCATGTTCTATTGCTGTTGTTCCATGGGGACAGGGTGGCATATCACGCCCCTCACCCCTTGAACTCCACTTTACCAACAGTGTGCTTAATTTATCTCTGCCTGCCTTCATTTTGTAAAATGTTGGATATACAGGTGGCTTTTCCTCTTCCTTCTTTCGTCTTTTTTTTTTTTTTCTGGCTGTTAAAATTAAACCTGATAACATGACATGGTTTTCTGATTTAGGATTATTTTATAAAAAAGAAAATAACAAGAATCTGGCAACCATGTCAAAGCAAGACAAAGGAAAAAAATTAGTAGCAGCTGCCCTGGAATACTCTGACTGCATAATAAAAATAGTTGAGGCTATCAGATAGACCTCACATAGTGGCATTTTGTATCTGCAGCTACCAATTTAAACCCCAACTAGTTTCCATGTCCAAATCATGTTACCACTGAGGGAAACCCCCAAACACGTGAGCCACTGGAGCTGCACAGACCCAGGGCTGGGCACAAAGGGGAAAACACAGGCAGGCACTTGAAAGATAAAGTACAAAGGAGACAGCACATCCCGAGGTCTGCCCCATCCTGCAATGGAAGGCTATACCACCACCTGTGCTGTTCCTGCTGTACTTCTCCCCAAGTGTCCTGTTCAAAATCCCTGGCTACTACTTCATGCAATGTTTCATGAAACTCATGAGTTCTTTTATGGCTGATGAAAATATGACCATTCATAGGCAAAGTAACAAGAAACTAAAAGCAAATGCTCTTGTTCATCTGCCATTGGATGCTAAGAGGATAATGGTGATCATCATAAGTATAACATAACAACTTTTTTATTATTAATAAGTGATAGCAATAACACCAATCATAATAATGGCAGTCTGGCCAATGCATATAGAATTTATCCAGGTGCCAAACACTCTTCTAAGTGCTTTACTCACAAAAATCCTATTAGCAGATTCTACTGCCATACCCATTTTACAGAGGAGGAAATTGAGACAATGAGAGATTAAGTCATTCATTACAGGTAGTAGGGGACTGGCATCAAGGCAACCTGGCTACAGAGCCAGCATCTTCACCGTTACACTGAAACCTCCCACCACTCTAAAAAGGAAATAGAAAACAGATTATAAAAGCGATGAGTCTATCAGAGGATATCTTAAAACAATGCTAAACTCACTACGGGCAATGAATAGACATAATCTCCCAGCTATCTAGGTGTGGCCAAACCCATATTAAATATGATTATGTCCCCTTCTGTTGGACCAGATGTAATCAAAACCTAATCTAATAACAAACAAAGTGTCTAAACAACTTGGCAGGTAACAACCCTAACCTGCTGGCACAGAGCCTGGTGACAGGCCGCTGCTGATAATCAGTTTGCAGAATGTTTCACGGTAGCTGACCGGTGATGCAGGGAACTGTCTGGCCTCATCTTATCCTTTTGTTTTCTTCTTGATGTCATCTCCTGCATCCTATTCCTCCACAAAATCTATTTCTATAGCACCTCCATCGATGTCCACCTTGGCAGACACTGCCTGATTATAATAGGCTGTCCTTTGCTATTACAAAGACTACGCGATTAAAGAGGCAATTGCTTATCAGATCACCGTTCTGAAGATAGCACCCATTGAGAATCTTCCTGTCGTTACAGAGGGGAGGCAGCTATTTGTGCTCCCAGATCAGACTAAACATATCAGATGTCATTTCTTTTGAAGACATAATTGAGCCCAATACTATGAAATGATTGCTCTGAAAAAAAGCAACTGAATGATCAACAAACTTACATTTTCTAACAGTATTAAATGCTGACACTTGGCGACATAGTCTAATAAAGAGTGTGAACATGGGAAATTGTATAGTAGTGGAGCTACAGATTGAGCTTTTTTTAAAAAAAACTCAAGTCAGATTGAGATTTTTTTATTGAGACCCATTTATTAAGGCATGATTGACAAACAAAAGCTGTGCATATTACATGTATATAATTTGATGAGTTTGGAAATAAATATATACTTTATACTTAAGTATAATTATTACCTTTCCAGTTGCTTACTAGCTGTATAATCTTGAGCAACTTACTGAGACTCAGTTTCATCTGTAAATTGGAAATTATGATAATACCATAGGTTGCTATGAGGCTTAATCGAGAGAATATATAAAGACACCAGCACAGTGCCTGCAACAAAATAGAAACTTCTCCCACATCAAAATTTAACCTCGATGATAGCAAGTCTATAGTCTATTCTGCAGTACATAATAAATGTTCGATAAATGTTTATTGCATAAATAAATGAGTAAACATGCTGACTGCCATTTTCTAATCCATTAATTGTCAATTAATGTCAATTCCTTTTATTCAGCAATGTGGAAAGGGATTCTTTTATTGGGTAACTTACTAAATCCTTTCAAATCAGTATGTCCCCATCTGGCCAACTAAAATGTTTGTTATTTCCCGAACTCAGTGTCACAAACTCAGCAAGCGCTTATGATGACAAATGCCTCAAATTCTTCATTTATTTCAGTTTACCAAGTCACTTATGAAGAATTCATTTTTTTCCTGTATTGACGCTATTTTCTTTTTGTGTCTTCCTTTGCTCCTTCTAAGGAGTCACACTTCTACTTCACCTCATACTAAGGAGTTAGTGCTTTTACTTCCAGCTGTCAGACAGCTGCTGTATGTCTACCCCGAAACTTCTCTGAGTCCAAAGGTTCTCATTAGGTTCTATCCTGAGGACTTCAAAAAAGCACTTTATAAATAATATAAACCACAAAACACCATAAAAATTTCTGGTATTTTTACTATTCCATTATCTAAGTAACTGCCCGTTGTCACTCATGATAGCCAGAATTTAAAAATTCCAGGGCTTCCAATCCATCAAAACCAAAAATGATAGCAAATACTGTTCAGAAATAAACATTTGGAAGGTGAGAGAAAGCTAGATAGTTTCCTAAAATCTACTTTAAAACAGTAAACTGTTAATCTAATCAATTGATATTTCATGTCAAGTTTAGGTTTTTTTTGTTTACTTTTCTGTCATTTTCTTCATTAATCATGGATATAAGTTAAATTCTATACTTTTAATAGGCAAGGCTTCAATACAGATCCTTCAAACACCTGACAATTAATTATGTGTCAAATAAACCTATTAGCTTCAATTTTATATCAGTTTTAAAAAAACAGAATGGGCAGGAAAAGGCCAATTACTGTGTATACACACAAATATATGTCATAAGAAGTCTGGTTTAATGGGATAGAGACAGTGAAAGCTCGAGGTATGAAAGCAGCCCCCTGTGAATGTGTTACTCCAAATTTCATATGATGAAACCCTAATCTCCAATGTGATAGTATTATGAGATGGGGCCTTTGGGAAGTAATTAAGTTTCCTAGGCCATGAGGGTGGGGTCCCATGATGGCATTAGTGTCCTTATAAAAACTGGAAGAAAGGAGCTAGAGTGCTCCTCTCTCACCTTTTTTTTTTCCTTTTTCTCACCCACAAGCCACACTGGGCTATTAAGCACTGCAAATATGGCTGGTCAAAATGGAAATGTGCTCTAAGCATAAAATACACATTGAATTTCTAAGACCTGGTACGAAAAAAAGAACATAAAATATCTCCTTAGAATAATTTTTATATTGATTGCAATTTGAAAAGATATTTTGGATTTACTAGGTAAAACACATTATTAAAATTTATTTCATCTGTTTATACTTTTTAAAATGTGGCTCCTATTATATTTCTATAACAAATAAAATTACATTTGTGGCTCACATTATATTTTTATTAGAGAGTGCTATTAGTCAACCAAAAGCCGTGTCTAATGTTGACTTAGGAGTTTGTATGTATGTGTGTATAAATGTAAATATAAGTACAAATACTAATATACGTATGCGTATCTCCTTTGCAGTATGCTTTTGTAACTCATAAGCCTAGTTTGCAAATTCCTATAAAATAGAATGAAGGCAGCATGCTGGAAATTGCTTAACTAGATGTTTTCATTACAATAATTTAATTATATTGTGGTTAATGGAACTAATAAACAGTCATACACACATACAAAAGTTTTCATACACACAGACCCAGATCTGCATGTATACATACACATGGTGGTCATAAAAGTGACATTATTTCAACCTAGTTGGGAGGGAAATTCATGCACAAACTTGAAGAAAGGCCAGGTGAATACTACATGTTTTTAAAATTAAAGTTGATTATTTCTAAAGTTCTAAATGCACCGGAACTGCTAGCTAAATGTGGTCTGCTAGCTAGCAGAAACTGTAAATTAATAAACAATTAAAAATGCAGTAGTTCCCCCTTATCCACAGTTTTGCTTTCTGTGGTTTCAGTTACCCATGGTCAATCAAAATATCAAGTGGAAAATTCCAGAAATAACTGATACATTTTAAATTGCGCATTGTTCTTAGTAGCATGAAGAAATCACGTACCATCCCACTCCATCCCACAAAGGATATGAATTATCCCTTTGTCCGGCATATCCACACAGTACACTCTACCTGCATGTTAGTCACTTACTAGCCACCTCAATTATCAGGTAAAATGTCAGGGCATCGCAGTGCTTGTATTCAAGTAACCTTTATTTTACTTATTAAAGGCCCCAAAGCGCAAGAGTAGTGATGCTGGCAACTCAGATGTGCCAAAGAGAAGCCATAAAGTGCTTCCTTTAAGTGAAAAGGTAAAAGTTCTCAACTTAAGAAAAGGGAAAAAAAAAATCTTATGCTGAGGTTGCTAAGATCTACAGTAAGAACAAATCTACCCAGGAAATTGTGAACAGTATTTTGTTATAATTGTTCTACAAGTTGAGTATCCCTAATACAAAAATTCAAACCTGAAATGTTCCCAAATCCAAAACTTTGTGAGCTCCAATATGATGCCACAAGTGGAAAATTCCACACTTGACTACATGTGACAGGTTGCATTCAAAACACAGGCACACAACACATAGTTTATTCAGCATTCACAAGGAAAAAAAAGACCTTCCTAGCTTGCTTCAGCTGTGATATATGTTTTCCATGCACACCCAGATTCTGCCATACAAGCATGGCCACAAAGGGTAATAAAGTGGCACATGTGCAGGCTGGACATGCCAAGGGCAGGGTCTCCACAATGCCCTGGCTGGGGCCAACACCTATGTGACTACTCACTGTGATTTTGTGCTTATGCTCTGGTCTGTGGTGTAAATACATTGTTGAAGATGTCAAAGAGGCCAGAAGATAGCCCTGTGGTAACAGTGATAAGAAACAGAGGAAACATTTACATTTATAGCACAGAAAGTCAAGATGTTGGAGAAACTGAATAGTGGTATAAGTATGAAATGTCCTACAGAAGAGTAAGGTATTGGAAAAACCACCATATTGGTCCTGAAGAAACAGAAGGATAAACTGTTGAAATTCTATGCTGAAAGTGAGGAACAGAAGTCAATTAAAAATAGAGAAACACTGCATAAAACTAAAAATGAAGATCTTGATCATGTATTGAAAGAGTGGATCTATCAGTGTTGCAGTGAACACCATGCCACTTAATGGTATGCTGATCAAGAAACAAGCAAAAATCTATCACGATGAACTGAAAATTGAAGGGAACTGTAAGTATTCAATGGGATGGTTGTAGAAATTTGAGAAAAGATACAACATTAAATTTTTTAAGATTTATGGTGATAAAGCATCTACTGAGCATGAAGCAATGGAGAAATTCATTAAGTTTGCCAAGGTCATTGACGATGAAAATCTGACACCAGAACAAGCCTATAATGCTGATGAAACTTAATTATTTTGTCATTATTGCCCCAGAAAGACACTGACTGCAGCTGATGAGACAGCTCCTACAGGAATTAAGGATGCCAAGGACAGAATAACTGTGTTGGTTGTGCTAATGCGGCAGGCATGCATAAATGTAAACTTGCTGTGATAAGCTAAAGCTTGCACCCTTGCTGTTTTCTAGGAATGACTGTATTACCAGTCTGTTATTATGCTAAGAGAAAGGCATGGATCATCAGGGACATCTTTTTTTATTGGTTTCACAAACATCTTGTACCAGTGGGTTGTACTCACTGTAGGGAAGCTGGACTGGATGACGACTGCAAGATTTTGTTACTCTCTGACAACTCTTCTTCTCATCCTTCAGCTGAAATTCTCATCAAAAATAATTTCTATTGCATATACATGCCTCCAAATGTGACTTCATAAATTCATGCCTGTGGCTAGGGCATTCTCAGATGAATGAAGAGTAAATATAAAAACATTCTTAAATAGCATGCTAGCAACAGGAAACAGAGGTGTGGGTGTACAAGGTTTTCAAAACCAGTTTAGCATAAACTATGCCATATGTGCTACTTCCAGCACTTGGAACACAGTGACTAAAAATACAGTTGCACATAACTAGAACAACCTCTAACCTGCGACTATGTTCAGTGATGATAATGAACAAAGTGGTGACTTTGAAGGATTCCATATGTCAAGCGAGAAAAAAATGATGTCTGACCTCCTTACACATGCAAAAGATATATACCTCAGAATCCGTCAGTAAGCTGGAAGGGGTGGATGTCAAAGAAATTTTTAACATCGATAATGAGGCTGTATTTATTCATTCATTGACCAATGGCAAAATAGCTGAAAGGTTCTGAATCAAGGTGATCATGATAACGGCGATGATACTGATGATGTTAACACTGCAGAAAAAGCGCCTACAGATGATATGGTGAAAATGTGTGATGGGCTTACTGATGGACTAGAGCAGTGTGCATTGATAACAGAACAAGAAATTGTATCAGTTTGTAAAATCAAAGAGAAACTTCCAAGACAAAACCCATTGTTAATGAGGCAGATGATTCTATGATTCTGGAGGACACATTTTAAAAAGCCATTCAGCAGCATGCCTCCTCATCCCTGGAGGACCCACTTCCTGCTCCCTCAACTGCTTCTGATGTTTCTTCCGACCTAAAAAAGTAAAATACAGCGTACAATACTTTTTAATCAAAACACAGCATCATAGTAGGAGACTGAAGCCTGCCACTGTTTGCTGTCGCTGTTGTCCAACAGCTGATACAGGTATTCTGGTGATGCTACTGTGCTGCTTAGTTACCCTGAACACTTTTCACTGTATTTATGGATGTCATATTTTTTCACTATTAAGTACTTATATGTAAATGAGTGTGAAAAAATGATTGCTTATCAGTAGCATATGAACTCAGAGTCAGGAATGATGGTGATGCCAAACAACCACAGACTGTCCACATGGGTGGCTGAGATGGTGACACCTTTGCTTTCGGGTGGTTCCATGTATACAAACTCTGTTTCATGCACAAAACTATTAAAATGATATAGAATTATCTCCAGACTATGTGTATAACGTATATTAAAACATAAATGAATTTTGTGTTTAGACTTGGGTCCCATCCCCAAGATATCTCATTATGTATAAGCAGATATTCCAAAATCCAAAAAAAAAAAAAAAAAAATCTGAACTCTGCAACCCTTTTGGTCCCAAGCATTTAGGATAAGGTATACTCAATCAGTACTTTACTATTAGGTATTGTTAATTTTTACTGTGCCTAATTCGTAAATTAAACCTTATCATAGGTAGGTAAGTATAGGAAAAAACACAGTGTATATAGGGTTCAGTACTATCTGAGATTTCAGGCATCATCCACTGAAGTTCTTGGCACGTATCCCCCGCAGATAAAGGGCGGATAACGGGGCGACTACTCTAACACACAATTGACACAGCAAAGCCCCAGTGGAAGCAAGATTTTTAATAGTGTCTAAAGACAGCTTGGTTAAATAGGCAAAAATGTCCCCTTTGATCTTGTTGATCTTGTTTAATTGTGTTAATATTCTCCTTCCTTAAGATCTTCAAGGCAATATTATGCTTCAATTCAGCTCCAATTCAGATTATCATATCACAGATGCTGAATTATGAAATTTATTGTACTCTGTACATATATTTTGTGGCATGTAAAAGCTATTTGGATAACGAAAAATAAAGTCTAGGACTACATTTTAGTTTTACTTAACTCAGGGAGAAGTTCAACTTGGAAAATTATGACTTTCTAAGTGTTTTTAAGTCTTTGGTGGAATATCGCTTGTAAATTCAAATTAGTGTTTATTTTCATTGACATACATGTCTATAATTTGATTCTCAAATATATTGCTTATCTGGTCTTTTCTGTTTATTTCACCAGATAAGAATATAACTGTTATTTTTAATAAACATATAAACATATCTTATTGAAACATCCAAATAGGAGTTAGCCTTTCCAAATTACTTGTCCATGGATGTTAGATATTTACCTCAGAGCTGTTGCCACTGTTAAAAATATTCTAAAATTCTATGTTAGGAACTGTCTTAAAAAAATCCAGGAGTGACACATCTTTTTCTACTAAAGATTTTTTTGACCATTTAAAATCATTCAAACCTCAATATGATGAATAAAGAATCTGGATACTATGATTTGCTGTTAAAAATATATATCATATATACAAACATATGTACATATAATACACATAAGTATTAATATATTCAAAATATATAATATATACAAGATATATAAAGTAATTGCACTTTATTCTTTGGTCCTTAAAATTCACTCTAAGGTAATTACAAAGGAAGATGTAAAAAACATTTGAAGCAAAAGTAGCATTTTTTTTTTAAAAAAAAGTTTATTATTATATACTAATTGTACATCCTTATGATGTACATAATGACTTTTTGATACATATATAATAATCAGATCGGGGGAAAAGCAGCATGTTTATTTAAAAAAATACAGTACTAAAGTAAATATTTTTATGGATAAAATTCAATTGGCTGACCAAATTTAGCATATTTGCTAATAAATCAGTCCTTCTATGACCATATCTTTAACATGTCAACTCAAAAATCAACTGCAAAGACGTGTTTGTTCTACTTCCTTTTACATTCTGAACTCAGAATCATAGTCATATAATGTATGACCTTCCATTTTCTCTTCAGTAAATGAAGAGGAATGGAGTTGTCCACGGTCACAAAGCCGGTGGTGTGACTTCCCAGGACGTAGCCCAGTACTCCTACACTAGTTTGGACCTAGAGTGCTCCCTCCCCTCTCAAATTCATACAGGTCCCGTGCACACTCATTCTCAAATTCTCAATATTTGTTTCGTGTGGATGGTTTTCTCCAGACTACATTTAACCAAATTAAGTCACTTCTTCCCTTGGGGAAACTATAAAAACTCAAGGGTCCCTTCTACCACGACCACTTCCACAGAGTGACTGCATGAGATCCTGGGCACTAACAGGTTCATTCTTCTTACAGTGAGTGCTGTTGATTCTCTTCCGCAATCTCTGTTAGCTTTCTGAAATTTCCATCTCAAATGGCAATATAACTATTTCTAAATGC
Source organism: Eulemur rufifrons (assembly GCF_041146395.1). Taxonomy (NCBI): domain Eukaryota; kingdom Metazoa; phylum Chordata; class Mammalia; order Primates; family Lemuridae; genus Eulemur; species Eulemur rufifrons. Next base: position 83,385,120 of record NC_091011.1, on the reverse strand, counting down.
CTTCTTTTAATTAAACTTTAATTCAGAGTAAGCCTAAGATTTGAATATGATCAAGTTCAATTATCTTACAACAGATGCTATTAAGTTAATATATAATATCAGAGAAGGGCTTTTTTTTTCCCTTTACTAAAATAAACTGCAACACAGAAGGGCCCCTTTAATGTTCCTTGGACCATATTTAATACCTGTCTCTCTATAAAAAACAATTTCCAAGCCAACCTACTTCATAAAAACATAAATTCAGTAAAATAAATAAATGTGCATTGTCTATTATGATGTGTTATAATATGATCTGACATATACATCTTGGCCAGGGCCTATTAGCAAAACGATGACTATAGGCTCAAAATCACAAATCTAAAAGTTGAGTATTTGACCATGTGTCTCCCCAGAAATCTCCCTTACTAATAAATAAATGGAAACAATTTCCTGCACTTCTGGAATCTGTCAAAACTCATAGAACAAATCAGTGACAAATTCAAGAAAAGAGCCCACAATATCTTTTCAATTTCTTTTGTTAACATACAAAGTCAAGATGACTTTGATATAAAGAACCTGAATCAATATCATACAGGATAGATTAGTGCAGCTTCTCTAAAACGTTGTCTTTTTTAAAAAAAATAGTCTCTTGAGAGAAGATAAAAGTAACTTTAAAGTTGGGTTCTGTTAACATGTAACTTTGTAAAACACTGCATGCTATATCAATCTCTTTGACACCTTGCAATTTAGCACATTATAGTTGGGTAAAGTCCTTCAGTAAAAATTATTATTAACTTGTATTTAACCAAGGTTGGTTTTGGTTTTTTTTCCTCCAAAATCCATCTTCCCCTTTACCAGCCATGATTCCAGTTACATTTCTTGGGAGCAATATTGTCCTGTGAAACACAGTTTGGTAAATGATGGTTTACTGAAAAGTACACAAGATGGAAGGAATAATGAACACAGAGTCAGACTGAATCTAAGGTACAATCTGTATGACCTTAGCAATCTATTTAGCTACGCTAGACCTCGGTTTTCCCAAAAACAAGAGTCACAATTATGTAATGTGAAATTAATTGTTCTGTTACATTTTCTATGGCAATGGCAAATAATCAATTTTATTCATTCCATAAAAATAAAATATTTAGTAAACGTGCAATGTTTCAGACTCTACGCAAGCTCACATTTAGCTGGGAAGACTGTGAAAGCTGTCAGTACCGAAATGGATGGTTTGACATGGCAAACCCTAGCAAAATAGAGCTAGCAAAATAGAGGCCATGAGGGGCAGGCCTTTATGCATGTTTCCTTCATAACAGGAACCATCAAAGGAGACTTTCCCAAAACCACAAGCTTACATACAGGCCATTGCAACCCTGCACAAAGATTACTTCTACAAAAACACCTGCCCAGCAACTGCCTGCTCCACTAATGGACTGATGCCACCCTTGTTATTAATATTAATTCCTGTAGCCAAGGATAATTATTTCAAAACAATTAATGTAATCTCCGCTATTTTGCCTTCAAAAACTCTTGCCCTCCTTTCCCTCCTGGGATGTACCTGTGGTGTGTCACAGAATGCATATCTTGGACAGAAATCCTTGCTAGTCTCAAATAAACTCTCTTTGGGGAGTTGGTCTCTCTATTGCTTATTTAGGTCGACAAGACATACGCTTAAATAAACTGGTACAGGGACATACTAGAAGAACAAATACCGACTCAGTCCAGAAACTTAGTCTAGAAACGTATCAGGCAGAGAAGGCTCAACTGAAGAATGGACCTGAGGGATGGATGTCAGTCTGCTCCAGGGGCGAAAGGGAAAGGGCATTCCAGAGAGAATAATACAAGAATATGAATCTTTAAACATCCTAAATGTAAATACATCCCTCTGTAAATACATTTCAGACTAACCTCTTTAATGTGTACTCTAATTTCACTCTTGCAAATATTTATATCATTATCAGTGTGGTTCTAAAAAAGGTGAATGCTGACACTAAACACCAACAGTACTTTTTAAAAGCAACCTCAAGTCAGTGCACAGTTTTATATGAAATACTGTTTGCCTGGTACTGGTGAAGCACATGCCTACGCTTGACTTTAATAATTTATTATGGTCCAGTTTTTAATTTCCATATTACGTATACATATCACACATACACATAAATTAGCCATCAACTGCTAAACTTTAATATTCTATGTGAAATCTCAGTATATGGCCTCAAAAACCATGAAGAGAGAAAAACTATGGCCAACATGCTTGGCATAAGAAGAAAACAAGGCATTAGAGCCTGGTACAGAGCAAAGTACTCACTGAATGTAGGTTGCTATTAATATTTTCGGACGTTTAAGAGATCGTTATATAGTCTGTAGTGGGAGAAAAAAAGTTGTATAATATCTCTATGCAGCTTCTTTAAGAGTAATAGCCTCAACATGAAAATGAAGCCACTATTTAAACTATACACAATTTTTAGGTAGATAGTGAGGGATTCTCAGACTCCTAGGGACAAAAGTGGGTGCTGTTGCCTTGGTGCAACTGTTCCACCTGGAAAGAAGAACAAGGGTGGGCCCCCGGCTCCCATCTTGGTCCTGCCCCACACTAATTCTCTCCCTAGCTACTGCCATACCTTGGGGAGGAGGGAATACACTATGAATCTGCCCATCAAAACTCAGCGCCCCAGCTGCAAAAGATGCAGTGGACTCTCTAGCCCACGGGCCAAGCAGCGTAAGTACCACATAGTCCGGAAGTGACCTAGAACATCCCGCATACATAGTAAGACTCAGGTCATGCAACTCCCAACTGTCCAATCAAAGTGGATACATGGTGACATCTGAACCACTAGGGAGGTCCCAATCCGGGCACTATAAAACAAGACATAGACCATAACCAAGTCCCTTTTCCTTTTGTTCTCCCTTTGCTTTGACAATGGGTCTGGTTATCATCTGTGGCGTATGTATCATGCTCTGTAAACTTATATCTTGCTCTTGCCTCGTAATCCTATCTTTTTCTCCTCAGTAAACCTCATTTTCGTGCTTGCCTTACTTTGGCATGTCAGGTCATTCTTCAGCCATGAGCATGCTAAGAACTGACATTTCAGACTGCAACCTGACACAATGATTAAAAAAATCCAATAGCCTAAGACTTTCGGCTAAGCACTGATATGCCGGTCAGGGAGAAATAAAGCAAACACAACAAAGGTCACAGACATAAAATCAGCTTAATTTTTTTCATAGAGCATTTCAGCTTTTTTATGAAACAATCAACTTGTTTGCATTTTTTCTTTGTTTTTAACAGAACACGTGCAGTTAATACAACAGTTTTAAACCACCTTTGGTTTTACAGTATGGCTGGTTATAGACTCTCTCCTTTGACCAAAACTTTAGTCAGCCTCCTCTGAGTCCTTTCTGATTAGGCCAACCTTGAGTTTCCCTCTCTGTTCCTGTAGAAGAATCCAGTTTGAGCAAGAATCCTGCTAAGTCATTTTAGGGAAAATCCCCCACCCTTGTTAACTGACCATCCTGGATATCTTATCATTCAGGCCTGCCTCTGGCACGAATCCTATCAAGTCAGTTTAGCAAGAAACCCCTTATCCTTAATGTTTTCTCTTAGTAATTTTCCAACCCTGCTCCTTGGTTACAAATCCCCACTTGTCCTTGTTGGAGTCAACGCTAAGTCCAATTTCCCTCCCCCCTGCAAGATCCCACTGCAGTGGACCCTACACCTATCGTCATGGGCCCCCTTGAATAAAGTCTGCCTTGCCAGCTTTAACAAGGGTCGTGAATAATTGTTCCTTTAACACTGGTTCTATCGAGGGAAAAGAACATGAGCTCTGGAGTCACAGAGCTCTGGGTTCCAAGCCATACTCTACCGTTAACTAGTTGTATGACACAGTTTTATAAAAACTGTGTAAGTTTTTATGGGAGCTAAAAAAGTAGATTTCATAGAAATAGGGAGTATTAATAGATTGGTAGCTAGCAGAGGCGGGAAAGGAAGGGGAGAGGGGGAGATGAAGAGAGGTTGATTAAAGGTACAAAAATAAACATACATAGAAGGAACAAGATCTAGTGTCCAATAGTATAGTAGGTTGACTGTAGTTAACAATTTATTGTGTGTTTCAAAATAGCTAGAAGAATTCAATGTTCCCAACATAAAGAAGATAAATGTTTGAGATGATATCCCAATTACCCTGATTTATTACTTACATGCATTTATCAAAATATCATATGTACCCCCAAAATATGTACAACAATTTAAACAAATAAATAAAAATAAAGAGAATATATTTTCAATTGCTTTTCTTTACAAATACTGTTAGACTAGAGGTAAACAATCTAGGTATGATAAATAAATACTGTTCTTTTTAGGTTTCAAGGCAGAGGAATGGAAATAATATTCGAATTCTTGAACTAAGTCATGTTCTCTCACCTGAGCACTTAGAGTGGTTTTCAAATTTGTGCACACCTAAGGATCTCTAGTAAAGCCTTGAAAAAAATGCAGATTCCAGTGTCCCACATCCAGTGTTTCTGATTCCACAGGTCTGGGTGGGGCTGAGAATTAGCCTTTCTAACACATTCCCAGGGGCTGCTACTTCAGGGCTTACCCTGTGAGACTCCCAGGCAAGCATTATCTTTTCAGCCTTGAACAGCTCTACATGACCTGGCTACACCCGCTGAAGCTGAGCTCAAGAATAATCTCTTTACTGCATCCTCCCTTGAGACCCAATCAGTGTCTTCCTATTCTGCTTCCCCTTCTTCTTATAGAAAAATCCCTTCTTCATAGCCCTTCTCTGACAGGAGCTACTGAGACAGGGCACACATAGCTGTTTTTCTATCCTCAGTGCCTAGAACGCAGACAGCATTTTATGTATTTGTACTGAGTGAAATGTATATGATGATCAAGAAAGCGGGCTCCGGAATCAGACTGCCTAGGTTTGTATCATGGCTAACATGACCTTCCAACTGTGTAATTCGAGGCATGGTACTTAAATTCTCTGAATCTCAGTTTCCCCATCCAAAACAATGAGGATAGAACAGAACATACTCAGAGAGTCTGTGGTGTAAACTGAATAAAATAACACATCTAGGCCAGGCGTGGTGGCTAACATCTATAACCCCAGCACTTTGGGAGGCTGGGGTGGGAGGATCACTTAAAGCCAGGAGTTCAAGAACAGCCTGGCCTCATCTCTACAAAAAATAAAAAAAATAACCAGGTGTGGTTGCAGGCACCTAAAGTCCCAGCTACTTGGAAGGCTGAGGTAAAAGGATCACTTGAGCCCAAGACTTTGCGGCCATAGTGAGCTATAATTGTCATCCAGCCTGGATGACAGAGAGACCCTGTCTCTTAAAAATAAATAAATAAAATAACACATGTCAAGCGCTTAACACAGCATCTGACACATGGTAAATGCCTAATTAATCACTACTTCATTGACAATATTAAAAAATACTAATTTGAAGAAGAGGGATGGTAAGGAGCTGTTGGAAAAGTCACCCAACAAGAATTTCCTGAGGCTGTAAGAAGTTCACAGGGCCTGTGAGTCTCTTCAGGGCAGGGGATAAGCGTCACAATTGTGTACCATTGATCCGAGTTCAGTTAGAAGAGACAGAGAAGGAAGCAGTCCATCCACAGGAACCCATGATGCTGTGAAAAACACAAGCTCAATGAGCAGTTCCTAGTTTGAGGGAGAGAAGACGACTTTAATAACGACTATTTTACAAAGTGACATGGTTCAATTAACAATATGTATATTTCACAATTATAATTGGAGAGCATACTAAGAATTTCTACTGCTCATAGCTGGACTCTGTAAAACACATTAGGTCCGGAGCCCAGAAGCAGACACATGAAGCCTGAGCTGAGGCAAAACGCTGTTTATTGTGAGCATCTGGGTGCAGACGGGTGGAGGCCAAAGAGCGGCCACCCCGAGGGAGGGGAGAGCCTTGGGTACTACAGAGGGGTTTTTCTGGAGGGGTGAGCAGCACCTGCAGAGACAGGGTATGGGGGTAGCTTCATCCTCATCAGGGGGATAAGAATGCCAATGTCGCTGCAGCTGCCTGCAGACACATTTTTAGCAACTCCTGTGACTGTTAAATTTGGGCTAAGGAAAAAAAGTCCACAAAGAGAGTTTTTACAAAGTTTTGCTGTGAAATGAATTTTAAAAAGTGACTTTTCTCCTCTTCGAGACAATTGCGAGTAAAGATCTTCTTTATTCTGACAAGGACTCTGTTCAATAAAATGTATAGCAGGCCGCTGGTTTGCACTGGGCTCCTCTACTAGGTCCAGCAGAACGGAGTTCCCGGTGCTGAATTTCCATGCCACCATGCTGAAACTAAGTTGTTTATCTGACCTTCCAAGAAACCAGTAGAGAGAGAGCAGTAACAGCCAAATCCCCAAACAGGCCGGTTTTAGCTGGCACGATGAGGAAGTCCACTCTGCTGTAACTTTTACAAGAAAAGTAACTTTGAAATGACCAATCTAATTTGTGCTCTGTTTCTGCTTTCCTCAGTCCTTTGCAGTCTACAGAGCCAAACTCCTCCGCCCAGTTCACCAAAACACTCATTATATTTTATAGAATGAGGTGTTGCTTGATTCTAAAATCACAAGTAAGGGCCAACTAAGATCTTAAAACTAAATTTGTTGTAATTTTGTCTTTTGACAACTCACGTTTCACCAAATTTGAGGCAGGCACCCTAGTCCTCTTTCTGACCAGGCTCCTGACCTTGTTCTGTCCTTGCCTCCTTTAGTCTAGTGTTAGCAAGAATCCTGCTGGGTTAGCTTAGCGAAAGTCCCTCCCTCACCTTTGATATCTGGTCAAATGTTTCATCCACCACCTTCAATATTTTACTACTCGGGCCTGCCTGCAACACTAATCTTAACAAGTTGGTTTAGCCAGAATCCTCTTACCCCCGATGTTTCCTCTTCATAATTTCCATACGCTGACCCACAACCAGATCCTCGGCTATAAATCTCCACTTGTCTTCATTGTGTTCAGAGTTGAGCCCACTCTTTCTCCCCTAGTACAAAACCACTTTGTAGTAGTCCCCTTCGATAAATTCTTTTTTACTATCTTTAGCAAGTGCCATGAATAATTTTTTTCTTTAACAATTCCTTCATAGCTCTCATTATTGGGCTGGTATATTAGACTGGGTCATGAGACTGCTCAACTGTATTTTATGTGTGTTAGAGTCGAGAGATATAAAAGGAATGGTGTCAACATTAAGGGAGGAAGCTCAGACTGGTCAGGGAAAGTATTTCATGAACAATCATCCCTACCATAACAACCATTTACCAAGAAATTGCTGGATGTCTTGGTTATTTTATTTGGAGACCAAAACATAGTTTCAAGATTGTGTTTCTTTTCCAAACTATTTGACATACAGCCACAAATTTGGGCACGAAGGGTGACTAAAAGGGGATAAGAAGGACTGGGTCATATATGGAAGAAACTATATAGATAAATAGCGATATAACAAAATATATCTAATGAAAGGTGACATTAGCACAACTTTACCATGTACACGGAATGTTGCGAATGCTTGACTGATAGTTGAGATACCTCTGGTTGATTCCAAAGGAACTGGAATCCTTTGGTTTCTCCAGTATTCAGAGTATAATATAAATGTCAAAACTTTCACACAGGAACCAATGAAGCATCTCTTGACAAAGATAAATGGGCCTACACCATGGGGCTATGCCTTCTGAAATGTTTAAAATGACAGGCTAAATTATGTATGAAGGCTTTATTTTTCTAAGGCAGACAAACTACATTTTTACCAATACTGAAAGATAATTTACTTGCTTAAAAAAATATATTCAGGCCATGTTCTTCTACTTCCAAAGTTTCCCATACTACTTATAATGGAGAATACTAATGACTAATATAATTGAGCGCCATTTCCTTTTCTTATCAGTCCCAAAAGAGCAATAATCATCACTATACTGTCATTTCTAAAGTAAAGTAAAATTGCTAATCCATTGGGACTCAAAGTAAAAAGCTGCAAGGTATTGTTTTACTGCTGCCACTTTTTTCAATACATATTTTCATTTTGTAGAAGATTTTCATTCTGTTTAATTAAATATATGCATTGATAAAGGAAACTGCAGGTAGATATGCATATAATAAAATGCCCGTTCTATACATTGTGTCCCTACACAGAGTTCCACTTCAACCTACTTCACGTAAAAGCCAGCTGTCTCAGAGTTAATCATGCTATAAAACTTACTGCCTTCTCCTTCCTGGCTTCGGTGAAGCTCCCTATAAAATTACACAATGACCTCAGGACATTTCTATGTCCATTATAGGGTGTCTCAATCATGATTTTAACTCTGAGTTCAATGGCATGTAAAGGGATGCTAAACAGTTTTCTAGACCAACTATTTTAAGAGAGCTTCAAGGCAAATATAGATGTTCTGTAAGCCTACTTTTAAAAATACATTCCCGTATACCCACAGTTTGCTAAATTCATACACTAGTATTTTTGACTTGATGAAAATATTTATGTTAAATAAATACCTTTACCCAACAGGTTATTTTTTCTTTAAGTAACATTTCATGGCAACTGATTAATAGCTAGTTAAGCTAAAATAATGATCAATTGTTTGAATTATTTTTTTCAGGCCAGATTGAAGAATTTAACTAGCTTGGAGAAAGATTAGTACTTTTATTAATAGTCAAGTCTTGAGGTGTTGAAAAAAATGGTGCTAAGAGGCAACAAAGGGAGGGGAACAATAGAAATTCTGAACTCAAAATCTATGTCTTAGTCCATTTTCTGCTGCTTATAACACAATACCTAAAACTGGGTAATTTATAAAGAAAATGAATTTATTTCTCATAGTTATGGAGGCTGAGAAGTCCAAGGTCAAGGTCCGTATCTGGTGAGGGCCTTCTTGTTGGTGGGGACTCCCTGCAGAGTCCGGAGGTGATATAGGGTATTACAGGGTGAGGGGGCTGAGCATCTCTTCCTCTTCTTACAAACTACCAGCCCCACTCCCATGGTGATCCATTAATCCATTAACCCATTAATCCATGAATAGATTAATCCATTCACAAGGGTAGAGCCCTCATGACCCAATCACCTCTTAAAGGCCCCACCTTTCAATACAGCCACATTGGGGATTAAATTTCAACATGAGTTTTGGAGGGGACAAATATTCAAACCATAACAATATGGACAAATAAGGATACTAGAGAAAGCCAACTGTTAAACTTAGTACCATTCCAAAGCATATCTAGTCTTTGCCTGTAGTAACCCAGTTAGGATTAGCATGTGTTAGCTGAAGAGATGGAAATCATATACTGCATACACTATTCAGACCTAGGTACATTAGATCAAATAACTGCCACAATCACTGAGTACACTTGCTCCACACACACTGTCTGTTGATGGGGTCAGCCAAGAGACCTTGTTCTACAGCACGATTCTATTTCACCTAGCTGCGGCTAACTAGACCAAGAGTAGAGATCTTATCCAAGGGCAGCCAAGTCAAAGGCTGGCTGCAAGCCAAGACCATATTCTTACTCTTAGCTAAAATTGAAATGAAGTAGTTAACAGAGGAAAAAAACAAAACTAAACTAAAAGATCATGATGTAGAGAAAAGCTAGAAATATCATTTAAGTTGAAATAAAAAAAAAAAAAACCTAAACTGTAAAAAAATAAAACTACAAGGGAGGGAAAACAGCAAGCATGAAAGTCAGCCGAATCACTTAGAGAAGATGAGTGCGTTGTGGGACAGCTATCACTCAGATTCTGCTGTCTCCTCCAGCTCAGCCTTTTGGTGTTTACCGCCATTCTCGTACTTCCCTGCATTATTTAATACCTCCTAAGTATATCACATACTTGCTGTCACACTTGCGATAATCTGAGTCTCTACTGTTTGTAAAGAAAAGATCTAAAAAAAGATTGAGGAAAAGTTCTGCCGATGGATTTTAAAACCTAGTTAAACCTCCAAGTAAGCTGTCATCTCGGTAACTCATTCCTCTGCATTCAAATTCCCACTGATACAGATGACAGTAATGGCCCCACAACCACCATTCTTAGGAATTTTATAACCAATAATTTCTTCTTCATTTCCCACTTGTCTCTACTCAGTCTCTACTCCACACCCTATAGATGTTCCCTCTCTGTCTCATTCATCATCACTTAGAAGGACTTCATTTATTGTTGGCAAATCACAGTGATTTCCAGGTGTTTGAGAAATGAAAAATAATCCTCCTCACCAAAATAGAGAAGACTATTTGTTACTATAGATATTTGGAAGATTTTAAGAATATGAAGATTTTGCAATGCTTTCACTAACAAAATGAAAGCTCAAATTCCATCTTGCTTTATTATCAAGCAACATATCCCATTCATAACAATTCCTAGACTTCAGCTCTAATGTTCCACATCTCTAAGTTCACTTCCTCCCCTCTCTCACTTTACATACTCCCAACTGCCAAGACTCAAAACCTCCCAATTAAGTAAACCTGATTTCACAACAGGCTTGATCTTTTCCCTTTGCATCGTTCACATAAACCAAAACATGAGTAGGATTCACTTAACCTTTAATCAATAAATCCTTTCCAACTAAGAATGTATTACCTCCAAGGAGTGAAGTCCTGCCTGATTATATTCCTTTTCATTCCCCACTATACTGACTATAATGTTTATCATTTAAAACTATGTCTTTGAACCCAGTGCAATGGCTCACACCTGTAATCTCAGCACTTTGGGAGGCTGAGGCAGGAGGATCACTTGAGCCCAGGAGTTCAAGTCTGTGGTTAGCTATGATATCACTGCTGCACTCTAGCCTGGGTGACAGAATGGAACCCTGTCTCTAAGAAAATAAAACCATGCCTTTATTTTTTTACACATGAATAGATAGCTAAAGCATATGCATAGAGACCCATGCACATGGACAGTTTCTTAAATTTTTAAATTTTATATAAATGCCATCATAGTATATGTATTCTTTGTCAAATGTTATATTTGGGAGGTTGATTCATGTTGATATATATAGTTCCTGTTCAGTTACTTTTTACTGCTGGATACTGTAGGCAGCTTTTTATTATCATAATATATCATATGTACTTATTAATCCTTTTATTGATGACCAGTAGGATGTTTGCAATTTTTAGCTACACCAAATAATGCATAGTTGTACTGCATTGGTAAGCAATCTCTTTTCTCTCTGCTATTTGTTTATTCATTCAGAGTATTACAGGGGTACAAATGCTTTGCAACATAAATTGCCTTTGCACCACCCAAGTCAGAGCTACAAGCGTGCCCATCCCCAGACAGCATACGCCCCATCCATTAGGTGTCAATTTACTCATCCCCTCCTCCCCCTCCCACCTGCCTGACACCATATGAATATCTCTGTCTGCTTTTAATGTCTGTTTTATCTTTGACTTTTTGTTGTTCTAGAGTTTTATTCTGATGCATTAAAGTAAGTGTTTCTTCTATTTTTCCTGCTTGGGATCCATTATGCTTCTGGGATCCAATAACTATTGTCATTTATCAATTCTGAAAATTTCTCAATTTCTATCTCATTTAATATTGCTTCTTCCCCATTCTTTCCATTGTGTCTTTTGGAACTTCTTTTAGATGTATGTTAGAACTTCTCATCCTTTCTGTTCCATTTACTCATTACTGTGTAAAAAAATCAACCCAAAACCTAGTGATATAAAACCACCACTATTCTGTGGATTAAGAACTCTGACAGGGCACAGCAGGGATCAACTAGGTCTGTTCCATGATGTCTGGGACCTTAACTGGGAACACTCAAACAACTGAGAATGACACAAATAGCTGGGGCTAAACTCCCCTGTAGTTTGGAATTCCTCAAAACATCATGGCCTCATGGTAGTCAGATTTCTTTCATGTCAACTCAGGGCTCCAAGAGCAACTCTTCCAGCAAAATAGAAACAAAATAGCCTTTTATGACCTAACCTCGGACATTACATAATATGATTCACTCTGAACTTGAACTTTACCTGAACCATGCTCTGTTGGTTCAAGCAGTCATAAGCCTGCCCGGTTTTAAGGGTATGAACTTTGTCTCAAGATGGAAGCAGTGTCAAAGAATTTGTGGTCCTTTTTAAAATTGCCACAACATCCTATGTATTTTACTTTCTCTTTCATATTTCCTAAAGCTTTTGTCTTTATATGTTGCATTTTAGGTACGCTGCTTCAGAGTTATCGATCTAACAGTTTAATATCTCGAGTGTGTGCAATCTACTGTTTAACCCATAAACTTTTAATGTAAAGATGAGATTTTTATTACTATTAATAGAAGTCTATTCAGTTCTTTCTCAAGTCTGCCTAGGCTTTTTTGACAGCATCTTATTCTTTCATCATGTTTCTATTCAAATTTTATTTCTTATATACTTGAAACATAGACATTTTATATTCTGCAATTATAATTTCATTTCTAAAATTATTGGGAACTAATTGAACCTCTTATTGTTTCTGCTGACTCCAGCTCATGGTTACACATTCCTCATGCACTTCTATAATTGGGGGTTGTGAACTCATGTTTTAGGAGATTTTATCCATGGGAAGAATAAAGGCCTGAACTAAAGGCAAATTCCTTAGGGAAGAACTGTTTGCTTTTGCCAAGACAAATTTTCTTGTCATCTTCCTTTGCTGATGAATGGATTTTTTTCTATTTTACCCTTTAACTGAAGGTTTAACTCTTCAAAAATTCCATGCTTTATAAGGAGGTTTCAGTTCTACGTCTCCTCCGTACAGGCCCAAAGCCCTGTCTCCAGTAGTGACGCAGCTGTTAAAACTCAGCCCTCTGGGTTACTGAGACTGACAGATGCCCCAAGGCAGCTGCAATATCAGTGTCAGCTTACTGCTCTGGTTTTAGTTTTCTCTATTTTCATCCTCGGGAGACCTCTTACTCTCTAACAAGGTCAGCAATACATTTAAAATGAAGTTTATTACATTTTATCCAGCATTTCTAGCTGCTTTGTACTGGGAAATTTTCCAGACGTTTCAGCTCTCAACCTTGCCAGAAATCAAAGTCCCCTCGTTTTCTTTTTATGTGGTCCTTTCTGATATTTTTTCTTCCCCATTTTCTTTGACCCACAACCCACATATTTATCACATATCTTGGAAAAGCCTTTTACTTTATCAAATCAAATTATAAAAACTCAAAGTAATTTGGTACTTTTTTAATTACCAATCCCAAATAAGGTAATTTTATATTGTAATTCTCTTTGTCTTTAGAAGCATATCAAGTTTACATATGGCGTACAGTTAAGCCATTGATTTTGCATCTTTTACAAAATTATGAGTGCATTAAACTCAAAGAATAAAGTTTTCTGGCATTTTAAACAACTTTATCGTGAAAGACGTATATGTTCATTTGTAAAACAGGAATGGTATGAAATCCAGCAAACTTTTCTGAGCTATGACCAGTCCTCATTCAAGTTCCTCATATCTGTGCTAAGTAGCATCCTCTAGTTAAAGTTTGTTAAAGTAGAATTGTCTCAACTACTTGGATAAACAGTACATATTATGGCAGAAAAATAAATCTTGAAAATACCAAATGTGATTCTATAGCTTTCTAAAGTTTATAGGACAGATTGCTAAACATGTATAAACTAACTTGGGTGCACACCGATCATTTGCTCGGTATGTGATGTTTAATTGTGGAAAAAAGAAACATTTCTATTTTCTAGGTATTTTATATCCTTATATTTTAGATATTGAGATATATAAGGAAAATATTTACCAGCTTTTCCTATTTTGATGTTAATATATATTACACAATTTTCCCCCCTATGTTACAAAAGTATGTTGCAAAAGCGACAGCTATTTTTAGAGTTTGCAAAGTTGCTTGTTTTGGTTCAAGAATGCCTAAAATCTTGTGAGTGCCCCAAAATCAGGGAAAAGAGACAATGTACTAGGCAGAACCATAAAGCTATAATAGGGGTACAGCTTTTAAATAAGGGCTTTACTGGAAATTATTTTCATAAAATCTAACCTTAAATAATACTTAATAACTGAAAGAATAATCATTACAATATGTTTTCATTTGATTCAAAAGCTACAGATATTAGTTATAATGACGCAGATGATCAAATTATAAACCATTCATTCTCCTGTTGCCAGACTGACAGCTTAATATATACGTTAGATGCTGAGCCCCAAGATATGAACCAACACTGCATAAGAAATCAGTACACTGTGAGTTAAATTAACAAGCCAGATGTGGAATAAACAGCAAACTTGATACTGATCAATTATGCCCCAAGCAGAGCAATCAAGGAGTGCTATCTTTGAAAGTAAGCCTGTTGACCTGGAAGAATAAGAAACAACACAACAATGATTTTTACTCCTTCTAATCTCTCTGATAACACTAACAAAATGTGTCAGCTGGAATGAGCCATGCAATATAAACACAGGCCCCACAAAGCAAGACAAGAGTAAAAGAAGAGGAGATGACATTCAAAAGAATCACAGTGCTGAGAAAATCAAGGTGAGAAGGGTGTCTTTTAAGTGAGCCCTCATATTTTTTTCTCTCTTTCACAGAATAACAAAGTCTCTGCAAGATCATAAAACCAACTGGTTTAAAGAAAAGCATTTCATGGCATTCAGCACAAGAGGGGAAATCCATACATCCCTTTGCCATGTCTGGACCAACTCCTTTCCTTCAAAAGCATGTACTTGTGCTTGAGAAAATAACAACATGCTCCTGGACCCAACAGGTGAAGATTTTGAGTCATTTTGATTGACAGCCTCAAAAACCCTATGTGGTAGTAAAGGGGTCTGATCTTAACCACTATTTTACATCTGGCACATGACTAGTGGGCAATGAAATTATAATGGGCGCACTGGAGAGGTAGCTTATGAAACTGCTCAGGGTATGTTCCTCTTCTGTAACACTACACATAATTATCTGAATGTTATTTCAGTAAACTTTGGTATGAACCTGGTATGGGAATTCTCAGAAACGGGGCAAAATGATAGCTAGCATATTGTAAGAATTTGGCCTTTACTTACCTGTGTCTCAATCATCCATTTAAAAGATGAGGATAACAATAGTGTACACTTCATAGGTTGTAAGTTTTAGTTATAAGGATTAAATAAATTAATATGTATATAAAGTGCTTTAAACAGTGCTAGATTTATAGCATTCCACAATTGTTAGCTATTTTAACAGCATTATCTTTATCACCTTAACAGACTTATTTTATTTTCTGACTTCTGTATTATTATTTATCAAACTTGTAAAATTTTTTTTCCCCACAAGCCGAGGTCTTGCCATATTGCCCAGGCTAGACTTGAACTCCTGGGCCAAAACGATCTTCCTGCCTCAGCTTCCCAAGTAGCTGGGACTACTGCGAAAATTATGTATTTTTTACAAGATTCCATCTCAACCATTTTAATATAATATTCTTCCCCCCATAGGAAATGGAAAACTATGCATTATTTGTGCATTTTAAAAAGAACATCAGAAGATAAAGTATAACAACAGATCTGCCAGAAGAAAAAAAAAAATCCAGTGAAAATATATATATTAGAATAATTGCTCTAAAATGCTAACAAAGGAAATTGAGTCAAAATTTCACATGGTAGCAAAATTTTAATTATACAGATTGCATAGATTATCTCTATTATATACAATTGAGTACAGTACATAGCATACCACTTCTTTTGAAAAAAATCGTTACATACCTTTATGATACATCCCATGTACTAGATTTCTTTCATTTTAAATGTGTGTTTTTTGTTTTTTGGGTTTTTTTTTTTTTTTTTTAAAGAGACAGGGTCTTACTCTGTTGCCTAGACTGGAGTGCAGTGGTGTGATCACAGTTCACTGCAACCTCAAACTCCTGGGCTCAAGTGATCCTTCCTCCTCAGCCTTCCCAGTAGTTAGGACTGCAGGTGTGTGCCACCATGCTCACCTAATTTTTTAATTTTTTTGTAGAGACAGGGGTCTTGCTGTGTTGCCCAGGCTGGTCTTGAACTCCTTGTCTTAAGCAATCCTCCTGCCTTGGTCTCTGAAAGTTCTGGGATTACAGGTGTGAGACACCATGCCCAGCTAAATGTGTTATTTTTTAAATAATTGTATACTTACCGAAGAGTTGCAAATATGGTACAGAGAGTTCCTGTATACCCTTCACCCACTTCCCCTTATTTAGCCATGGTACAAGCATCAAAACTAAAAATAACATGGGTACAATGTTATTAACTAAACTATAGACTTTATTCTGGATTTCCCCAGTTTTTCAACTACTATCTTCTTTCTTTTCCAAGGTCCAATCTGTGGTGCCACATTGAATTTAGTTGTCATGTTTCCTTAGTCTCTTCCAATTTATAATAGTGCTGCACTCCTTTGTCTTTTACGATTTGGAAACTTTTGAAGAGTACTTGCCAATTATTTTGTTTTCCTGATGTTTTCCCAGGATTAAACTGAGCTTACGGATTTTGGGGACGAATACCACAGAGGTGAAGTGCTCTTCTCATGGTCACATCAGGGAACACATGGTCCCGATATGTGTCTTATTACTGGTGATGCAAACTTGAGCACATGCAAAGTAGAGTCTCTTATGTTTCTCTGCTGTAAAAGTAACTCTTTTGCCCTTTCCAAACATTGGAGTTGTTAGAGGTAAGTCACTATGTTGCGTAAGAGAAAATATTTTCCTTTCTTACCCATTGCTAGGTTCTTGACTGAAGCTCCTATAACAAAGGACAGATTATAAGAAAGAAGCATACAAATTTATTTAATGTATGTTGTATGTGACATAGGAGCCTTCAGAAATGAAGATCCAAAGAAAGAGGGACATCTGTATATTTTCATGCTAAATTTGATGAAGTGGATGGTTGTAGAGAAGCATGATTAGACAAAGGCGGTATCTAATTTACTAATTACTATAATAGCAAATACTATTACTATTATTAATAGTAATAAGCTGTGGGGAACTTAGCAAGGCCTGTTGGTTCAAATTCTTCTCTGTGTCACTGTATCTTCAGAGATAGGGATATTAGCTTTCTTCAGACACAGGGCGGGTACCTCTCACATGAGGGTCATATTATCTACTTTAGGGAAAGATCAGAGAAGTATAGATTTGATGGCCTGCTTCAGGGCGGAAGGGCAGCAGAAGGCCAGCCAATGATCTTGCTGCTTCTGCTGTTTTCTCAAATGCCAAGGTGCCATATTTCGGAGTAGTGTGTCCTGACCCCCATCATTGTCCAGCCCACACCCTAGGGCAGGGGAATTAAGCTTTGCCTTGTAGAGGAAGGAGTACCAAAGAATTTGTGGACTTACGTTAAAATCACCACAATAATTTACAATTACTTTCAGAGAGATACTTCAAGGCTATATAAATATCCTGTTTCCTCAATTTAGGTATTTTCAAAAGCCATTTTTACATAAAACATTTCATTTGACATCACAAGAATCCTTTACATTATGAATAAAGAAAGTGAACCTGAAAAAGATGGACTTGGCTAACTGTCAGTAAAAGGTAAAGTAGATTCCCAGTTTCATGCGGAAACTGTAAACCAAAATGGCAGTGCTAAATGGCATTGGCTGTAAACCTCAACACCAGCACTATGGAAGATTTCATTGTTCTTCCAGCTCATGTGGGCAACATGGACATGCCCACTCATTCTGAGTAACTCACTTTACTGCAAACTAAATTTGAATAACAGAAAATAAGGAAGAGGGCTGGACTAGGAGACAGTTAAGTGTTTGATATTTAAGCTCTACATGAAAATCACTATTCTACCCTTCTAAATCAAGAGAATTGTTTATTGACGTAAGAATATCTACTTGACTCTCTTCCTAAAAAATGAATTAGACTCTGGACTATATAATCAGTATTCCATAGATGTCAACCCAATGGGGAATATAGCTTAGGCTTCAATCTAAGATATATTCTTAGATAAACCTATTTTCATAATTATTGAATCATACTTTGCTCTTTGTTAAAAATTTCTGCAAATATCTTTAGTTAATGCTATTCCTATCTAAGAGTTCATTTTAAACTCATCTTAAATTGTAAAAACACAAAAAGCCTAAAATATTTCGTATATTTTTAGATAGTATTTATAAAGTACATTCATATACATTTTCTCATTCTATCTTTTCAACCATATTATGAGATAAACAGAACAAATAACCTTATTCTTATTTTACATTTGAAACTTTTAAGGGTTTAAGTGGTTTACCTAAGACCAACTCTACTAGTAACTAGTAGAGTTATGATATAAAACTAGAGAGAACTAGATTATGTTATAAATCTACATTTGCCTAAATTGATGGGTATTCATTCTTTTTATTTATATCTGAATTTGCCTGAGCATACTCAGATATATCAGATCACTTCTTTTGGACAAGAGTAATTTTTATTTTTATTTATTTTTTGAGAGAGGGTCTCACTCTGTCACGCCTGGTAGAGTGCAGTGGTGTCATCCTAGCTCACTACAACCTCAAACTCCTGGGCCCAAGTGATCCTCCTGCCTCAGCCTCCCAACTAGCTGGGACAATAGGTGCGCGATACAACACTCGGCTAATTTTTCTATTTTTGGTAGAGACGGGGTCTTGCTGTTGCTCAGGCTGGTCTTGAACTCCTGAGCTCAAGCAATCCTCCCGTCTCAGCCTCCCAGAGTGCTAGAATTACAGACATGAGCCCACCGCACCAACAAGATCCACTTTTGAATACTATATGAGGGCTAATGACATTTAAAAATCACATTTTTTTCAAATCATAAAACACATGTTCACTGGATAAAAAGATGAAACATACAGAAAAGTAGAAAGGAGAAAATAATAACCAGAGATAACAATGTTATTATTTGTTATATTATCTCCTAGTAATATTTTACATAGCTGACATCATATTGTATCTATAATCTCATTTTTACTGGAAACATACATTCTTCTCTTTGCTAATAAAAGCTCCTCTGGACATAATATACCTGACAATAATAGCAAAAGGTTATATAGTATTTACCTGCCAATCCCTTTTTTCATTGCTTCACATACATGAACTTATTTCATCTTCATCTCAGCCCTATACAATTTTTCTATAAACATTATCCCCATTTTACAGAAAAGGAAATTGCTTTACCTTAATGGCTGTATAATGGTACATTATCTGAAAATACCATCATTTACCTGGTCTTTCCACTATTTCTTGATGTTTAAGTTGTTTACGAATTATAAAAACTATACTAAACATGGCAAATGTGAAATTCTGACTCTGCACACATAAATGCATGCTGATTTGGCTGCTGTAGATTAAGGGAAATGAGAAGTAAAACATAGTCTTTAGTAGACATTGCTGAATAAGTGGTACCAAAATAAATGGTAATAAAAAACAAGGCTGCCTGTGTATTTTCAATTATCTTAGACTGCCTGTAACACTAACTATAAGTCTCATGGTCAGGAACACACTTAATCACATTTTTGCCTGAAGAACAGTCATTACAGGTGAGGTCACCTTCCCTCCATGATCATAACATTTGGTGGTATGGTTTAGGTAAAGGAAATTGTGATACAGAAAAGTAAAATTACTAATGCATTACCAGCTAATAAACAGTCAGTTGGAATGCAGAAAAATCACCTGAGTTAACTATGTGGGTCTGGCAGATCACACTGACTTTCAATTTTAAAACTATATACAGTGTCCTAACGTCCTTCAGAAATGTTTCTCTAAACTACAGTAAGAAGACTGAGGTCCACATACTAACAATTCTGAATGTAAGCCGGGCCCAGTGAATGAGGAACTCCCTTTGCCAATGTCAGTTTGGAATTACTATGCGAATACGTAGAAGATGTCCTATTTTGTCATAAATACAGACCTTCCTGACTATAGATACAGAGAGAACATTTATTTTAAAATTAAAAAAAAAAAATCTCCCCTTGAAGCAAGCTTCCATCATTCAAAAAGATATCTGGGGCTGAAATGCCCTTTACCTGCTTTATTTACATGAGAAACACGACAAAAAGAGACTTTATTCTCTACACCACCTAATTTCTCCAAGCTACAGCCATTGATTCTTTGTAAGTTTATTTATTCAAAACAACAGCACAAACAATTCTTTTTTCTTGGGTCAGCAGCTTACTGAATTAACATCAATCATCAAAGGAGATGGGGCTGAAAGGAAGATGGAAGCCCATTTTCTCAGAGATTGATTTTTTTAAACCAAAACACACAGGCAGAAGCAGGAGGCTATTTGCCATCAAAAAGGTTCAACTTGAAAGTCACAGCCCAAAACTGAGCACCGGCAGTACTGACCAGTTTCCTTGAAATCTTAAATAAAGACAATGTTTTGTTTGGTTTTTTTAAAAAATCACTTAAATTTCTTTTTTAATGGCCTGTGAGAGTTTGATTACTTTGCTATATAAGACTCACCTAAATGGCTTAAAACAAGGAAAGGGGGAGGTTCCCAAGGAGAGGGAAGTAGATCAATGTTGGTGTTTATTATAATGATTTTCTAATGGCTTTCTCTACTCTTTGCTTCGTTTGATGTATTTAAAGTGGGAAAAGTTCATCAAAGACCTCTGTGATTAGGGGCTTAAATGTATTTAAATAACTACCTTTGGCATGTTTGAAAGGTGATTTACTTCATAGGTCCTAGCAAAATTATTCTTGATTTGCTTCTTGCTAGGAATTCAGCTCAATTATTTTCCCTTGCAAGATGGGGGTGGAGAGTTCTTGCTTGAAAATGAAGTCAGAAGGGTCAGTATTCCTGAGACTGCTGTAAGAACTGCAAAAAGTAATTGGTTTACGTCCATTTTACATCCTGTTGTGCCTGGGGAATGTGTTTCCTTCCCATAGCTTTTGTGGAGATTTATGTAACGTGAGGAATGCAATAGGCCAAACATGTATAAACTGCTGGTCGTCTATTTCAGTAGAATGTGTTATATTCTTTATTTTAGGTATTTTTAAATGTTAACCATATTGTTACATCAACTTCAAGAGAAAATGTGAGATTTTGCAATCTAAGATTGCAGTGAATGAAAAGAGATCAAAAAACAAAAGGCCCATACGCCTGAATTGGTTGGCAAAGAAGACCTGTGTTATCACCATTTTCTCTCAGATTGAGATAAAATTTATTTCATTTCAGCATTTGATATCAAAGTCATCAATCATTCTCTTGTCTCAGAATAAAGCAGAAACATTCATTTGTTTTCCAGATGTAAAATGAAGATTTTTAGCCTCTAATTCACAGGGATTATGATGAAGAATAAAGGTCACTCCTTTGAAGGGAGACTATATACAAATTCCTTAAATAAAATCCATAAAAAGCATGAAGGACATTCACCTAATTTAAAAAACAGCAGCAATAATTAAAAACAAAAACACTGTTTAACATTGAGACAGCATGATTTGTTAACCAGTCTAAACTCTCATTTCTACTTACTCCCATAATTAAATCATATACAGATTAGCAAATTAATGTTATACTGGATATGCTATTGTCTAAGGCCATTTTTGAGCAATCTTTTAGCTTCACCCTTCTGAAGAGTATTGGGCAGGTACAAAATGCAGAATCTAGAACAAAGGCCTGCCTCAAATAATGACTGGCAATATCAACTCATTATAAAATGTTACAGTTAATATGTCTATTCCACTCCATAAGGAGAAGGTGGGATTCAGGGGATGCTAAAACTACTTCCCAAGACCAGCTCTAGGGCATGCTAGAGCAGCTATCATTCATAGATCAATAGATACATAAATAGATAACAGATGGATAGAAAGATAGACAGACAGACAGACAGACAGATAGGGCGGGAGTAGGAACTCCTGGAACATCAGGCCACGGGCTCTGCTCTCAGCAGTTCTACAGTAAATCCACAATGAGAAGAAACCTCAGAGGCCTCCAGAGCACTGACAGCAGGGGAGCTGGGGGGAGAATTGATCACAATCGGTTTGACAAGGAGAATTGAAGAACATCATTCTTAATAAAAATGTTTTGGGAGAAAATAAGTTTAAAAAGCATGATTTGGAACAAAGGCAGCAAAAGGGGGGAAAAGGTTTTATAAAATTCTAAAAACGTTTCCTAAATTTTTCAAAAGGGTGCATTCATTTTTAGCATGATGCTTCATTCCCAAAAGAACACCTTATGGCAGAGAAGCACCAGGCTTACAGGGCTGGCAGGTGAAAACATGTCCTGCTTTTCCACGGTTGGGAGCGCTGAGGAAAACACTCCACCGCAAGGGTCTAAGTTATTATGTGATGAGCCTTACGTATTTTAACAAAACAGAAGTCATGACATTGGTTTGAACACATAAAAATAGAAAAATAGAATAAAATGTTGAAGTGAAAGCGATCAACCAGGCAGAAGCAAGAGTCATCCAAAGAAGGTAGGAGCCAACAAGAGCTGGTTTGGTGACACAATGTGGAAATTTCAAAGGGGGAAAAAACAAAAGGAGAATGGGACCAACCAGGTGTGTTCTTAAATTTATGACCTCCAAGAAAATAAAATAATTTCAAAACCAACATAACCTTGAGAAATGAGTTACTGTAAGGAAGGGGTCAGCCTGAGAGAATCAGTTGGGAGTAAACTGCCTTGAATTATTCCCTGTGAGTGAACACACAGTGTAATAAGCTGTGAAGAGTGTAATTCCATGCTTACACTGTGTTTTGCAAGCAAAGTGGGAAATTGAGAATTACTGAACCATGCTTAAGTTCTTATCCAAATGAGTGTTTCAATTAGTTAACTAAGATTTCCCCGTGTTTTAGAACTATAGTATGTGGAATAAAAGCAGTCAATCTATAGTGCCGCAAAATGGCCCAACAAATTTGTTATACGTGGAATTAAATCTAACCAAAGAAGGCTTTATGAGTTTATAACATACAATATAATTTAGGTAAGATCTTTTAGGTAATTCTCTTTTTTATACAGCAGCTTTACTGAGACATATCATTCATATCATAAAGTTTACCTTTTTTTAAGGTTATTACTAACTACAACAAATATAGGAGGAAATAAAGACATTGAAAATAGTCAAAGAAAGTTTAAGAGTACAATTCTAACGATGCTTTCTAACCACAGGACATTGTTGAACACATAGGACATTCTATAAACATCCTAATTCACTAAGTGACATAGTGCTTTCAAATATATCAATCTGCCAATGAAAAATACTTAAAATATACATAATCCTTCAATTACAGATAATAAGAAAAAAAATATCCCCTTCTGATGCTGTCTAGCAGAAAGGTAAGAATTTTAGATTTATTGCTGATTTGGGTGGGAGAAAGAAGAAATGAGCTTTTACTTATCTTTGTAACTATTAAGGTACTTAGTGTAGTTTTTTGTTCATAGTGAACATTTAAGAAATATTTGCTAAATTAAACTAAAGAATGAAGGAAGTTGGAATATGTGAAGAAAGCAAAAGCCCAAGTAAAAAACCAGAGCAAAACAAATTTTAAAACTCAAGGCTGTAATTCCAAATTGAAGGTCTGGAATTTTATTTTTATGGTTCATAACTTAGATGACAATATTTTTTTAAAAACATGTATGCAATATATTTGACATTTGAGAAATTCTACTACACATCCCTTGTGGTGAGATCAGCATGGCCTTGACAAAGATGGAGGTGTCTAAAGATGAAATCATGGAACAAATCAAGCACAGTAAATCACCTGGATAAGGCACTTTGACCCATGGATTTGGTAGAAGCCTTGTGGGATGGCAAAGACATGGGATTTGTCATTTGTTCCCAGAAACAGCAATATATCTTCACTGTAACAAAGATGTTAACAAGAAACCATTCATTTTTTCTAAGACTTAAAAATAAGAGACAAAAGAGATACTAACAATTACCAAACCAATAAGTTTCATTTCATATATATATATATATATATATATTAGGAGCTCAAATAAAACACAGTATCTCATAAGGATGAGACAGATATTATGAGTATAAATAAGAATGACTATCAGAATAAAGGATGAAAATAACGCCAAAACCTTGGAGATTCATCACTTTGTTCTCCTTATCTCTTTCTCTCTCTCTCTCTCACACACACAGTTTACTACATACCCCCAAATAATAATTTTATATACATTTTTTGAAAAGTTTTCTATAACGTACATAAGAACCTCAGGTCTTAATCACAGTCTTTTTACTAATTAAAATAATCAGAAAAATAGGAATACCTGTATACCACAAAGATACCCTGTTAATTCATTTATTTGTTTAATTAAAGAGAGAAAAGACAGACTGCCTTGGGAAGAAAGAAGAGGGTGATAGTTAATAAAGTGTCTTATGGGAAATTAACAAATCACAGAAAGTACAGTACCCTCTCTTCCACTGTCATATGGAGTATACTGTCTAGAAATGAAAATAAGATGTAGAATTAAGTACCATCTAGTATCTGGAACATTGCCTGGTAGATAATGGGCACTCAATAAATAATTTTTTGAATGAATGAATGACTGCAACTTTCACCCTGCTAATTTTGTGACTGCCCGCTTGATTGAGTTGCATGAACTGATCCTGCTTATTCACGTTCCTCTTCAAAGCTGTAGGCTCATGGAATAGGCAAGCTTGCCAAATACAAATGAGACATCCTTTATTCATGGGACAAGCATAAATAATACACAAGGCAGAAATTAATAATTGCTAGAGACCCAAAAAGTGCAATGGGAATTTAGAGGTAGAAGAAATTAATAGTAAAAATTACAAAAAGGCAGACTTTATCTCAATTTGATAATTAAAACTGTCCAACAAAGGAACAAAGACTGAACTCCCAACTACCCAAATCAAAATTGTGCTTTTTGAAGCCTCTCTTCAGAGGGATACTTTATACTGCTGCCCACTCCTAGTCTGTTATCTGGAAAGGCAGTCTGGGGCTAATTCATCTTGGCAGAGCCATCAGGCATGCAGTCTGCTCTAAATCGAATAGTCTACAAAGTAGAATGATTTGTCCACACTAGAAGTAGACAACTAGTAAATCAGACCTTAGAATCTTCCAGAATAAAGTCAACTCTTCCCTGATACAGAACTACGGCCTATATTGTTTCCCTAATACACTGCCTGGTTTCTAGAGTTGTCTAAGGTGATTCGATATGTCCTATGAAGACACAAAAAGTCTTCATAGATGGATGTACTGTGAAATACATATATACCATACTCTTCAGTTAATACTAAATACACTTTATCTAGAGAAACAACATTAGGTTGTAGAGATCAATGTAAATTCTCCTGAATACCATAAGATAAACAACAAAATTACATTTTTAGCAGATGTCTTTGAATAAAATGAGAAAATCCTTTTATAGATATATTAGGTGGTATCCCTGTTATCATGTGCTAGCAGCAAAGCACAGTCACCAAATCACTTGTCTATGACTCTATGACCAGAAAGGTAAATCTCAGCATTTCCCTCCACCATCTGTACCTTTCCATCTAAGTATACATTAAAATAAAATTTAAGCACACTCTGACATTTTTGTTTGTTTTTTAAATTTAGAAGATCTGGTACACTGGGACTACATGCCAGATGACAATGATTAGTTACATGAGAAGGGAATGGGCCCTTTAGATAGACGGAACATGAGTCTTCCAATTTACATAAGTCCCTATTCATGCTCATGTCACTCATTTAGGTTTTAGGTTATGAGTCAGGGAACTACAGGCATTTACA
This sequence comes from Eulemur rufifrons, assembly GCF_041146395.1. Taxonomy (NCBI): domain Eukaryota; kingdom Metazoa; phylum Chordata; class Mammalia; order Primates; family Lemuridae; genus Eulemur; species Eulemur rufifrons. The sequence goes on along the minus strand of NC_091011.1, from coordinate 83,359,543 downwards.
TTTGTGATCATTTATTTAAAGGAACAAATATCTAATGAAGCAAATAATATCAAATAAAAACAAAGATAATACAAAAATAATCTGTATAACCTTGGAATATAATCAGGAATACATTCATCTATAAACAGTTTTGAACACACATAAATTAACTCTTTCTGGACTTCAACCATGAAAGAGAATGGCCCTATTGACCAATGACCATATAGAGGTACTGGCTTGTAGAGATTTCATTTATACAGAGCTGACAGGGTCATCTAGAAAAAACTCCAAATGGAATTGCTAATGAAGGGATTTTGAAGTAATGCCCCCCCCCCAAAGCTAACCCCCTCTAAAAGCCAAGAGTTTTCCATGGGTGAAGAAAATGGAAAATACTAACCTAACATTTACTTAGCATAAGCAATTAAGTGTTATATACTTTTAAGAACACTCTATTATTCAAATTGCCAATTTGGAGTTGATATAACCTTCTAAGATGTTGCTAATATGACTGAGTCTTTTCCCCTCTCTGAGTCTCATTACATTCAGACACGCGTAGTAAGCATAATATTAAGCATTGTAATTCCGCCTTTATTAAATTCAGGTATATAAATGGCATCCCAGTGAGCGTGGTGAATTTTGATCATTATTTCTCCACTCAAGTTGTGTTCATCTTCCTGCTGAGAGGATGATCAGTGAGTTTTACCATAGGCCCAAGGGACCCATTATTTATTATATTACATTTTATGGTGCAGAGTAAATAAATAGCATTAAAGTGCTAAATTCATTCACAGAGATGAACTGTATTCATAAACTGGAGAAGTTCTTTAAATCAAGCCTATGCTGCTAATAGGCTCTTCATAAAAATGCAGAAAACATTCATTGTAATATGGTAGCAATAAAGGGAGGCAGCTGGGGTGACACACAGAAACATTAGAAAGCAAACATTCGAGGTAAGGCACATAAATGGCCTATAAGTGAATCATGAGGTTAAACACACAGAACACATTGAGTGATCTGTCATTTTCATGTAACTGGATGGCAAAAATTCATACCTTAAGAATAATATAATTATCCTGAAAGGAGAATTTAAAATAAACTAAGTGCATGAATGCATAAAAAATCCAGTAACCCTGATCTCTCCTAAGATGTGCCTAATTACTGTGCACCGTCTTAATCGGCTTGTCTTACATTAAAAGCCCATTGGGCAGGGAATGTGTGTACATTTGTCTTTTGTATTATATATAATCCACTCTCATTTCCATCTGTGTTTTCTAGGGTTTCAAGCAACTGCTTTGGGTATAGCTGTTGCCTACAAAAGATTTTCTAGCCATCAATTCTTTGAGATTTTCTTTCCCCATTTCTCATGTGACTTTTAATCATTCAAGGCAAGCTACAGCTCTGCATGTTTTCCTTGGCAGATTTAAACTCTGGAGAGTTTGAGAGTGACACCAATTCTTTGCCTCCCTTGGACTTTGCTACAGAAAAGTCACAATGGGCCTTACGGGTCGGGCATCTGCTCTTCCTTATCTATTGCTGTACCAACACTACCCATAGGACTGTGAGTACTTTTAACGACAGGAATGACAATGAATGTCTGCGTCAATTATACTATTTGTTTAGTATTATGAGCTGATATGATACAAATATAAAGAATAAGAAATATGAGCATTAACAAAGTGTCATAGTAACTATTTTAAAACATACTTAACAGAATTCCCATAGGATCTACAATCTACATATAAAAGATGGCAAGAAAAAAAAGCATGCCTGTTGTCTCCTTTTTTTGAGATTTCTTTCAAAGTAATGTAACAGCTCAGAGATCACAGGAAACAGTATATCAAATACAGAACCAAAGCTAAGGCAGAGCCAGGTGTACAGAATATGGTCAGAAATGGGATACACAGGAGAAATTTCAAATGAAGGCATCTAAGAGTACTGCAAGACGAAGCAAGATGTGTGTGGTTAGACCAAGAAAGAATATGAATCAGGACATATTATGTAAAAATCTGAATCAGAACAATGAGTGGAACTTTTCAAAACTTAGGAATAAAGGAAGAAAAGAACAAAGGAAAAACATATACAAGAGAAAGGGAGGAGAAACAAAGTTAACTCTCAACAGTCCAGAAGGAGAACTAAAAGGGAAGATGAGTAAAATAAAGGAAAAAAAAAAAAACAGACCTAGGTATCAGGGATTTGGGGTAAAATCTACTTTTTAGCCATACACAGTAACTTCATTTGACCCTAAAAGTTGACACAGGCCACGGGTACAGATGGTTTCCAGCTTCCCTATCGAGGAACTAACTCCCTTTAAGTACTTCTTTAAGGAACCAATAGGAGAAAAGCAAAGTAAGGGGGAAAGGGAAAGTCCAGGGCTATAGGCAGATGTTTGCTTCTTTAACCTCAACTGCTGAGATAAGAGGTGCTGATGCTGCCTCCGTACCAGTTCTTCTAAAATAAGTCCTGGGGTGATTGATGGTGGTGAGGACGGATGGATAAGAGGTGACAAACAGATTTGGGATTTCCAGCAGGTAGAAGTTCTAAGATGTCAGTGCATCAACCTAAGGGAGTGTATTTCCCAAAAATAAGCAAACAAGTCATTGATTTGTTCAACATTTTTCAGTTTAGAAATGACTGTAAAGCAATAATTATTTGCTAGGACTTGGGATAAGCACAGGTTATAAAGAGAAAAATCCTTAAGTTACTCACTAGATAGCAAGGTTGATAGCTCAGCAGCATTTACACAGTTGATTACTGTCCTTAAAACACTCTCCACTTAGCTTCTTAGGAACCACTTTCTTTTGGCCTTTTCCTTCCTCACCACCTACTCCTTTTTGAAGACCATTTGCTGGTAGCTCCACATCTTCCTAAGCGCTACATTGGCTGTTTCAGTCCTCAGATGTCTTTTCTTCTTTACCTATGCTTCTTCCCGAGTGGATTTATCCAGTCTCGTGACCTTACAAAACACTGGAATATTGGTCACTTTCAAATTGATATCTACAGTCTTCCATGCTGAGCAGTATGGTAACTACTAATCACATGTGACTACTAAAATTTTAATTTAATTAAAATGAAATGTGAAATCAGTTCCTTAGTTGCACTAACCATACTTTAAGTGCTCAGTAGCCACACACGGCTAGTGGCTAGTATATTGAACAGGGAAGATATAAAACATTTCTATCATGGCAGAAAGGTCTGTTGGACAGCGCTAGTCTAGTTCTCACTTCCAAACTTTAGAGTCTTGTATTCAACCAACTACACAACGTATATATTTGGCTATCTAATAGGTATCTCTTAGCATTAATTATTATAATTGCTTTCTACTCTCTGCTACTATAATATTTTTTGCTCCCCTACAGCATATTTTTCATATGGCAGCCAAAGTAATCCTTTTCAAAAGTGAAATCAGATTATAACATCTTCTAGTCAAAACTCTCCAATAGCCAGGCATGGTGGCTCATGCCTCTAAATCCCAGCACTTTGGGAGACTGAAGAAGGAAGATCTCTGTAGTATGCTATGATTATGCCACTGCACTCCAGCCTGGGCATCAGAGCAAGACCCTGTCTCAAAAACAAACAAAAAAACCCCAAAACCTCTCCAATAGGTTCCCACCTCACTCAGGATAAAACCCAAAGTCCTTACTACCATCTATGAGACCTTAAATAATCTTGCTCCTAGCATTTCTCTGATGTCATCTTTGACACACTCCCTTCCTTGCTCACTTGACTTCAGGTATATAGGTCTCAGGGCTTTGCCTGGGATGCTTTTCTCCCAGATATCTCAGGATTTGTTCCCTGGTTTCATTCAAGTCTTTGCTTGAACACATGGCCTAAGCATCCTATCTCAAAGAGCATCCTACCCCACTCCCTTAGGTTGCTTTACTTTTCTTAATAGTATTTAACAAACCCGAGGCATTTGACATTTTATTGTCTGCCTCCTCCCATTAGAATGCACACTCCATGAGAGCAGGGACTTTGTTTTGTCATTCCTTAGTACATAATAGGAGCTAAACAAATATTGCTAAATATAAAAAAAAAAAAAAATTGTATCATTGTGGCAAATGCCCTAGCAGAGGAGTGCATGAGAATGTGCTCTAGATCTGTCAACTTAGTCCACCAGTTGGGATTACCTCCATCAGGCAAATACTGTCTGCAAATATAGAGATAGAGGTACATTCGGGAGAGTTTCCTAGTAATAGCATGCTACACAGTGAGAAAGAAGAGCCACAGTTAGGGAATCTAGGGGAAAAAAATACAGAAGCTCATGCCTCTGACACATAGGCAAAGGAGTCTTACAGGCCGCCCTTCATCGTTCTGCAGCTCAACAAACACCCTCCAGCCAGACTGTGTTGCTGCCGTTGTCTGCTTGTTAACAACAAGCCAAGAGCGCACAGCACAGACGGAACCAAACTGAAACAAAACAAATGTTGGCTGGGCAGCTAGCAAATGCTAGAATCTTGCACATACATCATTTTATTTGACACTTAGTACAACACTGCCAGCTAGGTAGTTTTAGCTCCATTGTACAGGTAAGAAAACAAGTTCAGAAAATTAAAGAACTTGCACAAAGTCACAAAGTTGCAAGGCTAGACTTTTAATCTATACAAGACCCCAAAGACGTTACAACTTGAAACAAGTTAATACAGCTACTGAGGGTAGCATTCACCTTAGCAACGTAGACACCAATCTTTGCCCCAGACACTAAATTCTCAGCCAGGAATGGTGGCTCATGCCTGTAATCCCAGCACTTTGGGAGGGCTGGGCAATATAGCCAGACCCCATCTGCACAAAAAATAGGACAAATTAGCCAGGCATGGTGACACGTGCCTGTAGTCCCAGCTATTCAGGAGGCTGAAGTAAGAGGATCGCTTGAGCCCAGGAGTTTGAAGCTGCAGTGAGCTATGATTACTCTGTTGCCACTAAACTGCAGGCCAGGGCAACAGAGTAGGACCCTGTCTCAAACAAACAAACAAATGAATAAATTCACAAAGAAACACCCAGACACCAGGTATTTACAATTTTAATGCTCATCATTAAAACTAACCATGAATTTGTACTACCAAAAATTGAAATAACCTCTAGAAAACCTGCCAAAATTTCATGAGAAATTTTAGTCATAAAAAGAAAACAAGCTGTCTATGCCCCCCGCCCCATAGCTGCAATGCCAAATTAGGCAAAGAAAATAACTATGTGAAAATAAAATGTTTTGATATAAAAACATAATAAGAGAGAGACAACATTCTTTGGAGCCCTTTTAAGTGTTCTTCAGAGAGAATGTTCTCTCCTGATGCCCTTCAAGAAACTTAAAGTGAACCAAAGGGACTCTCAGGCATTCTTCCCACAAATCTGAAGGATTTGATTATAGTTCAGTCCACCTACCCTCCCTCTCTTTCCAACCACCCTCTTCCCCAAAACATACACAAATACATTTTACTGAAAATGTCTGTCTTTTAAAAATGTAAATATTTAGGAGATTCAGGGTAAAGGAACATGCCTTCTTGTGTGTTAAAAGTCAGGCATTTAATCAACATGGTTCTTTATTCACTGTGGTGTTTGAGTATTACTTAATTGGTTTCTAAAATCCAATTTTCCATTGTAAACTTTCCAGGCTTTGTCACTAACTCACAAATTCCGATTCATCAGAAAAGCAGGGGCAGGTCTCCTCGACCCTCGGCCCCCCACACGCACACAGGTGGCGCAGCCTGGCAGTGAAGTCGGCCGTGCGGGTCCAGCCGGGCACTGACGCAGCCTCACTCCTGGCACGCCGCGCCACCGCCACCGCCACCGCCACCGCCACCGCCAGAACCATCCTGCTGTTCTGGCCTTCACCGCTGCGCCGCTGCGGCTCCGCAGCCCCCACAGACGACGCCATGTCGCTCCTCACCGCTTCGCTCCCGTCATGGCCTGGCGTGAGGGGGAACTGTTTCCCTGTTTCGCTGTGATGGCAGCGGCCGGTAGTGGCAATGCGGAAGAGAAAGAGAAATAAATGCCAAAACAAGGGGGAGTTCACCCACCATGCCTTCCTTAGGAACCAGGAAAGGAAGTAGATGGAGTAGGGTCCAAAGCGAGCGGCAAAAGAAAGGGAGAAGGATTCTGCCGTGCCTAACGAGAAGGGCCCGCACGCTCCCTCCCATCCTTGGGCCCCGTCGCTACCTCCCCTTCCCGGGGGCCGTACCCCAGAACTACCATCTGACCCCGTCACATCCCGCCTCTCACACCAGTGACGCCCGGAGGCTCTGCCCCTTACCACCCCGCTCTGTCTAGAGAGGAGCCTCTGCCCAGGCCTCGGGAAGCATCACTAGGGCGTGCTGAGAGTGAGGTTCTCCTTCTCAAAACTAGCAAGGCTGGACCAGCGGGCTCTGACATCCTCTCTAGTGATCACGTCCTAACATCGCATGCGCTTCGGACTCCTCGCCCAGGTTTCAGTAGGAAGACCTGTGCTCCCGGAATCTCAAATCAAACTCTAAATCCATTCCCAGGACACATGCCTAACATTTTAGTTAAATTTAAGAAAGCTGCAGTGAGACACTAGAGATACATTATGGATAAAGCTGTTTCGCAGAGGTTTGCACCAAATAGATAATAGAAGATTATTTCTGTGAGAAAATGCATTCCAAGTTCCAAACAACTGAGTTGCAAAGGAATCAGATGTATGGACTATAACCTATTCACAAGTATAAAACTATACTGTCATGATCGTATGGAGCACCCTGATATAGAAAAGCTTCAGAAAACAGGCAATTTGGCCAATGACCATGAACATGACTGAAATATGCCTACCAAAAATTCTGCAATTTATGGATATGTTTTTATTTGACTTACACACTTTTCTGGAACACATTTATGAGAAAAACAATGCCTTCTTATAACTTATTTTCTATTCATACATTTAATGGTTTTTATTCCCCTCCCTATATTTATTACATTTCCCTTGACGTGAAAAACCATTCAGAATATAACCTACACAGGGCTTCTGGGCTTCTGTCGTGCATCAGATTTTAACAGAGTCACTTTGTATTTGTCGGTGGAACATGGAAGAGGGAGTCCCACCAGTGCCTTAAACGTAATATGGCTATTAAGGTAAAAACACCCTAAATCTTAAGATGGGGTAGGTAACAGATGAGAAAACGACAAAGAAAAAAAGAACAGCAGACTGATTCAGATATTTTTGTGGGGAAATAGCAAAGAGCTTTGGATTGTAGAGGTTATTTTTAGTTTATTTGATTGCAAAGGCTATTTATGTAAGAGTTTGTACCAAATACACTTGTTGTTGGAGTTCTAAGTATCTAAAGTAGAAAACATAATCTGGCGTCATCTGAGACATGTAGAGTGGTATAATGAAAGAGTCAAAAGATAGACAGATTCTGTGCAGGCTCTGCTTCTAACTAGTTCTATTATCGCAGGCACACCACAAAGCCCCTGTCCGCCTGCCTCAGATTTCTCTCAAGTTGAATATCGAGGGTAGACTAGATGATGGCTGATCTTTTAAGAATTACTCTCACGCATAAAAGTAACTTACAAAGATTAAGCATAATCATAGGCTGCTACTCAATTTGGGGGGAAAAACAGCTTCAAAGAGTAACTAGATTAAATTCTCAAGAGCTGTGCTGGCAAAGTTGGATTGTCTGCCCATAATTATTTCTAGTGCTGTCTGGCAAGTGCATGGTGAAAAATGGCCATGTCATCACTTCCTTAAAGTGTGTTCGGAAGAATACCAGTCCAAGGATATACTCCTGAATAACATGTTTATTCACATAAGCTTAGAAAATGTGGTGTATGTTATTTGCCACTAGACATTCACAATGTACCTTGTAGATTAAAGGCTCTGAAAAGTGCTACAATAAAGAAAGTTGTTTTAAAAACAAGGAAACAAAAAGAGTATTACATTTTTTAGTACTAAAAAGGATCTACTGGACTAGTTCCCTGGGAACAAGAACGATTTCTTAATTTGCCTTTCTAGTCATGGCCTGTAGGACAGTATTTGATATATGATAGTGATCATGTTTTTTGAAAAACTGAGTGTCTGAACCTGGAAATATGGCTAATGTTCTTATTATTAGGTCTTGTATAGCAAAGACGAAATGTAAAATATATGAAGAAAATGCTAATGTAAACGTGAAATATACAACAACAAAACAATGGCTTTCCATGAGGACAAAAGAGTAAATTCAAGCCAAAAATTTCCATGGACTACTTTCCTCAAGCACAAGGGGGAAAGCTAGAAACATAATATACTGCACAGGGTTTATGAAAGTATCATGCTCCGCAAGGGCTCAATAAACATTAGCTGATGTTTCCCAGCAGTGTCCATAACTTATTTATCTACCCACTTACGTTTTCAATGCCTCAATTTCCCTGTCTAGAAAATAAATAAATATTTACTGTAAAACAAAACAGCAATCTATACTCACTCAGGAGCTGAGAGCCTTAATTTAAGTTTCAGAAGCATTTGGAAAAAGGCAGGTGATGGATGGGAGTGTCAATCATCATCACTGCTCATGACTGCTCTTGCAGTAAGCAGGTTAGAAAGCCAGCATGCCAACTCTCCTGGCTCCCATGTTTCCTGTCATGGGACAGGTGTCCTTTTCATACAACCACACACTTCTTGATTACTTAGTGTATGGAGGAAAAATGAGAGTTGCTAAGGCAGTAAAATTGGATATAGCTATGTTCCAATGATTTATATTAATAAAGATTTCCCTTATTAATGTGTGACAAATATTTTTGCCTAGAAAGTATATGCGTGTAAATTATTTCTTAGAAACTACCAAGAGAGAATGGTTAAAAATGAAAGAGGAAGGAAGGGAGGGCAGGAAGAAGGAAGAGGGAAAGAAAGAGAAAGAAAGAGAATACACAAATACATGCATGGACTTTGAGCACAGAGTTGAGGGAGAAAAAAACCTTTAATTAGGATCTTGATTGTGTACCCTGGGTTTCTAATCCATCAGTCTGTAAGTTACTTGAGAGCAGGGATTGTGGCAATCACTCTTACATCCCTAGTGACTGGCAGAGCCTCTGGAATACATTAAGCACCGAGGAAAGGTTGAATGAATAAATGGATGAATACCTACACCTCAATGTTTTATCAAGCAATAATCAAAACCTAACCAGCCACCAAAAGGCTGACAATAGTTGTTCCAGTTGTTTGTAAAATGCTTTAAGGAAAAATTTTAAATGTTTCCATCACCACTAGCATAAGCCTTAAAGGCAGGAGGGGGAGGGGGCGGGAGAAGACGGCATCTGTGTATGTGTATACCCTACAAAATGTCCACCTGCTTAATATATGACATGGCTATCAATCTGTACACCAGTCACCCCAATCCATTCCGGAGAAAAATCACTGCTTCCAACATAATACACTAAAACAAATTTATAAATGTTAATAAAATTTTTAAAAGGTCAGGTCACTACTTCCTATAACATATGTCAGGGGAACCTAATACATCTCAGTATCAGGTCATTGGCAGGACAGCTATGACATTAAAGGATGGAGAAAATGGAATTTTTTCACTTTTAAAATTAGTTAACCAGCACATCCGCCTGTTTCCCCCTCGGCTGCCTGGTATGGAGCAAGCACTGTACCAGGGGAAATTTATTGAAACGTACCATTAAATCAATATGGCAGAGCACTCTACTTTATACCATGCTATAAAAGCCATGCGTGTGGGAAAGCTGAAGGAAACAAATTAGTACTGAGAATAAAAATGAAAATGTTTTTATAAAATGGATTCTTACAATTTATAAAATTCAATAGATTAGGCAGCAAAATGAATGTCTTGAAATTGGCCTTGTAAACCCTTTACTCTTAGGCTAAAATTGGAGATGGCCCTCTTACCCAAGAATCTGGCTTGAAAATGACAAAAAGGGTTCTGAATGGATTATCAGAAATGACTTTGGAGGAAGGTAATAAAACTGGATTTATAGATAAGAGTCATCCTAAGGCTTTATTTAGTCACAAATGCAGATGCTATATTTTTGTAGATCATCCAGGGAGCTTCAGAGGACAGGAAGGAAACGTGTTGTCAAATAATTCTGCTGTAAAATGTGGTCTGAATATCTGAGAAGCAAACACTGAAAAGACAGTATGTGTAAGTCAAAGTGGCATTCTGAACAGATTATAAAAGGATCCTAGGCCACTTCAGATTATTCAATATTTCGTAGTCAACTCTTAGAAACCTCAGGTTTTACACAAACACACACATACATACCCATACATATACATACACCAATTAACTAAATTTATAGAATCTACTAGAAAGACTACTCTCAGAAATCTAAGGATAATTCAGGTCTAGAATTAAAAGTAGACTTAGGGATCAACTGGTCTAATATCCACATTAGCATTAACTTAAATGTTTCTAGTAATTCATGAAACACATTCATACATATGTGTTTGATCCTCACAACAATCTCGTACAATACTAAAAGATAACTGGTCAACCCAAGACCACCCAGTTAACCGTGTGAAACTCAGATGGGGAGGAGAAGGACACACAAACTTCTCACTTAAATTAAGAATGGGAAAAAATGCACATAATAAATATAGGTCACTTTGATAATGGTACTAAATGTCATAAGTAAAAATAACAAGGAACTAAAAAACTCAAAGTAACAATTTGCAAGACAACGCATAAGCCACAGGAAAAGGAACAAATGAACCAAGTTGTTAATGGGAATAAGGGCACACCGCATTTTTATTTAATACAGTAGATTCCTCCCCACACCCCACTGTATGATGGTGTATGTACCTTTTTCAGCCAAGATGTCTGTACTTCCAAAAAAGAAAAAAGGAAAAACAAAGAAATACTGTGAAAATCACCTTGAACTTGGCCTGTAGGCTTCTTCTTTGCATCTTTGGATATGCTTTTCTTTCTTCTTTTTTCGTTACCATTATCAAAAACAGGGAAAAATCCCCACTTTGCATGGCAGTTCAGCCTACAGAGACCCATTTTGTCACAGGCCATTAGTGTTCACCATTACACAGCTTAATGCAGTTGTCTGTTCCCTTTAGTGAACTCTGCACAGATTTATCTTCAGCTAATGCAGTGGAGGCTAAGGGAAACTACAAAGGTCTCTAGATTTGTTTGCCTTTATAGGATAGCACTTTTAAGTCATTCTGGGCCAAAAGGACTCTCCAGAATTGGAGATGGTAATATGTGTTTCTCTTGTTTGGCTCTAAGAGGCAATGCTTGCTCACAGAGATAAGATCTGGGTACCCAGAGGCACCTTTATTTGGAGGTGGAAACTTATTTTGGGACTGTAGCTCAGAGATCAGGAGAAAAATCTTATTCACAGACAAGTACACACTTGCATACCCTGACTTGACAACTGTATTTTAGGCTCTGAAACTTCATTCACTTATCCATTCATTCAACAAACATTAATTAAGGGCCTACTATATGTCAGGCACCATTTTAAGTGGCAGGGAAACAACAGTGAACAAAATGTACAATAATCCCTGCCCTTAAGGAATTTATATTCTAGTGGGAGGAAACTGACAATAAGCCAGATAAAAGGTGCAGCATGCAGGTGGTAATAAGGACAATGGGGGAAAAAAGTAGGGCACACCGGAGGGAGGATGGCCAGGAAGGCTTTACTAGGAAGGAAACATTAGAGAAAAGCCCTAAAAGTGTACAGGAGCGAGTCACATGGACATCTGGTGGAGGAAGGGTAGTGCAAATGTTTGGAAGGTTTGCAGAATAGCTGGGAGACCAGTACCCTTGGAGGAGAGTGATCTACAGAGAGGGTTGTAGAACATGCACTCAGTATCAACCAGCAGGGGCCGATCAGGGCCTGGAAAACCATGATAAAGAATTCAGGCTTTCACTCTGTAGGAATTGCTATGGAAGAGTTTTGAGCTAAAAAGTTTATATGACGTCACTTATGTTTTAACAGCATCATTATGGTTAAAAGAAACAAGAGCAAGAGGTAAAGCACGAGACGGTTCAGGAGCCTAATCCAGGCAAGAGATGAAGATGGCTTAGGCCAGGGTAGTACTCATGCAGGCAGGGAGCAAAGGTTAGGTGCTGAGTACTTTTTTTCCCTCTCCATGGAAATCTTTAGTGAAAGATTTATACTGAGTATTTTTTGAAAAGCCAACAGGGCATGCTGACAGATTGCCCCTGAGGTGTGCAAAAGGGATGATTTTAGGTTTTTGGTCTGAGAAATGGGAAGGATGGCATGCCATTTATTGAAATGTGGAAGATTAGAGGACAGCAGTGGTTGACCACAGGGTATGGAATATTGGGATCACAGTTTTGGAAATTTTAAATGTGAGATTCCTCTATAACAAAGTGGAAATGTCAAGTAAGCTGAAAGACATAAGGCTGGAGTTCAGTGAAGTGGTCTAGGCTGGAGATATAAATCTGGGAGTCATCAGCTTGTGCTGGTATTTCAAACCTAAGATTGGATGAGATCACCAGGGAAGTGTAGATTAAAAAAGAGAAGGTGGCCAATGACTAAACACTGGGTACGACAGGCTAAGAGGTCAGACAGATCAGGGGGGCTGTTAGGAGCCAGTGAGGTGAGAGGAAAACTAGAAGAGTGTAATATCCACCTTGTTCTGACCAACCAGGAAGCCTGTAGACTAGGAGAGATTGCACAGAAAAGGAAAACTGGGGGTTGCATTTGCTCCATATCATTCCTTTCTGTTTCCATTTCTCCACTGAAAAAATAATTTTTTTAAAAAAAGAAATTACAGCCTTATCCTTTGCACATGACATGTTTTATTTATGAAAACCAAGCAAGTCTATAAAATGTGTTGAGTATCTTAGTAAAAAGCATAGAAAATCTCACTCTCCACAGGGTCCACTAACACATTTACCATAACACCTATTGCCATCTTCTATATACTTCTTCTTAGCAAAATTTTTCCTAGGCAAAATAGAGGAAAAATCTCTGGTATTATTCTGCTGTTCTCAGTAAAGCAGATGCTATGTCTCACTTTTTTTCTTATCTATCTATCTATCTATCTATTTATGAGAAGAGGACGAATGGGACAAAGAAGTAAAGGGAGTGTCACAAAGGTCTTATTTGCTAAAAAATGTTCAGAACTATTATCCGAGACTAAATAATGCCCTTGAACTTGCCCTAAGTGATATCCAAGGGTAATCACTGAATAAACTAATTCAAAGCTCAAAATGAATGGCATATTGAGATATGATTAATGCCCTACTCAAAACTGCTCTTGTCAAAGTCCCCAAAGACACATAATCTCTAATATCCAATAATTTCTCTTTCATTTTTGATTTCTTTGCATTTTTTAATTATTCTTTTCTCTAAACACTCTCGCATGGTTTCCCATAACTGGTTTTCTTTCGATGTCCTTTGCTGTCTCATCATTTGCTGTCTCAGCACTTCTCTCACCCCCTTAATAAAGGCATGTTATGTTCTAAGATTAAATTGAGCCCAGCTTTCAACGGCAGTCAAGGTTTAAAAATCACCTCTAGGCAGAATACCACAGGGATTAGGAGCTTAGATTCAAACATCACAAAGGTTTGTGTTTGAAACTCACTTCTAACAATTACTAGTTGTGTGAAATAGGGCAAATTACAAAAATCTTTGCTGTGCCAGTTTCCTCAGCTGTAAAATGTGGATCTGAGTACTATCTGCTTCATGGAGTTTTGTGAAAATTAAATGAGCTAATCCATATAGAAGACTCAACGTGGAGATTGGCATACATTAAACATGCCAAAAAATGTTGGCTATTACTGTGGCTCCCAAATATAAATTCCTAGCTCCAGCCTTTCTTAATTTCAAGTTCAATTGCTAACTACCCTCTAAGTACTAAGGAGTTTAGTGTGACAACATACTTTATAGTAGTATATAGTATATATAGTATTAATACATACAGTGTATAATATATACTACATGGCCAATAATCTATTTTGAATATAGATTCTCACTGCCATCAAAATTCTTTCAGTTCACTGATATATAGCTCCCAGCCATAAGCAGTGAATAAAATATATCCATAGGGCCAGTTAAACATATATTTTAACTTTTCTTTGTGAGCTTTCCATATTCTTTGTAGCTCCAAAATTTTCGGTAGCAGAATACCACTATAGCTCACGTTTTGAAGATAGTTGCTAAAAAGCATAAAATCCCTCCTATACTGGTCAATGACCTAACACAATAAGATGTATACGGTTAATTGTGATTTTGTGTTTCCCTTCCTCCAGAAGGCAGCCCTTAAAGTGACAATTCCCAGTGCCTCACTCGGCAGACACACAGCTGCGTGCTAGCAGGCAGCAAGAGACTTATGAGCAGCACACATGGAACGTGGGCTTACACCTCTTCCCCCTCCCTGGGATGATGCCACACTCCCCTGTTACTTCAGGTATCTCAAGTGCACCTCAAAAATGTCCTGGCTGGCTCGAGTGCTGTGCTGGCAAGCAAACAAAACTTAAAGTCAGACAAATGTGAATTCAAATTTCGAATATACCACATGGCCCTGTGTCCTATGACCTTGAGCCAATCACTTTACCTCTTTCTCATATTGCTGTTTTTTTTAAAATCAAAGGATCGAAGTGAGAGAAGACATGAAGGCAGCTGGTACACAAGTGCTTACCAGATGGATAAATACCAGTCCTCTCCCTCCAGGCTGCGTGTGGACTGACCGTGGCCGCACATCCCACACACGGACACTTTTCATCAGACTCTGCGCTCAACTTCCATGAAGCATTCACTGTGTGTACGCACAGAACAAAACTAGCATAAAGTAATCAGAGGGGAAAAAAGAGAATAAAAAAAAAAAAAAAAGATAAGGAAAACCCTACATTTCACTCAAAGGTTTAATATTCTTCTGGTCGGATCAGATGCTTTTAAAATTTGCAGAGTTCCTCTAAGCATTCAGTGGGGAATATATGCTTTTCCATGACTTACAGAGGTCAGCACAACACAAAAACAAGTCATTAAAGTGCTGCACTCCTGTTATCGAGAAGTCTTCCACAAAATGTGGCTGAAGAAGTCTCTTAGAGAGGTAGGATCTTTGCCACCATCCTCTCTCCCCTCCTGTTTATTCTTTTTAAAAGTTACTGCAGCAAACGCAAGCACACAGCTGTTTAGGCCTCAACATTTCCCTTCACTCTAGCTCCCAAACGGTAGTTTTCCCTATTCACCTTTGCTTGGAAAATAGTAAAGAAATGAATGGAAACAAATTAGTCATTCTGCAGTTTATTGATTGAGCCACACCAAAACCTGGGTCTCACCGGGTGTGCTTTGGGAGAAGGGATGCCAATCAATTCAAGGCTGCAAAAAATACTAATGAAAACACGCAGGGAAGTTCCAGTCCTTTTTTACCTTGGTATTAACATGCAGGTTGTGAATCCTGAACATATTGCCCAAAGGCAATAACAAATCCAACGGTGGGGAAAAGGAAAACGCATTATTAACTATGTTACACTGAAGGCCGGTAACAGGTGTTAGCCTCTGCTTCTTGAATTTTAGAGAAATGCACACTAGTAAGAGAAGGCTTATCTAGAAAAGAAGTGAATTCAGTCACATCTTACTTATCTCTGGGAAAATCCAGTAAATGAGGGCTGCTTAAGAAATAAATTGCTCATTTTCCCCATCTAAAGTAAGGAACAGAGGGTTTCTTAGGATTCGAAGTTATCAAAAACTCATACATATATAATAGAAAGAAGAGGAAAGTGACTGCTAACCTTTCCTTACTGTAGCACCAAATACGAGTCCAGTGAGACAATGTGATTCTAGCAAGTTGCAAACTTCAGTGCGAGTCGGAATCACCTAGACAGCTTCCTCAAAATGCTGATTCCCCACACCCTGCCCAGAGCTTCAGATTTGACAGGTCCAACAGGAGAACCAGGAATCCACATTTTTAATAAATTCCCTTGTTGATTTTGATGCAGGTGGTTCTTAGGGACACACTTTGACAAACACTGTAAAAGTATAAAATGGAACCAAAATAAGCAATAATTTGCTTTTCAAAAAAAGGGAAGACATTCAACTAACAATACAAAACCAGTCATTACCCCCTAGAAACCACGCTAGACGACGAGGCCCTTAGAGCATCTTTAGTATGCATTAGTTTAGTGAATAAATGAGTGAATGAATGAACATCTTCATTGTTAGCAAACACAGGCAGACAACTGACACCATAGTTACCATTTATTGAATACTTACGTAATCTTCAGCAACCCTGTGAAGTGGTGGTGGTGCTGCTACTACTACATCCCTCATTAGAAAGATGAAGAAACTCATATTAAACAACCAGGCGAATGTCACACGGCCAAGAATTCTGGAGCTAAATTGACCTATGTCCCTATTCACTATGGAGAGTCAATAGCTAATGATTTGAGGGCATTTTTCCTAAGAGGGGACACCATAGCTACTTCTGTCCTGGAGAAACCAGCCCTGAAAATGGGCCTTCTCCCATTTCTCTTAACCAGAAAAAAAGCTTCTCTGAATTCTCACCAAATCAATGACTGGCCGAGTTGAGAAATGTTTTTGTTTTGTTTTGTTTTGTTTTCTGAAATTAAACCAAAGGTCATTTCTTTCCTATGCAACTTCATTTGCAACAGTGTCAACATGCAGACACTGCTCTAGATAAACTAGGCCCTCTATGTACCATGCACTAAAATTAAACAGGATCATTACTCCTCATCGGAACGCTATTCCTTTCTCCGGCCTTTATTCAAGACCTCATTTGACTCCTACCTCCCCCAAGAAGCCTCTAGGGATGATCCATCTGCAGAGTTAGCCCAAAGAGATAGTCAATCCCAAGATTTTGGTTAGAACAGGATGCGAATAGACAGCACCCCAAGTCCTAGAGGCAATCATGTACTTTTGGGGCCTGGACAACATGAGCCAGACAGCAGCCTGGTTATAGAGAGGACATTCAGTAGGGACAGTCACACCAACAGGAGATCTGGAACTCCTTACCTAGGCACATGGAAAATATAAGTAATTTTTAACCTGCTGGGATTCTAAAAGGCCCTAGAAATATGCCGGTAGTGGGGTCATGTGGCCTACAGTGATTTCAAATCACAGGTGAGAAACAGCAAGAGCTAATGGCCAAACAAGTTCACACCAGCACAATCTCCACTCTCTCACTCTTGCTCTGGCTCTTTCTTTTTTCACTGCCTTTGCACATGCTGTTGTTTCCAACAGTGAGGTCTTTCCCTATGACTAAGTATTAGTCATCCTTGAGGTCTCAGCTTAGACATCTCCTATTGCAGGGGGACATCCCTAACCCTCACGGGCTGAGCTGGATTCCTCTCCCACTCTCTGTGGCATTTCACTGCTTTCTTCACGATGGCCCACTAGCCTGTGGGCACCACCAGGGCAGGGAGCAGGACTCAGGTCTGCTTTACTCCTATTGGCTAGCACAGGGCCGGCCACAAGACAGGTGCTCAGGAAAAGATCACTGAATGAATCAATAAATAATCCAATGAATTAATAAACAAGCAAACTAAGCCGTGGTAAAGTCCAAGTTCTCACAAGAGGTTTATGGCAGAGCCAATGTCATAAGATTTGTTTCCTGGTTTGGTCTCCTTGCACAGGTATAAAGTGCCTAAGATTAAAAACCATTGACCTGATTTCTTCTGAAAGCCCAAACCAATGCAGACCATTAAAGGATGTACAGAGAACCCATATCTCTTGGTTCCAAGATTTTCCACACCGTCTCTGTAACCAGCTCAAGTATCTCCCAATGCTGATTCCATACTCAACCAATGCAGGGTCCACACTGATTTTTAAAATAATAGTGCAACTTTGGTTAGATGAGAAGAAACTCAAAGAGCACACCCTCAACGTGGTGGTTCATGCCTGTAATTCTAGCAATTTGGGAGGCTGAGGCCAGAGGATCACTTGAGGCCAAGAGTTTGAGATCAGCCTACGCAACATAACAAGACCTAGTCTCTAAAAAAATAAGAAAAATTAGCCCGGTGTGGTGACGCATGCCTGTATTCCTAGTTACTCAGGAGGCTGAAGCAGGAGGATCACTTGAGACCAGTAGATGGAGGCTGTAGTGAGCTATGATTGTGCCACTAAACTCCAGTCTGGGCAACAGAGTGGGACCCTTTCTCTTTTATAAAAAAAAAAAAAAGCATTACTGAAACTTAATTGTCTATCAAGGGAGTTGGGATAGATTAACTAATATAGAACTTCCAATGGTGTTTAACATCCATGCTAAAAAATGCTCTGAGGTAAAATTTTGATACTCAAAATTTTATTTTTCTACGCTCAGTAACAAAACTTTAAAAGCTTCTTAATAGTAGCTGCGAATGGCACTCTCCTTGGGCTGAATGTTAATTACGAGTGAAAAGAAACTGATGCCTATGACTCTCATTTGCTGGACTTCATTTTATTATCATTAAGTTAATAAGAAGCCAGAAGCGATGAGCAACCATCACCATGCACTTTGTTTCTTCTTTATCACGCCTCAGTTCCTGGAAGAAATGCCACTTTAACTTCCTAGACTAAGAACAAAAAGACAAGAAATAATATCTGCCACTTCTGATGTTCTCCCTGGCTGTCTGCACATCTTCACAGCATGTGTTAAATTAGATGAATGAGCTTTTGTTCCCTTAAGTGCCATTTGTTATTTGAAATGCTCTTCTGAATTCTTCTCATTTCAAGTCCCCAAATCATGACTTAATTCTTAAACCCAGCAATCAAAAGTAAACAGTATGTAAAACTTTAAAGAAATCACTATAAAGCTATACTACTCTATCATTTCACAATATTCTAATCGGTGGAAGTGTACTCACACAATCATATGTATAGTGAGTCAGAGCTGACTCATTTACTATTTTACAAGTAACTGCAACTCTATCATTTCTGGAAATCTTTTCTGCTTAAGGTGGAAATAATTTAAAACAGGCGGGCACCTGTCTTTTTATTCTATAAGGGTGCACTGTCGTCCTGACTTACAATTAATTTGTTTAACGCATATGTGCCCGTAATGAGTAACTTCATCAGTCGTCTGCTGCCGTTCCATTTGTAGCAGTATTTTAATTAATGGGGTCACTTATCATTTTACTAGAGCTTTTTCTGCATTGGAGGGGGTACTATTACCTTCTTAGTATTTTCAGAATTCCAAAATAATAATTCTCACTGTTCCAGTTACATACTCTGGAAAGTTTACAAGGTAAAATTCACTTTCTATTTTTTCCAATATCCAGTTTTGCTCATTTCTTTCCACAGGCAGAAAAGTAGCAAATTCTATGTATTGCTATGAACAACCACCCCCCATGACATCTTTGCCACCAAAGCTTCACACTCAGCCCTTAATAATTTAAATGTAAGTGATCTTTCTGCAAGTCCTTCTACACTACAAATACTGTGGTGGAGTAACATATCCTATTACGGTCACACACACAATACATTACTCATGTGTGTGGTGATGCTGGCGTAAAAAATGTACTGTGTTGCCAGTCACAGAAAAGTCTAGCACATACAATGATGTACAGTACATAATGCTTGATAATGATTAGAAATGACTATGCTACTGGTTTATGTTCTTACTATACTTATGCTTTTGATCACTAGAGTGTACTTCTACTCATAAAAAAAAAAAAAAGTAACTGTAAAACAGCCTCAGGCAGGTCCTGTAGGAGGCATTCCAGAGGAAGGCATTGTTATCATAGGTGATGGCAACTTCATGTGTGTTACTGACCCTGAAGACCTTCCAGTGGGACAAAATATGGAGGTGGAAGACAGTGATATTGATGATCCTAACACTGTGTGGGCCTAGGCTAATGTGTGTGTTTGTGTCTCAATTTGTTTTTTGTTTTAGAGACAGGGTCTCGCTCTGTCTCCCAGGCTGGAGTGCAGTGGCACAACTGTAGCTCGCTGTAACCTTGAACTCCTGGGTTCAAGTGATCCTCTCACCTCAGCCTCCCGAATAGCTAAGACTACAGGCGTGGACCACCATATAGGGCTAATTTTTCTTATTTATTTTAAAGACAGGGTCTTGCTATGTTGCCCAGACTGGTCTCAAACTCTTGGCTTCAAGCGATCCTCCTGCCTCAGCCTCCCAAAGTGCTGGGATTCCAGGCATGAGCCACTGCACCTGGCCCATATCTTAGTTTTTAACAGAAATGTTTAAAAGGTTAAAAAAAAAATTAAATTAGAAAAAAGCTTATAAAACAAGGATATCAAGAAAGAAAATATTTATGTACAATTGTACAATGTGTTTGCGTTTTAAGGTAAGTGCTATTATAAAAGAGTCAGAAAGTTAAAACAATTTAAAAGTTTATAAAGTAAAAGTTACAGTAGGCTAAGGTTAATTAATTATTGAGGAAAGAAAAATATTTAACAAATTTATTGTAGCCTAAGTACACAGTGTATACAGTCTACAGAAGTGCACAGTAATGTCCTAGGGCTTTACATCCACTCCCCACTCACTCATTGACTCACCCAGAGCAACTTTCAGTTCTGTAAATACCAATCATAAGTGCCCTATAGAGATATACCATTTTTTATCTTTTATATCCTAATTTCACTGTACCTTTTCTGTGTTTAGATATGCAAATACTTACTATTATGTTACACCTCCCTACAATATTTAGTATAGTAACATGCTATACAGGTTTGTAGCCTAGGAGGAATAGACTATTCCCTATAGCCTAGGTGTTGTAGTAGGCTATACCATTTAGGTTTGACCTAACAACAAACACATTTCTCAGAACATTAAGCAACACGTGACTGTACTTTACTATGAATGAGCCCTGAGCAATAGGAAAAGGAAAGAAAGAGAATTGCTGGGCCCAGTACTGAATGAGATAAGAGGAAAGGAGCAGGTATTTCTCCCCACCCTTAAGTTTGCTCTATCCACAACCATCAGCCCCTAAATGCTAAGGATCCTCTAGCCCTCTAAAAATTTTAATCCATTTAACTATCCACTTTCAGTTTCCATAACAACTGCTTGTACAAATATCATTTATGGAGAACTTACTGTGTTGCAAGTACAATTCTAATTAACTTAGGTTTAACAGCTCATTTTCTAACAATCCCATAAAGCTAATGGTATTATTCCTATTTTACAGATGAAGAAACTGAGGCTTAGTGAAGTTCAGTGACTAAAATGGGAATGGAACTTAGATTGACTGGACTCTAAAACCTGAACCTCAACTGTATTTCTGCTTTCATGGCTAAACAGCCTCATTCACAGCTCTCAGAATACTAATGAATTTAAGGCCCTCCTTTAAATTCCTACAAAAGTATATTCTTTCATGCAGGGTTGATTTTTATAAACCCTTATTCACACATGCATAGAACCAGTGCTATAATGACAGAGATCACCCGGTGCACTACTCGATTTTTTATAAAGGAAAAATTCCGTATGTGATAAATACTATGTTATGAGTCCCCAAGGGGGGAAAATACATGACACATCTAAGAGGAAAACTCACTTCTTCCCATGACTACCCATATCTTTCCCTACTAGGTTCCTTAATTGTAATTAGACTTTCTCATGCCCTATTCACCTTGGCCAACAGAACTTGAATTTACCAGCCCTGAGTTCTCTGCTCCCCCAGGCACTCCCCAGCCTTTTTCCCGTTCTCACACCGTATAAATATTATATAAAGACAAACAGCTAAGGACAGAGAGCGCACCATTCTCAATATTTCTACTTTGTTCCCTTCAAATTCTGCTGTGCAGTTCAGAAACAGGGACGTTGTTTGGAGAGTGACAACTCAGAAAAAGGTTCATAAAGTCGGGCTTACTTTTTCTTATCTGTCAAAAGGGAGGAAAATGGAGCTACACAGGGAAAGGTATTTGCAGAGCTTTGGAGAGTTTACAAGGAATGAGGAGATGTTTGCAGAGCTGAAAACCTAGAGAAAAAAAGATTAGAGAAGGTATTTACCCTATCAATCTGCCAAAGAGAATTGAAAGTTCTCAAAGATAAATGTATTGCTGCATTTGTGTGCAAACACAAAATAGTCCAAAAATAGTACAGAGAGGTCTTGCATACTCCTCAAAAAATAACTCCTGAGATACAATTTTACAAACTGTATCTTGGTACAGTGGGTATTTGCAACTATAATAGGCAAATATGTTGAAGACTATTCTAGCATGGTAATTAGACTTTAGGGAAAAAAAAGCTCATGAAAGCTAAGTTATGGTTTTGGATTCCTAAGCAATTCCAAGTAATATAGAATCTGAATATATAATATCTCCTTACAAATAAAAAATATTGTTGTTAATATTAATAATGATCTCCTTCCTCTCTGAAGTTTAATTAGAAGACCCCCTCAGGCCCACTGTGTCGCATGTAGAAAAATACTACGTACAACTAACTGCTCTATTATAGATGCAAATATATAACCCCAGGTTTCAAAACCCATAAAGATGAACATCTCACTTATTTACTGATGTTGCTTTCTTCCTAAAATTTACCCTAAGTAAAAAATAGTAAGAATGGCCAAAATAGATCATTGAAAGTTTTAAATTCCTAAAATTTCTATGTCCTCAAGATTTTTACTCTTTTCAACCAGGAAAACGCAGGATTAATATTTAAGTCCCAAAAGGGTCTACTTTGATATAGCACCGAGTCTGCACGCTTTTAGGCTGCTTCCATCAAAGCATTAAAGTTATTTTCATTTTTATAGCTATAAGAAAAATGAATATTATGATAAGAGTTTGGAGAATGGAGAAATAGTCAAAATTCATTAAAACAAGAAAAACAGCCAATTGCTCTCAAGCTGACAGACCAAGGGGGCCACTGAAGGCCCTTTTTCCTGGAACTGCTTTTCTCTCCCTAGTCACCCCGTAACTCTATTATTATTATTGTTATTATTATTCTCCATTTCTCTCTCACTAGGTCTCCTCCTTGAAACCTGATTCCCTTTCCCCCATGGCTCCTCCAATTGTTATTATTATTCTCCATTTCTCTCTCACTAGGTCTCCTCCTTGAAACCTGATTCCCTTTCCCCCATGGCTCCTCCTCTTCTTCTGCCCGGGTCTCGCTCCTTTCTTTATATGTTTTCCCTTTGCCACTGGCTACTGTCCACTCCCTTCCCTTTCCTCCACTCCTTCTGCTAAGTGGCTTACATGAAACTGAGGCTTTGTTTTATTTTTCAAACAATTGTTATGTTTAGTAAATAAAGCACTATAATCTCTATATTATGTTAAAGACAAATTAAACAGTTTATATTTCTCTAGGAACAAAAAAATTTGCATTTTACTAGTATTTAGCCTTCAATTTATTTTTGGGTAATCCAAAGGGAAAAAAAAATCTCTACTCCATTTCCCACTTATCTTCATTACAAAAATATTGGGCTTCTAGACTATGTCTGAAAGTAATCACAATTCATATTTTTCTGCATGTAAATTTCAAAAATAAAACACATCCTTATATCACAAGTACTTAGGCTGGTAGCTTTTCATCTACATAGAGAACATTTACTGTGGCTGTCAAAGGGAGAAAGGCAGTTATAAACCATCGACATCGCAGATGAATAATTACCTGCACAAGGAAGTCAGCCCTCTTTTCTGTTTATCTCTAAGCTAATAATGAGAATCAATCTCCCAAGTAGCATCTGCCTTCTAGAGTTTCTAAGTTACAAGGTGTGGTCCTTGCAGGCAATTCTGATATCACATAAAAAAGTCCTTAAAGTAATTTTTAAAATCATACTATGCAATGTGTCTCCAAATCATGGTTTAATGCTATGAGGCTAGGCACTTATTCATACCATAAGTGATCCAAAGCCTATTTCCATTAGAGTCAACAATCCCTTTCTTATGATAATGCAATAATTTTTCAGACTAATGAATCATGATGTTTTCCTGAAAATGTTCAATTCAAAACAAATAGAATCAGTAGTGCTAAAGAGACTATAGGTGTTGATTTATTTTCTCATTTTGTTTTGATTTTTAATTTTTTGAACATATTTCATCCTCTTCCTCTAGATTTATTCAAGCTTGAATGAAAAGTTTCTGCTTCAGTTCTAAGTTTTGATCTTAGCTATGATGTCTTCCTTGGCCTAGACCCTAATGAGACTAAGTCACTACACATGCTGTCAATCATCTACATCAAATGCTGGGAGTGAGGAGAAAGAGACTTTTTATTACAGAACACTGAGGGCCTCTTTGGGCAGAAATGGGGAGAAATGTGGTGTATGACTGCTTTCAATTTCTCTTGCTTCTTACAAGGAAAGTACTTTGGACATATCCAAAGAACCTTGCATGGTCATAAAAATTAAATCAATAAAGAACCCACTCTCCCTTTTTTCTTTCTTTGGGGACACACAATAAATACCCATTGCAAAAATAAAACTGACTAATCTCAATACATACTAAGAAAGCTTTATTTATAAGCTTAAATGAACAGCTTCTCTCTATTATAGGATGAAATAACCTAGAAAATGAGAATGTATCTCCTCGCTTTACTTCCTCTTTGAATTTCTTCCACTGTAGTTATTTTACAGATGAGAGTTAATCCCCAAACAATGAATAACCAGCAGGTAGGTTATCGATTGTATCTATCTCAGGATAAGAATACTACTCCCGATTTAGGCTTCAATACTATATGAGAAGTCAGCCAGGATTATTCATGTAAAATTTTAATACAGGATTCACTTCCCCATTCCAAAGGATAACTACCATATTTAGAGACCTTGAAACAGCCACTCCATTAGTTTTAAGTAATACTAATTAGGATTTATAATTTAAATTCTCGTAATACACAGACACAAACACATACCCTGCAAACTTTTTGCTCTTTTTATAAGAAAACATTAATTTGAAAATTAAAAATAAGACTAAGTATTCTTAAAAGGGCACAATTTTCATTCATGAAAGGAAAAAAGCAACCTCAAGTTGCTGCCAGTGGGAAGAACAATTGAGTTTCAATCTCTATTTCAAAAATTAAATTCTGGCTGCATTTTATCATCAAGACTTTTTTTTCCTTCCCAGTGCCAGAAATACATTCCAGAGCCAATGTTCTCAAGTGAACACACACAGTATTTGGACTAGCTGCAATTCCCTAGCAATGCTGCCATATAACCATTTCACATGTGATTGCTAATCATGCCATGTGAGGGGAATCTGTAAACTAGGGAACATAAATAGGGCCATAAAACTAAATTATCATAATGACAAAGGAAAAATCATCAAATAAAACAGTATATTCTAAGCTGGTTCAGAGTATTATTAATAAAGTCTATTTTGGATAGTTTTGGATATTTATAAAGGGGGAGAAACCTGGAAAAGAACCAAACCATAGGAATATAAACTCTTTCTCTTACTCCTGGAAATACTTAGCTAACATTATTTTTTCCCCAAAGCGGTGATATAATATTAAGTGGGTTCCCATTCAGTCACTTATGATATCTTCTAAGGACCAAGCTCTTAAAAATTATTTATTGAGGTCCATTCCCATCAAACCACAATCTCCCTCTTAATACCCTCTTCAAGCCACTATCGGGCAGTCACGAAGGTAACAACAGGCTGGAAGCACATCAGAGCTTCTGAGTGCATTCTCTTGCGAAAGCAAGGCATGACATTCAAACCAACTCCATTTTTTCTACTTTTGCTCAAAAGGAATGACACAGAAGGTGGTCACTGAAAGCATTAGTGAGGTTTACACAGAGGAAAGCCAAGAGAAACACTCTGAACAAGCACACCATCCCCCCTTCCTCAGTAACACAAATGAGCATGGAAGACATCAGTGTTATAAATAATCTTTAGTGGTAAAATAGTAGTAATGCTTCACACATGGCAGGGTCTGGCAGAGTATGTTACAGAGCCAGCTCATGTAATGCTTCGCTATCAAATGCATTCCAGTTGGCTGGGCTATGAACCATGTCACATATATTGAAAACTAGATGAAACATAACTAAATGCAATGATAAAAAGCAATGAAAGCAG
Organism: Eulemur rufifrons; assembly: GCF_041146395.1. Taxonomy (NCBI): domain Eukaryota; kingdom Metazoa; phylum Chordata; class Mammalia; order Primates; family Lemuridae; genus Eulemur; species Eulemur rufifrons. The sequence goes on along the minus strand of NC_091011.1, from coordinate 83,333,731 downwards.
TGCTGGAAATGTAATCATGAAGCTTCAGGCTTGTTTAATGACTTTGTCAATATCTGGAGAAGAGAAATTCCATGGAACCAGAGGTAACCTCAGGGGCATTTTGCAAACATTAAGAAGAAATTATACAAAGGGTTTGCAATAGTAGGAATTTGAAAAAGGAGAGGGGGCATTATTACTTTAAAATAATAAGCCCAAGAAAATGCCCAAATAAATGTAACAGTTTAAAATGATTTTTCCTTTATAAGCAGTATACTGAGACTTATAATACTACCAAAAAAGTCTACTCAAATGTCAATGCAATACATAATAGACAAAAAACCATTCATTTCATCTCTCTTCCTGATATTAAAGGCACTAAATGGAAAAGCACAGGTGTAATAAGAGAAATGAGTAAGAAAAATTAAATATGTCCATTGTTTTCCTTTTATAAATTGTTTCTGGCATTGTTTCCTCAAAACTTCCGTTTTAACTGCTGCTCAAACATTCCACCAACTGTCTCACATTCTTTTAAGAAAAGCACAAATGCTAAATAAACAAGTAAATGAATGAAAAATGTAATGAAGGTTCTACATGAAATTGCTAATCCTTTACTCAAACTTTTTCAAATAAACATATAGATGTGTCCACTCTTCCTCATGAAAGACTAAGGTTTAAAGATGACACTAACAAATGGTCCAGGTAAGTCAGAAGTTTCCTCCTCTCCTTTCATGGCTCCCATTGTATCATCCTAGCATAAAATAAGGAAGAAGAAATATGTCATGTATTGGGGGATAGATATATTTAAAGCCAATCCATAATAATGTCATGAAGACTAAAATATTTGAGAATATTACATTTGTCATACCTCACAGATAAAAAGAAGGGCCTACAAAAGCAGAAGTCATTTGAGAAACAATGTAATGCCACAAAATAAAGAGAAGCATTAATGCATGCTCTCCAGAAGATAAGGTCAATAGAGAACGTTTATAGAGGAGACACTCCTGCAGGCAGCAAAGGGTATTCTTGAAAGTTTTCATTTCACGTATACCAAGACCCAAAGCTAATTGAGAAATCACAATGTTCTATTCTAAAAATATTCAAGAGCTCTTCTCCTGCAACAGAGACATCCTTAATCTGTATAGATCAACTTTCTTTTAAATAAATTAAATTATAAATAGGCTTGAAAATTTATCTTGGGTAAATTTATTTAATAAATGTCCTTAAGTTATATAAATAATTATACTGAAATTAACCAGTTAATTCCATAATGTTCTCTTCTAAATTGGCCCCACCTATTTCTAGATTCTTATCTTTTAGAAGTAAAACTCAGAGGAGGGCATAGTGATTAGACTAGACCAACATGAGAAAGTATTCTGAGACTCTGATCTCGACCCGGCCTTTGAAGCCTCTGGGACCCAGAGCTGGTCATATTGTATCTTTTCATCTTAATTTTTTAACAGAAAAATAATTCAGTCTTATCTAACAGGAGAATTGTTTATGAACTACCTTCAAAGTATTCTACTGAAATGAAATTCCAAAGTCAAACAGCCCAATTAGAGACACCATTGAAGAGTCCTAGAGCCCGAGAAACCTCCTATTGTAAGGGACATGAATGGAGGCACCCACTTGCAACACAGAGCAGGAGGTAAGAGTTAGGGCTCTGGGGTCCTTCTGCCGAGGCTTGATCCTTGCCCCTCCATTTACAATACCCTGATTCTGGTCAAGCTACTTCATCTTTCTGTGCCTCAGTTTCCTTAGCTATAAAATGGGGATGATAATAGTACCTACCGCATAGAGTTGCTAGTAAGACTAAATTAGACAATGCATGATGCAAAGCATTTATTACACGGCTGGGCACATCACTACGGCTCGATAATTTTGGCTACTCTTATTATTTATTTGATTGTGACCTTAACAATACATAAGCAGACTGCAAAAGTGAGACTCAGAACGCACACATAGACAATTAGTTCCATGTCACATTACCCTACCATTCCTAGATTTCAGAACGTTTGGAAACTATTATTAACTTTCTTATATATAATCCCAAATACAAGGATCCAAGATGTGTGCTCATTACTATTTCTAGGTACAAGTCGGAAACAACATTAACGTTTGAGAAATTCAATGTATGCATGGCATCAAACATTTGGTGGCAAAGTGGATGTCAGCAATGCAAGTCAAATCATTAGGACTGTATCAATAGTCTGACTCCTTATGGCTTCTGTGATGGTTTTCCAGGAGTTTACTGTGATAATGAGTACAGACAAGGTTGATCCATTAACGATCATGCCTGCTACCTTAATGTGCTCCTTCAAGTAATTCAATCATGTTTGTTTGGGAAAGACTTTAGGACATTCAAATACCAGGGTTTCTTAGAATATGCTAATGTATTTAAATTATAGGGGAGCTTCCTGATTGCATTAGAAATGCATCCATCTTCCCCTTCTCTTCTTTGCAGAGGGCATACCACTAGCTTTGTCACAACCAAATGCAAACTTCTCCAGGGCAGGGTTAGCTAATTATATTTTGAAGAGCAACTGGTTTCTCTCTTAGTATTCATCATCCATCAGATAAAATAATGTCTGAAATATGCATACCACACATACACATATTTCATCCAACTCCCAAGTAAGTACATATATAATAATTCCCAAAAGAGGGGTTGGTAGAAAGCATACCGAAGCCCGAGAAGAAACTAAAAGGAAAAATTAAACGAAATTTTAGAAATATCAAGGCCATTTAGAAAAGCTAACACTTTCCTTTTCAGAGAAGGCAGAAAAACAGAGCAAGAGATGTAACTAATATTTTGAAGAAAAAATAGCTAGTTCCTAGTAGAACAGTAAACTATAAAGCTCACACAAAACGCTGGAAAGGTTTCCAAAGTGTCAGCAGAGGCTTCCCTCCTCTCTTCAGTTCAAACTATGAATAAACCTTCCCGCAGAAGCTCCGAAGCTGATGACAAAATCTCTCTAACATTTACATCTATAATGGTTTTTCCTTCTACAGAGAAGAGAAAATATAGGAAAATGAAATTTTTGACAGCCTTTGTGATGTTCAGTAAGGTGGAAGTATGTTTGCAAACTTCAAACCTGACTGACTTGTTGTAGCACCTTTTCTGACAGGCAACCTTAAACAAATGTCTCACAGAGGAGGTCGCTCTGATATGTGTGTTTTGCTTTGGGGAGGGAAGAAGAGGAGAAGCTTCACGTGCTGTCATGGGAAATTAATGGTCTAACTTAAAGAGTTTACAGACTATCATTTTTAATCAAACACAGGCAGCCTGTCAGCTAACATACAGCACTAAAGACAGCAGAAGAAGTGACTTTCTCTCTGCTTCATCCTCATTTTCACAAGGACCTAAATAAGAAATATTCCTCCTTAAATAACTTAACCATGAAAAACATTTGAAAATGTATATTTATAATCTGTCTATTTGGATATCAAAAGCAACCCCAAGAGGGAAAATGGGATGCAAATCTGTTTGGGGGAGCAATGACCCTAAGGCACACAGGAGCATAAAACCTGAACCCTGAAGTGTGCGTGGGCACCTGACAACCAGCTGTCTGTCCTCATTATCTTGGTTCTGACAGTGAGAACTACATGATGTTACTCTCCAGGCAAAATTCATAGTATTGATTCCCTAAATATTTGTTGTGGATCTAGTGTGTGCTTAACATCATCAAAGTTCTAGGCATGCGAAGCCAATTAAAAAGTGGTCGCTAGCACCCTCTTTATGAGGGAGAAGCATATGAGAACAAATACTTAGGTAATAATTATATGCTAGGTCCTACAAGGGCACAGAGGAAAAGGAAAGAAACCCTGAGAGAAGAGGAAGTGTGAGAGAGGTGTCAAAAGGTTTCCCAGAAAAGAGGATGCTGAGGGATGAGTAGAAATTCACCAGGTGAAAAGGGCATCAATTAGAGCAAAGAAAACACATGCAAAGGAATACAGGCATGTCAGAGTACGGTGTTTATGGGACTCCAAATAGTTTAGGATGGTTAAATAGACTACAGTAAGAATATAGGAAAATGAAAGAAATGATGCTTAAAAGAGAGTTCTTTAATCCTGTCTTTCTCGTTAACTTACTAAAAGGATAGACACCTAGGGCCTAGTAGTGAAAGGAGCCACACAACGGAGGTGGCCTGGATCCCTGAATCGTCTTGTGGAGTACCCTGGAATGGCTCTCTTCATGCCTGGGCTGCAAATCCAGCCCAGTGCAGAAAACATGGGATTTAGAATCAGATCCATAGATTTTAATTCTTCCCTCCAATACTGTGTCACTTTGAACAAGAAACTGAATGCCCAAGCCTCATCCATGAAAAAGGAACAATAATATGACCCCTTCAAACTATTTCTTAGGGCTGGTATGAGGACCAAATAAGACAAAAGTATTTTGAAAGTATATTGTAAACTGCTATTTAAATGTTAACTATTAATACTATCATATACTTTATGTATTTATGTAAAGATCATAATCACAGTAATAAAGTTTTTTATTATTTACATTTTGGTAGATCATAGCCTTATAGGCTGGTCTCTCTCTTTTAACTATTTTTATAATTATAAAATAAATATGTGTTCATTGTACTGAATTTGTGGGTGTAGAGTATATAAGGTGGGCATGAGAACAGTGTGCGTAAGATCAGAGAATCAGGCCTTCTATTCCACAAAAAGGAATTCAGACTTTGTGGGTAGGGAATAAGAAATCACAAAGAAGGAGGGGAGCAGCATGACCACTCTGGCAGAGGTATAGAAGCAGGATTAGAGAAGTTTGGATTTAGAGTAATGGAAACCAATTAGGACGCTGAGAGACTAAAGCAATGGCAACAAGTGTGGAAAGAAGGGGAAGGATGGATTTGAGACATATTTACGAAGTAGCACTGGCAGAAATCACTGACACTGGATGTGTGGGGTGGTGGGGACAAGGATTTTCTAGGTGGACTCCAAGATTTCTTTGGTCTGGATCCCAAAGGGGACGGAGGGAAGTGGGATTAAGACCAGAGATGGAACTGCCACTGAAAAAGGAAAGGCACAAAAAGAGATGTGCCTCTGTAAAAAATAAGTTTCTAAGGGTAAAGAAGGAGAATGAAAGATATTCAGCACTGGTGAAATGATGAACTTTTTATCAGAGATTTTCTTTTATTCTCAAATTACCACAATGCCCCAATTAAGAACATAGGCTCCATCAAGACCAGGACAGTGTCGGGCACATAGGAAGCACTCGATGAATATTTGCTGGGGAAAAAAAAAAAGAAAAAAGAACATAAAATATGACTAAATTGAAGAATTTTCCCCAAAAATTCAGTTTAAGTATAGTCAACTTCCATTGAACGTCGGAGTCGCATCTTGAAAATCAACATGTCAATCAAAAACACGTGAAAAAGAAAATGTAATGAGTTAAGGCTTATAAAGCAGAGGGACCTCCAACTTTTAGAAAAGGATGTTGATTCCTTTTCATTCTTCAGTGACATTCTCGTTTCAATTTTCTTAAAAGCTTCAAAATAAAGAACTATAGATTCACTTAGATGCATTTCTGAGCACTGATGTACCTCTTATCAAACCTGTTCAGCATTTCATTCTAAAGCATGGATTTAGTGGCCTATTTTCATATAATTTTCTTTGCTATTCTTATTTTCTACTCTTACATTGTAAAATTTTTCCACCATTTTTCACACAGATGCAAAAAGCAAAAATAAGCAGAATATGCAGAATATGCTTCATGATGCCAGCAGAATATGCTTCATGATGCCAGCACCCTGAGCACAGTGGACAGAGAGAGAGAGTCAGGTGGCCCACATGCTACTGCAGTTGACAGTGATCCTAGCAGCCATCAAGAGTGGCTACAGAAGTACTAAAACTCAGAAAACAAAGTGGCTGTGACAAATATGACTGTACAAGTATAATATATTCTAATAACCAACTGGCTAAAGTGAAGGCAGTGAGTATTTAGGATCAGGATAGTAAAACGAGGTTAAAAACACATACCTTTTGTTATGCAAGAATTGTAATGTAAGATTTCAAAGACATACTGAAATAATATTCAATATCTACCAAGTTTACTTTGCACATTTAAAACTGCTCCCACCACTTACCTATGATTCTTTTGTTCATTTACTCAAAACATTTTTACTGATTGCCTGTTATGGACAAAAACCAGGTGATTCATAGTCAATAAAAGTAAATTCCGTACTGACTACAACTCCGTTTGAGTCTCTCAGTTGGGTCCATGCCTGCTCATTGCTTCCTGAGATAGTCCTACATCTGGCTCTTGGTTAATTCCTCATGTCAATCTTCTTTGCTTCTTGGACTGAATTTACTCTTTTCCAAAAACTAGCCTACATACTGATGTTTGCTTAAGAATGGTGGTTTAAGTCAGGCACAGTGGTGCACACCTACGCTCCCAGCTACTCATGAGGTTGAGGTCGGAGAACTGCTTGAGCCCAGGAGTTTGAGCATGTAGTGTGCTATGATCGTGCCCATGAATAGCCACTGCACTCCAGCCTGGGCAGCATAGTAAGATTCTGTCTCCTTAAAAAAAAAAAAAAAAAAAAATTTTGATTTAAAGTTGCCAACTATCTTTTCTTAAAAGGATGGTTATTAATTGCAAGATAAAATTTTCTCGGTTTGAAATTCCTTTTCTTTAATAAAACTAGCAATTCATATTAGCTGCCAATTATTTGCCATTGATTTGTTCATAAATCCTGAACTTTAGGAAATACAGAGTCAATTAATTTTAGCTTCCCTGGCTCCTACTCCCAAGGCTGTAGGACACAATCTATATTCACCACATAGAGAATGAGGCTTCTGGACACTCTGGCTCATTGCCCTTCGGGACACGGCTCCAGCCCCCAAGATCTCTTACTAGCTGAGAGGCTCCATGGCCCCACAAGATGGGAAATCAAAAGATTTCTTGCAAGATTGTTTAAAGAAGTTTAAATTGTAAGCAGTTTTTCAGACCATAAGATCCTAAAAGTTCTTTTATTCTATTTGTTTTTATAATAATTGAATATTATGTTTTTATAATTGCAAATTTCAATAGTATACTGACACAATGACTTAGATAAAGAAACCAACTACTATTGCTACTCCCAATAATGTGGATGACTCACACGGACATCATATTGCACAAAGAAGCCATACACCAAAGAGGACATATTATATGACTCCATTTATATGAAGTTCAATCATAGGCAAAATCAATCTATCTATAATGATAGAAATCACAATAATGGTTACCTCGTAGGGAATGTTATTTACTGTCAATATAGGCAAGTCTTCTGGGGCACTGAAAATGATTTATATCAATGTTCTGATCTGTTTAAGATCAGATACATCAATATCTTAATCTGAGTCATAGTTTTACCTGTGCATACATATGTAAAAATGCAAATAAATATATGTAAATGTATGTAAAGATTTGTGCACATTAATGTATGTATATTATATCTCAATACAAAGAAAAAATAGATTAGATTTTTTTTAAACTTATGAATTCTGAATTCAGAGTCCAATTAAGTAACACACTTCCTTCCACATTCCTTCACTAAATGGTGGGATCCTAGAAACTTTCTGACATTACATTTTTTTTCTTCTTGCCATTATCAAATAGTTTCTCACCTATTTACAATGTGGTAGTTTACAGGAATAGGCTTTAAAGAATGCTCATTGAGTTTAAAAATATTAATTGCCAGTAATTACGATTCTTCTACAACCAATGAAAACTATGAGGACATCAAAATTACCAGTATCTGTGTCAAGTACAAAACAAAAGGCAGGACAAACCCAGCATTTCCAAGCTTAAAACCACTGCTCTTACCAAAAAAATGAAATTAAGGTAAGTAAAAACTAAATCTTTTATGATGCTTCCATCTCTACTCTTCCTTCTAACTAGCTGTTCTCACTTGTCTTGCTTGAATCAAAGAACTTCCCTTTCTCACTTGTGAAATAACAAAGTCTTGTGAAAATATTGTTGCTTATTTTGGGATTTCTTTTTGCTTAACTACAAAAGGAAAATTAAAAAAGATTTCTTGACTGTGAAATGAAAAATTGTAGTATGACATGTTTACAAAAAACATAGTATGCAATATTAATGTTCAAATGACAATTAATGAAAGTAAAAAAGTTGAAAATGAACAAGGAAGAGAGCCTTTTATACAGAAGGCCTACTAACAAAGTATGCAAAGCTGAAACAAGAGAACAAAGTGAATAGAAGTGTGTGAGTGTGTGTGTGTGTGTGTATGTGTGTTCTGAGCAGCAAGGGGAATGGTAAAATAATTTCCGAATCAAAGAAAAAATGCATAGCCAACACTCAAAAGAATATAAGTTATTAAAGGGAGAGACTGTGTTTTTCCTCTAGGTATGACTACGTTATTTTTAATACCAAATTACATTATCAATTTAGATTTCAAAATCAGATGTAAATGGGCCTGTGGCTGGACGTAAACATATTTCATCGAATGCTGAATAAGCATATTTTGGTTATTGCAGTCCAAAAGAAAAAGACATGTTCAGAATACATAAAAAGCAGCACATAAATTATTTAAACATTTTTTTTTTACCAAAAAGAGTCTTTTCTATAGTCTTTTATGTGTAAGCTTCTAATATGTTAATTGATAATAATAAAATGAAATTGACAAAGAGAAAAAAACTGCATCTACTATATCAGCTTAAGTGTAGGTCAAAATCACGGCAGCAAAGTCACGCTGCTTTTCGGTTTATTTGGAAACGCAATTTTAGTCCCAGATTAGCTTTTATAGCAGAAGAAAGCCAGCTTTCTATTTGCCTTAAGAGTCATTGAAAGAGGTCTGTAATTATATGTACCAGTTACCGGACAGGAAAAAACAAATACCAAAACAGGAGCAGAGAAGGAAAAAAGAAAAAGGACAGAAGGAACTGTATGGTGGGGAGGGGTGGAGTCCCTCTAACTGCTCTAGACACAGCCATGACACCGGTTTCCTCTCTTAATGCTGGAAAGAAAAAGTCAATGCTGAAATGACACCTAAGTCAACTACACTCCTTGACCCTTCCAATGATAACCATCAGCATTAAACAGGAAGAATAAAAAAGTAACCCAAATGAGCAAGACTGGAAGAAACATATAATACCTACCGAGAGCTCTGAAGTTGCACAGTACATTAGGAAGAGTTACAATCGTAGATTTAAAAAGAAGACCTGACAGTTCGACAGCCAGTTAACTGCATCTTGAATTCAGCTTCTGGTTAAGCATCTCCGTGAAGGATATTATCTTCCAAGGAAAGTTTTCCTGTATCTGTTGCCTTATTCAGTAAAATATTTTCATTGTGTAGATTAGAAATCTCTTTAACATTAAATCAACTAGCTCTAATACAGACTTAAGAAGCAACAAAGAAAAACAAAACTGCTTTATCTCTTTTAAAGGATCTTTTCATATGTATGTAAACAGATATCAAAACTTATGTTTTTCACTAACATTTGTAGATTTTCCTACTGTTTCTCATAAGAAATGGCCTATCCTTTTGCACTAACTAGATTGCCATGTCTCACCTCTTTTGGTGTAGTTGAAATGTACATAGATATGTGGGTTGGAAACTGCCTGGCTCTCCATTTTAATTAGTAACATAAAACTGCCAGTTAGTTGTGATCAATGTGTAGCCATATATCATACAACACATTTTGAAAATACAAAAGTAAAAAAAGCTTAGAATAAAATTTTTTTAAACTCCAAAAATTATTTGGTTTGAAGAGTAACAGCATTTAACATTTATCATATAAATTCAAAAGAAGTTACTCAAATGTAGGGTTTGAAATCTAAACATACCACCACTCAGTGCTTCACAGGCCTCATAGGTCAGACAGACTGAAAACATAGCAATATTTTTCATAATTCTGAGGACAGTAAAAAAAAAACGTTGTGTTTCATAAAAATGCAACAAGGTGGCCACATTTCCTCCCATGCATGAATAATGTATGATCCACAATGTTATTTGCTAGGCTGTCTAATCACCAACATCTTTCAAAATGTCTACATAAGCTTTAGCTCATTAAGAACAAACATGTATCTGTATAAAAATATCACATACCTATGAACACTCGGAATAATATTCTGCCAGATATCAATATACACATCAAACTGACATGAGTAGGACAACTTCCCTGCATTTCTCAAAGACAAAAATATCAGAAAAAGAAATAAGGAAGAATTATTTCAACTTGTGACATTCATGCTTAATCTAAATATTCAACTTGATCACAACTCACTGGCGGTTTTATATTACTAATTAAAATGGAGAACCAGTTAAGTTTCCAACCCACATATCTATGTACACCTATTATATATATCCAATATCAAGAAATGATCCAAGAGCTATCGTACACTTTGTAAATAGAAGTGAAAAAAATCCAACACAAACAAATAAGAAGACAAATAAGAAAGATTTTAAAGTATAAGGTCTTTTCTATTAGAATAGATTTTATAATCTTGGAAGGGGCTTCTACAATTCATGAGAGAATAATAGAGCAAAAGTTACTGTATTCAACCACAAGCTTTCAATGTAGTAATAAGGGGAAAAAAGTGAAAGGAAAAAGTATCTAAGTTTCTAATAAACAACTACTAAAACCAAAATGAGTTTGTTACAAAGAGTAGTGATAGTTTACAATCAATGCTGTAAAACAAGTAAATTTCTAAAACCACCTTTATATTTCTATATTTTATCCAATACCAAACACTTCCTAGTTACAACAGAGGTAAAAAGATATTTTTTAAAAAACAGCATATAACATTTCTGAGTATGAAAGACAGACTGATCTAGTTCAATGTTATTACTAAAGAAAAAATATTTTCCTTTATATTTTTATTCATACTGGTAAAAAAGCATTAGCTTCAAATCAACAAATATATACTAAACACTCCTATAACTTATTTATTAATTCTTTAGCAAATATTTATTGCCTATTCCATTCATATAGAACCACAATTCCCCCTTCACTGTGGAAGCAGTGTTAGGAAAGTATTTGAAAAAGGAAGTAATAAGAAAGGGCAAAATCCCAAGATGTTACAGGAATGCAGATTTGGAGTTCTGAAGATTTAAAATGGTCTGACCAAATTCATTCATTCATGAGCAAGGGTCAGTGCCAGAAAAAGCTGAAAAGACCTTTTGTACTTGACCAAGTTTAGACTAGTATATGGAATTCCTAAGTACTTAAGTGATTATCCCAAAATTATTCTCTAAATAAACTCTGATAGATTTGTTGACAGATTGTTTTAAAAAGAAACAAAAGCAACAAACAAACAAAAAACCATGCCTTCTGCAATGTAACTTACCAGACCATACTATTTCTTTAGGAGAAAACAGGAGAACAATAGAGTTCAGCTCCAACTATTCTTTAAAAACTCTCATATATCTGAAATGCCACACAGGATACCTCCTTAACATCTTGATAGGCCAATGTCATAATAACATTTGCCCAATACTGTCAACGTGGGCTTTATCAAAGATTTATTTTCTATTTCTGGATATATAATTATTAGGAAGGACAGAGGATTTTCACTATAGTGAACAGAGTAGTGGTAATAACTTCACCATTAAAAACAGCAGTTCCTGAATGCCTTAATCCGGTAAAATGAAATCTTAGAAAATAACTTCCTGATAGCCAATATTATCAGGCTCTCTCAAAGCTTTCAGAGCCTTTAAAAGTTTCAGGTCCAGTCCCAAAAGTTTCTTATAAATCTGAATAGAATGCCCTCTTTGTTGTTTAAGCAAAAGGGACACCATTTTATCTTGTTTGTCTTGAGCACAAGTTCTGTATCCTGCAACACCCCCTGCAGTGTACACCCTTATTCATAAGAATTTTTGCTGCTCCTTGGACATACTCATCTTCTTCCTTTTCACATATCATTTCCGCTGCCCACGTCATTGTCTCCTGAATATTCATATAACTCCTCTCCCACTTCATTTTGCAATCTAATCAAATGATCTCAGAAGGCCTTCTTAGTTCACCCCAACACAGTGCCCTGGCCCCACCAACAGTCACTATCAAATTCCCAATTCTTCCCTGTTGATCGTCATAAACCTATCACTACCTGATACTGTTTTCCAAGTGTATTAGTTTACTCATTTATTGTCTGACTTTTCCACTAACTAAATTCCACAAGGACAGAGACTTGCTAATTATTAGGTGAAGAGGACTTGGCACAAAGTAAATGCTCAATAAATTTTGTTAAATGGATGAATGAGTTTTCTTTTGCTTAATTATAATGGTGAATTATATACACCTTTGACCTAGAAACGTTGGCAACACGATATTATGAGCACTATAATTAATGAAGCAAAAAGTATAAAATTTAAAAAAATCTTAATCACAATTGTCATTTACTTTGGAATGCCATTTTTAGAAACAAAAATTACTATGTTAACAGCATAATCACTTTTGGAGTCTCTCATTGATCCAGGTTTGGTTTCAGCTACTTTCTGTCTTCCTAACTTTAAGTACCTCTCAATCATAGGCACTTCAAAGCTATTTCATAAATAGGCCATGAGTAACTCTGAAATGGTTCCCTATACTGCTACAAACTGGCAGTTTCTACTTCTAACAAGAATAATTTTTAGAAGTTATTCTACTCTATATATCAGATGATAGAATTGCAACTACTTGTTTTTCTTACCACTATTTGCCTTAAGACTATAACTGTCCATCACCAAAAGTTCAAGTTGCCAAAAAAGTTTCATTTTCTTAACTAACCTAGATGCCAGCATTCACCTTACTGACGAATACATATTTCATTTTTTCTCTACCCTAGAAGACTTTAATTGCTGTCTGATATTAACAAAGTGTGTCTAGTAACAGTGAAAAATGCTCATAGCCCTATTAAAAAATGGGCAAAATATCTGAATAGATGTTTCTCTAAAGAAGACATAAATGGCCAACAAGTATATGAAAAAATGCTCAACATCATTAGTCATCAGAGAAATGCAAACCAAAACTATAAGATGATATCTCACCCATTTTAAAATGGCTTTTATCCACAAGACAGGCAATAATGAATGCAGGCAAGGATGTGGAGGAAGGGGAACCTCATATACTATTGGTGGGAATGTAAATTAATACAGTCACTATGAGGAACAGTATGGAGGTCCCTCAAAAAACCAAAAATAGCACTACCATGTGATCCAGTAATCCTACTGGTAGGTATATATCCAAAAGAAACGAAATTAGTATATTGAAGAGATATCTGCATTCTCATGTTTATTGCAGCACTGAATAGCCAAGATTTGGAATTAGCCTAAGTGTCCACTAATGGATGAATGAATAAAGAAAATATGGTACATGTACACAATGGAATATTATTTAGCCATAAAAAAGGATGAAATCCTGTCATTTGCAAAACACACATGGAACTGGTGAATATTAAGTGAAATAAGCCAACCACAGAAAGATAAATCTTACATGCTCTCAACTCATTATGTGGGAGCTAAAAATTAAAACAATTGCTCTCAGGGAGACAGAGAGTAGAATGATGGTTACCAGAGACTGGGAAGGGTAGTGGGGAGCGGGTGATAAAGTGGCAACGGTTAATGGGTCCAAAAATAGAGTTTGATAGAATGAATAAGATCTATTAATAGTATCTGATAGCACAACAGGGTGACTACTGTCAACAATAAGTTATTGTATATTTTAAAATAACTAAAAGAATAGAATTAGAATGCTCTTAACACAAAGAAATGATAAATGCTTAAAGTGATGCATACTCCAATTACCTTGATTTAATTTTTACACATTGTATGCCTGTATAGAAACATTACATGTACCCCATCAATAATACAACTATTATGCACCCATAATAATTAAAAATGTAAATAAATAAATTAAAAAAAAATAGGGCCAGCCATGTTGGCTCACACCAGTAATCCTAGCACTTTGGGAGGCTGAGGCCAGAGGATCACCGGAGGCCAAGAGTTTGAGACCAGCCTGGGCAACAGAGAGAGACCCCATCTCTATAGAAAATAAAAAAATTAGCCAGTTTGGTGGAATATGCCTGTAGTCCCAGCTATTCCAGAGGCTGAGCCAGGACAATTGCTGGAGCCCAGGAGTTTGAGGTTGCTGTGAGCTGTGAATGTGTTCACTCCCACCTATCTTCACTTTCCGTTGTGTAGCCTCTCTCTCATACAATACACAAAACTCCTTTCCAATTGAAACCAGGGCTCCCATGCTAAAAGAATGATTAAATGAACTGTTTACCACATTCATTAACAGTTTGTTCTAATTGTGAATTGTAAAGTATATTCTCCACAGGAGGTAAGTAAGGATAAATGAGGTCCTAAGTGTGGGCCCTGACCTCACAGATCTGGAGTCCTTAGAAAATGAAGATACCAGAGAGCTCTCTCTCTCCCAGGGCCCAGAGAAGAGGCCATGTGAGGACACAGAGGGAAGGTCTCCTTGGGCTCAGTGTGCCCTCATTCTTAACTCATGTCCTAGCTAACTAGGACTTGGGATTTTGTTGCTACAGCAATGATGGGCTGCATGAAATCCCACCACTCTTCTTTGATGACTTCACCTGTGTAACTGGGAGCCTGCTGTTTTGACGTGGTGAACACAACAGAGTCAAAGTCACAACTTTGTTTTCATTTAGCAACCATCCCACCCATGTGCCTTATTGGACCAATAAACAAACAAACAAACAAACAAAAAACATTAAGTAGTTTCTGAATAGTACATAGTACTTCAGTCAAATGCAAAAATTTAGATTTCCAAAGGATTCATTTTTGTTCTCATTTGTGTTTTGCAATATGAAGGAACTACACTAACAAATCTAAGAGACAATAAATTATGTCTTTAGATTTTTAGAGGATAAACAGTAATAAGAAATGAATAGAATAACGAAGGGAAAAATAAATTCTCACTCCTTCCTCCACAAGTCCCACAAAAGGAAACCATAAAGTAATTTCAAATTTCCTGAAATGACTACATGATATATTAATTGTAATACAAAGTGCCACTCTGTGCTAAACTGTGGTTGATATCACAATAAAATGTACTTCATTGCCAAAAGTTTATTTATATTTGGATCATAGTTAATAATTACCATGATGTAATTATTCAAAAATAATAATTCTTAGAAAGAAACCTAAATGCATGTCAGACCTACACAAAAGGGAAATAATGCCATTCAAACTTCACCATTAACATATCTTCCTTGTTTTCCACAAATTAAGGGCCCATAAATTTTATTTATCAGAATAAATCCATTCATGCCCCTTATAGATTTCCAGAGGAAGCCGAAAAATAGCAAACATGCTAATGGGGGGAAAAAGGTATTCATCATATCATTTTCAGGGTCTGTATTTTGGAAAAAATATTTAAGAATCCGAATGTGGCTGGAAACCTATTTGTTTCAATATGTTTTTGTTCATTGAGACCCACAGGCAGAACAATTGATTAGATGACCTCTTATTATCAAAAGCCTTCATTAAGCGTTTAATGTCTCGGCAGGCGAAGAGTAATGCAGGCAAGATAATAGTATACCCCATTTTTCTAGAAATTCACTCTCTAAAAGACATGCTTGACCAGAAAGAGAAGTGTGAGGAAAAGCATCAAATAAACAATGAATGGGGCCAGCAGAGTTAATGGGGAGTGAACAAATTGAAAATCAGTACATTTGCCTCCAACATCCTGCGAGATTTCCTAGTGATGAGACTGCAGTAGTTGCGAGGATAGTACAAAAATAAATTTGCAAGATCACCAGAACTGAGGACCTTTACAATAATTTTATGAGAGGATAGTACAAATGACTGCTGGGAATATATAAAACAGCATAATGGGAATATGCTCTGGTTTCCCAGAACAGTGGTTAAGAATGTTCAGCATAGAGAACCCTCTAGACTGCAAAGAATACACTGCCAGTTGAATGAAAATTATGGAAAGCCATATACAAAGTTTCAGGAAGACAGAGTTCCAGTGTGCTAGATGTAGGGAAAGAGTAATAAAGGAAAATGAATTATGTTTTTCCCTTTCAGTGAAAAAACAATTTGAGTTCACCAAGAAACTGTAAGAAAAAAATGACACAATGTTTAAATAGGTGTTGACGTGTGATAAAAAGTCAACTTGTGATAAGTTCTTTCCGAATGTATTTTTCATGTGATGTACGTTATAAAAATAAAGAATTATTATAATTAATTAGAAAGAGAGTTTGGCAAATTAGTATGGGAAAATAATGAGTCACATGATACAGTAGAAACATAGTCCAGAAGAGCATGAGGAAGGGGAATTGTTGAGTAACAGGAAACGTGATTTCCCAAGAAATGTCAAACTGGTTTCAAGAGAGGCTGAACTAATTTACATCCTCCCACAAAATATAAGAGATCGCAGTGATCCACATCCTCTACAATATTTGGTGTTTTCAGGCTTCTTAATTTTTGCTACCCATGCAGCTACCAAGAAAGTGCCTTGTAGATAAGGATACGATCTTATTATTTTGTTACCCAAGGACCTGGCACAGAGTCCAATACTAATCAATGGGTAAAAGTGAAGCGAAGGAGCCTAGACTTGAGCCAAGATACTTTGCTGTGGTTTTCATTTTAAATTTTGGATCTTGTTCTTTTTCTCTTTCATTCTTCCACACTGCCTCTCCTATCATGCTATATCATTTTTAAAATATTAATAGAATGCTAAATCACATTCACTTTGAACTAAAAGCAATGAGCATTCCAAAAGATAGAAAACATAGCTATACAATTTTGTTTAAATAATCCCATAAAAGTAAGAATATGACTGTCTCTAAACAAGGGTCCACATCTAATTTGGAGAAGGGAAAACATGCATCATAAGTATTCGACAAACATTTGTTTAGTGTAATTGAATGACTGAAGGAAAAATAAGAAAAATTTTAAATGATAATAGTAATAATAAAATATACTAGTATGAAATTGCACACTGATTCTTCTAATTATAAAATTAAACTCATAAGTTTAAGAAGAAATAATAAATCAAACACTCAACAAATGCTGAAGTGCAAAAACTCAAATAAAAAAAGTAAAAAATACTAAAAGACCTTAGTCATTTGAAGTTCCACAAGCCCATTACGAGGTTTCAAGTAGGACTCTATAATGGGTTTGAGAAGCAAGGTGGCAATTTGGGCCAAGGGCTAATTTAAAGTCTATAATGGTCATCTGCTTATCAAGGAATTAACTTACCTTGCAGACCACATAACATTCTTGTGACTTCCATTAAGAGACACACAGAGAAAGAATGAATGATAAGCTTTATCAGGCAACAAACTTTCTCCAGTTCTTATCAATAATAAATTAAAATTCTGAATGGAAGTAGAGAACAAATAATTGAGTAAAACTAGTGGGAGTACTATCAAGCCTTAAAACAACCATCTAACAAAGCAGAATTTATATTTAATAACGTTTAAAAATAGCTCTCAAGAACCATAATACATTAAACTCTGCCAGTCCTCTACAAGAAATACATTTTAAGTGTGAAATAAGTGCTAGCACATTTATGTTTTATATATACATTTATATATAGATAGATAGATAGATATTTCATTCTCCTAGCTCCATATTAAAAAAGAAATAAACTGTTCTAGGAAAAATCTCTTCCAAAGTGATTATTGATAACATTACTAAATAGCTTCTCAAGGGTTTCTTCTATACTTGAGAACAAATGTAAGCATGAGGATTCCATTCATCTAAGCTATAGCATAACTTAGCAGTACAGTATGGCATTAAACCTAGGTTAGAAGATGCCTATGATTAAAGTATTTTTTTGTTTTCTTAACAATTAGCAACATTAATTAAGTAGAAATCAATTGTAATTGAGAAGACAGTGAATACTAAACTAATTACCAAAGTCAGTTGATACATATGAGCAATGTTATTTAATCTAGAAATTCTGTTATAATTTACATATTATGTCTCATATATATATAAACTGAATGCATACAGAAATAGTCTTAATTCTCTTACTCCCATGATTCTTAAATGAATTTATTTGCTACAAATGTTTGCTAAAACAGATTTCTTAAAGTTAATAACATTTCTTTAAAAATGTTTTATTGTGTGGAAGTCAAATTTTTGTTTTTTAATTTATGTATTTGTGTTTTTGCATTTAAAACCAATTGAGGAAAGTAATCCAGTATAATTCAAAATACAGATCCTCTAAATAAGAGATTTGGATTTAACCAGTTCTAATGGTATCAATTTAGTGGTCTTGGTTAATGAGAAGGTAGGACAATTCCAGTAATAAACTGTTTATGTTTTAGAAAAGTACACACAATATTATCTCTGGCCAATTTAGTAGCATTTGTTTAGCTATTATTCCAAATGCATCAAATATTACCGGAGTTATCTGAGAAAGTTAAGGTGATATTCTGAGGTACCTAACTTTCAGTGAACCCAGAAGTTTCTAGTCCATAATATGAAAATATCACAAAATATATACTGGTTCTTTACAGAGAAAACATACAATTAATATTATATTAGATATCTTGTTCCAAAAAATAATCTTTTAAAAATTATGGTTAAAAATATATTAACAGTAAATTTACCATCTTAACCATTTTTAAGTGTACTATACCACGGTGTTAACTATATCCATACTATCATGTAACAGATGTCTAGTATGCTTTCATCATAAAACTGAAACTTTGTATCCACTGAACAACCACTACCCTTTCTCCTCTCCTCAAAAAACACCTATTTAAAGGAATTTAAAGGTTCATATATTTTTTAAATGGAAGCACCATGGATTCTTATATTCATACAATCAGTATCACAATAAACTGAGTATTCCAACAGAGTTCACTCTATTCACCACCAAATTATCTTTCAATATATAAAACCATATATTTGATATAATGTCCTTCAGTTTTTGTACATCATATTTCTTCAGAGATCTGCCAATTCTCAAAGGATATCTGAGTCAATAGTGTAAATGAGAGAGATAGATTATCGCTTGGCAATTTTTTCCTGTAAAGGACCAGAGAGTAAATATTCTAGGCTTTGTGAGCCATATGGGTTTTGTTGCAACGATCCAATAATGTAATTGTAACACAAACACAGTAATGGACAATACATACACAGATGAGCATGACTGTGCGTCAGTAAATATGTATTTACAAAAACAGGCGCAGGCTAGATTTCTCCAGTGGGCTATACTTTGCCAACCCCTGAGAGATAAAGAGAAAGGGAGGGTGCAAATATTTTCTCCCATACATCCCATAAAGGGCTGATAATAAGAATCTATATGGAATTTAAGAAAATTAACAAGAAAAAAATCAAACAACCCCATCAAAAAGTAGAGAAAGGACATGAACAGAAACTTTTCAAAACAAGACAGAATAATGGCCAGCAAACATAAAAAAATGCTCAACATCTCTAATCATTAGAGAAATGAAAATCAAAACCACAACGAGATATTACCTAACTCCAGTAAGAATGGCCTTTATCAAAAAGTCCCCAAACAACAAATGTTAGCGGTGGGACTGCAAATTAGTACAACCTCTGCGGAAAGTAATTTGGAAATATCTCAAAGAGTTAAAAATAGAAATACCATTGGATCCAGCTCTCCCACTACTAGGCATCTACCCAGAGGAAAAAAAGACATTCTATAATAAAGACATCTATACTCGAATGTTTACTGTAGCACAATTCACAATTGCAAAGATCAGGAAACAACCCAAGTGTCCATCAATACATGAGTAGATTAATAAAATGTGGCATATGTATACCATGGAATACTACTCAACTACAAAACACAATGGTGAACCAGCACCTCTTATATTATCGGGGATAGAGATTGAGCCCATCCTTTGAAGTGAGGAATCACAAGAATGGAAAAACAAGCACCACATGTACTCGCCATCCAATTGGTACCAACTGATCAACACTAAGATGCTCACAAGGAGGTAATATTCACTGGGTGCCAGTCAGGTGGGAGGGGGTGGGGAGGTGGGTAAACTCACAACTAATGGATGCAGAGCGCACTGTATGGGGGAAGTGCAAGTTTGTAGGCCTGGCTTGGGTGGCATTATATGTAACCAAAATGTACCCCCATAATATTCTGGGGAAAAAAAAGAGAAAGGGAGGGAAGGGAAGAGGGAGAGGGGCAGGAACGAGGGAATGTGAAAGAAAGAAAATCTAATAAAAGTATTAGGAACTATTACTCCTGAGAACAAGTAGCTACTTAGTGGGATTGACATTATCTATTCTATTGACTAACTTTGATAGCAAGGCCCTAGAAAATGGAACAAATTTCTTTTATGACTTGCTTCAATGCTGACTGAACTATTGGCATTCAGTACATCAGCATAAATAATGAAAATATTGATCCTGAGTAAGTACATCCTAGTACTAACCTTAGTAATGGATGGAATATGACGGTAATGTTTCTGGCTCCAGGTTTGCAGACAAATTTTGTTCCTCCACCTTCAATTAAGTTGTCATCAGGACCCCCTTTCCGAAAAAAGAAAAAAAAGAAGTTCAGCTCATTGAAACTTTAATAAATAAATAAACCAAGCCCATCTAGATGAATGCTGTACTGTCATAAGTAGAACCGTGTTTGAAAACAATTATTTTCAATATCTATACAATTAGTTTCAATGATGTAGTGCAGTCTTCTCACTTGAATAAACAATGGATTAGAATTTTCACTCTGGAGTGGAATGGCATATTTAAAGCAATGGTGCAAGACTAAGGTTAAAATTTGAGCTTTAGTGACCAGTGTCTATCTTGGACAGTACCTTGGACAGTATGGCACACGAAACTTTCAGGGGAACGAAGTACCCTACAAAGGTGCCTCATGTTGTAATGTTTGGAACAGAGACTCATAAGTCTGACTATATTTCATCAAATCTAAGACCCTACTGATTATAAGATACACAATTATTTTATGTACAATTAAGGAAAAACTTTCTGCCAATTAAATTATACACTGTTTTAGAATGTTTATTTTTCTCTTATTGAAAAGCGCCTTTGGCTTTTTAAATAAATAGATGTTTACTATAAATCTCTCAAGCACATTCGATAAGGAAATCTAAGAAAAATAAATTCACTAAGCTATCCTTAAAACAATATAATATTCAAAGTCTGGCTCTTCTGAATTACTATGACTCAGTTGTCAATGTCCTTGTCCTCTAAACAGTGTCATCCTGTGTCACCATGAGCATGGGTTTCTTACAGGAGTGCTCCATGCAGCCAGCATTTTATTCCAAGCTGCTGACACCCATTCTGTAAAGTTTTAAGTCGATGCTTTCTCGATGCTATCAAAAGGTTTTCCTATACCAACCAGGACTCATAGTGCTTCCTTAAATAGTCTTTAACTGGTTCATTAATTGAAATAATGAAGGGTCATGGCATACGATGTGACCACCAAGCTCACACAGACTGAGGCAATAATAATTCCTCATGACTGTTTTCCAATGGACAGCCGTTAAGACGCCACTGATTGAAGACACATCCTTACTCCAGAGAGTTTAGAGTGCGCAAACTCTGGATGCTGGGAGAAATGCTTTCCCCCCACTTCTCATGTTTCTTTCCATTAGAATGAAGTTCAATTAATGTAATCCCTAGCCTCTCTCTGCCTTCTGTCCACTCCAGGGAAAGTCAAGTAATTCCTTTGATTGGTAAAAATTGGGAAGAAAAAGCTGGGCATACATGGCTTAGCAACCCCCTATTCCACTGTAGGAACCAGAAAGCCTGTAGGTAGCAAGCAGTGTCTGGTGTAAGTTTAGCTTTAAAGGTCCTGCCTTGACAGAGAATAAATTTGTCTACTTTTGATGTTCAGTTAGCAAGCCCCATTTGACTCTCAAACTAGGTCATATCCTCCAGTCTACCTTAGATCAGTACAAGAGTGGTACTTCACTTTCCATCTACCTTATGTATATTATTATTGCTCAACAGTTTCAGAACTCGGGCAGGAAAGATGGCTGCTATTTAGTGGGCTTCCTCAAAACCCTAGCAATCTATATTTATATTTGGTTTCTTTCTTCTAAACTAAAAATCTTGTTTCTGATTATAGTTCTTTGCATGTTGCAAAACGCAACTAAATCTCACTTGACTTATTATCTTATCTACCTTAACAGTCTCTGAGGCATCTTGGAAATTGATAAAAACATATGAAGTTTCAGAAATCCATACCCTGCATCATCAAGACTTCCCCAAGGCATCAGAGTCTAGACAAATACCATTTGGATCAGTTGTTTCTATCAACTAATCAGAGTATAGTTTTTCTTAACAAAAAAAAAAAAAAAAATACAATGGTGTGCACAGCTCTTAATTCAAAACTGTAAGCTATTTTTCTCATTTGCAAACATTCCATCTTGTAATACTATATTTGCATCAGAGATATTAACATCCTAAGTTTTGTTGAGTTAAAAAGAAAGCAAAGAGAAAGCATCAAGATGAACACAAATACTACTCCTTTAATAAAAATCCTCCTTGAAAAGTCACATAGTGTGGTTACAAAAAAAAAAAAAAAGACTAAATATACCTTCTTTATTAACACTTTTCCTTAAAAGAATATCAAATCTAGTAAGAATTGAATCACCAAGATGTGTGTAGAAGAAACCAGGATATATTCTGCACTCCAGGAACAAATAAAACTACACACAAAAAAAATATATGAATTACTCAATATGAACATATCTTTTAAGGACATGTGTAAGTTGAACTAGATGATTTCCAATGGTTTCTAAGTATTCTGAAGTTATTCCATATTAGTTACTCCAAATTAAATTCAGACCTGATTAACCTGGATGCAGTAAAACCAGCACCTTCACTCACACTAAACTGTATGCACGTCCACCTCTATTCTTTGGCCACACTGGGCTACCGACCATCTGAAGGTCCCTCTCTCTTCCTGCCATTTCTTTAGGTCCACATCTAGCCTCAAACCATCAAATGCCCCTCTCCACAGTTCACAATTCCCATAACAGTGACTATATACAAAATAACCTGTGGGAACTTTAACATGAGTCGCTTCCATTATTGTCAAGTGTTTTCTAACATTTATGTAACTTTTCCCACCTGGAATGCAACTTTCTGGAAAGTGATTATACAAGCATACATTTGGTGAATGAAGGAGGGAACAAACAAAGACCTAACTTGGTAGAACGTTATTATAATTAGATGACAAAGTATATGTGGAAGCCCTTTGTAAATTGTTAAAAATCTAACAAATGCAAGCAATTCTCTGTATCCCCAAAGCCTGGCAGGTAGTAGGCATGCTTAATAAACATTTATTGATGACAACACTATAGAGAACAAAGATAACAAAAGATAAGCTACAATACCAACAATAAAGCACAGAAGTCACCAGAAATACCAGTGAGAGGAAGGTTTGGCTGTGAATATAAAGGCATGATGACAGTGCAGGAAGCTAGAAACTAAATAATAGTTTCATTTGTCTGAAACCCCTGCTAGTCACAGAAAGATGATTAAGATGATTACTGATTCACACAGTGCAGTTAAGCTAAATAAAAAGTAAAGTTCGGGCAGAAATAGGGAAAAAAAAGATACTCCCCTCTCTACCCCAAACCCCAACCAAAATTCCACCTACAGGAACCTCACACACTCTTCCAGTTCCATTACCAAGTGTCATCTATACTGCATTGACATGATTTCCTCTTTTTGACAAGTCGTCCAAATGTAGCTTAATAAATTACCAATTAACAGCACCACTCCGGTGAAAATATTCTTGAAAGTAAAGCTGTCAGAAACAAAAGTAAAGGCCACGGTCAAAAACCACAAGGTCTGTAAATCTTGGCCCTCTGAAATCTACTCTAGCATTTCAGTATTCTGGGTGAGAAACAAAACTCACTTTTCCTCGCAAGCCTTCCTGTGATCAAGCAACCAGGGAGCTGCCGTCACGAACATTCTGAAGGAACATGTTCAACCCTGAGAAGAGCACGGACTGGCCAGACTTCCCTCCCCTTCGCTCATCACACGTACAGTCTAACTGTGGCTGTCAGAGGCCAGGTGACGGGCACCAGAGACAATGTTGACTGATGATGGATGGCTGGAATGAAGGGAAAACTAACAACAGTATTACAAGTAGAATATATTGTGCCAAAGGAGGGAAAGAAATGCCCAGTCATATTTCCTATTTTTTCTTCTCATTATTGGAGTACCTGAAGACTATTGCATATTTTTTTAACAAGGACAATGGTTTGACAGGTTCTCCAAGACAACTGGCAACAGGCACCAAGGCCACCCGATGACTGCAGGAATTTCAGCATCTTAGTGCTTGCAGGCTAGTACCTTCCTTTAGAAATTGTTTACTTTTCAGTAATTAGCTTCTCAATTTATTCCTTGATTCTTCCCAACTATAATTGAATGTAGTTTGTAATGAATATAGTCATCTTAATAAAACACAAGGAAAACCAAAGTCTCAGAAAGAAGTGGAAATAAATAATATTCTCATTGAAATGACCTCAATATAGTAGAATCAAAATAATCTCGTGTCAGATCCCAGATCTGCTACTTATCATTAGCACAAGTGTGATAAAATTATTGAAATTCTCTGACCTTCAGCTTTCCTGTTTATAACATTAAGGATTGCAATCAACTCTTTCAAAGACTGGTGATTTTTAAGTGAGATAACGTACACCGCGCATTCAGTACAGTGTTCAACACCTGGTACATCTCAAATAAATGGTTGTCTCCTTTTCCCTTGAGAATGACTTTCCCCCTTCTCTCTCTCTCTCTCTCCCTGGAACAAAGACTAGGAACGAAAAACAGTCCAAATGCAAAGAAAGTTATTCTCGTTACTTTAGGCAACACAGTACTAGTTGATTAATGAGACCAACTTTATAACAAATGAATAAAACATGCTTGTCTTATTAATATTTGGGGGGCAATATTATTGCAGTGAAATATTTAGAAAATTGCTGGGAACACGTATAGCATGACAATCACATAAACCTGTCTCTATTCTTAATTTTTCAATTAAAAATAATACGAAATGTATAGGCATTGACATTATGAATACCTTGTACCAAGTGCTTAAATAAAAATAGTTTAGAATTTGATGTTGACTTTTGTTGAGCCGCAGAAAGCAGCATGTCCCATCTGACAGTTTTAATGTATCCTGACTTTAAAATTGGCCTTTCCACATAGAGAAGAACCACAGTAAAGGTGAATTATTTTACAGCAAATATTTTGCTTCATAAATACTTTCTAAAGATTATGAAAATGCATGCAGCACAATAAATGTGGAATTCCTGATTGCATCAATAAATAAGTTCTTTAATTGGCTCTAAGAGCCAGCTGAATGGTCTAAGAGTTCCCTGAATTCACAGCTGTCACCTGCCAGAGAGGTTCTCTTAGATTAAGCTCTTTAGCAAGTGCCTATTCTTAAAGCATATATTATCATTATGACTTAAAGCTGTTGCTGCTGCTAACACCACCACTAAACTTGTAACAAGAGTCTATATATGACCTTGGGGTTTGTTGCTACACCAAGAAAACAAAGGTAAAATATTTATCCTTGCCCTTCTATTTTACTATTACAGTAAAGTCAAGCAAATCAAATCATGATTGGTGATGGCATTGTATTGCCTGAGCTGCTTCTGACTTATGAAGAAAATCTGGGCAAGAAGCCCCTTCAAGGAAAGGATCATCTTCTAGCTCAACTATTATCTAGTGTATAATTATTAATAATAATACTATTTTGGTCATGGATGTGTCCCTTGTACTTTGAATAGTTTTCTAGCATGTAATAAGCACACAGTAAATATCTGCTGAATCAATATACGAAAAAAATGAACAAATAAAAGATGACAAAGAATGTCTTTTTTAGACCAAGTGAATTCTAACCACAAACTACCTAGGAAGAAATAGCAGTTATGTTTTTATATAAAGTTTTCTCAGCACAGAATCCATGTTTCAAGAAAGGGCTGAAAAGTATATTGATTCTAATATTATTTATAAAAGACAACCTCTCAAATAGAAATAAACTATTTATTCCTGCCATAAGACAAATAAATGCCTTGCCAATATTTCACTGAATTATATTTTATTCATGTGTAGCTCTAATACTGTACTGTGGGTAATTAAGATACGTGCCAAGTATTATGCTGGGCATAGAAGATAAAAGGAGGAAAAATGATTCTTATTTATAAAATATCTACTAGGAAACTGGTAATGTGCTGGAGCCTTTACATAAAGAAAACCTCACTTAATCCTAACAGTATCCATGTAATATTGTTATCTAATACACAGATGAAAAGAAGGAGGCTCATGGCAGCAGGCAGGGGTGTAAAGTATCTGATTCAAGGTCACACATATGGTAGGTTCCGTATTCAAACTTCAGTCTGTCTTCTCCAAGAACAATTGTTTTTCAACTATGTATCCTACAATGTGCTTCATATTTTATGTTTCCAAAGAATCTGCAGGTTGAATAAGATGATGTAGATGATGGTGATACAGGAAAAGTCTAAAACAGGCAGCACTAAACTCTGAATTTGTGGTAGTTTGATACATAAAATGTATTTTCCATGGAATCAACACTAAATAAGGCAGTGAGTCATTCAAGCCAATACACAAAAAGCCTCTTTGATTAAAAACATAAGTAAAGATTAAGAGAAACTATATATTTTTTTCCCTAAAACAAAAAGAATATAAAAAGACCATATTCCTTTGTAGTTCGATAAATGAATACATTCTAGCTTCTTCATAACAAGTGAATTTTATAATTTACTACTTATTTGGAAATGGTCTTTTGGTTTAAAAAACAAAGCAAGAGGGGAAAAAGACAGTTTAATTATCTTCCTAATAATAAATTAAAAGAGGTTTGGAAGGATGGGATAACAAGGGAACAAAGAAAAATGAAACAGCAAATTTCAAGTTTAGTCATTGCTCATCCTGAGCCATCAGTAAAACGTGTCCACCTGGAGCTCTTCCAAGAGCATAAGTCAAAGGAGGCTCCATTAGCAGCAGTCTCGAATGTGTGTGTGAAGTGGCATGCTCTGTGAAGAGCACAATGTAAGACACGAGCCAGTTACAACAGGATCCACGGTCTGCATGCATACTTTTAAATTGTTGATCAATAAGGCCCAGGGAATTTTAATTGATCATCTTTGAGGAACATTCCTATCTTAGTGACATTATCCTCCAATTCACTTTAAGGCTACAGAGGAAGATTGCATTGATTCTTTCTTCTCTGTATACTCTTCAACTGATTCCCTATGTTTTAATCATCTTGAATCTACTAATTACATTTTAGTGGCTATTGGGTACATCTAACTCAGAGATTTTCATATGTGTAAGCTGGGGTCCCCTACCTTATTTGTCTGTGTTCCTTTCTTTCACTTAGCATGATTTTAAGGTTCATCAATATTGCAGCATGTGTCAGTACTTGATTTTTTTTATGGCAGAATAATATTCCAATGTACGTATATACCACATTTATCTATTTATCAGCTAATGAACATTTGGGAATCTCTACTTTTTGGCTATTATAAACAATGCTGCTATAAACATCCACATACAAGTTTTGTGTGGATGTATATGTTCAGCTCTCTTCAGCACACACCTAGAACTGTAACTGCTAAGTCATATGGTAACTCTGTGTTTCACATTTTGAGGAACTGCCAGACTGTTTTCCAAAGATGCTGTACCCTAATGCTAGGGTTTTTGTTTTAAAATAACTAATTATTTAAAAGAAAATGGGCCGAGCGCAGTGGCTCATGCCTGTAATCCTAACACTCTGGGAGGCCAAGGCAGGCAGATTGTTTGAGCTCAGGAGTTCGAGACCAGCCTGAGCAAGAGCGAGACCCCGTCTCTACCAAAAATAGAAAGAAATTATATGGACAGCTAAAAATATATATATACAGAAAAAATTAGCTGGGCATGGTGGTGCATGCCTGTAGTCCCAGCTACTTGGTAGGCTGAGGCAGGAGGATTGCTCGAGCCCAAGAGTTTGAGGTTGCCGTGAGCTAGGCTGATGCCACGGCACTAGCCTGGGTAACAGAGTGAGACTCTGTCAGAAAGAAAGAAAGAAAAGAAAGAAAGAAAGGAACGAACTGGGGGGGGGGGGGCAGAAAACAGAGGAAGTAAGAGTATTTTTTTCTCTAGAAGAACCCCTTCCCACCAGCCTTACTTCCCCAACCTGCCTCCTGTAGGGTGGCCCTGTCTATGTCAAAGGACCTTTGAGCATTGCAAAATGTAACACATGATGACTAGAGTAGAAGCATTTGGGAACTGGCACAGCTGGGAAACTATTAATATTGGTGCTATCTGCACTGTTTCAACTAAGTGTCTGTGGTGGTTTATCACTCATGGTTAAAACAGACAATAAGGTTTCTCTCCTCACTCAAGTTTCAGATTACATTTAATTTTACTGTTTGCTCTGTAATTCTTGTTAAAATGAAGCAAGAGTAATAGGCAGGACAACAGAATACTGTGAAGTTCTCTAATCAGATGAGCCCATCTCAGTGCTGACCTAACGTGTATGGTGGGCTAGTTGGGAGTCCTCCGATGACAGCTTGCCAGCTGAATGGTGGATTTGAGATGTGAATAAGCATGACGATGAAAACACATTGAGCCCATCAATCTTATTTTATGTGTGAAATGGTCTACAATGGAGCTCAGGCCACTGCAAATGATTAGTGCATAAATATACTAATTCATATGGAAGAAATGGTCTTGTTAAAAGCTGTCATTGTCTTCATACTCAGAGATGTGCTTAAATCTAAGTATTCCCAAAGTTGAAACTGAATTCTTTTCAAGGGATCGACGTGACAGGTACAAAGTATAATAACCCACTATGACTAAGAGAAGTTAGAGAGATAGCAGGCTCCTTAAATACAAATTCAGAGTCAAATACAGGTTATAAAACACGGTGGCATTTAACTTACTGAAAAAGATAATCAGTGCTGGCGTCCAAATAGAAACAGCACTATTTCATGGCTCACTGGAAGCATCTGGATTACTACAGCACAGGTAATTTCAAATAACTTTACCAGCAAACCCATAGTCACTGTTTAGGTTTAATTAGCAAGAGTCAACTTTCCAGGCACGCTGGCAGGGTTGGGGAACCTGAGGCCTTGGGGCCATGTGTGGCCTTCTGAATTCTCGAGTGCGACCTTTTAACTAAATCCAAATTTTACAGAACAAATCCTTTTAATGAAGGGATTTATTCCGTGAAGTTTGGATTTGGTCAAGGGGCCACATTTGTGGATCCGGAGGGCCACATGTGGCCTTGAGGCCAGAGGTCCCCCACCCTAACAGAATTAAATGGGTCTTCCAAGCCAGCTAAACATGAGCCATGACATGATCAACACTCAAAATCATAATTGGTAGAGGCATTTTTTCCTATTTTAATGTAAATAGAGAATATTATAGGACTGTACATACACTATGCTCAGAAAATAATTGATAAAAAATAGTTAGTATTTTACAGTCATCCAGACTCAGGCTACCTAGCCTGCAGCTCTTCGACCTCCAATACTTTGTTTTTACCCCAATGGAGTACTATATTGATAACAAACTGAAATACAGCCCTCCTACTTATTTACAGTCAAAATAATGACAACAACCAAAAGAGAAAAAGGTACGCTTTCTACGTTTCAAGTCCTGACCTCTGTCCTTCATTGAATTTAGTAAGTTCAATATCAGCCATACACCTATTTCCTCCACATTTGTCTGGCACACTTATCTGTACCCTCAAAGTTTTTATTGGCCATTTGATCAGTCTTGACTGTTGTAAAGCACATATCCAAAGTGTCAACATTTTACAGATTATTTGATCCCCAAATTCCAGTTCTAGGAATTTACTTCCAACATCAATAAAAAATTATAACATGGGTGAGCTTAAGATTTGGTAATAGGAATGTTCATCATAGAATGGTATATTAAACTTTAAAAAAAGAAAACACTTGAAATGCAAAACAGAGAATTGATTAAATAAGCAAATAGATATACAAATACACTCACATATATAAATGGAATATTATGCAGCCAACAAAAATAGATATGCACTGTGGATGAGGCAAGAAATAGATAAGACAGGAATCATTATGGCAAAAGGTTATTAAAATTATATTGCAAAATAAGCTTGTATTATGTGTCCAATAATTTTAGTATCAGAAGTCTTTGCTGATTTGATTCACCTCTGCTGAATCCTGGTTTCCTTTTCCCTGTGTATCGTGTGTGTGTGTGTGTGTGTGTGTGTGTGTGTGTTACATAAGCTCATAATCCTCAGACATTTATCTGTAGCAATTTTTGAAGACCTGGTTTGAAAGTAGGTTCTATCAGAAAACATTAGCAACAGTTTCTGCTAGTCCACTTAAGGGAACTGCCAAACTGGGACCCATTTTCTCCCTTTGAAATTTTCCCACACTACCCAGAGGATGTATATTTTGACAAGAAATCTGGTTATGAATTCGTCAGGGATGTTTTTCCTCCTTGCTCTTTGTCAAGGTGGCCAATTTTCCCTCAGTCTCTTATAGAACATGGAGAGATTACGGGAAAGGGATGATATATTTAGATGACCCATATACTTTAGAGAAATCTGGGAGTACTTTCTGTTCAGACTCCCCAGCTTGGATAGATCCTGGGCTTGTGCCTGTTCTCCCGTGCCTGGCAAATTCCTTGGGTTTGGAAAATACTCTTAGGGTGAAAACTGTCTGTTAGTATTTTCTCTGTATCTCTCTGTAGTCCTTTTATTTATTTTCTTTTATGTATCAGTAATCCTAACTTTCTTGCCAGTTCATCAAAACAATTTAAACACATTTCTAAATGTTTTACCGAGCATTTTTTGTTTTCTCATGGAAGAATCAATGAAGGTCCAGTCCTACTGCCGGAAAGAGAACTGTACACACAATCCTCTCTTTATGGAACAGTCTACAAATAACTTCACTTAAAAATTCAATTATTCAAAGTGCAAGTATCTTTGGATTCTATTCAGATATCCTTATTACTATTTTTATGTTTTTAATCAATTTGCATAGTAAACCAAACTAGGGTAACCATTATAAAACAATCCAAAAATAACAATAACTACATAGAGCAGAATTAGAGCTTTGCTTTAAATGTTATCAGTTCCCTTGATATATTGGAATATAATAATATGTAATAAAATGCAACTTAACATAGATCACAAAATCAGATATTAGGAGAATAAAGTTCTCCAACTCTGATATCAAAGATATGGCATTAAGTAAGTTGTTTAACCTCTTTGAGTCTTTAATTTCTTACTGATACAATAAGGGGAATGAATCAGAGTATGCTAATGAGAAACCCTTCCATTTATGAATTTTGATTTCATAGATCATAAAATTTCCTTTATAATACATTCTTCCTATTGGTTTTATTTACATTTTTCTGATATTGCATAAGATAGTACAGTAGCACTTTTATCAAGTAGAAATTTATTCTAATTATTATAATCATGGAGATATCAAATGCAATAATTCTAATGAAATTTTAATGAGAATAAACTGTATTTTTTGCGCTGGGATATTAGTTATGCTTTAAGAAAAAAATAATTGGCATCATTTTGGGCTGACATTTTTACCTGATCTAATTATGATTATTTTATACTCTCTTTCTTTTATGGGAAACACCTTAGATCCTGCCATGATTGTCACAAGAATTACCCAATGCAGAAAAATAAAATGTGCAAAATTCATGGAAGGTCTGTGAAATCTTATTCTAAAATGTTTCTCAATTATTAACCCCAAAACAGTATCTGAACTGTAAGCAAATCCAATGAATGGTTTTCAAAAAGGCAATGCTGAAGGAAAGATAATGAATAGAAATATACTGAATTCAACAATCTATAATCAGAAACTCAGCATCTTTGTGACTAGGAAGGGGCTCAGGGTGAAATAAACGTATGCAACAGACATAGTCCATGACCTCAAGAAGCTCATGTTCTGATTAGGGTATTAAAAAGAACACATCCAAAATTACAAAGTTATAATATATAGCAAAAGAATAAAAAAGTCTTCCAACAAGACAAAACTGCTGCTCTTGAGTTTGGAAACCAATTTATGTAAGCAAAATAAAACCCAGGGGAGAAATGTGAAGTTACAGTTGTTTGGAAAAGAAAATATGACATTGCTCCTATACCAAGTAGCTCAATATTAATATTACAAGAAGACAGATTGGCAAAGATAACACGAAATACAGAACTCCTAATATTGGTATTCAATAAATACTCCATTTGGCTGATCCAAAACAGTGACTCAATCACAGAACAAAGGAGCTACTTATAAACATTTTCTGAATACATCATATAAAATTACTGTTACCTCCTCTTCCTGGAAAAATACTTTTTCTTTGTATTTCTTTAAAGATTAGTGATTCTGCTTTTTAAATGTTGTTTATCAAAAGCCTAAAATATAGACAAGGCTTTTATTCAAATAAAATGTACTTGTCAATTTAACTCAGGAGGGAGCAGAGAGAGGCAGAGGTTACCAACAAAAAAGGCTCTGAAGATACTAGAGAGAGCAACTTAGGCCTAGAAATTAATGGCTCACGGAACACAGCTTCCATGTAAATATTTTTTATCTCAACAAACACTTTCCCAGCAAAAGAGAACCGAGGAGACATTAAAACAAAAAGATAGGAGGCAGATTAAATTAAAAATACATCTAACTCCTGAACAACTTGGGGTACAGAGGCACTGATACCAACCCCCAGCATGCACAAAAATCCATGTATATCTTTTGAATCCCCAAAAACTACTATAGCCTATAATGTTGACTGGAAGTATTACTAAAAACAAACAGTTGATTAATATTAATACATATTCCGTGTGTTACATATATTATATGTTGTATTCTGACAATAAAGTAAGCTAGAGACAAGAAAATATTATTAAGAAAATCATAAGGAAGTGAAAGTATATTTACTATTCATTAAGCAAAAGTGGATCACCATAAAGGTCTTCATCCTCATCATCTTCACTGCGGGGAGGTGTTGGTCTTGCCGTCTCAGGAGCTGCAGAAGAGGCGGAGGAGGCGGAAGGGGAGGGCGGAGAGGCAGGCACACCTGCTGTGACTTTACACAAATTTGTCGTAATTCTGCCTTTTTGCTTTTTCCTTTCTTTAAAAATGTTTCTATATGGTACCAATCCTTCTTCCACCTTTTGCTTTAGACTCAGTGCCCACATCATAGGAGGGTCCATGTCATAAAAGAAGTGCAAAGCAGTCTTACATGACCTGAACCTCTCTGGCAGATTTGCTAATGTCAATTTGCTTTCCGGTGCTGCTTCTACAGCCTCTTTCTCATCACGTGGCACTGGTTTGGTAGCTCTCGTCTTCATCAAATCATCCTCTGGTGTGCCTTCTCCACAGGCCTTGCTCCTTGGCTATTTCCTCTCTCCTGGTCAGGAGAACTGGCAGTTCACACTGAGTAGCAGCTCAAAGTGGCTTCCAGACAATTCCACCTCGAGCATTTGAATAATAATATATATAGTTTTAATCCTGGCATGTTAGAGCCCGTCCCATTGTGCTGTGCCACCCTATCTTCTTTTGCTACCATCTACTAACCTTGGCTTCCTGATTCACGATCTTTTTCCCCGAAGTTCTTCCGACATCTAGGAGGATGACCTCAGTTTTCATGTTTATGGTCTTTCAAAAATAGAGGCCTCTAAAGGGCTTTGACAGTCTCATCTCAATGAAGCCCTTCAATCCACTTCGCCCACTGTGCTGAACACAGAGAGCCACCATCCAGGATCCGCTTCAAGGAAGGCATTGCGTCCTTCCAGCTGCAGGGAGTGCTGTCAGTGTCTCCAGCTGTCAGCAACTTCACAATCAGCCTCATTGCAAAGCCTCTTCCCTGGAGGTCTCACCCCTCCCAAGCATGCCCATATCTAGCGACAGAGTAGGCAAGAGTATAAAGTCCAGCTACTGCAGACCAATGAAAGACAATTCAGACGCGCAAGACCCACTCTACTGATCCCTGCTGTGCTGGCCGAGGCCCTGGGGAGCCTGCCTTCCATTTGACTTCCCTCTCTGCCAAATCTCACTCCTGCCCCAGTTCCTATCATAGATGGTGACTTTCAATAGATATCGTGCACCTTTGTCTCTGCCTCAGGGTCTGCTTCTGGAGAATCCAATCAGCGACAGTCACCTACTCCCTCAGTCCCAACCCAAATTTTAATACCATCTATTACTGCTCTAACTACAAATTTCCCATTCTCCTCCCACAATCTTCTTTGACCCTATCATACTTTCCAATCTACCTGCCCGTTTTTCTTTCTCCCGTTTCATCATCACCTTTACTATTTTCTACTTTCTTCCTTATTCAATTAATTTCCATGGTGCACACTGCCAAGCACACTCTTTCCAATCCTTTTGCTCATCTGTCTGCCCTTTTATCATGACAGTCTAGTAAAAGCCCATACTGGAGAAGCCGAATTACCGGCCTTCTCTGTGTTTATACCCCAGCACTGCTGAAGAGAGTCCCCAAAGAGGGTACACTGGAGAACTAAAATGAGTCCTTCGACACCGCCTCAAAAGTCAACTGCATTTATCCAGATAATTCCTTCTCCCACTGTCTAAAACAACTATATCATCCCTTTTCTATTCTCAAACCCCAATGTCATGACTTTCTCCCTTACTCTTACCAGATAATCTCATTTCTTACTTAATAGAGAAAATAAATGTCAAGCACCTGAACAGCCTTCACCTTCCCATTCCTAGAAAAACAAATGTTCCTACATCTACACTCACTCTAGCCTTCTTCTCAGCACTTCAGATGGGACTCCTCCAACCTAATGCTAATATCTGAGTCTCAGAACACTTTTAAGCTTATTACATAATGAAAAACTGAGACTCACTCCAAATAATCAAAGAGAAATAAATTGATAGCACACATTAAACTCTGACAAAAATGCAATATTATTAAATGAGATGTAACCATAAAGTATAAGGCAAATTCCATAAACCAGGTTTATTTTTTGCAAATTTGTTTCCTACTGCTCATCAAACTTTTTTTAAATTTTAAAATGAGAGCAGAAAACAATATATTATACAAAAAAGTAAAAGTATAAAGTTTATACTTTCTCTATATGCACAGAGAGACATCTACATATAGACATATTTGAATATATGTCATCTGGTTGGATCTAAAAACTGTAGGATATTTATTACATATTCATATAATGCAGCTGGGTGGTTCAGCCTAGACGACATCTTTGCCCGATGATATAAATCTCTATGAGTGTTGTATCTCTACAAGTGGGGAAACAGTAAAGCCAAATCTTTTATTTATTAAAGATTCTACCTCTAAATAATTACGTGATGGATAATCCTTCACAGAAGCCAGCAACGCGGTCACAGTTTTTTACCTATATAGTGTCAGAAAAGTCTTTCAGAATTTGATCTAGACTGTGGATTCTCTACTTAGAAAAATACATGCGAAGACAAAATTTTACTTAATTCCAGGGGATTATACAGATAGTCTCAAGACCGGAGATCCCAGGTTTAATAAATTAGCAGGGTTTTTGGAGCCAGAAAGATCTAGATTCAAATTCCAACTCCACTACTTGATCGCTATATGTCTGTGCTTACCCAAAGCATTCAAATTTTCCAACCTCTACTTACGTATCTACAAATGGCATAATATCTTCCTTTTCCTCAAGGATTTATTATAAAGGACAAATATATGCATATGAAGTTCTCTGTAAAATTTTTGTAAAGGACATTATAAATGCTAGTTACTATAATACAAAAACTGTGTGTGTGTTTTGCTAATCCCAGCTACGAGGAAGCTATAAGAGTTGAATCCTTAGAGGAAAGCAGATTTAATTCTTATTTAGTCTAGGGTATGAAAAAATAATAGAAGAAATGAAGACTGTTTAGGTTAGAGGAACGGAGGTATGGGGAAGAATATGGTTATTGCCGTGAGATATGTGAAGTGCTACAAGGTGTAAAAGGAATTAAAATTGTATTCCATGTTCCTAGAAGACTGTATTAATAGATTGGAACCTTCAAACAGGCAGATTTGGCTTTATAAAAAGAAAAACTTACTAAGAATTAGAAGGGCATGAAAAAGTAATGACTATCTTAGGAGACAGCTTCGTCCTTGTAACTTAAGATCCTTTGTTTGTTTTTCCTAAGAGAAGCTGATGACCATTTGTTGTGGTCTCATAAAGAAGATTTAGAGCATTGATTGGAAAGTAAAAATCAATTCCAACAGTGAGATTCTGGGATTTCATAAAAATGTCCTGGGATTAAATCCATAAATATTATTAAGTCAGAGACCATCACCAAGGATTCTGCAATAGTAGTCAACTTCCCTAATGAATTCACTGTTATAATCTGTCACAGTCATGCAGGATCATAAAAAGGGAATTAAACTTATAACATGTTTAATTATATCTGGCTATGTCGAGTTATAGCAAGAACAAAAAAGAATACTACACACATTAAAGAGGTGATTATAAAGCAATGTGAACAGTGTTTAAAAAGATTAAGAGTATAGTACAATAAAGCAGCATTCAGGCCCCTCATTTTACAGGTAAAAAGTTTTTCACAGACTATAAACTACTAGTGTGTTGGTAAATGTTTAATAACCAGTTCTCTGAGAGGGGCCGAAGTCGTGATTTGTAGCACCTGCTGATTTCTGTGGTGTAAATTACGCACATCACGGCCAATTTCAAGCCACTAACATGATGTTGAGGAGGTGTGCACAATCAGCTCCAGCAAGCCAGCGCCATCCTGCTCTGCACACCAGTGAGTCTGTAACTAGTCTCATGATTCTTATCATGTAACTTTATCGTCTTCCCCCACCAAGAATAAAACCACATGTAAGGCAATGACGGCATTTCTTTAAATATAGGTTTTTCCTATTTTGGTTATAACTATATTTACATATATAAATTTGTATTTGTGTGTCAATGTGAGAGGTGCAGTTCATAGAAAAATATTCCTCTATTAATGTTTCTCTTCCGCTGGCTTCTACATATTCTCTATGCTTATCACATAACAGAGAGAGAGTAGGGCAAGTGGAGCTATCATGAATTAATAATATCAGAAAATTACTAATATTTTCCAACTCATTGCAGACACAATATACATGCAATTGTTATATGCTATATTCACAAAAGCCAAAAAATCATTTGGTATAAATGCCTGAATCAAGACCTGAAACAACTGCAAGTTCAGTTTAAGTATAGAAACAGTCCACATATAAAATAATGTGAAGAAGTTCTGTATTTTCATAATGAATTTCATATAATAAAAATTACTTCTTTTCTATCACCTCCTTTAAATTGGTGAACCATAAATGAAGGCAAAATATATAATTAGAGTTCCCAACACTTCCATGGGGCTCAGGACAACATTAAACAATTGTTGGGATTGAGGATATCTAAGAAAGTATCCTTCTGTTTTAAAGATGCATATTCAGGCATGCAGGGGTAAAATGACATGATGTCTGGAAGTGGCTTTAAAATACTTTAGCAAAGAATAAAAAAGGAAAATAAAAAAGATGAGGCAAATATAGTAAAATATTGATAAAACTTTTAAGTGTGGAAAATGAACATACAGAAGTCCTATGTATGCTGTTTTTCCAAATGTTGTGTTTGTTTGAAATTCTTCCAAAAAATAAATAAATAAAGCTACCAGAAATGCAGCAGTTATATTTAAAACAGATAACAACTATTTATTAATTTTCCCTGAATCCACTAGAGTCTTTAGTAAAATGTCCACCTAAATAAACCCTGTTGCAACATGTTTGAATATATATTCATTTTTATCATTATTTAACAACTGAAGGGTAATAACAAAGCTTTACTCAGGCCAAAACTATGGCTAGTACTCTTCAATTCAAAAGTACTCTTAGAAAACCACAGGGCCTTCCCAGGGTTCTTTTTTGACCTTGCACAGATAACTATAGGTTAAATATCCCTTTATCTGAAATGCTTGAGACCAGAAATATTTTCAATTTTGGATTTTTTAGGATTTTGGAATATTTGCATTATATACTTACTGGCTGAACATCCCAAATCTGAAAATCTAAAACCCAAAATACTTCAATGAGCATTTCCTTTCCAATGAGCATCATGTCAGTATTCCAAAAATTTCAGATTTTGAAACATTTCAGATTTTGGATTTTTGGATTCAGGATGCTCAACTTGTATCACCATATTTATAATGTTAATTGTTCTCCTATTAACATTAAACTCCTTCAAGAAAACATCTGCCTGTAGTCATCTGGATTCCTTTTGCTGAGTATAAGCCTGGCAAATAGTATGCACTCAGTAAGCCATGATGTAGGCAAAGCAGAAGACTTGATAGCATGACATTCAGTGCATATCATCAGAAGCATTAGGTTTAACAACAGTTGCTAGGGGGTGCAAGGCAAATGGTCTTGAAAGAACCTAACTAAAGGAATAACCCGACTTAACATATGTTTACAGCACCTCTCCAAATATAAAGCAGGATGAAGGCAAAACACCACAAGTGGGTAAGAAGTCGGTGACACATTTATTATAATTGGAGAAAATCTTTAAATTCTGGGCCCAGAGCATATTATTGTGTGCCAAACTAGGTTCCCATATCTCATATTGTAATATTTTATTTCATTAATATTTTCAGTGCTTTTTGAAACAGTTAAACATGTCACCCTCTTCCTCCCCAGGTCCTGTGGCCATCTTGAAGGGAAGGTCTTTTTATCTCCTATTTCAGTATAATGCCGACATCTCTTAATAGTTTTGAGTAGTTGATGACCATAATACATATAAAACCATTCTCAGAAGGCAGAAGGAAATTATCACAAATTCAAGTGGAGGAATCATACAAATTGTTAACCTAGATACCTTTGAGGAATATGAGAGAAAATATTCATTAGACTCATCCTTCTGCTTATTCAAGGGAAAATGTATTTCCATTTACCTAACAAAAAATAAGTTCCAAACTCAGATTAAAGCATTCCATATTAAACCAGAATCTAGAGTAAAACAAACTCCCAGGAAAATTCTACTATGAAATTCTGAACATCTTAAATGGAAGCATATTCTTCTAACAAAGGCTTGATTTCAAAAAAAAAAAACTTCAAAAGAAAATTTTATAACTCTACTTACAGCTTTAAAAAAAGGTCAAAACATGACTTAAAATTATTTAATGATATCAATTTTTGCTTGCTTTCTCCCTCCACATCTTTACTTGGCAAATAGTAAATTCAAATTTCAGAGCCAGGCTGGTTTGCTTTTCTAAAGTCTAAAATTTTTATATTTAAGGCGTATGTAATTTCATGCAATGGCCCATTTTATATCACTCGGTGCACAAAAGGGAAGACCATGTAGCATGTGCAAGCACTGATACAAACTTGTCTATTATAATAATCTGCATTTCTACTTTTAATGCTTCGTATGAGAAGTCTATAAAACAATTGCAGTCTTCTGATCTTCTTAAAATACAATAGAGAATGAGATATTAGAATGATCACAGAATGCTTTTGGTAGTATAATTTCACTCTGATTTCTTTTATGTACAACTCCATGGAGATCTTGAAGGCTCTTTTTGCTGTATTATAATTCTTTATTTACTAAATTTCTGAGCTTGATGCCGTGAAATGAATTTAAATATTGTTAGGCAGATGATGCTTAGGTACTATGTCCTTCTAATGAATGCTATTTTTACTCCCAAAACTATCTTGTCTGAGATCCAACGCCACATGCATTGAAGTAGGTTGTTCTGCAATGTTACAAAACCTGATTTATTAGTTGTTCACATTCCATCTGCCTGAGAAAACTGCTGTGTGCCTTCACTTTCACTGGCTGCCCAGAAGGTGGAGGCTCAATTTTCCTTCACTTTATCATTTGATCAGCTTGTCAGACACATGTGTTAAGTTCTCCTTTCAACTATACAAACTACTTAAAATTCATGCTTTTAACATCAACCCCGTACAGCAGGAGCTTGATTAATGCATTTGTCATCTTCCATATTTACTAGTGCCTCAGAAAAACTGGTCTCAAAAACTGCCCTTACTATTGTAAACTACACTGAAGCCAGGCTGTAACAATGACACTTGCCCAAATTCAGAAAACAAATTATTATTAGCAAATACATACTGTATGATCTATAGCTAGAAAAAGGTGGAACAATTCTAGGGACTATAAAGAACTATTAATACAACAAAAAATAATCACAGAACAATCTCAGGGCATAGAAATTTTTAGGGAGAAGAGAAAGAAATTGTCTGGAAGAGGCAAAGAAGGAGGAAGACATCTATCACATTTCTGAACAGGACTGAGAAGAGCCACCATTCACAATAGCAGCAAGGGAAGCAGGTTCTCAAGGGTGAGATGTGTTTTAATTCTAACTGCTCTAGGAAGAAGGTGAGCATTCCATGAAGATATTTAGGATATAAAGGATTTGCAGTGATGAGACAGGGAAGTTCAGATATTGCACAGAGGAGGGAAATGGAGATGTATGGAGCCAGGAGCCCTGGGCTCTTTGTGGTAACTGACAAGAATGTGAGAAACGGCATGAGATGGAATAGACCGTAGAGGTGAGGCTGGAGGATTGTGGGGGATTAAGGAGCATGGGAATTGTCAGGAAGCTCTAAGGCTCTCACCTCACTCTTGTTGATGGTGGTGTGCAAACCACCCTCTTAAAATGGTCTGAGTCAATGAACAATTCTCACTCCCCATCTTTTTTGTTATTATTATTATCATCATTTTTCTTTTTGGAGACACAGTCTCGCTCTGTCACCCAGGCTAGAGTGCAGTGGCATCATAGTAGCTCACTGCAACCTCCAACTCCTGCGCTCAAGTGATTTTCCTGTCTCAGCCTCCTGAGTAGCCGGAACTACAGGCATGCACCATAATGCCCGGCTAATTTTTCTATGTTTAATGGAGATGGGTCTCACTCTTGCTCAGGCTGGTCTTGAACTCCTGACCTCAAGCCATCCTCCTGCCTCAGCCTCCAGAGTGTTGGGATTACAGGTGTGAGCCACTGCACCCGGCCCATCTTTCTTATTAGATACAGCAGCATCAGTTGATACAACTAATTGATACAACCATTCCTTTCTTGAAAGGTTTTCCTCACTTAGCTTCCAGAACCCTGTACTCTCTTGATTCTCCTAACATACTAGCCAGTCCTTCTGGGCTTTTCTTGCTAATTCCTCCTCATTTTTCTGACCTTTTATCATTTGCATGTCCCCAGGCTCAACTCCTAAACCCTTTCCCTGCTCTGTTTACACTCTGAGAAGATTTCATGGAGCCTGGTGGCTTTAAAACCCATCTATATGCTGATGAATCCTCAACTCATATCTCCAATCCCGACTTCTCTCTTGAACCTCAGACTTGTATTTTCAACTGACTATGCAACAACATCACTGAAATTCCAATAAGCACAACTCTAATTTAATATGTCCAAAACCAAATTCTGACCCACCTGCAATCAATCTCCTGCTTGCTCCTTCCATAGTCATCCTTACCTCAGAGAAAAGGAATAAAGTACTGAGTCATGCTACAACATGGATGAGCCTTAAAAACATGATGTTAATTAAGTGACAGAAACCAGACACAAAAGCCACATATACGGTTCCATTTATACTTTATGTCCAAAATAAGTAAATACATAGAGATAGAACATAGATTGGTGGTTTGCAGCAGCTGGTGAAAAGAGGGCTAGACAGTGGCTACTAATGAATAACGGTTTCCTTTTGGGGTGATAAAATGTCCTACAGGCAGATAGAGGTGATGATTGTACACAATCTGTAAGAACCATCTTACAGATGGAATTTGTGAATATTATACAAATTTCACCTTAATTAAAAAAATTTAAAATAAAATAATATAAAAATAATAAAAGATTTCAGGAATTTTGTTTTATTTGCTCTTATATCTCAAGCACCTAAAACAGAGTCTGAACTAGTGAGTACTTAGAAAATGTTTGCCAAATAATTGAGAAACTAGTCTCTAAAGTTCACATATCAACGGGCCCTACTATTCTGCTGTTCTCTTCTCTTCCCGTAGCAATACCTAACGACACATGCAAGCTGAGCAGATGTAAGACCAGAGAAGTCCATGGTTCTATCTTGAAATCAGCCCTAAAAGTGTAATAGAAATATGAAACTGGAGCTGAGTGAGAAGGACCAAGGGTGTCAAGTGTATTGAGAACTCTCAAGGTGAGATCATTTTAATTATAGTCATGCACTATATATACATAAAGACACTTGGTCAATGATGGACAGAATATACAACAGTGGTCCCACAATATTATACTAATGCTGAAAAATTCGTATTGCCTAGTGACACCACAGCTGTCCTGAGGTTGTAATTCATCCAATGCATTACTCACCTTTGCGGTGATGCAGGTGTAAACAAACCTACTGTGCTGCCAGTCTTAGGCAAGTCTAGCACATACAATTATGTGCAGTACATAATACATGATAATGAGAATAAATGACTATGTTATTGGTTTATGGGTTTACTATACTACACTATTTATTGTTATTTTAGAGTATACTCCTTTCACTTATAAAAAATAAAAAAGTTAACCATAAATCAGCCTCAGGCAGGTCCTTCAGGAGGTATTCCAGAAGAAAGCATTGTTGTCATAGGAGACGACAGCTCCATGCCTGTTATTGCCCCTGAAGACCTTCTAGTGGGACAAGATGTGGAGGTGGAAGACAGTGATATTGATGATCCTGACCCTGTGTAGGCCTAGGCTAATGTGTGTATTTGGGTCTTAGTTTTTAACAAAAAAAGTGAAAAAATAAACAAAAACTTTAAAATTAGAAAAAAGCTTACAGAATAAAGATATAAAAAATATTTTTGTACAGCTATATAATGTATTTGTGTTTCAAGCTAAATGATATTACAAGCATCAAAAGTTTAAAAAATTAAAAATTTTATAAAGTAAAAAAGTTACAGTAAGCGCAGGTTAATTTATTATTGGAGAAAGAAAAATTTTTTTATAAATTTAGTGTAGCCTAAGTTCACCGTGTTTATAAAGTCTACAGTGGTGTATAGTAATGTTCTGAGCTTACACTTTCACTTACTACTTATTTACTAACTCACCCAGAGCAACTTCCAGTCCTGCAAGCTCCATTTACAGGGTAACACAGATGTGCCATTTTTTATCTTTTATACCATATTTTTATTGTGCCATTTCTGTGTTTAGATATACAAATACATAACCACTTTTTTTTTTTACAATTGCCTACAGGATTCAGTACAGCACTAGGAGCAATAGGCTACACCACATAGTCCAGGTGTACAGTAGCCTGTACCATCTAGGTTTGTGCAAGTACACTCAATGATATTCGCGCAATGACGAAATCCCCTAGCAACACATTTCTCAGAAGGTACACCCGTCATTAAGTGATGCATGACTGTATTTAGGTATTTGCATGACAATGCATTTGAGTTTATAAATTATTTTTTGTAGCGCACAAAGGGTAAATTCTAAATCAATACAGACATTACAAAATTATTTTGTGTATGGCACAGGGAGAGAAAACAGAAGTCGAAGATAATAAGACAATACCCTCAAGGACTTTATAACCTACATAGGTAGAGAATAAATACCCAACTTCTAAAATTTCCAAAGGTAAAAGACCAGCAAGTAAAAGAATAATATGTAGAGTTTTAAGTTGGTAGCCACCAAAAGAAGGCCTCATATTCAATATTCTTAATTTCTAAAATCTGGCATACTTTTTCAATGTTGAAAAGAATATATCAGTGACTGGAATAGTAGTAGATATCCAATAATGGAATTTTTTTGTGAGGCAACTGTAATTCTACAATACATCTTAAAACCTAGCAAAACACCCCTGCCACCCAACGCGCGTACACACACACACACACACACACACACACACATGTTCTTTACAAGCATAAGAAAGGAGCTCATTTTCCATCTCCCATTGGCAGGCAAAGAGATCATTCCTAACAACACAGGTTTTCCCAAGTGTGCTGCTGCCTGAGCTGCTCATGCCAAGGCACAAAACACACCTGTCAAGAAGAAAGGCCCAGCTGAAGCCGAAATATATGATTGTCTAGACTTTGCCCTGCCATATCAGATTTCTCAATCTGTTCATCCATAATCTCTTTTAGATGGGTTTCTCTACCTTCTCATCATGGCAGCTTTGTTTAGTCTGAAATTCAATCAGAGATCAATTAGGCTTTAGGAAATATTCCCATTCTAGCTCTGTAGTCACATCAGAAACCCTAGACCCCATGTTAATTTTGTTACAGCTTTTAGTTCTCGCATTTCAATGCAAAAATCACTTCCCCCTGGAGAATGCCACTGATATTGGCAAGAAAGCACAAGGGCTGCCACATAACTCAGTCGCCAATAACAACCGGGGAAACTCAACCCTCAGCAGACATTAGTAATCATGGGAAAACAGCCAGAACTTTAATCACAACTCTTTCAAAAACAGCCAGGGATTTCGAAATGCTGTTATTCGAGGATATGACCCTAATACAGTGCTTAATCAAAGCATTGCCAGTACAAGAATAACCTGCAGACTTTAATAAAAACCAATTTCCTAAAAGTCAATATGTC
The DNA here is from genome assembly GCF_041146395.1 of Eulemur rufifrons. Taxonomy (NCBI): domain Eukaryota; kingdom Metazoa; phylum Chordata; class Mammalia; order Primates; family Lemuridae; genus Eulemur; species Eulemur rufifrons. The sequence goes on along the minus strand of NC_091011.1, from coordinate 83,289,294 downwards.
AGCATCATGCTGGACCCAATTTAGCAAAACTCTAAAAACTTTACATATATACACATTCTGTAGATACAAATTTGTTTATGATACCAGATACCACCTCTATATTTGCACAGAGGAACTGTGTATTTATACAAACATACATGCACACACATACATACACACTGCCATTTAGGAATGCAGTCACCGGATTAAGGTTATATAGTCAACGAAGTACTGGAAAACGTGAACCTGTAAAACTGGTGACCAGCTGGGTGGGCAGGTGCAGGCTCTGGATTGGATTGCCTACATGCCCCAGAGATGGTCTGGAGGCTTTTTTCAAACAAAAATTTGGGATAGAGCATTTCTGGTGCCAAGCCTCTGCTGGCAATACACACAAGTCCCAGATGTTCAGGAAGCCATGCAGCGTAACTCCACCACCAGCTCTATTTTTAGGCAATGTTCTGGCAAAATGGCAAAGGCCATGATCACACCTTAAGATACAAGCAGCTGCCACAGCTGCTACTTAGCTGAAGAAAGCACAGGAGAGCTATTCTCTGTCTTCATGGAGCAGGAGCGAGAAGAAGGCAGAAACTGTCAGCCCATCCTGTCTGCTAGACTCCCACTTCTAGGGCTTTTCTCTTCTCCAAACTAGGAGAGAATTGGTGAACATGGAAGTGGGGAGAGGACACGGAGGGAGAGGGAGAGGGAGAGAGAGAGAGAGAGAGAGAGAGAAGCTGTACTGAAATGTTTTGGTCATTTATAAAGATCACGTCCACCAGGGGATGTGAATATAATGGTGGGCTAGATATACAACAATTCAGAATGACTTATAGCCTATGAGAATTGAAGGAAATAAGTTAATTTAATACATATATTAAGTTACATAATATATATATATGCTTCCAACGATTTCCACAGACTGTTTCATACTATCAGATATTTCCACTCATTAAAGGGGAAATTTTCTCCAAATAGAAATAACATAAGTATGCCAAGCCAATGACACCCATAAACACCAAAGCCCAACATTTCAACAAACTAAAAAACCAATTTGAGATATTTATCCCTGAAAAAAACCACCTTGATCAGAAAGAATTCTATGAAAAGAATATGCCAAAGTAAGTAATCCTCAATTTTTTTTTTAAAAAAGTAGCAATATAAACAAAGGAGAAGGCTGGGCAATGAAGTCTACATCTGTTGTATTTCTATGTATTCTGTCCAGGACAATCCAGAATTATTCTTACGATAGGTGATTCACAGCAAACCTGCTTTCAAATGTATACTGATAATAGTTCATTACATATTTTCTTAGCATAATTTGTATGTAGGTGGTGCTTCTAGAGAAGCTAAGAAAAAGACTTTTTCACAAACATCTGTTCCTATCTGACTAGAGGTCTGAAATGTTAAGACAATAAGTCAACAATGCTTTAAGCTAGAACTCTGCCCTGGGGTCAGAGACATAAATGCATTTTTGTCCCACAACAGACTGTGGGGAACAAGTTGTAAAGCTTATTTTCTTCTGAATCAGACTTTTTTTTTTACTTTTGTTTCCTGAATTATGAATCCTTGGAACACAAAACAGACCCGTATGTAAATGTAAATGCTGAATTATTTTCTGAATGATTTTCTAATTATATTGCCTTTTGGGAAAATTTGCAACATTGACTCTCTCCATTAGTGCAAATAATAGAGAGTACTCTGCACCTAGGCGATTGGGCAATGGGAAATTATACCATCCTCGTTCCACAGAAGAAAATAGGTCTATGTAAATAATAATACCTTATAATAACATAGCTATTAAGTATCCAAATAGCCTTTGCAATCATACTCTCTGAGCACCACAGTACTGTGAGGTGAAACATGTAATACTGTAGCAATTGATGAGAAAACCAAGATACCAAAAGGTGAAGCACCTTGCCAAAGATCTTTACAGATGGTTAGTGGTTTAGAACAAACAAAAATGCTAGGCAATACAAGAAACATTCAAAAACCTCAAACATCAAGGATCTGGTTAATTTCTAATACCTGCTCTATAGTTAACTTGTAACGTGATATTTAGAGCAATGATGTGAAAATGGACATGAGTTTGTACTTTGTAGAGTAAGATTCATACCACTTTCCCCCATCTCATCAGAGATACCAAAATAAATGAAATAACAAACAAAAGGTACGTTTTGGACACAATACACTCCATGCAATTTCAAGAAAAGATTTGGTCTCTGCTCAAGCATCATCTCAGAAACAAGTAATGTCCAGAAAAGACCCACGTCAGATGTGGAAATTAATGTCAGAAAGGCTTATGAAGCATCAAAGAGGCAATGATACATCATATTCAACGCAGCACGTCCCATGAAGATTACACAGTAGGGTCATCGTTAAGCAGCAATTATACAACAAGGCTTATTTCAGGCAGAGTCAGGGTTAAAGGGCAGCCTGAGAAAAGGATTGTGCCAATGTGAAAGAAGCAGAGAAAGACAGAAATAGAAAAAGAAGAGATTAACATTCAGCAAGGATAATGTGACAAAAAGGTAAAATTCAGCTGTATTCATCTTGGAAATTTCTGCTTCCTGTGAAATCAGGAGACCTTAAGAAGTCTCTTCGTTCGCACATGGAGTTCTGTCCTTCATTGAGAAATGAGGCTTTACAACAGTGTTGACCAATGTAAATACAACATAAAGCCACATATACAATTTCGAATTTTCTAATAGCCACATAAAAAAGTAAAATGAAACAAGTAAAATTAATTTTATTAATATTTTTACGTAACCCAATATAGCCAAAATATCATTTAAACATATAGTCATATTAGAAAATTAAGACATTTTACATTATTTTATTCATACCATCTTTGAAATCCAGTTTTCATTTTACAGTTAGAGTACACCTCAATTCAGACATTGTTTATCAGAAATACTTGATCTGTATTTATATTTCATAAAATTTACAGTTGCAAACGTATAGTCACATACCCAAGTTGTTCCAGACATAACTAAAAGTTTCCAATAACTGAATCAAATATCAGTTTTTAATTTAAATTAAATGAATTAAAAGTTCTGCTTCTCAGTTGCATTAGCCACATTTCAAGAACTCAATAGCCTCATGTGACTTGCAGCTACCATGCCAGACAGAACAGTCATATCTATTAAGTTCTGCAGTCTCTAGAACACTGGACATCATTCTTCTGATATTGGCACAGCTTTCAAAAGAACAAATGGAGATAAACAAAGTCCAAATACTAGGTAATCGATCATCTGTTCACTAACATAATTAACTCAGGTGATTAGACTGGGAGGGTGCAGCGGAGACTATTAGTTGTAGCCAATAATCACTCTCCTCTGATTTTTAGTCAAGCATCTTAGAATTAAGACTACATTTCTGGTCCTCCCTTGCAGTTAGGTATGGCTTTAAGTTTTACCCTGTGAGATATAAGCACAAGTGTTGTGTGGTGGCTTCTTAAAAACTTCCTAAAAAGATAGCTGGTCTAAGCCTTTTGTCTCCTTTCTACTTTGTCCCTTTCTCCGTTCAGTGGCTGCAACGGCCACCATTTTGGACCATTATTCAGCCACAGAATGAGTTGGAAGGAGTCTGAAATTCCAAGGATTCTGTGGAACAGGTCATCATATCAGCCCCTACTATATCCTGATTTGTAAGTAAGGAGAAAATGTGTATCTTGTAGAGGCCACTGTTATTTTAGGTCTTTGCTACTTACAGCAGAATTTAATCCATACTGACAAAGTGGATGCTCTAGTGACATCAGTTATCACTGTACTATTCACCAAGCTTGATCTAGCCGGGTGAGGGCGAACAACAAAAATAGTTCATCCTGTAAAAGGAGATAGTCATCTAAAAGTAAGCAAAGGAGACATTGTGTGTATGTTGAAGAGGACAAACATAACTGAAAATTTGACTGCTGATCCAAATTCGTATCTCCCCAAAATTTCTTCCTCTCAAAGAAACCCTGATTTTGTTCTTCTGGACAGCAGCATGCCTCATGGGAGGCTAGATCTGATGCCCTTGCCAGATATGGATTTAGGCAAGTGTCTAAAATTCAGGCTAATGAGATGCGGGGATCCTCTGGCAAAGGTTCACTTGCTTTATATAGGAGAGTCCAGGAAGAGGTGGGCCTTTGTTGCCTCTCGAGGTCTTGAGTGGATATCACAGCTGTGAAAGCCGTGATGCGGGGCACACTAATGTCCATCTTGGAGCCAATTTGAAGATAAAGTCCACATGTGGAAAAGGGAAGAACCATGACAATAGCAGAGAGACAAAGCTGGAGCCCCTCCCTGTGTCGTACCTGAAGCTTACCATACTGTAGAGACGTCTTGCACTTATTAGGGGAGGCAATTTAATGAGGGGAAGGGTAAATTTCCCCAGAAGAGCATCCCATTCCTTTACCAAGCTCCAAAACTCAACAAACAATTATAAAATATATTTATATAGCTGAGTTATGGAAAAGAGGTATCTATCATAAAGAATAGGACTTAAAAGCAGGAAAATCTCATTTTAAGTATTAACAGTTGTATTATTATTCATTTGGCAAATATGAAAAATTCAGCACACATTTTCCCTCTCTTTAAAACAAGGACAGCCATTTTGTCTTTTCTCCAAAATGAGGCAGCACATGAGGAAACATAAGAAAACAGTCAGAACTCTCACAAAACTTCTCATAAATCTAGAGAACATTTTCTTTTCTCAATGTAAAATAAAATAACCAAATAGCATTTCCACTACTGCAGTTAAATAAATGACAAGAAATCTAGATTAAGTCAAGGATTGGGATACCAAACAAACAGAATATCTAGGCTGTGGGATGAGAGAAAAATGACACAGATAAAGGGCACACGAAGGAAACTGTAGAGACAGAAGACACAGGAAGAGAATTGCACAATGGAAGCCAGCCCAACCAAGGCAAATGGTAGTGGGAGGGAAGTGGCCAAGGCTAGCTGGGAGTCACACCTACTCAGTTCGGACAAAGGCAGACAGAAATGCCAGAATCTGAGTTTCAACCCTTAAGAGAATCCAGAGGGGACAGAGGTACAGTGGGTAGGTATAGTGGGAGATCCCAGAATCTGGGCCTTTCCATCAAGTACTTAGAAAAAATCTAGGAGTATAGGGGTTTGGTAAGAAGATAGTGGGAGACCTAGGGAGAAATGTCTTGTCTTTAGGAGTGTAAGCTTTAGAACTGGAAAGACCAAAGTTCAAAAAACAGCTCGGCCACTGACTATTTATGTCACCTTGCACAAATTTCTTAACGTCTCTATCAGTTTCCATATCAGTTAAATAGGAATAACGGTAGTTATATCTCATAAGGTTTTAACAAGGATTAAATGAGATTATGTATATAGAGCATTCTACATGCCTGGCATGTAGAAAAGCTAAAAAATGTATTTTAACACACACACACACACACACACAGAGAGAGAGAGAGAGAGAGAGAGGAAACACGCACAACAAAAATAGTTCATCCTGTAAAAGGAGATAGTCATCTAAAAGTAAGCAAAAGAGACATTTGTGGAAAAAGTCTTAAGAAAAGCTCATGCAACAAAAGCAAGTTAATTATAGAAACTAAGGATCTCAGAGAAAGGGGCAAAGAACAGAAGAAAGGTAGAGATAGACTTTCTAGGTGTGGAATAATTGCAGGACCAAGTGTTGGCAGCATTTGACAAAAACTGTGGATCACTTACTTTCCTCCTTCTCTTGGCCTCCACGACACCACCCTCTCTTCATTCCCCTGGATGCTCCTGCACAGTCCACTTGGTTCAATCCTCCTTCTCTGCCTTTCCCCCATAGGGAAAAAAGTCCTCTCTCATCTAACTTACCCAATCTCCCCATTACACACACTACTCCATTCACACTGGTTTCCTTCCCAGTCCTCCCCTCACCCCCACACCTGCATAGTTCTTTGACTTCCTTCAATTCCTGCTCAAATGTCACCTTATCAGAGAGGCCTTCCCTGACCCTTCCACCTGAAACAGCAACTCACACCTATGCCCATCATCACTCTGTCCCTTTTCTTTTCATTAGCACTTAGCATAATCAGATCTGCTTATTTATTTCTTGTCTCCCCACTCTGCATAACAAATGTAAGCTCCATGAAGGCAGGAACTTGTCTGTTTTGCTCTCTGCCTATACCCCATGCCTAAAACCCTGTCTACTATATGGTAGGAGCTCAATAATATTTGCTAAAAGAAAGGGAGAAAGGTCTTCAAATGACAATCTTTTACATTCTTTTTCTACTCCATCTCTGATAGCCAGATTTTATTTTCTTCCAGTTAAGATTTTACCCATCTCTCATCTACAAAGACTCTCACACCACTCCTTTGTTGGTTATAGGGAAGCAACAGATTCCCTGCATCAAACTGGTCCCTATTTAAAGGCCTAGCAATTCTTAGATTCTAAGATTCCTCACTCAGTTCAGGTTGAGATAGTTTTTGCCTCAATGACACCCAGAATGTCAATATGACTATCTTTAGTTTGAGGATGGTCTCTTAATTACTGTGCCCCAATTCTACTTGTTGGAAGAATATTACTTAAATTCATCTAATGTACAATTAGGCATCACAGGCATTCATATTGTTGATAGACGCTTTTTTTAAAGTATTAAATTTTTATATTGTTATATAACCACATAAAATGTATGTTGTCCTAATACAAAATTAGAATGCATTTATTCTTGTTTAATATTTAATCAGAATAAAACACAAAACTGGTCTACTTCTGTTTGCTTAATAAATTATTTTGTATATTATTCTTAAGAACGTTTTATGTTTTACTATATTTACTCAAAATATGCTTGCTCATCTATTATAGAAACATTCTTTCAAGAGAAAAGTGAGGTGCAAGAGTTCTGGCAACTGGAGGAAAGGATTGACTTTTAAACCCTTTCAATGTATAGGAAACAGAATTGAAGAAGAATCTAGAATCAGGAGAAATTTCTGTAATTCAAGAGCTTTCATTCATAAAGACCCCCTATGATTATTTACCATATAGATCTGACAATTGAACTTCATCAGCTATTCTTCTCAATCCAGACTCCCAAGAATGAACCAACCAATTCCCATTTTATAATTGCATACGTAGTAGTGATTCAGGGAGCAAGATGGCCTATGGCTTAAAGACTTCTAGCTCGATTATGTCAGGCTCTGAAGGTTATGCCTGCGGGTAAGGATTACCAGAATTAATTTGGGATAGTGAATGGGAGATCCCAAGAACCAACGAAGAAATGTCAGCGTCCACAACCAGACCAACAAAGCAGCATCCCCAATCTTGCCTTGACAAATCCCTCCTTGCCTATACGTGATTCATTCTCCTGTTTCACTTGTAAAAACAAAATGAAACAAAACAAAAGCACTACAGTACAGAAGTCATGACTGGTCATAGCACTTTTTCTCTCTGTTTCACAACAAATGACTGAGAAAAATTACTGAGACCAGAACAAAACACCTGCCTAATTTCTTGAAGGTTTAAATTTTGATAAATACCTATCAATTTAGTTACTGGATGGATCTTTCAAGGCCTCTCCAGATAATTCCAGGTGTACACATTCCTCAATGCACTGTAGTGACCAAAAGGAAATGCTTTCCAATTATACTGCAAAGCACTCAAATCCAGATCTTGCCAGACTTTTCTTTGGCCAAAGAATAATCCCAGGAGGTGAATTTTAGAGTTATGAATGGGGAAAAATACAAAAACTATTTAGCCCCAACAGACTTAAAGCACATTCTCAGAATGCTAACACACATCACTGCTTCCTGTCTGTCTACCTGCATCCACCTTACTGCCACCGCACAGAGCACATGAAAATCCGAGAGCCGATTCTCCAGTCCACATTCATTCAACCACCCAAACCCAGCAGTCACCTTTTTAATCCAGTGAACTGCCCATTCTGTCCAGCAGTGCACAGACCTGAGACAACTCACTCCTGCAGAGAAACAGTTACAGTCTCCTCAAAAAATTCATTATCAGCAACTTAGATACAGATGTGTATTTCTGCATAGAAATTCAGGTTTAAAAATGAAGAGAAAAGGGCCTTGTTGCCAGAAAATATGATGCAGACACAAATTTAATTATTAGTTAGAATTACATCAAAATAGCGGAAAAGGGGGCAAAAAAGTGCTGGGTCCTCATGTCCCTTTTATTTGGACATATCATTTTATAAAGAATATGGCAAAAAAGCAATCTGTTAATATTTTACTTGGTAGTAAGTAAATTTTTAACTGCCAATCAGAAAACCATAAATAAGCAAACCATAAATATTGAAACAAACAGCATTTTGTTTGTTTTTAGGATACTATTTAATACTTTTAAGAGGGGAGTGGGAAGAGGTTGAGGGTAAAGAGGATAAATCATTCATTTTTTGTCCATGCTATTTAATTTCTTTTTTGGAATGAACTCAGGATCTGGGTCTCATGAATCTAAATCCTGCTGCATGGCCCAGTTCCTAATGATTGGTCTATTACACTGTAGTTGGATTTATTTGAACAATTAAATGGCTTGTCCAAAACAGAAGGCATTCCTGCCTTCCAGTAGATAAAATACACAATTTCCCTTAGGGGGATGAATATAGGACAAGAATACAAAGAAGTATGTCTAACAATGGTAAAAATGTCAGGAAACAGAAAATGTCAAATCCCCAAGGGAAAAACAAACTCAAACTTTGGTTAGAACTCAGGCACCACGTTTTTTGTGATGAAATTACAGTCTACAGTCTCCCCTAAGGGGAAAAAAACTGCTAGAACTAATCAAGGTGCAGTGTTTGGTGGAATATTTTGTGTGTGTGTGTGTGTGTGTGTGTGTGTGTGTGTGTGAAGTTCAAAACAAAAGCAATAGCAACAATATAGCTTTCATGTCATTGTTGGCAGGAAATTTAACTCTTCTCAGGACAACTTTTCTTTTGAAAAAACTGAACCAGAAATGAGAGTTTCACATCCTGAGTTCTTTCTGATTCCAATTTCCTGCCTGGTATGCTGGAAGCTAAAAAAAAATCTGGAGGACAAATTTAACTGTTAATTACATATTCAAGCCATCTGATTTTGTTGATCTGTTCAAACAATGATGCTAAAACTTGGGCATTTTACTTGATTTTTGTTCAGTCCAACATGCAAACACCTATTAAAAAAGACAAATGATGTGCACAAAACTGGCTGCTGCCTCTCCACCCTTCCAAGGCCAGTCTAGTGCAGTTCCACTCTGAGCACGGGAGCTTCAGTTAGGTCTGAGTTTGGGCAATTTCCCCCCATAGAGGTGGTTTTTATTATAAAACTCAAGGGCAGTACCATCCTCATTCAAAACCTCCAAAGAGTAATCCATAATGCCTGATATACACAACTTGTCTTTATACTGTTTTTCATTTTGCAATCCTAAGCATTTAGACTAATAAAAATTAGATGAAATAAGTATGAAATATTTAACTTTCATAGAATTCCACCAACCTCCTCTTAGATATGAAGGTCTTGCTTTTTCCACCATTTACCATTATATTAATATTTTGATATTGTATCAATTCCTTGTCAGTATGATGTATTTCCACTGCAATAAAAATGAGGTGAGGATTGCAAAGAGCCCATAATGAAGCTCGGAGCAAAGCTAATGAAATGTGTATCTATAGACAAACAATAGCACGTCAAGGCCTGAGTACTAAGAGTATGTCACATGTTTCCAAATTTTGAAGAGAAAACTTCTCAGAGAGGCCTTCCCCATCCAACCTATCTAAAATTTCCACCCTTCCTCTTGATATTTGATATCTCCCTTTCATGCTTAATGTTTCTCCTTAGCACCTATCATTATTAAAACAATATCGATATTATCATTTGTCTATTCTTCTATGCTCCACAATGGCAATGAGTTTGTCTGTTTCATTCACTGTCATAGCCCCCTGGCCAGAGCAGTGCCAAAGTATCAATAAATGTTTGTTCAATGAATAAGTGAATGAATATATGAGAAGACCTGAAGGGGCAGAAATCAAAAATAATTATTGTGCTGCGTACTTCACTTTATTAACCCACGCTATGGTCTATTTTACAAAAAAGGAACCTTAAGTTCAGAAAAGTAAGTTGTCTGAAGTAACACAGATAAAAGATAGCCACACCAGGATTTGTACAAAGCTTTTATACAACACCACACGGCCCCTTCTTCAAAGAGGAAATGAGACTTGAATTATTGAGTTTGACCTTTGCATGAGTGAGGAGGAGTGAAGAAGGTAACCGAATTAAAAAAAAAAAAAAGGCAGACATGAAAATTCAGGATTGAATATCACAGAGTGGCGGGAGCCTAAAATTTATGCTGAGATTTATGTTCAAAAAGACAAATGAGAGAGAGCCTCCAAAGGTCCTTGAATGCCAGGATCTGTATTTTTATAAATGAACACTTTCAAACTTTGTTTAAAAAGCAGAACTCTTTGTCATCTGAAATCTTATAGAGAACCCTAATATATTAAAAAGACAAAAGTCTGAGAGAAAAATCTGGAGACAAGACCATAAGTTAGGAAAAAACTATAATAGGTTAAAAACAACAGCTTTAAAAACAGCGATAGCAGTGGAAAAAATTAAAAAAGCACAGATGTGAAAGGTATGTAAAGGAAAACGCAAAAGAACTTGGTGATGGATTAGGCAAAGATAATTGTCAGAGAGGACTCCCAATATTGGCTTCCAACATACCGAGAATGCGGCCATCGTGAGAGAACAAGGAAGAAAAAGGTTTTGAGGACATGATGATGTGACTTCAACATCCTTCACATGCTGGGGTCTCCAACGTTCTGTTCTCATGGCGTTGTTCCCCTTACTCTCTCCCTGATTAGATACACAATCATGGTATTGAAGGAGCTCGGGAAATTTCACCCCAAACTATGACTCCTTGGTATAGGGAATATTTTGATTTCAAGGCCATTCAAGATCAAAAAGCCCTCTATTAAAAGGATTTGTTCTGTAAAATTTGGATTCAGTCAAAAGGCTGCATTCAAAGATCCAGAAGGCCATATGTGGCCCCAAGGCCACAGGTTCCCGACACCTGGTTGGGTAATCACTCTGTGATTCTCCCCATGGGCATGGTAAATAAACCTTTCTCTTAATCTGCCTTAATTGTGAGTTAATCTTTAAATTAGGGGCAGGGAGAGAAGGGGAAGTTTCCCCCTCATCTACAGTATCCACTCCCATCTGAATCATAATGCTACCTAAATCCCCGTGTGGCCCAGACCTCTCTGCCAAACTCCAGATTTCACCTGAGTATCCCGTACATTTCAAATTCAAATATCCAAATCGAGTTCCTCTTCTTTACAACTTGCTCCTCTTCCACCAAAGCTAGACCTTCCATGACCCAGTTTCCTGAGCCACAACCATTTCACACTCCTCCCTGTCCTTTATAACTGTTCTTGTTCCCCCACCCAGTCAGTCACCATCCAACCAGAAACAGCCACACTTCATCACCTCTGATTGGAGCACCTACAATAATCATAATTAGGCACCCTGTCTCCTTGCCTTATCTTTCTAAATGTATCCTCAAAACTCCTGCTAAAATCTGCTCACACCAATCCTCTGTTTAAAATCCTTCATCAGCTTTATTATTTCTTCTTCCACTTCAAATCTTTTATTTTATTTATTTATTTTTTTGAGACAGATTCTCACTCTGTTGTCCTGGCTAGAGTGCAGTGGCATCATCATATCTCACTACAACCTCAAACTCCTCAGGAGATCTTCCTGCCTCAGGCGTAGCTAAGACTGCAGGTGCATGCTCCCACACCCAGCTAATTTTTCTACTTTTAGTAGAAACAGGGGTCTTGCTATGTTGCTCAGGCTGGTTTCAAACTCCTGGCCTCAAGCAATCCTCTCAACTTAGCCTCCCAAAGTGCTAGAATGACAGGAGTGAGCCACTACCCCCAACCACTTTTTTCTCTTAACATGTAACTATTCTTTGGAAAATTTTCTGATTACTTGAGAAATAGGTCAATTCTGGTCCTTGTGTTTACGCTTTGTTTTTATTGCCATTTAAATACATTTCCTGAATTTTTAATTTTTAATCATTAGCCTTATGATCATTACTAATATTTACACTAAAAGGGCAAGGCATCTAATCAGTTTTAGACCTATAAATAACATTAAGGAAAACTTCCATTTATACATCCTTTATTTAAAATGAAAAAGTAGAGGGATTGTGACCTCATAATGACAACTGAAATGTAATTAGGTTAATTCTATTTAATTAAATATGTTCAAAAAACCTGATTGCAAAGCAGTCTCTTTTATTTTGTCTTGGATATGGAAGCTTCTGAAACATCTACAGTTCCATAATACAGAAACCTTTAATAATTAGGCTTTGAAAACCAAAGAGTACTGTTTAAAAGCGCTGTTCTTAACAAATAACTATAAAAATATTTGAATTAGTCAGTGTCCTCATCAGTAAAATAAAGTTTCACTGGATTATCTCGCAGCTTCCATTCAACTTCAAATTTCCATAATTCGAACCCAATGTTAACAACTCAGAGAACAGTTGGTGGGTCCAAACATTTTCTGGCCCTGCATTAAATATTTGCGCAGTATACATAGGCCCAGTATTAGAGCAGATATAATATAGGGATGCACGCCCAAAGCACCACAGGGGTGAGACTGCTGCTTACGGAAAATCCAGAAGGAAGGAGGCCTAGGTTACCTTCTCAAAAGCTCCTCCCAGACTGTACCTGTGTATTCATTTATCATATCTATTTTGAACACTTATGACTTGCCAGGCACTATGACTTGGGCACTGCTGGCACCACAAAGATGAAAAATATGCGGTTAGTATAGTGCCTGACAAAAAATTCACCACCATTCATTAAATGGAAGTTAATAAACTAAGAAGCAGTACTTTAAAAGGAGGAGCTCAAAAGAGGAAATATTACCACAATGTGTGTGGGAAGATCTGGTTTAAAAAGTTTCCTGGAGAAAGTTTTTAGAAGAATTTGAAACCTCATCTGGGACCTGATTCAATCAATGTTAATCAATGTTTTAGGAGTCAAAGGGGGAGTGAAGAAGGATTTTCAAATTTACTTCACATCTTTCTGCATCGTGTGAATCTCTACAATAAGAATATGCAACTTCTAGAACTTAAAATCTATATATTAAATAGAAAATTACAATTGTTGGCTAGGTTGTGGAGAAATTAGAACCCATGTGCATAATTAGTGGGAAAGTAAAATGGTACAGACATATGAAAACAGTATGAAGGGTCCTCAAAAAATTGAAAATAGGAACTGAAAAAGCATTTGATAAAATTCAACATCCTTCATGATAAAAACTCTTAGAAAACTGAATATACAAGGAATGTCCCTCAACACAACAAAAGCCATAATGACAGACTCACAGCTAGTATCACATAGAATGGGGAAAAACTGAAAGCTTTTCCTCTAAGATCTATTACAAGACAAGGATGCCCACTTTCTCCGCTGTTATTCAACATAATACTAGAAGTTCTAGCTACAGCAATCAGACAAGAGAAAGAAATAAAGGGCATCCAAATTGGAAAAGAAGAAGTCAAATTACCCTTGCTGCAGATGATATGATCTTATATCTAGAGAAAACTAAAGACTACCAAAAAAACTATTAGAACTGATAAACAAATTCAGTAAAGTTGCACGATACAAAATCAACATAAATCAGTCTATATGTTAACAGTAAACAATCTGAAAAAGAAAGCAAGAAAGTTATCCCATTTATAATAGCTACAAATAAACCAAAGAAGTGAAATATCTCTATAATGAAAACTATAAAATATCAATGAAAGAAACTGAAGGGGACACACAAAAAATGGAAATATATTCCATACTTGTGGATTGGAGAAACAATATTGTTAAAATGTCTATACTACCCAAAGCAACCTACAGATTCAATGCAATCCCCATCAAAATACCAATGACATTCTTCACAGAAATAGAAAAAACTCTAAAATTTATATGGAACCACAAAAGACCCAGAATAGTCAAAGCCATTCTGAGCAAAAAAAACAAAACTGGAGGATTCATATTACGTGACTTCAAATTATACTACAGAGCAATAGTAACAAAAACAGCATGGTACTGGCATAAGAACAGACAAATATATCAACAGAGAACCCAAAACTAAATCCACATATCTATGGTGAACTTATCTTTGACAAAGGTGCTAAGAACACACAGCAGTGAAAGGATAATCTCTTCACTAAATGGTGCTTGGAAAACTGGATATCCTTATGCAGAAGAATGAAACTAGACCCTTATCTCTCTCCATATACAAAAATCAAATGAAAATGGATTAAAGACTTTAAGATCTGAAACTATGAAACTACTAAAAGAAAGCATTGGGGAAACACTTTAAGACATTGATCTGGGCAAGAACTTCTTGAGTAATACCCCCAAAGCACAGGCAACCAAAGCAAAGTTGAACAGATCAGATCACATCAAGCTAAAAAGCTTCTGCACAGCATAGGAAATAATCAACAAAGGGAAGAGACAACCCACAGAATGGGAGAAAATATCTGCAAACTACCCATCTGACAAGGGATTAATAACTACAATATATAAGGAGCTCCAAAAACTCAATAGCAAAACATCAAATAATCCAATTAAAATGGGCAAAGGGTCTGAATAGACATTTTTCAAAAGAACACATACCAATGGCCAACAGGTATATGAAAAATGCTCATTACTCATCAGTCATCAGAGAAATGCAAATCAAAACTACAATGAGATATCATCTGATCCCAGTTAAAATGGCTTTTATCCAAAAAACAGGCAATAACAAATGCTGGAGAGGATGTGGCGAAAAGGGAACCCTGGTACACTGGTGGTGGAAATGTAAATTAGCACAACCACTATTAAGAACAGTATGGAGGTTCCTCAAAAACTCAAAATAGAACTACTAAATGGCCCAGTAATACCACTACTGGGTATATATCCAAAGGAGGGGAAATCCATATATCAAAAAGATATCTGAACTCCCATGTGTATTGCAACACTATTCACAATAGCCAAGATTTGGAATCAACCCAAGTGTCCATCAATGGATGAATGGATAAAGAAATTGTGGTACATTGACACAGTGTAATATTATATAGCCATTAGAAAGAATGAAATCCTGCCATTTGCAACAACATGGATGGAACTGGAGAACATTAAGTGAAATAAGCCAAGCACAGAAAGACAAATCGCACATGTTATCACTCATATGTGGTAGCTAAAAATTAAAACAATTGATCTCATGAAGACACAAAGTAGAATAATGGTTATCAGAGGCCAGGAAGGGTAGTGAGGAGGGGGGGATAAAGTGAGGGGAGGACTGTTAATTGGTGCAAAAATATAGTTAGATAGAATGAACAATATTTGATAGCCCAACAAAGTGACTATAATCAACAATAACTTCCAATATACTTTAAAATAAGTAAAAGAATGGAATTGGAATGTCCCTAACACCAAGAAATTAGAAATGCCTGAGGTGATGGATACCCCAATTACCCTGATTTGATTAATATACATTGTATGCCTGTATTAAAACATCACCTGTACCCTATAAATATATACAACTAGTATGTACCCATAATAATTCTTAAAAGTTTTTTAAAGTTAAAAATAAAATTATCATATGATACAGTAATTCAACTTCTGAGTATATATCCAAAATAATGAAAGCAAAGTCTTGAAGAGATATTTGTACACACATGTTCATGGGACAGCATTATTCATAACAGCCAAAAGCTGGAAGCAACCCAAATGTTTATCAACAGATAAACAGGTAAACAAAATGTGGTATATACATTTGATGGAATTATTACGCAGCCTTAAAAAAGAAGGAAATTCTGACACATACTACAACATGGACGAACCTTGAGAACACTACGCTAAGTGAAATAAGCCAGTCGCTCACATACAAATACAGTATGATTCTACTTATATGAATCAAATAAGTCATATTCATAGAGCTAGAAAGTAGAATGGTGGCTACCAGGGAATAGAAGGAGGGGAGAATGAGTAATTATTGTTTCATGGAGTTTCAGTTTTGCAAGATGGAAAGAGTTGAGACAGATGGTGGTGTTGGTTGCACAACAATGTGAATTTACTTAATAACATTGTACTGTGCACTTAAAAATGGTTAAGATAGTAAATTTTATATTATGTGTATTTTACCACAATTAAAAATTTAAAAAGTCAATTGAAGCAACTTAATAAAACTCCAAATACATAATAAAGATGAATATTAGTGCTTAAAAAAAGTACTTAAACACCAAAAGATATTCATACTATGTCAATGCCTTTGTCTATACTCAAAGAGAAT
Source organism: Eulemur rufifrons (assembly GCF_041146395.1). Taxonomy (NCBI): domain Eukaryota; kingdom Metazoa; phylum Chordata; class Mammalia; order Primates; family Lemuridae; genus Eulemur; species Eulemur rufifrons. The sequence goes on along the minus strand of NC_091011.1, from coordinate 83,273,047 downwards.
ATCTTTTTTTCAAAAGAAATGGTGCACTGCATGAATAAGCAAATTATTTACTCATGTCAGGTACTACATTTTCATTTCAGAGACAAAAAGTCAATATATTATACTCCACGCTAAAGTATCCCTCCACTGTTAATCAAGTTTAAATGAAACTCTTTATGGATAGCTAGAGACCTAAAGCTGAAATATCAGTATAGCATTAATATTTTAATTAACCACGAATATTCATAGCCATTTATTTCTTTAAAGAACAAGATAACTAAATCATTCTAATATGCAAATTTTAGTACTGACAGGACATCTTACCTTCATCTACATTACAAAAACCAATGCACCCATTCATTATTTATGTAATCTTAGAGTTTTTCAGGTTAACAAGAGCTACTAAACACATGCAGCATTTTCCTGGATGGGGGCAGAGTTAACTGTGGTGTCGCAAAGTCGTTTTGCCCTAGCTATCTCAAAGAGTTGTATTTTATTTTTTCATGATTCCAAACTAATTTCAACACCACCCCAACACCTGTTCTTCACTACAAGCCCAAGAGAACAAGCACAGTGAGTAGAGTGCAATGGTATTAAAGATTTGTTTCCTTGCTTTTTCTTTTAATGCCCTGGGAAATTCTAGCTCTGATGCTGAAAAGAAAGTAAAAAACTTTGACAGCTATGCCAATTGTTTTATAAAACGAACAGTGCATTGCTTCAATTTTCAATCATAAACACATTTATGCAAATAAATTGATAGTTCCCAAAAGAAGGGAAGCGACTCTTTTTGATGCGACAGTACAAATAACCTGTAAACTCAAGGAAATATCAAAAGTACATCACCATGTCAGGGTTTTATACACACTCGCACATTTTAAATCATGTTATTTCAAGTTAGCCATAGTGATAAGAAATATAATAGCTAAAAATTATGTGAGAAAATCTAATTCTCATTGATTTGAGATGTAAAAATATATCCTAAGATCAAAAACCATGTATGTGGATGGAGAAAAAGAAGCCGGATTTTTAAGCACCAAATAAATTATAAGCCATCTGGGAACTACACTCGAGGTTTTTTTTAATAGCATAAAGTGAAAAGATTCCTCTTTTTATATACTGAGGATAGCCAGGTAAATCATGAAAATCCTACTGAGAATATGATGAGAGGTGAAACTGATTTAAAAGGGAGAAATATGGCCAAAAGGAGGATAGAGAACCATGAACTATTCCTTTTAATCCAATGTGACAATCCAATGTGACAATCCTATTACAAAAGTACTATGATTTCAACAAATTAAGACAATGATATAAGAATAACAATTTCATAAGTATATTGAACAAATATTTGCATTTACCTATTGGAGGGTTACAAAAGAACGTCTGCACTATCCTGAAAATCTATAATCTCTACCATGTTGATTTGTCTGCAATTACGAACACTCACTTGCATAATGTGATTGTGCTGGTATTTCATTATGCAATAATGTCCTTCCAAATAAGCCAGATGGATCCATCTTGGTTTCTTTTCTGATTTTAACTTTTTTGTTTTTTTTGGAAGTCAGAAAAATTGCATATGTAAAACAAAACCACCAGCTTCATTCATTCAGTCAATAAATATGTATTGAGTATTTTTTTACACATATGGCCTATGGAAAATAAATTTGAACTCTATAATCCTATTATTAAAACATGGATGAAAACATGATGGTAATTGCTAAATTAGACCAAGAACTGCATACCCTTGACCTTGCACAGCCAACTCATCCAGATTGAGAATGTGACAGGAGGCAACATTAGGAGCAATGGTACTGAACAGGAATGAGGCGCACCGAGGTGCTTCTCCAGACTCTAGCTTAACTTACTGTGTAATCTAAACACTTCACTTACCTTTTGGGGACTTCAGTTATCTCTTCTGCAAAGCAAACTAGACGCTATCCAAAAGACCTTCTAACTTTATAATAATTGGAGTAATTTGTAGGAACAGTTGTCTTAGAAACAGTTATTAGGAGCAATTGAATGTAAATGCTTATGATGGTGATATGGGAACTTACAAAGTGCCATTTTTATACTTCAAATGTTTTTCATAAAAAATATTATTAATGTGAAGGGGTAAAATACAAGTATAAGTTTGTAACTTCGTCATGTTATTTGTTAGCTTCCTAAGGTCTGATGAATACATTAGAGTGAATGTTTAAAGGTAAGTTAAGTAACACATTTTACTTTTCTAATCTATAGTATTACCCAAACTTTAATAAAGGTCTGTCCCAGCTCCATCATTTGTGTAATTTATTCTTTTTGATTATGTCTACCATAAACCATATTTGAAAGAGACTGCCACATCGAAGTTTCTGTGCCTACAAGTGTGGGAGCATCTTCTTCCATTTATTTATAAATGAAAATACATATCCAACCCTCAGTGTATTCTCTTTCTCACTCTTACACACTCACATGTACACATACAGTGAATAGAACTAGAAAGCAAAAAACAAGTTGATTTCATCTTAGCATCTTTTCTATAAGCAGCAATAAATGCCCATTATCACTATCATAAGAATTAGGTTTTTTCAAAAGTGTGTCTTACGATGCCAATAATTCAACAAATGCTGAATTAATAATCATGACAACCACAGATATTTTAAAGGTCATCCTCTCATTTGTCTTCACTGAAGATAAATGGATGAATTTGCCCTAAATCTCAAGTAGTTTGATAAAGACTTGCCGAGTATAGCAGGGCCGGCTGGGTGTAGAGGCCTCACAGTTATCTGTCCAACAGTCCCCTACAGCCCAATATCCCCTCTCTCCATGTTGGCACTGAGTCTTCGCTGAGATGGTTTTCACAGGTCCCATTTCCCACTTCTGACTGTTTTTCGTTTCTACTGCGTGAGCTCACCATTAGCAGTATCTGCGGTGATTGCCACTCTCCCTCCACCCTGGAGAAGCCAGCTTTATAGATTTGGGATTATTGGGCTCGTCTCCTTTGCTCATTTTGGTTTTACTTGTTGTTACTACATTGGCCAATGTAAGAGAATGCTTTAAATAGTTCAAACTCAGCTAACAGATGCCCTCTGTAAGTGGGTTAAATAATATTTTTTAAAGTATAGTAATATACTACATAATGGTAATTTGACTGTGACGGAGACCAGAGATTAAAATGAAAGAAACGAGCCAACCAATCACTTTTCTTAAGGTGTGATCTGCCAATTATCTCAACCAACACAGATCCTAATATTATCATTCTAGGCCATATGTGTAATTCTCGGGCAAAAAATAAACCTTTTAACAAGTCTGTAAGAGCTGTTGGCACCCATTCATGCCAGCCTGCACTAACATCTTGAGAATTCTCTCTGTTCCAAAAAATACATAACAAGGGGGGAGTGGAAGAGGTGGGGGAGAACCTAGCCATACATGTGATTTAGTTATAGGCCCCAAAAAGATGGAAAGATCCAAGCAATTCTTTTAAAATTTGCTAATAGATAATAAGAAAAACGTTGGCAGAGCTCACCACTCATGAGCTGAAAGAGTATGCGGAGGTCCAGAACACTCTCAATATTCACTGTGCCCATCTGTCAGCAACGCAGTCGCCGAACAGAACGAGCAATTACCAAAGCCCTTTTCAGATATAATCTGTCAACCACATCTAGTCCTCCTGCCAAAAGAAATCAGAACTGAGGAATGCAAAAACAGACTGGCCTTATGGGACCGAGGAGAAGTTCATTTGAGATGAACCTGGAGATGAAGAAAGGAAAGGGAAAAATAAGAAGACTGTTATAACCACTCACCAGAATATTTTTAAATTGTATGCCATTGGGTATCAAGGAAGCATGGAAGGAGAGAGGCACCGCTACGATTGAAACCCACCTCACTCTACGGTGCCTATTACAATGTTAATTTCAAGAAATGGTCTACTCATTCCCAGAATTGGTTCTCTGTGGATAATGAACATACTGGATTTACTCCTCTCTAGAGTCATCTCATTACTGTACCCGACCACCAAAGCAGAATTTTTAAATCAAGGAAACTGTTCAATTCAGCAAGTTTTTACAAAATATTTACAACACTTAAAGCGGTATTGTATATGTTATGGACTCACAATTATTTTTAAAGTTAGAGGGGCTCTTTAACCAATACCTCTCTTGTCCGCTTTGTGACTAACTGTTCCTTGCAGTCTAGAACTAAGACTTTATCACCACGATGGTAAATAAATGTGCACTGAAGTATGCAGTATATGGAATGGGTCAGAATCACAAGAGACCAGTATCAGGTGTATGGTAACCCAAGTTTGACGTGATGAAGACTAGGACAATATGGTGGGAGTGAAATTAGGAAGCCACAGAGGTAAATCTAAACGAAAGAGGAAATGAATACATACTGACTGACTTTGGGGAAAAGAAATCACTTTAAAACTTCCTTAACTTGGAATTGAGCACATTTATTTTTAACACGTGTGTATAATCATAATTATTTGAGCCTATGGAGCACTTCACCAATACCTCTCACTGATATAGATAATATAAAAGCACATGAAACAATCAGGTATCCGTTTCACAAATAGTTTCATTTTTATTACATTATCCTTTCCAAAAATTTGTTTCTAACAGATCTGTCATCACCACTGAAGATAGAAGGATCATTTTTAACTCTTAAGACGTTCCAAATCTTTATCAAATAGCATCTCGGCAGGTGACAACCTTTTGGATGTATCTGGGTGCAAGGGGCAGAAACAAAGTTGTAAGGAGAAAAAGATGAAGAGAAGGAGAGCAGCCAGCAGGAGACACAAGTACCATATTCATGAGAGTGATAAAATTTACATTTCTGAGAAGCCATGGCAATGCTGACCAGGAGCTTGAGCATTCATAAATGCAAAGAGCTGATATGTCAGGGTCGAGGCAGCTATCAGTGGTGGCGGGTCAGTAGCCCTAGACAAACCGACTGCCTTATATGCACACAAAGCATATAGTCTTATGAAGAAGCTTATAGTCTAGATTCAGTCTAATTCTCTCCCTAAATATCTAAAAAAGCAGTTAAGTGTGTGTATACTGGTATACGTGTGAACATATATTTAACTATATGCATACAGATTTCACATATGTAAAGACTGTGCACACAGTTATATACAACTATGATATGTGTGCATGTATATACACATGCACGTATGTACACACACAGTCTCTGGCTCCATTCAAGAGTCAGAGCTACTTCTTATATATACTACATACTTTCTACTTATTCATGTCACATATTAGTTATAAATAGTGTATAATCACACAAATTATTAAGGACACTTATTAAAAGTCTTAACTAATAACAATGAAAACAGAAAATATTTTAAATATACTAAATAACTGGAAAAATTATAACATGGAACTAAAGGTACTTCAAGATTTTACAAAGCTGAAGAATCTCTCTTCACGGTAGAAACACAACGTCCTCAACATCTTAATTTGTACTTAACACAGGAACGAACACACAACCCTGATGGTTATGAATTAAACCTCAAGGTGGCTCTAAGCCTATGATGTTCTGCAGGACTGTGTACTTTAGGGTACATTACCACAGCTTCCTAGCTCCCTGATTTCCCCTACAGGAGCTGCCTCTGGTGATTCCTCACCTGGATGGGCCTAAGTAGAGGAACAGAGTTGACGCCTTACCAGAGAGGGTGATGAGAGGCCTGACCACTCCCCAAACTATACTACCTGGCACTGAAGCTGGTCCTCCCGCCACTCTTCTAAGTAGCATTATGGTTTATTTGGACTGATCCCCCCAAAACCTGGGTTCCTATTTGTCAATAACTACTCAATTCACCTCTCCAGATATAAATTTTGTCACGCTGCAAAAATGGGGTTCCTTCCTAATCTAACATTATATGTGAAGCATTGAGTATTATATACATCAAAAGTCAACATATTAACTATACTGGAGATCTAACTGTTCATGCATTACCACAGCTATATGTGACCATACCCTTTCATTTATTTGTTTTAGAATTTGTATAGTTTCAAATTACCTATATCAAGTAAGTGCTTTACCAGATGGTCATATCCTGAAATACTATCTTAGAAGCTAGATAGTGCTTCCTGGTGAGTGGAAGATATCTAACTCAAAAACTCAAAAATAATAGACTGTTTCCCCAAAATAGTCCCCATTTTCATAGTGGGGAATCGAGTTATTTAGCCAGGAAGTGTCTAGTAGTTATGGGAAGCAGGTCAGAAGCCTTTTAAAATCACTATAGACCATATTCAGATATCGCTATTCTTGGATTATTAATCAGCAGTCACAACCATGCTGTTTCAGTGGAATGACATTTAGACACGTCCTAAAACCTTCCCCAGAATCCCAGCAGCTCTTCAAATCAGTAATTTATCTACCTTAAAGTTTATTATTTTACTAAAGTGGTTTTTGTTATGCCAGAAGGAATTCTTACCATATACTCTTTTGTCTACACTTCCTTTATGCTGCTATAACCTTTCAAATGCTAGAAATCTTTCATATACACACAGAAAACTATCAATTCTTTTTAAATTTATATTGTTCAAAGTAAAACGATTATCCAAGCAACTTGGATGTTTATTATTCTTGATTTATTGCTATTTTTTATATTAAGTAAGCTCTTACAAGTTTTCTCCTAAGCTTATTGATTTTTCAGTTCCAGTCTTCTTTTCCAGGCAAGTTCATGTTTTAGTTTGTTCAATTATTCACTGCTACGATTCAGATTTACTGTTTGCATTGCTGCAAATTTGAAGGAGAAATTTGGAAAGCATTCCAGACAAGAATTTAAGTTACTCAAATAGGCTGTAATGATGTATAAACAAAAGACAATACACTGGAGTTTGTATTAAAATACATCTAAGCACAAGTATGACCATTCAGATCACTATCTGCTTTCTTTGATACCTATTGACATTTAAATTATTCATTCATGAATACTACTGCCCTTTCCATTAGATTCTCTTCATCAATGTTTATTTTCAGCCAATGACTCATTAACAAAGAAAATCTCCATGCCTACCTTCCCAGGAAATCCTAATTTTTCTTTAACCTTCTGCTGTGGTTTCAATGTGTCCCCTCTAAAATTGAAGTCTTGCCCATGTGACGGGGTTAAGATTTGGGGCCTCTAAAAGGTGATTAGCCCATGAGGGTTCCTCCCTCATGAATGGTACTAAGGATTTTATAAAATAAGCTTCTTGCAGCTTTCAGTTCTCTTGCTGGAAGAAGCCTGGAAACCTGGGCATTCAATTATGATGGAAAAGAACAATATTAATCTTCATGCATGAAATGCAGAAGACTGGGTCAATAATTTGAAGAGCAATTAATTAAATATTTCATACTATTTTTGGCTCGCTGGAAACAAAACCCAATGTCCCACCATTATGTGTGTATGGGTGTGTCACACACACAAATACATGCATATATATTTGAAATATATTAATAATCCACATATTTTTTTCCTCAGTAGGTCTTCTCATTCTCTATTCTCTTAGTAACACTGGGTTATGCATGCTCAACTCTAAAGTGATATATTTATACTCTGCTTTTAAAACAATATCTTATCCAGTGGAAAATAACTGCCTACTGGTACCTAATATGGGAATTTCATTTACTCATCTGCAAGTTATGTCAACTTATACATTTCATCTTACTTTCAAAACTAAAGCTATGCTCTCAGCAGCTATGCCCTTTGGGCATATCTAATATCTTTGCTGTCCTCTCCATTCAAGTCCTATAGTGTGACTGAAAACTCTCGCTTACTTTCATTGGTTGTACCTAGTGTCCCATCATTTCTCCACAAGATGAAGCCTCTGTATCACCTCACAATTTATTGTTACCTTTCTAGTTATCCGAGGCTTTTGTTTTTTATTAGTACTTGGTCTTTTAAAAAAATCTTTATTGATTATTCTTGGTTCTTTCTCAAAGAGAGTTCCAAAATCATATAGTTGGGAAGTCAGTGTTCTTATATTACTCCACACTCTCGCATCTTGAAACTGGCTCTCAAATTATTTTCTTACTCCTCCCCTCCCTTATCCCTAGATAAAAAATATCAGTAGAAAGTTGCCAGGCTTATACATGTGAATCATATCATCAGATAATCTATTCACACCATACACTAACATTCTTATAACTCAGACTATACCTGTTCTTCTAAATCAATCTTTCAGTCAGTGTTTCATAAAATTAAATTGTTTTAAGATATGTCAAAAATGAGTGCAGTCTAAATATTTTCTTATTCTGAGTCCTGTTCTTTTCTATACACAGAAAGAATTAATCACTCTTTTCTTTGCCTTCCCAAACATCTCTATCGTTGTACTTCTTATGCTTTTGCATGTGTTGTTTTGGAAATCCTACCCATCCTACTGAGATAAAAAATGCCCTACAAGGACATCCAGCAAAGTTCCTTACACATAAATGATACTCAGTAAAAGTTGGTTGCATTAGTGAGGTAACAAATAAAGCAAAGTCAAAGCAGAAGCCAAATTATTTCCTCATAATTTATACCTTGATAATTTCCAAATGAATTAAAAACTTAAATGTAAAAAATGAAACTGTGAAAGTAATGAAAGAAATCATGATAAAATTCTTTATAGTATAACCTCAGCTGGTGGAAGTCTTTTATAACTGTGTCACAAGCATAAAAGCCATAAAAAAGCCTATTGTATTTAATAAAATAAAAATTAAACTTTTCTGCATGGTGAAAAATGTCAGTGTATAAATGGGAAAAAATTGGAAACTCATAACTCAAAGTGCTACATTCCCTGATTTAAAAAATTCCAACAAATCAACAGAGGGGAAAAAGAGGCAATTAAAAATTATTTAAAAGAATATAAACAGACAGGTCACAAAAAAGGAAATATAAAAAGTTCTTAAATGCATGAAAAAAGGTTCAATCACATAATTAAGAGAAATATAAATTCAAACTAAAATAAAATATTGATTTTTACATATCAGAATGGGAACGAGTCAAGACTTTGATAACACAATCTGTTGGTAAAAATGTGAAGAATGAAGAACATTGCTTGGTGAAAATATAAACTGGTGCAACCACTATGGTGGGCAACATGGTAATGCTATGCTTGGATGTCGCCACCATGACTCATGTAGAAGTTTAATTTCCATTGTAATGGTGCTGAAAGGTGGGACCATAAAGAGGTGATTAGGTCACGAGGGTTTTGCCCTCACAAATGGATTAATGCCCTCAACACGGGAGTGGGTTAGCTGTCATGGGATGGATTGGTCTCTGATAAAAGGATAAGTTCAGCCCCATTTCTTTGTCTCCTGTGCTGGCTTCTGCCTTCTATTCTTCTGCCATGGAATGCTACTCATCAGATGCCCTCGCCATGCTCTTGGACATCCCAGTCTCCAGAACCAAGAGGCAAACAAACTTATGTTCTCTATAAATGACCCAGTCTGTGGTATTCTGTTAGAGCAGCAGAAGACAGACTGAGACGGGCAGTGTCCCTCAAAACTACAAATGCACAGACCACTTGACCCACACATTCCACTGCCAGGAATTCATCTCACAGATAATATTCACACATGAGAGAAAGGACATTTGCACTGCAGCACTGCTTCTGATAACAAAGGATTGGAAACAACGTGAATGTCCATTAGTAGGGGACTGATTATATAAATTATAGTACATCAATGCAATGAAATACTCTCTTTCCATAATAAAGAATGAAGAAATAAAACTCCATGATATACAAAATGAAAAAAAAAAATCAATGTTCAAAATACTGTGTATAATATGTTACCAGTTATGTAATATAGAAGAAAAAGAATATACATATATTTGCTTATATATGCAAAAAAATCTCTGAAATGGTATACAAGAAACTAATGGTATCAGTTGCTTGTGGGAAAGATAACATGGTATCTAGCAGACAGGAATTGCTGGGAGACATTTGCCATATACACTCTTATACTTTTGAATTCTAAAGCATGTGAATGTATTACCTATTTACGTTGACTTTTACAGAATAATAAAATTGGTATTCTTAAGGTATATTAAAAGGTTAAGAAGAAAGAAGGAAGAAAAAAAGTCAAGTGACTTTATGGTCACATTAATACATTTAATGAATGCATAAACACGTAAAAAACATTTCTATTTTTCTTGACATTCTGTATGATTTTATATATACGCCCAGGTTTGTTATTAGAGATATTCTAAACCTTCAGTATAATGTCATGTCTACAGAAACATAATCTTCCAATATAACAAATTTGCCTACACATAACTATAAAATCCTTTAAACATTTTTTACTAGAAGCATTTACCAATGGCAGTCATCACTGGTTCTTTTCACAAATATTAACTGAGCATTTACTATGTGAAAGGCGCTGTTTTAGGCATTAAGGGTAAAATAAACAACAAAACAGGAAAGGTCCCTGCAGTTGTGGAGCTGACAGTCTACTGGGTAGCAGACCAAGTAACCAAGTTCAAATATGCATTTTCCTGCCCACCATGAATCAGTGATACTTCTTGATCAAAAAACTCAATTGACTTAGAGGATATGTTAACAATGGCTTCAGAACTTACCCACTAAATTCAGGATTTGAATTTTATTAATCCTAATGCTATTTTAGCTTACACCAAAGTGCCTACTACATAGTAAGCCATGTTTTATGTGTACTCTGTTATATCATGCTCACAACAACCCTATGAGACAGGTAGTATTATTATTTCTACCACACAGGTGAGAAAATCCAGGCTTGCATGGGTTAGAAAACTGCCCAACTCTAAAGACCATGCAATAGCCACTCTCTATATTACCTCTTATATGACTTTAATTTCTGGCCTCTGACTTAGAGATTATAGATAAAGTACAGATTTGGCCCTTGGTCCTCTGCCTCCAAACTCAAGAAATAATTTCTGTCATTAAAAGGCTATAAATCTGGACTGGGCACGGTGGCTCATGCCTGTAATCCTAGCACTTTGGGAGGCTGAAGCAGAAGGATCACTTGAGACCAGGTGTTTGAGACCAGCCTGAGCTAGAATGAGACCCACATCTCTACAAATAGAAAAAATTAGCTCAGCATGGTGATGTGTGCCTGTAGTCCCAGATACTTGGGGGTCTGAGGGAGGAGGATGGATCGCTGGAGCCCAGGAGTTTGAGGTTACAGTGAACTATGATGACACCACTGCACGCTAGCCTGGGAGACAGAACAAGACCCTGTCTCAAAAAAAAAGAAAAAGAAAAAAGGCTATAAATCTGAAATTCATTAAGATGAAGCACAATTAAAATCATGCTAAAAAAATGAAATCTATATCTTCATTTAGGCCATTGCATTTATTTACATACTTTTATAAATGATACTAAACTCATGTTCTTTATTTTGAAGAATTACATCAGATATCTATAATCCCCATTAAATTGTCATTATTTGGACACTAACATTATTGCATTATATCTCGGGCATATTTTGAACTCCCAGAGAACCTTACACCTTGTGCTACAGTTATTTGCAAATGATTGTTAACATGCTCCTCGGTTTCATCCAGCTGTAGGTATTAAGAGGTTCTCAAAGCGTGGTCCTGAACAGTAGCATCACCTGGGAGGGCACTCTTTTGCCACGTCAATTCAAACATGTCCCACCTCAGACTAGGTTTTCCAGATTGAACAAAAGCAAAACAAAACAAAAAAGAAGATGCCCAGTTAAATTTGAATTTCAGATAAACAATTTTTTTTGGTATAGATTTGTTCCAAATATTATATGGGACATAGTTAAGAAATCAGTTCTTATATATCAGAAATTCAAACTTAATTGGGCATCCTATACCCCCCATGGCCCTCTGGCAACTCTACCCCAGGACTGCTGAATCAGAGAGTCTGAAGGTGGATTCCAGCAACCTGTGTTTTAACAAGTCCACCAGGGGATCTGTAATCAAGTTTGGGGTCTAAGTTACAAACCCCATTCCTTTGAGTGGGTGGTTTCTCTAATTGCCAACATATTTATTGAACATTCACTATGTCTCAGGCACTATTTTAAGTATTGTTCGTGGGTTTTCGCTTTCAATGATCATAAACAACCCCATGGGGTAACTGGAATTATTGACTGCTGTCATTTCACAGATGAGAAAAGTAAGAGTGAGGGAGGTTAAGCACAGGATCCACCATGTTTAGGAGAGCTCAACATGGTTATGATCTCCCCTGTCAACCCCAGCAGGCATGTCTAGCCCTTGGGAACTAGCGTCTCCTTTGGCTCCTAATTAAGTTATGTTTCCCATGAACACTAATCCATTTTGCTGTGGTTCTGAAAATGGAAACAGTCTTTCCTGAGGCCACCAATTGGGATTCCAACTAAAACTGGGCATCTCAACACTACTACTCACCAAATTACATTTGTATTGCAATTCCCCACTCACCATGTTAGAACCCTACATCATTTGTATTTGGCTGAATGAAGCTTGAGTTCATGGAACCACTGGACTACTACGATTCAGACTGCTGGAACTGGCCTTAGCAATCCAACTCACAGGCCTCAGGTTGTAGTTCCAGAGCAACTTATAGCTAAGCTCCCAGGTAGGACGTATTTCCTCTGACTGAGAGTAGTAATAATGTGTTTCCTCTTTGTCTCTCATATTACATGTCAAAAGCCTTAAACATTACAAATCCTACAAAATATTAAATGAACAGTAAAAAATCTTAGCCGGTCTCCTATTAGTCACCAAAATTCAGCATTTTGTCTGGGCCTTATCCTCAAAATTGATCACTAAAAATTGGTTTAGTTAGGTTAAAGTTGATTTGGTTAAAGGTATGTCATAAAGTAACTAAAACATCTTTATTATATTTAATTGCCTGTTAAAGTAAATGGAGAAAGAGGACAAAAAAAAAAAAAAAAAAAAACAAAGAATTTTGACTTTGACCTGCCAATGTGCAGGCAAAATAAAAGAATTTCTATGAAGCAAATTATCTTTCCATAAAACTCAGTTTGACTCATACTCATATGTCAACAAGAATAAACATTCTCAGTGCCTTCATTTCTCTCTAGGGTAACTCCATTCTACAGAATCACTCCCAAAGGAGTAACACGGCAGGGAAATTCAGCTGGACAAAGTAGCTGATGTCAAAAGATGGTGGTTTCAATATGTAATTTAATTCCTGGCAATTTTGTAGAAACAAATCTATCTTTACCTAATTTATAATTCATGTCAAAAGGGCAAACAAGTATATTTGAATCATTATGTTTTAAGGCCCTATTTTGCAAGGTCTTCATCTAGTCTAAGATTCATTTAAGTTTCTCAAACTAATTTATGCCACCGAGTTTTACCAAATCCATTCCAATGAAAACATAGAAAAGACAATGTATCAGACGCCTCCCACTTGCGCCACACGTAACTAGGCTACAGCTGGTGCAGATTAAATTCAACTGTTAACAGGTGCTTGGAGGAAAGGCTTTAGCAGTAAGCACACTTGTCTTTAGGTTCTTAAAAATAACCAAAGCATCTTAATTTTTCTACATAAGCACATGCATCTGACCCAGGCAACTGTAGGCAAGAGGAAATACAGTGACATGTAAGGATGGAGGAGAAATAGAGGAATTAAACCAGAAACCTCAGTGGCAACAGCAGCTGCAGGGTGATTAAACTCAATGCTTTACAGATGTTCATGAGAGAAAGCTAATTTGCCCACTTTGGATTCACTTTTTAAAAACATACATTTCTTGAGACTTAAAAAAAAAAAAAAAGCCCATTTTCATTCGAGATATTTTAATAATTAAAAAACGTCATTTTCCTTCCAACACTTCAGTCTCTTTCAATTTCATATGCCATTTAAAATGGCCGTGAAAAATGACCACCAATGCCAGAGTATGACGACCCACCAGCACAAATCAAACAAACGAAATATCACACCCTAAAATACAATACTCAACTTCCCGAATGCTGACCACAAATAGTCCTCCCTTGGCCTGAAATAGCCATTTTAAATTAAAAAAGTGGCACCGAAATGTCCTAAATGATTTCATTCTCCTTTCATGACTTCATGCGTCACCACAGTCATCCCAGAAGACCAGTGCAGTCCTAATGTGCCTTTCTATTATTAAAATTAATTAGGAAAGTATTCAGTTTGGCCACAGGAGGGCTAACAATACAAAAATGTGATGACTCAGGGACTAAAAATTAAAAGCTCTTATTAAGAAGCATGAGGATTACTAAGGACACATTAAGATCCTTTTATTTCAGATTTCAGAAGTAACAAGGTCCCAGTATGATACATGAACCCCATAATGCATTAGCTGTGTCGTTAGAAACTACAATGACTCAATGCCCTCAATCTTTCTTTCAATTTGTTGCCTTCGTAGGAAACAAGAATATTTCAGCTGTGCTTATCTGAAACTAATTGCAATTTTCCAGCTCTTCGCACCCTTGTGAAAACAGCTACAGCTAAAATAAAGCTAATATTTTTCCTAGGTAAGAAAGAACTCTGTTTGGCAGGGGCACGCCATAACTGCTGAAGCAATGAGACCTAATAAAAATGACAAGTCTAGGAGTGCCAGATGAATGGGATTTAGAGAACCATGTTAACCAGAAGCACAGGGCGGCAATGCCAGGGGAGTGGAGGAACCCAGTCATGGAGGAACCCAGTCATGCAGGACCCAGGAATCAGAGCAGCATCGCGAGTCTAACCCAGAGGTCAGGCTATGGGCCAGTGAGACTTCTGTCGCCTTCTCATCACAGGAGCAGAAACCAATCCCCGGGCACAGGCAGCGAGCAGCAGGACAGAAGTGGCTCTCTTAAGAGAGCAAAGACACCCTTCACAGAAGCTCAACTATTTCTTCACAGTAAAAAGCAAATAAACAGAGATACAGCAAGTCCTCAATGTTGTCAATGAGTTCTCAGAAACTGCGACTTTAAGCAAAACAGCATAGAATGAAACCAATTTTCCCATAGGCTAATTGATATAAACAAGAGTTAGGCTCCTACCGCATATTTCTGGTCACAAAAATATCATCAAACTTCTAAATAAAGACCAAAACACTTTTACTATTAAACACTGAAATAAACGTGAGCTGTACACACATTTAAGAGAGACTAACAAAAACAAGTAAGAACACTATTTACCTGCTTATTCCAGTTTTATGGTCTCGGGTGCCCAGAGCCGGTCCCAGAAGCTCAGGGCCCAAGGCAGGCACCAGCCCTGGGTAGGACGCTGTCCCATTGTAGGGCGCTCACACACACCCACTCACTCACGCTGGGACAATCCAGACCTGCCAATTCACCAAATGCGCACAGCTCTGGGATGTGGGAGGAAACTGGAGTATCCTGAGAAAACCCACAGACATGGGGAGAATGTGCAAACTCCTCACAGGCAGAGGCTCCCACCAAGAATCTATTTTTTTTTCTCATCAACATTGTAAGGAAATGACTGTCAATGAAATGACATTATTCAAGAACCTGCTATAGCATCAGTATTCCAACTCAACGAGGAATGCCAAGGCAATTCAGTCAAACAGTCAAGCAATGGCATTTAAAAATGATGGAAAAGTTTTCAGGGTTTCCAGGATGCTTTTCTGCACTGTACAGGTGACAGGCAAGGAGGGGTAATGGCTTCATAGAAATCCTCGAGGGAAAAAAATGAAGAATAAATTAAGGGCCACAGAGAAACACCAGTTAAAGAGGATGTAGAAGAACTTATTTCTATATCATACAAAACTATGCTTGTACAAGTTAAGAGATTTTCAAGGGTGATTTTTATCTTATTTGCAAAGGTAAATAGTGTTGACTGACTACTCAAAGGCCATTCCGATGCTGCTTCCCCAACACAGATGAAGAAGCCAGTTGCTTTCTTGGCAACCTCACCTACGTGGAGAAGAGGTCATCTGACAAAACAGAAACAGAGGTGACCTGAGAAAGCTTGCATTTTCCTGACCACAGGGGGACAAACCGACATCTTGTTACTTACCCTCTTGCCTCAAACATGAACATAAGGACTGTCCTAGCAGTGGCTATTTTGTTACCACCAGAGAAAGGCCAAAAGAATTGGGTAGAATCATCTAGGACTTCATCCAGTATCTTCAAACTTCTTTGATTATGAGTAAGAACAATAAAACCATATTGTTACCAGGTTTCCTGTTACTTACAAGTGAATGCATTCCTGACTCAAACACCAATTCGAATTCTAAACATTTAAACCCTGTGGAAGACAGAGCACCCTCATATGCCAAAATGTAAATAGTTATCCCTGAATGGCAGGATTATGAGAAATCTTTATTTTCTTCTTTTCTTACCTGTGTTTTCTAAATTATTATTATTCTATGAAGCCTTATTTGATTAAGCAGAGATCAGTAATGAGTATTCATTTGACATCAATATAGCTCTGTCAGCCTACTTTAACATAAAAGAAAAATTTTTTTCAAAAGAGAGGCATGCCATGATGCTGGAAAATAAATCTCAAAATAAGAGGCCACTTTTCTACTTAGAAAGCTATAAATTCAATATGTTCCCATCAAAAAACATGGGAAGTGTAATGCAACTTGACATGCTGATTCTAAATTTCATCTGGAAGAATATATGCCAGCCAATAACATCTTAAATGGGGGAAAAAAAAAAAAAAATCATGAGAAAGTTCCTGTCCCACAGTTTTCTAAGCCCAACAGAAAACTATTAGTAATTGACACAGCACTGAACTAGAACAAGCATGGATAAACCGGTAAATTACTACATAATTTCTAGAGGCCCCAGAATGAGACCCGTGTACTTAAGGTGCAGAAAGCATCTAAGGAAGAGTCAGCCTTTCATCCCTGTGGTTCTGGTCAGGGCGGGCTGTATTCTTACATGACTTCATTTCCAGGACCCAAGGGCAGCTGACCCAAATCTGAACTTTTTGGACTGAAGATCAAAAGAATCAATCTGAGTAGACAAAAGGCTCGGGAATCATTTTTAAAAAGACAGTATATAGTGAGAAAGAATAATGAAGCCAACATGTAGAAAAGAGAAGAAATGAGAACTGGAGAGAAAGAATAAGAGAAAGAGAATGAAGCCTCTTGGTATCATAGCTGTTCCCAAGGCCTACTCACGTTCCTGTTCTGTGGTTCTCAGGAAACGCCCACTCTCCTTAATAATTACCCCATTTAGCTTAAGCTCACTAAGCTGGGTCTTTTTCACCCAAAGTCAAGGAATTCTAATTACACATTTGGAAACTAGGACATACAGTGCATTTCAAATCACTGAAAAATGGCAGAACCTGGCCAATAAAAGGTGTTGGGACACTCATTTTACATCAGAAAAAAAATTAAGTTAAAGTTCTATCTTACATCTTACACAAAAATAAATTCCATATGGATCAAAGACCTAAATGTAATATGAAAGAAAGTGAACTAAGGAGTCCAGGGAAAAAAAGTGTTTGTTTTTAATATTGAGGTACAAAAGGCTTAACTAAATTAAAAAACCAAGAAGCTATAAAGAAAAATAAAGCATTAATGACACAAAGCATTATACTTTTGTGTAATGATAGATACTATTTAATATAAAATAAAGTTTAAAAAATAAGCAACAAACTGTGAGAAAATAATTCGCTACACCTAGGAAAGAATATCCATGTATATAATATGAATATAAGCAATCAATAAAAAGTACAGAAAAATGGTGAAGGGATAAGAGCAAGCAATATGGAAAGATGATAATAGTAATATTAGGAAATAAGCACCAAATGCAAACCAAAGTAAAAGTCCAAAGTTTGGGGTAATTGGTTTAACTGCTTAAAATCATAGATCTTTAAAGCATTTTGTGTAACTACTATATATTATAATGAATTTCTCCTTCTGTGCCCTTTATCCTTAAAATAATAAGGAAATCTAATGTTGGTCATAGGTAACCCCGGAGGACAGCTGGACACAGAATTTCCTCCTCTGCCCCTCAGGCTTCATCGGAGGCATCAGCATTAGCATTTCTCCTCTGAGCAAAGGAAAGTTTATTAAATGATTTGAAGTGTTAACTCTCTGGTTCCACTGAACACAATTTAGATTTCCTATCTCTTCAGTGAGCATAACCACAGCCCCTGGGGGAAAATTGTCAGAAAAAAATTAAATCTATATTAATTCCCTAAAATTGAAAAAAAAAGATTTAAAGAATTATGTGTAACATTTCTTTATAATTTCCAAAACTATTTTTCTACATTAAGAGTGGGGGGTAGATTAAAGACATTTTTCCAATGTTTAACACACCCCTCTCGCCAGTGCCTCAGGTACTTCATGAACTTAAAGTATTTTTGTACATTTAATCAAGGAAATTGATTATTGCGATGTTATACATAAAAATGAATATAAAACAAAGCATGTAGTAACTCTTTTAAGTTATAGCTGAATTCAAAGAAGCCACAATTCTGATATTTTATTAGATTTCCCTTTTACATATTTTCTAGGATTTACATTTATAACAGATTCTAGGGCAAAAATACTTTCATTAAAAAAAGACCACCATACCCCTGTCAGAATGGCCCTTATTAAAATATTAAAAAACAACAGACAGTGGTACAAATGTGGTAAAAAGGGAATGCTTATTCACTGTGATTCCTCAAAGAACTAAAAGTAGAACTGCCGTGCTACCTAGTAAAACCACTACTGGGTTTCTACCCAAAGGAAAAGAAGTCACTATATCAAAAAGACACATGCACGCCTATGTTTATAGCAGCAAAATTCACAATTGCAAAGATAAGGAATCAACCTAAGTGCCCATCAACTAATGAATAGATAAACAAAATGTGTTATATATAGTATAGAGTACTACTCAGCCATAAAAAAGAATGAAATAATGTCTTTCACAGCAACTTGGATGGAACTGGAAGCCATCACCATAAGTGAAGTATCTCAGGAACAGAAAAACAAATACCACATGTGCTCACTTATGAGTGGGAGCTGAATAATGGGTGTACATAGTCACACAGAATAGTGTAAAGCATAGTCCCCAAACTTTTTGGCACCAGGTGGAGCTCAGGCAGCAATGCGAGCAATGGGGAGCGGCTGCAAATACAGATGAAGCTCTGCTCGCTCGCCCACGGCTCACCTCCTGCTGTGCGGCCCAGTTCCTAAGTTTCAAGGAAGCTTTCATGGAAGACAATTTTTCCACAGATGGGGGCAGGGGTAGTGGAGCTCTGCTGCCTGGTCTGTGGCCTGAGGGTTGGAGACCTCGGGTATAAGGGACTTTGGAGATTCGAAAGGGGGACGGTGGGAGGAGAGTGAGAGCTCAAAAACTACCTATTGGGTGCAATGTATACTATTCAGGTGATGGGTACACTAAAAGCCCCCCCACCATACAGTTCATCCATGCAACAGAAAACCACTCGTACCTCCTAAGTCTATTGAAATAAAACACAAATTAAAAAAAAGAATCAAAAAGCCAGCTAGCATTTCCTTTCAGGAAACATTTCACCATAGCTGTTTTAACAGGCATATTTCTGCTTTGATCAAGGAATAAAAAGCAGGTGAATTAACAAACATATGACACAGGTCAGAAACAATGCGTGAGAAGAAAACACTTATCATACTAACTCCCCATGTTTGTGCTGTTTTAAGTGCAATGAAGAAAGGACTGTCGGGCTTGTGCAGTTAGTATTACTCCACAGAACTCCATAAAAATCACGCATGTTTTATTCACCACACACCTTATCTCAACACCCTGATGAGTCCTAGGAGTATGAATCTAATAACTCCATTTATCTAAAATAAAATACTATTTTTTTAAAGTTCATGAAAAATAGAAAGCTTTAATTTCAAAATCAAATCACTAACCCTGGGCCCATGAAATCACTAAGATATTAACAGGTATGTGACATGTACAGTTTAACGGGCAGAAAACCAATTTGCCACCTAACAAGTACTGTGTGTCCACTAAAAACAAAATAAAACTAAAAAATAAAGTTTAGTGAATGAAAACAAAAGCAACCTAAGATTTTTGTGTCTGTTTTATTTGGGGTAGAGGTGGGATGTGGGGGAGGGAGGAGAAACCAGCGGGTGTTGAAGAGTGTGTGACGAAGACAACATTCTGGAAAAGTCACATTGACTAAAAGCTCTATTAGCTATGTTACAGAAACAGGTACCTGTCTCCTTGGTCAAACATTCCAGTTAAGGGCTTTAGGCTGGCTGCTCCTTTGTGAAGAGCTCAGTGACCACCATGATGCTGAGGTGAGAGGCACATAGAAATTGTAAAGGAGGCCCATCGTCTATCTAACCACATTCACTCTGTTTTGCTCTGACTTCTTCCACTCATATCCACTCATCCATGCACTCCCTCGCTCACTCACTAAACCAGAGCAAAGCAGAAAGGGTTTAAGAAGGCCCTGGGCAGGGAACACAACCCAGTCCTTGGGAACCAGGAGAGTCTCCTTCCTGGCCTGGCTCCAGCTCCTCTCACTCCCACGTCAGAGTGCGGATTCCCCTGAGATCAAGTCCTTAGTCCTCTGCTCTTGAACTCTCCCGCTCCTTCAGCATTTCATCCATCATTTCCACCAACACCCACAGAAAAATACTCCATTAGTGCCTTATCTCCCTCACATCCAGCCCCGTAATTCTTCCCAAAGTGCTTAATTCCTATCATGATACTCCCTTAGCAGGTCTCCAACATCTAAGCAGAAATGCTTTTCGAACACACTGAAACTAGATTGTGTCCTCGCCGTGGTATGCCATTTTTTGTTTCTTTAAAAATCTGACATGCTATATTCTATTACAGTAAACTTGGCATTTACATTTTCTTTCTGGACGGTGTGGGAGTTATGGACTTGGCAGTGACGTAGGGATTGAAGATGGATAAGGGACAATAAGGAAGTGGACACTATAATCAAGCTAATCTTAACAAAATGGGATGAAAAAAAAAAGTAGGGCAAAAAAACCTCCTCTCAAAATAAGAAGAATTAACTCAAGATATGTATGGAAATTCCATTTAGGATAAGAATCTGCGACAGGAAACAGCCAGAAGGGACTATTTGTAGTGAAATACAAGCCATTAACTTGAGCCAAGCTAACAGCAAATGACTGCAGTGGCAACTGCTGGCTGCAGATAATTAGTTTAGAACCTATTTTAACATGAATATTTTATCGTGCAGCACAAAACTCGTTATGGAGAAGAATTAGAGAGCCAGGACATCTGAAGGCTCTGGAGAGGTGATCTGTCAGGCCCCAATAAAGAGCCTTCTAGGAGAAAGCAGGTTTAGTGATTCGGCAAGACTGGATTTCATTAAAGTTACAACAATCCATTAAGAACATATCTGGTGACAAGTTAAAGCGTACAGGTACCAAGCTGCACTGCGACAACTTCACTATGGGCAACAACTGACAGGAAAAATGAAGTTAGTGGAAAAAATCATCTCAAGTGATTATAATTTTCCAAGTGATGCACACATCCTATTTCCGTCAGAAACAACCTGGCCAATTCTCTCAAAAAAGCATAACTACCTTACACAAAAAGGTGAAAATTTTAAAATTTTCCAAGTAAAAATTGCATTTTGTATGGTATGCAGGAGTATGCCAAACTGGAATTTTTATTTCAAAAATATTTATATTAGGCCGGGCGCGGTGGCTCACGCCTGTAATCCTAGCACTCTGGGAGGCCAAGGCGGGTGGATCGCTCGAGGTCAGGAGTTCGAGACCAGCCTGAGCAAGAGCGAGACCCCGTCTCTACTAAAAATAGAAAGACACTATATGAACAACTAAAAATCTATACAGAAAAAATTAGCCGGGCATAGTGGCGCATGCCTGTAGTCCCAGCTACTCGGGAGGCTGAGGTAGGAGGATCGCTTAAGCCGAGGAGTCTGAGGTTGCTGTGAGCTAGGCTGATGCCATGGCACTCACTCTAGCCTGGGCAACAAAGTGAGACTCTGTCTCAACAAAAAAAAAAAAAAAAAAAAAAAAAAAAAAAAAAATTTATATTAATATATTGAGCATATAACAGCTAACAAACATGGTTAAGAGTCTTACGTGCGTTATCTCATTTAATCCTCAGAATGAGGTGGGTACCACCACTGTCCTTATGTTTTAGATGCCAAAATAGCAAAATGATGCCAAAGTAAATAGGTCTAAAATCATACAGCTGGAGCAGCAAAGCCAAAATTTAAACCCACGCGGTCTGATTCTAAAGTCTCTGTTCTTTCTATGTGTATTTCAAATGACCTTAGGGGGTTCTGAATATATTCTTAGAAGAAGAAGGTAAATGTCTTTGAATTTTATTAAACAAGTAAAAATAAAAACAGAGGCATACACATATTACTCAAAAAATTACTCTTGTAAAGAAAAAATGTAGCTTAAAAATAAAGCTATAGGTAGGTAATCTTTGAGGTTGAGACATGAAATGTCTTACCTGGCAAAATAGTTAACACAAAGCTAATGTACTACTTATCTTCTTAACCAGTACACACTCTGTGACCAGCCAAGGAAAAAAGGCATTTTAATTACTGCTAGTTTTTCAGTCTACTTAGATGCCTCAGTCTATGCAAAGAATAGTCAAGTCTAGTACAGTCCCTTAGGCTGATGGGGACTCGACATTTGTTCACTGTTATTTAAATAAATAACTTGCCCAGGCTATTCTGTGTTGTAGAAATTAATTCATACCTCAGGGGGAATTACAGGCTAGATTCAATTTTTCCAATAGTTTCTAATCCAATGCTTTCCCAAATATTTTCTATCCATAGCAGTCTTGCAGGTTTCTATATGCTTCAAGACACACTGCTATACCTAAAAGAAGCTAGAAGATGAGGCATCTTATGAATGTTAATCCATAGTTTGATTCCACAAATACTACATGTCATGTGCAAGGCACAGGGTTATGTAAAATTAGTAAAACATAATTTCTTGCCCATAAAGATCTCACAGTATAATTGCAAATACAAATGTCTAAATAAAAATTTATAATATGTTGTGATGATTGTTATAGAAGGAGCTACTGGGATAGGAAAGAGAAGACAGTCTCTGAGGGGTGAGGTGGGGCTGTATCGACGAAACATGATATGCAGAATGCTAAAGGATGCCTATAGCAGAAGGCCTAGGAAAGGATAATTTCAAGTATGGTAACGCGGAGAAAATGACAATGGCCACAAAACCTAAAACCTGAAGTGAGCCCTGTGATTGGCATTCTAACACACAGCGATTTTGTTAAAGGGAAAACATCAATTTAGTAGCATTTTGAAGCATAGATAAGGCAGGTTGGTATAGATACTGCCCCAGCACTTGATGAAGGTTGGAGAGAGCAGAGCAATAGACTTCTCTACCAGAGATCAATTTATTTTGAAATTGACAAAGATTATAACAACAATTCTATTTTTGGCATAGAGAGAAACTTGGAATTTAAATATATATGGCTGTTGTGTTGACATTTACAAGATTCTTGATACTCAAATCATATTAACAAGAAAGACTTCTAGAAAATAGTATTAAATTAATGCAAGATAAAATATAAAATTTCATCAATCTACAGAAGCTTGGTCTATGAAGATTTTACTGCTCTCAGAAATAGGCCTAGGCTATAATGTTACCATCTTCTTATAGATATTCCCACCTAACATGAGATATAAAATATGACTTTAGAAAAGCTAATATACAGAAGTCAAAATTTACATAACAGATAAACTATGAAGTTATTCAATACATAAATTGAATTCTTCACTTTCAAGATAGCTCACCTATCCATTCCTTCAAACACCATATTTCCTAAGAAATTTACATAAGATTTCTTTAAAATTTTTTATTATCTATATTATATAAAATTAGAATGCTTATAGATATACATAAAATTCACTTATCAGGCAAAGTACAAATTTATGCCCCTTAGAATAGACATGAGTAGAGGCAGGCGGCACTGGTGACATGCTACATCAGAGATAAAGGCCTACTGCAATTTCAAATTCTCCAACAGCAAAATAAAACCTGGGATCACTTCTCACTGCGTCGGGAACAACAGAAAATCAAACTGGGTAATACTGTCTGTCTCTCCCCCGGCTGCCAGCCCCATTCCTGGCTCCCACTATCTGGCAAAAGGGGAGAAAAATTAAGGGATAAAGTCATATTTAAGATGAGTCTTGAGAGACAAATCAGATTTTATTGAGTAGAAACATAATGAGGTCAGAAAGAAGAAAGGATTTTAGGTAGAAATAAGAGAAAATGCAAAGGCATGTAGGTGGCGAGTAGACAGAGCTTGAGGAATAGCAGAGTATTAATAGTTCAGGGAACGAAATGGGAGGAAGCAGAGGAAAGAGAAAATAAAGGCTAGAAGAGTAGACAGGTGGCACAGTAAAAAAGCCTCGAAAAGGAAAGTAACATATTTAGAATATTATTTCGGGACTACTCAACACATTCTATAAAAGCAAGAGACAGGGAATTTATTTAGTAGAAAATAGACATAACCCACATGTGAGATAGCAAAAGGCCAGTTGGGACATAGGAATAAAAACTTATGTAAATTACAGACACATTATAATTAATAACACGCTTTCCATATATATCATGCTTTATAAGACACTGCATATGCATTATCTTATTTGATTCTCTTAACCATCCTGTAAAGTAAGTGGGATATATAATATTGTCCCTATTTCATTAATAAAGAATCGGTGCCTGAGATATTGTAACTTGCCCACTCGTAAATGGCAAGAGTAGTTAAGTTCTGGGGCTAGGTGCATGTTAACTGAATGATCCTTCAATTATACAAAAAGCAAATGGATCAGACATGAGAAAAGGTAAGTTTAAAGAGGAGGGTAAACACAACAGTAAATATACCCATTAATGGCTAAGATGCACCTTAATTGCAGAAACATTTAAATGGGAAAAGGATGATTTTTTTATTATCAAGAAAATACGGTGCTTCAATTCACAATTGCAAAGATGTGGAAACAACCCTAGTGTCCATCAATACATGAGTGGATTCATAAAATATGGTATATGTATACCATGGAGTACTACTCAGCTATAAGAAACAATGGTGATGTAGCACCTCTTGCATTTTCCTGGATAGAGCTGGAACCCACTCTACTAAGTGAAGTATCCCAAGAACGGAAAAATAAGCACCACATGTACTCACCATCAAATTGGTTTCACTGATCATCACCTAAGAGCACATTTAGGAATAACATTAATCGGGTGTCAGGCAGAGGTGAGGGGGGAGGGGATGGGTGTATATATACACAATGAGTGAGATGCACACCGTCTAGGGGATGGACACGCTTGAAGCTCTGATTCGGTGGGGGAGGGGGGCAAGGGCAATATACGTAACCTAAACTTTGGTACCCCCATAATATGCTGAAATAAAAAAAAAAAAAATAAACAATGCAAAGAAAAAAAAAAAAAAGAAAGAAAATATGGTGCTTAGTACATTGCACAAGACACGTGCCAGATGCTGTGAATACCGTGGCAGATACATCCGTGCAACCTGATTGTGCTGATCACACACGTCTGATCATTTCTACACTGACTGGGGGAACTACCCCTCTTTGCTACCTCCATCCGAAGTCACCACAGAGTCTCAGCAAAAGCAGCCTGCAATGACTGTCCCATCTGCCATACGTTCCTGGAGGTGGCTATAGTTGAAAGGAGGTAATGCTTAACGTATCTGGCTTTTGAAGTAAATTCAAATATCAATAATTATGGCTCAATCTCCCTAACATGTTGGGTATTAATAAAACACCTGCAGTTAAAAATGTCTCAAATGTTTGCTAGGCTGTAAATAAGAAGTACCTTTTTGTTTTTACATGACAGCAGTAACACAGAGGCATCTTCAATGCTTTCTCCCCTGTCTATTAAAACAGCTTTGAAGAGAGGCTAAAACATTTAAGATGCAATGTAAAAAAACACTAGCTGACACATAAACCAGTAACTGTGCCTCAAGCTTAGAGAAGCATCTTTATGAGGTCTGAAAACTATGGTTCAATTGAGCTATTTTTTTCCATTTCTGAAATCAGAGGTTCTTAATGATATAAAACAATCGCAATGCCATGCCGTCAGAATGCAACGTCTTATTACTTTTTATATTCAATCAAAATGCCAAATGCCATTCACAATACCATTATTCCTGAACCATGAAAACATATTTATATTCATTATTATTATTACTTTTAAAGATGTCCAAAATGATCTAACTCCATCTTCTCATGAAGACTCAATAAAATAAAAAAAAAATTAATTTCCCTCTCCACTCCACAAGTCAGAAATGGATATACTCCCTGCTGTTAATGAGGTGATAGAAACGCTACTGTTATATTACTAATGCACTCATCTAATGACTTATTTTTTTCTTGGTAATCACCGTAACAACAGTAACTCATCCCAAACTTCAGTATTTTAACACAGGCATATTATTTTCATTTCCCTATTTACTTTGCTTACCTCTTAGACAAATTTAAATGAATGAAAATCAGCTAGATTACAGGTGGCATAAACCCTAAAAGAAACACCATATGGAGATCCATATGCTTTGGCACTACATCAGCGTGTGACAGAATCCTGGAATTGAACTTCAGAGCAACTGACATCCCCTTTGTATCAATTCTCTGTACTGGTGCTCTAGAACATTCACATTTTAAACTTTGCGCTAACATATTACACACTTAACTATTGAATATAGTAAATCAAAATGCACAGCAGTTACATTTCTCCTTCCAAAAAGTAAACAGAGCAATTTCAAAACAACTAAAATTACAAAAACATTATTTCCTTGTACTCTAGACCAGAAAAATAACATGATGAAATATTCCTTAGGAAGAAAAACCTACAACTAAAAAAAAAAAAAAATTTAAATGACAAATCACCAAGTATACAACCATATACACAAACTATATACAACAGCATAGTTAATGGCAGCTGTACAACTAAAAAGTATGTGACATCCAGGCATTTATCACACAGCAAGGATCTTTTATGACATGTAACAAATGATTAATTAGGAATCACACTATTTCTTATAAAATTATCAGAAACTACCACTCTGATAGTATAATGTATTAGTATCAGAGTTCAACCAGAGAAGCAGAGCCAGGAGTAGATGTATATATTAAGAAATGTATTGCAAGCAGTTAGCTTAGATGAGTGTGGGAACTAACTAGGTAAGTCCAAAATCCACAGGCAGTCTGTCAAGAGGAGAGGCGCTCACTCTCAGGTATGAGCTGAAGATTCTAACCACAGATGGAATTTCTTCTTCAAGGAAGCTGCTTTTAAGACCTTTCACTGATGGAATCAGGCCCACTCAGATTATCTAGGAAACCTCCCATACTTGAAGTCAACTGTTTATGGACTCTAATCATATCTACAAAATACCTTTGTAGCAACACCTAAATATTAGTAAGTGTTTTACTTAATAACTGGGGACTGTAGCCTAGTAAAGATGAGGTATCAAAATGACCCTCACAGGTAATAATCTAGAAGAAGGCATGAAGTCCTCATTTGTGGCCTTAGAGGACTGTGGACAGCACTCTTGCAATTGCATCTCAGTTAAGTTTCAGTGTTCATGCTTGTCATTTTTTTCTGAAATTCATAAAAATGGGTGATAAAAGAAAGTGTAAAAAGCCCTATACTAATAATACTGTTGGTGGTAATAAAACACAGTAAGGCCATTACTCTTGAGCAAAAGCTAGATGTCATTAAATGCTAGATTTGCTCAGAGATATAGATTTTATAGTCTCAAACTTAGAGCTATATTTAAAAAAAAGAAAAAACTTTACTATTTAAATTCCTACAGGAAGAATAACTTTGTTATTGTGAGCAATGGCCATAAATGTATAATAAAACAAGCCTAAACAGGGCCTAGTATTCAATCCCACAGAATACAGTACATTCTGCTATGAAAGGAGCTGGGGCTACAGTTAAAGATTCTGATTTAGGGGGTACCTACCATGTGCCTAAGGTCACATTAGTACACCAGAGAGATATGGTGCCTGCCCTCAGAGAGCTTACTTAGTAAACATAAATGATTTACTGTATGATACCTTTCCTCTGCCAGTGTAAGGTTGTTTAATACCTATTGAAAATGACAATATTTTCACAACAAAGAATATGGCTTCAATGTAAACAGAAAAATGTCTTATAACATAAAAATTTTGATTCATAAAAAATATCCAATAGAGAAACAAAATTCATTGGTTTTGTACCACTTATGGTTATGGGAAGTATCAAACAAATAAATCTCAAAAATTAAAAATGTCAAGAAACAAAAATGACAAAGAGAAATGCAAACCTTAACAAATAGTGTGCCATATGATAGATTCAAAGTCATATTAAGAGGCAAAAAAAGGTTACTAGACTGTTATGTAATGAAAATCTAGGCTGAAAACTGGCAAATGCCAAGATTTCTTGTGCTGTCAAAATACATGTACAGGCATACCTCATTTTACTGGGCTTTGCTTTATTACATTTTTAACAAATTGAAGATTTGTGTCAACCCTGTGTCAAGCAAGTCTATCAGCACCAGTTTTCCAAAAGCATATACTCACTTTGTGTCTTGTTTTGGTAATTCTCACATTGTTTCAAACTTTTTCATTATTGTTATATTCGTTCTGGTGATCTGTGATCTTTGATGTTACTACTACTATAATTGTTTTGGGGTGCCTCAAACCACATCCATATAAGACCACAAATTTAATCAATAAATTTTACGTGTGTTCTGCCTGCTCTACCAACCTGCCATTCTCCCATCTCTCTCCCTCTCCTTGGGCCTCCCTATTCCCTAAGACACAATAATATTGAAACTAGGCCAGCTTATAACCCTACAATGGCCTCTAAGTGTTCAAGTGAAATGAAGAGTCCCGCTTCTCTCACCTTAAATCAAAAGCTAGAAGTAATTAAGCTTAGTGAGGAGGGCATGTCAACAGCCAAAACAGGCCAAGAGCTAGGCCTCTTGTGCCAAACAGTTGGCCAAATTGTGAATGCAACGGAAAAGTTCTTGAAGGAAATTAAAAGTGCTACTCCAGTGAACACACAAATGATGAGAAAGCAGAACAATGTTATTTCTAAAATGGAGAAAGTTTTAGTAAAGTTTTAGATAGAATATCCAACAAGCCCCAACATTATTTAAACAAAAGCCTAGTCCAGAGCAAGGCGCTAACTCTCTTCAATTCTATGAAGGCTGATAGAGGTGAGGAAGCTGCAGAAGAAAAGTGTGAAGCTACCACAGGGTTGGTTCATGAAGTTTAAGAAGCCATCTCCATAACACAAAAGTACCCGGTGAAGCTGCAAGTGCTGATGATGCAGGAGCTGCAGCAAGTTATTCAGAAGATTTAGCTAAGATCATTGATGAAGGTGGCTACACTACACAACAGATTTTTGGCGTAGATGACACAGCCTTACATTGGAAGAAGATGCCATCTAGGATTTTCCTAAAGGAGAAGTCAATGCCTGCCTTCAAAGCTCCAAAAGACAGGAAGACTCTGTTGTTAGGGACTAATGCAGTTGGTGACTTGAAGTTGAAGCCAATGCTCATTTACCATTCCAAAAATCCTAGAACTCTTAAGAATAATGCTAATTTTACTCTCCCTGTGTTCTATAAATGGAACAACAAGGCCTAGATGACAACACATTTTATTTATAGCATGTTTACTGAATATTATGAGCCCACTGTTGAAACCTACTGCCCAGAAAAAAAAAATTCCTTTCAAAATATTACTGCTCATTAACAATGTACCTGGTCATCCAAGAGCTCTGATGGACGTGTACAAAGAAATTAATGTTGCTTTCATGACCACTAACACATCTATTCTGCAGTCCATGGATCAAGGAGTAATTTTAACTTTCAGGTTTTATTATTTTAAGAAATACATTTTGTAAGACTATAGCTGCCATAGATAGTGATTCCTCTGATGGACCTGGGCAAAGAAAATTGAAAACCTTCTGGAAAGGATTCACCATTCTAGACACCATTCAGATCATTCATGATTCATTGGAGAAGGTCAAAATACCAACATTAACAGGAGTTTGGAAGTTGACGCCAACCCCTGTGGATGACTTTGAGAGGTTCAAGATTTCACTAGAGGAAGTAACTGCAGATGTGGCGAAAACAGCAAGAAAACTAGAATTAGAAGTGGGGTTTGAAGATGTGACTGAATTGCTATAATCTCATGATAAAACTTGAAAAAGGAGGAGTAGTTTCTTATAGATGAGCAAGGAAAGTGGTTTCTTGAGATGAAATCTACTCCTGGTGAAGATGCTGTGAATGTTGTTGAAATGAAAGCAAAGGATTTAAAATATTACATAAACTTAGTTGATAAAGCAGTGGCAGGGCTTGAAAAGATTGACTCCAATTTTGAAAGAAGTTCTACTGTAGGTAAAATGCTATCAAACATCATCGAACAATCTTTGATGAGAGGAAACTTCATCATTGTCTTATTTTCAGAAATTGCCATAGCCACCCCATCCTTCAGCAATCACCACCCTGATCAGTTAGCCACCATCAACATCAAGGCAAGACCCTCCAACCAGCAAAAAGACTCACTGAAGGCTCGGACGATCGTTAATATTTGTTACGAATAAAGTAGTTTTTAATTGAAGTATATATACACTGTTTTAACAGACATAATTCTATTACATACTTAATACACTACTGTAGGGTGTAAACATAACTTCTACATGCACTGGGAATCCAAAAAATTTTTGATACCCGCTTTATGGTGATAGTCACTTTATTGCAGTTAGCTGGAACTGAACTCATAATATCTCAAGGGTATGCCTATATAAATATAAAGAAGACAATAATATATTTAGGTGGATTAATTTCAGTACAATGCCAAAAGAGCATGATTAATGAACAAATGTCACGTCAGAGGATGTTCTCTTGTGTCAAACAAGGGTTTTTCCCTTTGCCCTTGTCTTTGGTCAGCCTTTTATGGCCCACCCACACCCCGCCCCCAACAATAACATGTAAGAAGAGCACAGCCAAAATGTGTATCAAATTTATGCACATGATGAGACGAGAAAGAAAATAAAAACAGAATTATGATCCAAAAATATCATGACAGTCTAGACCTATGTATCCAAATTAAGATCATGAAAATTCAAAAGAATAAAGATTAGGTTTTATACCAGAGCAGAGAAACCAGCCATGCAAAGAATAGAATGGTATCTATAAAGTATATGGACAGAAATCAGGTTACCAGAGGCTGGGGTGGGGAAGGGGATTGACTACAAAGGGACATTATGGAACTTTTGGGAATGAGGGAAATGCATCTACATCTCCATTGTGGTGACAGTTACATTACTATAATACATTTGTCAAAATTCACAAAGTTTTCCATCTAAAAAGGGTAAATTTTACAGTACATAAATTATATCTAAACAGACCTTATCATTAAATGAAGAATATAATAGACATAATTTAAAAGCAGCGGCAGGGCTCACGCCTGTAATACCAGCACTCCGGAAGGCCGAGGCGGGAGGATTGCTTGAGGTCAGGAGTTGGAAACAAGCCTGAGAGAAGAGCGAGACCCTGTTTCTACAAAAAACAGAAAAATTAGACAGGCCTGGTGGTGGCGTGCACCTGTAGTCCCAGCTACTCAGGAGGCTGAGGCAGGAGGATCACTGGAGCTCAGGAGT
This sequence comes from Eulemur rufifrons, assembly GCF_041146395.1. Taxonomy (NCBI): domain Eukaryota; kingdom Metazoa; phylum Chordata; class Mammalia; order Primates; family Lemuridae; genus Eulemur; species Eulemur rufifrons. Next base: position 83,241,586 of record NC_091011.1, on the reverse strand, counting down.
TTGAGGTTGTAGTGAGCTATGATGATGCCACTGTACTCTAGCCAGGACAACAAAGTGAGACTCTATTCTCAAAAAATATACATAAATAAAATAAAATAAAAGCAGCACCCATAAAGAACCCTTAAAAGTTATGATGAATCAACAATGACTGGGATAAAATATATCTACAGTAATATTAAATTAATGGAAGGATCAAAAAGAGAAATAATCATCCAATTCTCCTTGGAACTGGTTAATCATATCTACAATAGAGAATACATTTTTTAAGAGCAACTTAAACAAACTGAAACAGCTGGAAAAGGGAAGCTCAGTGGGAACATGCCCACCATGCTCCTGAATTGGAAGGGGCGCCATGTGAGACTGAGATTGGACAGTCTGTGTGTCTATGCAGGATCAAACTAGGACCAGTACATCTAAGGAAGAGATACAGCCTGGAAAACAACTGAAGAAATGATGCAGATAGAATTCAAGCACTGGGAGAGTAGTCAAACTATTAATAGATTACTTCTAAGACTCCTTAATATTGAAAATAGTTCAAGTGAGTGATGAACTGGGGAAAACTGTAATGAACATGGAAAGAAAGATCTAAAAAAAATTGAATGTAAAACCTAAATGATTTTAAGAGAACATGAAGAAATATGAGAAAGTTTGAAAGAAGTTAAATCAAATTATGGCATTTAATGGAAAAAAGGAAAGACCCTAATATTTATTGATTGGCTGTGAGGTATCAAGTGCTATCCTAGGCATTTTACACATATGTTATCCTCAGAACAAATCACTGAATAGGTATCACAAGCCTTTCTTTAGAAAAGAGGAAACTAAAGGTCAGTGAAGTTCAACAACTTGTTCAGCATCTAAATACAGAGGAGCTAAGTGTGATTCCCAGAGGTAGAATTTAGTTATTTGGAAAATTAACTTTTGAAAGACACTTCATTTCTTAATGATAGCAACAAATGAGCCATTACTACATGTCTTTTCTATATATAAAGCAAGAATCTTAAACCTAAAGAGAGGGAAGGGGAAAATCTCTCATTTAATATAAGTATTTGGCAGAGAAATAGCTATTGCACAGGAAAAGGAATTGTTGAAGTAACATTTTTCACCTCTTGTAAATCTTCATACACTGAGCACATATTAATACATATATACATATATACATGTGTGTGTGTGTGTATATATCCTTTGACTTTTAAAGGCCCAAAGTGAAATGGAATTTAAAAACAAAATAATCAAAACAAAAGGTGAAGAGTTATCCTCCTACTCATTCAAACCTCTCCACATTATTTCATGTACAAGACACAAAGAGCCCTGAAGCATGCTGACCAGGAAAAAGAAGGAAGGAAATCTACAAATGGAAGATAACAAGGTTTTTCCCGTAGCCAATCAACCCAGTACATCAATGTCCTGTTGCTTTAGAAACAGAACATAAAAGGTTACTGCTTTAATTTCCTTGATTTGGTTAAATCTCACGCTTGACAAAAAGCCATCTAACGAATTTATTAACATGGTCCTAGAGATCAAGAATATAGGGAAGGAAGAAAATGACAGGGTTGGAGTCCTGAAATTTCAGTTAAAATACAGAAGAAAAAGGCATTAGACACTGTGAGGTGACCTAATTTAATTTGTTACAGGAGTTGAAAAAAATGGGTTCTGAAGTCCTAGATCCTGACTGACAAAGAAAAGACAATTTCAAAACAAAGATAACAGAATCACATGGAGAAGTAAGGTAAATCAGTTTCCTACAGAGAAAACAAATGAATGGTGGAAGTTACTGTAAAAGTCACTTTACCAGCAGGAATTATACTAGATTTCAATTTAACTTGATCTTTAAATGATTAAACAACTAGAAGCAAGACACATAAAACAATGAAGACATTAGTCTTACACATGCAGTGATTATCAAGATTTTAAAATATATTTTAGACATAGAAAAAAAATCAAAGCACAAACATCTGCTAAAATTTACTTTGAACATGTATTTTCCAGTCTGCCTGGATACAATTTTTAAGTTAGGCTGCAAGCATAATGAGGAATCTTTGTTCTTTTCAGGAAATATATGCTGATGTCTTAACATTTTGATTTTCCCAAAGCACCATTATTTGGTGATAAAAGCCAAGCAAAAAAAATATGTATGTAATAATAATAAAAATGGAGCCCCTAGCCTTTGCTATTTAACTTCGTTCAAAAAGGTATAATTCAAAATTTTCTAAGTAATGCTATTTCTTGGAAAAATAAGATAAACCTAATTTCATTTACAGGCTAACTAAAGACTGAGGGTCCATCTATCATTTTTAAAATGCTAGCCAGCAGATAAGATTAGTTTCTGTCACTCACAGCACAGTCAAGATGACTCAATATGATTGCAAAGTCGATTTTTATGGCCATATTTGAACGAATAATAAATGTTCCCATGGAGGCTTCAGTTTGAGGATCTCAAAGAATTTGACTGATATAGAGGATAAATGACAAGCACACTTCTTGCAGTAGATTCATTTTATAATCTCATATGACTCTTTTCTAAAGAAGATCTAGAGGAAGCAACTAAAATTATTAAAGCCTGGATAAAGGAGGTATAAAAACAAAGCTTACGGGAACTGGGATTATTGTGGCTGAAGAAAAGTCAGCATAAGGATAACCTAATAATAGTTATTAAATATATGAAAGCTTATTGCATGAAGGATGGATGAAGCTGTATGAGGGAGCAACTCAAGAGAAATAGAATTAAGGAATCAGGTAAAATGGGGAAAAGAAATTACCCACAGGATAACCACCAGACATTGAAAATATAAAAATACGCCTCTGAAACTCAACACTAGGGAATGTGAACCGATAATAGCCTGGGTGGAATCAACAGAATTAATTAAATTATATCTGGATACTTGAGGAAAACTCACAAAATATTAAATTAAATAGGAACATAAAAATTTGACTTAGGAGAAAATCTTAGGCTATTGAGATTATGTCAGAACACTCAATTTACATACAAAGAGAATTTTAGAAGAGTTATAAAAAAATCTGATTGCCTTTTAAAATCAATACCAAAGGGTATTAAATCCTTTATTGCACCATTCAGAAAACAAACTGCAAAGCTACCAAGAGTTCAAGGACAAATCTAAAGAGCTCAAGTTTCCCAATATACTCAAGCTATTATATTAGGTCAAAGTATGAAATGTCTGATTTCGAATCACAAGTTTAATTTATTATATTTCAAACAGGAAGCAGTACAATTAATCAAAGTATGTGCTTAAACTATCAACACAGTTTTACCATCTTAATGGTGGCTTGCTTATGCCAGCAGCAGAGAAGTCTGGAGAATAAGTGGCGACGAAATTGTGAAAGGTGTTTTCCACAGCTTGTTGAGAATTAAATATTTTTCCCTGCAAGCAGTGGTCCAAAGCTGGAAGAAGTAGTAGTCAGTTGGTGCGAGGTCTGGTGAATACAGTGGATGACAGAGAGTTTCCAAGTCCAGTCTCTGTAGTTTGAGCAGCGTTGTTTGTGTGATATGTGGTTGAGCATTGTGTTGCAAGAGGATTGGCCTGTCTCTATTGACCAGTCTCGGCTGCTAATAGCAAACATCCTCATCATTTTGTATAATTGGTTGCTGTAGACATCCGCTGTAATTGATTGACCAGGTTCATGAAGCTGTAGTGGATAATAACAGCATTGGACCACGAAACACACACCATTAGCTTTTGTTGATGAATATTTGGTTTTGGATTATGTTTTGGCACTTCATCTTTATCCAGTCATCGTGCCAAACACTTACAATTGTCACAAAGAATCCATTTTTCATCACACGTATTAATAACCATACAGTGTACAAATGGTTTGCCTTTATGTCATGATAACAAAGAAAGGCAAGCTTCGAGGCCATTTTTCTTCTGACACTCATTTAATTCATGAGGTACCCATCTATCCAGCTTCTTTACTTGCCAATTTGTTTCAAATGGTCCAACATTGTTGGAATATTAATGCCAAACCTTGCTAATGCACACATAGATTGAGATGGATTCACTTCTACTATAGCTTTCAGCTCATCTTCATCCACCTTGGTCTCAGGTCACACATATGGCTCATTTTCAAGATTAAAATCACTAGAATAGAGCTTCTCAAACCATCGATGTACTGTGTGTTCATTAGCCACATCCTTCCCAAACACTTACTTGATATTTCAAGCTGTCTGTGCAGCATTGGTTCCATGATGGAACTCATATTCGAAAATAACATGAATTTTTGACTTATCCATGGTTTTACAAAAATTGATCTAAAAAAATTTTTGAAAGATAATCATAAGCCAAAAACCATGCTTTTGAAAGAATGAGGATGTACCTTCACAATAAAAATAAAACAAGAAATGTCAAAGTGAAATATCAGAGATATCAACGGTCAAACTTAGTACTTAAGGAAATCAGACATTTCATACTTAATAACCTAAATATTTGTGGTATAATGGAAAATAAGGAAAATACTATTTTGATAGCTATGGTCATCTTACGGCACTCAATTAGTATATTTCTAATCTAAATGCACTTAACATTATTAATATTTATAACCTCTGTTTTAATTCTGAATCCATCAATAATTTTGAAAAGGGCAATTCACATTTTTCTGAATACATAGTCAAAAAAATTAAAAATGGTCCTAATAATCAAATATAGAATTTAGTGCCATTCAATAAATCAATTTTAAACCATTTCAAATCATTTTGTGAACACTTTTAAGTGGGCATTCTCAAGTGACATATTACATGAAAATAATTTCTAAAATAAGTTTTTGTTGTTGTTGTTTGATAAAGGTTCATACTCTGTTACCCAGGCTGGAGTGGAATGGCATGATCATACAGAGCTCACTATAACCTCAAACTCCTGGGCTCAGACGACTCTCCCACCTCAGCTTCTAGAGTAGCTTAGACTATAGTAGGTGAACATCACCATGTTCAGCTTTTCTTTTTTTAAAGATGGGGTCTTGATATGTTGCCAGGCTGGTCTCTAACTCCTGGCCTCAAGTGATCCTCCTGGCTCAGTCTCCCAAAGGGCTGGGGATGACAGACATGTAAAATAAGTTTTTTAAAATACCTTTACACTGTGTATTAAAAAAGGATTGCTAATGAAAGTTCTGGAACCTCAAAGTCTACCAGGAAGCGAAAGTGCCTGACCACTACAGAAGGGAATTGAGTTTCTGCCTTCCTCACTGATCACCCCTCCCTCACATAATACAGATATACTGCCTTGGGAAAACCTCTTTCCTAAAAACTTACTTCCAACACTGCCCAGAATGTGTTACTCTATATCATATTGCTTATTCATTCACGAAATAGAGTCCAATGTACAGTGATAAGAATTTTTCTCTAAAATGCAAAAATACCTTAGTGGATGACTCATGCCTTTTAAAAGGAGCTATTTATGAGACAACTATTTAATAGAGCACCATTCATCATTCTTCCCAAGGGTTCATGGCCAGCAACTTTCAATGGTATCAGGGAGATTATAACCACAGGGCTACAGAATGAGTAGGCGACAGTGATGGACATTCAAACTTGAAAAATTAAGCCGAGAGCCATTTAGGTATAGGTCCTGAGAAACCGCATATCTAACTTATGCTTCCTGCGTAGTACATAAACTCTCAAATTGTTTGAAAAAATGAGAATCATTTGCAATAAAAAAAGTAAATAGTGACTATAATTAACTTAATTATACCTAAGTACACTAGACTACAAATATGAACAACTCAAAAATACCTTCTGCCTCAAAAATTATTTCATGCAGACATAAATAGAAGATGGGCCATGATTTTTCATACTGTTACCTACCTTAATGTGAAACCTTTCATATTCTTAGAATTAAAAAGTATTATTGTTAATAATGTCAAACAAGGGGGAAAGAGCTAGTGAGAAGTGCTTTGATTCATTGTGTAAAAATACCCAAACATCAAGAGATTCCAAATTTCAAAACAAAATATTTTTTTAAAGTTTTTCAGTGAGAAGTAAATAGAGAATTAATAAATGTGTCTGTGTAACAAAGTCTTTCTCTGCTTTATAATAGGAAGCTATTAGCTTTGCAAGTGAAACTGGCAAAGTCTATCAGCTCCATGCATTGTTCTATAACATGCAAATTGATAACTGCTGGCAGGAATCTTTCAGAATAAGAAATCAGAATCATTTGAATAAGGGAGGAATGACAATTTACCAGAAATCACACACACATACATATATGCAAAAGCTATGCATTAGTAAATGAAAGGACAGATTTGGAAATTGTTTGTAAATTTGAAAGTGAATAAAAAGGCAACTTAGCAATTTAGCAATTGGTTATAAGAATGAAGCCATGCATGGAAAACTTATTAATGTTCTTTGAATAATTTTCTGAGGTAATAAGAACTATTATGGGGTAATCAGTTGGAGTTACACTGGTTTTTAATATATTTTCTTTTCTTGGGCATCTAGTACCATATGTTCCTAAGAAATTTCCATTACTGGTTCATTGACAATGGGACAGAAACAGTATTCTAGGGCTGGAGTTTGAAAAAAATGAAGGAAATCTAGTGGCAACATTTAGATGATATGTGGTTTACCACAGATTACATAATGACAAAAAGTAGCCATCAGGAGTAAAATTGCAGCTCCTGTAAGCAATTGCATTAGTGAAGCAGGTGCTACATAAATGATAACAAGTAATGGCAATAGTAATAACAAAAAATGCCTCATGTTTGTCTAGTCCCTTCCTTCTAAAGTGCTCAAAACTACCAACAGGAAATAGCTAACTGCTCTTCCCAGGTTTTAGAGGTTACTGGTAGTGATTTTTTTTTTTTTTTTTGCATTCCTGAATTATAGAATTATCAAAGAATCATAAAGCAGGAAGGGATTCTGTGAGATCCCCTATAGTGAACCCATTACCTCTTTAGCAGATCTGCCCCTAGGGCATGCCGCCCTAAAATCTTCTGAGAGAGGGTCAGTGAATTTCCTTAGTAAGATAAAGTTAAAAAATCTCAGGTGCAAGGATTCATAAACTTCATAGAGCAATGAACTTCTTCCCAAAGACCAACTAAAACTTTAGACTATCTGTATCCATCATGGGATCTGAGGACAGTTTTCATGTTTCTAAAACCATATTATAATTTCCTTTCCTATATTTAAAAACTGCTGTATCACACGAAAAAGAAAAAAAACTTCAAATTATTAAATCATCCAACCTACACTGATCTTATGGTTAGCTTTTAGAGAGAACATATATCTGGGGCAAATGGCTTTTCCTGTTCTTGATTACCAGGTACTAAGACAGCCTGACTTCGCTTAAATCAACAGAGAAGAGAATGCAACTGAGATCAACTTAACTCTGTTAAGTAAGTTTTGCCAGAGGAAGTTGGTTTCTGAATTCATAATTTGAGTTCATTTTAAAGTTCAGACATTATGCAAAATGGAAAAATACAACCCTACATGAAAGGTCCAGGGCAAAAAGAGACAGAGCAGAGATGGCTATTTGCAGCAGACACTAAAATAACAAGACAATAAAAAGAAGAAAATAAAAGAAAAACCATCTCTTACCTAATCAAAGCATCACAGCACTTAAGTAGGACAGAATGAAGAATGCGACTAACGCCACGCAGGGCAGGAAACTACCTTTTCCTCTGTCCCACTCTTTGAAATCCTAAGGGGTGTGTGTATGTGCCTAAATATAAAATTGTTCTTTCTAATAGTAATGGGGTAGAGCAGAGTCTTACATACCATGGGTACAGGTACATGGGTAAAATATACAGAAAGACAATTAAGTAAACATTTCCAGAATAAAAAAATGACAGATATGCATCATTTATATTAAAAATGTACTGGGATAAAGGAGACCTCAAAAAATATGCATGCAGCAATTTCATGGAGACAACCATGATCCTTTCTTCATATTAAATACATATATTATATATTTCTAAAGATATTTTAAGTTCCTTGAGAGCATGGACACAACTTTTTAAAAATACCATACATTCAGTCATAGGAGAAAAGAAAAAAAAAGGTCTAGGGGTACCAGATTTTAAGAACAAGAAAGGAGATGTTTGTTAAGAGATGGATGAGGAGAAGACTATTTAACAGCAAATAAAGGGGAACAACTCTACATTAGCTGAGCAATATGGTAGAAATGGGGGTCTCCCATGAAGGATGACCTATCCATTCTGAAAAAGCAGCAACAAGGAATTTCAAGAATTCAGTCTGTTGTAAGTAAAAGATGCTCTTATTTTCTAGCTCTTGAACCATAGTGGAAATGGAAGTGAGTTTGATTTCAAAAGACCTGGGTTTGATTCTTGGAACTGCTGCTGCTTACTAATTACATGGCTTCAGACAATTTTCCCAACCTCTGAACCCAGTTGCCCAGTTAAAATGAGAATACTCGCAGGCCCACATATCTGTCAATTGCAATAAAGTATTAAATATATGAAAAAAGCAGGGAAACTTCTTTTACCTGTTGCTAATAAAGAAAGGAAACATTTATTTACCGAAAAAAAAAAAAAAAAAGAAGAAGAACCCAAAGTGTGGGCTATTGTGATCGACACATAAAACATTTTACAACCACATCTTCAATACAGTTTGGTTAGATATTCTTTTATGATTATATCTGAGCACTGATGTATTTGAAATATAGACTTTTCACAAATGCTTTGATAAAAATAAATTGAAGAGTGCTATACCACCATTATTCTGGTTGAAAACAATATTAAAATCCACACGTTGGCCTCCTTTCAGAGGAACGTGGAGGGAAGAATCCAACATGGCATTCTCTAGATTTGCCCGCGAAGCCCACAGTCACTGACCAAGGCGGCTGACTCATGCAGGAACAAAGAATCTGACTAGAAGCAACACTTTTCTATTGGTAAGAAAATGAACAAAATAGAACACAAGGGGTATTCTGTTTCTATAGAGAGGGTAGACTTTAAAAGATAAAGTATGGGATAAGAAGTAAATAGGTAGCTACACAAATAATGTGAAAAAAGAGGACTTGATTTCCTGAAATGTTAACTAAGAATACAACACATCTCACATAAACCAACCAGTTGTCTTCAAATATCCATTCTCTCCTTCTTCCAGGCATGTGAATGATTGAAACAGACTGTATTTCTGAGTCTTCCTTGTATCTCTATATATGGTCATGTAAAAAAAGTTCTGGCCAGTAAGATGTAAGACAAAGATAGTGTGGACAGATTCCAGGGAGAGGAACATGTCCCACTTTGTCCCTGTCTACTTCCCGCTGGCTAATATGTAGATATGATAGCAAGAGTTTAACCACCCACCTTGGATAAGGAGGAGCACTGAGGAATGAAGCACATACATGTGAAACATTAAGACAGAAAGAGCCTGGGTCCTCAGGGACACCATGGACCAAAACCACCATACCAACACTTGACTGCGGACTTTGATGTGACAAGTAACATTCTATCTGACTTACACACTGTTATGTTGACTCTCTGTTATTCCGAACCAAACCTACTCCTACAGCCAGGACAAAGGTACTTGGCAGGAAGCCCTGTCAGCTAGATAAGCAGAGCTTTAAAATGGATCAACAAGAAGAAAGAAACAAACCCAGATAAAGTGGGTAACATGGGAGACAATGGGTATGACTGGAAAAAGTAGTATGATGAAAATTACCAGTAATATTTTGCTGAAGAAGGCTGGTTAGAAACATACTGATGACCCTATTCCTCTAAAACTAATGACCAGAGAGCATGGTCAAAGCAAACTTCAAAGTAGATAAGTGTGATCTTATAAGAATTACTAAGACTTTGGGGTTGTAAACATAGAGAGTTGGTAGGACTAAATTAGTACAACCTCTATGGAAAACAGTATGGAGATCCCTCAAAGAACTAAAAACGGACCTACCATTCAATCCAGCAATCCCACTACTGGCTATCTACCCAAAAGAAAAGAAGTCATCATATCAAAAAGAAACCTGTACTTGAATGTTTATCACAGCACAATTCACAATTGCAAAGATATGGAATCAACCCAAGTGCCCATCAATTGATGAGTGGATAAGGAAAATGTGGTGTATATATACCATGGAGTACTACTCAGCCATAGAAAGGAATGAAATGGTGTCATTTGCAGCAACTTGGATGGAACTGGAGAACATTATCCTAAGTAAAGTATCTCAGGAATGTAAAAACAAAGACCATATGTTCTCACTAATAAGGGGGAGTGAAACAATGGGTACACATGGTCATAAAGTGGTATAAAGCAGCAGTCCCCAACTGGCACCAGGGACCAGTTTCATGGAAGACAATTTTTCCACAGATGGGGGTCAGGGTGGGGCGGGAGTCAGGGGGAAGCTCAGGCAGTGATGCACAGCCGTGTTTGCCTAATAGGCCACAGACCAGATGGGTACTGGGCCATGGCCCAGGGTTTGGGGACCTCAGGTGTAAAGGACATTGGAAACTAAGAATGGGGAAGACTAGGAGGGGAGTGAGGGAGATGGATAAAAACTTACACTATTCTGGTGATGGGCACACTTAAAGCCCTGACTCCAGCATTATATTTATACAATTCATCCATGTAACAAGAATACTTGTATCCCCTAATATCTTGAAATAAAAATCATTTTAAAAAATATCCATTAAATTAGTTTCCATAAAACAGTACCAGAGTCCTGATTGCCCAAGCTGCCCTTGGTCTGAATGCAAATCCTATAATCCACTCAGAGAAGGCTGGTATGAGCTACAATGTTTCCTGTATTAGTGCTTCTCTTGAGTGAAGTTAGGATTCACAAGGCTATGGTCATCCAGATATGACTATAAACATCCAGGTAGGGGGAATATTTTAAAAAGTGAAAATTTTCTGGTATTTATCTAGCATCATGTTAGCCACATAAAGAAGGCAGCTGCTACATGGCTAAATGACAAAATGATCGTACTTACAGTCAGAAAGACTTACATTGAAGGTCCAGCTTTTATTTGCAGGCAGTGTAACTTTGGACAAGTCACTTACCTGCTCAGAACATCATCAGTAAAAGTAGGATACTGACACCTCTTACAACGGCTACTATAAAAACACTATATCAAAAGTCAAGTACCCCAAAGACATTAGGTTTTAGAGTGTAATCTCAATATGTAGTATTTGAGATTGACACACACAAAGATTGTTTTCAAAAAATAAAATATAGTTGTTTCATGTGCTCAAGCAGGTATATGCATAACGTGTGGGACCATCCAATCTCCAACTAGTGACTCTTATGCCCTTTTGGCATTTTGCCTCACAAGCACAAGAATTCAAATCTGTTTACACATCTACACAAGTACCACTGAGAAGTAAGCAACTAAGTATCCCACTTGGGATAATATCAGCTCTAAACATACGATCTGCCCCGTTTACCCCATAGTTTTTCAGCCCATGTCCCCAAAGATAGTACATTATTAATCAAGCAGTTCTTCAGCTGGATATAAGTGATTCAATAAGAGCAAAGGAAAATATGCTGCTTATGTTTGTTGACTTAAAATCACAAGAAAAGCCATTTTCAAAATCTTTTTATTTTCTTCTTTTGTTTGATTCAGCCTGATTGACTTCGAACATTGATGTAACTCTACTTCTGCCTGTGTCTGTGTATTCGAGTGTATATACATGTTAATGTAATTCAATACTCCTAGGTTTAACTGCAGAGAAAACATTTCTCAGCCTTTGATTAAGGCCTGCATTAAGCCATCAGGCCCCATCACCAGCTTTGCTGATGAGTACCTATTTGGACACACACAGAGCTGTGATTTCCATCCACTTTACTAATCAACAAGTTCAGATTTGCTGCTAATGTGACATTGATGAACAGGAATGATGCTAATGTGACAGTGATGAACAGGAATGACAGCTATGGGCTGATTAGAATTAGCTAGGGTTTTTCAACCTAAGACGAAATGGAGGGGCTCTAAAAACTACTGCAGCCAAACATGCATCTCTGAAAGAGAAAGGAAACACTAAAAACACATGTTTACTGATTATACATAAATTTGAGCAAATATACATTTCAATGTGACATCGTTTACAATCTACACAGTCATTTATCAAATCCTACACTAAATCAAAAATGGCAATAAAAACATGACCACACAAAACCAAAGTGCTGAGCAAAACAAAATGTCAAAAGGTAGAGGCTATGGTTTCAGCATGAAAATATAGGGTGCACGAGAAACAAATGAAGTACTTGGCAGAGCTGAAATGAAATTCTCTGACCTAAGCTGAGTAAATTAGAAAAGGTATTGTCAAATGCCATGTGGACTTCTCCAATTTTGTCATTTACAAAAACCTGGAGTTAGGTATTTTATCCATATCCTTTAGAAAAATGACCTCACCCTCCTTACCTTTCATTTTCTCACCACCTCCTCCAATGCCATCGATGCCATTCCAGTAGATTAACATATGCAGAAAATAGAAGAATCACTGAACATTTCTTACAGAAGAGTCAAAATATACTCCTGTCAAGTTGGAACGTATTTCTATTTTCCAACATAGTTTACTTATCCACCAATGTTTCTGGCAGCATAGGATAGTTTCAAATAAAACAAAAGCACCCAAAGCAACAAACAAACAGAAAATCTACACAGAGATGGCACAGTCAGTTGTGGCTCTACCATAGCCTTGTAAAAATAATACAAAATACATGGGCACGAAGTGGACCATAAATAATCCACACTATATGAGCTACTCCCAGAGCTAGAGGAGAATAAGATATGTTACCAACGTCCTTTGTTTTGTTTTTTAATAAAAAATGCATTAATACATTCTGTCTCTGTTAATCTCTAAATAAAGTGACCAGATTCTCACTGTTGATAGAACTCAATTTAATCCTAAAGATAGACTTACTCAAAACATTAACCTGCACCAGTGAGTCACTCAAAAAGAGTTGGCATCCAAATGATATAAGATACTGGCATAGGCTGTCATTCTAAGACTCCAGATGAAAAAATACTTCAATACAAACATTCATACAGATGAGGTCCCACAAAGAACAAATAAGAAAAGCATATTATATGCCAGAAATATTAGCCTCTGAATTCTACTAAATTTTAATTCAGGTTTAATACGTTAATATTGATATTGATTGAAATATGCTACTGGTAAACACCAAATAGAAATAGTCAAGTGGCCTTCTAAGAATCCAAAAATCTATAGATAAACCAGACACATTTTACAAGCATTTCTGAAAAGAAGTAACAAAGGAGATAAAAGAACAAGACACATTGCTCAGAGTGTCTGTAATCAGATACTGAAAGTCAATCAACACAGGCAAATCTTCAATTACAGTATTCCCAGTGGCAATCATTGACAGGGCTGTTTCTGGGTCATGCTCCATCCATGTAATTTTCACCCTGAAATCTCAGAGAACAAAATAATATTCAAAGAGAAGCTCTAGTTTTAAACTCTGTCTACAGCAGTCCTATTCCCTTTTCAGTAAATAGTCATTTCTCATGCATGATATAATTGTCTAAATTATCCTTTATTAGAATTCCTTCTCAAAAGTAAATTTTCTGAAATTATCTGAATTACCTTAATGCTGCTGAATTACTGACATCTCCAAACAAACTTATATTGGAGTAAATAATTCATTTCTTTTTCTTAGGCTAAGGTTCAAAATCAAACATGGCTTCCAAACTTAAGGCTAGATGTAGCCAGCTTTTGAACTGGCCACACCAAAGTCCTACTCACTTCTAGAAGAAAAGAGTATTAAAATAGCCTTTCTCCTAGAACTAGGTTTTCTTTTAGCTTTGTGCTTCATTATTTGACAGTAAGTTACTAGCATTGCACCACACATAAAAAGCACTCAGCACCCAGGGAAATAAACAAAGCTCCACCTCTTGGTTAGTGTGGTTACTCTGCTCCTCTCTCTTCACACTGGGAGAATGCAACTGATATTTAACTCCTACTGGGGGTTTTCACTAAACCACTATCCTAAATCTTGTCATTCTGAGCTCATCTGTCCTTTTATGTTTCTAAAATACTAAATTATGATGGGGCATACACTGATGAATGACAGCAAAAGAGTTAAGTTCAGACTAATAGAAAAAGAAAAACATCATTTTTGGAAGGACTGGGTTCCCCAAAATTAGAAATAATAAGTACTTGGTACAGGTTCATCATCCTTAATCCAAAACTCCAAAATCTGAAAAGCTCAAAAATCTAATACTTTTTTAAAAAATAATAGTTGTGTATCTTTATAGGGTACATGCGATGTTTCGAAACAGGCATACAATGTGAATACACGAATCTGGGTCATTGGGGTATTCATCACCTCGGGTATTTATCATTACTTTGTATTAAGAATATTCTAATTCCACTCTTTTAGTTATTTTCAAGTATATCCTAATTTATGGTTGATTATAATAACTTCATTGTGCTATCAAGTATTGTTCTATCTATCTATCTATCTATCTATCATTCTCTCTATCTAACTACATTTTTGCAACCATTCACCATCCCCACATTGTCCCCCACTCCCCACTACCGTTCCCAGCCTCTGGCAACCATCATTCTAGTCTGTCTCCGTGAGATCAACTGTTTTGAATATTTATCTCCCACATATGAATGAGAACATGTGAGACTTGTCTTTCTGTGCTTGGCTAATTTTACTTAATATTCTCCAGTTCCACACATGTTGTTGCAAATGGCAGGATTTCATTCTTTCTAATGGCTATATAATATTACATTGTGTATATGTACCACAATTTCTTTATCAATTCATCATTGATGGACACTTACGTTGATTCCAAATCTTGGCATTGTGAATAGTGCTGCAATAGACGTGGGAGTGCAGGTATCCTTTCCATACACTGATTTCCCCTCCTTTGGATATATACCCAGCAGTGGTATTACTGGGCCATTTAGTAGTTCTGTTTTGCATTTTTCTGAGGAACTTCCATACTGTTCTCCATAGTGGTTGTGCTAATTTACATTTCCACCACCAGTCCACCAGGGTTCCCCTTTCTCCACATTCTCCCCAGCATTTGTTATTGCCTGTCTTTTGGATGAAAGCCATTTTAACTGGGGTGAGATGATATCTCATCGTAGTTTTCATTTGCATTTCCCTGATTACTGATGACTAATGAGCATTTTTTCATATACCTGTTGGCCACTGGTATGTGTTCTTTTGAGAAATGTCCATTCAGACCCCTTGCCCATTTTTAATCGGATTATTTAATGTTTTCCTATTGAGTTTTTGGAGCTCTTTATATATTCTAGTTATTAATCCCTTGTCAGATAGGTAGTTTGCAAATATTTTCTCCCATTCTGTGGGTTGTCTCTTCCCCTTTGTAGACTGTTTCCTTTGCTGCACAGAAGCTTTTTAGCTTGATGTGGTCCCATCTGTCCAATTTTGCTTTGGTTGCCTGTGCTTTGGGGGTATTACTCAAGAAATTATTGCCTAGACTAATGTCCTGAAGCATTTCCCCAATGCTCTCCTTTAGCAGTTTCATAGCTTCAAGTCTTAAAGTCCTTAATCCATTTTGATTAGATTTTCATATATGGAGAGAGAGAAGGATATAGAATTTCATTCTTCTGCATAAAAATATCCAGTTTTCCCAGCACCAATTATTTAAGAGACTTGTCCTTTCACCACTGTATGTTCTTGGCACCTTTGTCAAAGATAAGTTTGCTATAGATTTGTGGATTTATTTCTGGATTCTCTATTCTGATCCATTGGTGTATGTTTCTGTTTTTATGCCAATTCCATGCTGTTTTGTTTACTACAGGTCTGTACTATAATTTGAAGTCGGGTTATGTGATTCAGTCTTGTTCTTTTTGCTCAGAATGGCTTTGGCTATTCTGGATCTTTTGTACGTCATTATAAATTTTAGGATTATTTTTTCTATTTCTGTGAAGAATGTCATTGGTACTTTGATGGGGATTGCATTGAATCTATAGATTGCTTTGGGTAGTATAGACGTTTTAACAATATTGATTCTTCCAATCCATGAGCATGGAATATCTTTCCATTTTATTGTGTGTGTCCTCTTGCATTTCTTTCATTAATGTTTTATAGTTATATAGTTTATTATAGAGGTCTTTCACTTTTTTGGTTAAGTTTATTCCTGGGTATTTTATTTGTAGCTACTGTAAATGGAATTACTTTCTTGGTTTCTTTTTCAGATTGTTTACTATTGGTGCATAGAAATTCTACTGATTTTTGTATATTGATTTTGTATCCTGCAACTTCACTGAATTTGTTTATCAGTTCCAATAGTTTTTTGTTTTGTTTTGTTTTGTTTTGTTTTGTGGAGTCTTTAGGTTTCTCTAAATATAAATAATATCATATCATCTGCAAATGAGGATAATTTGACTTCTTCCTGTCCAATTTGGATGGATACCCTTTATTTCTTTCTCTTCTCTGATTGCTCTAGCTAAAACTTCCAGTACTGTGTTGAATAACATTGGTGAAAGTGGGCATCCTTGTCTTGTTCCAGATCTTAGAGAAAAGGCTTTCAGTCTTTTCCATTCAGTATGATACTCACTGTGGTTCTGTTGTATGGCTTTTATCATATTGAGTTAAGATCCTTCTGTATCCAGTTTTTTTAGAGTTTTTATCATGATGGGATGTTGAATTTTATCAAATGCCTTTCAGCATCAACTGAAATGATCATATGGTTTTTGTCCTTCGTTCTGTTGATATGATGTATCACATTGATTTGCTTATGTTGAACCATCCTTGTATCCCTGGAATGAATCCCACTTGATCATGATGAATAATATTTTTAATGTGCTGTTGAATTCAGTTTTCCAGTATTTTGTTGAGGACTTTTGCATCTATGTTCATCAGAGATACTGGCCTATGGTTTTCTTTTTGGTGTGTGCCTTTGTCTCTTTTTGGTATCAGGGTGATACAAGGCCTTGTAGAATAAGTTTGGAAGTATTCCCTCCTCCTCAATTTTTTTGGAATAGTTTAAGTAGGATTGGTATTAATTCTTCTTTGAATGCTTGATAGAATTCACCAATGAAGCCATTGGGTCCTGGGCTTTTCTTTGATGGGATACTTATTACTACTGTTTCTAATTCATTACCTGTTATTGGTTTATTCAGGTTTTGGATTTCTTCCTGGTTCAATCTTGGTAGGTTGTACATGTCTAGGAATTTATCCATTTCTTCTAGGTTTCCAAGTTTATTAGCATATAGTTGCTCATAGTCATCTCTAATGATCCTTTGGATTTCTGCAGTATCAGTTGTAACGTCTCCTTTCTCATCTCTGATTTCATGTATTTCAGTCTCCACTCTTATCCTTAGTCTGGCTAAAGGTGTGTCAATTTTGTTTATTTTTTCAAAACACTAACTTTTTGTTTCATTGATCCTGCCTATTGTTTTTTTGGCTTCATTTTCATTTATTTCTGCTCTAACCTTTATTATTTCTTTTCTTCTACTAATTTTGGGTTTGGTTTGCTCGTTTTTAAAAATCCATACTTTTGAGCACTGACATGACACCACAAGTAGAAAATTCCACACGTACATACTTAACATAAAATTTATGTCATGCACAAAATTATTAAAAATATTGTATAAATTACCTTCAAACTACATATATAAAGTATATCTAAAACATAAAGGAATTTTGTGTTTAGATTTCAGTGCTACTCCCAAGATATCTCATTACATATATGCAAATATTCCAAAATCTAAAAAAAAATCCAGAACACTTCTGGTCTAAAGCATTACAGATAAGGGATATCAACCTATAGGTTTATCAAGCCTCTATTCCCCCAAAATAATTTTTAAAAACAATTCAATAGGAAGGTTTTTTTAAACATAAAAAAGCTATCACATTAGTAAAAGTTAGGTTCAATGCAAAGAAGCAGTACAATTAAATTCTCAACCACAAGTCCAAGAAGGATTTATGTACCTAAGAACTACTATATTTTTTTTGAGAAGAAGTTTTTTCTTATTAACTTTGGATCTCATGTTTGGTAAATCTGCTCCCAAGCTTTGCTTGGGTCTCAAAGAAGTGGTAGTATCATAGGCATGACTAAAGCCAAGTCTGTCTTGGTTTTATTATAATGTTTCTTAGTCTCCCTTCCAATTTTCACCTACTGGTCAAAATTTAAAAACAGAATAAAAATTCAATTAATGAATCTGTACTTAGAAGCTAACTAGGCTATATGAGAAATCTAAAATGCTAAACATGAGATTATTTATTATGTAAAAACTAATTAACGAAGCATGGATACTATCCAACGTGGATGGTTAGGTTCTATAAAATACCAAAGGTAGAATCCAGGTTTCAGGAGTCAACTTAGGAAAGATTTTATAAGTACATTTACAGTCAATAAAATAAAATAAGGATACCATTGCTTATAAAGATAATAACTATATTTTAGGGAAAATGTAGTAACAGGCCCTACGCTATTATTTGCATTTAAACCGTTTCCTTACTAGAAACTTTATTTTTTCCTTTAGCTACAGTTTTGATTTCCTACTGAAAATATGTATACTAAGAAGTATTTGCATGTATAATGTATACTAAGGTATTTATTACTCCATCCACATGTTCAGTGATTTCGGTCTCTAGTAAGTCCTGTCTCCATGAGTCTGGCCAAGATGTCAGAAATGCCAAATACCTAAGAGATGCTTTAACTAGAAAAAAAAAAGATTAGGGTAAGCGTCTCTACTACATTCAAGGTTATACATTTAATATGCCAAAGCACATGACATTGCTTCCTCTTTCCGCACAGATGCCTTGGCATGCAAAGTGAATTGGAATCCTTCATCTCCCTTTACCTTTGACAAAGCTGAACATGTGCCAAACCTTTTCTCTGCCACTACTTGAACTTTCCTTTTTCATTCTCAAACCCCTAGTTCCATTTATACCCAACAAGAGTGACTTGGAAATCATGTAACTAACTTTCTTGGATTAATAAAAAGTATACAAAGTAAATTTACACATACTTCAATTTCTCTTGAGGAGATTAGCATTTGAGGATGGATAAATGTATAGTCATGCACCACATAACAATGTTTCTGTCAACAGTGTACCACACATACACTGGTGGTTCCATAAGACTATAATATCATATTTTTAATGTACCTTTCCTACATTTACATATGTTTAGATACATAAATACTTACTATTGTGTTACAATTGCCTACGGTATTTAGCACAGTAACATTCTATACAGGTTTGTAGCCTGGGAGCAGTAGGGTACACTATATAGCTTAGGTGTGAAGTAGGCTATATCATCTAGGTTTGTGCAAGTACACTCTATGATGTTTGTACAATGAGAAAATTGAATAACGATGCATTTCTTGGAATATATTCCCACTGTTAAAGGACATTATGACTGTATATCCATTTTCTTAATATTTCTATTTTACTGATGGCAAAAGAAAGTGTCCAGGTGTTCTAATAACTTACCTCTCTTTTTCTAGGTTACTGTGTCACACCACTCCCACCTCTTAAACTGCCATTCCTTGGCAGTGTAACATACTGATTGAGAGCATGAGCTCTGGAATCAGATGGCAGCTCTAGCCCCAGCTGTACGCTTGCAGGCTATGTGACCTTGGGCATATTATTTAACTGCTCTGGACTTCATTTTCCACATCTATTCCTACAACTCCTAGAGGATTCAATAAAATAATGCATTATGTGGCTGGCACATCGTAAACTCCCAATATATGTTAGTAGAGAGGTTGATATTTTCCTTTCTCCAATTACAGAAAGCACTGAGTTGCTATTCCTAAACATCCCCATTTCATTTGCAAAGACTAATTCTCCAAATAGAA
The DNA here is from genome assembly GCF_041146395.1 of Eulemur rufifrons. Classification (NCBI taxonomy): domain Eukaryota; kingdom Metazoa; phylum Chordata; class Mammalia; order Primates; family Lemuridae; genus Eulemur; species Eulemur rufifrons. The sequence continues at coordinate 83,221,866 of NC_091011.1, read as the reverse complement.
AAATCATGACCTAGATATAAATCTGAATCTCCAGATAAAAGTGATATTTTTAACATGCCTCCTCTAGTTGTCTTTCTTTTTGTTCTGAATAGATAATCATGCCACATAAGCAGACAATGACGCTACATGAAAAATGAACATAGACATCTGAATTTATATTAATATATAACTCACCAAAAGGTTGCATAAAGAGGATAGAGAGATGATGGAGCCAGAAAGACACAGATATGAATCCCTGCTCCACAATTTACTAATTGGGTTTTTAGATCTTTCTGATGCTTAGTGACCCATGTACAAAATGGGATGATAATACTGATTGATTTATTGCTACAATCAAATGAAGTAATATGAGTACAGCACCTGACATAAAATAAGAGCTCAAATATTAGGTCCCTCCCCTGTAAACTATGAGACACTTAAACTGCAACCCTCTTTCTAGCAAGCTGCTTTTTACACCCAAGTGAGTAGGGATGTCTGAATGATAGGGATTTATTGTGAAAATCTGTTCTCAATATTCTTCTAATTACATAAAGAAGTGATATGTACTAATTACACTAGGGTTTTATTTTTTTTAAATAAAGGACACAGCACACACCATAAACATAATAAAAAGGCAAAGAAGAAAGAGAAGAGGATAAAAAGGAACAGCTGGTATAAACTGTGCACATCATTCAAAGAGGCAATGGGGCCAATAGAATTTTTCAATAAAAGCAAGAGAACACTAGGTGGTAACTAAATGGATACTTTACATCTGAGGAAGCAAAACATATTCACTACTCTTCGGGATGCCAGGGGAGGCTTGGATAACATCTCCTGTCTTAATGAGCTATACGCCATTCCCAGCTGTTCAGAACAATGGCAGAGTTCACTCTAGCCACATATCCATATACAAAAACCCCATGGTCCCTACAGCCAGAGGTGCAGGGCAAATGCTTAATCACACATCTGTTGATGTTTGGATGTATAAATGAACAGAGATTTAAGAAGAGAAAAAAAACTTGCACATCCAGGATCTTTCTTCTCCAAACGTATGTATATTTTCTCATCTCTTCTCCTTTTGTTCAGACAGAAGTGTTGGCTCTGAGTACTTTTTTTTTTTTTTATCAACTGACTTTATCTTTTATAGCCGTTTCAGGTTTACAGAAAATGAAGCAGATAGTTCAGAGAGTACTCATAGACCATCTCACTCTGAGCACTTTCAAGTATCCTGGCTGACTTCAAAAATTAAAAAATTAAATGGTCACCCAGTATTTGAATGAATCAATATACAAAGGACCATAGAAGAGAATTTGAAACCCTATTCCCTGTTTAGGACTGCAGAAACCAACTGACTGACAGTGACAGCAATCTGAATAGCATATAATCATCAGTCATCAGGAAGAAAAATGTACAATTGTAGATTTATACAGTACCCACTAAGGGCATCAGAAATGCAAAATGCAAAATCACAATAACTGATAAAACACTTAAGTTTATTTGTAAAATCAGAATTTTTATAGCCAATTAAAAACATTATCATCTCATTAACCTCTGTATTTGCTGAGACTATAAGAAAACATTTCATTACAGGTCTCTCTCCAATCTAAAGGACTATGAATGTTCCCGAGATCGTGGCTCAGAGCTCCCTTTATATTTATCAGACAGCTTCCTTCAACTATGGAACTGCTCCTCTTGTTTCTTAAGATGAGATGCTCTATGAGGTCATGCAGACATCATTTGTCATTAAGCAAAGGATTATCAGGTGAGTCATCACTACTGCTAGGAAACACTTAAATGGACAATATAGTGTGGAGTTCTCAAAGGGTGGTACCTAACTTGTTAGAAATGCAAATGATTGGGTCCCACTCCTGACCTAATGAATCAGAAATCTGGGGGAGGTACTCAGTGGTCTGTGTTTTAACAAACACTCCAGGTGATTTTGATGCAAATAAAGTTTGAGAATGACTGGCATATTTAAGAATATTTAACCAAGAATAAAAAGGAATTGAAGATGAACAGTAAATATCCCCCCCCCTTATCATTCCCTCCTCTTTTTTTTGGCTAAAAATAGAATCTTGATTATTTTTAGGAAAGTGTTGTATTTCATTTGGGAATATTGATGACTATTTTGTAGGGCTTCCTACCGTGGCCTACTGAACAGAACACGTTCAACTATAGCCAATTTTTCTTAATTGGATATAATTCACATTTTCTATGTATCACAAAATGAACTGAAACCTACTGCTTGACCTACATACAATTTTTCTCTTCTAGGCAACTTAAAATTTATTCTAACTAGTATTTCGAATTAGATTTTTTTCTTCATATTCTTTTACTTATAGCTCAGAGTGCACTAACAATAGATATGCATACCATAGGAAGACCCTATGTTCAGATAAATCAGATAAAGTTCTCTATCTGTACACTCTAGTCCTTAGTTAACCAACATAGAAGGCTCACCTATTATATGATTTAAATATGCAATATTTATGTTAAATTAAGTACAGTTTGATGCAAGAAAAATCCACTTAATGGGGATTTTATTATGGTTCGTGTCCCTTTGTAACTTTGCTCCCTTTTCTATCATCTTAATATATTTTTGATTAAGTTTCTGCAGTAAAATTAAAGTAATTGTATTCTACTGCTGATTCTCTCTACTGTGCCCAGGGAAATGAATTACCTTTGTGAATTTATGTGCTAAACTAGGTAGTCCTGATACATTTGTTGACTTCAGGAACTTACATTCTGAAGTTCTCTCTTGAGCAATAGAATGCAGGATCAATGGAAGAAGTTTTATAGCATCTTAGATCACGTATTTTTTTAAAAGAATTCTTTGCAAATCAATTTAGTCTTTCCTCTTAGTCCAGTGAACAACTGGTTTATTTCAAATTCATGATCCTATATCACAAACAAATTCCCAACCTGACATCAACTTGGATAAAGAAGGAGTGGTCAACATTTATAAATGAGATTAATTTATTTGAGCTAATTAGGAAGAAAAAGATTGGGGACTTCTGACAAAATGATTTATGCTTTGGTTTACACCATCCCAAAGAGATATGAATTTCTCAACAGCCTGGGTAACAATATTGTATTGGTCTCTCAAGTGAAGAAAGAGCCAGTTATCTGAGGAAAAGGAAACTACTGCACCAACCATGTGCGACCATGTGTCTCTTCTGGCAGAAGAGGCTAAAGACACTGAATGAAGCCTTAGCAGCATCATAGGCCTCATCTGCTATTGATTACGGAAGTCAGCCCTCCAGGAGCAAAAGGCAAATAACAGACTCTCTCTCTGGAATACTGGCTCAAGAAGAATATTGATCAGACAAGCAGGAATCCCTTTAGAAAAGGGCTCCTTAATCTGGAATCTATCAAGAAGTGGATGATCTTGGATGGGGAAAATACATATCTTTATTTTACTAACTTCTACTGAAATTTAAGCACTTCCTTCAATGATGATTGTAGACAACAGCTATGATAGTATTAACACACCTGTAACTTTGTCACCAATAGAAATCACAAATATTTTCATACCAGCTGTTACAGGTATCTCTTTTTCTGTGTTTTTTTAAATTTAAATTTATTTTTTATTTGTATATATCCATAAGGTACAAGTGCAATTTTGCTACATTGATATATTGCACTGTGGTGAAATCAGAGCCTTCAGTGAGTCCGTCACTGGAGCAACACACATTGTACCCACCAAGCACCCTCCCATCACCCACCCTACCCCACCCCAGCCCGCCCCTTTAAGTCTCCAGCCTATCACGCCACACTCAATGTTGCAGGTATCTCAAAATTACACCTATGCTCATAAATACTTTGAAACTATAGTATTATTAGCCTCACCACTAGAGCTGGTTACTTATTATGACTATATTTCAATATAATTGGTTCCTTTTGTACTACTACACATTCTTTAATGCATGTAACAACATGATTCTGAGAGGTCAAAAGGGGGCCATGATGATGAAAAAAGGTTAAGAATCCTGATTTAGGAAGAAGTAGGATGTGAAGAGGGAACACTCTAGAGCAGTCCCAGAAACCCCATCAAGAAAAAGAATTTTCCAAGAAACACACATATATATTGTTTTGTTCTGAAATCCACAAAAATTGTTAGGAAGCTACACTAGTTTACTGTTCTCACTTGGAAACTACAATAAAACCTAAAAAATGCTGAGATGGCCTATTTGGTCACAATAGGAATAATTTCTAGCAATCACTTTGACCTTGGAAATATTAACGTTCCAGCAGTGGCTATTCTGGGAAAGTAAAAGGCAGCTCTGTGATAATTCAGCAAACACATTATCAGGAGCCACAATTCCTCAGTCCCAAATCCTACCGAGGTACCACTGAAGGGACACTGTGAGGTGCTCCGAGAGCCACAGCCCTTACGGTATGGTAGACAATGCAAGTAGGCTAAATGTCACACTTAGAAGATGTAATAGGTCAAAAGCTCTTTGTTTGTACGGAAAGGATTTCAAATGCCCTGACAATAGAATAACTTTGTGAAAGACAAACCAGAGATTAAAACAATTACAAACCAGTGTTTTTATAATAATTGGATATGTTTGAATATCTATACAAGAGATATTCTTAAAATAGTGGTTTATAAGTCAGATACGTTCAAAGTGCTAAGAAAGAGCTCTCTTTATTGGAACGAATCGTACAGTGAGATTTCTAATTTGCAGGTTAGATCACGTTTCTATCCCAGATGTCTGTGACCATGCCTGGGGAAAACATGGCAGTAAACTATGACCTTAATGTTACATGGTTCTGCCCAAACTAATTTACAGGAAGCTATTAACCATTAATATATTTAAATCCTCACTCAATTTAAAATGCAGAGACTGCTTTAACAGAGCTAGCTAACCAATCATCTGCCATTTATTCTTTGAGATTCTGAATAACTTTCTGGCCTGATCTTTTCTTCTAAAATATCCTAAACTAGGCAGTATCAAGCAATATGAAGCTATGGCACATTATACCCATTAGCTGGAATTTTAACTGAGAGTAAACAATGATTATCATGAATTGTGGCTTTAGATATATTTCTTGCTGGCATGAGGCAACAGCAAACACAAAGGGGTCAACTTGACTTGATTCCAAAATGAATTGTTGCCAGTGCCCTTCAAATGAGCTAGTCTGTGATAAGAGTTTAAAGCAAATCAGTCAGTCATTGTTTTCATATGGCCGTATCAGAGATCCCTGGGCAGATAGGCTCCCATTTCATTCTAGTCATCCATAAAATGAAAGCATTTAAAATCATGTGTATGCAAAGATCTTACAAACGGATATTTCTCAGACAGATTTTGTGCATTTAAAATGCTCTTCAGCTGGGGGGAAAAAAAAAAAAACAACCCTTTCGTTGTTTGAACAAAGAATTTCCTATTTTTCACACTACTCTGTGCTGTATGCCATCCCAATTTAAAAAAAAAAAATCTGCACACACAATTATGATTCAGTGGAAAACAAAGATAGTACCACTATAATTGTGCCCAATGAGCCCAAAATATTAAACTTTTATTTTCAAGTATGGCTTTCATCACTCCTTCCTCCAATGCAGTATATATGATAATATATTATTTGTTATTCAGAAGAGGAAGAGTTCCATACAAAATGAATGACTTCAATTGCCTTATAAATAAAACATGGATAAATGTCTTGGCAAAATAAATTAAAGGAGCATTTGTATTTGATCACTCCATCATATTACTGTCTTTATCTACAAGCAGAAGAAGCTGTTGTTGTGTATTTCCTGAAATTCATTATGTGTAAAGTCCATAATGGAGAAAAATCACTAGTAAGTTATGGCTGAAACTCAAACAAATAACACATATTATGCACCTCAGAGAGACTAAAACACATTAAAGGCACAATGTTCAGAAAAGATAATTATGGTCCACATCTGTAGTTTAGGGGTTTGTTTGTTTTGGAAGAGCTTTTACTAGCTTGATGATTTTAAAAATTAAGCTATAAGACATTAATGTAGGTATTAAACTCCACTTTCCCTTCTCAGAATTTACTGAAATGGTTGAAGAGGACAAGTATTAGTCTTAATGAAATACCTGTGCTGATTTTAGTTTAATGAATAGGAGTCATAGGATAAACTACTTAAATCCAGTTTTAAAGAAAACTGAATCCATACCATTATTAGCATATTGTTAAAGTTACAAATACATATGAAACAGAATTGGAATGAATCACAAATAATAAACACAGCTCTGGGTGTATACGTCTAGGTTATCTTTCATTTTTCCAATTATTGTTGAAATATATTAGAGGGCAATACAAATTTCAAAGACTATAGAAATAAATGTTAACAAATAAATACTTTCCAATTATATAAAGTAACGGCCTTAAAAAGAGCCACTTTCATTGTTTAAAAGAAAACATTTTTAAATAGATACAATAAAAAATTATTTCAGTTAGAAAATTATGAAAGAAAAACCTTTCCTCTCATGTGCTTTGGGAGAGTGACTTCAAAACATAAAATCATAATTACAGCTAACATGAAAGATCAGGTAAAATAAAAACTATCCAATTTCTAAGGATTTCAAATTTCCAACTAGTGTTTCCCATAGCATAAAACTCTAGAAAAATAATATTAAAATATAGTCAGTAAGTGTATTCAATGCAATAAAAGTTAAAGCCTGATTCATACCAATGTCATTTTGAAAATTTACAAACACTGTCATTTCCAGTAGCCAATATCAAACCAGCTCAGTTTCCCATCCAGACCACGTAATGTGCACTTACAAGCCCTGAAGGGTCAACATTCCACATAACATTCTTTCCTTTATTTTATACATCATCACCAACAGTAATAACCCTGCATTGAAAGCTTATTTCCCCCATCAAACTGGTACTATATGAAACACATACTTGGTTGATTTTTATGGCTAAACCGGAACAAGCATAAATGCTCAAAAACTTCACTTTCTTGCTGAGCTGTGGACGAGGAGGACAGAGAATGAGAGATGGGGAAAGAGAGAAGGGGAGAACAGAGAAAAACAGGTCAAGAGAAAGAGAGGAAAAACAGGTGAAATGATGCAGGCTAATTTTTTCTATATATATATTTTTAGTTGTCCATATAATTTCTTTCTATTTTTTTTAGTAGAGACAGGGTCTCACTCTTGCTCAGGCTGGTCTCGAACTCCTGAGCTCAAAGGATCCGCCCACCTCGGCCTCCCATAGTGCTAGGATTACAGGCGTGAGCCACTCCGCTCGGCCACCCACTAACCTCTTGAAGGGTGAGAAGCAATGTGGAGAAAGCCCCCAGCCATCCCAGCTGACACCAGCCTAGATCACCCAAGACCAGCTGAGCCAGTCCAGTCAAGCCTCAAACTAATGAACAATAATAAATGTTTTATGTTTTAAGCCACTAAGTTAGATGGTTTATTATAGTAAAATATAAATGATATACATATGTACAATTAGATTAAAGACTAATTTCTAATTTGAGTTCAAAATAATTTAGAGACAAGATTCAAAACTCTTACATGGAGGGAGAAAAAACTCATAGAGGGGGAAAAAATAATGTATTTCTTTGTTAATATTCTCAAACTATTAATAGACTCGAAAGTTTCATTTTTCTATCTCAGCAGAAAATTGATAATAGCAAACCACTATCTTTTGCTTGGTTTTTCCTCATTTCCTGCCTGAAAATTGCCATGAAAGCCCTCTTTTCTGAGATATTTTAGAATTGCCGTAACTATTTTTGCTCCCCAACCTTACATTCCTATTAATCCCCCTCCCTCCCATGTAGTCTTAAACATGTCTTCTAACCTTCTTGACACCATTTTTACAAATAAGGTTATTTGTCACTTAAATAAGTGGATTCCTATTGCTCCGTGGAGATCTGACTTCCTTTCTCTTACTGTCCAAAGCAGGATCAATCTCTTTATGGCATATCTTATATCCCTTGGTTCATGCGAAGGATATTTAAGTAGATATATGCATTTGGAGTAGAAAGAATGGATTTAGATGAACATATATACAAATGGTGTATTTACATTTACCATTTGTGACGTGATGACTGACCCACATCACAAATGGACAGGCTCACACATCAGTAGAATAAAGAATAAAGAACTCACCTTGAAGACAATGGCCCAAAGCAAAAATATCATAAATGAATGTTTTCTACTACAAACAGTTCAAATACTGTAAAAAATGAGCAGCTAGTTTGGCAATTCCCTAAAAGATTAAAGAGAGAATTACCATATCACCAAGGCTTTCCACTTGTAGGTATATATCCAAGCAAAATAAAAACATGATGTCCACACAAAATACGGTACATGAATGTTTGTAGTAACATTAGTCACAGTAGCCAAAAAGTACAAAAACCCCAAATATCCATGAATATCTTATGAATGGATACATAAAATGTCCATACAATAGAATATTATTCAGCAACAAAAAGCAAGGAAATATCCATGCTACAACATGGATGAAACTTGAAAACACGCTAAGTGAAAGAAGCCAGTCACAAAAGACCACATATTATAAGATTCCAAGACAGAAGATTTGTGGCTGCCTAGGACTAGAGGAAAAGGGTCAAAGAGACTGTTATTGGGTATAGGATTTCTCTTGGGGATGATGAAAATATTCTGAAATCGATTGTGCCGATGGTTATACAACTCTGTGAACATCCTAAAAACCACAAAATTGTATAGATTAAATGGGTGAACTGTATGGTAAGTGAATTATGTTTCAATACAGGAGCTTTTTAAAAAGTAAAAGAAAAAAAAGCAAAATAACAAAACAAGCCAAAAAAAGCCCCCAAAATCTTGTGGTGTCCATACAGTTGCTGAAACACTCATATTACCTGTATTAGAGACTGTAATTTCAATATGATGCATCAAAATCCCTACAGTATTTTAATTTATCGTAGTGCAATGAATATAAAATGTTGGATCAAAAATAATCCACATTCTCTTACAGAACCCAAATTTTTCTCATTATAATGACTAGTTCCTACACCTCTAAGTCGAAGCCCTCAGGGATTCACTGCTATGTGACCAACACAAAAAATGTGTTCTTCTTTACTTTACTTCTTTACACATTTTTATATCTTCCTGAGTGTCCTTTTAAGACTTCTTGCTACCTCTAGGGACAGTCTCTAAATCTAGACTAGGGAGCCTCTCATCAATAATTTGGATACCGCAGGGGTCTGATGCTGCTCTAAAACACTCCTTTTCAAATTTTCTAGAACATTCATTCCAGAAGTAAATTTATCAGAAATTACATAGAGGAAAAAAAGTTACTTATTTTTTTAAACATAGGGATGTTCCTATAAGTTGAATAAAAGAACTAAATTAATCAAATTGATTACATAATAGTAACAAAATATTATCAATACTATTAATATTTATAGATTTACGTATGTTGAACCACCCCTGCATCTCTGGGATGAAGCCCACTTGGTCGTGGTGGATTATTTTTTTGATAAGTACATGGATTCGATTTGCTAGTATTTTATTGAAAATTTTTGCGTCTATATTCATGAGAGAAATTGGTCTGTAGTTCTCTATTTTTGTTGCGTCCTTTCCTGGTTTTGGTATCAATGTTATATTGGCTTGGTAGAACGTGTTGGGGAGAATTCCATCCTTCTCAATATTGGAGAATAGTTTATGTAGGATGGGCACCAGTTCTTCTTTGTATGTATGGTAAAATTCAGGTGTGAACCCATCTGGACCAGGGCTTTTCTTTTTGGGAAGGTTTTTTATTGCTGTTTCAATTTCGGTTCTTGAAGGAAAAAAGGTCATTCTGTAACAAAGACACATGTACCCAAATGTTTATAGCAGCACAATTCACAATAGCAAAGATGTGGAAACAACCCAAATGCCCATCAATACATGATTGGATTAGTAAGCTGTGGTATATGTATACCATGGAATATTACTCAGCTATAAGAAATAATGAAGATACGACATCTCTATGGTTCTCCTGGAGAGAGTTGGAACCCATTATATTAAGTGAAGTATCCCAAGAATGGAAAAACAAGCATCACATGTACTCACCAGAAAATTGGTTCCCCTGATCATCACCTAAATACACATCTGGGAACAACACCATTTGGATGTCAGACTGAGGTGGGGGGCGGGGGAGGGGATGGGGGTATGCCTACACAATGAGTGCATTGTGCACCGTTTGGGGAGTGGTAACACTTGAAGGTGCTGACTCGGGAAGGGGGGGTGGGGAAGGGAGGGATATATACCTACATGATGGGTGCAATGCGCACGACCTGGGGAACAGACACGTCTGGAGCTCTGGCTTGAGGGGAAAGGCGGAACAGGAGCAACGTATGTAACCTGAAATTCTGTATCCCCCATAACAAGATGAAATAAAAAAAAAAAAAAATACTATTAATAATGTAAAGCACTAAAACAATGTCTGGGTATAATAAACATTAAGTCTCACACTACAGGCATAAATTAATAAGCATCATATGGGGGTGTGAGCCAGCAACAAATGCACTAGAAAAACACTATCCAGAATAGCCCATTTTCTCCTCTGCCCAAATACTACTGTCCAGCAAATGGAGAGCAGAGACAGCTCACATATCCAGCAATTTCATGAATCCTGGTAATAACTGCGAACTGAAAGTAAACAAAAATGGCCTCTCAAGGGACAAGACAGATGTTACAAATTTTACAAGCCTTATTACTCCCCTCAGGTCTATTTACTTTTACTTTACACGGAGCAACACATTCTTTTATCCAATTTCTAGGTCTAAAGGAAACAAAGATTACTAGAAGGAAGTAAGCTAAGAGCAGAAAGAAAATGCCTGACAATAAGGAAAGAAATAACAAATTAAATAAATATCAGACCCAAGCACACAAAAAAGACAGGATGCTGGATCAGATGAATCGAGGACAGGCCTAAACCTTAGTACTGTATGCTGTTTGCAGTTCAAAATGATGGCTTTAAGTTATCAATAAAAAGTTATATTATGCTTACAATATTCTATTCAAGAATATAGAGAAATACATGAAATATATTAGAAAGCTTTTCCTAGAAAATAGGTAAAACTTTTAATGATAAAAACATCATCAGTGGGGCTACAAGTTTCATCTACTTGATTTTCAAAAGTGCCTCCCTGAAGATAAGAGTTCTCACCCTTAAAGTAACATACTGAGGCTTAGAAGGAGTAACTTGCCACAAGTCAGATGACTGGTAACACAATGCTTAACCACATTGCTGCATGATCTAAGCTCCACCTAACTCTCCAGCACCACTTGCGCTAATCTCCCCATCACTACACTACCTTCTTCCAGTTTCTGGTGCACACTGACCTCCTTCCTGACTTGGAGCCCTCACAATTCCCTCCGTATGTCTGGCATGCTCTTCCTTGCCTCTGCCCTATGCCCCTTTACATGCCCATCTTCTAGGATCCTTCAGAGGTCTTTTCTAGAGAAGAGTTCTGGCTCTACAGACTAGACTAGGTCCTGTACTGTGCATTCGCAAAGCACTTTATACCTTCCTTTCATAGCACTTATCACAACTTAGAATTATTTGTGTAATATTTGTTTACTATGTCTCCCCTGCTAGATTGGAATCTCCATGAGAGCAGGATGCATTTTGTCTCAGTGATATTTGAATCCCCACAGCTGAGCAGGAGGAGCAAAGAAAGAATACTGCTGTTTGAAGGGGAAAGGAGGGAAGAGGAGGAGAGTAGAGGGGAGGAGAGTAGAGAGGAGAGAATGGGAGGCAGGATGTAGGACAGGACTAACATTCACTAAATACTTATGTCACAGGTACTTTGCTTGCATTTGCTCTACCATCATTATACTTAAAGAAATCAGAATATGTCACCCCGAAATATGCCACTTTGGCACAAGGATTTTTTTGAGCTGAAGGCAACTGAGAAAAAGCAGACACAGGAAGAACTGTCTGCCCTCCCCATTTCTGCCTAAATTCCCCCTCATACTTCCCCTGTACCAGAAAGAGAACAACCCCTTATCGCCAGAGACAGAGAGAGCATAGAAATGAGTCTGTATAAACAAACCTTATGTACCATTAGTTTTACCCATATGTTTACCTTCCCACAATTTACTGCCTTAGAATCCCAAATCTCATTCTTTGACTAGTCACTTCTCCACAATATGGTGCCCTTTTTAAAAAATGGTATATAAGCCCCCAGGTAGAACTGTTTCTTTGGGATTTCACTTCCATTCTGTGGATTTCTCATGCATATAAAATTTAAAATAAAATTTGTATGCTTTTTTTCTCATTAATCTTGTTAATTCTATCCTTTTGCAGTTTAATTAATAGGCCTCAGGCATATGCTTAAAAGGATACAATAGAAAATTATGTAGCCAGGCTGACTGGAACCTAAAAGTTCTGGATTAACAGTATTTCCAAAATTTGGGTATCTTACACTCAAGTAAAGAAAAAAGAAAAACTCTTAATGCAGATCTCACGGATATACTCTTTTGGTTTTTCTTTTTTTTAGTATTTTCAATGGGATAATTAAGATTATGTACTTGCGCACTTCAGTTTTGACCTTTAAGATAGTTCTTACCTGCCAAACTATACGAGCAATGGAAAAGCCACAACTTGTGCACTACCAGGAATATCGTAATAAGGTCACTACAGTTCTGATGTGCTCTGTACCACTCTGTCCATAATGAATTGACAATACGAATTAGTCAGTTGAAGCCCTATGGGTAGCACTATCACCGCCCATGTGCATTATTAAAAATCACTGTAATGGTGTGATTTGTTTTAATGTGTGCTTTTAAAACAGTTCTATTGTTCGTAGGGCTCCAGTGTTTAGATTTCTAAATAAATGATCTCTCATGATATTTCATTTAATCCTCACAACAACTCCATGAGGAAGACTGTACCACCCCCTTTTAGAAATAAGGAAATCACATCTCTTAGAGGTAAGCAGTTTAGGAAATCTGCCTGAGGTCACCAGACTACTAAGCAGAAGAGCTAAAATTCAAAGCCACGTGCATTAAAGACTTGAGGAGGAATGTTCAGAGCAGCATGATTCACAGTAGTCACAAAATGGAAACAACACAAACATCCACCAACTGATGAATATCTGGATAAACAAAATATAATAAATTCATTCAGTGGAATACTATTCAATAATAAAAAGAAATGAACTACTGGTATATGCTACATCATAAATGAACCTTTAAAAATTACATTAACTGAAAGAAGGCAGATACAAAAAACCAAATAATTACATGGTTCTCTATATGAAATGTCCGAAAAGGCAAATCTATAGAGCTAGAAAGCAGATTAGTGACCATCTGAGGCTGAGGTGGGGGTTCACTATCAGTGAGCATGAGGGATCATGTAAGTAGGTTGACAAATAGGTTCTAAAACTGGATTGTGGTAATGTTTATACAACTTAGTAAATTCAATAAAAATCACTGAATTGTACACTTAAAAAGGGTGAATTTTATGGTGTGTTAGTTACGCCTCAGTAAAGTTGTTAAAAATAAAACGGGTGTATCTGTTATTTGACTAGGCAGAAAGACAAAGAAAGAAAGGGTGTAAGATTTTGGGGATCCAGTCATACATGTGGAATAATTTATAATATAATGAACTTGTAGAGTCTACAGTAAACACACTTCAGAAATTTTAAAGATACACCCTTCTTTTAAAAAGGAGACAATGCCACCTTCAATAAAAATAGGTTTGCTTACAAATAACTGAAAGGTTTGCTTACAAATAACCGAAAAATTCAAATAAATTGGTTAAATAAAACAGAGGTTTCTTTCCCCGTCCAGTTTGAAGGTGCATAGTCCAGGGCTGGAAATGTTGACTCTGTGGTCATCAGAAATCAAGGTTCCTTTCTGCTCTACCAACATTAGTGCTTGTCTTCCAATCTCAAGGTGGCCTCATTGTCCAGGATGGCTATTGAAACTTCAGCCATCACACCCGAATTCCAGGCACAGAGGAAGAAGAAAAATTATAAAAGGGTCCCTCCCAGCTGAGTCAGCCTCCTTTAAGGAGATTTCTCCAAAGCCCTCTCCAACTACCTCTGTTTATATTTCGCTGGTCACACTCCACTGCAAAGGACACCAGAAAAGGTATTGCTGGGAACATCACCACCCAGAATACAATCAGAAGGAAGGATACAATCAGGAGAAGGAAGTGAGTAAATGGATGCCGACGAAGCAACCAGCAGTTTCTACTAGATGCCCTTTATAACTAACTGCTCAGGAACAAAAATGATCAAAATAAAATGTGGAATAAAAACTCAACACTGATGTAAAATGAAACATCTACCACAAAGATAATTATTTTCTGTATTTTATTCTTTTCAAGAGTGTGGTATGCCTTATAAGCATCTAAATTGACTACTCATTTTCAATTCAATATTAATCTGAAATCTCTACTGGAACAACAGTTTGGAAGCTAGTTCTTCATCCTTTTCCTAAGCATTTCCCCATCTCCAGTTGTATAATTGATGCATAAAACCCAAACCAACGAGACTTGTACAAACATCCAATTATAGAGCCTGGTAATTGTTAATTTGTCACTGTAGCTACAGGTTTTGTCATTTGATGGAAATTTCTCTTTTCAAATTGCTTTAGGCCCAAGGGAAAAGGTGTAAGGTTGATGATCTCTTAATGCACATGCATAATGCTATTAGATTTGATCTTCTCCAGGGCAAATAAGATAATTCCTAAGTGCTAGAGTGTTAAAGAGGAAACAAAAGTAGTTGGTCACAGACAACAGGGCTATTTTGATTAGCACCAGGCTTCTTCATTTTATTACAAGTCTTGAGTAGTGGTTCTCAAAGTGTGTTCCTTGAACCAGCATCATAATCACAAAAGAACCTGCTAGAAATGCAAATTCTCAGACCCCGCTCCAGACCTTCTGAGTCAGAAACTCAGGTAATGGGATCCAGCAGTCTGTGTTTTAACAAGCCCTCCAGGAATCTGATGCAGCCGAAAGTCGGAAAACACTGCCTCAAGATACACTTCATATTTCACTTTTTTCATTAAAAAGATGTAAGTTCTCAAGCACAACTGAGATGAGACATGTCATTACATATTCAATTAGGTACCTTTGTGACCATGAATAAAAATAAACCCTGTATATTTATGTTAATTTATTATTTTATGAGGAGGGGATTATAATGCTGTAGTTAATACCTCAGTTTACATTCAGCATTAGCTACTAGTGATGGGAGATAAGGGTCAATTGGTCATGCTCAATTCTTCCAGCCATGTTTAGCTATGGTCACCAATGAGGTGGCAGCGCTTCATGGAGGCCGTAAGGGATGGAACATAGAGTGATTCTTATGCCTTCTATAGGAAATACCATATGGTGGGCCACATCCTGGGCCATGTGTTGCTAGACAAGATAGCTATGCCTTATTTGCCTGGCATATGTATTTTATCTTGAGAGCACATCTCAACAGACTGAGATTCCACCTTCTGGTTCTGCAATGGTACAACCTTCAGTAAGTTGTTAAATATCCATTCTTCCCTTCTGAAAACTACAGATGATGCCCATTCACAGTCTATCCAGAAAGGAGACTATGATGATCACAGTCTATAAAACAGACTAATTTAAGAAAAGCAGAGTCAAGTTGCAACTAAGTAACTAAAGACTTGAGATTAATTTAAAAATGTAATAAAGTCTTGAAATTTTATGTTAATAGGAAATTTTTTTAGACTGCTAAATAAGCTGGATAGGTATTCAGACTAAATGCAGGATGTTAATTATCACATTTAATTTTTTTTACGTTAAGAAACAAAGTTTGTAAGGGCCATGAGACACTAGAACAGATTACCCAAGAAAAACTGCAATATCTATTTACTTTATAATCTTTTCAAAACATCTATTCATCCATCCGAAAGAAATCATACCATCAAAAATACTACTATAGCAGCTTTAAAATTATTTTTAGAAAAATCACCTTTTCCCCCAAATTAAATCTTATCTAAGTGTCAGACCAGGGAGAAAAATATTTATAACATATTTACATCTAGAATACATAAGGAGTACCTAAAAATCACTAAAAAGAGATAAAGAGCCCAATAAAAAATAGGAAAGGGGTTAAAAGTTAAAAGTTTTAGATTCAATAATAATTCAATGAAAAAAACTACAAATGTCAAATAAATGTAAAAGATATGCTAAAGCTAGCTAACAATCATCATGTGTACACTCCAATCAAGTAGGTAAAATTCTAAATTTTTAAAATTTAAAACTTTTAAATTTAAAAAAATCGGTGCACTGCAACATTTTTGAAATAGCAAAATTTGGAAAATGTTTATGTGTGAAATCCCAACATATAAAAACAAAAAACTTGAGCCTTCCTGATTGAAGCTTTCATGAGAGAACTGGGAATCCCGACTGGCCAATTTCTTATACCTTTCTAGACCTCTAAGTGTTCTAGAGAACATATATAGTTTTAAAACCACCAGAGTAGATTAATGCATAAGATACTGCCTAGTCTTACAGAAGAATACAATTTTTTTGAGGAGTTTAATATCACTCAAGTCCATCCAAACTTCAATTCACAAACATGAGTACATTTAGATTTCTAGAACACTACCATGGGGTATTACCTAGAGCTTAAACCAATCATACCTCAGCGCCTACAAATCCTAATCCATTTAGTTATTCTAAAACATAACCTGTCATCCAATTGTCAAATATGATACAACTACCAAATAAACCAATTGCTATGGAAAAAGAGTATTTTTGAAAATATTCCTTTAGTATGTCTCCCATTTTAAAGAAACTCTAGGTGAAGGCAGTCATTGAAAGTCCAGTATTTACATATTCCATTGAATGTTCCAGAAAAAGATTGTTTCATTCATCCTGTACTAAACGCTGCTGGTGGGCACTGACTGCACAGAGAGTAAGCAGGAGACTTCAGCAGCAGAATGTGAATTAAGTTGAACTTACTACATTTCATAGCAATTAAAACCCCCAGAGAGGAATGTAAGAAGTCATCCAAGCCACTAATTATTTATAAGTTTTTTTTACATTATTTAAAAGAATCCAGCTATAGAACATCAAGCTTTTGTTATAGTATCTATCAAGCAAATAGAGAGAAATATGAAAACAGTCATGTAATCTGCAATAGTACTAAATTCTTAGAAGAATCAGACTGTGTGTGGCTCTTTCACTAACTTTGGAGGTCTTGCAATTAGCTGGGCCTCAGAGAAGGTTCATGTAAGACATGAAGAGAAATTCTTTAATTTTTCATTTTTATAGATATAGTGGGTACAAGTGCAGTTTTGTTACATGATATAGTGCATAGTAGTGAAACTGGGCTTTTGGTGTAATCATCACCCAAACAGTGTACATTGTACCCATTAAATAATTTTCATCCCTCACCCCCTCTACCCTCCCACCCTCAAACCCTTCCAAATCTCCAGTGTCTATGTCCGTATGTACACATTATTTAGCTCCCACTTCTAAGTGAGAACATGCAGTATTTGACTTTCTGATTCTGAGTTATTTCACTTAAGGTAATGGCCTCCAGTTCCACCCATGTTGCCACAATGAAGAGAAATTCTTGGTGTTACATTAGAAAAGTTTTCGTGGCTGGGGTTCACTTCATGTCATTAGGACAAAATATTTCCATTAAAGACAGGATGTCATAGTTAACCAAAATTACTTTTTCACTGACCATTGTCATAGGGGCTGCAAAAGTCATACAATTTTAACTTAGGGCTTGCCATCAAGAGCAGACTATTAAACCATTAAAATAGACCCATAATTTTGGATATATTGGGCTCAGAGACAAAGGTACAGTTATCAAAACTGACAGAAGGGCATGGAACCAAAACCAAAAATTTGGTTGCAATTCCTGGGAACCATTAAGACCTCATTTAGGTGAGTTCTTGATAGCGGAGGATTTTCACACTATACACCCTAGGTGTTCACTTGCCTGCCTGACTTATTCAGGACATTATGCCTCAAGTCTCATGAGCTACTCTTCTTCAGCAAAGCCACAGCTTTTCCTTAGGCTTAGTAGAGAACTTTTCTTTCCATTTATTCCTTGACTATTTTAAAAGCTAAGTCCAGGGTTTCCATCTACCACATAGATGATTCATAGTATTTCAATCCCTGACCTGAATCTCTCCCAATCCATTGCTTTGAACACTGAGGTTTCAATCTTTCATTTCACTGGTCTATATTCACCTTCATGCTCACAAAAATCTATTTTCATAAATTAGATTGTTTACAATCCTAAGAAAATGGGCTGATTTGTACCTATAATACTTCTGCTAGAGGAGGATACCCTTATCAAATCAAGTATTTCAAAGGGAAGTAGGACTAAAAAGAAGAAAGATTTTCACAGACTCAATAACATTGCAATTGTCCCAGCAGAAATTTCAGTAATTAAATAACCGTATATTAATAGTTAACTATCTGTATCTATGCAGATAGACATATAACCATATAAACATACGAGAGTAGATTACTATTAAAGATTAATTATATTAACACTAAAAAGTAAAAGCATTCTTTCCCAGTCATCACCAACAAAGATTTTTAAACAGCCTTCTTCCACACCCATCATCCACCACTGTGTAAACTGAGCACACAGCAAACCAAACAAAGCAGAGATGTTGCCGGTAAAACCGCTGACACTCTCTCCTCACCACTGGGAATTCCACACGATAATATGATTATTATCAATTGCAAGCCTCTTAAAGCAAATCAAGTTCCTTAATTAATTGATCAATTGAGCTATATCAAACTGTAGTTTTAAAAAACTTCACATTAGAGGAGAAAAAAACAAACAAACCTAGAATAGCCTTGCTTTTCTACTCCAGTAAATAATAATCCTTGCTTTCTTTAAAATGATTTATATTTACTATGCCTCTCCTGATTAATTTTCTCAATTCTTATACATTCATTTATTTCTGCTTACTCTTGTTGTTAATATTATTACTATTAAATGTTAATAAGCATGTAAATATAGGTATAGATGAATTTTGTTCACATTTACTACAAAAGAATATAATTTTATGTGCTTTTACTGAAGCGGTTTTGTTTTTTTCTATGGATACATACACACACTTAATAATAGCATTTTGCAAACCTAATGAAAACTAGGTACCTTCCTCCTGCTCCATAAATCTGAAAACACTGCTGGGTGTCACAGACTCCCTGAAGACCATCCATGTGCCCCTTCCCACAACACATTGACACACACAGGTGAAGAATTCCTAATTCATCTGCTTAGCCTCCCTTTGCACGGACCTGGAAATACAGAAACATTTCCCAAAGAAGAAAACATCTATAAACATAATTCTATAAATTCTTCCAGCAAATATTTATTGGACAACAAAAAAACATATAATCATCAACATCCAAAAACATAAAGATCAGCCTCGAGGCTGATGGCTACAAATCTGATAAGATCAACTCTTCAGCCTCTGATTGGCAGTTTTTCCTCCTCCTTTCCCCAAGATTAAACTGCAGCCAATTTTCATCCAGCCAGTGAGAGAGATTCTTCATTAACAAAGAAAGGAGGATTAAGCAAGACGGACATATAAAGCTGAGGATCCATAGTGGGATTGCAAGAATGATAGACTAGATCGATGAATCGTGTTCCTAAATCAGAGACGCTTTAGGGAGAAAAATGCAACAACAGAAATCTCTGATTATATAGATGCCGTATGGTCTCTTCCACTCATGGCTAGTGTAGTTTGGAACCTGCTTAAGCAGCTGTTTTTGGGTTTGTTTTTTTTTTCTTTTACTAACTCCCCAAATTACAACAAAAGCTCCTACTCTTTATTTAAACAGAGAATCTAAGGCTGGGAGAACATGAGAGAGACAAGATCACACAGGACTATCAACCAATCTTCACCCCACCCCCACCCAGGGCAAGGAAGAGTTTTTCACCAGCATGCCACCTCAGACATGGATGCCAACAATGTTCCTGATATCAATGCGCAGGCAATCCCTAAACAGTACAGATGACTATTTGAGTACATAGATTATACCATTTATATACTATTTATAGACAGGCAGAACATTATCATAAATGCAAATATGAAAACAGGGCAATAAAGAGAAGGTTGGGTGGCTTGAAAATACTGACAAGGTCACTTAATAATCCTAAAACCTAATGAATAAAGAACAGACATATATTAGTTTTAATTTGGCAGAGTGGGCTAAGACAATAGATATACTGCACCTCTATTTCTCAATTGAAATAAGATGTCTAAATTAAGAAGAGAGAAGATAAAAAATATGTTCCAGAACAAATAAATTTTCATTATATTGTATCTCCTTGGGGAGCACCAATTACACTGATGACAGAATACACTTTGTTTTACAGAAGGTCTGGAGTTGCCTTACTTCTTATCTCAGGCACCTAAGCTTGACAAGGTCACTTATCCATAAGGGGTAATCTATGGCAGGGCATAACTCATGACCTAAACTATGTCTCGAGTGATTCAAAAAAATTAAAAACACCAGCAAAAATAAATAGGCTCTAAAAATAGCAAACCAAAATTTAGAAAAGCAGCTTCCTTTTCCAACAAAAGAAATTCTGGCCTCTCCCAAAGGCATACAAACATTTTAAATATTTGCTCAGCCACTGAATATCCAAAGGAAATTTATCGGGAAGATTGGATAATAACTAATAATGAAGGAACCAAAAATATTGCTGTGCTTCTAAAACATACTCTGGGCAAACATTTACAATAGATATTTTGCATAGCAAATAGGCCACTAAGAATCAGTCCTTTGGGGTTCTTGCATTTTCAGATTTTTTTTGTTCTTTCCCTCCTCTGAATTTTCCATTGCCTTAATAGCAATCTCAGAATCAAAATCAAAAGACTTTTTTTTTTTTTACATATAATTTCACACTCCCCCACTCACGCTTTGCTGTCAAGTGTCTGACCCTGGTTTGATAATCTCATTTCCTGAGAATCAAAAAGCTGGAAATTTAAGCTTCCTAGAGTGTTAATTGCGGCCCTGCTCCATTGCTAATCAAAAAATTGGATGTTTTGCATGAAAATGCTTCTCTAATTAATTCTCAGTCATAAATCGCCCTGGTTTTAATAACCCCTCCTTGATTGGATAGCCTTTGAAGAGACAGTGCAGCTAATCTGCTAAACTAGAAAAAACACACGCAGAGGAAATAATAAGTGGGCTTACAAGGTATGAACTAGATGATTGCATTAATACTGTCAAACCAAAAAAGTGAGTCTCCTTTCCTGGTCTTTCATGCCTTACCCTGTAGTCCAGTAAAATAAACCATGAAACTAAGGAATCATGAACAAAAGCAACTGTCAAACAAGTCGTGCACCAAAAGTCAAATCTTTTCACCCTCCTTCCATAAAACAGTTATTCCTATCATTTTGTAAAAAGAAGTTTCTCTTGACATTTTTTTCCCTTGAAACCAAAGATCCAGCAATGTCCACTTGTCACACTGTCTATTTTAATAAGACAAGGTTTATGTTTTCCCCCTTCTCTCTCCTTCTGACTGACAATATATTATCATACATATCTCTAAGAGGTGCTGAACTGAATTTTCATTATCCAAAATGTCAAGATTCGTTTTTGTCATCAGAGAACACAGCTGGTCTACAGCAGCAGCCCTTTGATTAATTCAAATAGAACAAGTCACCTATACATAACTTCATTTTCCCTAGACAAGGCCTTGCATTCTGTAAGTTTTAATTTATAGCTTATCAGTTTAAGATACCATTTGCTGCCATGGTGGCACTCAAAGAAAAATAGAAAGTCTTAATTAGCAGCACTTAGCATTAGCCCCGTGACTACTAATGAAGCAATAATTTGAATTTTTAGCTTGGGAGCAAGACTTATTCAGAACTCACCACAAACTTTCAGAAGATGCTGGAACTATATAGACATATAATAATGAGTACTTTTAATGAGCACTATTTTTAACATGTAAATTATATATGGTTTTCTAGTTGACTCGTAAAATAGTTACATGTATTTTCTCTATATTTAAAAACTTCATGGAGGTAGATATAAGTTATCCCAAAAGAAATAACATAGAATAAGAGGTCTAGGCTAATTATTACAAAAGTAAAACGATCCGAGGTTGATTGATTCTAACTTGGATGTAGAAGGCCCGAATCCAGTTGTATGGCCTCCTACATCAATAGGATTTTACATTAAAAATGGACAATCCCCCACAATGAGATACCACTATATACCCAGTAGAATGTCTAAAATTAAAAAGACTGACAATACCAAGTGTTGGTGTACACTACTAGTGGAAATATAAAATGACAAATTCACTTTAGAAAACTGGAAATTTCTTTAAAAGTTAAGTGTATACTAACCGTATGGTCCAGCAATACCACTCCTATATATTGAAAACATATGTCCCACAGGGCCGAGCATGGTGGCTCATACCTATAATACTAGTACTCTGGGAGGCTGAGGTAGGAGGATTGCTTGAGGTCAGGAGTTCAAGACAAGCTTCAGCAAGAGCAAGACCCCATCTCTACTAAATATAAAAAGAAATAAGCTGGACAAACCAAAAATAGAAAAATTAGCTGGGCATGGTGGTGAGGGCCTGTAGTCCCTGCTACTCGGGAGGCTGAGGCAGGAGGATTGCTTGAGCCCAGGAGTTTGAGGTTGCTGTGAGCTAGGCTGATGCCACAGCACTCTAGCCCGGGTGATAGAGCGAGACTGTGTCTAAAAAATATGTATATATATATGTATATGTATATGTCCCACACAAAAACCTTAAACACAAATGTTCACAGCAGCATTATTCACAATAATTAAAAACTGAAAACAATCCAAATGTACATCAATAACTGAACGGATAAACAGTATGTGGTATATCCATACAATAGAGTACTGCTCAGCCAAAAAAAGGCAAAAGCTACTTATGTTCGCAGAATATGGATGCCCAGATCATTACGTGGAGTGAAAGAAAACAGGTCACAAAATTGTATACTGTATGATTCCAGTTATATAAAATTCTAGAAATTACAAGCTATTCTGTCTTATTTATTGTGACATAAAGCATTGTACCAGTTACATAGGGCACAATGTAGAGGGAGAAACACGACTAAAAAGGGCACAAGGAAATTTGGGCTGATGAAAATATTCCGTATCTTGATGGTGACATTATTTTCACAGGGATATACATCTACGAAAACTCATCAAATTGTCCACTTCAAATAAATGTGGCTGGCTCACTGTATATAAATTACCTCAACAAAGTAGAAAAATACACAAGCCATTTGAAATGCAAGTTATTTGTAAACCCTATATAACAAAATTCTATTATGGAACAACTTTGTCATTTATTGGTTTTGACTTTGGTCAAGTTATTTAACCTCTATAAGCCATGGTTTTCTTAGCCATAAAAAATGAGATAATAAGGCCTGCTGGGCAAAATGATCATGAGACTCAAATGATGCTTATGTAAGTACTCAAACAAAATGCCATCTCAGTAACTTCATCTTCTTCTCTTAAATAACATTACTTTCCCTTATCTTCCTTCTCAATATAATTTAATCTGATATATTCATATATCTCCCCAAGTATTATCAGCATATTAGAAAAAGCTCTAAACTTGGAGGGGAAAAAAACCTAAGTTTCCATCTAGTGCAGCCACCCAGTTAATGCATGATATTGAACTTTCTATTTGTGGTAGGCAAGAATATTTATTGGGTACTTGGTATGTACAGTAAACCCATCTGGCTTGGTCCCTGACTGCGTGGAAGTTAAAATGAATGATAAACACACATTGTAAACAACAAATAATTAATTGAATAATTATAAGTATGCCATATGCTACAAAGAAAGAAGATGACTTGGTCTGGTGGAATTTTAAAAAGAAAGCTACCCAAAGGAAATAATGATTAAGAGGATAAAAGAAGATATTACATGTAAAATTTTTTAGAATATTGATCAATACATGGTAAGTACTTAATTAATATTATATAAAATTCTTATTATACAGCAGAGCACTACCTTAAAGATTCCTCAGAATATAGAGGTAAGCCAATTCCAGGTATAGACAATAGCAAGCAAGGAGGCTCCAAAGCCTGAATGAGCACAGCATGTTCTGAGAAGGCCAAGGCTATGGTGAAAAAAGGGTCACAAAGAGGATGCAGGTAGTAGTGGCCAAATCATGCAGAACCTTATTAGGCATATTGAGGACATGGGACTTAGTACTAAGCACATAAGAGATCACTAAGTACTTTTAAATAACTCTTGTTCCTGTATAAAGAATGGTTTAGAAGGATTTAAAATAGAAGCAGGAAAACCAACAGATGATGGCAGTTAGAACCTGGGTAGAGGCAAGAGACAATGACAAAGAAATGGTAGAGGAGTTTGTAAGACACTTAGGAAGCAACATCAGTAGGATCTGGTGATAGATTAACTACACAGGGCAAAGGGGAAAGAGTCAAGGATGACCTCCAGGTTTAGCAATTGTTAAGCCAAAGTGCTTGGGGGCGGCAGGGAGAAGGGGAGATCATGACTTTGGTTTGGGCGTGTTCAGCATCAGCTGCCCAGGAGACAGCCCAGAAAGATACCATAATCTATGCTGCTTTCCTCAGAGGGTAATTATAACAATGATGCCTTTTACTGTATTTATAAATTATCATAAATATTTTCAAAACTCTTATTTCATACTATAAAGCCCACAGAAACACAGAAAACCTATTTAGACTTCTATCCTTTCCCAAAGTCCCTCTTAGTTTCCAAACTAAATACAAGTCAGAGAGACCTGGAGGGGCAAGGAGAAATTTTAAGACTGACAGAGTAAACTTGGGGTAGGGAAAGAAAAGTCGTTGTTTTCCTTTCTTATATTAAATAAGAAGAGAACTAGTTTAGCAACTTCCAACCATTAGTCTCAGGGAGTATTTGGGAGTCTCAAAAGAAGAACTGTGGAATATCAAGGCTGGGTGGTATATTAGTTTTCTATTGACATGTAACAAATTACTATAAACTTAGCAGCTTAAAACAACACAAATTGGTTGTCTCACAATTTCTGTGGGTCAGAAGTCTAGGCATGGCTTAGCTGAGTCCTGTGCTCAGGGACTTACTAGGCTGAAATCAGGTGTTGGGCAGGGTCACAATCTTATCTGAGGTCAGGGGCCCTCTTCCTAGCTCCTTCTGGTTGTTGGCAGAATTCTATTCCTTGTGGTTGTAGGACTGAGGCCCCTATTTTCCTGCTGGCTGTTGGACAGGCCCTTACCAAGGGGCCCGTTCTTCTCCCAAGAATTACTCCTTCCAGGCTAGAGCTCTAATTAGTCATCAGACTCTGATCTGAGGAACAGAGAGTGAGCAAGTGGCTGAGAATCCAAGAACCTAGAGTTCTGCAGATGAATAAGATTTATAGAAATCATTTAACTTCTTTCCTTTACAACTGAGAAAACTGGTTAAGTGACTTGCACAAAATAACAGAGCAAATTGTTAAGAACGACAGATGGTCGTTTGATTTTAGTAATAAAAATATAGGGTACATCAAGAAATTAAAATTGAAGAATTCACATTCTACAGATACTTAACTGGGTGCTAAAACTAGATCAACCAAAGCCTAGAAAGAAGAATGTAGTATTTACAATTTAAAAACAAAAGGAGAAAGAGGGATAGAAGAAAATTATAACTCTCAGACTCTGAATTTAGGAAGGGGAATGGTAAGGGTAATCACAAATTGCTGAAAGCCTTAAACTCGAGGGAGAAGATAATAGACTATGTAGTAAAATCATATTGGGTTAGATTAGGTTAGCTAGATTTAAACAAAACTAAAAGAGAAACATAAAAATATATGTTTAAAATGCTATCTTTGCCCCTATCTAACACTTCATAAAAAAAAAAAAAAATACTCCTCTTTTTGTATATCCTGCCTTAACAAATAACAACATTTCCTCCTCAAGTTATCAGCTTGGAAAACTGGGAATCAGCCACAATGCAAATCTCTTGCTCAAATCTTGCACAGAATGAGTCATCAAGTCCAACTGATTCTACCTGCAAATTAGGTTTTGGATCTCTTCCCACCTCTCCGAAAAAGCTGGCATAGTCTTCTATGAGTTTTCACCTGAAATAATAACACAGCTTTACTCCTTGTCTCCAATCTCAATGCACTCAATTCATTCTCCACACAGTCATCAGAAGACATTTTCTAAAATGCAGGTTTGATTATGTCACTCTCCTGCTTTAAACCCTTAGAGGACTCCTTGTCATCCATAAGACAAAGACCAAACCTTCCTGCTATGTTATACCAGGTCTTCTGAGATCTGCCTACCTATCTCCCTTGCCTAGGTCCAGTCTCCCCATACACTTGATGCTTAACCACAACAAAATACTTATAATTCCACAAAACTCTCACGAATCTGTGTGTGTTCATTTACATTTTCTTCTCCCTTCCTGCAGTGAGTTTCCTTCTCTTGGTCGGTCTAGTTAATTCATTTTTCCAGTTTGGTGTAAGGATTTCTCGTTTGCAATACATTCGATGACTTCCCCTGGAAATGTTAAGTGTTTTCTCCTCTGTGCTCTTCAAAGTACTTATAATATTTGCTAAAACCTTAACTATTTGCATGTCTTGACTTCCACAGCATCTGTTCTCCTTACGCAGGTGATGTTCCAGGAGCAGGGCCCAGAACACAGCTGGCCTGGAACTGTTGACTGTACACTGTCACCTCCAGTGTGTCAACTGACACAACAACCCTAAGAACTAAGCAGGGCAAGTGTTGTTAACTTCATTATACAGACGAGTACTCTAGAGCTCAGAAAGGTAAAGTGACTTGTCTAGTAAAACTGGGATGAGTAATAGTTGCTCCTTCCACTAAACCACACCACTCCCCAAGGTACTCAAGACCCAAACAGAGCCGCACCAATATTCTACACATGAACATCACTAACCAACTGAACAGGGATATGTAAATTAGTTAGCTAGTGCTGAAATCAGACATTAATGTGCAAACAAACAGGGACTTATCTGAGCTAAGTGGGCATGAATATGCAAATTACTGGCTGCAATTCAGTAGATGTCATCACAATTCTAGGAATGAACATCCTATATTATGACTATTACAATATTCATACATACTATCATATATTACTGTAATGTGGGCTTTTCCAGTTCTAAATTGTGGGAAAGCCAAAAGTAACGATGCATATTTTCATCCACACTACAATTACAAGCTGGAAATCAGATGTGAGCATGCAGAACTCTGCGATCTCCATATAGAACTAAGCTGCTATCATGATCACTACAGTTCAAGCTGAATATTCTATTTTTAACCCAAGGTACTTTAAAAATAGGTCGGGCTGGTCCTTCATGATCTGGGTGCTGCCAATATTTCCAACCTCATCTACTATGTAAGTCCGATATGCTATACTACACTAATTGCATTTAAAACTTATTTTCCTGTAAAATTTTTAATAATACAGTTGCATGGCTATAACACTTGAACATCACTCAGAAAATCCAGTATGTGATTACATTTAGCTTTTGCCCAATAGTGACCTTTATTTTCCTATTATCATCAGTACACCATTGGTTCTTATCAATTCTTAATCTCTTAATTAAGAGATTAAGATGAACAACGGCCAAAGCCATTAACCCTAGCTTTGCTGTACTTTATAATATCTCTGGTTCCTAAAAGGAAACAAATTCTAATGAGTAGAGGTCTATATTTATGAACTGAGTTCCTTAATTAACAGAAAAAGTTACATCCAAGTTCTGAAACTCTTATTATGAGAGAACAGTACTCTCACATTTAATACATTTTTCCATGCGTGTCCAGTGCCTGAAATGCCTGCTTCTTCTTTCTTTATCTGGAAAGCTTCTCTTCATCCTTCATAACTGAGTTTAAGCCTTAAATACTCATGGAAGCCTCCCTGCTTTTTCCAGCACTTGCATGTACATCCTAGTGGTATGTTGTATGCATGTACAAACACAGCTCCATCATACTGTGTACCACAATGCTGTGATCATTTGTTTGCATGTTGAATTAATTAGGATATAAGTAGGGCTGCATGTAACAGAAAATCAAAACACTAGTGACTGAACAAGTCAGAGTTTATCCCTGTCTCACATTGAGAAGTCTGGGTGGGGTGGTGGCTCCAGCCCAGGGAGCCAACAGAGGTGTGGCACTGCGCAGAGTCAGCAACCCAAGCTCCTTGCATCCTGTTGCTCTGCCGTCCCTATCGTGCTGCCTCACCTACATGGTCTAAGATGGCTCACACATGTCATTCATATTCACATCTTCACACTCATGCTGGGCTGGGAGGGGACAGCCTCTTCCTTCCCCTTAAGTTACACACATTACTTTTACTCACATCCTATTAATATTTGTCAGAATTAAATTACATGTCCATGGTGGCTGCAAAGAAAGTTTAGAAATGTCAGTATTTTGGGTGGCCCTGTGTTCAGTTAAAATTCAGGGGCTTTATTAATATAGAGGAAACGGAGAACAAATGTTGGAAGGCAGGTGCCAGTCTTGGTGACACATTTAAAGTCCCCTTTTTTCCTTCAAAAGCAAAATGTGGCTTTGTTCATTATTATATCCTGAGGGCCTAGCGAAGTGTCCAGCACAAGTATACATATAATA
This sequence comes from Eulemur rufifrons, assembly GCF_041146395.1. Taxonomy (NCBI): domain Eukaryota; kingdom Metazoa; phylum Chordata; class Mammalia; order Primates; family Lemuridae; genus Eulemur; species Eulemur rufifrons. Next base: position 83,193,370 of record NC_091011.1, on the reverse strand, counting down.
ACTCTGTAGAGGATCAATAAACAGAAAGTCTTAGAAAGCACAGAAAACAAAAGTAGAATAGCTGCTGACTCCAATTAATGCCAGGTGTCTGATATCCCAGATGGAGGCTAAGGGAGAGGAAGGAGCAGGCAGGTTAGGAAGGAACTCTTCTAAACCCTAAGTTGCCTTTTTATGAACTACTTAAGGTACAGAACTAGCTCGGGGATAGTTCACAGCTTTGTCATGGGCCAAGAGTTTCAATGGAATGGTGCAGGCCAAAGAACCAATCTTGCTCTCACAGAAAACTAAAAACTTGGTCTAGATTTCTAAACGGAAACATTAAACTGCACAAATGATTTTGCCTCTGGGGTCTTAAGAGACTTTTCAAAAACACTATTTACATTTGTACTTTTAATGCAATGTATAATATATATGAAAGAGTGTATATGACATTTGTACAGTTTTTTAAAGAATAATAAAACAATGGTATTTCCAAAAGTTAGCAACAGAAATAGAATAATACTATTATTTTTAAAGGCCCATGTGCTCCTCTCTGCTTGTATACTCCCATCCTCTCCAGAGGTGATCTCTTTTCTGTTTTGGGGGTTTTCTTGTTTTGTTTTGTTTTTTAAGATACAAGGTCTCACTCCATCACCCAGGCTGGAAAGCAGTGGCACGATCATAGCTCACTGTGACCTCAAACTCCCAGGATCAAGCAATGCTCCCATCTTAGCCTCCCGAGTAGCTGGAACTATAGGCACACACCACCATGCCTGGCTGATTTTTTAATTTTTGTAGATATACGGTCTCCCTGTGTTGCCCAGGCTAGTCTTGAAATCCTGGCCTCAAGCAGTCCTCCTACCTTGGCATCCCAAAGCTCTGGGATTATAGGTGTGGGCCACTGTGCCCAGCCATGTGTTTTATATTCATGCTCCCTTACCTTACCTTCATCACATTTTTATCACACTAGGATATATGCCTAAAAATACACTATTCAGTTCTGCCTATTTCTGACCTTCATACAAATGAAATTAGACTTTATCTATCAATATATCTTACATGACTGCTTTTGAGATTCAACCAAGTCAATCTATAGTATAATTCATTCCTTTTCATTGCTGCATAGTATTCCACTGTATGGGTCTACCACAATTTATATATTCATCCTCCTGCCTATGGGCACTGGAGTTGTTTCTAGGTTTTTGCTATTAAAACAATGCTGCTATAAGCATTCTTCTTAATAGGTTTTGCCTTTCACATTTGAGTTCTCAACTTGCAAAAATTTATTTTCCTAAATGACATGAGGTACACATCCAGTTTCTTTTTTTTCTGACAATGGATAATCAATTGTGTCATACCCTTTATTGACTGGTCTGTCCTTTTCCTACAAAACAGTAACTTCATCTCTCTCCTATACCAAATTTCCATATGTGCACGGGTCTGCTTCTGGGGGTCATCAGAGTTTTATAATGGTGCCTTGGGTGTCCACACAGAGGAAGGGAAAAGGGGCAGATGGAGTGATGGCCTCGCCAGTGTGGCTCTGAACCTCAACCCCGCTTCGCCAAATCATCTCCACTTTAATCTGTTTCCTGTACTGAACTGTGAAATAAGACTTAAACAGAGAAGGGTTCTGTGACTAAAAAACGAGTTGGAAAAGCAACAGACTGTGAGTTTTAAAGCACTTTCTAGCTTTAAAACCGGTTTTATTTTCCAGACCTCATACTACATGCATGTTCCTATCAATTTCTTCTGAATTTTGGTAATTGACCACTTCAGATAAGATAATTTCTACCAATACCATTAGTATTCCTGGAAGGATCCAAACCTCATTTTGAAAACATAAAATTACCTTATGAATTGTGTCTTATTGGGACAATGATAAAGTCATTATCTAGTAGTCTCATCACTTACTAATAATTACTTTCTTCATTACACAGCATAAATGTTTGTGACATTCTCTGTATTCTAACAAAGCTCAACTCAGAATGAGTGACATTGTATAAAGCATTAGAGTTGCCAAGAATATGGTTTCCTGCAGGCCTAAATAAAGTACAGGAAAATGAGCAAAGCTGTTATTTTTACCATACTAAAAAACTGATATGAAATAAATGATGAAAAATATGAGATATAAGGTAACTTTTAAAATTTTCTGTTGCATCGTTTTCGAAGTTTTTGTTCTTATTTTTTCATACATTTGGTTTTTTGAAAAAACCTTATAATTGAAGTATAATATAGACATAGAGAAATGTATCACTTTCAAAACTCAAATATATTACATTACATTTCATTTAACAGTATTCCCTCTCTTCCCGTATCTGTATGAATGAATTAATAAATAGAGGGCCAGGCATGGTGGCTCATGTCTGTAATCCCAGCACTTTGGGAGGCCAAGGTAGGAGGATCACTTGAGGCCAAGAGTTCAAAACCAGCCTGGGCAACATAGTGAGGCCCCGTCTCTACAAAAACTTTTAAAAATTAGTCGGGCATGGTGTGTGCCTGTAGTCCTGGCTACTTGGGAGGCTGAGGCAGGAGGACTGCTTGAACCGAGGAGCTTGAAGTTGTAGTGAGCTATGATGGTGCCATTGCACTCCACCCTGGGCAACAGGGCGAGACCCTCTCTCTAATTAAGAAACAAATAAATAAATAGAAGGGAATTTTTTCAGAAATAAGGTTATACATCATCAACTGGTTCTGCGTGATGACCAAGTATCATATCTCAGGAGTGAGGTTCTTAGGCTTTACTAAGTAATGGACTTTGTAATGGCTACTTTGCACTCTCAAGATCCACTTTCTTGTGAATTCCAGGCTCCTCCATATGGTTCAGCCACTAGTGGTTTGTTCAATGGGTAGAAAGGAGATTGTATAAACTCACATTACTCCCAAAATAAATCCATTTAATATAAACTAAATCCATGACCAAAGAATATTTTTAAATAAAATAAATTTCTACATCAAATAGATTCAGGCTAATAAGTGATACACCCAATAACAATCTTGGCATAAGAATATTTTTATTTCCTAAATGATTTGAAATAATACATTAGTCTGTTCATGACCTGAAGAGAGTACATTTATTACTTACAACTTCTTAGGGATAAAGAAATTAGCATTTATAAAAATTCTGTTAAAATTTTATTGTAAGACAAATCTTACATATAAGTAAGTTAAGATCTTTCTTTTAAAAAAGCAAGAATATAAATACACAAAGAGAAGACGAATCAATTTTATACACTACTTTAGAGGCTAAAACAGAAGAGATAACTATGAAAAATTAAAGTTATTAAGAAATAATTGTATGCAATTTTTATAAGAAAAAAATGTATTCTTTTTCATGCTCCCTGTATATTGTAATATAGTTATTAACAAAGTCATTAAGCAAAATTTTAAAGGCTACAAAGAACTCTAATCAAATTTTAAGGTATAAATCTTTACAAGTACTTCTTATGTAATATTTAAGGCTACGGAATAATGTGTGGTATGAGTGCAAAATTGCTATACTAAGCAATGTACCTCACTTCAGCCCAAATGTCCCTGAAAACTTGTACATAAGTGAAATCTTGCTTTAAATGCTCTATTTTAGAACTTACTATTTAAGAAATTCCTGTCATAAATCCTTTTGTAAACAAAGAATAATCAACCCATGGTTAATCTATCTCAAATATTGTCTCATCTTAAGGCAAGGCACCTCCAAATAGATTAATTACACACAATATCATTAAGTGTTCACAACCCCCGTCACTAACAATCCATTAGAGAGAAAAACGCAGAAAATTCAGGTCAGGTCAGCGTCAGACCCCAGTACTTGCCAGTACTTCCATAGTTACTACATAAAGCAACTCCTCTCAGAGAAGGCAATTCTCAAGTGGTCAGAGCTTTACAGAGTAGTTTAACGTCAGGGCTATAGAAATGCCACTCGTTAAACTAATGGGAATACAAATGGCACTAGAAAGGTATCACTGAGTACAAACAGAAATACTAAGTAGCCCCAAGACAGAAAAGATACCTGAACTGAGTACATATTTCCACTTGAATCAATGGCAATTAATGTACTCTGCCCATTCATAAGTTTTATTATTCTTAAAAACGAAGCAAGACAAACCACAGGACTTACACTCTGTTTATTAAAACATCCACTAGGGTTTCTCAAATAAGTAGGCTTCTACCTGCTTACAAGAAGTACCTTACTATAATTAGATACTAAGGACAGAGTGCTTCTTCACCATATGTTTCTTAAGCACCTAATTCAAGCCAAGCATTGTCCTAGGCACCTGATGAATAAGGTTTGTGTTCTGGATCTAGGGAAGTGTAGAAAATAAACAAGTTAACAAATAAGCAAGACAGATATGTATTAAGAAAAGTATAATAAGGAAAAATTTTTTAAATATTGCGATGAATAATTATAATATAGGGGGGGCAGGAGGCCGGAAGACATCAGGAAATGATAATGAGATAGTTTATTTTGGTATGAGTGGCAATCTTTTGATTTTTTTTTTAACCTTTCAGAATAATGTGTTCATCAATTATCTTATTCTCCTGAAGAATTACTCATTAAACCTGAGAAGCTATAAGCAAGCTAAATGTTCATTAAAACTTGCATCTTTCTTCACCTGCGATGCTGCTATCTAAGCAGGACAATGAAGCCGCAGAAAGGCTGAAAACAACAGGGAGTCGATGATTAACGTAGACACGCATGCAAGTTAGATTTCCACCTGTTATCTCACGCGCTTTGAAGCGGCACCCCCATCTCTTCAACCCCATTGCCAACGCAGACTATATAATGAACCATCTGTACCATAACAGCTAGAGCCAATTGAGATGGGTTGATAATACCAATGAAATCTCATCTTTTTTCATTCTTTTATGCCCTTGTGCGTTGTTAGACTTAGTATGATTTTTAATTGCATGATAAATTGAAAACGTTGGCAGGAACCAACTTTTGTAAAATGTGAGCTTTTTAACACTACTTTGATGATCTTTCTAGGTGGATTTCTTTGCCGCTCTCCTGCAACAGAAGGAAAAGTTGACCTATGAACCAAACCACTGGGAAGCAAAGCCTGCAGCTATGTGGTGTTAACAGAAGAGACAAAAATCTTCCGCCAGTCTCTTATGATTTGCCTGAACCATTCAATTATGCCTTTCCAAGGATAAGCTGAAATGCAGATGGCACTGCGGTCCTTGGACCAGTCAGATTAATGGAATAACTAAAAGAGATGGCCATTTTTAATGGAAGATGGGCACGATTTTCCCCTTTTTTTCCTGCTGAAATATTAAAAGCGTTCATCAGAGAAACTTTTGCTTCTGAATGAAATACCATCAAACTTTTACAAAAACTGGTCAGCTAATCCATTCTCTCACCAAGTGTGTGATGTGTCACCTCAACTGAAGTATTTTTTAATGATTATTATGAAGATGATGTGTTTGCTAACTGCTACTTGTTTCTCCACCAGAGATACTTCTCAGATCTCACTGAAAACTGGTAAGTGCAATAGACTTGTGCTTCAAAGTCCCATATTTCAATTAACTTTTTGAAGGATGGGAAAATTCCTAGCTAGACTGTAGTGATTCCTCCATTTACCATCCTCACAGAATAAAATTTTTCTGTCTTAGTTAGATTTAGTTAGATTTTAGTTAGTTAGACTTAGTTAGATTTTAGTTAGTTAGACTTAGTTAGATTTTAAAATGTTTTTCAATTACATACAGCAGTTTTGTCCTGGGCCAGACAGCTCAAGGGCAACGTTTCTACTTAATAAAGCTTATAACTGCAGAGAACAAACACATACGTATAGCCTCTACTTTGCCTTAAACTTAAAAACTGTGGAAACCTATATAGCTAACAATGGCTGCCAGTGGCTCCATCTCCTTTTAGGGCCCTTCCTACTTCTCAATGGTGATCTCTATGCTACTTTAGATCTTAAGTGTCCTCATTCATTCTGTCATCAAGTCAAACAGTATTTATCAAACATTTATTGTCCCAGGCACTGTGCGAAGCACAGGAAATAAAATAGTATTGCACCCATGGAGCTTATAGTTTGGTGGCAAACTCAAGTGAGCATGGATCTACCATACAGTATGGAAAGTATTCATAAAGAGAGTACTAAAGATATGGTAGTAACAGACAGCAGGGGCCACAACCCCAGATTATATGAGAGAGAGAGAGACAGATGGAGAGAGAGAGAGAGAGAGAGAGAGGAAGGTTGGGGAGAGGTGGGACCAGCAGGGAAGCTCATCACAATATGTGACAACTAAATTTAACTTGGAAGGCTGAGTAGGATTTAGCCACACAAAGATGACCAAAAGGACAAGCAGAATGTGTGGGAAAACTCTGAAGTCACAGTACAGTAGTAGAAATTGTAATACTGAAGAAGAAAAAGAAAGGCATAACATTCCCTATATGTCAGATCCTTTTTAAAACACTATTCATAGCTTAACTCACCGAACTTTCACAACAGCCTCATGGAGTAGGGTCTGGTATTTTTATCCCCATTTAGAGAAAAGGAAAGACAGGCACAGAGGGTTTGCAACGTGCCCACAGTTACAAAGCTAGTGGTGGGGAGTTAGATTTTGAAGTGCAAGCAATCCGGGCCCAGAGCCCTCCACCCTGCATTGCCACACTGTACTGTCTTCTCAAGACATCACAGACCACTGAGGGGGAACTGAAAATTGTCCACATGGCTACAGCAGAGTGTCCACTACTCTTACTGTCTAACAGAAAGAAAGAATCTACTATTCGTCATTTACCCTTGTTGACTAATTATGCTTGAATTTGAGAGTGACAAGTTGTACTGCTGTCCTATTGATTATGTGGCCTACCTTTTCATCTTAAAGTGCCAACTGAAAGGCTGCACTGCGGTGCTAAGATGTCGATACCGGAGGAAGTTGTGCATGTGTGGGGACATGGGTATAAAAGAACTTTTTGTACCTGCCACTCAGTTTCACTGTGAATTTAACACTGCTCTAAAAAATAATGTTTATTCATTTTTAAAAAATAAAATAATCAGAATTCAATCTAAAAAGGAAAAAAAAGGTTCGTCACCATTACAGAAACGTATGTATATTCGAAGATAGGTGGAGAGAAATTATAGAGGCAACTTTATTCTTTAAGCCAAATCTGAAGAGATATTAAAATTAGCACACTGTGAGCATAGAAGATATTCTAGCCCTAGATAACCTACTACACCCCTATGTAGCAGGTCAAGTGTGATCCTAACTCCTACAAGAATGTATGTTCTGTTTCCCTATCCCCTTCCACACTTTGCAGCCCACCCTATTCTTCTAGGAGGTAGCAGCCAGCTAGAGTGGGCGGTCACCCTTCTATCTCCTTCACTCCTTGTCTGACCACAGAGTGGGTCACTCCTTCATGTGTTCCAATTCTAACCATTTTCTGAACTCCTATACATCAGGAGTCCAAGATGCACATTGCATGTCTTCCAGAATACATGATAATGCTTTAATATTAAATGTTAGTAAGCCAATCTCCTTTTCCTAATACCCTAAACATACTTCTAGGCTTTTACTTCTGGTAGGCACATATATGAGCTGTGGAACTATTACTGATATAAATTTGAGAGAATGCATTAGGATCTTTAGACAAATTGACAGGTTAATAGATTAATAATGAAAGTGAAGGTAGGAATGACTAGGCAATAGTTTTTAAATCCCGAAAGGCTTACTGGTTTCTTTGTAATGTTTTGATGTAGAACTATGAGTCTTAAAACTAGACATTTAATTGCAGAGGCTAGTCACTGTGAAATACGCCAAGTGACCCCAATGCATCAAAGACAGTAACAGTGCTCATATCCATCCCTCATGGAGAAACCCCCGAGTTCTAAAATAATTTAAATAATCACTGCCTTCTCTTCACTCTTCTAGCAATTTTATCTATACCACCCACTTAGTTGTATTTACTTCCTGATATTGTTATTGACGTGTGTGTGTGTGTGTGTGTGCATACGTGCCTTACTTTCATAACCGGATCTTAAGGCTTTACCTTATATTTCTTTGCACCCAACTTCCATCCCTTCCAACACCTAGGATGTCTTACACTTAGTAGGCCCTCACAGATCTTTCTTGATTGATTACATTTATCACAATCAGCATCTTTTTGTCAAAGAAGGAAATGTCATTGGTCTGATTTTTTTATTTATTTATATTATAATTTATTTTCTAGGTATTTTCTTCTGCAGATTACAACTCTTTGGTAACGACATGGGTATCAAATATCCTATGTATCAAAGTTGTGCTGATTACACCACTATTTAGAAAACGCATCCTTCTTCCCTTTAAATCTGTGGTCCCCGGCCACCACAGACCAGTACTGTTAGGAACCAGGCCACACAGCAGGAGGTGAGCTGCAGGGAAAAGAGCAAAGCTTCATCTGTATTTACAGCCAATCCCCATTGCTCACATCAGCCTCTTAGCTCCACCTCCTGTCAGACCAGCAGCAGCATTAGGGTCTCATACGAGTGAGAACCCTACTGTAAACTGTGCATGTGAGGGATCTAGGTTGATGCTCCTTATGAGAACCTAATGCCTGATGATCTGAGGTGGAGCGGAGGTGGTGATGCTAGTGCTGGGGAGCGGCTGCAAATGTGATAAATGTAGTACACTTGAATCAGCCCGAAACCATGCCCCACCCTCCCCCAGTCCGTGGAAAAATTGTCTTCCATGATACCAGTCCTTGGTGCCAAAAAAGTTGGGAATCACCGCTTTAAATGATGCATTTTCCTTTTTCCATATCTCAGGTATTCCTGCCATATTCCGGATGGTGTGAAAAATAACAATTTAAAGTAACAGTGGTAGTCACAGAAGACTGGCATTCTCCTAGACTGTGACTACACTCAGGTCTGCTATCTAAGCAAGAAGAGCCTGGCCTCATCTCTTTTGGCTCTGAATTCCCACATGAATGGTAGCAGGTCTATGAATCCTGTGGCTGCAGTAAGAGTTTTAGCTGTTTGGCAGTAGATACGGGGAAATGATAGAAGAAACAGATAATCATGTCATTACATTTTTGTTACCTTGAAACAAACTTGTGAATACAGATCACAAACTCACATGCAATAAATGTTTCAGATATCCCTCCAGAAAATTAATTTTTCTGGAATAGTCCAATCACCCACCTTGAAGTTCTCCACTCCGACTATAGAGCTCCCTTCTCTGTTCTCGCAAATAGGCGCTCATACTGATGGCGTGGGAGGAGGATTCGAACCTGCGATGGAACACGAGGCAAACAACAGTGAGCTGTCAGACAAAGAGGTGGTGTCCAGCTGTGTATTCCAAAAGTATTCCACTCTGGTCTGTGATGCTCCCTGATGTTCCCTGATCAAGAAATTTCGGCTATACCATGACAGAGCCAGGGACAGCTGCCATAGACCTTGATTTATGAACAATGTTCTTGGCTAATGCTCCTCTGCAACAGTATTTGGATCTTTTGCTTATCTCCATTTACAATTATGATCTGCCCCAACTTTCTTTTGCCTTCAGACTACCATCATCCTTTGCCAGCGTCCCTACTTGCAGCAACAAGAGTGTCCTATAAAGCTCAAAACCATCAGCGACTGCCAACTGCCACCATAGACATACTGGCTCCTGAGAGCAGAACTCTCACCTTTCCAACTTCCGCAGTTAGAGGACTAGTACAAAGGACATACTAGAAATGCTGTTGAATAACCACACCAAAGAAACAAAGCGTCTATGGTCACTCCCTAAACGTCCTAAAAATAATATCATTTCTAAATGGCTGCTTGTTTTTTGACCTGCTGCCTAGCACATAAAGCACTTTCAAAAATACCACACTACAAAATGTTTGTTCACACCTACCCAGGAACTGTCGCAGAGATCAGAAACATGGGGGATGGATTCATGATAAAGAACAGGTCTCTAAAAGCTAAAGCAATGATGTCAACAAAGAAAAAACAAAGACAAATCAGTCTTAAGAGAAACATGCAGGTAAAAAAAAAAGACCAGGTAAAATTATGACCACATCAAATCATAAATCTTGTGATGTGCTAAGAGATTCCATTTCAAACCTGAGACGTTCAAAGGCAGGATAACAGGCTGACAGAAGGAGGAATCCTTCTAAGAAAGACTGCCACTAAGGGAGAAGCAGCAACATAAGTAAGAGCAACAGTGATAATAGGAAAGGTTTCTGGCAACAAGAAAGGAGCACCATCATTTTCTTAATTATGCCTTCTTTATCCTTTACTTGACAAGGAAGATGAATACCAAGATGAATGTCAGTCTGCGAGGGAAACATTTGGGTTGCTTGATCCCCTCTCTGCACCCTGCCAAGAACTGAGAGGGCACTAACAGCTGGGAGGAAAGCAAAGTGTGCAGTACTTCAAAAGTGCCACCTGCCAGTCAAGTGCAGAAAAGAAGCCACTGACCTCCAAAAGCATGCTGACAGCTATTGATCAGAGATGGCGAGGGAAAAAAATAAACTCTTGAGCAAAGAATAGAGAGGCACACATTGTACAATAAGAGAGAACTTAAACATACTTAATTAACCTTGGCTAGGGGCAATTAAAGAGGGTAATAAAGTCCTTCACAGATGAGATAAAAACAGATTATAGTTCACCAAAATCTTAATCCTTTACGACTTGATGTATTTTTGCTACTCAGGAATTCTTTTTATGATTGCAACAAGTCACAGATTGATAGAATTTTACAATAAAAGAGGCACTAGAGAATATTCCGTCTCACCTCCTTATTTTATAGCCCCAGGCACCGAGCCTGCCAAGACAGGAGACCTGCCCAGGCACACATGGCTCATTAATGACAGAACCAAGACTGGAAACAGACAAATCTGTAATAACTGCCTGATTGTGTATCGATGATGAGTTTTTACTACTGCCCAACAATAATAAATGTGTAACAATTATTTAAGGTAATTTGTTCATTTCCAACAACTTATTTTTATTTTCAATACCATGACTTCAGATGCATTGGCTAAATGTTTGAAAGTGTATATGTGGTCTGAGGTTGAAAGCGGGGGTGATGGTTGCAAACATGAACTCTAAAAACACAGAAGCCTGCTTCCTGCAATAAATCCCGATTTAGAATGGTAAGTTGAGCTAGGAAGGGAAAGTGCGGAGGGGCGAAGGGGAAGGAAGAGAAGGGGAGGGAAGCAAAAAAAAAAAAAAGGCCTGGTTAGGCAGCTCTGAAGTGGTCCTGGTTGCCTCTATCAGCCACCTTGTCCTTCCACTACCTTTCCTGCTTGCTGGCATAGCCCAGGTTCCATGTGGGCATCCAGCCATGTGCTCAGACAAAGTGGCTCCCTCTTCAGCTGGAAGCCTAGCAGCAGAGATGAACATGCCTGGTTGAAGACGACCACTGTGGTCTGTTTCCCCATGCCAGCGACTGGTTTAGGAGTGGGCATCAGACCCAATCCTAGAACCTGCTGGAAACTTGCAGAGGAGCTTTGATACTTGTAGGAAAGGTCAATAAATGGATAATGAATGACTAATTACTAATTTCAAAAACACTTAAAATGGTACAGCCATTTTGAATGATGGTCTGACAGTGTTTTACAAAGCTAAACATAATCTCACTATCTGATCCAGCAATTTTGCTCCCAGATATTTACCCAAATGAGTGGAAAACTTAGTCTACAACATAACCTGCACGTGAGTTTTTATAGCAGGCTTTATTCATAACCGCCAGAAGTTGGAAGCAACCAAGATATCCTTCAACAAGTGAATAAACAAGCTGTGGCACATCCACAAAAAGGAATGCCATTCAGCAATACAAAGAAATAACCACCAAGCCACGTGAAGACGTGGAAGAATCTTAGATGCACATTGCTACGTGAAAGCAGCCAGTCTGAAAACGCCACATACTGATGACTCCGATTATATGACATTCTGGAAAAGACAAAAGTTTGTAGACAATGAAAAGATCAGTGGTTGTCAGGGTTAGGGAGCGGGGAGGGCTGAATACGTGGAGCACAAATGTTTAAGGCAGTGAAACTATTCTGTGTGCCGTGTAACAGTGGATACTTGAACTGTACAACACAGAGTAAACTCTACATGTAAACTAAGGACTTTAGTTAATGATATCTCAGTATTGGTTCATCAGTTGTAACAAATACACCACACTAATAAAAGGCGTTAATAGGGGAAACGGAGGGCGAGGGGAGAGTAGAAGGGAACACTCTGTACTTCCTGTTCCACTTTTCTGTACACCTAAAACTGCTCTAAAAAATTAAGTCTAAATATTAAAAAAAAAAAAAAAAAAAAGAGAGAGAGATTGATTTACAGGAAGAATCACATGCTATTGCCATGGCATTACCATCTTTACTGGACTGGAACCAATGGAACCACTAGGGCATAATCACAATAGAAAACATTACGGATGTGTTGAGGATGACAGGCAAAGAGATGGAAAGAGCTGGGTGCTACATTAAGGGAACCTCCATATTAGTCTTTATTGTGTGAGATAATAAATTTCCTACAGTTCAATCTATTCTATTTGAAGTTTTATGTTACTTGCAACCTAAAGCATTTAAACTGATAATGCATCTAGCCTCTGAATAAAACACTTTAAAAAGAAATGCATTCAGTAAACACAATGGATTTCATTACAGGCAAGGACACACTAAATCTCCTCTCTACTAGGCCAAAATATAAATGAACTCTTGGAACTTTCCTTAATTATTAAAACACTATGAATCCAAAATAAAAAACAAATCTCAAAAGTAAACTAATAAAAGATACTGCAACTGTGCAAGGATGATACTTCTGTAGTCACTTTACGTGCTTATATTTACAGACACAACTTCTTAAATAACTATTAACCTCTCAAAAGAACACACAAGTCTGGAGTTAGACCACCAGGATTTAAATCCTGCTTCTAGCACTTGTTAGCTATGTGACATTACATAAATTACTTACCCTCTGGTATCTCAATTTTTTCAGGTATATGAGAGGATTAAAAATAGGAAATTTGCCTATAAGGCTGTAATAAGTAAATGACATAATTCAAGAGAATGATGTAATGGCTTAACAGTAAGGATTCAGTAAATGTTAGTTCCTACTGCTGCTGAAATTTACTATAATCCATATTAAATTGTTTAATTGAGATTATTTTGAGAAACTCACCTAGAATGGTGCCTAGTACGTAGGAAGCACTCAATCAATGGTAGCTGTCATTATTATTGTCAATATTAATAACTATTAGCTATTATCAAGAGATATACACTATGGGCACATGGCCTAGTGGGGTTAACTAAGTTGGTAATTAGAAAAAAAAATTTCCAGATTATTCCTTTATTAAACATATAACCACACAAAGCCCAATACTGCTCGACACAGAAGATATGCATAACTTTATTAACAAAGGTTGTTTCTTGGCACTTGGGGCTTTTTCAAAGCTGACATATTTCATTTCCTTTCATTTCATATAAAAATCCCCAGAAACAACCAGAGAGTTTCATTTCCCTTAATTTTATATAAAACTCCCCAGAAACAAGTTCCAGAAATTTTTATTAAGATTTCAAGATATTCCAGTAACCATATTCCAAAACAGCCATTTCACCTTACAGAAAACAAAAGTAAACAAAACTGAACATGTATTCACTTTCTATTACTTACTTAAAATCTAATTCTGCTAGACAAAGTAATGGCTGTCGATACAGTAGAAAGTCATCCTACTTGGAGCTAGCAGTCCTTGACACCTGCTATCTTACCAGCAGAGTGATACTTACTTGAAAAGAGAATTTTTTGGCCTTTGAGGTTTCTTCTTGGCAAAAAAGGCTGCAAACTCTCGTCCAGTACTGGCATAGCTCAGTTGAGCTGATGGTTCAGAGGACGTACGAGTATTTTTCATATCCAAGTACTCAGTCAACAGCATCTGTACAACCAGATAAATAGTTTAATACACACATTTTAATGTGCTATTCAGAAAAACAATGTTAAAACCATGCAAATCTAATACTAAAATCTCTCCTAATATTCTGAAGTATATTAAACTGGTCATTTATTCTTCTAGTTGGAGATCTGATGAACGATTCATTATAAGTAGAAGGTCATCTACTTGTTAACCTGCTCATGAGAAATAGGGTGTGATAAGAATTTGAACATGGAGGTACAGGGAACATTTTTACCTAGTATCTACTATGTGCCAGGTACTGTGCTGAGTGAATTAATCAGTAATATTCTTTAGCATAATTTAGTCCTCATTATTCTAAATTACAGCAGCATTAGTAGCAATGCTGTAATATTTACTGAGTATTTATTATACTGCAAGCAAGGCACTAACCCATTTTAGATGTATTATCTCATTTAAAGCATAAAATTTTAGTAGGTAAATTCTCAGATTGTAGGTAAAGAAATGGGGCTTAGAGAGGTTCAGGAGCTGCAAAGTGATCCCTGGCAGACTGACCAGGGAGGCCATGCTCTTATCCCTCACTCCAATAAACCTGCCAAGGACAGGGATAGGAAGAGAAGCCATAGGAAACTAATAGGTCCTGACCTGCAAAGAATTTCCACAGCCACTATTAAACTTGAGAGCTTCAAATCAAGACATAGCAACTGCTTTTGTGATCAGCTACTGCCAACAGGTCCTGCTTATAAAATCAATTCAATTTAAAGCCTCATGGTGGCTAGGCACCTGTTCAGGCTCACACCTGTAATCCTAGCTCTCTGGGAGGCCAAGGTGGAAGAATTGCTTGAGCTCAGGAGTTCGACACCAGCCTAAGCAAGAGCAAGGTTCCATCTCTACTAAAAATAGAATAATTAGTGGGGCACAAGTAGCACATGCCTGTAGTCCCAGCTATTTGGGAGGCTGAGGCAGGAGGATCACTTGAGCCCAGGAGTTTGAGGTTGCAGTGAGCTATGATTGTGCCACTGCACGCTAGCCCAGGCAACAAGAGTGAAACTCTGACAAAACAAACAAACAAACAAACAAACAAACAAAACAAACTCATGGTAATCACACAGCAAAAATCTACAACAGATACACTAAAAATAAAAATAACAAATTAAAAAATTAAAACACACTATCAGAGATAATGGCAGTAGTAAATCCCTACCTACTGATGATATTGATTGTAAATTCTTCAATTAAAATTCAACTGACATTGATTGTAAATTCTTCAATTAAAAGACAGAGTAGCTTATGAATTAAAAAACAAGACCAACCTTATGTTCCATACAAGAAACTCACTTCACCTATGACACACACGGACTTAAAGTGAAGGCATAGAAAATTATATTCCATGTAAATTGAAACCAAAAAAGAGGAGTAGCTATACTTACATAAGACAAAAAAAGACTAGAAGTCAAACACAGGAAAAAAAAAAAAAGACAAAGAAGGTCATTAAATAACAATAAAGGGGTCAATTCACAAGAAGTTATAACAATAGTAAATATATATGCAGCCAACACTGGTGCACCAAAATATATAAAGCAAATACTAACAGACCTAAAGGGACAGATTGACTGAAATACAATAATAATAGGGGACTTCAACACCTGACTTTTATCAGACATATCATCCAGGCAGAAAATGAACGAAGAAACACTGGACTTAAACTATAATCTATATTGAATGGACCTAACAGACACATTTACAGAATATTTCATCCACGATACACATTCTTTTCAACAGTACATGGGCCATTCCTCAAAACAGACCATATGTTAGGTCTCCAAACAAGTCTCAACAAGTTAAAAATGTCAAAATCATATCACATATTTTTTTCTAGTCACAATGGAATAAAACTAGAAAACAATAACAAGAGGAACCTTGGAAATTATAAAAATACATGGAAATTAAACACTATGCTCCTGAATGGCCAGTGTGCCAATAAAGACATTTTGAAGGAAATAAAAAAACTTACTGAAAGTGACAAAAATGGAAACATAACATACTGGAACCTATGGGATAAAGCAAAAGCAGTACTAAGAGGGAAGTTTATAGGAATAAATGCACACATCTTAAAAAAAAAAGCCTTCAAATAACAACATAATGATGCACCTAAAGAAACAACAAAACCAAGAAAAAAACCAAACCCAAAATTAGTAGAAAGAAAGAAATAATGAAGAGCAGAAATCAATGAAATTGACATTTTAAAATATAAAATGGCAACAAAACAAAATGTTGTTTTGAAAAGATAAACAAGATTGACAAACCTCTGGCTAGACTAAGAAAAAAAAAAAAAAAAGAAGGCCCAAACAAATAAAATCGGAGACAAAAAAGAAACAATACAACTGATACCACAGAAATACAAAGGATCACTAGGGACTATCATAAACAACTATATACCAATAAATTGGAAAACCAAGAAAAAATGGATAAATTCCTAGACACATACAACCTATCAGATTGAACCATCAAGAAACAGAAAACCTGAATAGACCATTAAGAAGTAGCAAGATCTGGGCAGTAAGAAAAAGGTTCTCACCAAGGAAAATCCCGGGACCTGATGTATTCTACCAAACATCCTTCTCAAACTATTTCAAAAAATTGAAGAGGAGGTATACTTTCAGACACATTCTAGGAGGCCAGCATTAACCTAATACCAAAACCAGATAAGGACACAACAAAATAAGAAAGCTACAGGCCAACATCACTGATAAACATAGATGGAAAAATCCTCAACAAAATACTAGCAAACCAAATTCAAGAACACATTAATAAGATCATTCACCAAAATCAAACAGGAATCATCACAGGGATGCAAGGATGGTTCAACATACATTAATAGATAAATATATTATGTCAACAGAATCAAGGACAAAACCCACATGATCATTTCAACAGATGCCGACAAAGCATTTGATAAATTCAACATTTCATAAGGAAAACTTATAATAAATTGGTACAGAAGAAAAATATATCAACATGATAAAGGCCATATATGAAAAGCCCACAGCTAATATCATACTACTGAATGGGGAAAAATTGAAAGCCTTACCAATATTATCTGGAAAAAGACAAGGATGCTCATTTTACCCCTTTTATTCAACATAGTACCGGAAGTCCTAGCCAAAGTAATTAGGCAAGAAAAAGAAATAAAGCGCACCCAAACTAAAAAGGAAGAAGTCAAATTATCCTTGTTTGCAGATGACAGGATCTTATCTTTAGAAAAACCTAGACTCCACCAAAAATCTCTTAGAACTGATAAACAAATTCAGTAAAGTTGCAGGATACAAAATTAACATAAAAAATCAGTAGTGTTTCTATATGATAACAACCATCAAACTGAAAAAGAAATCAAGAAAGCAACCCTATCGACAATAACTACAAAAATAAAATAAATGAATAAATAAATAAAATGCTTAGGAATAAATTTCACCAAAGAAGCAAACGATCTCTACAAGGAAAACTATAAAACACTGATGAAAGCACAAAAAAGTGGAAAGATATCCCATATTTAAGAATTGGAAGAATATTGTTAAAATGTCTACGCTACCCAAAGCAATCTACAGATTCAGTGCAATTACTACAAAAATACCAGTGACATTCTTCACAGAAATAGAAAAAACAATCCTCAAATTCATATGCAACCACAAAAGAATTTGAATAGCCAAAGTGATTCTGAGCAAAAAGAACAAAGCTGGAGGCATCAAAATACCTAATTTCAAATTATACTACAAAGCTATAGTAAATAAAACCATATGGTACTGACATAAAAGTAGACACATAGACCAATGGAACAGAATATAAAACCCAGAAATAAATCAACACTCTTACAGACAATTCATTTTCAACAAAAACGCCAAGACCATACATTGAGGAAACACACTTTAATAAATGGTGCTGGGAAAACTGGATATCCATATATAGAAGAATGAAACTCTATACCCTTACCTCTCTCCATATATGAAAATCAAATCAAAATAAATTAAAAAGACTTAAATGTAAAACCTGAAACTATAAAACTACTCAAAATAAACATTGGGGAAATGCTACAGAACTCAGTCTGGGCAAGGATTTTTGGGGGTAACACCTCAAAAGCACAGGCAACTAAAGCAGATATAGACAAACAAAATCACATCAAGCTAAAAAGCTTGTGCATCGATAAGGAAACAATCAACAAAGGAAAGAAACAATCTACACAATGGAAAAAAAATATTTGCAAACTATCCATCCAACAAGGAATTAATAACCAGATTATATAAGAAACTCAAACAACTTGATGGCAAAAGAACAAATGATTTCAGTAAAAAAATGGGCAAAAGACCTTAATAAACATTTCCCAAAAGAAGACATACAAATGGCCAACAGGTACATGAAAAAATGCTCAACATCATTAATCACTAGGGAAACACAAATCAAAACCATATTGAAATATCATCTCACCCCAGTTAAAATGGCTATTACCAAAAAGACAAAAAAACACAAATGCTGGTGAGGATGCAGAGAAAGGGGAACACATGCACACTGTTGGCAGGAATGTAAATTAGCACAGCCATTATGGAAAACAGTATGGAGTTTTCTCAAAAAACTAAAAATTGAACAAAAATGTGATTCAGCAATCCTACTGTTGGGTATATATCCAAAAGAAAGGAAATCAGGATATCAAAGATATCTGCACTCCTATGTTTGTTGCAGCACTGTTCAAAATAGCCAAAATATGGAATAACCTAAGTGTGCATCAACAGATGAATGGACAAAGAAAATGTGGTACATATACACAATGGAGTAGTATTCAGCCACAGAAGTGAATGAAATCTTGTCATCTGCAGCAACATGGACGGAACTGGAGGTCATTATGTTAAGTGAAATAAGCCAGGCACAGGACAAATATCACATGTTTTCACTCATATGTGGGAGCTACAGTAGTAGATCTCACAGAGGGAGAGAGTAAATTGATGGTTACCAGAGGCTGAGAAGGGAAGTTGGGGGAATAAGAGAAATTGGTTAATAGGTACAAAAAATTCTAGTATTCAATAGTATAGTAGGAAAATTATAGTTAACAATAACTTATTGTACATTTCAAAATAGCTAGAACAGAATTATATTGCTCCCAACACAATGAAAAGATAAAATGTTTGAGGTGGTATATATTCCAATCACACTGATTTGATCATTACACATAATATACATGTATCAAAATATCACAAGTACCCCCAAAATATGTACAATTATATAACAATTTCAAAAAACTTAAAATCAATCCACTTTAGAGCCACAGACATTGAAGCCTGGGATAGAATCAGCTGTCCTACTATTTATTTCTAATACCAGTATTCTAAAAAGTTCCCACTGTTGTGAAAAAAAAAAAAATGCATATCTGGAACAGAAATCATCAAGGTTCCTAAGAATATCTAACCTAGGACTAAAGCATATCAACTCATTTCTATAATCACTCACCGCATATAAAATTTTAAAATACCCAAGTAGTATAGCACAGATAGGCCAGCAAATCTATCCATGACTCACCCAAATCTACCCATGAAACTTTTCAGTGACTCGGGGTCCCATATAATTACTCATTCATTCATTAATTCATTTAATGAAGGTTAAAGGACGATATCAAGCATTGTCACCTAAGAATATTTATGTAGCATCCTGTGTACATGATACAGCCCAAAGTAGGTTTTAAAGCAATTATGTCTCTTTTGTAAGCACATACACATTACTCAGTACTTATTAAGTATCAGAAATTTTTAAAATATCAGATGTTACTTGAACCTCAAATCTATGATGTCAGAGTTCCTATCTACATTTTAGAAGAAATGGAATTAGTGGTATTAAGAAATTGACCTAAGATCTTATAATTACAGAATAACAGAGTAGGATTTCAACCAGGTTTAATTGACTCCAATGTGTATGCTCTTAACCATGACACCCTACTCCCACTAAGAGCATACAGACTGCCAATACAAATGGGCCTTTATGTGGCAGTAAACAGACTTTATTTATTTCATGTTATATAGGATAAAGATTGCAGAAAGTGTAAAACATGTTAAACTGGTCAATATTTTTTATTTATTTATGAGGATACTGGAATATTATTTAGCATGCTGGTGAAGCATTGTAACGACAAATACTATCTCTGTTAATACATCACCCAAACTACCCAACGGTCAGGAAGCATATTGATTGGATCTCTAGTAACAACGCAACTGAGAGAGTCAATTATATTATAGATTTGGCACTGCTGCTAATAAGATTTTCAGCAATCCATGATCAAAAGAAGGCTGGTAAACCAGAGAAGAATTTCAAATTGATGTAACATAGAAATACACCTACAAATGCACTGCCTCATTCATGTTTCACATTTAACACCAACATGACAAAGAGATGTTTCTACCAAAGCATGGAAATACACTAATACAAATAATTTTTCTGAGGTACTTAGTCTTAGAATTAAAAGACTGGCCTTGTACAATAAAATATTGACTGACCAGGGCATAACTAACCAGCATCTTCAAAACCCAGGTATTTTAATTTACTGTTCTTTTCCTCTTCATCAGTAAAGTCTCCTCAATTATTACCTCTCAGCACTAAGTCCATTCCTATCCACTACAAACACATACCTACCTTCTCAGCAAAAATCTTGCTTTCATCTTTATGTTTTTTCTACAGTCTTATTTCCCTTTTATATTCAGATCTCAAACTTCAAAAAGTGGCCTTCCCATCTATTGTTCCCTTTACCATGATGTAGTTGTTTCCTGATTTCTCCCCCAAACTCCAGTTCTACATCTGTGACTGCCATGCATGACATATTCACATATTTCACTGATAATATCAACTGTTCTGAAACCCAAATCATCTTCTAGAAACCAGTAATCCCTTCTGTCTTCTTTCTGTTTGCTTGTCTTATTTCCACTTATCTTCAGATTTAAAACTCCGGAACCATCTGTTGGTACATTCCCTTTTGCTCTGTGTCCATAAAGGAGTTAGTCCCCAAGTTCATTAATGACTCCTCATCAACTCTCTATTAGTTGGCCCTTTTCTGTCCATTTTGACAGCCACCAACTTAGTTCAACTCATCCAGTTTTCCTCATTCTTTTCTGCCTCTCACCTCTTACTCTTCCAGTCCTTCCCATATATCATCAACAGAGTGACAGTCCTAAAACACTGCAGATATCATCCTAAGGTCACTCATGTCATTGTCTATAATAATCTGACTTCAATATATGTTTCCAGTCATATCTTAGTTTCTCCAACATGAACCAAACACTCCAATCAAAATCACCTACTTAACTCTTCCCTGAATATGCCTGGGCCTTCTCATTTCTGGAATACCTAATCTAGATTACCCTCTCTCCTAAATAAATTCCAATAAACCCTTCCAAAAACAGTTCCAATGTTTTCTCATCCTTCTCAAGCCAGTCTAAGCCAACGTCCCCTTTTCTGAACTACTAAAACATCCATTTTCCACTTCATTCAATAAGTATTCATCAAAAGCTGCCTGACACTATTAGTTTTTATTTAATAAAAAGATGCCTAACTATCCCCAATTTATATGGCCCTTAAGGCATTATATTTCTTTACTTGCACTACAAAGTCATGCAACATATCAGTAAATTTTTTAAAAATATACTGAATTGAGGAATTTTTAAAAAACGTGTAAGAAGCCTTATATGTTATTATATGCAAATGTTATATTCCTTCCAAAGTAGAATAAACCCTGTAAATGAGTCTTCAATACAAAAATCTATAATAAAAATAAAGGTATACATGTGATTTTAACCATAGGCTAAACAGTTATGATTTGTGTTTGTTTGTTTCATTGTGTTTCCCTCTTTGGCCTAATAGCATTCAACAACAGTTGGAAATACTGCTTTAAAATCAGGTAAAGTTTTATTTTGACACTCACATTGATAAAAGTGATTTTTAAATATCTCAAAGAACAAAAAAGCTCCTATTTCTAAGCTGCCTGAAATTTGTTTGAATTAGGCTAAATCTTCTACTACAAAGTTATGACGCAAACATCAGAGGCCTGGTATTAAAATATAACTTTATATTAGTAGTACTATTAATAGTATCTTCATGATTCCACATTATGGTGGATAATGTATGTCTTCTAAGTTGTACATAAATATTCTAGGCACACACCTATGAGTAAAACTTTTCATTTTTATAAAAGGAACCAAGTTTTACTGGCTGTATTTTGCCTAAGGAAAATCACCCAAGATTGGAATTCTGGGGCAAAGGGTATTACATATGATATCTAATAGATCCTGTCCATAAAAAAATCTGCAGAAGATAATTCCACATCATGCTCACTCTAAATTCCTTCATACCTTAGGCATGAATTTCTTCTCTATTTTTAAATACTATGAATTTCTATTTCTTTTTTTTTTTTTTTTTTTTTTTTTGAGACAGAGTCTCACTCTGTTGCCCAGGCTAGAGTGAGTGCCGTGGCGTCAGCCTAGCTCACAGCAACCTCAAACTCCTGAGCTCAAGGGATCCTCCTGTCTCAGCCTCCCGAATAGCTGGGACTACAGGCATGCACCACCATGCCCGGCTAATTTTTTCTATATATATTTTTAGCTGTCCATATAATTTCTTTCTATTTTTAGTAGAGATGGGGTCTCGCTCTTGCTCAGGCTGGTCTCGAACTCCTGAGCTCAAACGATCCGCCCACCTCGGCCTCCCAGAGTGCTAGGATTACAGGCGTGAGCCACCACGCCCGGCCAAGAATTTCTATTTCTTACTGATTAAGAGTTCAAAAATAAAAGTCAAAATGTATGGGTGTTTTAACTTAAAAGGCATTAATCTGTAAAACTGAAGACAAGAAACATGAAAACACAGTTGAAAGTACCTGAAAATCTATATATCCCAGTGACATCATGATTCACTACATTTTTTGAGAACCTAATATGTTGGATGGCTCTGTGGTCAAAGCAAAGATTATATAATGCATTAAAGAACATACAAATTAGGGTAGTGAGGCTTCTCTTCTGCTATTATAGTTGATTAGCAGTTGCTAAGATGCCAATTAGAAATCTCATAATGTTAAAATTAGCACCAAAATTTTGAGATTTATAACTTACATAACATTGGTAACAACATTCTGAATGAATTCCACGTTTACCATTTAATCTTCTTTATTTAACATACTGCCTGTGACTGCTTGTGATTATACATGCAGTTTTCTAAAAATAAATACGAGATTTATAGGCTTAGAATAAACACATCTCCTGTCGTCAGCTTCTCCACTTCTCCAAGTAACTTCTCATTCAAAAACCCAGATCCCCCTAGGTACTTAATGTTGTAGATCCCTTTCAGGTAACTTCCTAACTTACAAAAAGCTTTCCTCATCTAATAACTGTTCCCCAACTATATAATGGACTCTAATAGCCATGCTTATATAATACCCTGTGATCCCACCCTCTCAGCCATGGCAGGGCTGTCCACCAGGGAGACAGCCAATCCCCAATTAACTAGATTCTCTTTCCTAGGAATGTGCTTACATTGACTCTATGGGTCAATGTAAATGAGGAGATGTAAATTCTTTGGGGCAACCACCTTTTACAATGTGGATGGAAAATCAAAGAAAGCCAATCTGTAGAAAGAGAATAAAGAACTAGGCCAGGTACAGTGGCTCACACCTGCAACCTGTGTGTTTTGGGAGGCCAAGGCAGGAGGATCACATGAGGCCAGAAGTTAGAGACCAGCCTGGACAACATGGTAAGGCCCATCTCTACAAAAAATTTAAAAATTAGCCAGGCGTGGCTAATTACAGGCATGTGTATGCCTGTAGTCCCAGCTACTCAGGAGAGTGAGGCAGGAGGACTGCTTGAGCCCAGGAGTTCGAAGCTACAGTGAACTGTAATCACACAAGTCCAGCCTGACTAATACAACAAGACCCCATCTCCTAAAAAAAAAAAAAAATTACTAGATAACTACAGAGAGAAATAGGAGACCCACAGGAGAGAGATTTAAAGGCTGCAACCTTTAAATATTTTCCACAGTTTTACAGGTCTCAAATCCAGTTGCTGGTAAGTTCTTAGATTTTCTACCCTTCAGTTCTATAAAATATCTCTCTAGCCTCTACTATATTTTCTTTATTTTTTCTTTATGATAGCTTAAATGGTTTTTTGTTCCTTCACTAAGATACCTATAGATAGATGAATATATACTAATATGCATCTACTGACATTTATATCACAAATACTGTTTTTGCAGAATACTGGTATCTCATAAAAACAGGAGTAGTGGTTTGCACAGATGTCAA
This sequence comes from Eulemur rufifrons, assembly GCF_041146395.1. Taxonomy (NCBI): domain Eukaryota; kingdom Metazoa; phylum Chordata; class Mammalia; order Primates; family Lemuridae; genus Eulemur; species Eulemur rufifrons. The sequence goes on along the minus strand of NC_091011.1, from coordinate 83,169,258 downwards.
TTTATTAACATAAAACTACGAATCCAATTCTCTTGACTACTGACTTCACATATTCAGTGATTTACATCAAAGCTGTATTGGTCCTCCTTGATTAATCTGAGAACTAGACTGCTTCTTATGACAGGAGGAATAATAAGGTGAAAAAAATCACCTTGAGCTCCCAACATGAACTAAGACTTCCATTAGGCAATATTTTGAATGTGCCTATATTAAATACCATAATTTTCAATAATTTGCTCTTTTAAAATGCAGATGCCCAAGAGTTTGTGTTCCAATCACAGCAAAGCAGCTTTCATTGGATGAGCCTTCATGCTAATAATTGTAAAAGTTGAAAAAAATATAATAAAATAAGAATGTGAATGCCCTGGAGAGGAACCAAATTATGCAGAAACTGGCAACTACAATCTCTGGAAAAAGAAAGGAAACACAGTAGGTTCTTCTGGTTCTCCCCCAGAGGGCGCCTCCCAATTTTCACAGAGCAAGGGCAGAGAGAGCCCAAGCAGGAAGTACAATCTTAGGATATGGAGAATGTCTAGAAAGAAATTCAGAGAAGCGTGAGAGGCAAAATCATTGTAATCTACCCCTCAAATTATCATCTTGATTCTTGAAATATTACAACAAAGAGACAGAAACAATAGAGCAATATTTTAAAAATAAGACCTCCATTTAAAATTACTAAAAATTATCAGGTTCTCCCCATCGGGTTACTAGTGAATGGAATGTTAATAACAGAAAAAGTTATTTTTTTCAATACAGCAATCTAATTTCCCCATTTTATAAGGACTAAAACATTCTGCAGTAAGGAAACCAAAAGAAAAATAAACAGTCATTTTGAAAATGGAATGGCTGTCTGCTTAATTATGCTCATTGTCAATGGCAATTGTATAATTAAAACCACTATTAGTATAGTCTTGTTGATAGTTCATTACTTTAGAGCTCAGAGTAAAACAAACCAAGACAAACCAAGAGTATGCATGTATTTATGTATTTTTGGTCTTTTATCAAGCACCTACCAGCAAAGCCGAGATCAAAGAGCTCACATTTTGCCTTTTTTTCCTTTATCCCACCAAAATAGCTCTTAGTAAAGAAAACCCTATTTTATCAGCTTCTAAAAGAATATTATCATTCACTTTAATTTAAATATATATTTGTTTAACACATAAAATATGCAAGGTATTGTACTGGATAAAAAACAGGAGTGAAAAAAATAAATCTTTCCTTCAATGCGCTTACCTACTAATAGAGTCACATATGCACAATTACAATACAAAGGAGTAAGTGGTAAACCATAGGATAAAGAAATGGCTACAAATATTTAGAGGAGGGCACAATTGCTCCTAATTAATTAGGCAATGGAAAAAGGCTTCAAGATCACGGCACTATAGAAGGACATAAACAGACTCTCAGAATGTGTGAAAGCCAAAAGAAAAAAAATGGCAGAACAGAAAAAGCAAAGAAATAATACTGTGGAAATTTAAGGCATCTTCAGCAAACAAATATTTCAGGTGATATAAAACTGAAAAATGAGAGTCAAGCCTGGAAAGGTGGTACACTGACAAACTTTGAAGGACCTTTAACATCAAGCTCGTGAATTGGAGTCAAATGCAAAATGAGGAGGCAAAACAAGATTTTAAATAGGTGAATGAAATGGTGATAATTATACTCTATGCAAATTAATCTGGCAGCATATAAAGTAATAAGCTGGAAGGCAACAGACTGGGGGCAAAAATAAATGATTAAGAAAATACTATGAAGGGAGAAGAGGGAGAAGGGAAAGTCAACCAAGATAGTTCAAGAAAAAAAAATAATAAATTTTAAACTAAAGTAGGGGTAATGAGATTATTAGGGACAAATTAGAGAGTTAGGGACAAATTTGAGAGTCAATTCAGAGGGGGGAAAAAAGAACAAAATATAACCATTATGCAAAAAAAAAAAGAAGTAAATAAATAAAAATAATGGCTAAAAGACTGCATTGTTGAGGAACTAAAAAAAAAATTATGGTTCCATGAACAATAATCAGGAATATAGGAAGAAGAGGTTTAGTAGAACAATAAGTTTAGTTTGAAATATATTCCCCTATGAAGCACACGAATATTCATATTCATGTGTACTTTGAAATACATAATATGAAGAGGTATAGTGTTGATGAGAGTTCCATAATTTATAAATTAACTTGTATTAGGAATGCTAAGTGTATGTCTATAAGCTCATGAAAAAATTATCAGCACTCTGAAAGTCATACATCTTCAAATATCTGCAATCTAATTCTATCCCATAATAGCTCTAAAATGGCTTTGATGAGGTACAATTTATGTTTCATAAAATTCACCCATTGTAGTGTTCAGTTCAACAATTTTTAAGTATTAATAAATGTACAGAGTGTGTAACCATCACCACAATCGTATTAGAATACTTCTATCACCTCAAAAAGTTTCTTCATTATGCTTTTCACAGATGCTTTTGATCAGGTTGAGAAAGTTCCTTTTTTAAAAAAAATAATCAATAGGATTCAAGTGCTTTTCTGTATCTATTGAGATGATTATGTGGGTTTGGTCCTTTATTCCATTAATACAGTACATTGGCTGGGTGCAGTGGCTCAAACCTGTAATCCTAGCACTCTGGGAGCCCAGGGTGGAAAGATTGCTTGAGCTCAGGAGTTTGAGACCAGCCTGAGCAAGAACAAGATCCTGTCTCTATTAAAAATATAAAAATTAGCCAGGCGTTGTGGTGTGCGCCTGTAGTCCCAGGTACTCGGGAAGCTGAGACCAAAGTTTGAGCCCAGGAGTTTGAGGTTGATGTGTGCTAGGCTGCCACCATGCACTCTACTCAGGGCAATGGAGTGAGACTCTGTCTCAAAGAAAAAAAAGTTAGACTATTAGAAAACATGTAAAAAATAAAAATAAGGAAAAAATACAGTATATTAATTGATTTTTAATAAATCCCAATTAATCATAATACATAATGCAGTTTATATGTTGATCCAATTTGCTAATACTTTGTTCAAGACTGCTACTTCTATGTTTGTGAGGGATATTGCTTCATAGTTTCCTGTGATATTTTTGGCTTTGTTATTAGGGTAATATTTGCCTATTAGGATGCACTGGAAAGTGTTTCCTCATCTCTATTTTCTGAAAGAGTTTGCAAAGGATTGGTATTATTGCATTTCTAAATGTTTGCTAGAACATTTGTGCGACTTGTGTATGGGCAGGAAAACTTTTAATTACTAATTTAATTTACTTCTTATAGGACAATTCAGATTTTCTAATTTTTCTTGAGTCAGTTTTGGTACTTTGCATCTTTCTAGAAATCTGTTCAAATCATCTAAGTTGTCTAAGTGATAGGCGTAAAGATGTCCATAATATTCCCTTATAATCCTTTTAATTTCTGTAGAGTCTGTAGTGATGTCTCCTATTTCATTCCTGATTTTGCTATTTTTTTGTCATTTCTTTCATTTTCAATTAGTCAATCTAGCTAATGATTTATCAATTTTTGATGTTTACAAAGTATCAACTTTTGGCTTCATTGATTTTTTTCTATTGTTCTGGTATTTATTTTATTGATTTTCATTTTCATTTATTTCCTAACTTCTGCTTGCTTTGGGTTTGAGTTTTTCTCCTTTTTCTAGCTTTTAGGGTAGAAATATAAGATTGTTGATTTTAAGATTTTCTTTTTTCACACATTTTTCATTTAAAAGTTTGTTGTTTTATTTCCAATTATCTGAGGAGTTCTAAATGTCCTCCTGGGTTTTTTGTTGCTATTGTTGTTTGTTTAATTCTTTTATGGTCAGAGAATATAGTTCGCGTGATTTCAATCCTCTTAAATGTATTGAGATGTACTTGATGATCTAGCATATGGTCTTGCATGGAGACTATTCAATGTGAACTTGAGATAATTTCTACTCTGACGGTTTTAGTTAGAGTATGCCATATATGTCAGTTTAAGTGAAGGTGGTTGATAGTATTGCTTAAGTCTTCTGTGTTTTCTGTCTAGTTGTTCTATTAATTATTGAAAGAGTATTGAAATCCCTAACAATAATTATTGAATTTTCCACTTCTCCTTTAATTTCTGTCAGTTTTCCTCCACATATTTTGGATCTCATAGTATTTTGATGGTTTGTTATTCCTATTTTCACTCTTAGAAAATAAAAGAGACCAAGCTAGGAGAAGACATAAAAGTGGTCTCAATATCCAGAGGCACATTCCTAACTTCAGCTTCAATATATTGTCTGCCCATCTCCTTCAAACATTCTACCTGTTTACATCACTTTCTCCCCTTTTCTTATCAATGTTGACTACCATGCTATAGGCTTTTCTTGCACCATTACAAAAACTTCATCTACTAGTATTTAATTCTGTGATTAATTAACATAATTTTACTCTATATGAAGGCTCGTAAGTTTGAGCATAACACATTAATGGCTCCTTCTATCATCACACAGTCTTTCTCAGTCTCAATTCCAACGACCTCCACTCTGTTACTCTTTAGCATTCTTTGACCTTAGGAAATACTCCATCTCTAAGGTGGCCAATTCAGAAGTCTCTGACCACAATGCTTTATCTCTTCCCAACAAATATATACCTCTTCCTTCTCAGTTTGCATTAAAATTCTGGGAAGATCAGTCTGCACATAGTAATAACTTGGAGAATTAATTCATTATAAAACAGAGATTCATGTGCCCTGCCTTAGAACTACAAAAGGAGTGGGTGATACAGAAATGTAGAAAGTCTGTGCTTGAAACTGGCTCTACTACTTATTAGCTATATGACCTTGGCCAACTTAATTAATCTCTATAAGCTTTATTTCCCTCATCTGTGAAATAAGGATAATAATAGAAACTAAGTCAAAGAATTAATGTAAGAATTAAAAAAATCATATGTATAAAGTGCTTAGCACATAACAGACTATAATTTGTTTTCTTTTTTAATGCATTCCAGGAACTATATATCTATGATATTACCTCTCTATGCTTCAGAATCTCAGTTTCCTTATTTATAAAACAAGAATAATGATATTATCTACTCCATAGTACTATCATCAGAATTAAATGTGCTAATACTGCAAATCACTTAGAATAGCAGTCCCGAACCTTTTTGGCACCAGAGACCAGTTTCATGGAAGACAATTTTTCTACGGATTGCGGGGGGGGGGGGGGGTGATGTTGTAGGTGGGGGATCACGGTGCAGAGCTCAGGCAGTGATGTCACCCTGCGTTCCTAACAGGTCACAGACTGGTACCAGGCCGTGGCCTGGGGTTGGGGATTGCAGACTTAGAACACTGCCTGTAGCACAGCAACTACTTTATAAGTATAAATAAATAAATGAAATTATATCCTCATCATCTTCTCAAAGCTATCATTCTTCTTCTTTCCTTTCCCACTTTGCTCTACAATAAAGACCTTGATCGCTAAATCCAGGCTTCTGTTAATACTAATTCTCTAAACTTTTGGAATATTTTCTTTCACTTCAATGAGTGTGACCACCACATTTTTCATCCTAACCACCTGAATACTTCATATACTCTTGCTCTTGTTCTCTTCCATTTTTCATTATTTCTGCATTTCATATGATTCCCAAGTCTCCCTCTTACATCATACTTTCTCCAGAGCTCCAGTGACACACTGCCATTGCCTGCAAGACCATCTGGGTTTTCATATCCGTAGCACAATAAGCAGCTGAAAACAGTACAGCAGATTTTTAGGAAGTGCTGAAACATGGGTCCAACAAACTCAGCCTGACCAAGCAAAGTCTTTACTACCCCTCTCTTCAAACAGAGGAAAGGAAGAGAAAAAAAGAAGGGCTCCCTAGTTACTCTCTCTTTATGTCAATGCCATTATCATTTTTCTGATCACCCAGGATCAAAATTTGTAGTTAGCTGTGACCCTTTTCAGTCTTGTTCTCCAAATCACCTGTCAAATCCTATAAATTTCATACTACACATTTCACACACATTCCCTCTTCTAAATATCTTAATTCCCACACTCCATCTTTCTAAATCAGATCCTTGTTATATTTCACATAGATTATGAAAACAGTCTCCTAAGTGGTCATCCTACCTCACACTCATGACATTCTATTCCACAACCTGTTACCAGATTAGCTCAATGTTATTCCTCTGATCAAGTCTTTCAATGGCTTTCTCTCTGCCTTCAAAATAAACTTTTATCTCCTCACTATTATTCAGCACCTTTCACAATACCGCCTTGGATCAACCTCTGTAGGATTAGCGCCTACTAGTTTTTTTCACATCATTGCCAGTTCATTAAATTAGTTTCTGTTTCCTAAATAGCTCCCAAAGGATTTTTCTATGTCTGAATTTATCTTATTTTTTTTTTCTGCCAGTAACTACCTCTTCCACATATCAAGCATGGGGAATAAGATGAAGAAAATGAATCTAAATAGACCTTAATTGATTTTTACAAACTATTTTTGTTCCGTTCAGATGTTACTGATCAGAATCCACTTACATGGAGAAGACGCCAACTTTGTACATAAGGAAACAGAGGTAGATGCTATAGTTTTGAAGTTTTATCTTCTCCTGGGAATGTTATCTCTACCTTCTTCTTTTGAAAGTTCTTCTTGTTGTGGTCTTTTTATGTCACTTCTCCTGGGTCTTATGATGATAACTAGCTGCCTCTATCTTCCTGTTACATACAAATGCACATTATGCAGGTGGGTAAAATAAATCATTCTTACTCTCTGTTTGAGCTGGAGGTCGATATACCACCAGTAGGCTGACACCCAAATTGAGGCTATTAGGTGACCAGTGAGCATTTCTCCAAAAGATGCTGGCTTTTTTCCTTTTTTTCACATCCTTACCATAGCTACTTTAGATCAATGCCAGACATGAATAATTCATATTCTCACAAGGCAAAAAATGGCACATATGAAAATTGTAATAAACACTTCTCATTGACCTGGCTCATATATATCATATATATGTATTTGTTCATATTTATACACATGCATGTGTATGTACTGAGAGAATAAACATGAATGAGCATACTGTGCAAACAAGCCAGGACTCCTGCCTCCTGGGAGATTACCATCTATCTCAGCGTCAACCGTGGTATCTCACTCTCATTAAAACCCACACAGCACCTGGCATCTCTCAAGGATTTCATCTTGTAGTCATTTGCCTTCTCTGCCGCCTCTCAGTTCCGGCCGTGCCTTTTCTTTGTATCTCTGTCAACATCTAGCACAGTGTCTTAAACAAAGGAGGTGCTCTCTAGTAGGTTACCTAAATTGAAAGCAAGATGCTCTAAAGGGCAGCTACTTATTGATATTTCACATTCACAGATGAGGTCCTTGGAGTTATCACTACAACACCCAGGGTGAAACTTCGGGCTTTCTGAGGTACATTAATTTACTCACATCACAGGAATACCATTTATTACATTTCTGCTCCAATGAGATAAGTGCTACACTAATGACCTGAAAGAGTTAATGCATCTTGGAAAATATCCAAATTACTCTCTGGAGACAGTTTATTCAATTAAGTGGCTAAGACTCAGCATTTTCAATTAGCAGTTCAGTTACTAAAGACTCTTTCATATTGGTTATCTGTAATATGTGATATTGACACACTTATAACATTTGCTTATAGTTCATTCAGAATGAAATCTTTAGGGATAACGAATGCAGATTAAAATTTATTTTGTACCTACTGAGTGCCAGGAACTGTGTTAAGTACCTTCCCATTGGGATTTAAGAGGAATGCTGTGAAGACTGGGAGATAATGGGGTTGGAGGCACTGAGGATACAAGGTATCAGTACACAGAGATAGATAAAGTGGTTCCTTTCTTTTAGGAGTCCACAAAGAACATCCCAACTGAGTTCATCTAAGGCTCTTCAGGATCTGATTAAATTCAGTAAGGTACTCATTGTCCTGAATAAATGCATATTATCTCTATCTAGAAAGACCTCCTCACATACCTAAATCCTACCTTCCTTCAAGGACCAGTTCAGCTCCTACTCCAAGCACAAAACCTTCTCTGATTAATCTGTCTAAAGTCATCCTTTAAATTCCTATAAGACTCACAAAAGATAACACGGACTTGGCAATTAATCATATAGTACTGTAGATTTAACTTTTCCTCTATTTATCGCCTAACCTCCCAATATGATTTGAGGAGAAAACACTTCAATACCACCCTATACTATCACAAATTCATGTCAAACTGAAATACTTTATTAAAATCCTTTATAACTGAAGGAATAACATAATATCATTCATTTTTTTGATTTGTCAACTCTTGCATCTGTAAGAAAGATTCTGTCTACATCAAAAGCAAAATTCTTCCATCTGGAGGTGATTTTATGTATAAATTTCTTGAGCAAGACACTAAATTGACGAAAAGTAACTGTCAACAACTTGGTTAAACAAAAAGTAATCCTATTTTATCAGTTTTTTTGCCAGAAAAATAATTTCCAGATCTATAACATTCTGTAATTATTATGATTATTATATACTATTTCTACTAAAATGTTATATGATAATTCAAAACATTGGATTAAACTATTTCATTTATCTACTATACTTGAGGTTGGTCTATAATTTAAAAGGTTAATCACATGAACTGTGCTGCTGGTTTAAGTAAGTTTATAGTAAATATAGAAATTCTAGGGTCCAAAATGGAGAACTATTTCACTGATATTTCTGGCATCAAATTTAATTCTTTTAGATTGGTTTTCCTATTTAACTTCATTTTTTTCCCAAATAATTCTTTGTTTTATTTTGATTTTTTTATTTAAAACCAATATAGGCTCATAAAAAGTTCAAATAGTATAGAAATATGTAAAGATTCAAGTATTCTTTAATAGTAGTTACATGCAATATAGTTTATTGATTTGTCTTTGTTGATTCTTCATTATTTTTCTCGTCATCCCCCTACTAAATACTAATAAGCACGGTGTCCTGCACACATAAGTATCTAAGAAATGCATTATATGCATCCATAAGCCCAATTCTATCAGTAAGTGACCAAAAAACACACCTGATCCAATAAGATCCTTTCTGCTTCCAACTATTTACCACCCCCCCCCCATTTTCCATACATCACAGCACATCTCAGTTTGGAAAGCATACTACGCATGTCTGCTCCAGCAAGTTTAGCTCTCCCTTCCTGTCCCCATGACCCAAAGGCAATGACTCAAACGCCTAAGAATTTATAAAATAGTTGTATACCTGCATCATTTCTCTGTCCAATAACTACATATTTTAATTTTAACCCTCAAAAAAGAACTGCCACATCCAGTAGAGAGATATAACAAATCCAGCACAGTAGGTTGATTAACCTGACTCTACACGACGTGAGAATGGATGTTTGTAAACATGACTTCAAGGGTGGGGAACTGTGCCTAACTCTTGTACGTATGAAAACTGCCATAGCTCCACCTAATTATCCTAGCCCTATTCTACCACCCAGTAACAAGCTCATACCATAAAGCAAGTCATAGAAAAGAAAAAGACAGCATGCTGTTTAAATACCAACCATGTTAACGCAGAAGCAACAAAGCACAATTCATGTACCTCGTGTTCTCTGCTAATTGCTTAAGACATCCTGCTATAGAGAAGACAGCAACAGTAGCCAGGCCCTAGTCTTTTTGAAATGCCAGCTCTTAATAACAAACTCCAAAAAGGTCTTAATTGCATTTACCAGGAGCTCATGAACTTTAAAAGTTGTTAATCAGATTTCCATGTAAATGGAGTGACGATTAAAGGTTAAGTACAGGTTTCTGAAATTTCAGAAGTTGAGAATATATTGCCCTTCACAGGGGGGGAAGAAAAACTATCAGCCTTGACATGAACTAAGCATCTTAATTAAACATGCAGAAGTACCATGCTTATTTTTACGTGAAGTTCCATTTCCAAATGTCAAAGTTAATCACGCACTTGACTAAAAATGTACAATATTCTGTCTGCCAGAGAAGAAACGCCTTAGTATTCTTTTCAGAGAAGACATCTGCAGGTCTCCAAAAATTTCTCTGGTGTCCCCTCAGACCTGATCCCTGCCTACGCTACAAGAAAACCTGAGAATCCTAGTGCAATGCCTTCTGCAGAGAGGTCTTAATTGCTCTCCATCTGAGCAGTAATCTAAAGCCACACGTTTCCAATCAATTCTGCCTCATATTTATGTGGCTCAGGAGAAACACGAGGCGCTTCCTCCATAAATTTGTTGCACCTGTGTCCCTGGAGTGACATGTTGACAAATGAACATGACACCTCCTCAAACTCCAATAAGAATTTATGATTCTTTGAAAGAATATATTTGATCAATTATAGTGTCATCAGAGTTGAGAACAAAACCATGTCTTTGGAGTGTACTTCACAAAATTTGCGAGGGCTTGCATTCTGCAATAGGATAAATGACAATTCCAAACCCCAGAGTCATAGGTCCTCATTCCAGCTCTAATACTCACTCTCAGACTCTCCAGCTTAAGAAGAGCTGGGTGTAACAACTGCTGAGTGTAATAATGAATGAGATGAATAGCTATGTAGTGTTCTAGACAAAATAACTACAGAATTCAAAACCAGAAAATGTTTGTAGTATGATATCTAGCCAATAAAATGTAAAACTAAATACTTATTCTTTAATCTAAGCACACAATTATTTTTAAAAAAATTTCTCTGCAACCCCACTGTCTGTCTCTGATTATACTTCTAATCCTACCTTCTTTTATTTCTTCTAAAAGTCTAACAAAAATCCAGTGTTTACTCAATACAAAGTACTTATAGCACACTTTAAAAGAAAAACATGGATTCTTGGCATTACTACTGAAGCTACAGCTTCTAATGTTAATTAGAACACTTCTAGTAATTATACTATTATGATTAAATTTGGCCTTAGAACAAACCAAACTGTAAGTGAAAAAGTAATACAATGTAATGATTATCCAATTTCAGGTGAAAAAAATGAAGCAGCAAAGGGAAGAATTTTTAAATGATTATTTTCAGAAAATGTCTCTACTAAATTATGAGGTCGTTTTAGCAGGTTGCCTCTCAAAGATAATGGGATATACCAACTTCAAAGGAGAAGTGTTCTCTCTTTTCAAGAATAGCATTTCAGAGATTTACATTTGATTCAATCTAGTGAGTATCAATAAGGTTTTTTGTGTTTTGTTTTGTTGAGACAGGGTCTCACTCTGTCACCCAGGCTGGATGGAGTGCAGTGGCATTATCATAGCTCACTGCGGCCTTCAACTTCTGGGCTCAAACAATCCTCCTGCCTCAGCCCTCCTGAGTAGCTGGGACTACAGGTACATGCCACCACTCCTGGATAATTTTTCTTATTTTTTTGTAGAGACAGGGTCTCATTATGTTGTCAAGGCTTGAACTCCTGGCCTCAAAGGATCCTCCTGCCTTGGCCTCCCAAAGCACTGGCATTACAGGCATGAGCCACCGTGCCTGGCCCCAATAAGGTTTTGATAAGCAATTTAATTGAGAAAATGATCCCACTCAATATGGTGAGCTCTAAGCTGTAGGAAGATGGGTAGTGCTGAGCTACTACTGTACTTGCTTCTTGCTAGTGCCCTTTTGAGACCCAAGCATATGAGACTGCTGATCAGGAGTATGAGGTTAGTCTGTAAGACAGAAATTCTCAGTAGAAAAGTGTCTCATTCTCCTTTCTATTTACCAAAAGAAACTTGCACTGAGTCTTAGCATGTTACGTGTTCAACCAATACAAACTGGTTTTTATGCAAATGAAATCCACAAGCCTGGTCTCCTTTAATACCCTGTCCTCCAAAAGTGAGTTTACCCAACAAGACAGATAACCAGGACAGGGCTTCAATTAAGACAGAACACACAATTCCTAGGAATTAGTCTTTGAAAACTTATCAGCCATTACCACCACAATATCCACCATAGGCCTCTAATCAGACTGACCTCTCCAGTGGCTCCCAAAATCAAATAAGCCCATTCCAGCATCTGTGCCTTTATTCATAAAGTCCTACTACTTTGACAAGCCATCTCATTTCCCTCTGCCAAATCAAATTCAACCACTTTTCAAGGCCCAACACAAATTACAACTTTTCACTAATATTTCTGTTCATCCATTCAACAAGCACTTATTGAACACAAGGCACTATGTTAGGTATTGTACATACAAAAATGAATAAGACAGTTTATTCCTGCCCTGAAGGAGCTCTCAGTGTTCTTCAGTCATCTTCCCTTCCTTTGAACTATAACATTTAGTTTCTCCATTGGCTTTATACAAATAATCCTGCAAATAAATTTAACCTTAAATGTACTACAAACATCATGCCAAAGGTATACATTCACACCAGATGAGCAGCCGATTCTTGATAAATAAATTCAGCAAAGTCTCAGGTTACAAAATCAATGTACACAAATCAACAGCATTTCTATACACCAAAAACAGTCGAGCTGAGAGTCAAATCAAAGACTAAATACCATTCACAATAGCCACAAAGAAAGTAAAATACCTAAGAATATACTTAACCAAGGAGGTGAAAGATCTCTACAAAGAAAACTATAAAACACTGAGGAAGGAAACCACAGATGACACTAACAAATGGAAAAATATTTCATGCTCATGGATCAGTAGAATCAACATTATAAAAATGGCCATACATGATCTACATACTTAATGCAATCCACATCAAAATACCAACATCATATCTCACAGATCTAGAAAAAATAATTTTATGCTTTGTTTAGAACCAGAAAAGAGCCCGAACAGCCAAAGCAATCTTAAGCAAAAAGAATAAATCTAGAGGCATCACATTACCAGACTTCCATCTATACTACTATACTACATAGTAATCAAAACAGCATGACATTGGCACAAAAATAGAGACACAGACCAATGAAACAAAATAGAGAACCCAGATATAAAACCATCCACATACAGCCAACTGATCTCTGACAAAACAGACAACAATATGCACTGGGGAAAAGAATCCCTATCGATAAATGGCGCTGGGAAAATTGGGTAGCCACATGCAGAAAAATGAAATAAGATCCACATCTCTCACAACTCACAAAAATTAAGTCAAGATGGATAAAAGACTTAAATATAAGGCATAAAACCATATGAATTCTAGAAGAAAATGTAGGAAAAAGGTCTTCCAGATATCAGCCTAGGCAAATAATTTATCACTAAGACACCAGTGTCAATTACAACAACAACAAAAATAAATAAATGGGACTTTATTAAATTAAAAAGCTTCTGCACAGCTAAGGAAATAATCAACAGAGCAAATAGACAATCTACAGAATGGGAGAAAATATTCACAAGCTAATAAAGGGCTCATAACCAGAACCTACAAAGAACTCAAGCAAATCAACAAGAAAAAACTGACTTGGTTCTTGTCTGTGTTCTCCATACTCTATGGCCTATTTCTGTAATTTCCTTTATTAAACAGTATTTATGAGTGCTTTCTATGTGCTAGGCACTAACCTAAGTACCTTCGTTTGTCACCTTGCTACGTGGAGTGATTCAGTTCTCCAAATCACCTATCATGTCCTTCATCCTGGGCTCTATGATCTTGATTCCATACTGGCAATGGCTGCAGCCCACAGTAAAGTCTGAGAACTTGGGAAGGCACATCTGCCATCAAGTTCAAGATGATTATCTGCACCATTCAGAGGAGCTTGTGAAGCTCAATTCATGATGTCTCCTAGGTTTATTCATATATCAGACATTGATTAGATAGTATAGAATCCGGTTTACTGTTATTACCCAATGAAACAGAGGAGCTCCACATGAAGTTCCTCTCCCTCCTAAGCCTATTCGATTACATGATCACATGAATGTGAATTACGATGGTGTGTTCCATAAAGGCAACAGAGTTTATGATTCCTGATAGTACCATACTTTCACACAGTGAAGATATAATAATTATTGCCCATTTTGTTGGACTTGGTGCAGCTATCCTTTCTTCTAGGCCCATAAAACCATAACCCAAACATTTTCTAGCTACATGTTGACTCCTCCAGAATCTGGTGATGCACATAAACACAGTGATTCTAGTATTCAATTATAATAACTTGCAAGCAGAAAACAGGATCATTAATGACAATGTATAGATTGAAACAGAGTAGCTTTCATTGGTTTTGCATTTACTTTCAATTGATAAAAATGTACTTGTCTTTAAATAATAGCCTCCATGAATAAAAGCTGAATACACCTATATCGATTGTAGAATGTAGCATATCAACCAAAGACATTCTGGTTTAGCCCAAGGTGGGAGGAAATTGACTGCTCTCATAATTTACTTTTTATAATTTATGTTCTCAGAGGGTAAACCTATTATAATCAATAATTCTCAGATTAATAAATAATACAGGTTTATGATTTTAGATATGAAGACAGGGCAAGAACTGCATTGGTTCTGTTGCATGGAATCCTGTTACTTTTGATCTCTGAAATATTCCTAAGATCATAGATAGATCATTTGATTTGTAAGTCAAAATAGTAGTAACTTATTAATAAAACCTATAAGTCTATGGACTGTCAATTACGCATATTTTTCATGAAGCTTTTAAGTTGCAGTTAGTACTTACCCATTCTGACAACCACTAGTTCACCTTTTCCATTGATATTGGTTCTTAAATGTATCTACCACTAAAATGTTCAGATTCATCAACTCTGGAACAGCTTTCAAAGAAGCCTAGAACATTCTATAATAATAAGGTTCTGTACATGACAATTTAGAAAATAAACTTATTTTGTCTCACATGTCAGCCATGATACTTTTAACTGAAAATCCATGGTAGGAATCTAGATGGTGGTATTCCTGAACTTTGTCATAGACGAAATGAAAGTTGATAAGAAAATAATACTATTAAATAATGCAGTAGTCCCCTACAACCACCCTCCCCCCATGGTTTCTCTTTCCATGTTTCATTACCCAGGGTCAACCATGATCTGAAAAAATGAAATGAAAAATTCCAGAAATAAACAATTCATAAGTTTTGAATTGTGCATTGAGTAATGTGATGAAATCTTGCAATGTCCCACTCCACCCCTTCTTCATCACAAGAATGAGGGTGAGTACAGTTGAAAAAGATATTTTGAGTGAGAGAAAGAAAGTGCACATACACATAACTTTTATTACAGTAGATTGTTATAATTGCTCTATTTTATTATTAGTTATTGTTAATTTCTTTTTCTGTTTAATTTATAACTTAAACTTTATCATAGGTATGTATGTATAGGAAAAAAACATAATATATATAGGGTTCTGTAATATCTGCAGTTTCAGGCATTCACTGAGCATCTTGGAACATATCACCCCTCGATAAGGAGCTACTATAATCATATATTGCTACCTTAAAAATAAGTTCTATTCTTAGAAGGGAAGGAATTTTATGTTTCATGAACTTCATCCTAATAAACCAAAGCAACTCCTCGAAAGAAATGAAGGTGGTGTTGGAGAAAAAAAAATGTAATACAAAACAAAAAGGTTGTTTTCAAACAGAAGAAATGACCTTTCAGAAACAAATTAAGGAAAGCAGTTCCTTATCTACTGGAAGCTGAATATTTAGAATGGCTTCAGTCCGGTTAATGTGTGAGTAGGGGTAAAAATGTAATAGCCTGCCTCTAGTTTTCTTTAAGATTGACATTTAAATGCAGCCTGAAGCACAAAATTTAAAACAATCACATATTGTCTCGAAATGCCAGTGCTGTTAAAATGATATTAGTTTAATCTCAACCAGGAAGCAATCTAAGAATAAACCCTGTCATACTTTTCATCCTCTGCATTATCCACAGAGTTTGCTCAATTCTAATGACATGAATGAAGCACTTCTTATATACAAAGAAAATCATCCTGCTTTCAAAATAAAGTTGTGCATTTAACGCATAACACATAATTCTTAACTGTGTTAAGAGTTACATATCACAATGAAAATTTTCTTCAGCAAAGCATATTCTGTTTGCTAAATCAGGACTAATTAATCAAGAGATGATATCTTTAGTATAAAGAACATATATATAAAGCATCTTTAATACATGCTTAAAAGGTTACTAACATATGTTTATGATTAATCTTCCCTAGAAAATATTGTTAAGGTGGATATAATAGAAAATCAAAACAAAAAATGCCAGATGGATGCAGTACCTCATGCCTATACGCCAGCACTTTGGGAGGCGGAGGTGGGAGAACTGCTTGAGCCCAGGAGTTCGAGACCAGCCTGGGCCACACAGTGAGACTCTGTCTCTACATTCTTCAAAACAACAAAAAAAACCCAATTAATAAGATTCTATGGATGCCTTATAAATAAGTAGCCTAAAAGTTAATCACTAATTTCAGAGAAATGACGTTTTAATTAAGTGAAAATATAATGTTTAAAATTTCCAATATAGATTTTCATTTCTTAAAGAATTAAAAATCAGTATATTATCCAAGAGCAAATATAAAGAAAAAAACGTAAATATTTCTTTTGATAGCAATATAAAGTAAATGTAATCTCTAATAACAAATATGAAGAAAAAAATGCAAATATTTCCTTTGATACCTTGACAGCAAGAAAAAGCAAACACAATCTCCAATAACAAGGTAGGTATCAGTGTTCCATGCTATCAATTATGTCCCAGAATTTTTACCCTGGAACTTTCTACTACATTCCACACAGAATCTGGTCAACCAATGATATTAAAATCACTGAGCCTTACTGAAGGAAGTAGAAATATGTTTCTGCTTTTATATAAAATGATTTCTATAACCTTGCTGTATTATTTATAATTCACGGTGATTTTTATATTCTGACAGACTACTACAGATTTTTCTTAGTGATTTATGTTAAGCTCTTTTTAAAGCCTTGTTCATATTTACGGTTTATTCTCCTCCCAGCAAAGGCAACAACCCATCCCATGGATATATGTCATGATAAACTTACAGACTGACAGAGGGTGGACAAAGGCAGACTTTACATAATGGAAAGGAGATTGATGAACAACGGGTGATGCCGTTATCAAGCCCTTTTCACATGGAAAAAAAATACAAAATAGACTACAGAATTGAACCACTAACCACGCATGACAAAATTTTAAACCCACATAGACTTCAAATGTTCATATATTGCTTATTTGCTTAGAGTAAACTCAAAGGTTAGCAGTTCACACCTGTAACATATTGTGGCCTACTCTGTCATTATTGCCAAGAACATGTTTCCACAGGGTACATTTGTTAGAGTGACCGTTACTGTCACCAATTCATAATGGTGGAGAATCAAAACAACCCCGTTAAAAATAACTTTTATAGCAAAAAGACAGTCATGTAGAATTGAGCATTAGCTATTCTGGGCTGGAAGTTGGGTGGGGTTTGAAGATGGCAGAGGCTGTTGAGGGCAGATGACTCGTGATCTTTCTTGCTTCCTGTGCTGTGGCACTGTTTCTACTCTGGTCACCAGCTTTCTCCTCAGACACATTTGCTGCTTCTCTCACTATATAGGATACTTCCCTGTATTTCTTAGATTATTCTAAGTACATATTGCCTCACATTTTAATATATGTAAAAAAACAATAGTTATCTTCTGATAGATGTATACATCTAAGGTAGTTTTTCTCTGTGTGTGTGTGTAATCTTACACTTCTTACTATCTTAGAATCAAACAAATGAGATATTTACTAATACTGCTACTGTAGAGACCATTTCTGATCTAAGTTGTATTCCTCTTCCCTCCTCTCTGCTTTTATTCTGTCTTGTTTTGTGTTCAGTTGCTTCTCTTACACTTCTTCCATGGGAAAAGTTGGACTGTTCGACAAATCACAGTGCATCTGGTTAATTATCAGAGCCTCGACTCTTCTCAGTGAGTAGGACAAAAAGCTTTCAAAGGGAAAAGCAATAGTAAAACAGTAACAAATACAGTTAACACTACTGAACTGTACACTTAAAATGATTAATTAAAATAGTAAATTTTATATTTTTTTAAACACAATTTAAAAAAACTTTTTCAAAAGGTACTAGCAAGGCAACAGGTCTCTTTTTAATTATCCTGACATATAGTTGTGTTTTCAACACAAAATCATTGACCTCTTTCCATCACATCAATTAACTGTGGGCTGAGCATGTCAACCCACCAACACACCTTTCTGAAGAAACATCGAAATTGAGAGTTCATTTCACTGTGTTCCTGATGGCAGTTTGGTTGATGGGCAGCCACCAACTCAAATCCATAAATAATCCCTGTAACTCTTTCTCAGACTTAAGGTTTCTAAACAAAATGTGCCTGGGAATGAAGGAGAGGAAAATATACAAATGGAAGAAAAAGTGAGAATTTTAAATACTATGAGTCTATCAAAGAATGAAAGAAAAAAATTCATTCAGGAATATAAGAAAGATAGTTTTCTCTTATATTAGTAAATTACCCAAATTAATAAGCATTTATGTTAATCTGTTAACCAAACACATTTAAAATTAAAATCACACTTAGAGCTAAAGAAAATGAGATTAAAAGAGGATACTGCCCTAAATTATAAGTCAATAGGAAATAACAAAAGTAGAAATAAGAAACAAATTGTCCGACGTAGTACCCCCACACAATCTCTCCCACATACCCATTCAAATACCTATGAATGCAAAAGACAAAAAAACAACTCACAATGCCAAAAATCTGGACCACAACAAGACTGCCAGAATCTTCAAATAATCCGCTAAATACAAGATTGATGGAACAGAGTTAAAATCTACATTGAATGGTTTAATTGTGCTGCATCAATGGAAGGAGAGTAATCTGTTTACTTAGAAGTAGGTATAAAAAGCCTTTCCCACTCGCACACTGCCTGTAATCTCCAAACCAAACCAAAGTGAGCAACCATTCACTACCGCATAGATACCGACTTGAGAGGCAGCCAGCACCCCCACTTACCACTCCATCTGAGCACCTCTTGTCCCACATCTGATGGAAGTAGTACTTCAAATCAAACAATTCACTAGAAAGTAGGAGAGCCTAACAATAGGGATCTGACAAATAGAATCATCTTTTGTAAAATATTGTAAAGACAAAAATAATCATGGAATCACATGCTCCTTTTAATATTTCATTTCTTATTCTTTGTGTATCAGGAAGCTAGGGAGTGATACAGGTTGAAGATCTCAGCTCAAGGAAATAGATGTGCATTATATGAAATCAAGGAACTGAGCTAGCAGATATACACATGAAATTGAATGCTAGACTAAGCAAAACTCAGAAAAGGATTTCATTAACACCTATGTTTAAATAATAGGCTAAGAAGCAGTTCTCATATTCCAACAGTCAGCAGACATCAGGTCTACGTGGATTCCCTCTCATTTGAGAATGAGTAAGCAGAAAAAGAAAAAATGAGGAAAAGATAAATTTCAAGAAACTAGAAATAAGAAATGTTCAGTTCAGTAAATCCTGGCATCCTCAATAGCATACAAGAACCCATGGCTTCCTGCAACAGAAAAATCTTTAAAGAGAAAACAGGCTGAACGGAAAAGATCCCAGGACAAGATAAACAAACAAAAGGAGAAGATAGGGGGAGGGAAAGATAAGAATTGCAAGGAAAGTTAAAACACTATAACTTTGGAAGAGAAAGCCACAATAAAAGACACATGGTGGCCGGGCGCGGTGGCTCACGCCTGTAATCCTAGCTCTCTGGGAGGCCGAGGTGGGCGGATCGTTTGAGCTCAGGAGTTCGAGACCAGCCTGAGCAAGAGCGAGACCCCATCTCTACTAAAAATAGAAAGAAATTATATGGACAGCTAAAAATATATATATAGAAAAAATTAGCCGGGCATGGTGGTGCATGCCTGTAGTCCCAGCTACTCGGGAGGCTGAGACAGGAGGATCGCTTGAGCCCAGGAGTTTGAGGTTGCTGTGAGCTAGGCTGACGCCACGGCACTCACTCCAGCCTGGGCAACAGAGTGAGACTCTGTCTCAAAAAAAAAAAAAAAGACACATGGTTACTAATAATTGACAGTCCAGAAAATAAAATCAGAGGTGCAGAAAACAAACTTGAGAAGTACTCCCAAATGTAGATAAGAACAGCAACAACAAAGACTGAAAGGGTCAGAAGAGATGACAGATATGAAGATTTGAGGACAGGGATTCGATGCAATTACAGAAACAGCTTTCTTTTATACACATGGGCGCGCGCGCGCGCGCACACACACACTCTGAACTCTTGCTTTGGGGAAAAAAATACCAAGAGAAAAAAACAAAAGAGCTTACCAAATTTTGGAGGGAAAACAAACAATGAAATGACCCTTATCTGGATGTAGGCAGAACAAAGAATTTACAAAAACAACGCAAATTAGGATAGCTGTATACTTTCTGCAGCACTGAATGGCAGAAGACCATGGAACAATGTCTATAGCTTTCTAAAGGAAAAAGAGTGTGTTCAAATAACTTATTCCCACATTTAAGGAAGCTCAGAAAACATAACTCGAGAGCGTTCAGAAAATAAGGAACTAGTGTTCTTGAGCGGTGTGCTAGGTTCCTAGGTCTGCGGTAACAATTACCACAAATTGGGTGGCTCAACACAACAGAAATTTATTCTCTCACAGTTGTGAGAATGGAAGTCTTAAATCAAGGTGCTGGCAGACCTGTGCTCTCTCTGAAGGCCTGGGGGCATCTCCTTGCCTCTGCCTAGCCTCAGTGGCTGCCCTAACCCTGGCTTGTAGAAGTATTACTGCTACTCCAATTTCTGCCTCTGTCGTCACATGCCATTTTCCCTGTATGTCTTCTGTCTCTGTAATCAAATTTTCATCTTCTTATAAGGGCACTAATCATTAGAATCAGAGCCCAACTCAGTCTGGTATGACCTCGTCTTAACCTGACTGCATCTACAAAGACCCTTATTTCCAAGTATGTACCGGAGGTGAGGACCTGAATGTATCTTTTGGGATGACACAATTCTACTCACTATAATGGAGGAAAACAGTTTTAAGACATACTGTAGGCTATCAAGAAGGAGTAGAAATAAGGATTTAAAGCATACGGAAGTCATGATATAAAGAACTGGTGGGTTTTCCCAGCCTGGTGTTAGTAATCCAACTACACGGAGTACAGTTAGGCGCCCTATGCAGCCCAAGGGCAAAGTGTGACCCAGATGCGTCACTGAACTGTGCCTTTTCCTGTTTGCCCCTTACCTGGAACCCACCTTTTGGCCCACGGTGAAAATATTTTCACTGGACACAAGACAATAGCAGTGTTATTCTTTCTACCACTTACTAATAGTGACTCAACTATTTGAAACACATTCGGGACAATATTCCAGGAGAACTACTAAATAAAAAGTACATTTTTCCCTCTAAAGGAAAGAGTTACATAGTACAACATAATAGCCTTTTTTTTCCTTAGGAACTTGAGAAATCGTTTTTCACATCTTTGAATTTCATACAGAATGTTACCTGAATAATTGCTTTTTTATTAACTCTTCTCTCATCTAGGTCCTGTGACAATGCCTATAGTAGGTATGTTTTCAAATAATTATGATATGAATTCCATCCAAAAAAGCATAAGTTAAAAATTATTCTGCATAATTTTTAAATTTTTTACTTTATAAGTTTTCTGTTTTCCTTTCATTAAGAGACAGGGTCTTGCTCTGTTACCCAGGCTGGAGGGCAATGGTACAATCATAGCCCACTGTAACGTCGAATTCCTGGGCTCCAGTGATCCTCCTCCCTCCCAAGTAGGTAGGACTACATGCACACACCACCACGCCTGACTAATTTTTTTATTTTTTGTAGCAATGGGGTCTTGCTGTGTGGCCCAGGCTGGTCTAGAACTCCTGACCTCAAGCAATCCCCAAATGCTGGGATTACAGGCATGAGCCACCACACCCAGCCAGTTTTCTCTGTTTTCTAAACATTTCTATAATACACATGTAACTACATTTATAAACAGAAAAAAAAGACTTATTTAAATAAGCACATAGAATGCTGACAATTTTATAGTTTTTAATAAAGCAAAAATTTGGAAAAGGAAATGTACCAAAATGTGAACAACTCTCTGGGTACCGGTAATATGAAAAGCTAACTTTCCTTCTTACACTTTTCTGTATTTCCCAAATTTTCCATAATGAGCACATCTTAGTCTTACAACAGGAATAAGAATAGAAGAAAAGGTGGCAGAAGAGACTTGCCTGATGGACTCTGCAGGGAGAAGAAAGAGTGAGGCAATGTTTCTTTCTCACCTGTAAGAAGATCTATATATCCTAGTTAGGAAAAAGCAAGCAGAAGTCTCATTGCCTAAAACAATGTGCAATATTAATAGAAACGGATCAACACTGATGTTTTCAAGCCTCAATATGCTTTAGAAAATGTTATATTTTCTAGAACATAACAGTGTGGAGCCAACAGACATGTGACTATATAAAATGATGAAACGCTTAGTTGACTTGGTCAGAATCACTCAAAAATAGAAACAAATTTCCAAAGCAAACTGAAAATTATTTTTCCCCTTTAGTACTTGACTCATGGTTAAAAACCAACATTAAACCTACCAAATACTCTGGTTTCTCTACAGATCATATAAATCTTTCACCTTTTACTAAAGATTTCCATGGAGAGGAACAATTCTGAGCCTTATACCAATTTTTTGAGGCCTTGCTCCAGCAAGGCTCCATGGGAAAAAAAAAAAAACCTACCAAAATATCCCTGCATTTTCAAAGGGCTAAAGAAATATATGTAAATGTAACCGCAGCCCAGGGAGGACAGGTGGCAAATAAAGTGTCAGAAGTAGGTTTAGAAACGTGTATCATAGATTGAAGCCGAATCTAGGCTGTTTCTCACTGCCAGAACTTGAAATTTACCACTTGCCAGTTACTCTACATCCTCAAAATAGTCACAAATCAAGAATCTTGTCACTACTCATATGGAAAAAGTAGAGGGGTCATTAGTCCTCTCAGTGCCTACTGGGTTCAGAGATGTAGCCCATGGCCTCCAAATTATCTAGGAGGATGGATCATATATATCCTAGTTAGGAAAGTTTGATACTTTTGTAAAACATAAAAAATTAAAAATTTTTGAAAAGACAAAAATGGACAAAATCCAAGCTCCAATTTTATGTTTATTCATCAATTCAACAGACATAAGATTATACCGCCCAGATCATTAAGAGTTTCTAAAGGCTTCTTCTCCATTTCTGTATTTATTTCACCAAGGACTGGTAACGGTGCACAGACCGGCAGTGGTCTGAGGACCATCCTCTGAGTAGCTCTGAATAATCTAGTCAAGTTGGAAGCCAGCAAGTATTCACTAGCTAACAGTGAGCAAACCAGAGAAAAAGCTGTCTTCATTTTACAGAAATCCTGCATGAAAAGCTAGGAGTAACCATTCAAAAACATGATCAATTCACCAGAGATAATTTTATAGCACAGAGTGGGACAAAAAAATACAAACAGAGATCCTTCAATCCTAAAAACTGGACAAAGTCCCCTCTTAAATAAGAAAACAGCTTTACTGACAGTTTTTGGTTGTAATTATATTGGGTTGCAGGAAGAAGGGGGTTGGCCCAGCTTCACTGGTCTCACGTACAGGAGAGAAAGAATGTGTGATGCCTTCAAACTCACAGTCAGACAGGGAAACAGTCAAGTAAGAGTAAGGGTTCTGTTTGAGACTTTACTGGAAAGAAAAGAGAGGCCCTCCTTACCCAAGTAATTAGAAAGTATCCCGGTTGGCTCAGCAATCTCAGAGAGAAGGAAACAATGCATCCAACAACTCAGCTCTGGGCAAGGCAGCCTCTCACAATGTACCGATGCATATTGGAATCACCTCGAGAGGTTTTTGTCTTGCTTTGTTTTGTTTTTAAAAATATCACTGTCCAGGCCTCTGAGGTGGGACCCGGACATAGTTGTTTTGCTTTTGTTTTGGTCTTTTCCGTCTCCTCAAGATGACTCGAATGCGTAGCTGAGGCTGAGAACCGCTGAAGTAGTGGAAAGAGCCCTGGCATATAAACTAAAGTGTTGTCGGGTTCTAAGATTGGCCTTAGCAATTTTTAGTTGTGTTGCCCTGTGTGAGTTGCTTCATATTCCAAAGTCTTGACTGTACACAATTGTAAAGGAAAGTGTACAACATCTTCCTGTCTCACAGGGGTTTTGGAACCTCAGATGTGTGTTAACTTGAAGCACTTTACATGTGTTCCAGCAATCCTTTTCAAATACAATATTTACTAAGAGAGAGATTTCAGGGACTCTTAATAAATCTGAAGATCAGAAACCTATGACTGCACATGCACACTTCAGTAGATTCTATAATGAGTTTAGAAAAATTTCAATTTGCCAGGCTGTAAGTCGAAAACTTCGGAAATTGCTGTCTTTTAGCCATCAAGTGCATGACAGAAGGAACTTATCAATCAGTACACATATGGCCCAGAAACATGAAAAAAATAAGCACACACAAAAACATATCCATACTCCCAAAGTTCTGCCTAATTCACACAAAAAAAAACTGTTCTATTTAAAATAAGAATTTTATATGCAGTTAATCTCTAGGTAAATAGACATAATTAAAAAGAGCCCCCCCAAAAGTGTGAATGTGTGATCTCATCTAGTCCTGTGACTTTAAGATACAATCTACCTGGTAAAACCTCCTGATCTATCATCCCAGACCTCTGACCTGGGTAGCCAGAAGCACGACCTGTCATTCATTATCTCGTGTCTCACAGGCACCCCAAACTTAACGTGGTCAAAATGCAAGCTCCAATTCTCTTCTCCCTTCCCTCATCCTTAATGTGGCTCTCTCCTTCTCATCATTCAGGACTCAACGCCAATGTCATCTCTTCCAAGAAGGCTTGCTGATCATTTAGCTTAAAGAAGACACCTCCAGAACAAACCATAGCCTACAGTGTTGTTCCCCTAATTTTACCTTTTTCATAGGAAATTATCAGTAAGGAATTACCATATGTATGTATGAGTTTATTATCTCCACTAGATGTAAGCTCCATGCGGACCTGTAAGACTCTATCTTGTTCATTGCTGTGGCCCCAACATGTAAAACATCATCTGGTACAAAGTCAGTCCTCAATAAATGTTACTGTCCAATTAGCTAAGTATGTGGCCAAATGGAAGCATATAGAAAGAGGGAGATTCAGGAAGAATAATAGAGCCTGGAGAAATATCCAGACTGTACTTGCTACCCTCTCCTTTAATGCTTCCTTTTTTGGTCTCCTTGGTCAATTTTACTGGTTCTCATCCAGAATCTCCCTTGCATCTTTGGACTAAAAACTCCTTTGGTCAGCCACTCTGACTCTGTAACTTGGTTTCTCCTGAGTAAACACACAGAATGAACCCTTGGCCAGCTACACCCCACTCTTACGAGGACCTGGTTCTTAGCATATCTTTTTGGCCGGGATATCAGTACACCCAGGTCTCCTGACTCAAGAGAACAGGAAGTGCCCACAATTCCCTGACTCACATAGTTCTTGGGGTCTGTCATTTGTCACTGGTCCCGGCACGATGGCCAAAATTAGAGCTATAACGAACCACAAGCTTTTCTTATCTGGGCGCCATCTTCTTGATGTAGGTGTTTCTTATATGGCTTAAGCTTTTTGTATAAAGAAGACAGCACCTGACTTAACCACCACACCCTTTGAGGAGGGCATTTTCTAGCTGACATTTCTGGGAATATAACTTTGGGAAATAAGGATGAAGCCCTGGGGCTCGTAGCTACCATGATTGGTTCCGGCCCCTCCTTGCAGCCAGGAAAATGGGGGAATCTTTGCTAAAGGCTACTTGTAACACTCCCTGATACCCCCAAAGAGGTCAACAGGCATGGAACTGAATCTACAGAGTAACAGAGACAAACACTCATCCAAAGCATCTGCTGGATTCTGCACTCTGGTGCTTGACCATGGAAAGGGTCAGACAGGAGTTTTTCGTATTTGAGTTTCCACCACCAGAATGAAGTAATAATAGATTCAGGGACAATTACTGTGCATTTCACAGAGTGAGTCTTTATCTACCGGCTGATTTCTGACTCCATCCAAGGCTACCCAGCTGCTCTCTGGTGAAGAAAGCAGAGATGAGGCCACATTCTACACTGCGCATAAGAGACTTCAGCAAGAGGCTGGTGTGTCTACTGTTCATCTTTCCCCTTGCTCTGGGCCCCTCCTGCTCATGTCTCTTGGGAACTCATCCTCGACTGAAACATACAGTTCTGCTTCTATCACTGCTTTTATTCCCCACATCAGGTCTAGCCTCCACCACCACGGCCAAGCCTGAGATCCTGGACAAATGCATCACCCGTGGAAGAAGATGTGAGGACAAAGCAGCGTGGAGCCGCTCCTACAGAGAAATGAGTTGTCTTCAATCTTGCTCCCCACGTCCTGTCACACCTTCTCACTCCACCACCTCACAAATCCAGAAGTCCTGTAGGCATGTACTTTGTGTTATACATGACAGAATTTCTAGGCCCTGTATGACCTACCTGGACAGGATTTTCTTTCACATGTCTTACATGTATATCTTCTATGCTAGTCCTTTCTGTATACTCCCTCCCCGCTCCACCCATTCCTTGTACTTTCCTACTTCTACCTCTTTCTAGTACTGCTTGCCCAGACCTTACTTGCTTACCCACCCATAAATACCTCTCCCATCTTGAAGCATTTTCCAACAACTCGATCTCTCCTTTCTTATACTCCCCTAGTCCTTATAGTACATACCATTTATTCAGCATTTACCACTGGCTGTTGAAGTTACAACTTTTGAAATGGAAGATTTCAGCTAAAATCTCCCAGTTGTACTAAAATACCACCGATCACATCATGAACATTGCTGACCAAATGTAGCATGAGAAGTTAATTCTAAGGCTGAAAGTGCTTGGAAGGAAGAGGGAATTGAGTGGGCAACTGAAGGTGGAGATAAAGGTGGGAAGAATAACAGAGTGAGAGCTTTCTTAAAGATGCAGAGTTGATTCTAGTACTGCACTTTCCTCTGAATTCCTTAATAAGACATGTGCCCTCCCAGGTACAGTCAAACTCAATGAAAACATGAAGAGAAATAAAAACGCCCTGGTAGTATTCAAGAACTATGACAACTTTCTGAAAAGCTTAAAAGGTAGTTAATGTTACCGAAGCAAGGCCCTGGCTTGGGAATGGTTAAATTGTATGCCTGGGTGGGGGGTAGGGGATTTGCCATTAAGCGATTATTCAATTTGATCATGAAACTTGTTTTTAAAAATGCTTTTAAGTGAACACATTTAATTAAAAGTAAAAAATAAAGAGGCTGTAACTCACGAGAATCATTGTGCTAACCTGGGTATGGTTTCTTAGAGCTGCCGGAGCTGAGTGACAGATGGAAGAGTTACCCATTCAGTTTCAGGCCCCCTGATGAGTTTATTGTTCAGAATCTTTACATGTTCCACAATTCAATAGTGAAGCGGGTCCAGGGAAAACACGGGAAGGGTCAACTGGGCTGAGAGACTGATAATCTCCCCTTGCATCTTTGCTTCTTTTGTGTCACAGACTTTATGTCTCTTAATCCTGACTCTTTCACAAATGCCAAACCAGTGATACAGCTTTTTTGGTCCCAAGTAACCCATGTGTCAGTAGTCAGAAGGTAGCTTTGTGTGGTATCGTTATCCTCACAAATATAAACGCACACACAAATATGTACGCTATACTTTGTGGGTCATCTGATGCACATTATTTCACATTTTAACATCGCTGAAATTGGGAGAGGTCTAATAAGTGATGACACATTAGAATTGATGAAATATAGTACGTTTCCTCTAAACAACTGGCACATTTTGAAGGCAGAGACCACAGCTGAGGTTCAAACACTGACTGAAAGGAACAGTGGTGATCTAACCCAATCCCCTTCATTTTACAAGTGAAACACACATACACAAACACCACAGAAGCACACAGAGGCAGAAGTAAAACCAAATCTGGAAATCAAATTTCCTTATTCCCAGTCATTGCACTTATGTTCTATTAGCAACTCAGCAAATATTAATGAACCGACTCACTGTCACCTGCAAACAAGGGTAATCGAAGAAGTTTTTGAGATGGGGAAGCCACGAGGAAAACAACTCAATACAATATGAGGAACAATGTCCGTTTTGATCATTGTGATAGTCTAAGTACCCAACACGGTGCCTTTCAGATAGTAGGCATTTTATAAAGGTATTTATGAATGAATGTTCTAGGATGAAAAATCTGACTGTTGTATTTAAGATAAAGGCTGGCGGCAAGGGACCCAGTTAGCAGGCGGTAGCAGTATATACCAGTGGACCACCTCATCAAAACCTCTGGGGTTGCCTATTAAAAATGAGGACATCTAGGCTCTTCACAGACCAACTAAATTAGAGTTTCTGGGGCTGGGACTCAGGAATCTGGATGTTTAACAGGCATTCCAGGTGATTCTCGTGGCCATTAAAGTTTGAGAACCAGCATATATTAGAAAATAAAGACATGCACTGGAGGCAATGGAAAGAAAGGAGCAAATGTCACCAATATTTAAATCTGAAACACATAGGACATTAGAGAAAGCAGAGACAAAACCTGCATGACAAGGAAAAAATAAGGGAAAGTGAGCTATAAACTAATGTAAGAACTATTTAAATATAAACGTATAAACATTAAAGAATCAAGAACTCTGAGGAGCCCTGGGATAAGGGATTAATTCCATCAGTGTGCAAGAGGCCAGGAGTACCATATGAGACATCATTAGGATAATTAAATAATTAACACACATAGGATTAAAATTCCTCTTGGGGAAAATGATAATGAACAAGAAACACCTAATGTAGTTTCACAAATGACTCTTCAAATATCCACAGACAAAGACAGATCTGAACTAAATGTGGAGAAAAGTGAAAAAGTGTCTTGTTACAGTCAGCTAAAACTTAGAGAAAAGAGTCAGAGATAGCAGATTAATCCATGCTTCTCGAATAAGTCAGACATGAGAGGACGAGCTTTTAAAATTATCAAGGGGAGAAAAAGACGAGGAAAAGAAAAATGCTGCTAAAAATGGAGTGGGGTATGGAATTAATGAAGACTAAACTGGCTCAGAAACTGAACTAATTCTTTTTAATTTGTCTTTGACAGGAAAAATGAAGAAGACATATTTGTATAATTAGAGAGAATGAAGACTTTGCAAAAATAGCGACTGACAAAAAGCAGATGGGAAACACTTGACAAAACTGAAGTCATACCAATCAGCCGGCCTGGGGGATGGGAAGCCGAGCCTCTTAGGGGAATTCACGCACACTCCTGCAGAGTCATTTACTCTCATTATGGAAATATCGCAGAAAAATGGGGAAACAAAAGACTTGAAGTGGAGAAAAAAATTAGATAATGAAATATCCTATCAATCTTAAAATGGTAACAAAGAGAGATTATGGGAAATTGCAGTGTTGAAACCAGTGACATTTTTTTTCCCATCCAGACTGTGAGCTCCATGAGGCCAGAGTCATTCTTCTCCACTGTTGTTCAGAGCAAACGGTAAGTAACCAGCAGACAAATGAACGAGGATAAGGATGGTGAACTAGAAGGTGGATGCTACCAAACTTCCATTTCTTCTGAGCAGAAAGCTGTACCGCAAAGGAGTTTATAGTCCATTTTTTTCTCTCATGAATGATAGCAAAAGGCAAACTACTTGAACATCAAGTATAAACCATAATCAGAAGAAAACTCTAAAAATTCTAGCATCGCAAATATATTAATAGTAGATTTGAGAAACTATACATGAAAGCAAAAAAAAGTACAATATGTACTATAAATTTGGGGAAATATTTTCAGTACTTTCTTTAGAAAGAAAACCTCTGGCCGGGCGCGGTGGCTCACGCCTGTAATCCTAGCACTCTGGGAGGCCGAGGCGGGTGGATTGCTCAAGGTCAGGAGTTCGAGACCAGCCTGAGCGAGACCCCGTCTCTACTAAAATTAGAAAGACATTATATGGACACCTAAAAATCTATATAGAAAAAATTAGCCGGGCATAGTGGCGCATGCCTGTAGTCCCAGCTACTCGGGAGGCTGAGACAGGAGGATCGCTTAAGCCCAGGAGTTTGAGGTTGCTGTGAGCTAAGCTGACGCCACGGCACTCACTCTAGCCTGGGCAACAGAGTGAGACTCTGTCTCAACAAAAAAAAAAAAAAAAAAAAAAAAAAGAAAACCTCTAATGTATTCAGAGAACATGTAAAGTTTAAGGAGAAATAAAAAATGAACAGAAATCCTAAAAAACACCTTGGCAACGATCATTACATAGCTTAATGAATCATGGAAGTTCCTCACACTGTCACACATACCAATGCAACCCCGTCCATAGTCAAACACTCAAATATATTTTTATTAATTCATCTTCAATTTATAAACAGGGCAGACAAGAAAATTTATATAGAGGCACATGCTTCCAGGAAACTGACACTAAGCTAATGGAAAAGATCATAAGTGGATCTCAAGTAATTATAAACATAAGCAAAACATACTAAATACTACATTTCCTACAAGCTACATTAAAAGGAGTGAGGGGCTAGAAGGGGTTCATTTTTGGATACGTTTTTGCACAGAGCATAGTGCATTCTCTGTAGTGCACATTAATAATTACACATTGATTAAACCAAATTGAAAGCTACCGACTCAAATATAGGAGGGGTATATGACACTTACAGAGGATGTTTATTTCACACAGTAGTCCTTTCCTTTGATCAGGCCCCCCAAACTGACCTCCATGGCCTTAGGCCTTAGTAAAGATTTATGCCAGTAGACTATCCCATAAAATATGAATGTTGTTAGTTTGCTTTTTTTGTGGGTTTTGTTTTGTTTTTTGTCACACTGTCTTCTCTCAGGATAAGGGAGACAAAGAAGAGAAAAAGGACAGGGATATTGGTTCTGATTATGGGGAAGGAAGTGTCATCATTTATTAGTCTTCATGCCAAATGAAGAGTAAAAGAGAAAGCTAACTCAAACAGAATTATATCATTTATACGAGTAATAATAGTTCTGGTCCAAAGAAACAGAGTCAAATTCAAGATCTTCTCGGTCAGAGGGCAGAGCTCAGGGTAGATAGGTAAGTATATACATACCAGCTCACAAACCAGCTGAGACGGTGAGAAGGCGGTACAAGGAAGACCTATGCCACTGTGGCCTTGACCCAGTTCAGATCCAGTCAGTTTGTATGGATGCCAAGAAAAAAATCTTTCAAATGACTGGCAAGAGTAAATTCTACCTCCTTAAAAAAAAAATTAAAACTCTGAGATCATTCAATTACCCTCACACTATCCTTCTTTATATTGCCCCAAGAAATAAAAGATCAGATAGACAGGAACAAATTAAGAGAGGAAAATAACTAACCAAATATTTAACTCAAAAGAAAGAAAAAAAAAACCCCACTAGCATCAGTGTCAAAAGAAACATGTTTATTCATTCGCTGATCCATTCAACACAATCCAGGTTAAGAAAATAAACAAGGCAGAAACTTTATACCTAACCCAGATACATCTAGAAATTAACAAATTACTAGATAATGGAGAATTTTTCCCCCAGAAATGGGTGTTCATGGAATATCTAAAACTTAAGTGACATAAATACAGATAGCTTGGACTAGTAGAGAAAATTCTATAATAAAGGTGTTTCTAGGTATCATTTGATTATCATTGTCTGCAGAATAATACCTCATTTATCTGGCAGCCTGGACCACTAAGAATAGTAACAACTAAAGAAGAAGAAAGAAAGAAAAATGGGACATCCTGGGGGCAAACTAGTTAAGGATTCAAGGACTGATGCCAGAGAGTGCTTCTCTGGTTACTTACTTACTCTACACACAATTCTAACCACCTCGGTTCTCCGCCTTTGCAGCTAATGCCACAGTAGTTAGGCAACTCAGAAAGCAAGCGTTTGTCTGGGACAGACACAATAAACAGCTAGATATGATAACCTACGGCCAATAGCAGGGGGAAAAGGCAGATGGCATGAAAAGCAGACAAGTGAGATAAACAGAAATGGAAGTCTGGGGCTGGCTCAGGGTGGAGGAACGCTGCCCATTCCGCCCCGTAAGTGATAAGGCAACCTCTGCCATGTCACAATAGGCTAAATAAAGGCTAGTGTGGAAAAGTTAACCAGGTTCATAATGATGGTCCTTCAGTCATCAAGAAAAGTCTGAATGCACTCAGTATATTGTGACAAAAGGACCAAATGTGGGAAATGCATTGTATAAAATTTCCATTAAAAGTGTTAAAATATAACGTTGGGTGCTTAAAGGGGAAAGATTTTGTTTTCCGGAAAATTAAGCTACACTGATGGGGCATTACCAATCTTCTTTTTTAAAGAAAATATGATGCAACAGTTAGAAGTTTACTTACAATAAAGCAATCAGTCTCTGTCAGAACAAAGATAGCCATTTAAGACAAAAAGCAGTAAAGATAAAGCTTTAATTACAAAAACAAAGAGCCATATGGATCTGTCTATTATGACAGCACAATCCTGAGGTCTGTGAAAAAGGCACTTCATTTCAGTCCTGGCTCACAAGCCTTAAAAAGTGGTTAAACAAGCTCAAAATATCTTTGAAGCAACATCAATGGTGTACCGTACTAGGTTTTTGATTTTTTCTGCACTGAATTAAAAGTTAATAAATGTTGCAGGTATTTCCTCTGCATTCCTCAATCCACCCCCACCCCAAACTCTAGGAAATAAAAGCAGCCCTACCACCACTGTACAGGCTAGAGGTTTGCAGAATGACTTGGAGGGGGAGCTTTGAAGTTTGTGATAATAGAAAGAGAAATATACCATGAATGCCAGAGGGGGGAGCTCAGAGCAAAGGGAAAGATCATGTTTATAACGGGCTAAAAAGAGAAATTCTGAAAACCTTCTGAGCTTTTACACAATATCCTTTTTTCTCTTCTTTCAGTATTCTCTTTTGAAGGATTGGTTCCAATACCCTTTGAAATAAACAATCTTTTTTTTTTTTCCTATGTAGAGGGAAAATAAATAAAAGTACTGTTGAAGGGTAACCAGTTTAAACAATGGGCAGGTTTCTGAAACCTCTGCTTTAGGGAAGTCTCCTGCACACCTCGCCTCTCTAATCAGTTTTGTTTGCAAATGAAGCTACACAGTAGGATTGGCATCTAATGATGCTGAAGGCACAGGGAAAGAATTGCCCAAGACAATCATTATTTTAAAGAGATGTTTGGCCTCCTCCAGATTCCTTTATAGGTTTACTTCTTAAGACAAAATGAAATTTTAATAGGCTCTTTCCATAATTAAAGAGACTATGTCTAAGTATTCACTGCCCTTTTTACCACTAAAGACATACAACTGGTTTATCCAACAAGAAAGGAGAGACTGGCCATTATCTTTTTCTAGAAACAACTGCCAAGTACAGACAGGTTGCAGAGATAGCCAGGGTCAACCAGCACCCTTCTTCTTCTTCCAGATCTGAATTGTTAGCATTCCCTTTAAATGCGCTTTTAATCCTGAACAGTTTTGTCAGTGACCAGAGACACAAAAATTGGTATTAAAATAGGTATATTCAAACAATGAAGTTCTTAATTCTACATGGAAAGCTAAAGCTCCCAGATCAGGGTCCAAAGAAAATCTTTAAAAGAAATCAGCGTCCCTTTGTATTTGTTAGCTACTGCCACAACAACACTGAGTAACAAACCACCTCGAAACTCAGCAACATACAACATTTCTTTCTTGCTCACATGTATGCTGGTTGTCTGGGATTTGGCTATAGGTTAGGCTCAGCTGGGCTTGGTACCACGCTTCACATCAAGTCCAGAGCCAGTGCCTTTCATCGTCCTTGAATCAGCAGCTACTAATAGAAGCATGCTCTTCTCATGGCAAGCAACAGGAGAGCGAAGACCATGTCCAACTGCACAAGCACATTTCAAGCCTTTGGCTACATCTGCCAATATTCCATTGGTCACGGCAAGTCACATGTCCACGCCCAGGATCAACGGGGCAAGGCAGCACACTGCTCTCAAGGGGCCAAGAGACCCGGGGATGGTGGTGGGGTGGGTTAGGAAATTAACATTTGCTGAACAATAATCCAATTGACCACATCCTTCCATGCAGGCTGCCTGAGGTTATTTGTTTACCACATCTGGCATCGTGCCACTAATGGAATACCAAGATCTTTTCACTATACCATCTAGGTAAAAGACACTTAGATCTATATAAGTTTGCCACTTACAGGACCACTAGAAAATAAGAATTAAGCAGGAAAAAAACTGTAAGATTGGCATTATATTGTATTTCTGGGCATACATGGACATGATTAGGAGTTTTATTTTGTCTCAATAATCTGTTGACAAATAAAGGGTAATAAATTACAGCTACAGAGTGATGCTTAGTATACCCTAGTGTTCTGAGTCCGTGTACTTCCTAATTTGTCTACCTTACATCAGCATCAACAATATTTTATGCAGTACTGGCTTTGCACAGAAATAGCCTGCTAGGTAACAGAATTAAAAGAGAAAGTAAGTAGAAGAGAAGAGAAAGTAAGATCACGCCAAGGTTTCCAATTTGGTAATGTAAGCAATAGTAGTGGCATTAACAGAAACTGGAAAAGGGTAGAAAGTAACTTGACAGATTTATAGCAGCTATTAACAAATCTTTATACGGTAAACAACATATTAAGATAACTTTAAAAGGCTCTGACTATCCACTTACATGTAAAAGTTAACTCCATAACCAGTTTAAATCCTACTGGAAACAAGATGGGGAATGGAGATAGAGTGCGGGGGAGGAGAACACATATATAAATTGTATTAAGGTGGTCCAATGAAACCCAGGTTCAGATTTTACTTCAACTATCAAATGCCTACTATGTGTCCCTTACATTATCTCACCAAATATAAAGCAATGCTGTGAGGTAGGCATTATTAATATTATTACCCACATTTGACAAATGAGTATAGTGAGCCTTGGTAAAGTTCTGTGATTTAAACAAGATCATACAACTAGTTAGTCACAGTCAGAATTTGAATATCAATCTTCCAAATAAAAGCCTGATTTTTTTCTTCACTACCCCACTCTATCTCCCTAAAAAAAATGCCTTCATTTCTTACCTTAATGAGAAGGAGGATTCTTTTACATTCTCCCACTCTCAACTCCCAACACTAAAGAGATGGATTAGACCAGAAACACAATTATGATCATAGCAAACTTATGATCCTCCCTAGGATGTGTCCCACAGATTTTCACAAATATAACAAAATTCAGGAATCTTTTAAACCTGTCACTTTAAATAGCAAGAATCAATCAGCTGGTCAAAAGTTACAAAAATGAGTCTCATGTACCTTCAAGTAATGTCTTAATAATCTGCTTTGCGGAATAAGTTTTAACTAAGGTCACTGCACCAACTGTTTCCCTTAAAGTCATATAAAATAAAGGCTTCGTGAAAGGAAGTGAAATATATGCTCTTTGTATTCAAAGACTCCAGATGTCTACCTGCAGTCTACAGCTTTTGCACCGTGATTCCCAACTTCATTACGGGTCCAGTCTATAAACCTATCCTTCATGGCACACAAGTCCACTTAACATGCAAATGTGGCTCCAAGAACACTGCCTCAGATACCGGGTAATCTATGCGTGCTTACACTATGCTACATTTAATTTATACATATATTACTCGAGAAGAGCAGAGTAAGGAGGAAAGACTGATAAAATGGATCCCTCCACCCACAAGGGTGATTAGGAAAGAAGAGAATACTAGCAGATAACAAACCTGCATTAACTTGTCTCACTTTCTGATAATTGGTTGTGAATTTTTTAAGGCAAGTGACTCACAAGGGAGGGTACAAATTTATTGTCTCCCACAATCTAATAATCTTGGAAGCAATGAAAGTTATCTATTTATTGATGGGCAACTGTAATTTATCTTCCTTAGGTAAAATGCAGTTATTTAAATGTTTTTCTCCTTTTATGAACGCTGCCCTCAGCAGTAAACATGTAAATGACTTCACAAGAACAAAAACACTCATTAAATGTCAATAAACCCCCAAAGCGCAGCTATAAAACTGTCAGAAAATCCTGCATCAGGTCAGCAATGGACCACCAAGCACAGGAAGAACAGTGAGTTCAAGATGATTGTGATGGAAAGAGCTCGGCAAGGAAATGAGGACCAGGATTCCAGACGTTGTTCGGCCATTAAATTTCTGTGTGGTCTTCAGAAAGTCATCTGACCTCTCTGGACTTCATTTTTCTCATTATAAAACAAAGGGGTTTGATTAGATGCATTCATTCAGAAACATTTACTGAGCACCTATAGCTCTGACCTAGGTGGAGTGGATACAACAGTAAACAAAATGAAGAGTGCCTGACCTCAGGGACCTTCTCTTCCTGTAGAAGGATGGATCCATTAGAACCTCTCCAGCTCTAAAATTGTAGGACCTTTCAGAATTTCAGGCAATAACCCATTCCAGTCTATATGATGTCTAAAGGCAGCAAAGAAAAGGTAAACTTATTTTTCAACAGTATATCAGTTACATTTAAAACAATATGGCCAATAAGGGATGGGAATGTAAAATAGTGCAGCCAGTATGGAAAACAGTTTGACAGTTTCTCAGAAAGTTAAACACAGAGTTACAATATGACCCAACAATTCCATTCCTAGGTATACTGAAATTATAAACAAATATTCACAGAAAAACTCATATACAAATTTTCAAAGCAGCACTAATCATAATAGCCAAAAAGTGAAAACAACCCAGGTGTCTACCAAATGTGTGGGTAAACAAAATGTCCATAAAATGGTGTATTGTTAAGCAGTAAAAAGAAATGAAGCACTGATACATGCTGTGACATGGACGAACCTTGAAAACATTATGCTAAGTGAAAGAAGCCAGTCACAAAGGCCACATATTACATGATTCTATTTACACAAAATGTACAGAATAGACAAATCCACAGAGATAGAAAGTAGATTGGTGGTTGCCAAAAGTTGAAGAGGAGGGGGAATGGGAGTGATCGGTAATGGTGAGTGACTGCTAATGACCAGTTGTCTTTACAGAGTGATGAACATGTTCTGGAAATAGATAGTGTGATGGTTGCCCGATCTTGTGAATATACTAAACACTGCTGAATTATAGCCTTTAAAATGGCCACTTTTATTGCATGTGAATTATATCTCAATATTGACATTTAAAAAAATTTTAAATTATGAAAAAATTGGTCCTAATATGTAATAAAATCAATCAACTTAGCAAAAGTTAGAAAACAGCATCTTGGAATGAAAAGCAGATGATTTGCTAGTGAAATGTTTAAAATAATATTCAGATTTCAAAGCGGTTTTATACTTGGTTCATTATTTTAGCTCCAAGGCAAACATCAATTAAAAGTGATGCAAACAAAATATGAAAAGCCATGTTTCTACCAATTCATTCTCTAATATTCTAAGACTTCACTGTTTCAGCGTCCTTTCACTTACTAAATCGATATCCTCCTACTTCTTCATCTTTGTTCTTCCGGCCCAAAGTGTTAATCACCCCAATCCCTATTCTCAAATCATGCCTCCCTTGCTTAATACCTTCCCTGATCCTTCAGCATTTCCAAGGCAACAATATTCTACAATCCCCCTTCAGTCAACTTTTGACACGTTATGAATTAGGATTTTCAGATATAGACATCTGTATAACATTCATAAGGTAACTTTTGGTCAAGAAAAAAAGGGAAATGATAAAACATAAAAAATATTAAGAAAAGCAATGATAGTCACTGCAAGTAATTTTACCAAAATTAACTTTCCATCCTGGTATAACCTTGTTAACAACTAAATATATACAATAAGCACCAAGAAATATTTATGGAATCAACAGCAAGTGGTATAACAAGAAAACACACTGATGTAGAATATAACCAAAGGAACCTGAAAATTATGCTAAACAAGTCTTCAAGCCATAACTATTGAATTAGTTTACTGATTTATAACTTCTACAACAGCAAATTTCTGAACATTAAGTTTGTGTATAACCAGCCAAAGCTGTACAAGCCTCGGGGATTTTTAGAAGAACTGCAAAAGGGCCCACGTAACAAATATAAAAAAATATTCGCACAGAGTGATTACCATTTGTTCTGAGATTGCTTCTTCCTGATCACTCTAAGGTATGTGCTCCAGTTGGTGGCAAGTGCTTACGGCTGCTGGAATGGCATTTAGATGTCAACAGAGAACAAAGTCAAGGGTGAAGGAAATGTTAGTATAATAATTCTCTGATTGAGAAGCCCAAGGGAGAAAGAACTCCTTAAAGCTCAGTTTGG
Organism: Eulemur rufifrons; assembly: GCF_041146395.1. Lineage (NCBI taxonomy): Eukaryota > Metazoa > Chordata > Mammalia > Primates > Lemuridae > Eulemur > Eulemur rufifrons. Next base: position 83,131,131 of record NC_091011.1, on the reverse strand, counting down.
TTGGCCTTGACTAGCAATTTAACTGTGGTTAGGAAATTTACATTCTACTACACAAGAAAACAGAAAGGATGGCTGCTCCTCACAACAGACCAAGTGAATAAAATTGGAAAATTCTGAATCAGGACATTCTCTATGCCAAGGTTTAATAATCCGTAGACATACAAATCACTGTCAAGTGTGATCCAGCAATTCTGAGAGCTGCATTTTAAGCTTCCATTAGGCTGGAGCACTTTTACCATGATCCTATCAGTCATAAGTTGAGAAGTTAAATACCCTATTTCTCAAACTCTTGAAAGCATCACAGGCTGAAAGCAAATAATTTGCAAACACAAGATAGTTATGTCTCTCATCCTTTTTTGTAATAAGGAAATTGATTCTCTCTTCAAATCTAAAAATTGATTTCTCTCCTTCTGTTAATCAGATTATTAAAAGGTAGGATAATTTCTCCACCTGGGAACCTCAAATGAAAGGGGGAACAATGGAACCACAAATCCCCAAGGTACACATGTATCACACCCCACCTCCACCCGCCCCAGAAACACAATAAGAAAATATTTGGCCAACAGCCTCCCAAACTCTAATCTCTACCGTGACAATCAATGGAGAGTAGAGGCAAAGAGGGTCCCCAAAGGCAAGATGTTAATTTACAGAGCTCAGTGCTTCAACCTTCCTATGCTAACCCCACGTCTTCCTGCACCCTGATGCATCCGTAACCATTACATGGCAAAATGAAGTTGGAGAGTAATTGACATAAACTAATCCAAGATACAAAATGCTTTGTTTTCCTTTTTGACTGGATGTTAAAATTCTTGCTCTGCCAAAAATTAAAACAAAAGTCCATTTCCATTCTACTTCCTGTTTCGTGGATAACAGATGATTAATCATGGTGTCTGGCATTCCATGAGATGATAGTTTCGAGGCTGTCATGTCAAAACGTCAGGGTTGCTGATGAAAATGCATAGAGGTGAGCTAAATGCCTGAGACTTCGCATATAGAAAGCAAATAAATAAAATATTAATAGTAACCTAGCAGAGGTATGTATCACCCTGTCTAGGGAGGCTGCGAGTGGATAAGCCCAGCCTGAAAAGTTAGATACAAAAACAATTACTGCTTGTTCCAACTACAAATGTTCCCTAGCTTATGTGACATCTGACATATAATCCAAATTAATGACCTACAAGAATTATCTTGAAAAAAAAAAATAATAACTCATCTGGTCACCTCTGATATACCTCAAGAAACACACACATACAGGAACATTCAGAGAGTGCCAAGGTTCTTTTAGCGTGTGGAGCACTAGGCAGAGTTGAGAATCATCTTTTCAAAATGAAACCAATTACTCATTAGTGGAAAAGACAGAGACTCACACTATGGACCACAATGTCAATATAAACTGCTCAATTCCCAGTTTTGCCTTAAGAGAGGAGACGTCTAAAGCACACTGAGAAGCTGACATCAAAAGATGTTCAGGAAAAAGATCAACAGGAAGTCAATCTGGAATGAACTACTGAATGCTAATATTCAATAATAAGAACCTCTTTGTTATTATATACTGATGTTGGTGATGACGACCATTTGTTTAAAGCAGAAAAACCTACATACATTAACAATTCTTTCCTCACCATGTATTCACAAATAGTGTCTTTAAAATTGCCCTTGGCAAGGCAAGGATAGCAAGACCAGGTAACAGTTTTCATAATTTCAATAAAGGATTTCTGAAAGAAAGGCAAAAGGAAACAATATTTATCATTTTCCACAAGAAAATAGCAGAAAATTGAGCCATGTAAATAAATTTGCCATAAACATCCAAACAGATACTATTATTATCCCACACTTCACAAGCAACAGTTATTTGCATGTAATTAATTTGCTTATTTCTGGTGCCTCAGACAATGTAATATGCTTATCAGCTTGGTTTCTAAACAATAAGTGTTTAACTCTTCCTTTTATATTTATAAGAAAATATTTATCTTGCTCTTTCCTTGACAGATTCAGAGCCATCTGCAGGCATAACACACAGAGCTGCTTCTGTGGCAATTACAGACATAACCCCCAACTGGGGCATGATGTCACCGCCTTAAAGTGAACATGGCACTAGCCAAGGTTGAACTCCCTAACACCTCTGCTATTGGAGCAGACGTGTTTACCAGTGACACAGTCTGTGCCAATAGCATCATTACCAGAAACAGAAAACGTCTAAGGGAAGGGGTGCTGATGGTTTCCCTCTCTGGACTCCCAACATCTAAATGGACCCTCCCTTGAAAGGGCAACTACCTTCCAACTTCCTCCATGCCCTGCAGCTTCATGGCTGCCCAGCTCACCGTTTTCCAAGTCTCTCTCTCTACAGACCTTAACTGCAGTCCATGGAGCACACACCCTCCCCCAAAGGGAACCACGACAATGTCTCCCTCTCTCTTGAGCTCTGGTCCTGGGAAAATACCATTGTTTCCTCACTGAACCTGCTGCCACCACTGACTTAGTCTGAAGCTTTGGGGACCTCCCTAACGCCTCCTGTGTGCTGGTCAATCTGGTCACTAGAAGCTTTGCCCCAGAGAATTTTGGCAGTCACTTGCCAAGTCATGGGTTCAAAGATTAGAAATGTCCCACCCATTGATCCATTTTTCTCTTTTTTTCTTTTTGTAAGGCTAGCTTCTCTCTGAGAGAATATAAGAAACACGAGTCAAACTGATCACGCTTTTAATGGATTATTTACTGACTGTATTCATAGTGCTAAGCTTCACATAAAATATACAATAGTCTAAGAACCTAAAAATAATGTCACCTATAAATATTTCTGGCATATCTTTTTATGAGCAATGCTTGTAGGGTACAGGATTATGTGAATAAATAATATTCATTCATTTATTCATTCATTCAATAATTCTTGAATGCCCATTATGTTCAAGAATAGCACTAGATACAGGATATATAGTAATAATAAGGTAGTCACATCACTCTCATTTTCAATGAGTTTAAAATCCAGCAGGGAACAAACTGACAAATGTCTACACATGTGCACGTGTGCACATTCACACCTACATAATTACCAACTGAGCAAAGTGGTGTGAAGGTAAGATAAAGAGTGCTATGAGAAAAGTATTCATGGTTTATCTCAGGTGAGGAAAGCGGGTAGGATGGAATATCTAAGCCATTAGTATTAGTTTTACCATATTATGAAGTCTCTAACATAATTCTAGAATGACTCTCCAGAAGAATTCTCACTTACAAAGAAAATTATTTAGTGCATCCTTGGGTTACTACATTAATTCTGTTACTTTACCTAATGATATTTTTCAAAATAGGACTGTTTCCTTTTCTCCTTTTAAAAAATATAAATATTTCCCACAATTTCTTTAGTAAGATAAAAACTTCACATGCCTCTTTAAAATTCTTTCTAACTACGGATATTTTTTCTATTATTAAAAAGAATGAGATTCCTAGTTTTTTTTAATTGCTCCATAAATCCCCAAGGGATTTTCCACCAATGCCCATTTCAATCAGCTCTCTCCAAGTTGAATGTCATTTTGAACTGGGTCATTTTGAAGAGCTACATGAGCCAGTAAAACATGTAACCTACATAACCTTCATGTTAAGAAAATGTGGTTCTAAAATCAGCTTTACGCAGTTTGACTATAATTTCACTGGCTCCTATCTAATTTAAGCATCCATTTTATTATGTAATGCAAGCTACAGGGAACAGGGAACACTTATATTAGGCACCCTGTTTATTATGCAATGCAAGCAATATTACCATCCTTTTTATTACATAATGCAAGGTATGTAAGTGCTCTTTTTATGCATGATGCAAGCTATATACAGGAAACACAAATCCAAATCCTCTAAAACCAGCCTTAAACATGAAAATGTTCCAATCACCCATGGGTAAAAGTGACTTAGTCATATAAAGAGATCAAATAACTTTACTGAGCAAGTTAAAAAAAAAAAAATCTCAGATTCGAGCTTCTATTTTGTTTTGTTTCCAGTTTTGCCTACATCATTGTATTTTCCACCACCTACTTTAATAAAGAAAGGTGTCTGTGGCCAGACCGCCTGGCCTACTTGCGGTGTTCAGAGGCACGGACAAAAACGACGAGTCCAAAAGTATGTCAGGACCCTGGCATCAACCGGGGACAAAAGGGCTCAGTTCTTTGCAAATCATGAAAATTTTAATGACATTCAGTAAGGTTATCAAGCACAAGATAAAGATTATCTCACAAGAATTGTACATAGTACTTATTTCTTTCCTCTGCCTAATATTACAGGTAGTCATTTGCATGTCCATCTCTCTCAGTAAATTAAAAATTGCTTCAGGGCAAGGATTATATTTCTTCATTTTGGCACCTTTAAAGTACCCTGGAAAACATATTCAATGACTATTCAATAAATGAAGGAATGTAATTAGCCCTTAAAAACAAATTATGTAGACATTGGGGGGGAAATGAATGAGTAGTTAGGGGATTAAAAAAGTTTTTTTAAGTACCATATTTATTGGCCTTCCCTTCAGCTCTCTAGTTGAAAGTAACAAAGAAGACCTCAAAGTAGCTTAAACAAAACAGAGGGGAATCTATTGCATAGATTTAGAGTTGTATATTATACAACTCTAAGGCAAAAATGCAGCCAGTACTAGGAAAAGCAAGCAAGCTGTGGAAAGCAGACGGGCTCCCAGGAGTGAGCCCTCTCTCCCCACCATTTTCCTCCTCTGCAGACCTGAGTTTGCTGTGTCCTCTGCAATGAGCTTTCTCTGTTATTCATCCTGCACAGTAGAATACAGCAAAACCACAGCTTACCTGGTTCCTAATTTCCTTATGTTAGATTAGCAATGACTAAACTGTCATCCTATGGTCCCAAATCCAAATTCCCAAGGTGGAGAATCTGTGTGGCCCAGTTTAGGTCAGGTGTCCATCCCTTCTCTGATGGACTGTGGTCAGATGGGCACGGTCAAGGGACAATTATGCCTTTCAGGTACCCACTTCTATGGGTAGGAAGCGTGCAGCACTGAGAATAGGCATTTACAACAAACGGAGTCCACGACAACATTATATAATGCTTTACACTTACTTTACCAAGAACTTTCACTTCTTTAACTCATTCAATTTCCACAGCTACCCTGTAAGAGATGACTGACAGAATTTACATATAAATTCAGTATCTTTCCTAAGGTTGCTCCACTATCACGGAAGGGAAAAAAAATCCAAGTCCACTACTTCTCACCAACTCCCACCACCAAAACGGAATAGTGAAAGGGAAAAAAACAACTTTTTTAGAAAAAGCCCATGTTAGGAACTCACAGACTCTCTCAGAGAGTCCAACAGCACCACAAAAGTGAAAAACTCTACACTGAATTAGATGTGGGGGGAGGGAAAATACCAAAAATTCCCTGATGTGAATAAGCCTTTACCCAACAAATTATTCTGCTGATCATAAAATAATGCATCTGGCCAGTCCATGCCCAAAGAACTTTCTTCTCCCTCTAAATCAAACTCCTTTGGTACCTACCGAATACAACACTGCTTCTTAGAATGCAATCGCCTGGGGAATATAGTTGCAGTGTAGATTCTGATTTAGTAGGTGTCACAGACAAGACTTGACAGTGGCCCCATGATCCCGACCTCCTGGTATACACATTTTTGTGTCATTCCTCCCCCTTTAGTGTGGGAGAAACTTGTGACTTGCTTTTAACCAACAGAATATGGTAAAGATGCTAGGATGTCACATATAAGACTCTGTGAAGCTAGTAGACTGCCCGTCCCACCCACCCTGCTGCTGGCTTTGAAGAAGTTGCCATGAATCTGGGAGCAGCAAGGAAAAGAACTTGGCCAACACCTTGGAAGCAGACTCTTGCCCAGTGGGGCCCCTGAGCTGAACCCAGCCCTGGCCAATACCTTGCCTGAAGCTTGTTGAGAGACCCTGAAGCAGAGGAACCATCTAAACTTCCTGGACTTCTGACTCACAGAAATTATGAGATAATCAATGTATGCTGTTTTACATCATTAAAGTTTGTGGTACTCTGTTAGGCAGCCATAGAAAAATAATAAGAGTTGGTTTGGGTTGGGGCTTGAGATCTGAAATTCACATTCAACACCAACATCTGCTGCCTTCCATTTGAGGTCAGCATTTCATGTTATTCTTGTGCCAATCAGACTACGATCTTCTTAAAACACAAACCAAATACTCTGTGGCTCCCCAGTACTCCCCAGACTGTGCTGTTGTCACCCTCCAAATCTCACTTCACACAGATTTTGATTCATCCCTTTACATTGCCTTCACATGAAAACATCAGTCAGGCAGTGAATTCCTTTACTGCTGGTTCTCAAAACTGACTTCTTCATTCTTTCAATGATGAATACCAACTTGGAGAACAGGAGAATTTCAAACTTGTTCCTTCAGTGCATCTGTAAATAAGTCCTTAATTTGCTCCATACCATGAGCCTCCTTTCTTCTTCCTTGGCATTATTTAGTCCTACTAACCATATGTCAACTCATATGCTGCTGATACTGCTATTCCATAGTCACCCGGAATTCTCAGTAGGTGATTCGTCTGATGTCCCTCAAATTGAAACCACCATCCTATTTTCTTCAAATTTCTACATTCTTTAATTCTGTCTACACACCCAGCTCCTTGAAATAACACTGTTATTCAGAGGATGTCTCCCCTGTTTCCTCTACTGTACAACACTCTTTGAATTTACTTACACCAGGAATAGCATATTGAACCACTTTATGGCTTCTAAACAGAGTCAAAGATGACCTTTTTGTCAACACTGAAATTCTCTGTCATCCTTACAATATATTCCTATAAATCTCCATTTATTTTTCCATTTTTAATTTAAATTCTAAAAGCTTACCATGTATGAAGGCTTTATCTAATCCTATATCCTACATAAGAGTTTCCTATAAAATAGATGATCCATCAATTACAATGGTCTCCTAGCCCCAGAGCATATTCACCAGTATTATGGTTCTCAATTCATCTCAGACCTAACAATATTCACAATAATCCTACAGATAGTTATAAGTAGTAAGTTCACACAGTGATGGAAAGAAGGATAAAGGAAAATGAAGAATCCTGGGAGTGATAGCTATGGCAAACCTCATGAGGTGGGTCATGTATATTTAGAAACATTTTAACCAGAGCTTCTGTGATGGCCCCCTGAAGAATGGGGCCTTCACCCTTACCCCAAGAGAATCAATGCAATGACCCACTTTTTTTTTTCTCTCCAACACTTCACAACCTGTGTACATTTCAGACATTCTTCCTAGTAATTTCTGACACATTATTTTTCATGAAGGCTATGACTTTAATTCAATAGTACCTTAACAGTACAACATGAAAGTAATCCTGAGACTGATTATTCAGTGATCTCTAAAACCCATGTACCACCTTAGTAAGCAAAAAGAGCTAACTGGCCGACATTATGAACCAAGCCACTTTTTCATTCCTTTCACATTCAGATGAGGCAAGAGAAACTACAGTAATCAATACTAAATTTCTGGACACTAATGTACCACAACAAAAAAGTGTTGAGTTTGGGATCCTACAAGATTGCAAACTATAGTCTAAATATGTTAAGTACTGAGCCAAGAAAGAAACCAATACATATAATTGTCTCTGTCCTAAATTTCACGGTATGTTTGATGACATTATCTTCATGAGATGAGTGAAAATGATAAAACTGCGATGTTCTTTCTATTAGTAAGAGGAGATGAAAGGGGGGAGATAAGGTAGAAAACAAGAATTATTTTTTAGTAAATTATTTGAGTATGGCCTTTACTCAAAATCAAAAATTCATCTATTGATTGATTGATGCCAGAGGGAAAAAATATTATGCAAAAACTGGAAATGTCTAATGAATTATAATGTTTCACATGCACAGTCTACAAATAAGTTTAAAACTGCTTAGTTTTTATTTCAAACAAGTGAATTATAGTAATTCACTCTAAAATGAAATTTTAAATGAGAGTAAAAACACATGGAGTCTAAATGTACTGAGGAGGTGGACTGATTAAGGATCACAGCAAGCAGGGGGAGATACTGCTGATGAGCTCTGTCCTTGATGTCATTAGCACAGAGGCAGAAAAAAGGTGCTAAACTAAGGCACAGATCTTCCCCAGTTGTCTGAGATAAAGACCAGGTAGTGGTACAAAGATGAATAAATAACCCATTCTTCCTTCACTCAAAGGATCTCAAGAGCTACAAAGAGAAATAGCTCCTTTCTGGCTACAACTAGAACCTAACCTGGACTCTCATAGTCACTACATTTATAGTCACTACATTTATAACTACCAACTGGATTTTCTTACTCGCCCCTCCCCCCCATCAATGTTCTGATTATAAAATCTTTCAACACTGCAGTTAGACCATCCACCCTCACATCCCAGCCTCTCTTTGAATCCCTGCCCTGTGAGGAAACTCCCTACCTCTCAAAACAGTGCATTCCAATATTAGGTAGCTCTAATTACTGATAATTTCTTTTCTGGACAGGAATCTGTTTTACTTCTACTCTTTAGCTTGAGTTCTATCCTCTAATAATACAGAATTGAAAGAATTACTTATCCATATGGGAACTGTGCAAACATTTAAAGGAAATTACCATGCCTCCACCAGATCTTTCCTTTGCACCCCTGCGAATCCCTTTCCTTGTATTACATGCTCTGTATGCTCTTAGCCCAGCTACCAAAGCATAAAAATCACATAATCACATAGACCTCATCATTCATGCTTCTAAATTCAAGTGAACCCTTAATATTTTTCAATAATGCATTTAGGCATCTGTCTTTCATTTCTTCACTCATCCAAAGATATTCCTAATGCTCTTCATTCCCTTTAATACCCCACATTGCTATCTCCGTCACCACCAGGACCTCCAACTCTCAGCAAGAGGGCACTGACCATGTGGTCCTTAAATTCTTCCTCTACCCCAATATCAGCTTATCCTCCCTCCCTACAAGTGAAGAGTCATCCTTCTTTCTTTGTAAAAATTTAGTCACTCTTTCTCTCCATTCCTTTTTGACTTCTCTAAAATTGCTTTCGTCAATTATCTCTTCTCAAATATCTGGTAAGGGAGGAGATATGAGATAATACTAATGTTTATTCATCATGAGTTAGGTGGTGACGGTGGCACTTTGTACAATTTGTTTCATTTACTGTTTCCATGTTTTTTATGGCTTTCCCACATAAAAAGTCTCTCCATGCTGAATAAAGTTCTTTTTTAAGTTAAGATATATTACTTGTGTATCTACTACATACTGCAGTTGGCGGCGGTACAAAGATAAATATTATTCCTTCACTCAAAGGATCTTGAAAACTAGAAAAAGAAACAGTCATACATGCTAATAATACGATGTTCTCAACAAGAGAGGAAAGAGATCTGAATAAAAAAGTAGTTACTCTAATTTCTAAATCAACTGTGTTCCTGTGGTGCCATTTTGAAATTCCAAACTGTTCACATGGGTGATGATCAAGTGCTATCCCGAGTTTGATGCACAAGGCAAAGTTGTGAGACCCATCTTTCCTTTCAAGCTACTGCTCTATTTCTCTCCTTCAATTCACTGACCATCTTTTTAATGTGTTACATAGCACAGTTTCTCACAGAAGACTTCTCACAGAATATATACCGTGTACCCTCTTTACAATTTGATTTTGAATCTTGCTTCTAAAATCAAAACTGCATCCTAGGAGGATATTAATGAGCTAATTACCAAATATAAAGTTTTGTTGTTTTTTATTTAACAAAACCACCTTCTCTCCCTCTCTGCAACATTTGATATCATTGACAACCCTTACTTGGTATCTGTACTAATAAAAGATTCTTCAACTTACACCTTTTCCTGTTTGTCATATCTTACCAAAATGGAAGCATGTACCAAAGCATTTCTGGAACTTCCATTATGTTTTTATTCTTGCTCAGAGAAATTTTCTACTCTCACGACACATCATATATACATGTTTTTTTAACACATACACAAATAGAAAATATTAATAGTATTACAGCTATGTATCAAGCATCACAATTTTAACATGCTAATATTGATATTTTGTCTTATTTGGTTTCATGCCTTTCTTTTATGGAAGAAATAAAATGACACAATTATAGCAAAGTCCCACTCTCCTATCTCTTCCTATTTTTTATACTTTGGTTGCACATGTATGTATCCAGAAACAATACATACCAATGTTTTGTATGTTTCAAAAATGTATATACAGTCAATAAGTACATGAAAAAGATGATCAATATCATTAGCTATCAGGGAAATGCAAATCAAAGCCATGACATATTACTTCACACCCACCAAAATGTTTATAATCAAAGAGATGGACAGTGACAAGGATCAGCAAGGATAAGGAGACATTGGAACATTCATATGCGGCTGGTGGGAATGTAAAAACATGCAGTTACTTTACAAAACAATTTTGCAATTCTAACATAGAGTTACCAGTAATTCCACTCCTAGGTATATACCCAAGAAATATGAAAACATATGCCCATGCAAAAACTTGTACATAAATGGTCATAGCAGCATTATTCATAATAGCTAAATAATGAAAACCACCCAAATATCTATCAACTGATGAATGAATAAATAAAATATGGTGTATCTATACAATGGAATATCATCCACCAATAAGAAGCAATGAAGTACTGATACATGCTACAACACTGATGAATCTTGAAAACATTATCTAACTGAAAGAAGCCTATCATGAAAGACCATATGTTACATGATTTCATTTATATTCAATATTTATATTATATTCATCACAGAAATGTCTGGAACAGGCAAATATACACAGACCAGAAATTAGATTAATGGTTTCCTAGGGCTGGAGAGAATGAGGGATTCATAGAGGCAGGAGGCAGAGGGTTGACAGCTCAGAGGAGCAGAGTTTCTTTTTGGGGTAATGAAAATGTTTAAAAATTGATTGTAGTGATAAATGCACAACTCTGTGAATATACTAAAAGCAACTTAACTATACACTTCGAATTGCTAAATTGTATGGTATCCGAATTATATCTCAATAAGGCTTTATATATAATATAGAAATATATTATCATAATTATTACATTACGTATATACTCTTTTACAGCTTACTTTATTCATGTAGGATCATGTTTCTGAGATTTATCCATGTGGACACATGCACACATCTAGTTTAACTTTAGGGAGGAAAAATTTATATTTATGAATTCCTCTGCTTTTTTTCCATTTGAAGTATTGCTACAATGAACATCCTTGTACATGTACCCTTGTTTTATAAGTGTGACAGTTTTCTAGGCTGACACATAAAAGCAGAATGGCTGAGTTGCAGAATATTCACATCTTCAACTTTACCAGATATTTCCAGATTGCTTGCTAAAAGGATTGTAGTAATTAATTCCCATCAGTAATATACAAGAGTTCCTGTTTCTTCTCATCCTTGCCAACACTTGGTGTTATCAAGCTTATTAGGTTTTGCCAATCAATAGGTGTAAAATGGAATCTCACCAGGGTTTTACTTTTCATTTCCCTATTAGTGAGACTGAACATCTTTCATAATTGGCCATTTAGTCTTCTTCCTCTGTGAATTACCTAGTCATTTCTTTTATCCATTTTCTATTGAGTAGTTTATCTTTTTCTTATTGATTTGTATGACTCCTTTCAAATTCTGGATACTTACCTTTGGTCGCTTAGAACAGTTGCAAATATATGCTCCTAGTCTTTTCATTTTGTTTTTAATGTCTTTTGTTATAGTGAAGATTTGTATATTAATATATTAAAATATCAGTTTTTTCTCTTAGGGCTTCTGATTTTTGTGTCTTATTTAAGTAATTATTCCCTATCACAACATCATGAAAATACTGGCTTTTATGCCCCTTCACTGATGATCAGTCGATGTGGGCCAACCCAACAAGGGGCATGATCTCGGGCAACGTGGCTCTCAGCAGCTTTGGCAGTCTCCAAAGGGGCTGACAGCTAAAGTCCTGGCACCAAAATCTGATCTGACCTACAATGCAAATATGAACGATCCCCTATTTAAAATCCTTAAAGACTCCAATGTCCCTTCAACAAAGTCCAAATTCATTAAGCATGGCCCGCCAATCCTCATGAGGAAACTGAAGTTTATAAAAATTAAGTCAATTGCACAATATCCCAGAGCCATGAAAAGTGTCAAAACTGAAGGTCAAGCCTAAATGTGATACCAAAGTCCCTGCAATCTGTACAACGTCACCAACAAAATGCCAGTGTGAGTGTATGGAAGGGAACTGAAGCTAGGGATAACTAAAGAGAGAACATCTAACAGCAACGTTTTCTTAAGAGTAGTCTTAACCATCTACATAAGTCCCAACAAAACATGACTACTAAATAGGGTGAATTAAGAATGCTCCTTTTGATTTAAACACTAAGCAAAATGACAAGGAATTTGGTTTTGAAACAACCAAATTACCCGTTTCAGCATAACCTTCATTGGAGCTCATAAATCAGAAGAAAATTCAATGAGCTGTGCAAAAGGAAAATCACTGAACTCGGTAGAAGAAATCACTCTGAAATGGGTCTTCAGTAGATGGAGCTCTCCCCTTTGAATTGCTACTGAACCACAGAATAAGGAAATCTGAACAGTTGGAAATACAGTCATTCAGACAAAGGTTCTGAACATTTGCTCTGATTAAAATGCCAATCACCCTTCTCCTAAAACCACCAGCATTAACCCTGGCATGCTGGCCACATTTCAACCCAGAATAATGTTATTATTAAACATTATTTCTTACAGGTGCTATTATTAAACTGAGCACCAACAATGCCTTCAGCACCTATAAGAAAGAGACCAAGTCCTTGCCCAGTAGTTTGCCATCAAACCACTGTTCTGATAAAGACAGCAGAATGACTATAAATCTCTTTTGGATTTCATTTTCACGGTTTAAAAAGAAAAGAAAACCTCAAGGTTCATCTCTCCTCTAAAATTTCAATATGATTCAGAAGTTTATTTATAGAAAACTATCCTTTATGATTGCTACTTTTTTCTGATGCTTACTGTTGTCATATGAATTAGCCTTATAACCAGGCCTATTTTAATTAAAACAGAGGATATTTGATTTTCCATGGCGGCTTGGGATCAACATATAATTACGAGGCTCAGAATTGGGCTACCATTACACAAATGCTCAAAAACTTATCCCCTATTACGGAAAAATAATTGGACATTATCCCAAATAAAGATGGAAATATTAAAATGCCCAAACATATTTCAAATGCGTCCAATCCTGCAAAATGTCCCATCATAATATCAGCTAATGCCAGCCAACCAAATACTGGCAAAAAAATTAAAAAGCTGAATTCTGAAGACATTTAGCAAGTATGAATCGGAAATTCTATATAATCTAGCAGGTCTTACAAGACTTAAGGTTAGATTGCCCATGCAGAGCGAGACTAACTTTGTCCCAGCAGTCAGGTAACAACCCACCAAAGTAACACACCCTATTAACAAGCTCACTGATAGAAGGGTGATTATTACTTAATGATCCACTGGAAGGTTTAGGGTCTGACTTCTTCCTTTTAAAGCCAGACCAAAGTTTACTTAGAAGTAAACATATTATTAGAGAAAAACAAAAACTTGCAACTCAAAATTAAGGAAAAAAAAATTACTTTGTTATGATGCTTTAGTCCATGATTTTAAAAGACAGAAGACAGCAGGTGAGCATATATTAACACATTCATGTATTTCAGTATAAACAACACTGCAAGAGTTCCAAATAAACTAGCCTGTTCCACTTGACATTGTGACACAGCTTTCCCTAAAGCCACCATACTTTTGTGACCTTGAAGATAAATCTCCCATAATCTAATCATAATTTGCAACTGGAGATTCCTTCACTGGGGTATTGGATGTTGGAATTTTTTGTTCAAATGACCTTCTTGAGAATGTCAATATGTTTAGAAAGAATGTAAAGACCAAAGAATTGTACAGTTTTTGCTGATGCGGAGTCCTGAAAACATTAAGTCTACAGATACACAATCTGTGATAAGATCTAGTTAGAATTCTGCAAGTGTACGGATGTGCTAATGTATTGGCAGAGGTCAGGAAAAGCACAGGAAATGGGAAATGTCTTTATAATGCATAAATGACTAAGAATATTTCTATTCTTATTAACAGAATGTCTATATTAATGATAAGAATACTTGAGTTTATTTTTAATGACATTACAAAGTATTAAAGACAACACTACAGTGAATAAAATGATTCATTGAGGATCTATGATCTATAAAATATACAAAGATGCTTCAACTTCCTTATATTTGGTTCATAAAAATTATTTAATTTCCCTTTACATCCAAAAATGACTCTATAGATGTAAGACATGAAGTTTAACTTTTTTACAAAAATGAATATGAGTTTACACTCATCTACATACATTCTTTTGCTAAATTCCTTTTCATACAAAAGATGGATATTGTTAAGATGGCTGGCTATAATTTTGGGTATAGTCTTTGGTTAAAAAATAGACCAAAGTTAACTAATTCAAAGACAGCTAGCTTCTGTAACTTCAACCTCTTAGGATCATAGTCCCATCCAATGTAGTACCTGGGTCCTAAACTTCAGTAAAAGAAGATAAGAGAGGCTGACCTAGCACAATTTAAGTGGTCTATATTTATTGATGCTAACGTAGATTACAAACAGTACATTTTACGACTGTCTTTTGGTGACCTTGAATGTACTATCCAAACAGAATACAAAATAAGACAAGAGATAGATGTCCGCGTGTGCACAATGTAAATGCATATAGTATATAACCACACTCAAAGAAGAAAAATTACACACACAAAGACACACATTCCTCAATCTTAAAGTTCATTTGATAACCCTATGCAAAACTCTAATTTCCCTAATATCATGCTTTATTCTCTAATATAATGTTTTCTTCTCTCCCTCCTCTGATGTCCTGTGAGATATAAGTTCTGATAAGAAGACTCTGAGCTACCTTGAAACACATGCCCAACCCATTATTATGATTCCTGCAGGCTAACCGTGTGGTGCTCATAGACATAAAACCATTTCAAAAGTACACTCACTGTGTATTGGCTCAGCATGACAGGCTGTCTGGAGGAAGGGAAAAAATGAAAAGGCAATAAGCTGGGAGGCCCAGGTAAAATATAATTTCATTTCTTAGCACAAAAAAGAGACTCCCCGCAAATCTATATACTCAGACTCTTTATTTGTAAAATAAAGCTAATAATCCTGAATACTCTCTTAAGAGCATCACAGAGATAGGCTAATTAACAACAAAAACCTCAGAAAATGCAAAACTCTTTTAAAATGTTAACTGACAACAGGTTTTCCTGTTAATAAGGTCTGGTAATTTCCAGTTCTTTCATTCAATTCCCCTTCCCAGCCCTGTAAGGCTAACTAACCCAGAGCTATGAAGATGAAAGT
Source organism: Eulemur rufifrons (assembly GCF_041146395.1). Classification (NCBI taxonomy): domain Eukaryota; kingdom Metazoa; phylum Chordata; class Mammalia; order Primates; family Lemuridae; genus Eulemur; species Eulemur rufifrons. The sequence continues at coordinate 83,115,725 of NC_091011.1, read as the reverse complement.
ATTTCCAACACTTAAGCTGGCCAACAGAAATATTCTTCAGAATACAGGATCTCTGGGATAATTGAAATATACAGAAAAGAACCAGGAATTAATTGAATGACCACAGCCTAACTAAATATCTGAATAAGGCCAGTTGTTGGCATGTCCCACGGTAAGAAAAGCTGGGCAGGGGTCAGGATGATGATAGCAGAAAGTCACACCTGCTGCTCTGCATTAGTGATCTCTGAAAGTAATACTGAAATTACTCAGGGAAACAAAAGTAAATCAACTCCTCTGGCCATTTCTGGAAACATTTTGAAGATAAACAAAGAAATTCAGCCTCCAGCACATTTTGTCTCTCATAGCTGGTGATATTCCACATGATTGCTTTGAGAAGATGGGGGAAAAAAATCACTGTGCTTATGGCATGTAGCACAGACATTTCATGGATCTCTTCTCTCACTTGTGCTGTAGGAACATTCTGTAAGGGGAATGAATTAAATAAAAGAGTAAACCAAATGCAGCTAAAATTTTAGTATTTTTAGTAACCTATCAAATGGTAGCTCTCTAGTAGGAAAACAAAGCCTCAATAAAGTGGCAATAAAACTTGATCATTCTCATATTATAGCTAAATATTTGTAAATTTGCTAGTGTGCCATACAATCCCTTTTGAGCAATGCAGAGACACAGCCTATGAGTAAGAACAAGGGTGATTTATCTGTGTACTAACCTACTGGGAGGTCTATAAGATTTTGATTATACTTCTCTTTTCATGCAGTCACTGCAAATAGCTCCAGGAAGAAAAATTGTTTACATAAGATGGTCCTCACACAGGCTACCAATGGTATTTCAGAAAGGCCTTTTAGTCTTACAAACAAAGTGGTAGATACTGAAATGTATAAAGGTAAATGAAAAGAATCATTGATACCAGTTCAACCATCTTCTACTGGCACCAAAGTCCCAGAATACAGATGTTACTATTCTGCAAAAATATACCGAATTCACATATGGTAGACTGAAAATAATGTGGGAAGCCATGGAACATTCCAGTGAAGCATGTGGACATTGGTATCAGGCTAATTTCTGTACAAATCCACGCTCTGCCACTTAATAGCATGTAGTAAATTATGGACAGAGCCTTGAGATATAAATGAAATAAGATCATCACAGAGCTTAGAACAAAAGAAATCCTAAATAAAGGGTAGCTGCCACCACGACCTCCACCATCACCACCCCCATCATTAGCACCCGCTCCACCATAACCACCAATACCTATGTCACGACCACACCACCACCTCAGCATCACTACCAACACTTCCACCACTGTCACCACCATCACCTGCATCATCACCAACTTCTCCTCCTCCTCCACTACCACCACTACCAGCACCACCATTGCCAGCATCATCACCAAACCTCCAACATCCCCACCACTAACTCCTCCTCCTTCTTCTGGACTAGGTGAGGACGAACACAGAAGCCCACAATTGAGGCCCAGTTGAGAAGAGGGCTCAGAAGAGCCTAATCAAAGTTTGGTCAAGGAAAGAGTCTTTGTCAAACCCAAGAATAAACAAGTCCTGAATGTGGGCCAGAGTAGCCTTCCTAATAAAACGCATGAGGCTCATGGCACACACTTTAGGGCATACTGGCAGCAATAGGCTGTTCCCTCTCACTCTGTCCAAGTTGAAGATTATAATAATACCACCTTATATTCAGATAGCATATTCTATTTAATAAGCCACAGTTACATTCATTTTTATCAACTGATATTGTCAATATAAATGATTTTGCCTTAATGAAAACTTTCTGCACAAGCAGATACAAAAATAATTTATACTAAAGAGAACTATGAGAACTGTATTTTATTTATGGCCTATAATTCCAATCACATATTTCTTTCTCTAAAGTTCCTTCCGGCTGTAAGAGTGTCACTTTTTATGGTTTATCAAGATGACAAAGAAATTGCAAGAGGCAAAGAGAAATCAAAAATTTCAAAAAATACATACCTTCCCTTTACAGCTAATTTTAAGATACAATCCCAAGAAACATTAAGGGTAAAACCATGTTTAAAAACCATGTTTTAAAGCAACAGAGACCCAAGAGGTAATGAAATGGACATAAGTTAGGTAGTCCCCAGTTTTCAGAAATTATTAATCATTTGAACATGTGCCATAAATACCAAAAAAAAAGTATTTTTCAAACCCTCCTCTTAAAAACTTGATGTGGTTCTGTGAGATACTCCACAGTAACCCACAGAGGCAGTACAATGGGGTGTAAGAAAAGAGCATGGGATTTGGAATTAGAGTCTTCCCTGGGTTCAAGTTTATTTTCTCTACGGGGAGGCCATGTGACTTTGTGCAAATTACTCTCAGCCTCAGTTTCTTCATCTGTGATATAGGAATAAAAGGCAATGAGAAGCATGAAGGAACTCTCCATAAGCAGTAAATCACTACACAAGTACTAATTATCTGTAGATAACAAAGTATTCTCACACTTAAGATGTTTTTGTAAATTATGGACATAGTCTATCTTTCAGATAATATATATCTTGCTTGTAATCCCAGCACCTAACACAGTGTCTGGCTCACAGTAGGCCCTCAAATATTTACTGAGTGAGTAAAAGGAGAGTCCTCTCTTATCCACAGTTTCACCTTCCATGTTTTCTGCTACCCACGGTATAGTCCAATAAAATATATCAAGACAGAGAGGGAGAGAGAAAGACCACATTCACATAACTTTTATTATAGTATATTGTTATAATTGTTCTATTTTATTCTTGGTTATTGTTGTTAATCTCTTACTGTGCCTAATTTATAAATCAAACTTTATCATAGGTATGTAGGTATAGGAAAAAACACACTTTCAGGCATCCACTAGGGGTCCTGGAACGTATCCCCCATGGATGAGGGTGTGCTACCATAGAGATGGATAGAGGCAATTCCTTCCTCTTTTCTAGCTATAAATTATGATCCAATTATCACCTCAGGGTAATGCATTTGCTTCAGAAGACAAAAGTCATATTCAGAAAACAAAAAATAAAATAGTAATATTTGTTGGTAATACTTACATCATTTTACCATGATCTGAATAGAGAAACCACAAAAAGAAGAAAGAATTTTATTTTTTACAATTTCTACAACCTATCTCTACTCAAATATTTACTACTGGTCTTATGATCATTACTCCAGATCTAGTCCCTCCTCCTTCACATTTAATATGGATCATTGCCTACGTACTAACATAAAATTACAAATTTTGTTTTATTGACATTTGCTCTATAAATATCATTAAAACTTTATTACTAAGTCAATGTCGTATGATTTTAATATACAGTTTCTAAGGCCTCACAAACATTGTAAATTCTACCTTAGACAAACTAAAGATACAGTATCCAAGTTTTAACTTTCTTTTTCATTCAGTCTCTTATTGGATAACTATTTCTATGTGCCAGACACTAGAAGACAGCTGTGCACAGGACTCAGGCACGGCCTGGAGAAAGTTCCCAGGCAAGCCCAGAACAGGCAATGACGATGTGAGATGAAAGCTGCCGGGGCAGGAGAGTGCCCAGGGCTTTAGGGGAGTCCACCCAGAGGAACCTAATCCTCCCTTCAGTGTTCAGGAGCTGCCTTCCCGGAGAGCTTGACACTGAAGCTGAGAAGTGAGAGTTATGCAGGGAAGGGGGGTAAGAAAAGGTGTCCCAGGCAGAGGGTAGAGTATGTGCAGAAGCTGGGAGGAAAGGAAGAGCAGGATCCCGGCAAGGCACTGACGTGAGATGTAGCGCTGCCAAGGCCAGGCTCCAGGAAGGCCTTGCTTGCCACGTCAAGGAGTTTGGAGCCTAAGGAGGGATCTGTCATTTAGAAAGCTGATCCCAGCCACAATGTGGAGTGTGAATCAGAACAGGGCCAGAAGGTCAGTTAACAGGATGGTACAGTGACCAGGGAGAGAGAACGGTCCTCTGAACTAAAGCTGTGGTCTCGGAGAGAGAAAGCATGAGTGAGACAGAGCTGGAGAGCACAATTAGAGGACTTGAGAGACATGAAGAGGCAGAGATGTTTGACTTTTATGATTGATGTGGCCTTTTTTCACGTGAAGCACCTGGAATGGTAATATTCAGAAGTTACTAAAATGGAAGACACAGCTGGCTTAGCACCCAGTACTGAGGTAAGCAAACAGACCGGGTTCAATAAATAATGTTGGCATCCTTGTAACGGCCAATCACAATAATAGACCCAATGCATTCCCACTAACCTTGACAACCCACAGAGAAGTTCACAACTTCAGTTCTGGGTCAAACATGATGCCAGCCAGCAGCCTTTCCACAAATGCAGTGAGATCACAGTGATTAGGGAAAAGGGATATTGAAGAGGCAGGAGTCACGACCACAGTGCTTTAAGGATCCCAAACATCTCAAGATGACAAATGCTTACAGATGGCAGCATCCATGCACATCTGTGTGTGTGTGTGTGTGTGTGTGTGTGTGTGTCTGTTTCCTATGAGTAAAAAAATTTCTCCCCTGCTCTAAGAAATATCAATTAGGGTCTTGCTACTCAAAGTGTGGTCCAAGCAGCTCTGGCATCACCTAAGAGCATGTTAGAAATGCAAATTATCTAGTTTCACCACAGAAATCCTGAATAAAAGTCATTTTAGGCAGATCCCCCAGAAATTCAGATCCTTGTTAAAGTTTGAGAAGCAATGCATTAGGGAACTTGTCCACAACTTATTCCCTATAGATAAAATGAAAACATAAGCATTGCTGATCCCATACCTGTTTGAAGGAGTCACTTAACAGTCGCCTTCAAATTATACAACTTCCAAAGCAATATATCTAGGTACCTAATGGCAATTAGAACGGATCAAAAAAGTAACTTCAGGATTTCCTGTAGGCCAGAATACTTAGGCAAACCAACGTAATTATGGTTTATTCTCGTTTGAAACGTTTTGCAGAGGAAAAATTCATTTCTACTATACATTTATTTAGTAACTTACTTACTTACCTGCATCTAAATAGATAACTTACTTACATTTAACTCATCCCCAGTTTTCTATTTCCCCCAAGGGTTTTGCAAAGCCCTTAATTATAAACTAGTCTGGAACAACTATTTCATTAGCTAATTTTCTGCCCACCCCCTTTTGTCAGGTGAAAATGTGGTATCAGAGTTCCTAGTGAAGGGACAGCAGATGTGTTTTGGATAGTGATTTGCCTTAAAAGGGGTGATTAATATCCTAGTTCCAAAATAAATACCACATCTGTTAAAAATAGTGAATTTAGAAGTAGATTAAAAGGTTGAAGAAAGGAAACTTACATCAAAATTTAGACAAGAAACAAAGAAAGTCATGTAGAAATCACTGTATATCCTACTTTATATTGTTAGTTATTTTTAAAATCCGCAATGAAAAAGATTCAGACTGATGATTTATCCTCTAGTTATTTTAGAACACAAAACATACTGTCCATGTTAAGAAAGACCAAGTTTTAGAACAACTAAAATCACTGAGAGATTAAATAACTGACTGAATAGGAGAGAGGAAAAAAAAGACGCTAAATTTGGATCAATTATTAGTACAAAAGCCACTACAAAGAGGCCCAATCTCTTCAGAATGCCAAATAAAAACAAAAATTAAAGAACACATGGGCTCTGGCATCAAGGAACAATATTGTATACAAATGATGACGGCAATATAGGCACACCCCAGAGGGATATTTAAAAATCATAGCAACTCTTCTAGTTGGTTAAAAGAGAACTTGAAAGACACTTTAATAACTTTTACTGCTTCCTATACAACTCAGTTAAGAGTTTAGGAACCTGATCTCAACTAGAAACCTCTGGCCACAAACAGTGTCTCATACCTTTTCATTTTCTCCGTCCTTCTGCTTTCATCCTCTATATGTTTTACTCCCCTGCTTCTATTTCTTATATCTCCAGCTTTTCTTATACACTTCATTTCCCAGAATACTTACTAATCTACCAATCTATATATTCCAACTATCTCTATATTCATCCCCTCGATATCTGGTTTATGAACCTACCATGTAACACAAAACAAGACAACAAGACCTCTGAGTTGGAAGGGAAGGAGGGAAGGGAAAGAGGGCCCAAGACAAACCTTATATAGTTGTTAATGCCAACGAATGCTAAAACTGGGAGAAAGAGTCAAAAGTAATTCTTCAAAGAGAACTAGCTTTTATTTCTAAAATGATGGGAGTATAGAGAAAAACCTGAGGGAATATAATCTAGATTCGATGATCTGACACAAACATGCTGCTGTAGAAAACAAAAGCAAAATTTCCTAAGAAAAAAATGGAGGTGAGAGTGTTGGAAAACCACTGTCTTCAGTCAGGTGACACCCAAACAACTGGTCATGCACAGATACTAGGAAGTAACTTATTACTTGGCTGCCCCCAAATTAACTAACGTCAAGTGGGCAGAGGGACAGAGTGAGCAGACTTCAAACCTAAGGATAGAGATGTATGTATAGTAGATGACTGGTAAGTATCCGCCAACTAAATACTCATTATAAGCTCTTAATACATTAGCTAATGTGTAGAATAAACAAGAAAATCTAAACCCTCTGTCCCCTAGGGCCAGGTCTTCAAGTAGCTCAATTTACAAATTTTAGAATCAACCCTAATCCAAGCTGTCATCATCTCATCATGATCGACCATAGTCTTCTAACTGCTTTTCCTGTCTCTGGTCTCTCCATTTTTCCCCAGGTTGCTCGTATGTCTTCAGTGCCACTAACCCCTGCCCTCACAGTCCCAACTGTCTTGAGTCTAAACTCATAAATGCATATAGAAGTGCTGAACATTGTGCCTAAACCAGAGATGGGATTCAATAAGTGTTAGTTCACTATGAATCCTTAGCTGGCATTCAAGATCCTTAAAAATCTGGCCCCTACTTATATCCCAAATTTGAATGGTTGATATGCCCTTACATGAACCCTCTACTCCAAGGTGGTAATAATTTCCCTGTAACCAGAACATGCCATGTGCAAGACATTTCTGTCTTCACTGCTTGGAACGCATGCCACCACTACTCAATCTTTTTTTTTATTTCTCTTAGTTCAATCCTACCCTTCTGTTCAAGCTCTCCATCCCCAGTGGGCAGGCCAGCTCTAATCCTACCACCATGTGAAGCATTTCTTTTTCTTTCTTTTTTTTTCTTTTGTTAGAAATAGGGTCTCCCTGTGTTACTCAGGCTGGTCTCGAATTCCTGGCCTCAAGGATCCCCCCAACCTGCCTGGGCCTCCCAAAGTGACATGATTGCAGGCACGAGCCACCACATCGGCCATATGTGAAGCATTTCATTTTATTATGTGGCTATGTTTAGTTCATGACAATTTATGAAAAATATAAACTCACAATGTGTGCACATTCCTGTATGAATAAAAAATACAAAATAAAAAGATGGAGGAGTAGAAGAGAGAAGAGAAAAATCTAAAATATATAAATAAATTAATTCTCCAATATTGGCCTGGCAGCCATCTCAGCAGTTCCTGGCACCTGCTTATCCTCAAGGGTATTTAAGAATGTTTACCTCTAGTGGTTTGAAAGCTATTAATCACCTTCACCCTTTTAACAAGGTGCAGTTTGGCTGAAATAAAAATAATAACTATAAACTGAAAATGGCAACATTTCAGTGGATAATACTGACATAATTTATAGGAATGCCAGGAGGACCAGCTAATTTACATGAATAAAGCACTTTGGAAATGTAAAATGGTACACAAATTCTAAATAATGATGATAATGATGGTTGAGTTATCTATATTTTAACCTTTGTAAATGTAATTAAAAAATAATAAGCACTTACACACCGCTTTACATTCTCTAATCAGTTTAGAGATGCTAATTAAGCCAGAGGGCATCCTCTGAAATACATGTAAATATTTCCATTCAGAGAAAATGGGAGTCAAGTCACTAAGTCAGGGTTGCATGGAAAGGAACGAAAGGTAATCCGGTTCTCTTGGTCCTTCTGTTGAGAATGTGGAATGTATTGAAATAAACAAAGGAGGACAACACCAACTCAACTTTCTTGTTCTGCTTTTAGCTCCCTCTGTAAACCTGGCTTAAAGAAAGAAAGCGTCGCTGAGGAGTGTCTGGAAAGGGGATGCTATTAAAAGGACTATCTTGCCCTACTCTGTGCTCTAGTCCACACTAAAACTAAGGGTTCAACACAACTGAATAAAACAAATGCAAAGAGTGAGCATGAAATAAGAACAAAGGTTTATGTGCAAATGTACAAAGTCACTTAAGATCCTGGATTGAAAGGAATTGAAATGCCAGAAGGAAGTAACTAACCTAGGAAAATGCTGATACAGCCCTATTTCATAAAGGACCATGTATGCATCCTTATCCATACTCTTACACTGCAATCTACTGAAAATGGCACCCAAGCTTAGCTATGAGTATATACACTAACTGTGTCATTGCTGAAGTGAAAAGATATCTTGAGACAAGTGAAATAAATCTTAACCTGGGAGGCTGTAGCCCCCTCATGACATTTAGGTCCCTCTAGCAGACGATCCCATGACCCTAAGTGTGAGACTTCTTGGGCTGAAGGACCTACCTACCTTGAAGTCTCTCCACATTTTTTTTCCAGATCACAGTAAGTAGGTTAAGCCTAACACATAAGTAAGATTCCATAATAAAGCAAAGCAGATAAAGCCATAAAGGCTTATATGACTTTTGAAAACAATGGAGACAATATACTATAGTGGTTAAAGGCTTAACTGGAATTAGGACAAAGCTGAGTTTGAATCTCAGCCTCACCATTTAATAGCTGGTACAAGGTACTTAAGCTCTTTAAATCTCATTTTTGTCACCTGTAAACTAAGAATAATGATGGCATTATAAATGTGGGGATTAAATGAGATAATGTGCATAAAGTACTAAACATAGTGGTATATGGTAAATGCTTATTAAATGTTAGATATAATTTTTGATTATTAATGGAAAGAATAAGTTTAGAGAGAAGAAAAGAATGGTGTATCTGCACTAGGGGAATGGCGAGTGCAAATGCTCCGAGGTAACAGGAAAAATCGTGAACACTGAAAGACAAATGGAATCATACACAGAGAATGGGTTTGAAAATAATAGGAAAAGACAGCAAGATAAGGAAGAGCCCAATATTAATTCTTTATGAAATACTGAACACCCGCTGTGCTGTGACACAGTTCTAGTTCACAAAGAGCACAGAAGTTGCCCGCAATGCCCAAGAGCTAATAATTCAGCTAAGGAGACCTCATCTTTAGATGACAAGTAAGAAAACAAAATGAAATGGAAACAAACAAAAACAAGGAGAAGGTATCTACAGGCCTAGACAGGATGGCTAGTGGGCTCTGTTCGGGAGAGATCTGGGCTGGTTCAAAGGCTGCTCAAATCAAGGTTTGAGATGGATGGAACCATGATTGTGGTTGTGACAAACAGCAAAGATACAAGTCAAAGATTTGCAAATGGACCCCTAAATAAAACACAGATAAAGTGAACTTTAGCCTCTTGGTTGGTTTGTATTTCTTTACGCCTTGAAACTGGAGGGTAGCAAAGTGTCAGTCTTCCAACAGCAATAGGAATAAAAGCAAACTACAGCTCTACCACTGAAAGGGAATAATGACCTTGAAAAAGTCACTCCAGTAAGCTAACTTTTCCAGTTTGAAGTGGAGAGCCTCACTATAAAATAAGTGGCATACTTCACTGGGAAATAATGGTCATCTAAGGTCACCTAAGTAAGGAACCAGGACTCCCGGGAGGAAGCTGGCTCAGTAAGATATTAGGTTGACTAAAGGAATGCGAAAGAGTAAAAGCAGAGCTGGGGCTGGAACCGAGTTCTAATTTATACTCTGGTTTGCTCTTGGCATCCAACTTGCCACTTTACCTCTTGAGCACCTTCCTAATTGATGACATACTTAGTTGTGAAAAGTCATAAGAAGAATCACTTAAAATCATTCTCTTTTAAAATCTTCCTATTCCATAGTAGTCAAAAGAATAAGCTTTTAAATCAGACCAAGAGTCAAAGCCTAGCTCTACTGTTTGCCAATCACATGAGCTTAGACACAGTGTCACCATCTGAACACAGGAATAATGATGACAAGCTCTCAAAAGCGTTGTGAGGGTTGCCATGTGCACATGCAATGAAGGGAAAAAAAAAAAAAAAGCTTCTGATGAGGTGAGGGCTAAACAATCCCTAAAGAGAAAATTCGGGTTGTCCCCACTACCCTTTCTCAAAAATGTTAGCACAAGTTTATTCTGTACAAATCTCAAGTGATTCGCTGTCAGATTATATCCCCGCAGAAATGTAGACAGAATGAACAGATGGTCTTTTCCTTTCTAAATACAGTGCGTGTGTATTTTATACATACAGTATTACATACATTTTTTTACTTGAGCAGTAAAACTCACTGTCTCCAGAATCACATAGGGCCTAAATGTGAATAATCTCAATTCAATCGTAACAAACATAGTTCTGGGGTCCTATTCACTTGCTCCTTTGATGCTGTGAACTTCTCATGCCCTATTTGCATCCCAGTTGGCCATGGATGAAAGGAAATAGAGTAGATACAAAATCATGAGCATAATAGATATTAAAAGAAAAATGAGAATTTTCCCAAGCTCTTCTCGCTGCCTCCAGATTTTTATTTTAAAGGAAAGGGCCTTGCTCTTCATTGCACCTCTCTAATCCTCTGATTAGTGATCCCAGAAGATGAACCGCAGCTCTTCATGCATAATGGAATGATGTTTAGATGTGGGTAGAGGAAAATTATAAGACTACTTTTTATTTAAAATGTAAACTTTCCTTAATGTGAGTGCTTTAAATGTCCCTATTTCACTTCAGAAAGTTTGCATTTATCTTTCCACAAGTAAATGGATTTTTCACATTATCTTCAATTGCTACTAGGTAAGAAAAAAAGGCAAAAGTACTGCTGTTTGACCAGCAACAATAATACAAAGACTTGGTGACCATGGCAAAATCATACTAATTACTACAGACTAGCTGGGCATCTGTAAATTGAAGCTCTCAGAAGTAATTTACTACCATAAACTGACTCAATTGAAGCAATTTTAATTTCATATTCTTGTAGATTCTTTTTTCCTTTTTTTTTTTTATATATAGTTTTTCCCCCTTTTAACATTGCCAGTCTTTAAAAAGGACACTGTCAGGCACTTTTGGTAGGGTCTTTTTTTTTTTATGCTAGGTTATTTGTAACATTCACTTGAAGCTTGAAATTAAAATTCTTTCTCCTACCAATTTGGTGTCTTCCCATTTGGCAAACATCTTTTTTCATTCTTGCATCTCTAATGGAGCTGAAAATTAATATGACTTTTTTGTTTAATTCTTTGATTATGCAAAGGAATCATCAATGATGTTAGCATGGTTCTGTATGGTAGGCCAGGAGTTGTAATAAAAGCCTTACACTTCTATAGCATCTCATCTCCCAGAGGACCACAAAACACTTCACAAACTGTTTCTGTGTCTCAGAGGAAACACCTCCACACCACTCACTTAAAGCTGCCCCTCTGGTGAAATGCATGCTCTGATTAACTAGCATTTACTCCGAAGAATTACATAATATAATAGAAGCACTGATGAAGAAAGACTTAACACTTCAAGAAGGTAATTACACACCAAAGGTATCACTGAAGGAAGCAGATTTAATTTATAGTGAATACATTTCAGTTATAGCAGGATATGAAGAAAAACCCTTTTTTTTTAAATAAGGATCAGAAAATCAAAATGAAAAAAATCCAAATTTTAAATCTCCTTTTTTTTCCAAAGACTGAAGGACAAGTTTGGATAGTTTTATTTCAACTTAACCTACTACCAAATTTTTCACCATTCTTCCTAATCTATTGTTGTTATACCCATGATGAAAACGATTCCTGTCAATGAGTGAGTACTGGTTATATAATAACAATACTGTGATAGTCGCAATTAGTAATGGTTTCTCTAGCCAAAATGATTTCATGCCCATTATTTCATGATATTATTTCACATCTGGAAACCTGAGCTAATCTGCCTGGTCAATAGAAACCCTTCTATGGGGATGATTTAACTACAGGCCAGTCTCAGAGAAAGCAGGATGAAGTTGTCTCCTGGGACTGTAGCAAACCTTCACAGCTTTATGATTCTTCTGCTACAGGATTTTTAAATCTGTAAAGTTCAGCACATTTATAAAGCCTTTAAAATTCAATCTTGTTTTAGTTTGAACTACTATAGTAAAATGGCAGAGACCAGGTGAATTATAAACAACAACAATTTATTCCTCACAGTACTGGACGCTGGGAAGTCCAAGACCAAGGCACCAGCAAATGTGATGTCTGATAACCACAGATAATCACAGATAACCATATTTTTACTGTTATCCCGTGTGGCAGAAGTGATGAGGGAATTCTCTGGGGCCTCTTTTATAAAGGACACTAATTCCATTCATGTCTATTATCATGACCTAATCACCACCAAAGGCCCCATCTCCAAATTCCATCACATTTAGGGATTAGATTTCAACAAATGAGTTTAGGGAGGACATAAATCTTCAGTCAACAGCAAATCTTAAATCAACCAATCAATAGATACATATTGAGTATCTACTACTCATTTGTTCAAGAAATATTTATTAGGAGCATACTGCCAAGCTCTGGGGGTGGATAGGACGGAACAGACATAATAAATAAACCACAGTCTCTTCTCTCAAAAGGCTGAAAGACTAATTGAAAAATAAATTTAAAAAATGAAAGTGCAAAAAGCACTGTGAGAAATTTAAAGATGTGTAAGATCCTTAACACAATTAAAAAGGAAAGATGTGGATTCAGTAGAGGAAAAATATAACTATTAGATATGTCAAAAGAACAGTAAAAACAAGAATGCAATGAATTCTTAAAAGGAAATGATCAATGAGTGCTTCATTGGTAAGACAGAGAGAGAACGGGACCACATCAGAGAAGGTATTCAAGGATGAGGGCAAAGATAGTGGGAGATGTGTGGTATAAACAAAAGTAATGGCGTAAGAAAGGACACAGCCATATTTAGAAGGCAGAGAGAAAGACTGATTTAATTGAAACACAGCATTTCTACAAGAAAAGAGTAAAACTAAGATTAGAAAAGTAGACTTTGTCCAAATTGTGGAGGCATATGAATGGCAAGCTAAGAAAACCATCTTATCCAACAGACTAGTTTATAACAAGGAAACGCAGACTATTTGCAATGAACCTAAAATTTAGTTTTCATTTTCAGTTTACTTCTTTGATTATACAATGATACTACTATAGACAAAGACTGGCATCCACACCACTGCCCTACCAAAAGGAGTCAAGCTCTTCTTCAGTAGCCCATTCTCATCCAAAAACCTGATATAATCACATTTCTACAGGACACAGTAAGAATCTTTGGTCATCCAGTCTGCTGAATATCTTTTTTCCTGAAAGTGAAGTTCCTGGGTGAAGGGGGAAAAATAAGATTGTCATTCACTCCCAAAGCACCCCAGGGAGGCCAGCTTGCAACCCTGTTAGGTTATTAGGTGTCTTTAAAGAAGACACTGACCCCATACATACCAGCCCACTCTATCAAATGTATTCACCTTCATTAAGGGACCCTAACTCTTGCATCCCAAACAGAAGAAAGTATTTCTACAAAATCAGGAGGGATGGTGCCGGGTCAACCTCTGGGCTATGAAACTCCACTTTTAGCCTATAGCAATCAGCAAAGCATCTAAAATGTGCTTTAGTGTAGACAAACAGCAGATGAAATTTCTTCCTGATCACAGCAGGTGAACAGATCATCAACAGGGCCCAGAATCAGAGAAGAGAGAAATGAAAAATGCCTACAGGGATATTCAGTCTATTTCCCTACTGATGCACATTCATTTCTGTCAAGACCAAATGTCCAATGAAATTCAATGCCATTTTCCAAGGGGAATATCCTATGGTCCAATAGTGCTCACTGCAGACACATTCTCTGACATTCAGTTTACATTCTGCATTTCTCCTATCATTTCTTTCTGCTGTGCTCGCGTATACTATTGTGGACAGTAATGCCTTTATTTCATATCTGAATTTCTAAAGATTATAAAGTCTCACCCATTGTTTCCAAGTTTATTATTTGCATTTGAATTTTCCAATCAAAAGCCCCGACCGACGTGATCTATTATTATTTTGTATTCCTTGTTCCATTACAGCAAGCACTGCCTATGTCTTAGATGCCTTGATAAAAACACAGTTGACCACAAACAAGTGCTTGCTTAATCTTGCTTTAGAGCCCCTTTCGGAGGATCTGTTGTCTATAAAATGCTTGAGTCATCCCTCTAAAGTGCACTTTATTAAGCCAATGCCAACTACTGAGGAGTCATAACTCTCTTTTTAGTGACTTTACAGTGACGATATTTCTTCACTATCATCCTATCTCTGAAAAGGTTAACATCTCTTTACTTTTATGCTCATGCCTAAACATGCCATTTCTTCTGAAAAGCACCCAAACTTGCCTCATCCGAAGTCCTTAATCACTGCAGATGCTCCGCTTGGGACTCCCACCCGTCTGTCTACCCTCCCGGTGCGCACGTGTCCAACACTCGAGGCAGCATCCCAGATGCCGCCTCACGAGGCCTGGGTGGAAAGGGATGATCAGCTCCAGCTCGGCGATCAGACGCTGTTCTGTGCAGCACAGCCAAAAATAGTGCTGGCCTTTTTCGTTGCCATATCACGTTGCTAACACATATCTAATGTGCTGTCGTTTATCACCCCAATGAAGCTGGCTAGTTCGTGCTGAGCTTTCATCGTGTGCTCTAGTTCACTTGGCAACAGCCCTCATCTTCCTATGGAATCAGACCCAAAGCGGTGGATTTTGTCATTGCTGTTGTTGTTCACTTTATAGTTTCAAAACCCTTTCAGGTAACGAATCAAAAAAGGTCATGTCCCTCATTTAAGTGACACAACTCTTTGGCAACGCCAACAAGTACTTCTGGGAAGACCAGAACTATTAAAAAAAAAAAAAATCATCTGTATCTTTCAGAGCTGTAAGAATTGTTATATAATCTTACTGAGGCTAAAAAAAACATTTGAAATGATTTTGAACAGGATTCCCCTGTGAAGAAGGACCCATCACCTTTCTTCAACACCTCACTGAATTATAGGTGCAGATTTGACAGCAAACATTTATTTTGCTATCCTTCTATAGAAGCAAAAAGTATTCATAAGACACAGATGAGGGACTGTGATGCTGTTATGCAGCTTAAGAGATATTTCTGAATAGCACATTTTCCTTAAAATCCTTTAAGTTAAGAAGGACTTTTTTTACGATTATCCACAAGTTGTATAGTTTCCCATGAATCACATTCTCTGTGGTTCTGATGGAAATAAGAGAGGCGAAGCAAGAAAGGACATTAGAAAACTCTCACTGCCCACTCTCACTAACCAGGTCTCAGTCATGGCGCAGGTCAGGCTGGGCTTAAGGGGGAAGTAAAGGACACTAAGGCTGGTACGTGAAATCCCCTCAACTGCAAGGTCTTTTCCTCATAGCTGACACTTTCTGTCCTGCTTGCTCTGCTTCTTCACTTCCTTCCAGGCTCACTTATGGATTTGGGTTTTATTTCCTCCCCAAGCTGTCTGTCCACATCCCCAAAGGAACTGCCAGCTTCTGAAAGCCACAGCTCTGATCTAAACAGCAGTTGAGTCCTGTTCAAAAATCTGCTACCATATCACCCACACATGATGAAACACCACAGAAGAAAAGCAAAATGTGGCATCCCTACAAGAAACTTTAGTCTCTAGGGACTTTATAATATTCTGCTGTGACAACTCTGGAGAGCTGATTGAGCAGAGGAACTACTGATACTTAAGGAAAGTGCTCCACACTTCACTTGTAAGTTTCTAAGCTGGTGCATTTGTACAGCTTCAGCTCTCTCCAGGCAGATAGGGAATCCCTAAATTTCTACTCCTGCCCTAACCTCTCCCCTCGCCTCCCATGCTCAGTCCAGCTGCCTATAACACAATTCTACAGGGATATTCTGCCAGTACACGGACCTTAAATTTAACATACACAAAGCACCATCTGCTTGACCCTAATTCCCGATCACTCAGGTTCACAACTTCACCCTGACTTAGGGCTCTCCATTTCTTAGAGTCAATGTTATTAATTAAAGATTTTGAAAATTCCTTCTTCTTTCAAACTCTTTCTAATTTCTATCTCCTTTCCTTTCCCTGCCTCTGCCTTAATCTAGCCTTTCCCTCCTGCATTGATTGAACTGGCCTTCTAATTGGAATCTCTCCATCCATTTTCTTCTCTACCAATTCATTTTGCACACTGCTGCCAGATAAGCCATCCTAAAAACATTACTGTCACCATTTCACTCCTCTGTCAAAAACAGCATAACACCTATGAAGTAGTGATGCCCCCCAAATCAACTTAAATCTGATCAAGCCTCCAGACCCAAGTCACAGGACAAATATAAACAGCAAATGACATGAAGCAATCAACAAAAGCCAGACTGTGGGAAATTCTGCAGTACAAATGATCTGGCTGCTTCAATAAATAAATTTCCAGGCATAAAAATAAAATGACAGATGGAGGAAAAACATAGATTAAAAGAGCCTTAAGAAACTTATCAATCAAACTGCAATATTTAAACTATATTTGGATCTAGATTCAAACAAACTATAAAAATATATAATTATGACATTTGAGATAACTAAAAATGAAAATACTGACTAGATATTTGATGATGAAGAAATTATGTTTTTAGGTATGGTTACGTTTTTTTAAAAGTTCTTATTTTTTAGAACTACATTCTGAATATAGATAAAACAATATAATCTCTGAGATTGTTTCAAAATACTAAGGAAGAGGGAAGTAGGTAGGGATAAAGAACTATTAGCCATAAACTGGCAACTGCTGAAACTGGATGAAAAGTACATGAAGATCCATTAGTGTAGTCTATTTTTGAACATCTATGAAATTTTCCATAACAAAACTAAAACAAAAAAACACAATGGCAGCCCACTGTCTAAAAGGCCAAGTCCAAACCACCAATCTCTTCTTCAAAGACCTCTGTCTGTATCACCCAAAAGGTATTAGTTTTCTTGTTCTTGTAACACATTCCAAGAAAACATCCATTCTCCCTAGCTCTCTGTAATACCATTCACATTATATGTTTAGATCTAACCATGTTAAATTGGGCCAACTCCCCCTTTCCCATGAACTCAACTACTTTAGCCCACTCTGACCTCATATTTGAAGGTCTTCTCTAGCACTTGTGTTCTGACTGAATATTTTGTCATGGGACCAAAAACTATTCTGTATTGTTCTTGGTTTGTATTTTAACTCCCTGCAATATTAAAATAATCTCTTCGATTCTTTTCATATGAATACATTAAAAAAGAAGAAATTTCTTCCCCCATCCAACAACAAAAAAAATCCCATCAGTAACCCTTAAAAACTCATAGAACTAATAAATGAGGAAAAAGGGAAAGCAACCTAGAAAACCCCCTTTTTGGCCGGGCACAGTGGCTCACAATCGTAATCCCAGCACATTGGGAGGTTAAGGTGGGAGGATTGCTTGAGCCCAGGAGTTGAAGGTTGCAGTGAGCTATGATTTTGCCACTACACTAACTGAGCAAGACACTGTCTTTAAAAATAATAATATGAAAGAAAAAAGAGGGAGGGAAGGAGGTGGGGAAGAAGGAAGGAAACCCCATTCTTAATAACAGACAATAATTAACATTCCGATATGATTGTTTCCAGTCCAAAAGTTCTTGGACAAAATAATGCATTTGTCAACTTCAACTATCCAAGTCAAAAATAGGAATTACCCATGTTTGCTGTCATTGGGATGCTACTGTAAATAAAGTTAACTAAAATTTGTAAATGGAGATCAGTTACAGCATAGATATTTAGTTTTTCTTTTCCCTTTAAAATATATTTATATTAAAGCACTTTTCCCATCTTTATGGAGTTTCATCATTCTATCTTCATTTGCTATATATTACAGAACACTCTCTCCCAAAAGTGTAACAGTGACATATCTTTCCAAATTAAATGCACTTTTGTCGACATCTCCAACCCCTTAAGACTGCCTTTAATGGTCTTGGTTTTACTATGACCAATTTTATGTCACTTACTAATCCTGCCTCCTTAACCAGGAGTGTGTATTAGAATCAGTTAGAATCCTGCTGAAGCGGGTTCTCTGATGTGGGGTCCACAGGTCATTCTGACTGTGTACCCCTGACAGGAAATAACGTGGCAATCAGAAAACTAAGATTTACCATGACTAGCATCTAGGAGACTTCACTGACCAGATTATACATATGTTTAAAAGAAACCAAATAATGAGATTCAATAGGTCACAGCGCACTGTCTGACTTTTGCATTGGTGCTTCTTGCCTCCCGTTAACCTGCCCAGTAATAGCAGAGCTTCACAGAAAAACTTTTTTCATTATTTCTTTCATTAGTAGAACTCATTCGACTAATGGAGATCTTATAAAAAGATTAGAAGAAATACTACAATAGTAGGTTCTATATCACCTTTCACTACAGAAGGCTGAAGGTCAAGGGCATAAGATATTAATATACTGCAATTTAACTTCTACTTAATTTTTAAATTAAGCTTTGCATACTCATATTATGACATACATATCAGTAATATCCCTGCTTTCTATATTCCAACCTTTATCCCAGACTGAGAATATAAGCAGTGCAAAGTAACATGGTCAAGGATTGCTCCCTCCACCACTAGAATGCAGTCCTCACTGGTACGCCAAACAGGCAAAAGATGCACACCCTTGAAGGGACAGCAACTGCCAAAGCCTCTTTGTTGCTCCCTGCTGACAACTGTTTCATAAATGCAAGACATACAAGAGAAAACAGCAACCTCTAAAAACAGGGAGGGAGGAAACCACAACCATTCAGTGACCCTTGGCTCTGGAGGTGTGGAGAGGGATGGGGGGAGGCCCAGTGACCACTGTAATAGCTGTAACTACCAAAATATTCACAACATTCAGATGATCTAATCTGAAGCCACTGCCAAAACCAACAAAGAAATAGCCTGAATTTCCTTGACCCTATAGGGGAATGCAAAGGCTCAAACCAATCTTAGTGCATTTATCAAAATCTTTGGCATTTTAAAGCAGGGAAGGGCGAGTCTCTATGCACAGAGTTCTTTTAAACTTGAAATCCACACAGTAAACACAACTTGATAAATCTGTCGATGTAAAAAAATAAATAAACTTGAAATCCTAAATCTTTACAATTTGAAAACAACCATACATGTATAGGTGCAAACACACTTCTATAAATACAATATATACACTTAGTAAAGTGCCTTGTGAGACATATTCCTCAATAAAAAGGCTTGATTTAAAAAATATGTGAATTAAAATCATTTCAACTAAATGGATCAATTCAAAGAGTATCAGAGATTCTCTTAAGTTAAATGTCAAGATGTCAAAGTATAAGCCAAAGAAGGCTTATAAATCAATGACTTAAAAAATGTAAAAAGAAAGCTAAGGTAGCTGAGTTCTACACATGACTCTTTTGGTGCTAAAAACATGATTTGAAACTTATCTCAGTTTCTCCATCTCTAAAATGGGGGACAATAGGACAAATGGTAACAACAGAAAGATCAAAGGGATTAATAAGATACAAGAAATCATTTCAGTGCTTAAGTCTAAAGTGACAGATTAACAAAGTGTAGTTACTGTAAGAGTTTTCATAAACGTGAAAGACTTGTATTATCTTCAATGGTCTAATAATATGATTGAACTGGTAAAATCTGCTGAGCCTGGTAATCATTTAAATACTCTCTAACAAATTAAGAGCAGTAGATAAGAATAAAATGTTGACCTTCACCTTGTGACAAAGACCCAACAAGTGTGTGACTCTGATATCTACAAAGGCAAACTTATAAAGTCAACAATGGTGTGGTGGAATAAAAAGAGTTGCAAATTCTTTGCCACTTCTCCCACTAAATGTACTCTATTTTCCCTCCACTTGAATCTGAGCTGCCCTTTTGACCAAAAGAATGTGGTAGATGTGATACTATTGAATGTCCAAGGCCCGGCCTTAAAAGATCTCCAGCCTTTGCCTTTTAAAATGCTTCCTATTTGAAGCCAGCTGTCACATAAGAAGTCCAACTACCCTGAGACTACCCTGCTGCAAGGTCGTGTGGAGAGACAGAAGCCATGTGGAGAAGCCTGAAGGTCCCAGACACATAGTGAATGAAGTCTTCTTGAACCTTCTAACCCAGCCCACACTGCAGCTGAAGCAGCCACGTGAATGATCCCAGCTGATGCCATGCCAAGCTCTGTGCATCTGAGCCTTCGTGAATTTCTGACTTGAAAAACTATGAGAAATAAAAGTGGTTGTTGTCTTAAGCCACGAAGTTCCTGAGTAATTTGGTAGGCAGCAAAAGATAATCAAACCAAAAGAACCACCACTATAATTGAGAATTCAGACATACTCATTGCTTCCACAATCAGAATAGCTTTCAGAAAAAGACATTAAGAAAAAAACAACAGTGATTACCAATTCAAGAAAATATAACTATTATTGCTCTAAAACCTTCTTCAGTAGGCAAGAGCAATGTCAGTGAAGGTCATGTCAGTTGCTCTAATTTCACTCAAATCAGATAATGAGACACTATTTCACCTATTACTATTAATCACCACCACTCACTATGGCCTCTTGCTTCCTAGCAACACTGCTGCTTTGGTCCAGGTGCACCAAATCTTGATAAGTGCACTTAGAGCAGCAGTAGCAGCCTGAGTCTGACCAGCATTCAGCTGTCAACAGTTCATCCTCTAAAATCTCATACAAAACCAAAGAGGGTTTTGGAGGAAGAGCTGCCATTTCTACCCTTAGGTTCTCTAGACCAAGACTATAATCAGGTCCAAGCAGACCCATCCTAGTATCTGGGAATTTAAGGAGAACAGACTTGCCACCAGATCTACCTATTCTGGGGTATACCCTGCCAAGCTACTATTTTCTAGTGTTTGCCCCAGTAAATTAAGATGTCCACAACATTTACATCAGACTTCTCTGAACATCAGACACCCTAGCACTCTGACTTGGGCATTCGCCACATCTGTCCTGGGAGCCAGAGGAGTCTCCACGGCTGCCCATCAGTTCCTGCTTGGAGAATTAGTAGTGAACATAAAACAGCACAGGGAGAGAGTTCTGGTGCTATAGGAACTGACTCCAATTTAGAGGAAGATTTTTAACTTAACTTTCAAATGTTAATTAAATTCTGTTCGTTTGGCAGCATGTTATCCATTGACAAGACAGAACTAAAAATCGAGGAGCAAGCACCTTTCTGGAGACTCAACAGCCTGGCTGACAATATGACTGTACTATGCCACCCAAAATAGAGGTTATCAAAAAGTTTTAAAGGCTGAGAAATGGAGAGAAACTATTTCTGCAAGAATACTCTCACAAGTTTATCTGGCCTGCAATATTGAAAAAAGCGAGTTTTACTGTAAGGTATGGAATCCTTACCTAACCAAAATATCAAATTCAACAAAACCTAAGAATAGCCTAGTTTCAGACCTGGATTCAAAATAGAAATTGCATCTGTCTCCTTGAAAATCCCCTCCAGGTCATGGATCAGTACTAATGATTTTGTGGATTTTCTTACCTGACAGCAAACTTCAAGTTCTCTGTGCATGAGGTTAATTTTATCACTATTTAAACATTTATGTGGCAGTTATCAAAAGTAAAATGATTTTACATTCTGTCTCTGTTAATCTCCAGAAAAAGGAATCAAGGCACACAGAAAAATGAAGTGACTTGTTCTGGGTGTCACTGTTAATGGTAAACAGTGTAATGAGAACACACTGCCTCCATCTACAGACACTGCTTTGCACACCAAGGGGTTACACATTTAAGCCAACAATGGTTAAACAGACAGTTTTGTTTTACAATGAGATATGAAAAACTAGATTTCTTCAGAATCATAACATCTGGAGGAGGGGCTTGCGCAACGCAATCCTCATATTCCCTCTGTTATGCAGAATTCAACAAGAAATGAATATTTTTCTGTTTCTAGTGTACTTCAGTCTTAAACACTTGAAAACACACAGCCAACGGTATGACAGACATGTCACCAAGCAGGTGACATTTTGGAAGGTGCTGCCACTGCTCAAAAGGGCAAAAACATGTATTTCTATTATCACAGTTTCAAAAAGAGTGCAAAATTGAAAAAGGCGTGCAACGGTGTGTGGTCACAGGGCTGACAACCAGGGGAAAACTATGACACCCTGTTACGATGATAGCTGCAGTCGTGGCTCCTCACTGTCTGTCTCCAGACACAAACAAGCTGCGACAAATGAGCCTTCGACCAAAGGACACGTTCTGCCTGCCAGGGAAAGCCCAGGCTCCAGCGGGGCAAAACTAGTGCAGTCTTTGGAAGATCAACAATTATTTTCTTTTACAAGATTTAATATATAAGAGAACATTTCACTTCTCAGCAAGAAACATTTCCCCCTCAAAGAAACAATGAAATTCAAACCTAAATTCTAAATACCTATAATTCCATTCATATTATCCCATCATCTTCATTAGCGCCATTACATGCTTAACTTCAGGTATCTATTGTTCTCAATTATTTCATTCTCCAGGAACGATTTTTAACCCAAAGAACATTCCTCCAACAAGTGTATGAAAACTAAACTGACCCTATGCGTAAAACTCTACATGGAAACTTAACCAAAAATCTTCTCTCCTAAATCCTCCATGTAAGTGAATGTTAAATATTTCCTAGCCAGGGCTCCCCTATGTTACTACTTGAACAAGATCTTTAACATAGAACTTAATGAAAAAATATACGTTATTGCAGGCTCCCTCTTACTTTACCAGACTGAGCACTCTCTCTTTTGTTTATCTTATTCCCCAGTACCTAGCACATAGCTGGCCCCAATAATTTAACACTAAAGCATCATTAAAATATCCGTCATCTTGGAAACCAGGCCGACAGGTAGACCATATCATTTTACAGATTTTCTAACAGACCCTCAAGTTTACAAATCCTTTTTACCCTTCTTTGTATTCCCTTATTATCCACCAAAGCCTGTCTTGTTTATTTCACTATTAGACAAACTTCAAGTAATATAACCCATAGACTCTCCATTAGCCTACAAAATAGTTTGCCTGCCTTAGTCTCGTCAGTCCTGTCCACTGCTACCACACTAATCTTCCTTCATTTCATCACACCCTAATCAAAATCCCCAAAGGTCCGATATCAACCTACAGCAAAGGTCCTCAAACAGACTTAGGGCCCCAGCCCCAGAGTGTCTGCTTCAATCAGTCTAAAGCAGGGATAAAAATTTGCATTTTTTAACATGTTCCCAGATGATGCTGATGATACTAGTCTGGGAAATATACTTTGAGAACCACTGGTCCAAAGCAATTATTCCCAAATAACAGGATCCTAAGCAAATACATCAGAATCACCTTAAGAGCTAAAAAACACAGAATATAGTCTTTATCCACAGCGGTGCTCATTCAGAAGGTGTGGGATGGGGCTAAGAATCAATCCCTAGGTAAATTGATTATGTAGCCAGGTTCGGAAACTATGTTTCTAAAGATAAACCACAAACCGCTTAGATGACACTTAAAGCTTTCCACAACCTGCACTCAAATCTACCTATCCAAGTTTATCTTCTAGCCCACAATATAAACCTCCAGTTATAGTTAAACCCCTTTGTGTACTTATCCCTGAATACCCCGGTTCATTCAGTCCTTTCATGCCACTTATTATTATCTTATTAGCTTTTCCACCTATCTGCAGCGCCATGTCCCATCTCCTCTACCTCCAAGGGTCAACTCATCACCTATCTCAAAAACTTCTCTTGGTCTATTCCACGTCTCAGAATGATTATATTATGCATTACATCAACTACTGTCATATTTAGCAACATTAGTTCATCTGTGTGTCTGTGTCATTACATATCCAGTTTATTGATGGGTTTCTAGCCTAATATTCCTCAGTACTGTGTAATCCGAAAGAATTCTGAGGGAACTGGAAAAGACAGGAACCTAAAAACAATTTAGAAGTTGTATAACAATTTTCACTGTATAGCAATCAATGTAAAATATTTACATGAACCTCTTATTCAAAAGTGCTTTATTGGCCGGGCACGGTGGCTCACTCCTGTAATCCTAGCACTCTGGGAGGCCGAGGCGGGCGGATCGTTTGAGCTCAGGAGTTCGAGACCAGCCTGAGCAAGAGCGAGACCCCATCTCTACTAAAAATAGAAAGAAATTATATGGACAGCTAAAAATATATATAGAAAAAATTAGCCGGGCATGGTGGTGCATGCCTGTAGTCCCAGCTACTCGGGAGGCTGAGACAGGAGGATCCCTTGAGCTCAGGAGTTTGAGGTTGCTGTGAGCTAGGCTGACGCCACGGCACTCACTCTAGCCTGGGCAACAGAGTGAGACTCTGTCTCAAAAAAAAAAAAAAAAAAAAAAAAAAAAAGTGCTTTATTCTCAAATCTATGGATTGATAATAAAGTTGAGTAGAATAGATAGCTAAGAAACAATCAGCAATAGATTAACTGAAGTCATGACTATGGTCATTCTTCTAAACATGTTTAAGAAAAAAAAGATGAGGGCGGAAAAGTAGATAGCTAAGAGGAGAAGAAAATGGAGGAAGAGAAATACAGGAAAAAGACAAGGAACATTGTCATAGCTTGGCCTCAAACTAATTAAGCAAAATACATGAAATGTTATTGCTACACTTGACCTCTCACCTTTTATTAGATAAGTTTTTGTTTTATGTTCTCTATCTGTAAACTTATGTCATTGGTACATATGTGTACTAACATGAAATAGCAACAGTATTGCCAAGTATATAATTAATTTGGGGACTGACAGATGTAACACATAAGTGATGCCTCTACTGAGTCTTAAACACATGTTATCTACTTTCCTTTAAACTGTAAAATTTCCAAGGATCCACAGAAAACTAAAAAAATGAAGACCATGAACCCATGATAAAAATATCACTTCTGGAAAGCAGATTAGCATCCAACTGCTGAGAGATGGAGTGGGGAATGGTGAGTGGCTGCTAATGGATACAAGGTTTTTGAGGGGAGGTAAAAAAGTTCTAAAATTATATTATGGTGATGGCTGTACAACTCCAAAAATATACTAAAAAAACATTGAAATTTATACTTTAAATAAATAAACTTTATGGCATGTAAATTACATATCTCCAAAAAGTTGTTTAAATAAATATATAAACAACTATTTCATAACTTGAAGATAGGATCCCCAAATCATTCATTTCAAACTACACGTACAAAAAACATAGCTCATTTAAAAAGCCAGAAACCCATATTTTTAATGATTTTTATATTTCAGTTGTTAATGTGTGATGGAAATAAAAGTTGCTTAATTTATTGCAGCATTTTTAATATGATAATGAGTTTTTTCAAAAGTGTAAGAAATATATATATTTGACAATTACAAAGTAAGTAGAGGAACAAATATATCCTTGCTCATAATCATAACTAATTCTTCATGATAGTATTATTAATAGGATCCTAATCAATTTAATAGTTGTTTTGAATATAGAACATTAGTCCAAGTTAGGCAAAGACAAGAGGTCATAAACATTTATTCAGAAAGTATTTTATAACCTTGCCAGGGTAGGATTATATAGTCCATAATTTCTAGGGTTTGATGTATTCAAGTTTTAAATGTCCAAAGTTACTATGATACAAATAATTCCATTTGATATTATATATTCTAATAATGTATGATATATTTGTATAATACCAGTTATTTTTATTAGCATTTCATGATATATGTTTTCATTATTATACTTTTTTTTTCTTTTTGAGACAGAGTCTCACCCTGTCGCCCAGGCTAGAGTGTAGTGGTGTCATCATAGTCACTGCAACCTTAAACTCCTGGGCTCAAGCAATTCTCCTGCCTCAAACTCCCGAGTAACTGGGACTATAGGCAAGCACCACCACATCTGGCTAATTTTTCTATTTTTTTGTAGAGACAGGGTCTCACTCTTGCTCGGACTGGTCTTAAACTCCTACCCTCACACAATCTTCCCACCTCGGCTTCCCACAGTGCTAGGATTACAGGCATGAGCCACCATGTCCAGCCCCATCCTTATACTTTTAATCTTATATTCAAAGTATATCTTTTAAGCCCAAAATGAGAAATTTGTATTAAAAAAGGAGTGGGGTATATTTTTCAGAAATGCCACTGTCATAAGAGGAAAAGACAGACTATGGAAATGTTCAAGTTTAAAAGAAATGAAAAAGACAAATGCCACTGTGATAAAAGAAAAAATTACTAGAAATGTTCAACTGCAAAGTGTAATACCTGATCCTAGATTGTTTTCCTACTTGAGGGACAAAAAAATCCTGCTATATAGAACATTATTGAGCTGATTGATAAAACTAGAATATAGACAACAGATTACATAACTTGCTGTCAGTTTTTCAGAGAAATGTGTGTGCACATGTGAGAAATATGTGTGCACGTGTATATATACATACATTAATAGTTAACAATGTGATAAAATGTTAACAATAGCTGTTTCTGAATAAAGAGGTATATAAGTGCTCTTTGTACTATTCTTACAACTTTTCTAAAAGTTTGAAATTATTTAAAAACAAAAACATAATAAAATAACTTAAAACATATCTCTTAGAAACAGCATGGTTGGGTCTTGCTTTTTTGTTTTTTAATCCAGCATGATCTTTGCCTTTTAATTGGAATATTTAGTCCATTTAAATTTAATGTAATTATTGATATGATTGGTATAAGTCAAACATCTTGCTTTGAGTTCTATTCAACCTATCTTTGTTCTTTATCTTTTTTTCTTCTTTGTTGTTTTTCTTCCTCTCCTGCTTTCTTTTGGATTAAACAAATAAGTATTCATGTTCAATTTTATTCCATCTACTTGATTTTTAGCTATATATCTATTTTACAATTTTAGTATTTGCTCTAGGGATTAAGACATGCATCCTAAATTTATCATAGTCTACCCTAAACATTATGCCTCTTCATGTATAATGTAAGAAACTCACAACAGCACAGTTTCCTGTACCCTACTCCCATCCTTTGTGAAATTACTGTCATACATTTTACTTCAAATATATTATAAAAACTGTATCTACTATTGTTTTTGACTTAAGGAGAAATTAATATTCTTTAAACAAAAATAAAGAAATTATGAAATTTTTTTTTTCATAATTTTTGCCCACATATTTACCATTTCTGGCCCTCTTTATTTTTTCCTGTAGATCTGAATTACTATCTGGTATGATTTTCTTTCAGCCTGAAAAACTTTCTATAACATTTCTTGAAGTGCGGGTCTAGTGGTGACAAATTCCTTCAGCTTTAGTTCATTTGAAAATGTTTCTATTTTACCTTCATGTCAAAGGATATTTGCAGTTGATACGAAATTCTAGATTGACAATTTTTTGGTTTTTCCAGCACTTTTAGGATGGCATTCATTGATTTCTGGCTTGCATTGTTTCTGATGAGAAGTCACTGATAACTTTTTAATCACCGTTTGCCTATAGGCAATGTCTTTTTTCCTCTATTTTTTAGATTTTTCTTTGGTTTTCATAATGATGTGTCAAGGTGCTGATTTTCTTTGTGTTTATCTTACTTGGAACTTGTTGAGCTTCTTGCATCTATGGGTTTATATGTTTCAAATTTGGAAATTTGGGGGTCATTATTTCCTCTGATATTTTGCTGGCCCAATCTATGTCCCCTCTCCTTCTATACCTGCAACCATACAATTGTCAGGCTGTACAATATTGTCCTAGAGGATATTAGGACTTTGTTCATTTTTCCTTTTTCATCTATTTTCTATCTGTGCTTTGTTTTGGATGGTTTAGATTGATCTATATTCAAGTCCACTCATACTTTTCTTCAACAGAATGTAATCTCCTGCAAAATCCATCTGGTGAATTTTTCATTTCCGATGTTAATTCCTATCAACTTTTTAATCCTAGTTATGAGTCACATTTTCCTGCCTTTTCACAAGTATAATACTTGTATGTTAGACATTGTGGATGCTTTGTTATTGAGAATCTGGATTATGCTGTCTTACTTTATAGAGAGTGTTGTTCTGTCGGGCAATTAATTTATAGGTGGATCAAGCTGATAACCAGAGACACTTGGTTTGGGGCTTTGTTATGCGGCTATGTTATACTATGTTGGGGCTATGTTATACTATGTTATAGTAACCCTTTCTTTACAGCTAGAACAGCCCTACTCCTAAGGTATGACTTTTCTGAGGTCACAGCTGAAATCACAGGATGTTCAGCGAGCTCTCCCCACACTGGCTGGTCTGAACAACAACACTTCTGAGCATTTTATAACTTCTGAAACCTCCTTTCAGCTCACAGTCCCACAGTAGCTGTTTTCTGTTAACCCTTGTGGTGCGCACAGCTTCATATCTGACCAAAGGGCTAATAATTTGAAAAGTGTCCCCAGGGAGGATGCAGGGATGAATGTGGAGCTCATCTCATGTATTCTCTTCTCTCAGCTGATTGCCTGAGTCCATCCAGTTTTATAGTTGCTTATAGCAAAAGGTAACTTCATCATGACCAGAACTAGAAGTCCCTAATTATAATGATTTTTGAAATAGCTTTAAAATCTATTTTTTTAATTTTATCCTTAAAATAAACATGCTACATGAAAGGCAAACATATTTCCATAGGACAGATTAGCAATCCAAGACACAAATGTTGAATAACCAGCCTCCAACCCATAAAGATATTTTATCTAATACACAAATACTCATCAAGCACCTACCATGGGCACATGGTAACTCACCAAGTATAAAAATAACTCAAAGACTATAGTTCCAACCTATATTATTCCTACTGAACCATCAATAAAGAACATATATACCAAAAGATGTCTAATGAATGAATAACCAAGAATCATTTAATCTACCAGGAATATGTCTGTATTCTCAAAAATGACTATAATTTACATTTATGACTTATTTTTTCCTGCAAAGATTATTTGCCATTCCTACATAGCTACAGTTTTCAATTCCCTACATATACTTCATTTTTTTCATATTAGTAGGTGCTGTCTAAGTAAGTCACTTCTGTTTAGCTATGTCAAACTTGCTTCGGCTAACTCTTAATTGTATTTCTAATTTTCATCTGGCCAAATCAAATATCATTTGCTGGCACACAGAGAAATTATATAATACAATTTCTAAATACCATCTCGGCAGCATCATACAAAATAATAATGTTATTCCTCTAACCTTCAACAAATCAAAGTGATACATTCATACCTTACACATTTATTATCACCTCTCAAAATAAGCTCTTGACCTGCCATTTAACCAAATATATGCAGAAGTTGGCTATAAGGAAATAGTCAACAAAATTAAGCTACATATATGTTTATAAAATAGTGCTTAAGAACATATTAATATTTATTACCTTGATGTATGACTAATCCCAGTGAAGTAAGTACATCACAACAGAAAGCCAGATACTATAAACATTGAGAATCTGCTCCTATTTTTAAAGTCTGGCCAAAAAAAAAGGAGATTGCTCAAGGTTTTTTGAAGATGGTAGAAGTTAATGCCATCAGCAGCATGACCTTTAAATGGAAATATTACTTTCTCACCCTGTTTATGATTCTTAATATTTTAGGTGGTTGATTTTTTTTGCTGCCGTTGTTCTACATTGTTATTCTGAATCAAGATGACGCCCTTTGTAAAAGGCCCTTACCTGCAGAACATCTTGGATCTTCATCCACACGTCTGCCATATCATACAATTTGATATCTTCCTGCTGCGGCAGTGGAGTCACGACAGTGTCCTGCAGGTATCCCAGGACCACAGAGTGTGCAGTGGCTACAGCATTGAACTTGTCAAACAGTAACTCCAGCAGTTCTAGAAGCAATCTAGAGACAAAAACAAACAAACAAATGAATAACATTTACACACACACACACACACACACACACACACACAGAGAGATGGTTTACACTGGCCTGTAAGAAAAACATCAAACTAAGGCACAGTATGAATAGCTTACTACGATGTAAATAGCACAGACATTAGATTTAAACACATTCGATTTCAAACAGTTGTATGATCTAAGCAACTTTTTAAAACATATCTAAGCCTCAGTTTCCTCTACTATAAAATGGAAATAAGAATTTAAAAACCAATTGTAACATCCCTAATCCAGCAAGAACAGCTCAATAAATACTTATTTCCATTTTAACATATTTCAGTGATTATACTACTACTATTCTGTATTCACATAACCAACTTCTCCAAGGAATTCAGGCAATTTTTCAGACAATAGCTCAGATGTTACACAGAATATGCTATTCCCTAGCAATAAATTGGACACTTTGGTAAGGATATTAATCCTTTTAGTCATGGAAAGCTATGCTTACTATCATTCAAATGTATGGCCTGAGCTGCCGGAAAAGAAATACACACCTGCCAAGCAATCTGACTTTCACCATGGGGAGCAGCTTAGGCATCCACATTATCTCATTTATCATAGCGAGATACGCTGGACACATATTATTACATCAATTTTATATACTCAAGGACACAAAATGAGGTTGCAAGGCAGCTGGGCCTAGAACAAAAGTTTATTTCCATGTCAGTGCATTTAGCCACCTACCTCTCACTACAGTTCTAGAATGTAGATGTATATTTAGAAACAACTCAGAGCTTTATGTCATAGATGCAAAGTAATTCCTCTACCGCTGAGCCCTACAGCTTCACTGATCACTCAAGCCTGGAGTCAGCCTTTCCCCCTCTGAACTTGCATAGTATTTTATCCTGCTTTTAAGGAACTTCAACATGTGGCTCACATATGTGGCTCAATAAATGTGGGTCACATTTATTTATATAGAGATATTTTACCTCCCTTCTCCATTATTAGTCTTTCAGGGTAGGTACCACCTTATATATCTCTGCATACTTAGGAACACTTAGAACAATGATCACCAAATCTGTGCTGAATGAATTTGATGTGTATACCTCGAACAAATACAGAAAACCTCGGAACGTGAGCTTTATTGTATATTGTGTGGCTCTCAGTTCATGGTTCTTAAAAAGACTAATAAACCAACCTGCAAAGTAGAAAAGCAGAAGAGCTTGTCAGCAGTGTCAATTAACAAGATTTTATTACCATAAATAAGAGGTTATAACTACAATCTCATCAAAATGTACAGCATATTATCTATTCCTATGGCTTCTTTATTGCCCAATTATTGTAATTAATGTGCCCATGTGACATCCCATAACTTTCTTACCATAAAACCCTAATATCTATTTGACATTGTAATTTAGATGAGACAAAATCAATAGAATTTATGTAGTACTTCCAGTCTAGAATATACAAACATAATCCACAAATACACTTTGTATTTATAAATAGAAGCCATTCTACATTTTGAATGATGATTCTTTTTAATCTTGTAAAGGTCAATTCATATTTCTACTCACATATACCTTAAATAATTCTTCCTTCTCATTTGTGTTATCAGAGAACTCAAACATCAATAGAGAGAGGTACAAAATATGGAAAGATGTGTCTAAACATAAAGCTGAAATAGCTAATTCAGTGTAGGGAAATGATCTGTATAAAACTGGTATCTGGCATTACACAGATCAGTAATTTAATCAGTAAATACTTGATTAAGTGAAGGTTCTACTTTTCCAATAAATATTTATGTTAAGTATGTAAGATTGTGGTTCCCAATATGAATCCACAGACCATAACCTATTTTTTCAGTGGTGGATGGCAAAATAAGAAAAATACGAATGATACATTGACTTTTCACAAAGGTAAATTTATTTAATTTTACATTCTTTGTATTCTCCTGGTAGGAAAATCTCAGTTATATTCTGTCATGATGGCAGTTATGTTGCCAAATGTCCTTAATGAACAAAATTAAAACTTGATAATTATATATTATACCACAGCATTTTCTGAAATTATATTGATCCATGGCATTCAGAAGCCTGAGGCACACTGGTGTCCAATGTCCCAAAGGCATGAAGTTCTAGGTACGGGATTGTGAACCAGCAACAAAGTTTTAATGGGAAAGAAGTGGCTCCTCTGTTAGGGATACCGTTATCTGGTTATCTCCAGGGCCAATGAGCTCCATGACTGCACACCTTGTCTGTCTGTCAAGAACAACAGCTGCTTAGCAACCAGGAGCCGTGCTCCATTTAGAAAAAAAACCCAGTGGAGAAATGAGGTGTAAGATGAAATTCATAGTATCTATTAACGTCATGGAAATAGCCATCCCTTGATAAAATGCTGACACATGGCCAGCTTCTGCCCTTCTTGGAGGTTCAAGGCCAAGACAGTTCTGTTCCTATAGTGTGGCCATCATAGCCACAAGACAGGCTACACAGGGAAGAGAGAAAGGAGGTGTAATAGTAGCTAGGAAGAGACCAGAAGTGGAGAGACTCTACTTGTAGCTATATCTACTTTGAGACCTCTACCTATTTCAAAGAAAAAGAAGTTCTGTTACCTTACCAAAGCAAAATCATGCCATATTATTAATAAAACCTGCAGTTATAACATCAAAATTAAAAACATTACTTCAAATGATACCAACAAAAAAAAAATGAAAAGGAAATCCACAAAATGGGAAAAAATATTTGCAAATCATAGATCTGATACAAGACTTCTTTCTAGAATACCTAAAGAACTCTTACACTCATGATAAAGAAGGCAATTGAATTTAAAAATGGACAAAGGATTTGAATATACATTGCTCCAAAGAAAATATGAATGGCCAATAAACAAACAAAAAGATGCTCAACATCATTAGCCATCAGAAAAAAACCAAATCATAATAAGTTAGAACTTCAATCCACCAAGATGGCTATAATCAAAAAGATAAACAATAAAAAGTGTTCAGTAAGGATGTAGAGAAATTAGAACTCTCATACAGTGCTGGTGGGAATGCAATGTGGCATAGCCACTTTGGAAAACAGTTTGGCAGCTCCTCAAGACATTAAACATAGAGTTACCATATGGACCTAGTAATTCCATTCCTACCTACCCAAGAGAAATGAAAACACACGTGCACACAAAAATTTATACAAAAATGTTCAAAGCAGCACTCATAAAAGGTAGAAACGATCTACATGTCCATCAGCTGATGAATGGATAAGCAAAATGTGGTATATTCACACGATAGAATATTATTTGGCCATAAAAAGGAATAAAGTATTGATACATGACGCAATAGGAATGAACCTTGAAATTATTATGCTAAGTGGAAAAAGTCACAGAAGACTACAGATTGTATGATTCTATTTATATGAAATATTAAGGATAGGCAAATTTTTAGAGACAGAAAATGCATCAGTGGTTACTTAGGCTGGGGGTGGGTGGGAAATGATTGATAAAGTATGTGGAGTTTGTTTTAGGGAGGACAAAAATGTTCCACAACTAGAAAGTGGTGGTGATTGCAAAACCCTATGAATATACTAAAAACCACTGAATCATATACTTTCAATAGGTAAATTGTACAATGTGTGAATTATATCTCAACATAGGTGTCTTTAAGAAAATAATAAAACAGCATTTGTGGCTCTGAGTAAGGACAGTGACGGCCTAACACCTGTCCAGCAGTGAAGAGGAAATACATGGAACAGCGAACGAGGAAGCTGGTGTCACAAAAGTGACGCATAGTGAAATCTGATTCCTTTAAATTCTTACCACCACGAGGACATTAACTTTTCCCTTTTTGTTCACTTGGTTTTTGTTGTTTGTTTCTGCTTCTTACATAAGCAACATGTAAGAAACAAAAAATTTCCGTTCCTTTCCAGCACGGACACTTTCTACACCTTTAATTATGAAAAATATTTCTCAACTTCTCCAAGTATCCCCATCTGTAAAATTAAAGCATTAATTAATACCTGTTCTAGGAGCCTCACACAGCTGCTAGAAGGATCAAATTAGAAAACAGAACTAGTTGAGCCAAATGGCACAATACTAAAGAGAGGGGAGGGTTCAGAATTCCTGTGTCATCTGGATTTCTCGCTTGAACAACACTGAAGAGGACGATTACCTTTCCAGAGGGAGAGAGAGAGAAAGAATTAAAATTAAGTTAGAAATCCGGAAGGAGAATTGTTGGGTTTAGATCTGCATATGTTAAGTTTAAGGTGTTTGTCCTTAGGTATTTGGCTATGCATGTATGGAGTTTAGAAGAGAAATTGATACTGGAAATTTAAAAAGTGATAAATGTTTGAGAGGACGAAAACACTCAGAGATCATACGCAGAATAAGAAAAGCAAGCAAGGTCCGGAGCCCACACTCCAGGAAATAAAAGACGGTGAGAAAGTATCTAGAGAGGAAGAAAGAAGCCAAGGAAGATTTTAGAAGACAAAAGGATAAGAGAATATCAACAGAGTCAAAGGCTACACACAGGTCAAGTAAGGTAAAGAGAGAGAAATTTACACCGCGCTGGCCACCAGTGAGTTTGGCAAAAAGGGTTTCCGTGGAGCATGAAGGGAACTCAGCAGTGGGATGACCAGTGAATGGCTGATAAGCAAAAAGAGGCCAAAGTCAATCACACACTTTACAAAGGCACACTGTTCCTCGCCAGCGTGTACGCTCCTTGGAAGAGAAAAGGAAAAAGGAAGAAGATTCTTGCCTGATGCATCAAAGAATAAAAGAGACTGGGGATCACTCAAATAAACAGGATGTAAATCTGCACTAGTCTGGCCCAATTTAATGCTGCCAGAAATAAACTGAAATATGTTAATATTCCTTTACACTCTCCAACTAACTGCCCACACGACGAGAGATTGAAAAGCGTTTGCCTTTAGCTGCAGACACATTCAGGATGACCTAAACACACAGAGCCCCATTAAAATCATTCCCAATCCCACTCTCACCACAAAATAGTTAATGAAAGTAGAAATAAAACATTATGTTGCAGTTAGCTCAGTTGCTTACTTACAATTAGGATCAAGATTTTCACCACTGATCTAACAGACAAAAGAATAGGCAAAATCATTAAATTACTTGATCATTCCCTAAACTGAACTGAATTATTAAATAGTAAAAGCCCAAGAACCTTAGAGATTTGAATTTCAATTAATTGTAATTTCTGTCCTTCAGAAAAAAATACAGGCACGTGCCCCTCTCACAGGTTATTTCTAAAGTCACAAAATAATAAGCAATGATACATAATACAGCATCACAGCTGAAAGAAACTCTTAGTCCTGGGATAGCAATGCTGTATAAATGCCACTGTAAAGCACTGGCGTTAGAAAGCTAGACTTCAATACCAGCTCTCTGCTAAACAGACATGAGACTTTCAATACATCATGGGAATTCTCCACATCTCAGGTTCCTCAGTCACAATCTCCTAATCATAAATTGAGTGTGAGGATTAATGTATGGGAATGTACACTTAAAAAAAAAAAGCAAACCAGAAGTTACAATGAATTGACTTCTGTACCTTTAACAGTTAATGTCTAGAGAGAACAAAAGGGAGATGAGAGATATTCCAGATGTTCTCAAGGCCTAGCTGCATCTGTCCTTCATACAGTTTGGTTAGTAAACCCTGCTTGTATTCTATAAGATACATATGATCATTCTAACAAAAACCCCTTCTTTGATTAAGTTAGTTCAATTTGTCTTTCTATCATTTACGACCAAAAGAGGCCCAATTCACAGAATAAGAGCTGATGCCCTCATTCTTCTGTGATTCTGTAGTCCCTCGAAACAAACTATTACAATGAACTGAGAGAAGCCACAAAATAACAATATGCATAGCCTCCTGGGCCAGAAAGTGAGGGCAGAATTCCTATTTTATCCTTCTTTGTAAAACACATCTCCGTCAACACCTGGCCCAATGTCCAGAATGGAGAAAACACTCACACTCCGTCAAATTTTGCAGGCAACTGAGTTCATAAGCAAAAGAACGAACAATGTAGGGTGGCAGTATTAGGAGAAGTCTAGGATTAAAGACGCTGACCTGGGGTCCTTCCTCCACATGGAGCACACAGCTAAAGCCGTCATAATGGAGGAGAACCCTAAGAAAGTAAGGCTAAAAAAAAATTAGCCAGGCGTGGTGGCATGCACCTGTAGCCCTAGCTACTCAGGAGGATCACTTGAGCCCAGGAGTTTGAGGCCGCAGTCGTAAGCTAGATCACGTCACTGCACTCCAGCCTGGGCAACAGAGAGAGATGTTGTCTTTAAAAAAAATAATAATAACACTGCAATAGAATCCATTTTATGTAAAAAATAAAAAACCCAGAAAAGTGTCAAGATGAATAAAGTATTCTTTAAACACACATCCAATTACCTGGCAGGTTCTAAAAACAGTCTTCTTATAGATGTAAGTAAAATGTTACTTATTCCCCTGGATTTTCTACTAACTGCCTATCGACAGCAATCCCTATGTATCTCATCTTCAAGTGCCACTACGGGAAAAAGGCAGAGGGCTAAGAAACAGCAAATGTTAAGGAACAGTCACAGTTGCACAAGCCAAGAAATATCTATGGTGTAAAGCTACATCATCAAGCTGTGAAAAATGTTCAATATTTAAGGTGAGATAAGACTATCTGAATCTAAATTTAACATCCAGGGAACCTTGAATTAGTCATTTGGCTGGAAAACCTGAGTTTGCAGCCAAGAAGCTGCCTTACTTGGTCACGAAGCAAAGATACACACAAGGTAGAAGTCAGTTGTGTTCTACTACTTACCTGCTGAGACCTTAGTATCAGGGTTCTATGTTTTCCCACTGACAGACAAAGGCAATAATCACAGAATGGTTATTTGCCTACCACTATGCTCAAAAAGGTAAGAAAGTAGTGAACTCAGAGTTTAGATTTTATATGAAAAATTAAAAGAAACTGATCATCTATTATACCAAAATGGTCTTAGTTTTATCTGGCTACATCTCACACATTTTCTTAAGCTCAGCTGAGCTAGTATTTTTCATTTCAAATAGGACAAAGATCCCATTTAATCTTCAAGGTTATCTAATACCTACTTTTAAGGAAGAGAGATAAGTTTTACCACTTATTAATAACCGTCTTCATGTAAAAAGAAGTTACTATTTGAAGAGTGCTGACTAATTCTCCATCTGCACTATGAAAAGAACAGGAAAAAATTATTAGTAATATAGAAGGAAACACAGTAAAAATAACAAGAATACTGATCTGGGTCCTGACTCTAGTCCCTTCCTTCCTTCCTCTGTCACTTCCCTCCTTGTCAAGTCAGGTCTCTGAATTCTAAAGAGATGACCTCAAACCTCTCATTCTGATGTATGGTAAATCAGTGGCTAAAATTACAAAATAAACCCAGGCCCTCTTTCTTTCAATTGAAGTACCAGTATCATTCTTTCAAAAGCCTGTCCCTCATTCCAAAAGTAGTATTTCATCATAGGCGAACATTGAAAAAATTATCCATAAATCCACTTTCCAGAATTAACGAAAGTTAAGATTTTAGGTGCATATTCTTAGCACTTTGTTGTCTATTATTCTTAGTACAAGAATGTACAAGGTCTCTAGAGGAATTGTGTAGCTAACTAAATTTGACTCTCCAGTGAGCTAATTAGCATCCATTTATTCTGTGGCTGCTCAGTCCACCTCTTAACAGGTCCAGCTATCTCCGAGAGGCCTGCCATGGCTCACTTAGGGGGGTATGGGCAGGAAAATGGAAATGTCAGTACAAAGATTGCCCTTCTGAGGAAAAAGAAACTCAGGCCCAGAAAATGAGTTAGGAACATTATCTTTACATAAGCCAGAAAGCAAACTTACATGGTGGAAAAAGACCTCTTTCTAATCTTAATTCTACCACCAACGAACTGTCAAATTATTTATTTCGGCTTTTACATTTCTCTGGCTAAATCTAGGATTAACAATAATGCCCCTGCCTGTGATAAGGAGAGTGGTGAGGCCCACTCAGGTGAGATACCAGATGGCAGACTGCTTTGCAAAGCATGAATGTTATAAAACTGCAACACTCTATGATGTTTGTGATGTTAAGAAGAGCGTTCTCAAACTTTAGCATGCATAAGAATCATCTAAAGCATAGAGAACTGTGGGACTGCTCCTAAAGGATCCAATGTAATCACCCCCTCCATGGGACAATTTGCATTTCTCTCAAGTGACATTGGTGCTGTGGATCCTTGGACCCACTGTGAGTAGTGCTGAAACTTAAAAAAAAAAAAAAAAAAAATCACTTGCTCTTATTAAAAATTTATCTTCTTTGCACCTTTTTCTTATTTATTCACTCATTAAAATTCTTGGGTATTTGATATGTACCCAGCCCTAAATCAGGCTGCAAATGCAAAGTTAATCCCCATCCTGTGAACTCTCAGATCAATCCGATTAGAGACCATAACAAGGGATGGGCTAGGAGCTAGAGAAGCTCAGATAATAGAAACACAGCCCGAGATACAACTGAAGGGGCTTTAATCACATATGACACCACCCCTGCACATCACCAACGGCAGAGTTTCATTTGACACAAGTTTTTTTGTTAGTT
This sequence comes from Eulemur rufifrons, assembly GCF_041146395.1. NCBI lineage: Eukaryota > Metazoa > Chordata > Mammalia > Primates > Lemuridae > Eulemur > Eulemur rufifrons. The sequence goes on along the minus strand of NC_091011.1, from coordinate 83,077,264 downwards.
TTGCAATGGAAAGATCCAGTGTCAGTTTGAACTTGGAGTACCTTTTGTATTAAAACACTAACGAGTGCACAAAAATACAAGACCTAAGGCAGCTCCCACTATCTGCCAGATAGAGAAATAGCCTTGATACAGCATGATGCCTGACATCTAAATGCACTTATAACAACTCATGAAATACATGTTGTCTATTATTCCTTTAACTGGTCAGATCTCTAATTTGAACCTGCTGTAGTATATAAAACAAGAGAAATCAAAAACAGATTTTTTTTTTTTACTTTGCCAAATACAAAGCAAAGATTTAAGCAGTGGTAATACTGAGTAAGCTCTCTAGCCTTTTCACCCAAGATACCGTTTTCTAAAGACTATAATCAAAGGACAATATAAATTCAGAAAGACAGCTCTCCAAGTTCATGTTTACAAAAGTACTATAAACATTATTGACATTACTAATTCACCTTATACACTATGGAGCTATTATCAATTAATTTATTTAAGTCCTACTAGAAAGTATATAGACTTGGGACCTTCCATGGTAATGAGTTGTATATTTTAGTTAACAATTGGAGTAATAAGTCCCATATGTAAAAGAATTAATTCCTTTCATTTGCTCTAAAAATATTTCAGTAAAGCTGCAGGGGATATATCCTAGTTGAAGAATAGTGGAATTTCTTCTATATGTCCCTGGTTCATCCTATTCATCCCCTTCAATATTTAATAGTTGGGTATATTTAAAGCGTGTTCTCACTGATACGTGTAATCAAAAGTAGAGATTTAATCAAATGGAATCATAATCACTGAAGTTAAATTTACTTGCTTCCCGCTTGCTTTGATTCGCATTAACTACTCATCTAAATTACATCGAGGTCCTTCCTGATTCCAAGCATGTCCAGGTGCTACATGCAGCGCTTGGGAATGGCTACAAGAAACCACAAGGACAAATGCTTGACCTTGCTTCAAAGCTGCTCTTAAATGACTTTTCTGTAAGATAAAATGACCAATTCTACCAAGTCCCGCATTTCAGATACTTAGAGGAGTAACTAATACAGAAAGAAGAGATGCAAAGGAAATGCTACTTAAGTGAAAAAGAAACACATGCCTGACCCTAGCCACAGGTATAAAAGAAATCATGAGCACTATTTCAATTATTTCTCTTTCCATAAACACTGTACTTGTACTATAAAACTAACCTTGGGACCTGAGCCTTTAGACTTTCTAACAGATAAAAACCACTTTATAACAATGCTCTATTATATCAGTATGTCCTCATACTGAGTTCTGGACTCCACGTTTTAAAAATATATTAAAAGTGTATTTTTTCAAATTTTGGAGCAATAATTCAATATATTTCTAAAAACCTACAGCCTTCATAGACTGAGAAGGCAGTGGGGGCGTGGGGCAGAGTTTTAGGAAATGAGGTAAATATCAACCTTGAAAAGAACCATGACTATAAAGTATATGATTCAGTGTTAGAATTGTTCAGCAGTCATGCAGCTAACACTGACAATCAATTACATGATGGATAGCATAAGTGGCAGAAACAAAAGGGGTATACAATCCCTTAAAATACAGTGTAAAAACTGTCAGAGCTATTTAAAAGTAGTGTGGCCACCCCTTCAGAGTCCAAAGGTATCAAAGATATAAATATTAAGAATGAGACTATATAAAGACTAGAGAAGTCTGGAAATTTTATTTATAATCTAAGAGTGGGGAAGATCTAAGTTTGACACAAAACCCAGAAGCTATGCAAGAAAACATTGATAAATACAGCCTCATAAAAATTAAACAAATGTCTGCATGCCCAGAAACATCACAAAATCAAAAGAAGGAGAAACTGGAGTGGGGGAGGCGGGTTGCAATATAAATCCCAAAGAACTAATTTCCTAAATATATAAAGAGTTACTGCAAATCAATTAAAAGGCAGACATACTAGGAAAATACAGTTCATTGAAAAGGAAATAAACATTATTTGAACATTGTACTATTGGAAATTTCAAACATTAAAAAAGTGAAGATAATGGGATAATGAACTACCTTGTACCCATCACACTTCCTTAGTAAGCATCATTTCATGGTTTATTATAGCTGTATCTTCACCCACTCTCAAGCCAAATTATTTTGAAGCAATATATCCAGATATAACACAGATATCATGACAACAAATTACTTTTATACAAATGGAAAGGAGTTTAACCTCACTCATAAGAAGAAAAATGCAAACCGAAACCACCTTGGAAACATCATTTTTCACCTCTCAGACTGGCAAAGATAAAAGGATTTGATAATACAATCTGTTGGCAAGGGAATATAGGAACTCTCAAACATTATCCATGACATGAAAAATTAGTATCATCTCTAAGAAAAGCACACTTGGCAATAATCAAAATTTAATCAACCACAGAGGTCAGCACATACTGTGAAAATGGCTTATCAATCTGGCTGCTTTCCTTCTCACACCTTACGTGTCAATGTCACGCTAACTGACCAACTGGAAGGACAACTTGTAGGTGCTACCAAATGAACCAAGCTTGACAACTACAACTAGTATAAAGCAACACTAAAAGCTGCCCCACTTTATTATTTTTTTTTAAAAAAGCTACCTCCTAAACCCATCTACCCAAACTAGATAAGGTACCCACCCATGGTTATGTGCTTTCATGGCACACTCTGCTTATCCTCTACAGCAATCACCACAGTCTGGAATAACACAGTTACATGAGGGTTCTCTAATCAATGCCTTTCTTCTCCTTTAAATTCCATGAGGACAGAGACGATGTCTGATTTGTTGAGCATTTTAGCCCAATGTGTGGTCCATGGCAGATACTCAATACATGTAGAATTCATTCTTGCATTCAACAAAAATTTAGTATGGGTCAGGTGGGCACTGTGCTAGATTCTGGATTTACGGTGCTGAACAAGGCATGCTAGTTCTCTCTTTTCTTCCATTCTAGGGGCAGTCAATAAATAACCAAACACACACAGATATACACATGTATCATAAAAAGAGACTTAATGCATAATGTCCACTTGGCCTAAAAACAGGTATTACATTTTTTTCATACTAAAATTTAGTTTTGTGAACACTCATAGCCCCAACAGGCATTTGCATTTCTAATGATTTCTTTTGATTAAAATAACTTGAATAATTTAAATTTTAAAATAATTTATTTTTCACTATAATTTAATATACGTTGTAAAATGAGGGGGAAAAAAACAAAACCTACAGCCATACTACCCAAACACAACTACTTTCAGTATTAAAGTATATTTCTTTCCCGTGTTTTCCATTAATTTTTTCAATATCACAGCAAGCACAAACCATGTAAGGTTCTCTGCTTTTCATATCTGACATTTAATCTTCCTTCTTCACAATGGAGGTCAATGAACATCTCAAAATGGTCTCCTAAAAGGAAGAACGGCCTCCCTGGCGGCCATGGCTCCAACTCACGCAATCCTTTCTGCCCCCTTTAAGACCAAGTGTTCTACCAAAGTGGAGCAGGCCTCCAGCAGGCCTCCTGCAATTAATTTTTGCCTTCACATTTAAACAGGCTCATTTTCAAATAGATGGAGTAGTTGCCTCACATATGCCAATCATTCCCTTTTTCCACATTCTTCTCTCTTCCATATTCTTGAAAAGATACTGCATCTTTGAGAAGAATGTTTTTTCTTCCATCTCTTCCTTGTGCTTTTCCTATTTGTTAAATATTACAGAACTTCTTCCAGCTTCTTTGAAATAAAAATAACATGAAAATACTCATGAGCTAGATTTTGGGAAAGAATCAACAATTAGGCAGCAGGAGTTGAAGAAATTGGTTCTGAAAAGCAGAGGCTGCAGGCCACATTCACCATCTGAAGCTGAAGACACTGCCTGTCTTTTCTGGGGAAATAATGGGTAGCAGGTGGTTCTGGTAAATTAGCAAGTCACATGTTGCCCTAATGTTTATCAAGTTGGCAATAATGGAAGCTGAATATTTTCCTTTAGTAGAAAGTGGAGGTTTAAAGACACCAATAGATTATGAATTAATAGAAAAGACAAAATATTTCTCCTATAAATAGACAACAGCTAGTTTGGGAGATCAAAAACAAAATAAAATAAAATAATAAGTAGGTCATCAAAGTGATTTTTAAAAACTGGGTGGGAACGTACTCTGGCTCTGTAGGAATTGAAAGCAAGACAGAATTCACTAGCCTGGTTCCTTCTACATTTCTAGCAAAACAGCACACAACATTAATTCCCTTTACATAAAGACAAATGAAAATAGGCCTGCAATGCATCACAACCAGAATATATTTAATACAATGATGCTGAATAATGAAACTTTTAGGGAAAGTTACAGTACTAGTATCTTGTCTTCAAATAGCCAATTCTTGGGCAGGTGAGGGAGGAAGTATTCAACATGCATGCTGGGGGGGGAAGACTCATGGTTCCTTTTGCCTATGCTCCAACTTTCTTTAAGAAAAACAACAAATTCTTATATCTTTAGTCATAAGGTTCCTTGGATGGTAAATAATAATAATAATGCCAAGTATTGTGATTTCACTTCTCTCTGAAATATTATGCCACTAACACCTTCCTAAGTAAAGTTCAAAGCACCCGTAGCACCACACAAGCTTCAAGGGATAATTTGACAATATCTTTTATAAAATTTCAATCATCTAGCAGCAACAATGCTCATCATTTTTTAATGACTGTGATTAATTCAAGGGAATTAATTCTTGAGGAGTTTTAAAACATTTGATAGCACACAACAAAACATTTGATAGCTTAAAATTATCAGTCATTTCGAACCCCACCCTTTTGAAATAATTTTTCAGGAATTTAATCTTTGATCTTCTAACAAAGTGCTTTATCCCAATTATTTGCTTTCTCTGTCCTATTTTATTTCATACTAAAGGGTGGGGGCCCCAAATTTTGGATTTGTATGTTTTATAAAATGGTTCATGTCTGTAACATTGGTTTCATGTCTGTAACATTTTATAAAACATACATATATATTTGTATGTTTTATAAAATGTTACAGACATGAAACCAAGGCAGACAGCTTGCTCACTTATTAGTGTCCAATATATCCTGCCTACAAAAGCTTTTTAAAACACTGGGAAAAAAAAAAAACTTAAAGGGAAAAAAACCCTGCTGCTGACTCATTCCTCATAGAGAAACATTTAGCATTTCCTGGGGCAGTGTGTTGAACTTCTACTTCTAGTGCTATAATTTCCACTCACGAATTCTGGAAGGGGCTTAGGCAATGGAAAAGGAAGAGGTCAAAATCCTATGAAAGACACAGTGCTTTTAAGGGTATTGTAATGAGATCTGCAGAAAAGTTATTGATCTGTGCCCTTTTGGTTTATTTCCAATATATACTATAGTAATGTTATTTCCCTATGAAAGTTCAGGGTATTCATCTGGGGATTTGCAGCAACAAGGCAAATAGCAAACCAGAATTCTAGAGTATTTATTAGTAAGGAGTCAAAAGGTCTTCAGAGAAATCCAGGCACGAGGCAGAGAAAGAAGAAAAGCAAAGTTCAAAGACTCATTCCTCAGCTTCTCGGGATCATGATGTCAGCAATCAAAGAACAGGAAAGTTCAGGAAGATACCAATAATAAATAAACATGTGTATTCACACACATGCATACATGCATGTACATATGCATGCATGTCTGTATATAATAGTACTTACTGATGCTACTCTACTAAGCACCGCAACCTGATAACCTCATGTAAAGCAAGCAACCCTGTAAGACAGGTATTATTCCTACAGACTACAAAACAGGGATACAAAGTGAGGTCTGCTCTCTAAAACCCATCACACGTTCAACTCTGAAACGTTCTGTGGCGAGAGAGGGATAGATGACAGTTTCTTTCACCAACGATAGTACTTTGGAATGAAGTTTACAAGGAAAGTAATTTTTGAAGAGTTTTAAAGTATAATTAAAATCAATGTTATTTAGATATACAAAAGAATACAGAAATGTATTAATAAAGAGACTATATTAATTTTTCCAAAGTATTCAAAGTAAGTCTGGGGAAGCCTATACTAAATGAGCTATTATTATTTCTCCTTAAATCTGTTTATCCTCTTTTAAAAAAATGTTAAAGCCCTAAGTACAAACAGAATTTCTTTAACAACGCACCTATAAGATTGTGACCCTTTCTATGCACTGTCTGTCACCTCCCAGAAGCTCATGGCATTTGAGCAAATGAGGTGACATGTTCTACCTTGCCCTCTGTTCTCATATGAAACTGTAGTTTCCACTGGCCTTTTCCTTGTATGCCAAATTCCTGCCTTTGTACATGTCTGATGTATGTGGGTATTTGGGGGGTAGAAGCAGAGCAGAAAGAGGAAGGAAGAGAGACCCTTTTATGGTGAATCTTTGATTTTCCAGGAAAGCCCCAATTTCAAATATCTTCTTCCACTGTCAGACAACATTAGTCTATTATGCCCTTAAATCTTGTTTGGCAAACATGATCTCCCAGTGTATGGTAACACAGTTAGGATCTGAACAATTTCAGTATTCTCTTTATGAAATAATAATTATGAAATTCAAATCCTATTTGTTGTTTTAAATAAATATAGGGATTCCTGAGACTGATTTGCCTGTTGGCAAATATCACAACGCATTAAAGAAGAAAGCGTGCGACCAAAGAAATATCATAAGCTTTAGAATCAAATGGACTTCTGTTCAACTTCAAGATCAGGCACTTGTTCTATGGGCTTCAGCTAATATTTAATCTCTGAGCGCCAGTTCTCCTAACTATAACATGTAGATACTAATAACTAGCTCATTGAGTTGTCATGAAAATTAAATAATAGACATAAATAGCCTTGAACACTGCTTAGTACTCAATACATGTTCAATAACTGCTATATTCTTTCATTCAATTTATTTATTCAATGTATTTGTATATCAGCAATCTTTATAAGCATGTCCAAATTTTTCATTCAATGCATTTGAATATGAAAACAGACTTTAAAATTTCTCAATAACATCAAAAACCAGAGAGCTGAATTATGCCTAGTCAAGCTGTGTTTACCAATCTGAGTTCGTATGGGCTGCAGTATCCCAAGTTCAAGGAAATAACATCAACAGAAGATAAGTTACTCATGTCCCACTCTAGAAAATGTACAATAAATAGGGTTATCAAAAAACACAGCTGCATTCCCACCGACCTTGGTTGGTTCTCCACAGTGAGGTTCTCTCCTCTCTGGTAGCCACTGTCTGCCACCTGGGTTGTAGACCTCTTCACAATTTGCTTCAGCTCCTGCTCCAAGCGCTCTTTGATCGCCTTTACTGTCTCTGGGATCTTCTTCAGTTTGGCCAGCCCCTTGATAAGGATACCCATAAAGAGGGTGCTGTTCTCCTCTGGATCCAATTCTAAATCCTCCTTGACGTCCTGCAGGTTTATCTCCCTCACTGCAAAATAAAATAATAACAACAGACACAGCTTTCATTATAAAATTTAAAAACAGCAGTCTAATAAATGGGATCACTGCTTTGATTATTCCCTTAAAGGAATCAAAGAAGATTTTTCCATAAAGTCATTTTTACATAGTAACTATCCAAGAGTCAAAAAATAACATTTATATTCTTCAAATCATACCCATCCGTTAGTAATAAGAGGTAGAAGCAATTAAAAATTAGCAAGTAAATATCCATGGGAAGTTTTCCATAGACTACTTCTGCCATGAGTCTGCTGGTTCATGACATTTTTAAAGCATTCACTGTTTATAAAATGCCATATGTGCTGCCGCGGGAGAATTCTAAAGAGCCAGTTCTTAGCCTCAAGTTCCTATTTATTCATTAGAAGTGATAAGCAGCTGGAGAAAAAGACATTACAAACACACGTAGGGAGAAAAAAGGTAAATAAGTTAAAATTATAACCAATTTAAAAAGAGAATGAAAAATAAAGGAAAAAACAATATGCACAAGAAAGACAAGACTTTGAAGGAAAATAATAAAGAGATATTTCATAAATACAAAAGAATAACCTCTTATTTTACTTTAAGCATGTGTCTGCTATAACAACATTATCTATCTGAGATAGATCCTGCTAATAATCCATGGAAGTTTTCTGAGAAGTAATGTTATATGTCAAAAACCTCTGTAGATCTTTAGACTACAGCTTTCATCCACACCATTTTGAAATGGAAGAAATAGCCTAAGACAGTGGTCCTTAACCCCTGTGGGGTGTTAGGGAGAGGGAGGGACTGGTGATCTTGAGGTCTTTGTTATCTACTGAAAGCCATAGTCTTTCCCTTCGAATAATGCATACATATACAAAATTTCACATATTAATTCAGGGGGTTCACAACTGCCAAAAGGACAGCAGGTTACAAAGCTCTGGCACAAAATAATACTCTCATCTTACAAATGGCTGGATTGAGACATACAAAAGCAAAAGTGAGTACAAGCCTGAAGATGGAGCCTAATAGTCAAAAGTCTTCCCCATTCTCCCCTGTCCTCCAACCCTCAAAGCAAATAGAAGGTTTTTAAATTTGCGATATCCTGAAAGAATGAGTGTATTCTTCGTTAGTAGATTTAAGCTCAGCAAGCCATTCTAAGTTGTTCACCATTAAAATGCTATTAAAATCTACTTAGGGAAGAATAAAAATATCCCAGTATATGGAGTGAATTCTTATAACTGCTACATAAAGTCTCTAAAATCTCTATTTCAGATGACATGGAATCCTCTGTGGGCTATCCTCCTCAGTTTCTTTTTAGGGCTCTCCCAACTTATAAAATGCACTTAAGTAGGATTCCGGGAAGATGGTAGAATAGGAAGTACCAGGCATTTCTCTCCCCACCTAGACAACAATTGAATTGGCAGCACCTGTCTGAGGTAACTATTTTAGAACTCTGGAATCAATTAGAAGCTTGCAACTTTCACAGGAAGGCTTGGACGGTAAAATGCGATACTGTTGGTCAATTACAGCTCTTAGCACAGAAGCAGCTACCCATCCACACTCCAAGCTCCATGACAGGCATTCTACAGGTACAGGGAGGAGCAGCTTGCACCTAGATGGCGAGAGAGAGAGTGGGCAAAAAGGATCCTGCCCTCTAAAAATCAGGATCCATGCTCCAATAGCTGATTGCCTCCCCTAATCACAGAGGTACAAAGAGGTGGGTGGCCACTGTTATTGCTCCTCCTCCAAATTTTCAAGCCCCTCCCCTCTTGTGGAAGTGATTTTGTGACTTCCAGGGAATTTAAAGGGTCAGCACTCTTCCCCCTACCCTTTCATTTTTCTCTTTCTCCCTTCTTGGGAGCCAGACATTAAAGACTAGGACATTCAAAAACAATGTGTGTACAGGAAAAATTAGAAAGTGATTGCAGATGACCAGGTAAAGGCACAGGCTTAGAAAAGACCTGAGAAGACCTTAAATTAACACCAAGGCTGACCCTTAGGACGGAGACTACTTACAACGATCAAAAAAAAAAAAAACACACAAAAACAAAAAGAAAGTGATATATACATACAATGGAATATTATTTAGCTTTAAAAAAGAAGGAAATTCTGACCTACACTAAAACATGGATGAACCTTGAGGACACTATGCGAAATGAAATAAGCTAATTACAAAAAAGACAAATACTGTACGATTCCACTTATGTGAGGAACCTAGAGTAGTCAGATTCATAGAGACAGAAAACAGAATGTTGGTTGCCAGGGCCTGATGGGGAAGAGGGAATGGGGACTTATCATTTAATGGGTACAGAGTTTCAGTTTTACAAGAGGAAAAATGTTACGGGGATGGATGGTGATAATGGTTGCACAACACCATGGATGTATGTAATACCACTGAACTGTATATTTAGAAGTGGTTAAAATGGTAAGTGTTACGTCATATATATTTTACCACAATAAACAATACACTTAAATATGAGCCAAAGGCATTTTAATTACATACGTAATATACTTACTCACACAAGTTTGTGCTTAGCTGAATAAGTCCTCTACATATTTATCCATGATGTCAGTATTACTAGACTCAAGAAACCCCTGAAATCCATGAGGAGAGACAAGCACATAATGACCAGATTCATGTGGTTTTCCTTGCAATGGGAGGGCATTGGATGATAGGGTATTTAACAAATACACTTTTCTAATACTAATAAAATTGGGAGTAAAACCAAGAAGTCCTAGCCTCTAATGATGACATGACAATTCTGAGGCCAATCATAAACAGTCACCAGTATTTCCAAATGTAACGCTCAAAAATAGACACTTCAGTGCCTGGTTTTGTTTTGTACATAAAGAAGCCAGACACCTGAGGCCACAGAAGTAGTCCATCCAGCATAACCCATCCACAGCGAGGGGGGGAAGTACTTAGCAGCCGAGGCGGCTTCTAAATGCAGCATGTCAGAAGGCGGAAATAAGCAAAACTATAAGCAGAGCTTCAGCCAGGAAAAAATGTAATAGGAATTTCGCTGAGACAAAATGCTCTTCACAAAAGAGCACGTGAGTCACAAACATGACACATACAATGGGCCACCCAAACATCACAGCCACCTGTCCCAAGAGTGATTGGTGCTGAGGTAAATGTAGTTTAAATCAGCACGGCCTGAGATCAGTGGCATATAGCCTCTTATATACACACTAATATGACATATAGCCCATTAAAAAAAACAACAACAACAAATAAGCAAGGTATGTGTAATAAAATGCCACAGCTCCAAATGGCACATTTGGTTAGAACCTTATCTCTCTGTTTGTCTCCCGAAATCTCCTAGAGCATAAACATTGAACAGATCCAATATTAATTAATTTATATTATCTATTTCACTTACATCAGCTGAAAATTAAAAGGCAATTTAAAAGGATAATATAATCAACCATGACTAGTCTAATAATCACAAAAGCCCTGTGAGGTCAGATAGAATTATTGGTGCTTTATGGAAAAAGCCCTGTACAAAAATAATTTAACTGAAATTCAGTAAGATCTCACAGCACAATTAGAACAAAATGTACAGACCTTCAAGCTATAAAATGTACCCAATATGTAGGTTTTAGAACACTTTAAAACTGGAAATACTTTACTTCCTTTCCCAATTCCCTTATTTTTGATGTTTCTGTTGTGAGGATCTTAATAAGTGAAGATTTCTCCAACATGGTTTTAAAGACTTTTACTGACTGATGGGAGTGTACTAAATATTAAAAGATTTTAATGCCCTTTAACCAATTATTTCTACTAAAATCCTATTGGGCCCATTGTCTCTAATTATACACACACACAGCTTTAAGTATATATAGATATGGATATATAGGTGTGTATGTCTAAGTGGATATAAATCGTGCCCATGGTTGAGGCTAAGCAAGACTCATAAAAGGAGGGTTTAAGAATCTGGTTGAAAGATTTACATAGATGGTGTGTGAGGCCCTTTCAAGCTCTACAATTCCATGATTCCAGTAAATATAGTTTAAATCTATACATCTCTGGTTACATGGCCTATAGCTATTTAAAGGTATACCTATTTATAGATGGCCTGTTTAAAAAAAAAGATAAACAAGTTGAATAATCCATTTATACAGCCAAATATTTTGTTTAAAAAACTATTTTGTCTCCCAGTGAGTACAGAAAACAATCTAGACCACCAGTCCACAGCTGTTTTCTTTCCTCAGTACGTTTGGTAGGACAAGAACAGTAACATATGCCGTACCTATATACATGTCACCAAACTGCAGAAGACAACAATATTATGTCATTTATATTTATACATGTTAGTTAAGATATAAGACAATAGTAGTGTTTACTATAGAAACTCCTAGTAGATGTCATTCCTTATACAATGCATGATATATAAATTATGCACAATTCATATATATGATTTCGACCTATGTAACTGAAGTTACATGTTATATTCAACAGTATTATCCCTATATAACATGAGAACTGTCTGCCACTTTGAACAGAATATAAAAAGGAGCCTTCAAAAACATTATCACGCCTAATTAGACAACTATAGTAACAAACAAATTACTTATCTACAATGCTGCCCCACAGATGAGAACCTGGCCTCAGAACACTGAAAAAATTCTCAAGTCAAAAATAATAAGGAAGTTACCATTTAAAACAATTTGTATGCTTCTGGTCAAAATGGCACTGTAAATTCACACTCTTGAGATATCCCATCTGCTCAAAACATAATTATATATAAAGTATAAATTAAGAAAATAAAAAGGAATCGTCTGGCTCACAGACGATATTTCTGTGGACAAGAAATGCATACAATGAGTGGAGCCAGAGTATGAATCCAGTGAGCTCTGGGTGGAGAAGGAGGCAGAGGCAGCTGGATTTGGCCCATGTGGGGTAACATGCTCCACTGGCCAGGTGAGCATCAAAATCCTCTATCAAGCGCTGCAAGCACAGGACCAAATCAAGGTCCTGCTTAGGCTGGAAGGCTGCTGACCTCACCAAATTCATACCCTTATCCCACATTCATGTCTTGTCTCTGTGCAAGTACTTACTTGGTCAACTATGTATCTTAAATACCATTCCTTTCACCAGTGAAAAATTACTTCTTACATCTTGTATTCTAATTAATGCACCCACTGGTGCAGATTGAGAGCAATATCTGATGCACTGGTTGCCTCTGGAGTATAGAATTTTGATTAGGGTCTTTCAAATGTTAACTAACTACCCCTGGAGTGTAGATTCATGATTAAGGTACTTCAAAAATGTTAACTAAGCACCCCTAAGGTGCAGATTAAATTACTTTAAAGAAAACTACAGACAATATTATACCCCACTCCAGAAAGCATGCAGCCAAAAAGCTGTGGCCAACTGCTACTTGGGGCTATCATTTCTACGAAGCAAGGAGTTTACACAGCCTCAGGATAAGACTAGGCACAGGGATAACAGTGAGTTCTGAAAGTAAGATGAGTGTGCACTAGTTCTTCCATAAGTGAAAGTGCGCCTAAGAGGGAAATAATGGTAGGTCTGCTTTGGGGGGAGATAGAATAGAAGCTCTGTTAGGAATAAAACAAAAGTGACATCTGTTGAACTATTTTTCTATGGGATAGCACTTACCCTGCATTATCTCATTTATAGGAAAGATGATGTACCTTAGAAGGTCAAGGAGTAGAAGCCAGTAGAGAAGCAGCTACTAAAAATATAACAGGAATACAGTTCAATAAGAGGGACAAGGAACAAATGAATAAACTGACAGTTTATATTGATAATCACTAAAATGTATTAGGTTGCAGTCCTTTGTTAATGCATGAACTTTTTTTTAAGTTCAAGTACTCAGGGAAATGGCATAATGTAGTGGAAAGAATAAGAGCTTGGCATCATACAATTTTAGATTTGATTAGCATCTTTCTCACTTTCTGGTTGTGTGGTCTCCCCTGTCATTTAATTTTGCTGGAATTCAGTTTCTTCATCTGTAAAGTGGAGATAATATTATCTACCTCACAGAGTTGTGCATACTAAGTGAGATAATGTGACATCAAAACTCAAAAAGAATAAAAATAGTCAAAAAATGCACTTTTAGAACTTTTAGCTTTGGGAACTCCCGGGTTGACAATGGTGGCTACTTAGGTCCCCATCTCTTAATATTTCCTCCAAAAACAATATAGAACAATAAGAAAAATAAAGAAAACTACATAAAAGCCATGTCCTCAGGATAACTGGAAAGCAGAAATTGCCCAAAATCCAAAACAACTATAAGTAAAAATAAGAAAAAAACTCCTAGTCCCAGCAAATGATCTCTCATGCTCCTGCCCCCACCCCTGTTCTGCCAAAAGGCTTTGTTGCAAGCAAAGGTACTGTGTGAAAAACTATGACGAAGAAAGAAAGGAATTAGTGACGACCTTAAGGTTCATCTACAGCCATCATAAGAAAGACAAAGTCAACCTGAAGTCTCAAAATACTAAAAAAGTATCCAAGCAGATCAGAGCACTGACTATAGGGAAGGGACTTAAAAGCAGGCACAATCTTAAGGACTAGTTTTTAAAAAACATAGCTTCTGGGAAAGAAATAAAGACAAAAAGGAAAAGAGAAATGCCCTGAGGCTATTGGATGGTTAAAAGAGAAAGAAGCAAAAAGGGAAAATTCGGAATCCTACGTGATGACAAGAGAGCCAAAATTTAGAGACCACACACCTTCCCCCACCACCAAAACAAAAAACCCGCAAATGTACCTGGATTTTGTTATACTGACAGAAGAGGGAGCCAATGAGCTAAAAATCCTGTAAAACACCCCAATACCATAAAAATGAACAGAAAAAAAAAAGATGAACAGACTCATACTGAGGTATTACAAAAAAGACAGAAAATCAACACATACCAAGAGAGGTAAATTCTCTCCAACAAAACAACCACAAAGTACAAGAAAACTATTATAGAAGGCAACACTCCAGATGAAATTAATACACTCAAATAAGAATTTGGGATATGAAAAGACACCTAAGCTGGAAATCAAAAACTAAGAACAGATGGGGAAAAAAACAGAAAGGTGTGAAAAGAGGAGATAAAACTCAGGAAAAAGTGGAAGAAAAGGACAAAATTATCTCAGACATGTAAAATAAATTATTAAATACCCAAGATACAATATGAATGTTCTCAAATATTCCATTCATATTCAAATGCATATTTCATAAGAAGCACTGTAGAAATGCAAGAAATCTACAGATAGATAATAAAGTGAAGACAAAGAAAGAAAAAAAGATCAAAGAGAAAGTAGTGGAAATGGAAGACAAGCAAGGAAAAAATAACAGCATTGGAATAAGAAAGAAGAAAAAAATTGAACAGAACTAAAAAGTTTTTTGAAATTTTAAATTGTCAGAAATTTTTAAACATTTTGAATCTACAGAATGAAAAAGTCTATTGGGTATCTGGGAAAATTAACTCAAAATAATCAACTCTAAATCATATCCTATGTAAAACCATTAAATTTCTAGGATAAAAAAAATCTTCAAGGACCACAGACAGAAAGATCAAATAAGAGCAAAAAAAAGTTAAACTGGCATCAGAATTTTCATAAGACATTCACAGGAAGACAGCAATGAAAGTGCATTTAAAAAAAAACTCAATGAGTAAAAATGTAAACTGAAAAATTTATACCCATTCAAGTTTCCCTTTAGGTACCAAGATTATAAAAAGTAACAGTTTTTAATTAAGGAAACTCTGCACCCATGAGTCCTTAAAGACTCTATTAGATGATGAGCTTTATCCAACCAAGAGATAACTGAGAAAACTTCAGCAAAAAGGCTGAAAATGAGCATTTTAAATATTGAAATGTAGATTTCAGATAAGAACAAAAAATAGAAGACAACTACACAAAAGTAATATGTTGTGAAAAAGTAAAAATAATACAACTTAAAAATCAGGAGAAGAGAGAGAATGAGGAAAATAGAATAAGGTTATTGTTTGTTATATAGGCAATGATGGGAATTGAAGGAGAATTGAAAGAGACCAATAAAAATGGATAAATCACAGAGTAAAAGTCAAATAAGAAAACAAGGTATTAAGAACATTGTTAAAAAAGTTTACATTTAAAGACAACCACTAAAAATAAAAAATAAAAATCCTAAACACTAATAGGGCTCAGGACATGCTAGCTCAAAATATGGCACTTTGGCATTTGACAAAACAGCAGAAGCAGCAACGTCACTCTCACCTTTTATCTCTGAAGCAGACCACAAAACCTAGGAAGGTCATTCTCTGACCTTCTCCCTTCCTTATACCCTGAAGACCCTCATATGACAGGTGTCTTGCCCTATACCCAGAGGGAAGGACTGTCACTGATAGAAACCAAGAAGAATATAAACAAACAGGTCTTACTAAGTTCTCCCCAGTTTATTACCATTAAATTACTCCTTTGTCCTCCAATCATACTTCTGTACAACTGTCAAAAAAAAAAAAAAAATATATAGATTTCCCTGTTTCTTTGGGTCTTCATTTTTGAAAGCACCTGTGTCATGTAAAATTTACATTAAATAAATTTGTTTCATTTTTCCCTTGTTCATCTATCTTTTGTTATAGGGATCTTTGCCATAAACCTAGCAATAGATGAGGAAAAGATACTACTTTTTATCCTCTACAACACCAAAAAAACTTGTAAAGGGGCAAAGAATACATACCGCAGAGAAACACAGCAAATGTAATATAACATGCAACTTTAAAAAGTATTATGACAAAGATGAGACAAAATGTATCACTCATATCAATATATATTAATGGATTCAACTCACTATTGAAAGAAAAGGACTTTGAATTTGGCTCACAAAACAAGGCCCAACTATATGCCATACACACAACTAAAACAAACTAATTCAGTAAGGTTAAAATATAAAGTGAACAAAGGCATGTCAATCGAAAGCATTAAACATGACAAAGAAGGGTATTTTTTAATACCAAAAGCCACAATTCACAATGAAGCTACAACACTTCTACTTAATACCAATTAACACAGTAACCACCTTTTTGAAGCAAAAACTACAGAAGATGCAAAGAGATACATAAGAAAACACAATAATAGAAAACTTTAGTGCATCCAAAAAATTAAAAAGGAGACAGAAAACATAAACAACATAATTGAATAAGGTAGATCTTATTGATAAGTATATCAAACTCTACACCTGATCACAAAGAATCCACCTGCTTCTTGAGTACCCATGGAACATTTACAAAACTTGATCATATATTAAGTTAGAAAGAAAACAACAATAAATGCCACAAGTAAAAACATTACGAACAATACTCTGATTATACTGAAGTAAAGCTAGACAGTATTAAGAAAAACAAAACAAATACAAAAGGCCATTCATCTTTAAATTTAAAATTCTTCTATTGCAAACATTTGGATGAAAGGGAAAATATGAACTGAAATAAGACAATTTTTTAAAAGTGAAAATGAAAGCCCCACATATTAGCATCTAGGGAATACATTTAAAGCAGTGATGAGAGAAAAATTCATATCACTAAATATTTTTATCAGTAAAAATTAAAGAATTAAATATACGACAAATTTCAACCTCAAAAAATTTTTAAAACAGTAACAAAATAAAAGAAAGCACAAAGGAGGAAATAATAGTGATAAAAGCAGAAAATAATGAGTTAGAGAACAAAAATATAGAACTAATCAATAAATCAAAATCCTGGTATTTCTTAGGAAAAAACTAACAAAATAGACAAATTGCTAACTATTTTGATGAAGAAAAGAGAGATAACAAATATAAAAAACAACAAATGACAAAAAGGAAATACAAGCAAAATTTTAAAACTGTAATACTTTGTAGATCTCTATATAAATAAAATTGAAAAACCAGATGAAATGGAAAATTTCCTAGGGAAATATAGATCTTAAATTAGATCTCAATAGAGACAAAAACGCTTAAAAAGACCAATTTGCACAGAGAAAATTATAAAAGGGGAAAAAAATGAAAATGTAAAACAGTACCAGACCCAAATGGTTTCACAGGAAAATTCCCAAGCCTCCAAACACCAGATAGTTCCAATGTTCCATAAATTGTTCTAGAGTACTGAAAATGAAGCAAGCTTTCTAGTTCCTTTTATGAAGCAAATTATTATATTGAAACCAAAATCTCTATAAAGCAAATTATTACACTAAAATCAAAATCTCCTAAGGTTGAGACGACACAGCATCATTCATATGATAATAACACTCATAAACATCAATGCAAAAATTCTAAATAAAATACTGGCAAACAGAATTCAATTCCACATTGAGAAAATAATATACTATGATCAAGAGGATTTATTACAAGAGTGTAAATTGGCTCAATATTTGGAAATCCATTAATATAGCATGTTAATAGATTTAAAAATAAAATTAGAAAAAAATATATAATTCACACAAAATATATAAAAATAGATCTTAAGTGTATGAGAAATTGTTCAAACCCATACATAATTAGAAAAATGAAAATTAAACAACGCTGTGACAACATTTCTTGCCTATCAGACCAGCCAAAATTAAAAAGTATGACAACACATTCTGTCAGGAAACAAGCACTCCTGATACATTGGTGGTGGGAATACAAACTGGTACTACCATCCTAGGGGAGAATTTGGCAAGATCTAATAAAACTATATATGAGCACAGACCCTTCCCTTATATCATACATAAAAAAGTAACTCAAAATGGATCTAAAATCTAAACATAAGACCTAAAAACATAAAACTCTGAGAAGAAAACATAGGGGAAAAGGCTCATAACACCGGATTTGGTAAGGATCTCCAGGATATAACATGAAAAGCAAAGGCAACAGAAATAGAAACAGATAAATTGGACTACATCAAAATTTAAAACTTCTGTGCATCAATGGACACAATAAACAGACTGAAAAGGCAACCTATGAAACGGGAGAAAATATTTGAAAATCATATATCTGAAAAAGAGTTAATATCCAGAATACATTAAAAAAACCGCTAAAACTCAACAATATATTATAATCCAATTTAAAAATGGGCAAAGGACCTGAGTTAACATTTCTCCAAACATGACAAACAAATGGCCAAGAAGCACAGGAAAAGATGTTCAACATCACTAATCATTAGGGAAATGCAAATCAAAACCACAATCAGATAAAACCTCACGCCCTTTAGGATGGCTACTATTAAAAGAAGAAAAAACAGAAAATGACAAGTGTTGGTGAATATATGGAGAACTGGAACTGTTGGTGCACTGTTGGTGGGAATATAAAATGGTATAACTGCTGTGAAAACAGTATGGCAGGTCCCGAAAAAATTAAAAATAGAATTATCTTATGATCCAGCAATTCCACTTCCGGGTATATATTCAGAAGAATTGAAAAGAGGATTTCAAGGAAATACTTACACACTCATGTTCATAGCACCATTACAACAATAGTCAAGAGGTGGAAGCAACCCAAGTATCCATCGACAGATGAGTGGATAAACAAAATGTGGTATACATATCTGACTCATACTACAACACGGATTAACCTTGAAAACATTATGCTAAGAGAAATAAGCCAGACACAAAAAACAAGTACTATATGATTCCATTTACACAGTCAAATTTATAGAAACACTGAAGGGAATGGTGATTGCCAGGAACTGGGTAGGGCTGAGGAGGAGCTGTTCTTTTACTGAGTATAGAGTTTCAGTTTTGCAAAATGAGAAAGTTCTGGAGATTGGCTACACAAAAACATGAAAATACTTAACACCACTTAACTGTCCACTTAGAAATGGTTAAGATGGTAAATTTCATGTTATGAGTTTTTATCATATTAAAATTTTTTGAAGCTAAAAAAATTTTTAAAAACCCTACATAAGAGTTTATCTTTTGATTCAGCTATCTGTCTCCTAGAAATTTACTCTAACAATACATCTCAACAATATGAAAATATTAGGTTATTAACATTAGGTCATTAAGGATGAAATGTCTGATTCCCTGAAGTACTAAGTTTGACAGTCAGTATCTCTGACATTTCACTTTGACACTTCTTGTTTTATTTTATTTTATTTATTTATTTATTTATTTATTTGAGACAGAGTCTCACTTTGTTGCCCAGGCTAGAGTGAGTGCCGTGGCGTCAGCTTAGCTCACAGCAACCTCAGACTCCTCGGCTTAAGCGATCCTCCTGCCTCAGCCTCCCGAGTAGCTGGGACTACAGGCATGTACCACTATGCCCGGCTAATTTTTTCTATATAGATTTTTAGTTGTCCATATAATTTCTTTCTATTTTTAGTAGAGACGGGGTCTCGCTCTTGCTCAGGCTTGTCTCGAACTCCTGACCTCGAGCAATCCACCCGCCTCGGCCTCCCAGAGTGCTAGGATTACAGGCGTGAGCCACCGCGCCCGGCCCCTTGTTTTATTTTTATCATGAAGGTACATCCTCAGTCTTCAAACGTATGTTTTGGCATGTGATTATCTTTCAAATTTTTTTTAAGAGCAATTTTTGTGAAACCATGGTTAAGTCAAAAATTCGTGTTATTTTGGAATATGAGTTCTGTCATGGAACAAATGCGGTGCAGAGAGCTTTAAATACCAACGAAGTGCTCGGGAAGGATGTGGCTAATGAATGCACAGTATGTAGATGGTTTGAGAAGTTCCAATCTGGTGATTTTAATCTTGAAAATGAGCCACGTGGGCAACCTGACACCAAGGTGGATAATGATGAGCTGAAAGTTATAGTGGAAATGAATCCATCTCAACCTACATGTGCATTAGCAGCAAGGTTTGACATTACTATTCCTGACATTACTATTCCTGACATTACTATTCCAACAATATTGGACCATTTGAAACAAATTGGCAAGGTAAAGAAGCTGGATAGATGGGTACGGTACAAATTAAAGGAGCATCAGAAGAGAAATTGGCTGAGCGTGGCAGCTCACGCCTGTAATCCTAGCACTCTGGGAGGCCGAGGTGGGAGGATTGCCTGAGGTCAGGAGTTTGAGACCAGCCTGAGCAAGATCGAGACCCCATCTCTCCTAAAAATAGGAAAAAAAATTAGCCAGGCAACTAAAAATAGAAAAAATTAGCCGGGCATGGTGGCAGGTACCTGTAGTCCCAGCTACTCAGGAGGCTGAGGCAGGAGGATCACTTGAGTCCAGGAGTGTGAGGTTGCTGTGAGCTAGGCTGATGCCATGGCACTCTAGATAGGGCAACAGAAGGGAGACTCTATCTCAAAAAAAAAAAAAAAAAGAAAAGAAAAGAAATCATCTGGAACTTCGCCTTTCATTGCAGTCACAACATAAAGGTGGACCATATCTACACCGTATTACATGTGATGAAAAGTGGATTCTTTTTGACAGTCTCAAGGGTTCAGCATGATGGTTGGATAGATGAAGTGCTGAAACACAGTCCAAAATTCAACAAAAAAAGCTAATGGTGTCTATTTGTTGGTCCAGCACTGGTATTATTCACTATAGTTTCATGAAACCTGGTCAATCAATTACGGCGGATGTCTACTGCAACCAATTGGACAAAATGATGAAGGTGCTTATGATTAAGCAGCCGAGATTGGTCAATAGAGATAGGCCATTCCTCTTGCAAGACAACACTTGACCACATATCTCACAAACGCTCAAACTACAGAGGCTGGACTGGGAAACTCTCTGTCATCCACTGTATTTACCAGACCTTGCATCAACTGATTCTCACTTCTTCCAGGCTTTGTACCACTTCTTGAAAGGAAAAATATTCAGTTCTCAACAAGCTGTGGAAAACGCCTTTTGTGACTTCATCACCACTCACTCTCCAGGCTTCTTCACTGCTGGCATAAACACGCTACCATTAAAATGGCAAAATTGTGTCGATAGTTTAGGCGCACACTTTGATTAATTGTACTGCTTCTTGTTTGAGATATGATGAACTACACTTTTGATTCAAAAACAAACATTTCATATTTAATGACCTATGCATACACATGCATGTTATTCACTGCACCGTTGCTTGTAATGGCAAAATATTTAAAACAATCTAAATACTCACACATAAAGGACTAGTTGAACTATGGTAAATGGACACACTAGAGTACTAAGGAGGTATAAAAAGATAACAAAATAATGAGCAAAATCTCTATGATGGAGTTATTTCCAGGACGTATTGAAAAGTGAAACAGCAAAATATTTAAATAAGAAAGTATCTATAGAATCCTACCCTTCATGAAAAAAAAAAAAAGTATGAGAAAAGAAATTAATATATATATATCTGCTTGTTTGTGTAAAAAGAAATACAGAAAGGATAAAGCAGAAGCTAACGAAATTGATTACCTCTAAGGCTGTGGTCCCCAAGCCCCGGGGCCAAAGACCTGTACTGGTCCATGGCCTGTTAGGAACCAGACCACACAGCAGGAGGTGAGTGGCGGGCCAGCGAGTGAAGCTTCATCTGTATTTACAGCAGGTCCCCATCACTCACATCACCGCCTGAGCTCTGCCTCCTCTCCCCGATAACCCATTCTGCGGTCCATGAAAAAATTGTCTTCCGTGAAACTGGTCCCTGGTACCAAAAAGGTTGGGGACCACTGCTCTAAGGGATGGATGGAAACAAAATAGAACAGGAGACTGGGAATGAGATAGAAGATGAGGATAGAGAAGTGACACCTAAGTACTTTTTGTTATACTATAATTCTGATGCTTAGAATATGATAATGTTTCCTATTATCTCCCAGAATAATTAAAATCAACCAGGACCTAGAGGAACCCAAATGAAATAAAAATAGTAACAAATGAACCTAAATGTATTGCAAATAAACAATATAACCATACTTAGTGTGTTGGAGTAGAAAAGAGTCAACCCAATTAACTTTGGATTTTTTACTATTTTGATTAAATACTATACACTTTATAGTATGCAAATAGAACTGTTCACATATATTGTGCTCAAGTTAATGAATTTGTTTTTCACTATGTCATGAATTGGTCTTTGCAGGTTATTTGTAGTTGTAAAATTATTTTATATGTATACTAGGATTACACAAATAAGTTAAAAAAGTGAGAACCAGGTTTCTCACTATTGAAGAAAAGAGCTAGAAATAGGGGAAGGAAGACAACTAGAATTGCAGTAGGTTGATTTGGCATTGGAGGTGAACTCATGTTTTACCTACATACATACACACATAGAAAGAGATACAGATCCATGTATATGTATATGTTTCTGTCTGTACATGCATATGGTATATACACCTACCCACATGTAAACACACACATATTTATTTCCTAGTGCTGTCAGCTTAGAGGGACCACAGCAGTGACATACAGCAGCAATTTGAGCAACAAAATAAATAATAATGGTAATTGATTATAATTCAAAGAATAAAATAAATAACCATGAATTCCCATTGATTTAAGTAAGTAATGAACAAATAAATTAATGAAGAAGAGACAGCTCTTCATCACAGTAGAATTTTAATTAGTAAATGAAGAAAGAATGATAGAAAAGGAAAACTACAATTTGGCAAACACCTAATCATTGCTACAGGCAAGAATAGCTTAGAACATGCACTGCATTTGAAATAATAAAAAAAATAGTTAATCACTTTAAAATCTCTCTGTAGCACAGTAAGTGCTAAAAAAGTAAGGTTATAATCTAAAAGAACAAAAATACAATCTATAGTTTCCCACCTAACAGAAGGGTAAATAATCAGTTAAAAACTAAAAGTAGGCTGGGTGCAGTAGCTCACGTCTATAATCCTAGCAATCTGGGAGAATGAAGAGGGAGGATCCCTTGAGGTCAGGAGTTTGAGATCAGCCTGAGCAAGAGACCCTGTCTCTACTAGAAATCAAAAAATTAGACAGGCATGGTAGTGGCATGCACCTCTAGTCCCAGCTACTTGGGAGGCTAGGGCAGGAGGATCACTTGAGCCCAGGAGTTTGGGGCTGCAGTGAGCTATGATGACACCACTGCACTCTAGCCCAGGTGACAGAGCAAGACTCTGTCTTTAAAAAAATAAAAAAGCAAATATAATACTTAACGGTAACATTTTAGAGGCATTTCCATTAAGACTGACTATTGCCTCTACCATTCAAAGTTATACTATAGGTTCACAGCTACACAAAAATTAATAAACAAAAAGAAAGGAAAGGAGACAGATAATTTTTAAATTTTCACGAAATAGAGACAAAACTTTCCTTAACTATAGGCACTGAATGTTTACGTAACTAAATCCAAGAAAATATACAACTATATTTTTTCAAATATTCTATTAGAATTTTTTTATTTCAGCATATTACAGGGGTACAAATGTTTAGGGTACATGTATTGCCTTTGTCTCACCTGAATCAAGAGCTTCAAGCATGTCCATCTCCCAGATGATGCGCACCGCACCCATTAGGTGTGAATATACCCATCCCCGCCAACCTGCCCGACACCTGAGAAATGATACTACTATATGTGCACATAAGTGTTGATCAGTTAATACCAATTTGATGGTGAGTACATGTGGTGCTTGTTTTTCCATTCTTGTGATACTTCACTTAGTAGAATGGGCTCCAGCTCTATCCAGGATAATACAAGAGGTGCTAGATCACCATTGTTTTTTGTGGCTGAGTAGAACTCCATGGTACATATATGCCACATTTTATTAATCCACTCATGTATTGATGGGCACTTGGGTTGTTTCCATATCTTTGCAATTGTGAATTGTGCTGCTATAAACATTCGAGTGCAGATGTCTTTTTTATAGGATGTCTTTTTTTCCTTTGGGTAGATGCCCAGTAATGGGATTGCTGGATCAAATGGTAGTTCCACTTTTAGCTCTTTGAGGTATCTCCATATTACTTTCCACAGAGGTTGTACTCATTTGTAGTCCCACCAGCAGTGTATGAGTGTTCCTATCTCTCCGCATCCACACCAACATTTATTGCTTTGGGACTTTTTGGTAAAAGCTATTCTCACTGGAGTTAAGTGATATCTCTGTTACGGTTTTGATTTGCATTTCCCTGATGATTAGAAATGTTGAGCATTTTTTCATATGTGTGTTGGCTATTAGCCTGTCTTCTTTTGAAAAGTTTCTGTTCTAGAATTTGTTAAATAATTCAACAAAATGGCTACATACAAGATCAACATGAAAAAATTAAGCTTTCCAGAAGTACAACAAAAGAGAACACATACCGGAAAAAAATCACCCATAGTAACAACAAAAAACATAAAGTACTCAGTAATACGTCTAATAAAAGATGAATAAGACATTTATGAATCTAAAGAATTAAATAGAGAGATTGTCTCAAGTTCATATAGAAAGACTCAAAAACATATTAATTCTAATTCTATAAATGAAATGAAATTCTGATCAAAATCCCAATGGGTTTATTAATGGAACTTGACATCCTCATTCTAAAAGGTGTATGGAAATAAACGGCCAAGAATAGCCTAGATAATTTTGAAGATGAGCAAGATGGGAATACTTCCGCTGGGAGGTATCAAAATAAATCATAAAGCTATAGATAATAAAACGGTGTGGGATTAGTGCAGGGATACACAATAGTTCAGTGAAACAAAAGGCCACAAAAACACACATAATAAGAAAACATGATAGAGTGACATTAAAAATTAGTGGGGTTCTTTGTACTGCGTTTGCAACTTTTCTGTCAATAGAAAACTATTCTAAAATAAAAAGTCCATTTCAAAACATTTTTAAAGTCAGTGGGGGAAGAATGGACTATTAGTAACTGCTGGAATAATTGGTTATGTGTAAGAAACAAAATTCTGTTCCTGATAAAATAAATAAAAACATAAATTCCAAATAGCTTAAGAGAGCCACGTTTAAAATGCAAACCTATAAAATATTAAGAAAACACAGGGAAACTTTTTTTAAAAAATCATAGTAGAAAAGGATTTCTTAAGGCAGAAGAAATACAAAGTGTACAGGAAAATGTTGATGAATCTATTAACACATTAAAATAAAATCTAAAACATTTGTATAACAATAAAAGACATAAAGATAAGCTACAACTGGAAGATATTTGCAAGCAACTCATTTACAGAAAAATACTTACTACCCACTTAATTTCCTTCCATATTAACAGGGAAAAGAAATGGCATAATAAAAACCGGACAAACAACAGGCAATTTACAAATGAGACCTAAAGGGTCCATATATATAGAAAGATGCTCAGAATCACTAGAAACCAGAGAAACGCAAACTAAACTTAAAAAAACTATAAAAAAATAAACAAATTTGCAAAAATTAAAGTCTAATAAAACCAACAGAAAGGGCAAGGAAGTAGAGAAACAGAAGCTCATGCACTGCTTAGAGGAATCTATGTTGATATGATCATTTTAAACAACAAGTTGACAACACAAAATCTAAAATGCACAACATTCCTATACATACACACACGTGCAACGTAAGAGACAGGCTTCCCCACGTTTTGGGAATCATAGCACAAATGGAAAACAATAGTACTTATACAGCACAACAGGGTACATCCCCAACTGACTACCACAAAAGCTGAAGGGTTTGGTATCTCAGATATCAATAACCCATTCCCAAAAAATCAGTGGATGGGAAACTGTCCTACAAGAATATGTACAAGAATATCCATTGCTGTATGGCTCATAAAAATGAAAAACTGGAAACAACCTATATCTTATATTCTAGAGGGGAATGGATAAATTGTGATCTATTATATAATGAAATACTATAGTTAAAATTAATAAACTATAGCTATATTTTCCCAAGAAAGTTTTAAAAATACATTGTTGAGTGAAAAACTCAAATATTGTATTATACAATTTACTTAAGCCTTAAAATAGGCAAAACAATAATATACTTTGAATATATAAATACACTATTTATATATAAATATATACATCGATATATAAATTAAATATATTGTTTCTATATCTACAAAAGCACTGTACACCCAGACATAGATAGAGAGAACATACGAAAACCTGCAGGAAAAAGATACAGATCAATCTCAAAGTAATAATTACCTCTGGAACAGAAGAGAGAGGAAAGGAACTGAGTAAGAATTCATGTACTCATAGGGGGCTTCAATTGACCTGTAATGTTTTAATTTTTTTAAAAAAGAGAATCTTAAACAAATACGGAAAAATATTAAGATTTATTAATCTAGTGGGATGTACATGAGGTTATGGATATACTGATCTCTGAAATATGAATGTAATGCTCATATTTTATGATACATATTTATAATATATTTTAAATTCTTAAACAATAAACTCTGGCCTTGCTTTATTTTTACATTTAGAAATACGTGAACTATTAATTCTACTATTCTATTTTGTCGCCTGTGGTATATATTCTTCAACTGTACTTACAATTAGTAATAGAAATCAACAAAGACATTTAATAAGAGCAAATGCAAGGACTCTTAGGAAATAGTTGATTTAAAATGCCAAAGGAGGTCCTGACCTAAGGGCAGAAGTAACTTAAAAAGTATCATATTATGGAGAATCAGATCTTCACTATTCTAGATACGGGAATTCTAAGACGAGAAATTTCATCTCTTCTTATATTAGGAAACAGCTCCTAACCCATGTAGAGAGAATTGTTTAAATATCAGACCCCAAATTCTTAAGATATATATTAAATCTTAGAACAAGACTTTATGAAATAAAATGCACATCAAGACAACAGCAGCAAAAAAAAAAAAAAAAAAATCAATCAAATTGTGTTCTCTTTAAGTTTTATTGCTTAACCTATGCTTGTATCAAAAAGAAAAGAAGTAAGAAGTCCAGTTTCATTACAGTCATAATCACAGCAATCCCAGCAGGAGCGTGAATAAAATGAATAAAGAAGCCACAAATGAAATGCCTGTGTAGCCTGGGAGTAATTGCTTAGTCAAAATGTTCCAAAGGCAGTTTGCCAAATGAAAAGACATACTGGGAGTCCAAAAGCTTAAACCAACATTTTACTACAATTATTGGCTTTTCTCCACTCTTCTCCCACCCTTCTACCTAAGTTATAGTTGAATTACTACATCTAAATTAGACATCAGTTTCCCTGTACATTACAAAATACTATGACTGACGAAAGTAAGAAGAGAAAGGCTTACAAAAGATATGCCCTACATATTTAGAGTGGGAACAGCATGAGGCCAGGCTCCAACAACTGCCATCGTGGTTGAACTTGGACCAATCAACTCGACCTCCCTGGATTCAATTTCCATATTTGTAAAATGATTTTTAAAATAATACCTGATTAACTAGAGTTATAAGTAGTTTTTCATAGATTTATTAGCATGGGTTTTCCCTTATACAAATTACCTATTCATATTTTTGCCTATTATTCTATTAGCTTGTTTTATTGATTTATAGGAGTTCTTTATATATTCTGGATACTTAATATCTGTCAGATAAATGCCAATCTTTCCATGGACATGGACCCTTCTGTGAATTGCCCATTATTTTCTTAGTTCTTCGTTATACCATTTCTTTTCTCCTTTAATATGTGGAAAAGTTAAGTGGATGCCAATCATTTTTCTGTTAATGGGTTACTTGCTTTTCCAAATCTGAGCCTTGACTTTGCATTTTGTAAGTAAATGTTTTATTTTTAAATTAGATGATATATACATATATATAATTCTATATAACTTTTAAGATACCTTAAATATTTGATCATAAACTTAAATATAATAACTATTGTAATGGTAATCACAACAGTGTCTGCCATAACTATTAATACCTCATAGGACTGTTGTACCAGTTCAATGAGGTAATGCATTTTGCAAGCTATAACTTATAAACTGTGATAGAAAATCTCCCATAGAAAAGTTGCCCACAACTCTACCTGTAAATAGGACACCTGAAAAACTCATTCGCAAGCAATCAAAATTCTCATTTAATTAATAATATCCTGAAAGTTCTCAGGAATCACCTCCCACCTCAATTGATGACACCCCAGTGGGAGATCCATTCTACCCAGAGATTCACTATTGGAACTTCCTCTATAAAAGCGTCAATTCTAACTGATTACACCTTCAATCTTACTGTTTCACAAGGTGTGAGGGAAGCCTTAAGAGCCTATGTTAAATTCCCTGCTGAATAAGAACCTATGTTAAATTCCCTGGGCTGACTTGCAGAGCAGTTCACAAGTAGACTCTTAGAACTTATAGCTCATTATTAAGAATAAGACAAAATTTCCATCCTTTATTATATTTCATCAGCTCCATACTTTTATATGTACTTAGTAACATTTTTTGCAGTTCTCTGAATAATCTTCCTCATTTACACAATTCCTTTTAATAATGTGATCCAGATTAATATAGTCCTAAAGACTAGAATTGCAATAACTTAAAAAGACCTCACTACATAATTTGAAGAAAGTCAAATTTTTTACGCTTGGCTCCTAAAGCTAACTCAAGTCAGAAAATAGGCAAGATCCCGTCTCTACTAAAAATAGAAAGACATTCTACGGACAACTAAAAATATATAGAAAAAAAAATTAGCCAGGCATAGTGGCGCATGCCTATAGTCCCAGCTACTTGGGAGACTGAGGCAGGATTGCCTAAGCCCAGGAGTTTGAGGTTGCTGTGAGCTAGGCTGACGCCACGGCACTCTAGCCCGGGCAATAGAGTGAGATTCTGTCTCAAAAAAAAAAAGAAAGAAAATAGGTAGTGCCAAGTGTGGTAAGCAGAATAATGGTTCCCCAAAGATATCTATGTGCTGATCCCCAGAGAGTGCAGATGTGATTAAGGTTAAGGACCTTGAGATGGCGAGAGTAGCCTGCATTATCCAGGTGGAAATAATCTAATCACACGAGTCCTTAAAAGAAGGAGGAGACAGAAGAGTGAGACAGAGAGATGCAACGTGAGAAGGATGTGACCCACTGTTGCTGGTTTGGAAGATGGGGGGCCATGAGCCAAGGAGAGTGGCAGCCTCTAGGAGCAGAAAAAGGCAAGAAAGCAGATTTTCCCCTAGAGCCTCCAAAGAGGAACACAGCCCTGCCAACGCCTTGACTTCAGCCAGTAAGACTCTGACCAATTAGACTTCTGACCTACAGAACTGTAAAATAATAAATTTATGTTATTTAAGCCACTAAGTTTGTGTGAACAGAAAATTAATACACAGAGGATACGCAGAACTTGTTTTCAGCACAACAAAGTGGTTAGAAGAGCATACTCTGGAACCTAGCTCATGAGTTGAAATCATAGCGGTTTGTTAGCTGTGTAAACTTAAACCAAGTATTAACCTCCCTATGCCTCCCTTTCTCATCTGTAAAATGGGGCTAACAATAGTACCCATCTCCTAAGATTGTTGAAGGACTAAATCAGTTAATTCATGTAAAGCACTTAAAACACTGCTTCGCATGCAGGAGGCACTAAATACCTCTTAACCTCTGCTATTATTGATTTAAATCAATAATATTTTAACTACCTTCTTTTTCAGTCACCCACAGAAAAAAAATCACAATATTAATAGTCTTCAAAACAGTACAGGAAATGAACCCATCTAAAAAGAAAGATTCGTACACATCTCTATAAGCAGTCTCCATAATGGTCTCAGCTCCACTAAACTACCATGTGGTTCTTTAAGAGTTGTTCCTAATAATGCCAAAGTCAAAGTGTCACCACAAACTCCACTAAGAGATAAACACAAACTCTACTAAGAGATAAACTCAAACTCCAGGACCTGACAGAAAAAAATGCCCATCAAAAAGTAAGACCTGTCTTATTAAAAATAATGGATGTAGCAAATTAGTTTCTACTGAAATTTGCCATAATTGGCATTTTTCAGTTTGTTTGATATTTATACACTTTTCATTTGCAAAGCCTGCCCTATCATTTCATTATAAATAATTAAAATTTTTATTTTACGTGGCCATTGACTCAGCAACATTCACGTAAATTAATATAACCAGGCTAAGCAGTGGTGATTCACATTTATAAAAATGCAAATATGTAATAATTGGTAATTTCTACAAAAGGCAGAGATAAAATATAAATCAAAAGTATATTTTCTCTTTCATAATTCCGTACTCTATAATAGCTCAAGAGCAGTGTCAAAACTTCAAAGCAACACTACATCAGAAAGAGGGAAAGAACAAAACCTTTTCTAACTCCAAGAAGAGGCTTGAACACAAACCTTTGTAAAGTATCATAATAAAAGTAAGTGTTTGGGATTTTTTTAAAAAGATCAGTTCCTAAGTAAACTGACAAAGGAAAAATCTATTACAAAATCCTATACTTTCCTACAGTAAAAGTAATAAACTTCAAGATCCCAAACCTAAATAACCCTAAAATAATTTAATTAAATGACATTGTAAGGGTAATGAAATATGCCCCAGCAACAATATTGTTAGGTTCTCAAAAGAAACACTTTTAATTAGTTACATGAAATGTATTGATTGAATCCAAATTATTTTCCTACCTTTTTATTCTTCCAACCTCTACAGAACTAAAGAACTAATAAGAACCAGAAGACCTAAATTTTATCTGAAAAGACAATAATAAACATTACTATTTTTTTAAAGGGCACTGAAGACTTCAGCTGCCACACAAAGGAACCTGCAAGACATCCCACAAAAGACAAACATCCCCTCTTCTCCCCCAACCCAAAGCTGCAACGGCAGAGAAACTCTCTGCAAAGGCCCAGAAATTCCCTCAACACAGCTGAGCTGAATTCTCCGAAGGGGCAAGTCTGAGCTACTCCACAAGATTCCCCTAAATCTTTGCATCCAGACTCAAAGAACATCCTCACACCCCCAGCCTTAAATATATCCCAAAATGTCTCTCCTTTGTTTTGTTCAATAGGATATTAGCCCCAAAGAAGAAGGAATTCATTTGTGGATATATCCTCCAAGCGTGTTACATGTATGAGTATACGTGAACACGTGGATGCAGCCACTGAAAGATGAAAAAGGAATCAGGACGTGACACACAGGTCACTCACTCAAAAGCTCTCTAGGACCAGACATGCAATGTAATCCGTGAAACAGCTGGGTAAGAGCTAATAGAGGTTACAGCAAAAGGAAAGACACACTCTATCAAAAAACATTCAAACTCTAGAAAAACAGTACGATCAAATAAAACACACCTACAGCTGGATACAGCAGGCAGGCCAGGTTCAGCTGCCAGTTTTCAACCCTGATAATGCAAGAGGCCCAATCAATCACTGTGTATCTTACTTGCTCTGAAGGTTGCAAACGGCTCATCACAGGCTCTTATGTCAGGCCCTCTAAGCCCAGCCCCTAGAGGCTTCCCTGAGGTCTTTGCCTAGGAACAGCAGCATACTAAAAAGTTTAGGGGCTGAAAAATTAAACACTTACCATTTGAACTTCCAGCAGTAGAATACTGAGAGGTATCGAGGAACTTTCTAGGAGTAGGGAGGTTGGTAACATCAATCAGAGGAACAGGAGAAGCGTCCTTCACAAGGGAGCTGAAGAAGAAAAGCAGCAGTAGTTACCGCTTTTTCCAAAACCAGCTGAAGGCCCACTACAGGCCCAGCCCTTGCCATTTTCCTTGTCATGAGCCCTCTTTACACTGTGACTTTAAATAGCTCCCAAGTATACTTCCATTAAAGAAGTGACTATCACAGACGAGGGTATGAAGATATATTCTAAGGGTTCCAAGCACACCAAACAATGTCATGTTTAAAAAATTTGTGTAAATATATTCTAGATCATCTGGATGACCACCTTATAATAAAATTTATGCCAAGCAATTTCACTATCCTTTGTATCTGTATTAAAGATTAATTTATCAGCAAAGAAAGATCAAATGATAACACGTCATCATAACTGAATGATGGTTTAACAGTCGTTAAACCTTGTTTAACTTGTGTTTTTCAAGCTCGAGTTTTTGACATATTCTGGGAGTTCATTACATTTAGTTTTCTTGAAAAGAGTCTCATAAAGTGCATCAAGTTGAGAATCACTACACTAAAACATGATTTAGGGAATCTCAAACAGGTTAATTCAAAATCTGATTATCCATTTCACCCTTTCCAAAAAAGCCTAGCCCCTCATTTAATGATTAACTTTAGCGTCTCCAAAATAAACACCTTAATTTTAAATGACAC
This sequence comes from Eulemur rufifrons, assembly GCF_041146395.1. NCBI lineage: Eukaryota > Metazoa > Chordata > Mammalia > Primates > Lemuridae > Eulemur > Eulemur rufifrons. The sequence goes on along the minus strand of NC_091011.1, from coordinate 83,044,848 downwards.
AAAAGCTATAAAAAACAAATTTTCAAGGTGATTCCCATTTCCAAGCATCTGTAAGTGCAAGAAGCTAGGCAATCCTTCTCTAAGTCAAAGGTAGAGAGATCAAAGCCATAATTCTCATCTCTTTCCAGTCCTGAAATACATCGTCAGGGGCAGTGGCTACCCAGGGAAGTGATCTCAAAGTCGGAGCAGGGAAGAGACCAGACTTATAGGAAGGACTTGTCCAAATGGGAAGGAAGGGTGAGTGTAACTGTGAACAACATCTGCCCCGCCCCCATAGTGATATCTCCCCATCCCCCTCTCACTCTCTGTTTTGAAACCAAAGTGTTAGGTATGTGTGTATTTTTAAACTAATAAAAAATAAATACATTCTTTCAGAAAACTTTAAAAAACAAATTCTGTTAAAGAGCAAAATTACCATTTAGCGTATTATTATTTTGTTAATACGTGCTAATAACGTGTGAACCATTGCCCTAGGCCTTGTCATTAATTTCTCCCTTTTCACTCATTGCAGGGAAAGGGGAAACCGTTACTCACAATCCTCGAGCATCTGTTATGTGCTTGGCACGGTGCTCAGTGCTGAGGATGTGAGCACGACTAAGACAGGAGCTAAACCAAACTTAGTATATTTCCAATTGTTACAATCACTTGCAGATTAATGTGAAATTCTAGTGAAGTATAAGATACTAAAATAACAGAAATCACATTTACCAGGAATTGAACTGGCTTATTTCCAAGAACTCTTTTCCACCAATATAAAGCCGTAAGTTCCAAAATGCCTAAACTATCTTGAGAAAATCCAACAGAGTCTTCAAATCCAATGATTTGTCATAATGGCGTTTATCTACTTATAAAATCAATTGGATCACAGATTTATCCATTCTTTCATTTTTTATGACTACTTTTGTATTCTCATTTTTTCCTCTCAACTCCCTCATCCTCTTTTACCTGAATTTTACCCACAGTTAGAAAACTGGCTCCCCAGAACTCCCTAGCCCCTGGATACAGGTGCCCAAAGAGACTTGAGGATAATCGCTGAGGTTTATAGTGCTACCACTGAGTAATTAAGCAAAAAGTTAATTTCAACTTTGAATGACAGGGAAAATATACAATACATTTTATAAATATTTAAATATTTCTATAACAAAGTGGAAGAATTATTTTTAAAACACAGATAGATAAAGGTATCAATTATTAATAGTAAGAAAATTCAGGTATATAGCTGGAATACTGCCTGCCAAGCCTAATAATGAACCAGCAGTTACTACATATATATGTGCGCACCAGTGTGTGTATATATATATATGTGAGTATCTATAATAGTACACACCTCTATAAACATAGATGTGCTTGTGATACACTCTAGATTAAAACCTTCAATTATTGCCTCAGTTTTAACCTAAAAACATATCTCGGTTAAATATAGGGTGATAAATGGCTTGTCTTTTCAACTTTGAAAAACATAACCTGCCAATTTTATTACCAGAGCCAGAAGGGCTCTCAAACTCCATCAATAAACTTTTAGAAAGTCAATTCACTGCAAAACTATTTTCATACACTTATCTATCTCTCTAAGATTTTCTCTTAGACTTCAATTTTCTCCTTTGTGAACACTAACCCAAAGGCAAGTAACTCTGGAAATGACTTTAGTTTTTCTCTTGTTCTTTTATGAAAGGACTTGGTCTCAAAAGTTCCAGAGAAAAGGGAACACACTCACTCGTTTAGCGACTACAGACATGAAGCTCAGCAGAAAGACAGGTGCTATTATACAATAACACATTTCAATAGTATGGACCTCAGCTTGCATTTCAGGAGAGAGAAAAAGGCCTCTTCTCACCATATATCAGAGATATTAATTAATTAAAAACTTCAAAGGGTCTCAAATCTCTCAGAGAAAGTATTTTTGAAAACAAAAAATAAAATAAAAAATTAAACTGTTCTTTTGAAGTTGGTAATTGATATAAATCCTCTGACCTGGCTTTATTTTGAAAGAAATATTGATAGCTATTTTTCTTTTTAAATACATGATTACAAATTTTCCTTTTAAATCCATTCAGAATCATTTATAGCTGAGATCAAAAGACAGCTGATGTACACTAAATCCCTTCAAGTATAAGATAGGCCAGGCACAGTGGTTCACGCCTATAATCCTAGCATTCTAGGAGGCCAAGGCGGGAGGATCGCTTGAGCTCAGGAGTTGGAGACCAGCCTGAGCAAGAGCAAGACCCTGTCTCTACTAAAAATAGAAACAATTAGCCAGGCAACTAAAACTAGAAACAAAAAATTAGCCAGGCATGGTGGTGAGCACCTGTAATCCCAGCTACTCACTCAAGAGGCTGAGGCAGTAGTATTGCTTGAGCCCAGGAGTTTGAGGTTCCCATGAGCTAGGCTGACGCCACAGCATTCTAGCCCAGGCAACAGAGCAAGAGCCTGTCTCAAAAAAAAAAAAAAAAATAGTCCAATGAATCACCAATTGTATATTGTAACTGAATGTGTTTTGCTATTTGATGACAACCTGGTGGAGGACAGGAAAACCATAAAGCAAATTACACAACACCAAAAACAAGCAAAAACCACTGCCACTGTAACCCCAAGGATTTTCTTCTGGCTGTTAACCAACCATCCAACCAGTGAGGATCTGCTTCTAGATGTGTTTGATTTCAATATTTCAAGACATGAAAACAATTTTGGATTTTTTTTTTTTTTAAGAAGAAGGGTTAGAAGTGCTGACAGCTTATTAAACATTTGCTTTTTAATTAGAACATATTTCTGTCCCTTCACTTAGCAATAAATGGGTCTAACTATGTCTAAAGTTTATAGCTGCAGCTCTTTTGGCTGATTTTATTGTCAAACTGAAAACTGACAGGGGTGAGCTGAACTTTAAATTGTAAATCTAGTAACTGATATATTCACTTCTCTAACCAGACCAGCTGGTACAGTACCTGTCAAAGAGCAAGTGCTCGTAAAAGTTTGTTAAATCATACTGAGCTGAGAAATATCTGTCAAAGACAATATGCCCTTAGTAAGAAAATTTAACCATATAATGAAACAGGAATGGCTGGCATAGTAATTCTCTACAGTTCTAAGAGCTGGCTGAACATACAGAAAGAATAATTTATAATTTAGAGGGTATAAAAGTAAAAAAGAGTCCTGGTTTCAAATGACAGACCAAGGGTAAAGACATGGCAATAGAAAATAAAGTGGAGCTAAAAATTAAAAATCTAAGCAAAGAGGAAAAAGAAAAGAACTGAAAGATATTAATAAAAATAAGCATATAAACAGAAAAAAAATCTTTAAAAGATGAAACAATTAGGGAGCAAATAATGAGATCAAGAACATTCTTTACACCAAATGTTCTCCTCTATAAGCTAGAGGATGTCCAAGAACATCCAAGGAAGCAAGATCAAACTGAGTATTAACCCAGGATGCATGCAATAAAAAGATTAACGATTTTTAAATGATTTCTTATTGATGTTACCCGATTATAAAGATATAAGTTCTTTTTTGAATATATAAAGAAGATAAAAATAATCCATTAACATCATTTTGGTGTAATGTCTCCCCAAACATTTTACAGAAAGGAGTCTCAGTCTGTCCATTCGCACACACCCCGACCCCTGCACACATACACACTCACACACACTCCAAAAAAGGAACACATGATATTTTTTCAACATTCTGTGATCATCCTGTACAAAGTTTTGAATTCCAGTTTTTCCCTTCAACAGCATAACCTAAACGTGTTCCCATTTCATTAAAAAAAAAACTTTAAAAGCATCATCAATAATCGTATTATTAAAGTAATGCATGTTCATGATGTATACAGGGAATAAAGGAATTCTTTCTTTCCTATTCCCCACCCCACACTTCCATTTCCCACAGGTAACTCCGGTGATCAATGTTTTGACATTATCTGTTCAGAAATTTTCGACACACATACAAATATTTATATCTAAAGGACACATATTTAAATTTCTATTTTTTGAATCTTTCACAAATAGGCTCACACTATATATGCTGTTTTTCAACTTACTTTTTGGACCCAACAATACATCTTAGAAATCTTTCCATAGTAGCACATAGAGGTTGTTCTCATTTCTTCTTAAGTTCTAGAAACACGGTATAGAATACTCCTCTTGATGAACATTCAAGTTACACATATTTTGTTGTTGTCCTCACCAAATACATTCCAATTAAGATTCTGTTACATATATTTTTATGAACGGGTATTATATTTGTAAGCTGCGGACCAAGAAATGAAATCCCCTGGTCAAAGAATATGCATTTTCTTAATTTTCTGAAAAGGTATACTGGTTATTCCCCCACCAAGAGAAAGCTGCTCATTTCTCCCTAACCTTGCCAGCATAGCATGCTACTGATGTCTTTAATTTTGGTAATTTTATGATGAAAAAATTGCATTTAATTTTTCAAATTTGTATTTCTCTGACTACTTACAACATTGCACAATTTGCCTACGTTTATTAGCCATTTACATTTTTTAAATGTATGAATGACCCGTCTGTATCCCTTTTCTATTATTAATTTTAAGATTATCATACTTCAAATATTAAAGCTTTAAATATGTATTATATTAATATTATCTCAGAGTCTGTTTTATCTTTTGACTCCATTTTAATAAAGGTAAGTTTTTAGTTTTTAAATAGCTAATTCATTTAACATTTTTCTGACTTCTGATATGCTTGGGAAAGGCTCCACACATTCTCCTATTTAAAAATTTCACCTGGGGCCGGGCGCAGTGTTTCATGCCTGTAATCCTAGCACTCTGGGAGGCCGAGGCGGGAGGATCACTCGAGGTCAGGAGTTCAAGACCAGCCTGAGCAAGAGCAAGACCCTGTCTCCACTAAAAATAGAAAGAAATGATTTGGACAGCTAAAAATATATATAGAAAAAATTAGCCAGGCATGGTGGCGCATGCCTGTAGTCCCAGCTACTCGGGATGCTGAGGCAGGAGGATTGCCTGAGCCCAGGAGTTTGAGGTTGCTATGAGCTGTGGCACTCTAGCCCGGGCAACAGAGTGAGACTCTGTCTCAAAAAAAAAAAAAAAATTTTCACCTGGAATTTAACTAGAACTGACATCCTTATGAGCTAAGAACACACATGGTCTCACCATTTATTTGTTTCTTTTCTTTAAATAAAATTTTTTTTTTCATGTAGGCATATATCTTTCTGTTGTGAATTCCACTGATCGTCTATTTTCTAATTCAAAAACATCTGGTCTTCTGTACATGTATGTGCTTCCAGGTGATTTCCTTTGTTTTCTCTGCATCTGTTGTGGGGTGTATGTTTGTTTTTGGTTACCAACCATCTGAACGGTCTCTGTCTTTGGAAGGAATCCCCACTGTCTGAGTCAAAGCAAAAACAGAGCCCTGTTACCTACTATGAAAGCTGAAGGAGGCCAGACATGACCTGGCCTCAGCAAACAGGATGCTTCCACCCAGGACTTTGAATCTTGAAGAGATGAAGGAAAGATACAGGCACATTTAGAGATCATTTACAGGAGAGTTTAAAATCCAGCTATTATAGGCATGGTGCCAGCAGGGATAGCAACCCACCCAGACCCTTCCTGTGGCTTATCTAAGATTGTGTGCTCAGCTGCTTAATCTCCCTTGGTTCCTACTGGGTTTTAGAGCCTGATTACACAGACTTCCCATAGATTCTGGGAACCGCCTGATAACTTTCCAATAAATTCGTTTCCTGTTTTAGTTACCAGAACTGATTTCCACTATTTGCAATCAAGAACCTTAGCATATAATGCAAGTAATTTTTTTCCTCATCAAGCGATGACTTTGAACAAGATGATGTTATTCAGGTACCTTCTGTAGGTCATTTTACAGTTGCAAAAGAACCTAGCGATGACATTGAGGACTTACTGTAGATAAAGGGTTCCATACTATCCACGGTTTCAGGTATCCACTGGGAGTCTTGGAATGTATCCCCCATGGATAAGGGAGGACTACTGTACATCATCCTTTGTAAAAGAGATGTTTTATTTGATTCTGTCTTCTCTAGTGATTTTTAAAATTACAAATATTTAAATATATATATCCAGATTAATAAAAAAATTAAACATATTTTCTCTAACATTAAAGTCCAAAACAAAACAATGTCTGATTCATCTTAAGAAGTCAGCATTCCTTTCTATCTTCTACCTATCCAAATGTCCCAGTCTCTATACTAACTTAGTAAAACAGGTTATAAATCCTGTTTATTACACGGTATGCCTTGACTACATAACCCTTCTTTTTCAACAATAGTTTTCAGCTCGTACTTTCACTCTTATAAAAATATACTTGTCAGTTACCTACATATACACAAATTCAAACGTTTAATGGTGTGTGGTCTTCGAAGTTGTTTCAAATTATCTACAGTTTCACTGTTCTCAAGTTGTGATTTTGACTTACATCTTACAGATCATCTCTGAGTATTTTTCTCAGCAGAAGAACACTGCAGTTTATTTTTTGTTGTAATTTTTTATTAGAGAATGTCTCCCTGTTGCCTATGCATATCAGGGGCTGCTTGGCTGAACACAGAAATCTTTGGTCCTACTGTTCTCCATCCAACATTCTGTAGACTCTGCTCTACTGTCTTCTGGTAGTTAGCGTTCAGCAAATCCTGATGAGCCTGATTTTTGTGTCTCTTAACTAGGTTAACCTGCATAAAACAGAAGACCCAAATGACAGTGGTCTAAGTAAAACAAAGGTTTTCTTTCCTCTTTCGTAAAAGAGGTACCCCATCCAGGGCTAGAAAAGAGGCTGCACCTCCTTAAGGAATATAGGATGTGGCATCTATCCTCGAGATCACCTCATGGCTACGATGGCTTAATGGTACCAATTCATGACCCAGAGAGTACGTAAAGAAAGGCAAGTGAAGGGTGAAAGAGGGAGCATACCAGTTTAGGTGGTACCTCTGAAAAACGTTCCTATGACACCATCATTCAACAGTTTGCAAGCAGAAGAACCACTAATCACCTCTAGGTACATAGGAAGATGACAAATGTAGCCTCTTAGCTGGGTCTATGACCACCAGGAACAAAATGAGGGTTGTATTACAAAAGAAAGAGAGAAAGCGTATTGGGTGGGCAAATAATTATCTCTATCAAGGCAAATAACATAATTTTTCTTCCCAATAGAATTGTTTTTGAAAATCATAAAAATTTCTAGATCATATCTAAGAATAAGGTTTTTATTAATTATACCTTAAATCATTTTGATTTGCAGACCAAGGTCTTTTTTTTTTTTTTTTTTTTTTTTTTTTTTTCCTGTAAGTAGGTTAGTTTATTTACACTCTGTTGCTTTTGTTCCTGTCTGTATTAGTTCACTCGGGCTGCCGTGACAAAGTGCCACAGACTGGCTGGCTTATAGAAATGTATTTTTCACAGTTCTGAAGGCTGGAAGTCTGAGATCAAGGTGTGAGCGGGGCTGGTGTGTTCGGAGGCCTCTCTCCTTCACTTGCGATGGCCATCGTCTACCCGGGTCTTCACATGGTCTTCCCTCCAAGTATTTGCCAAATGTCCTCTTATTATAATAAAGACACCAGTACTGTTGGATTAGGGCCCACCTTAATGACTCATTTTAACTTAATTACCTCCTGAAAGACCCTATCTCCAAATACAGTCATGTTCTGAGGTACTGGGGATGAAGAATTCAATATATGAATTTTAGAGTGAACACAATTCAGCCCATAACACTATCATTTTAGTGTCATTCTCTGGAATCCCTGAAATCACTGGATTGACCACTGCTCCCCATCTTTTATATTTATCATCTTCCTTTTGTCATCTTGTCTTTTTCCTCTTCATGATGAGAAAAGCTTTCCCTGCATATCACTGATTCAGGTCTTCTCTCTAATGTTTTAAATAACGACTTAAATTTCCCTCCTTCATTTTGGCTTTCCTCACATCTTATTCATGTTTAGTAGTTAGTTCTGTTAGCATCTCTCCCAGTTGCATCCTTGTAACTCCCCAATGTTGTTTCATAGAAGCTATATGCTTGCTGTAGACAACCACAAAATCTGCATAATGTTCAAAAATAAGCATATATTTTGGGGATTGGCTGATCCAGGCTGGGCAGGTTTGCTGATCTTGGGTCAGTTCCACATGGCTCTCTCGCTCCTCCTGGGACCAACTCCAGCAAGGCAATGGCAGAGGCACAAGAGGGCACACCCACCAGCACAGTCCTCGTCACAGCAAAAGCAAAGGCCCAACAACCAAAGGGTAGGAAATATGCTTCTCCCACTAAATTGGAAGGGAAGGAGTGATTGTGTTGAACAATAACCTACTATACTCTGTTTCTTGCAACTTTTGAGAAACCTCAAGTTTAAATCTCCCAAATTTTTCTTGTTTTATAAAATTTTTTTGCAAATAAACATTCTCCCTCTGAGACCTCAGGGTAATGCTCATTTCTTCTTATGCTACCAAATATTTTCACAGGACTCACAGTGATTTTGCTGTGTTATTTATCCTTGCATGGGAAGAAACCTATTCAGTCCTGCTATTTACTACCCGGCATCGTGGAAGGAATTTCCTTAGCACTCCCTCCACCCCCCCGCTTCACTCTCTGCTGAGGTACTGACAGTTCCCCTATTCAGAGCTAGTCTTCTTGAAGTTAAGCCTCAGGTAAGTCCCCAGCTCAATTTGTGCGCGTGGCAGAAGTCCTAGTGCCCATCTACTGAAAAGAGGTAGAAACTTCTCTTTCTCTGTCAGGGACTCTGACTAAACTAGAGCATCACACACAAAGTTGGCATTTTTTGTTCAAACAGGAAAGACTTGAAAGACTTCATTCCCAGCATGCACTGCTCCCAGTGCTCTCCCTGTCTATAGCTGGATGAAAAAGCATGAACATGTGTATTTCAGTAGATAGTACTAAAATGCCCTCAGAAAAGATCTTGCAGCTATTTTAAAGGAATGTTGGAAGGACATGTACCATGCACAGCTCTCTAATATATGTTAATAACTCCAAGGTTCTACTATCTTAAGATCTAGTCTGACTCCCCATCGGGTCTACACTAACCTAATGAATTTCCTGAGCCCACCCAGTCCCTTTAAATATAGGGCTATGCTGCAACCAACCAACGGAAAGAAAATGTTCTCTCTGAACCTCTCCTGAGCTATTCCAGAAAAAGGATTGCCTAAAGCTGAACATAACCCTAAGTAACAAAGAGTCTTATAACTTCAGCTGGTACATCTATGTTTCTCAATTAGGCTGAGAACTGACTGACTTCACTGTCCAATGTAAGGATTTTTCCACTTCCTTCTGAGATACACCGGAGTGTCTCCAATCCAGAATATAAGAGGCCCACAGTAAATGTTTCTTATATATCTTCATGGCAGAGTACCACAGTAAATGTACAATGAATGAATGAACAAACTTTAAATGTCAGCCTCTCAGAACATGGAGTATTATAAAACCATCCTCAAGTTTCAGAAACAGTACATTAAAGGAAAAGTAAAATAAACTACAACATTCTGGAAAACGAAGAATATTCCTTATGATATTACATTGCCACAAGACACTGGAGCAAAGAGCCTCTTTAACCAACCTCATTTTCCCTTTTTCCTTGTTACGCTGCACAACTCGGCTGGTGGACTTGATGTACAGGTGCCGGTGCAGCTCGTCTATGAGAACCAAGTGGAGGTTCATCTTCTTGCTGTGAAGCTCCAGCCTAAGGTCACTTAGTCCTTCCACCTGCAGCAGGGGGCCCTCCAAAGACTCAACTGCTGACACCTGAAAAGAGAAAAAAAAGAAAACCAATTAAGTGCAACTAAATAACCTAGCAATGTTATAAATAAAACTCTTTTTTAAAAGGTACTATCGAAAGGGAGTTTATGAGAACCTTATCAGCATATATAAGACTTTGTAGAGTATAATGTGGATAGGCCTGGTCCTGCCCTTCAAGGGTTTATCATCTAAGATAGAAAATGATAAAGTAATCTTGACAAAGATAAACAGGACAGCACATAAAGCAGCACAACAAAGCTGTACATACTACTCATTCCCACACACACACTGCTTGTCGATGAACACAAGTAGAGACCTCCCCAATTAAATAATTACATCATTCATATTCTCATAAGAATCTCATGTGTTCATGATTTAAAATCAAAGTTGGCCTTTTAAAACTAAGACTAAATAAAACACACTATATGAATGATTTAATAATAACTTATTTTCACAGCAATCATGAGTCAGAGCTTGGTTGGCCTAAGTCACACGTGTGCCTAAATAGAGTCAGGTGCTCTCTCACTTCTTTCTCATACACACATACACATTGAGGTAAATGAATTTTTTACACTACAAGTGGTGTCCACTAATGTCCACTGGTGTCCACTAATGTTCACTCGTGTCTGCTCGTGTCCACTAATGTCCACTTGAATGCTACTAGTGGACAAGAGAAGTCACTGCCTCTCCTTGACCTGATCCAGTGTGATAGAAGAAATAGGATGTGAACGGTGAATAAAAGATAAAATACAAAGAGGAAGATACTCCTGGTGCAAAGTGCTTTGGGAGATTTTAAAAACAAAATGAATAGGCTAAATCAAATTGGTGTAGGAATGCTTAAAATAAATGGAGAAGATGAAAGATTCAGGGAACCTGGAGCAACTCACTTTGAAATTCAAAGTGGTAACTCCAAAGGAAAAAAACCCAGCACGTATGATATGATCCCATTTATTCATGTATACAAAATTATATTTATGTGTCTGTATGTGTAAAGATCTTGTCTATTTTTTAAAGAAAAAAAACTTGAAGAGCATACTCTAGGTACTATTCCTTAGGAGGGGAAAAAAGAGGAAGGAAGAGGGAATCATGAAGAATGTAAAAAAAAAAAAGAGAGAGAGAGAGAAAGAAAGAGAAGAGATGACTACAAGCTGAACTTAGAGGGAAAAGAGCACAAGCGAGCTCCCTGAAGGATCAATGTGCTGTGACTACCTGCTTAGGTTATATAATACTGAATATGCCTTATAGATACAGATAAAGGTAATAACTAATACTTCAGGGTAAAACCTTTAAATGTAGGTATGGATAAAAACATGCTTCTATAAAATAAAGCATTTGCACAAAAGCAATAGATAATGAAAGCCATGAGACACACCGGTGATCAAACATGTCGATCACAGGTCTACAGCGGTGTAACTCCTATCTCCTAGACACGAGTTTGTGGACAGTGATTACAGAAAGCTTCGTCGCCGCCAAATACAAAACAGCCTGAAATGGTAGGGAAAATGCAACGGCTTAACCACAAACACATCACTTGTTTTGTGACTTGCTATAATCAAATGTCAGTAGCAAATAAGTTTCCTTAAGTTAACCGGGAAAGAATCAAGGAATGGAGAGTGACAAGCCCTAGGCCAGCTCTGCCCTCTGAAGCCTGCCAGTTCATTTTCATGGCGACTTGCAACTGCCCCTACTACTGAGCCCCTGGGCCCAGTGCAAGCTGCCAGCAACTCCAAATGGAAAAAGCCTCACAAAATGACCGAAGTGTCCCCAAGGAGGAAAAACAACAAAAAATTCATTTACACTCATGCCCTAAAATGGATTTTTAACTCGGGTCTCTAGCAGAGAAAAGAGGATGCATTAACCTTCAGTGACACCGGGATCCAGAAATGAAAAATAATTTGGTAAACCACTGGCCCATCATGTAGCCTTATCCCTTAAGGTAATTAAATCCAGCTGAGATATTTAAGCTTAAAAACCACCGACTGCACATCCACACTTGATTTGTTTGTAGGAATTTGCATGAAGATTTTTAACCCAAATAACTCATGCTCCAAGTAAAAACTTACATAACATTGTCAACTTTCAAAGCCACCTGATTAAATTAAAAATAAAAATTCAGATAAGACACTTAATGCAGTGCCTGGCACATACTGAGTGCTCACTGAAATTATTTTTAATTCGGTACCTATTTATTCTGTGAATAGAGAAATCTCAGAGGGTATTCCCAACATGTTTTAATGCAGTAAGTATTATCGCCTTCATTGAAACATTATAACCATTTAAATGACAAATTTTCTGCATATGTTCCCTTGATCCAAAACACAAGGACAATTAACACATACATAATTAAGAATAGTCTAAGAACTTCAAAGATTTGAAAACCTTACCACAAAAGAGAATAAACAATAGTCTCTCATTTCTATAAGAAAACACTGTGTTTTGTCTTCTGGCCTTCACTTATTAACAGTCTAATTATAAAGCTATAATAATGGAAGCTAGGCAAAGCCTAGCTTCCCTGCTCTACTCATATGAAGTGGTACTCAGATCAATTGGAAGAAAATGGTTTATCAAATGCAACATTTGATCTCTAGAATATCTGTTTTGAAATCTGACATTCATCTTATCTGGTTTTAAGTAGCTTGTACCATAAAGTTTACACATAAAGGAAAAGTTGATGAGGCAGCAGTCAACCCAACAGGCCACCAATGACAGTCAATTCTCATGTACTCGGAGGTCTGGTTTCCAGGTATTTACTGACACTTGGAATTTAGTAGAAATTAAATAACCACTTATATTTAGAAATGTGCATAACTAATGATAAAAGACCTTTTTAATGTATGGGAAGTGGTCATTTAAAAAGTTATTTCACTGTTTTCCAAATTTAATGAAGACAGTATTTTTTAAATAACACACCTATGAAACATCAACAGGAATCTAAGAGATGCCATTGGATTAAAGTAGACAGCAACAAAATAGTCTCAGAGGTTAGTTGCTATAAGAAATTATCAAAATCAGGTTCACAAATATTAATACGTCACAAATATATATTACAATTATAGAACAAGATATAGCAGATGAAAGATTAAATAAACAACAGGTACTGTGTAGTGAATTGATAAATGTTGTCTATTCATCTACTCACAGATCAAACACCATGCATTTATGCCCCAAATGATCTCTAATAGGATCTCCTAGAATTATCAGGTATGCCATATCATTTCTTAAAGTTAGCATACTACATAGTGATTAGAGTCAACTAAATATATTTGGAATTTTTCTTACATATATTTTTAAAAAATTAATTTTGGAAGAAAAAAGATACTACTGGCAGGGAATTTTTTTCACAGAACATCTATTATCACCTAATAGAATATTAATGCTCTAGTCAACACAGTTGGAAACTGCCCATATAGATAACAGAAATCTGTTTTAGAGTTAAAAACAAAACATTCCCTTTAGGATTATGAAGCTAAACAAGCATATTCAAAATGTTTTATCACATGATATTGAACAGGACACCATGTTTTGCTATGAGAAACCTATCTATATAAGAAAACAAAAATTCTAAAAAATGTTTCTATAACTCAAAAAACAGTTCAAACATAGAGTTAAAGTATATTTAATCAAGAATTTAAAAATGTTTGCCTTGAGTTGAGATGTAAGTCTACGATATAGGAAAATCTTTGTAATTAAGAACGATTATACCCTTAAATTTTCTTTCCCAAATACCTATTTCTCAATTTCATTTTAATGTAAAATATAGCAAATTATTATTTCATAGTTGAGTGCTCATCTTCAGCCAGTTTCACTCGAGCTTATTAGATAAAAAAGATCTAGTTTTGTGCTCTGACATGAACCAAGGGACACATTTTGGAGGAACACTAAAGTTGGCCATTCTTGGCAGCTGCTTCATTGAAGAAATGCTATAAAAGAAAATATGATCTTTTTTTTTTTTTTTTTTTTTTTTTGAGACAGAGTCTCACTCTGTTGCCCAGGCTAGAGTGAGTGCCGTGGCGTCAGCCTAGCTCACAGCAACCTCAAACTCCTGAACTCAAGCGATCCTCCTGTCTCAGCCTCCCGAGTAGCTGGGACTACAGGCATGCGCCACCATGCCCAGCTAATTTTTTCTATATATATTTTTAGCTGTCCATATAATTTCTTTCTATTTTTAGTAGAGATGGGGTCTCGCTCTTGCTCAGGCTGGTCTCGAACTCCTGAGCTCAAACGATCCGCCCACCTCGGCCTCCCAGAGTGCTAGGATTACAGGCGTGAGCCACCGCGCCCGGCCGAAAATATGATCTTTTTATTTTTTTAGTTGAGATGGGTGAGACACAATGTTAAAATGACAGGAGTAACTATTTCTAAAGAGAAATAAGGTTCAAGCCAAAAAAAAATAAAAACTCGTACGTAAATAAAAAACCAACCTGATAACTAAGCCACCCTGCTAGTTAATAAAAATGCTTATATTGGCAACGGATTCCCTAAAGAAAGCAAACCATTTTGAAAATGTTGCCATGGCCCAACTTATAGAAGCAATAAAAAGATATGAAATTAGGCTACTCCAGAGAACTGACATCTTCCCCCTCCCTACATGTACATAAGAAAATACAAGTTAAACAAACTTTTGAACAGTCTCATCTAAATAAGAACACCAAAACAACTTTGGCTATGAACAACATAAGAAACATGCCTTGGAGCCCTAGATTTACTTAGAGCCCAGGTCACCCACCTGCTGCCACCCTGCCCCTCAACTGCTGGAAGGCAACCTCCAGTGACTTCAGACGGAGATCCCCAAGATGGCACTCCACCCCACAAGCCTCTACCTTCAAGCTCAGGGAGTCCCAGCTGGGTATAGGAAGCCTCCAAGTCTCCCTGTGGGTGCAGAATGATTCAGGCCGCCTCTTAGCGAACAGGGAAGGCATTTACCACACACAAACCAAGAATCCCAGATCATTCACTCACCTTCTTTCTCAAAGCAGAAATTCTGATCTTTATCAGACTGAAGGTGGTTAAGACAAACAAACTGAATGCAGCTTAAAACAAAAACAAAAGACACACGCAGCACCTTTCACGTATTCATTTGAACCACATGAAAATACTGTTTCAACAGCTCAAAAATGGTCAAATATTGGCTATTTCATATGGTTCAACCTAACAGTTTTAGCAGCAGGTCTGAAAGCTTTGGTGCATCTGGGACATCATAGCACTCTGTAGAATACTGTGGCCTTTATGGAAACCTATGTATTTAACTGCATCAGATAAACTAGGAACAATTTTATTTGTAGAATATAATAATCACATTCACTTGTGTGACATAAAAGTACATGCAAGTGAACCCATATTTAAATATAAACTTGATAACATCATCCATTGTATTTTCATTTACAGCAACGACACCAGCCACCACAGGGGCTAGACTTGTCTTCATGCAAAAATGCTGTTGGGGGGGGAGGGGAATAAAATGGGACATGCAAAGGAGAATAAAGGGAACCCATTCAAGGGTTAAAGCGGTAGTGAAAGTTTCAGGGGGTCTTGGTGGATCTATAAGAAAAACAGTCTCTGATCCCAGCTTCGCTGGAAAAGACTTACAAGATGTTTTTTTTTTTTTTTTTTGGCTCCCTATGGCTGAGCTTTGACACTGCCTGAAGGCCTAGGGACTACTGGCAGTCTGATACTTTAGACAGACTTGCCAAGACAGCTGCATCCCAGGGCAAGGCCAAGTGCCCGAAGCAAGAACACTTTTCCTCCCTAACTCTCAGCCTATATGCTAATCAACAGTGACCAAATCAGGTGATCAAAAACGCCCATTCTTAAAGCAGCCTGATAACATAGCATTGATCAGACCCATTCAGGTGCCCCATTTCCCAGAGGAAACCCAATCCCTGTAAAGCAGACTCAGCGTGCTCTCACCATTAAAAACAGGATGCTGTCTACCTCCATTCTTCCCTCATTACAGCCAGGTTATTGCATGTTTTTATTTAATAAACCTTCACCAGCTCAAATGAAGGGTCGTTATTAGTTGAGTTAACAGCCAAATGATAATGCTCCAGAGAGATATCAGTGCTTGTTGGTGCATTAACAAAAAGAGGAGAAGGGCTGAGGTCAAGCATGTGTCAATGTAAATGAGGCGATATTAGGTACTAAGGGCTTAATGCAATAGACTGCCAGGGAGATAATGGAATTTACAGGATAAGGCAAATGAGATGAAGTTATTGATAAGTGAATGAAAGAAAGGGGGGCCTGCAAGATAAAGTGCCTTCAAAGAAAAGGCCCTTTACTTGTGAATTTTTTCTTTAAAGTATCTTCAAATCTGTCTTAGAAAACAAAACTCAAAACAGATCAAATGTGACTTCTAGCTTCATGAAAGATCTCACCCCATTACTGCCATAAAATACAGACTTGTTCTAAAAGCATACAATTTTACTAAGCTATTCTTGAGCTTTCTTTAGGATCACACTTTTTATGTTTTTTTGGTTTTTTTTCTTAAACATCAGGGCATTCTACCACAAATAATTCCCATATTTTATTACAGCCAAAGTCATCTTCTTTTTTTTATTCCTCCTAAAGTAGGGGCAGCCAGGTCTTCTAATATATTCCATTAGCCGAGGCCTAACAGAATGACAGTATCTGAGAGATGAAATCTAAGAACTTTCTATCATAAGAGACCTTTAAATGTTGTCAAGACTGGGGTCCCACTCCTATTTTAAAGATTTTAAAAAAAGTAAGGCCTAGAATGGTACTTTTTTTTTCCCTTAAACTTTATTTTCCTTCCAAATTACAGAAGTAATACATGCTCAACCAAGAAAACTTGAAAGATACAGAAAATCACAGAAGAAAAAAGACCAACCATATTCTCACTCATCAGATGTAGTAATATGTAATATTTTAACCCAATTCCTTCCAATCACTCTTCCATGAAAAGTTTTTATAAAAACAGTTATTTTTTTCCATTTGTTTCTTATACATGGGGTACAAGTGCAATTTAGCTGCACTGATATATTGCATGGTGGTGAAGTCAGGGCCTTCAGTGCAGCCATCTCTGAAACAGCACACATCGTACCCACCAAGCAACCTCCATCATCCACTCCCTCCCACTCCCCCAAAATAGTTATTTTTAAACATGCTTTTTCAGTTGGCAATATATTGGGAACATCCGCCCACCCCTAAATACCATGACTTTTCGTGTTTTTATATGAATAGGAATATACCACAATGACTTAAACTAATTCCCTACATTTAAGTCATTGCTATTTTTTTTTACTTTCATAGCTCTTACTGTGATAAATATCCTTGTGTACATGTTTCTGAACACACAACAATTAAAATTCTTAACTCTTTCCTTAACATAAAATTCTAGAAGTAAAATTTCAAGTTCAAAGTTCTGCATATATTTAGGGGTTCTGATACATAATGCCAAATTAAGAGCCTTATTTGTTCTAAATGGCCTTAGATCTGTTCACAATTACTTTCCTGATGAAATTAAACTATACTCAACACCTTATGAAAAAGGTAAGAATTGTGAATTGCTATGGAAAAGCTCAGGAAAAAAATTCTTTCTTATTCCTCCCCTCTTGGTCCCTTCAATTCCAGTTCCCATCGATGTTCTATAAAGAGAGCATTAAAACCCAAGTTTCTACTCCAAAATGCAATAGAAGAGACCACCAGGAAAGACGTTCTTTTTTAACAAGTGTCCCAAAGTCACTTACCCCATCACCTTATTTGTTATTCTGGGACAAGAAAAAGTGACAGAACAACTCTCTTCTTAAGAGTTGGCAAACGGCCGGGCGCGGTGGCTCACGCCTGTAATCCTAGCACTCTGGGAGGCCGAGGCGGGTGGATTGCTCAAGGTCAGGAGTTCGAGACCAGCCTGAGCGAGACCCCGTCTCTACTAATAATAGAAAGACATTATATGGACACCTAAAAATCTATATAGAAAAAATTAGCCGGGCATAGTGGCGCATGCCTGTAGTCCCAGCTACTCGGGAGGCTGAGGCAGTAGGATCGCTTGAGCCCAGGAGTTTGAGGTTGCTGTGAGCTAAGCTGACGCCACGGCACTCACTCTAGCCCGGGCAGCAAAGTGAGACTCTGTCTCAACAAAAAAAAAAAAAAAAAAAAAAAAAAAAAAAAGAGTTGGCAAAGGAGGTCCCTGACAATCACTTCAGGCTCACACTTACATCAAGACAATTTCGCCCACACTCTGCAAGAGCCCCAAATCCATTAGAAATGCTCAGCACTTATACAGCTCTTTACTAACATGAACTATTAAAATCCCACAAAGGAATGATAGACGAATGTGGCTTTTTTTTTTTTTTTTTCATTTTAAGAGCTAGGCAACCACAAGTAATTAGTATTGGGAATCTCAGAGAAAATAGACTTCTTTAATAAGCTCCTCCTATCTTGTCAAGCCAAGCAAAAGGTACTGATTAGCATTCTTAGACCATCATCGAGGGGAGACAGAAAGCGCCTATCAACATCATGGGTTGTCATCAGCTGCAATTTACACAAATATCTGATTCCCATCTGGCCACAGACTGACCAGTAAAAAATCTGTTCAAGGAAGTTCATAGGTGAGGCTGAAACCAGGGATATGATGGAGGAAGTCAGCAAACAACCTGGGTGTTATGCTTCACTTAGAGCACTCCTACAGATTCAAATGTGTAGACATACACACATGGTTTACATGATTAAAACATGTATGCATCAGTGATGGTAGCATCAGAAAAGAAAATCTGCTCAATGTAAACAACCCCTGAACCACTGCCTTTTTTTTTAACCTGGCACTGAGTAATGATGATGATGCCCATACCATTTTAAATTTGTATACTGCTACATATTTACAAAGCACTTTTCCTGTATAATATTTTACTTCTATTCTCATAATCATTCTGTAATCTAGACAAGGTAAGTATTTGCAGATCCACTCTACAGATGGGATACTAAAAAAGCGGGGAGAGAAAGTGATTTATTTAAGTTCACAGATATGGTGAGTTGTTGAGTCAGGACTAGAACCAAGAACTTCTTGCTTTTCAAATCCATTTGTTTCCACTATGCCACACTACAAACAGCCAGCGCTTGTCAATTTATAAATTTATGCCCCAATTTCAACCCATTAAATCTCTGCAGTAAGTCAAATACGGACCTACAGCAAATATGCACAATCAGAGCATCAAGATGACAGCTCTCAAGAGTGGCAATCAGTCCAAACCTGGAGAATCATCTAATTTAACCATTAAACTAAATCTATTTTGACCAAATAATGAGACTATAAAATCAGACTAAAAGCCAAATGCCTATCAGCTCTATCCCAAAACTATTATACAATAAAGGATGGGAACAAAGCAACTTCAAGGCAACATTTCTACATAAATGCAAATATCACCATCTGATGTGTGTCTTACACAAATACTTGGTTTCTAACTACTTACAGCTGTTATTAAAAGAAAACAAGAACAGTGAGTTTTGCTCTACTCATAACACAAGCTCTCCCCTATACCAACAGTTCCAAATTTGTCTGCACATTGGCATCACCTAGAGAATGTCAAAAATTACTGAAGCCCGTGGCCCACCCCCAGAGATTTCGATTTAACTAGTCTGGGATGTAGCCTGGGCTTTAGAATTCCTGAAAGATCTCCTAATGTGCAGTTTGGGAATCACTGTCCTACAGCTAAGCAAGCCACGTGGAAACTGCTGAACCTTGTAAGAGCAGAATTTCTAATGGCTTTAAGATAAAAGAGGCAAATGAGTAGGAGACTAAAAAGCAAACTAAAAGGGAAAGAAAACTAATACAATAACCAGGTGCCTATCAACACAGTCTGATTTTTAGAAACTCCGGCATTCAAAAACAAATAAATATAAATAAAAACGGCTTTGAGCAGCATGAAAAATAGTTGCTATAAAGCCCTGTACTTTTACCCTATAAGAGAAAAATAAAGCTGCCACAAACCTACTCACTTAATTTTGGACACAAAAAAACAAGGTTACTCATTTAAAAACTTTATTTTCAGCTTTTCCTAAAGCTGAAGAGATCAGATATAGGTATTTGAGGGAATGAAGGGGTCCCAAATGCAGCTGAAGCAGCTACAGCTGACCTTCCTATTTAAATAGCAAACCACACTACCCCTGTCCCCATCCCAGTATTCCCTTTCTTATTATATTTTTCTCCATAGCATTTATCATGATATGAGACACTGTTTATGCTAGTTATTTGTTCACCATCTGTCTCTTCCAACTAGCATGGAATCTCCTTCAAGGTTAAGGCCACCTTCACAGATACACATACCAACAACAGACGTGATCAACAATGGCATCATCACACGTTAAAGACCCAATCGTTTGTCTATCAAAATATGTGCCAGATTCTTTCCTGATAAATGATTAGTATAGAATATCGGCCTCAGTCTTGCAAACTGATATTCTACACTAGGAACAGATGGGCTTTAGTGATGGCTATTTCATTATTGATCATCGATATATTTCTGTCATGATGTGGAGAAATCCATATGGAATATTGGAACATTTTTGCAGAGTCACTGAACCACTTTCTGGTTCAGACCAATAAGCTCACTAGAATATTCCAGTTTCTTATATCTATAGAGCTTTCACCTCAATACCATTCCCAGAGTAATGAGGAAAAAAAGTTGTGTGAGATCTCAGAAACTTCCAAGCCAGATAAAAGGGATGTATATTTTGGCTCCTTTTTTTATTACTTGTACATAAATCATTTGATAGTGGATGCATGATTGCCCAGTCCCTGCTCATAAAGAAGAGAAAATAAGATTAATTTATTTGCTAATGATACAGATTTACTGGCACAAATGGCAGCAACCTCACTGGGCCACTGGTCCTGCTATCTGTTCACAGAAACAACAGTTTAACATCAACCACTCTACTAAAATCAACATTTTTGATAAGCACCTTTCAATACTGACCTGGCATATATTTAATTACGATACCCAGCAGATTAACACATTTAGTAACCTAAGACTTGATCTTGCAGCAAGCAGACCTTGGATAGTTTAACAATAAATTACATTACTTGTAATATACAATCAATGGGTATTCTATGAACATACACTTGATGTAGGCCACAGAGGTAACTGATAACAGAAAATCTAAAATTTATCCATGCCAAATTCCAAAAATATGGCATAGAACTTTGGATCTTGATTACCCATATGTGTATGGATTAGAGCACATGAGAACTGCTTTCTGAAAAAAATCCTATCTGCCTTTAGGAGTTGCTTTGACTGTAAAAAGGGTGGGCCAGTCTTTCATTCCGGTACATATCCATGTTGGGCCAAGAAGTACAGGAGTCAAAAATGCTTCGTCTAGCCCTACTTCAACTCTTTTGCTAACTCAAAATAAGTCCACCTCCGGGACAGTTTTTGAGATTATAACATGGGAGCAATCACCATATTTTTGCTAAATTACCAGTAAAAGTAATCAATTAATTAGAAATAACATTTCAAAGAACTTACACTGTATACTGCCCATCCTTTATATACATGGCTTAATGATTCATTTCATCCTTTCAATAACCCTGGGTGGTATATATTATTCTTAACTCCAACTTTCAGCAAAGATAAATTAAATAATTGGCCAAAGTCATCCAGCTAGTAAGAATCAAAACTGGGATTCAAACACAGGTCCACCTGACCCAAACTAAGACCTATGCTGATGTTCACAACTCTCAACGTTACCCAACAATTGCAAAGAATCTTATAAACTGAAAATAGTACCAATATACCTACTTTCAACACAGGATCTTAGAAAATAGCTACCTTATTCTCTTTATCCTAGATATGGCTACATTTTAAGTATAAGTAAAATAATTCCACCATACCATTCTCTCAGCAAAGCACTCTGGGATCCTCTGGGAAGAAGACAGCTACATAAATATAAGTTATTATTATAATTATCATAATAATCCTTATCTGACTATACAGCTATGGATTCTTTTTAAAAAGGCATATAAATAAAGACAGACAAAATGATTAAGAGACATTCAAAATCTCTACAATCTCAGGAAAGCTTAGAAATGAAAAAATTATTTTAGTCACAAGCCTTGTGACTGTCAGCTAAAGTGCTTCAAAAGCACTCGCACGGGCTTGGTTTCTAGTGATTGAACGCAATTATGAATTGACTTCTATGGGCTGATAAATCAGAACTTGTGTAAGTGGTTTTCAAAGCTCCTCTGTGCAATTTTAGCTTCATGCAGACTTCTACACAAATTTTCCTTTAAAAAAAAGTTTATAAAAATATTAACTATCATGAAATACCTTCCCGGTTAGCTCATGCCACTGGGAAGAAGCTGCTATTCTTATATTAATAATTCTTCCTAGAATTAATCAGGCTTCGTACATTAGAACCAGCAGCTGGAGTGTTTTGAGTGATAATGAAACCTGTAACAAGGCATCCTCAGCCGTCTTTTCAAGACAATAAGGGAATTAAAATTTCAATTTAAATGCAGAGGTTTGAAACACGCTTCACTGGCAAAATTACTTCAATTAATGTGAGTGGAATACAAAGGACAGACTGCAGAAATGTGATGCAGCAACCAGAAATTATGTCATTAATGTGCTTGCATCAACCCGGCACAATGACTGCAAAGGTCTAATTTAAACCGTACATATCACAAAGCTACAGGCTACAATATTAATCAAGTCTCTGATTTCAATGTGACGGCTACAGGCTTCTTGTTGGATCACTTTTAGCTTTTCATAAGCCAACGGCAGCTGTTTACCTTGAAGAAGGAAACAAAAGGACAGACCTATTTGCAGACATTTCCTGTCATGACAATTTAATTATTTTATGCAATACTCGGGTTATCATATCAAAAGAAGAAATAAATATCTCAAGCCTATAGCTACCAGGCTAGTCCGATGGTGACGTAGGAATAGCGAGAGCTGGCAAGAGCAGCGGGTCACCACTGATTTATTTACTCTGGATTTATTAATCCATACTGAGTAAGGATTAAATTACTATGCATCTGCACCTGCCTTAAAATGGAAATGTAAAATCTTTTGGCAAAAAAAATCCAAGGAAATCAAGAGGTTTTAAAAGACTAGATTGTTTTGTCTTTACTTTCATCTGATATCTTTTAGCAAAGATTTCCATTTGCACCCTTCAGATGCCTTAAGTAGATTTTACTTCTAATAGTATATAACCATGGGGAAAGAAAATATTATTTTTCATATGAAGTCCAATGAAAGAGCAATTATAGAACTTACTATTCACTCATATGCAAAAAAGCAAGTTGAAGAATACTTTCAATATTCTAAGCACACCTTAAATCCTACCTCTATGAAATCTTTGTATATTGGGATATACAAATCATTGTGTACTGGGATATGCCAACTCTCAAGATCATGTAAAGCAACCACCTCATCTATAAAATAGTAATGATATCAAAAATCTAGCTCTCAGGTTTGTTGTGAGAATTAAATGAGTTAACAAATGTAACATAATTAAAACACTACTAGCACATAGTAAGTGCTCGATACATACTAGCTATGATTATAATTGCTGTTCATTTATATATTACAAAAAGAAAAGGTTAGAAACTAGAGACCCTCACCATAAAAATAATAAAATTTTTAAAAAACTAATCAGAGGAGAAAAAAACAGACCAGAGCTCACAGAAAAGAAACACCTTTTTCTCCAGGTACTGGTATTGAAGTCTTTCATATGGTTACCCATTTGGCTAAAGGTTTGTGTACAGGGCAGACAAAAATAGATAAGACACAACCCCTACCCTCAATGACCTACCATACAAACAGAAGCAATTATATTAAAATGAAATACATGAGCTTATGCAAACATAAAGAAAATCACCTAGCTATCTGAATGTCTGAGACATTCAGAGTGTTGATGAAATGTGAGCCAAGTCTTAAAGAGTAAGTCATCATTTTCCAGGCAGACAGGACTGGGAATCAGTTCTGGAAAATATATGGTCAATTAAAAAGCAAAAATCTATCACATCCTTACCCACCAGCAACAAATAACTAGAAACTGTAATTAACAAAGAGCTACTGTTTTAAAAGGCAACCAAAAAACATATGATACCAAGAAATAAATCTAACAACATATATGCAGTACCTCTAAGGAATATATTACTAGGAATTATTAATGGACATAAATGAAGATTTCAATAAATGAGAGGCACATCCTGTTCACTCTGATAGTAAGACTCAATATTGCAAAGACAGAACTCTTAAATTCGATCCAAATTCCACCACACTTTTTAGTGGAACTATAAGCTGATACTAAAATTTCCTGTGGAAGAGTAAAGGGCCAAGAATAACACAGATAATTTGGAACAGCAAGATGAAAGAATATCTTCACCTCCCATTAAGATATATTATAAAGTTATAGTAATTAAAACAATATGGTTTTGGTAGAGGTACAAATGAGATCAATTGGACAAAATAAAGAGCTCAGGAAAAAGACTCATGTATTATGTGAAAACTTGGTATGTGATCAAAATGGCATTATAAATCAGTAGAAGGAGACTTCAATAAATAGTCTAAGCCAACTGACTTTATAGAAGATAAAATTAGATCCCTAGCTCACACTATATTAAAAAAAATGGACTTTCAATGGATTAAAGAAGAAAACATAGGAGATGCTCTTTATGAAATTGGGATGGAAAAAAATTGTCTTAAAACAAAAATCATATAACATAAATGAAAAAATTTTATTTCATTCAAATTTCAAATTTCTTTATAACAAAGTAAAAAAACCATTAAATGAGAGAAGATGTTTGCAAACCACCTAACAAAGAATTAGTAACCAGAATATATAAACAACTTCAAACAGAGAGAAAGAAAAAGAAAATTCTGGGAAATGTGTCTCATATACACTCTCTTCTGGAGGCAACTGTTCTTCCTCCACCCCTCAACTCCCCAACCACATGGTTTTCATTAGAACTGATGACCATAGTACCCAAGCTGGCTCGATCTAGATTATAAATCTAAATTTTTGATTTAGAAAAAAAAATTATTTTCTTCTGCAAAGCTGGGAAGATGTAGAGTACAGCCTATACCCCTTGTTCTCTCCCAACACCCAAACCAACATGTGCAAGAGACCAGAGGCCAGTAGAACAATGAAGAAGACACGCAGAGAGAACATACAGGTGGCATTCCACATACATTCCCATTCCTTTAGCAGACTGGGTACAAGAGTCAAGCAATCATTTTTACCTAAGCTAGTTAGAGTCAAATTTCTGTAACTTGCAACCAAGAATGTAAAGAAGTTTTTTAATGAGGTCCTGAAGAAAAACAGGTCAAAAAAAAAAGGAGAGGGGACAGTACTCATTATTGATTAGCCCTTAAGTAAATAAATCAGCTCTTAAGTAATAAGACCATAAAACAGAAATCTGAAATCCTAAAATGAATGTAATTAACACAGAAATAAATTCTAGCAAATTATTTTAATATGTGGCACTAACTTAAAAGCAGGCCCATTCCAAAAAAATCATGATTCTAATAGATGTGTATATGCTACTACACTATACAAATATATACAAACTTCTCTATTCTGACTACTGAATCTTGATGATTCAGTACAAATATGCACTCCTAACTCATAAACCAACACTAAAGCCGAAAAGTAACCAATTTTTTCCCTGTTGGACACCCTACAGTCATTATTAAGGAAAATGTCATTTTGAATAAGATGCTGAAAATAACCAATTCTTTTGCCACTTCCAAGAGCAGAGCATGGTTAACCTTCCACTGTGGAAAGTGACCACTTCATCCTATCCTGTAACCAGGTTTTAACGTATGATAGAATATCGTGTTACTTCTCCCTCCTTTGTTACTAGATTTTCTTAAAAGCTTCTTATGAAGCACTTCAAGCAAAATTTTTCGTGAAGTCTGAATGAATTAGAACCACTTAGAGCATTTAACCTGTGTCCCCACAATTCCCCTCAGTGTTTTTTCCAGTGTTGAAGCCAATCTAATTTGGTGAAACAAAATTCAGATGCAGTCCATCTGCTGCTGGGGGCTTCTGCAAGTCCTCAGCCAACTCGGAATGCGACGGAAGTGGGGGCGTGTGAGTGGAAGGGAGAGGGAGATAGAGCAGCCTCTCTCAGAGCCACAGGCCCTGGGAACGTTAGGATTATTAGGGAGCAAACTCTGCATTGCTATTTTTTATTCTTCTTGACACTCAGCCACATGCTCCACCAATTGCAACCTTCTGGGAACTTTCACTAATTCAAAAAGTGGCAGAACACAACAGACTAAGAGAGAGGCTGAAGGCTAGGTTGTGGAGTACTTATGGTTAACACAGTTACTCCCAGTATTAGTCTCAAACAATTTTCTTTCGTATCAATTTAAAGGAAAAGAAACAAAACCTTAATGTAAAAGTCCTACAAAGAATTTGTGGAATGCTAAGTTTATAAATCTTCTAAAGTTTTGCCCCACATAGATTTCATTCTTTAAAATGGGATTCATTAACTATCTTCCTCTAAAGCTAAAAAACACCTCTCATTACCATTCCAACATGATTTAAGTACTGGTCTCTTACCACTGTATTTCTTGCCATTGTTCCAAAGGCAGACGATGCATAAATAATAATCACCTACCATTCCAAACACTGGAATTAGAAAGAGAACCAGCCAGGCTTCACCTGCAAGGGCCCGTGAATCCCAAGAGGGCAGTCTGTAATGTGCTACATGCATTACAGGATTCAGACAGAACAAAGGAGAGTGCTTTTACGTCTCAGCAGAAATGACCCTTAGCACTGGCTGTTCTCTTACCAGCATATCGGTGGCACTGAGATAGTGCTTGCTGGCCATGCACTGTTCCAGCTTTTGAGGTACTTGCTTGATATTCTCAATTTCATCCAGCAAGTTCAGGACATGCTTATGTTCAATTCCTTCAATCCACAGTTTCCGAAGCTCATCCCGTTTGCAATGCAATAGCATCTTGCATGAAAGCAGGTTCTCTTTTACCTACAATAAAACAGATTCAATCTTGGGTCAGTCCAAAGTCTTGCCAGTCTAAAGTCATCATCTGGTAGTCTTCATTGGTTCTCTGTATGTAACAGTTCCTAATTCCCACTCCCAGGTATTCCCCTTGGTTGGTATACCTGCAGAATTCTAATCCTGGTCCCCACAGTCACGCACTTGGGCACATTGCCACTTCCTTTGTCTATAGTTTCTCATGAAATGAGAAAATAGTCCTAGCCTACCTCTGAGTGAATCTAGAAAAAATTAATATGGATAAAGCACTCTGAAAATATCAAGTACCACATAAATGTTAATAATATCTAAAAAGGGAATGATCGATGTGGGAGTCCATGCTATTATTCCTTCCCCAGTCCTCTTGCAAATTTCCTATTCAGCTGATAGGTCACTTGGTCCACAATCTCAAAATGAAAGGACAACCAAGGGTTTTTTGCCTTGTGTTCTGAATATTAGATATTAAATAAGACAATCTCCACCATTCTCATAGATCTCCACAGTATAGTGACTAGCACAGGCACAACATAAAAATTAAAAGGAGAGAAAAGGATTGGGGAGGGGTAGTCACAATGCACATGATAAGAGTTTTTATTTTCTACCCTAGTTAAAATTTTTCACTTTTTACAACATGTAAAAATAAAAAGAACCATGACCTTTTACAATGCACAGAACTACTTTCATATACTTTTGGTAGTTCTAACATGTATTTTTATTTAAATTAGAATTTAATATTTGTTTACAGTTTTGTTTCTGTTTTTTGTTTGAGGTAAAATTTATATGCAAATGCAAATGCATTTGGTGAGTTTGGCAAATGCATTCACTCATATATTCCAAGCCATCATCCATACATAGGACATTTCCATCACCTCAGAAAGTCTACCATGTTCTTGACAATTGAAAAATCTATATTCTTCATCTACAAGATTTGGTGTGGTGGTGAACGTATTCACTGATGCTATGCTTCTGCAATTACAAAACTAAATTTCAACATTTTTCCAACAAACATGGAAAATATGAAGATAAAATGCTAAGATTAGAAGGTTTCTTGAGAAAGCACCTTATCCATTCATACAACTTCAGGACAACACCTAAATCATACTTCTATTGAAACTCTCCCATGTTTAAAAAAAAAAAAAAAAAAAAAGTCTTGAATAAAAGGACTCTGTAATCTCCCTTGATAAGCATAGTGGAATGATTATTAACTTGGGGTGGGTGTCACAGACTCCTTTGAAAATCTGACAAAGACGATTCCATTTATCTCTACCCCTTCCTGCAATCCCACCAAAGAAAGAACAAAGGAATTTCTTTCCAGCATAAAACACAAGAAAAGAGAAAACAGAGAGGAGGAATAGCAAATAAGGAATGACAACAAAATTTTGGAAGCTGGCAAGATGATGGATGGCGGATAATAAAAATGAGCAAGCCAGAGAAATCTGAAAACCTCAGCCTGGAGTAGGGTTTGCTAGCACTGAAAAGGAGGCAGCAAGTAGACTGAAGGCAGGGGTGCAGGGTGAAAACTTTTTATGGGACTATTTTGAGCCCCAGACCCTCATCAAGCCACACAGCACTGGCCAAATCTGGAGAGACTGATTTAGAAAGGATCTGGACCTGGAAATTCCAGGCACAGCTGAGGGGAAGGCATGAAGCACTGGACAGAAAACAGGAGGATGAAGTCAAAGAGGAGCCTGTTAAAGCAGTATGATCCTCAGCCCCTCAAGACGCCCAGCCTCTTTCAGCGGTTAGGTTCCAATAACACTGGCAGCTTGACTTTGAGCCCCAACACAGGAGACTTATGCCTTTTCCCTTAAGACCTATACAGACAGTGACATTTGAGGTTTCACTGGAGAGACTGCTAAGTCCCTCCCCAACCATCATAGACCAGCTCCATAACATGTTCGGAGCTGCCAATCAGCTCTACAGATACCTCCCTCTCACATACAAATGGCTACCAAGTGTCACCAGACGTTCGAGGAAAGCCTGCAGAATGGAATGACAGGCATCAAAACAAACAAACAGAGAAAAGTATACTGGAAGGAGGTGGAAGAACAC
Source organism: Eulemur rufifrons (assembly GCF_041146395.1). Lineage (NCBI taxonomy): Eukaryota > Metazoa > Chordata > Mammalia > Primates > Lemuridae > Eulemur > Eulemur rufifrons. The sequence goes on along the minus strand of NC_091011.1, from coordinate 83,016,102 downwards.
AAACTATGCAGGAAACAGAATTTTTTAAAAACTATAATTGATATACTTAGGAAAATTAAGAGAAGCTATTACATCACTGAAACAAGGACATGATGCCATAAAAAGTTTCAAGAAATGAAAAATAACTCTTAGAAATTAAAAATATAATAGAAACTGTAAAAATCCAATAGAAAGGTTAGAAGATATCCTTGAGGAAATCTCCGAACAGAAAAACACAGAAAACAAGAGAGAAGGCAAAAGAAAACAAGGGGATGGATTCAAGAGGCCCAGTACTAACCAAACAGGAATTCCAGGGGAGGGAAAATTAGAAAAATGGAGTAGAGAAAAACACTTGTAAAATAACAAAAGAAAATTTGCCAGAACAAAAGACTTGAGTTTTCAGATTGAAAAGGCACCAAGCACTCAAGAAAATGAAGTGCAAAAGACCCAAGCCATTATCCTCCCATGTAAGAACATAAGGCATGAAGCGACAACTTTAAAAGCTTTTAAGAAAAGAAAAAAGCAGGACCTGCACAAAGGTTTGTGAATCAGAATGGCATCAGACTTTCTTCAACAGTTACATTAAAAGCTACAAGATGAAGAAGGAACAACAAACCTTCAAAATTCTAAGACAGAATTATTTCCCAGCAAAACTATCAATCAAGTATGAAGAAAGAAGAAAGACATTTTCAGACACGCAACCTCTCAAAAAATAAACTTCATATGCACTGTATCTCAGCAAACGACTGAAGAATGTGCTCCATCAATACAAGAGAAAAACAGAATAAAAGAAACATAGGATCCAGGAAAGGGGAAATCCAACACAGAAGGAAGGTAACAGGACCATTCACTCATTAATTCCAGGGAAAACAACAGCAGCAGCAAAATTGCCCAAGAGAAAACATAATCGTAGCATACTATATGGCTTAGATGTCAACATTTATGTAGTTATAAAAAGGTGAGCACTGATTATTTATTTAACCAAAACTAGGATACAACCATATAGAGAGGATGAAGGAAGAAGATGTGATGGGAGAAAGTTCTGGAGGGGGACTAAATCCTCATCTTCCATAGCTGAAAGTCAATATACAATGTCTAAAATAGAAAACTCAAGCAAAAATAGCATAGGTATATTATCAGATATAGAAATACCTGGGGGAAAAAACAATCAAGAGAGTAAAAATCAGTGCCTATGAAGGGTTGTAAATGGGACTGGGGTAGGACGAGGGAGGGGAATTCTGGTTTTTAGCATTGTTTGTGGTTTTATTTGACTTTTAAACACATCTTCAAGGCCATTGCTAGAACCCATTGGAGTTCTCAGTCTCTGGGTTAAGAACTCCAGCTATTAAATCCATTCCATTTTAAATCCTAGTTAAAATCTATTAGAATTTGATTTCTGATATTCTACTTGTATCACCTTCGTTCTATAATTCTCAGTTTTTTCCTCTATGTGTAATGGAAACAGTTAAAAATAAAGTTTATGTCATATAACACCCAACGGAGGCTCTCGATCAAGAGAGTGGGGGATAAACTTACAGAGTGTCAGTAAAGCTCGGCAAACACCTATCTGATTGGAAAAAGACCATTATGGTATCTCACGCTAGGATATATACAACGTAATCAGCTCACTTCTCACTTTTGCTTACTATATGGAAGGAAAAGTGAAAAGGAAGGTGGAGTTGGCAGGTGCAGGGGAAGCACTGGCATTGGGCTAGGTAGAAAATGAACACCACCAAAATTATTCCCTAAACTGAGGCAACAAAGCTACAGACCTGAGAAGCTACAAGAACTTTTAATACCAAATTGCCCTTAGTCTTCAGCTTTATGATTAGAAAGTCACAGTTATGAAGAAGAGTTATTTTAAAACTTGGGGGATGGGGTCAGTCAGCAGCAAAAAAGAAGAAACATGAAGAATCTCAGAAATATCGTGCTGAGCAAAAGAAGCCAAACACTAAAGAGGACATATGTATCAAGTTCTAGAACAAGCAAAACTAATCTGGAGTGACAGAATTCAAATCAGTAGTTGCTTGGAGCAGGATGTGGAAGAGAAAGGACTGCAAAGAGGCAGGAGGGAACTCTCTGGGGTGAGGGTAACATATTCAAGGATATACATGTTTGCCAAAACTCATCGAACTGTACTCTCAAAATATGTGCATTTTGCTGTATGTAAATTATACCTCAGTAAGGATGCGAAGTACAGCCATTTTGGAAAACAGTAGGAAGGTTTTTCAAAAAATTAAAAAACAGAACTCCTATATGATCCGGCAATCTCACTGCTGGGAACATAGCCAGAGGAATTGAAATCAGTATATCAAAGAGGTACCTGCACTTCCATGATCCCTGCGGCATTATTCACACCAGCCAAGATACGGAATCAACCTAAGTGCCCATCGACAGATAAATGATGTGGTATAAAAGAATGTGGTATATACACAATGGAATACTATTCATCCTTAAAAGAGAAGAAAATCCTGTCATTTGTGACAACATGGATGAACCTGGAGGACCCTTATGTTAACTAATATAAGCCGGACTGGAAAGACAAATATCGCATAATCGCACTTATAGGTAGAATCTGAAAAAGTCAAACTCACAGAAGCAGAGAGTAGAACAGTGGTTATTAGGGACCAAGGGTGAGGGAGATGGTATTGGGAAGATGTTGTTCAAAGGATATAATATTTCAGTTAGACAAGAGAGATAAGTTCAAGAAATCCATTGTACAACATGGTGACTACAGTTAACAACAATGTATTGTAATACTTGAAAATTGCTAAGAGAGATTTTGAATATTCTCACCACAAATAACTGATAAGTATGTAAAGTAATGCATGGTTAATTAGCTTGATTTAGCCATTCCACATGTATGCATATTTCAAAACATGTGGTACACTATAAATGTATATAATTTTCATCAGTTTTAAAAATTTTTTAAATAAGGACTTTTTAATGTGGAGGGAGGAAAGGTGCTATGCCCATCGACGAATAACATTCAAAAGTGAGAAAGGTTCCAAATAACACTGGAACATTTATTTCTTAAATCTCTATTCTACTTTTATACATGTGATGACAGTATTTTCATTTCACTCTATTTAATTTATAAGGATAATTAAGACTGAAAAATTGCTACTCTCTGTTTCTTCCTTAAACAACTCCATGAAAAGCCAAGTTGTTCAAATCAGGACATCAGGTACAAAGACAAGTTTCCTTTGCTTCCTCAGAATTTTAGTAACTTCACAGCTGCTCCTAATCACCTGTTCAGCAATGGCAAGAATTTTCGTTTCAATGTACAAGAACAGCAAGTCACTCTAATTAGAGATTATTAGAAAAAGAAAAAAAAAAAAAAATAAGGGAAACAGGGCCCAAGAGGCTACTGTGAATAGAAAAGTAAGATGACACAGCAGAAAAGCAGAGACTTTTGCAACCCTGCCTTGGGAAAGATAAAGGGGTGAGGAAAACTAGCCCCAGCCTTTGAATAACAAACACTGCCTTAGCATTTGCGAGAGAAGGAGCAGAAATACAAGCAGTGAGAGGGGCTGATGGACACAGGCCTGAGGGAGGTGATGAAAAGCCATAACTTTTAAGTCATAAAATCAGAAAAGTACCTAATCTGGATCAAGGAGAAGATAAAGAACAAGGCAATGTCTCTGAGTGTGCATATTACCTGTAATAAAACACGACAAATGTGCAAACCACATGGAAACTGTAGACAAGAACTATCCTGAAAAGCTCCCCATAGCAAAGGATAATCAATGAAAATTAATATAACAATCAACTTTATTCTTAATTGTAAAAGTACAAAATATTGTGATGTCTTTTTTTCAGTTGTAACAGTAAATCTACATTTCTAAGCACTTTCATAGGTCTTCCCCTGCCACAAGTAACCAACCCAATTTTTTCCACAGAGTCTTATAGAAAGTGTCTGGAAAGAAAGAACTTCAGAAACACCACTTGCTGTTCCATTTAAAAGGCTTTCAGAACCATAGATCATTTTTAAATTACCCTCAAACTTTTATTTCCCATGCCTTTTTTCCCTTAGTTTTTTTAGCTGCCATTCTAAGGTCAGAAATTCTGAGAGCTCCTCTCAACACTTTCCAACACCTTCCCTTTGAGCTGCAGAGTCTGGATACAGTACACAAATACAGACACAGTTGAACTTACTGGAAAGATTACCTCATGGTTCTTGTGACTGCATTAATGCACTCCAGACTACTGCACCGATTTTAAATTACAGTATCTCATTTTTGCCCACTGTTTAGCTGCAGCGTATCAATTGCTAGAAACCTGAAGGCCTTTTTCCCTTTCTCACACAAGCAGCTAGAATTTTCTATCTTATATTTGGGCTGTAAATAACTTCCTACCAAACCATGTTGTCCTACTGGGACCTTTTTTTTGTATTAATGAAGGCTATTCTTCGTTCCAATTCTACCTTCCAAGGTATCTTTCATTTAAAAGCCAAAAAATTATTTTAGGTACATGTTAAGTAATGAAGATTTCATTACTCAATGATTAAGCCCTAACAACTTCACTTGCATCATCATGTATAGTTATTTCTAATGATAGGCAAGAAAAATGAGTTTCAGAGCTTGATCTAATACCAACAGAGCAGCCAAAATTGGGGGGAAATGTTAAGTGTCTGTGCACACATCACAACAGAGCCAAGTATCCTTGTCCTCCCTTCAGCTCACCCCACTCCTGTGATAAGCATTAGACTGACTATTTAGTATATTTGTTTAAAGAAATCTGAGGTCATCTCATCCACCTAGTACACAACAGAAAAACTCAAATTCAAATACCACCTAAATGGCCCAAGACCCCAAATTATATCAATTCATTCGTCCATTTTGGTGCTGCTGCTATAACAATCACTAGTAAGAAGACATTGGCAGAACCTATGGATGCTAATGCAGTAACATCTCGCTTTCACCAATTTTACAATGTATTCAAAAGTAAAAGAATTGCCTAAGTAGTTTATCATCCATATTACTTGACCTCATCAATCATACATGGTATTTTATTTGCACATATTTTTTTTAATCTAGAAAAAATTCCAAACGGGTTTGACCAATGTATAAAAGTTTGGACCATCTGGGAAGAGAGTCAAATCCATCTGTCAGCTCACATTTATCCTCAAGAACATAGATTCTACCAATATAACATAAATCGATATATGAAAGTAATGTCAAAAAATGGGAAGTGTAAACTGTTCTGTGGTCTCAAGCTTTAAAAGGTGGTAAGGCATGAATATGAAAATCTTCATCTGCCTTGGTGCCCACTAAAATCTATTCCCAGCACAGCAGCTAGAGTGAGAATTTTAAAATGTCACATCATGTCATTCCTGTGCTCAGAACCTTACAATGGTTTCCCATCATACGCCTAGGTGATCTGGCCTAGTTTTCTCATCTCTCTCCCACCACTCTTCCCACCTCTTACTTTATTCCAGCCCAACTGCCTTCCTTGCTGCTTCTCCAAACTTCCAATCATGGCCCTGCCTCAGGAACTTTACACCTGCTTCCCTTGTTTCTAGAGTGTACTTCCTGATGCTCTCTCTCATCTCCTTCAAGTGTTGGCTCACATGGGACCTCAGTGAAGCCTTGCCTGACCAACCCAGCTAAAATAGCAACTCCCTAGTCTCCCTTCCTTGTTTTTTGTTTGTTGTGAGGGTTTTTGTTTTTTGGGGTTTTTTGGCATAGCACTTCTTACCATCTGTTATACCATACTTTTACTTAATAATTCATTTATAGTCTGTCTCCCCCAATTAGAATGTAAACTCCACAAGGACAGACATGTTTGTGTTTCTTCACTTCTATAACCCAGAGCATAGAACAGTGCTCAGCACAAATCAGACATCCAATATATAGAGACTAAATAAATGTCATTAAATATTATCTATTTGTTAGTTTCTCTGCCTCCTCCCATTCGCACACAAGCTGCATGAGGACAGGGACTTCTGTTTGCCACTTGCACAGCTCCAGCACCTAAAACAGAACCAGAAATGTAGCTGGCACTCAATAAATATTTCTTGCATGAATCCTCATTATATTCCTTTGGCAGAGAACAGAAAGAAAATTTCAACTCAGATCTACACACTCTCAACATCTTGCTTGGCTATGAAATAATGTAGCCCAATGATTATTGAGTCATCCATATTTTCACTTAAAAATATATATATACCTATATTTTGTATATCATCCAAAGTACAATTAAAAACCGAAAGTGATGGGGAAAGAATAGTGAGGAAACATCAGTGTTTCCTTGGTGATAAGGAATGGACTTTCACGGTACGAAATTGTCAACTTATACAATAAAAACAAATTCACTTTCATTTTCCCCAACGTTTTTCTTCTCCCATTAATCAATTATTAAAGGCTTTTTTGAAAGGAGCTGTAGCCCTTTATTTCTCCTCCCAATATTAAAGCTAATTCATAACACTGAATTATGTGACATTTACTTTCTTGACAACTGTCTGATATAATAAACACAAAGATTTCTTTTTTGTTGTTTTCTTTTGCCGCAAAACTCCAGCATGCTAAAAATGAGGTTGGTAACAAATGTGGCCACTAAAACAAATGCGAAATGATCAAGATGAGGCTCTCTTTTTCAATACCGGGCAAGTACTCTTTGTTTGCAGCAAAGATGCTATCAACTCAGAGTGACAGGGAGCAAAGCAGAAATCACTGCCGGTGCTTCCCTTGAGATTGAGACAAAGTCCTTTCAGTCAACCAGACTAATCAGAAAACACAAATATCACAAGGTCCTTCACCCTTGCTGTGATTACCCGAGGCAAAGCCAGAAGGTCAGCAGCTCTATACATTCATTACCTGACCCCTCTTGAGCGTCGTATATTGGGTCAAAATGGACTACAGTTTCCTTTAAATCTAGAGCAACTGATCTATAGCTTTACCTAGTTTCACAGATAAATCCACAGGATGAATTCAGCACTTGTAACGGCTAAGAATTACAGTATTCCTTTCAAAAATGTCCAGGTAATTTTAAAATGTAAAGAGGTCACCACATTGCTTCAAAAAAGCTTAAGAGCTTTCTGATTCTGAAACTAGACTCTTAGAGGCTGAAACTCATATAGCAACAGTATTCCTAGAAGCATAATTTATTTATCTGCTTACAAAATGATAATATAAGGTCTAGAGGACAAGACATAAAACATGTGAGAATGCCATAAGCAGAGCCGTTACTGGGCGAGTACAGGCTGCCAACCTCCTGGCACAGGGCAGTGAATTTCGAACTGCGGTCTATGCAGCCTGCAGTCCCACAGAGGGGCTTGAGGGGCAGCCACCAAGTGCTAAGGAGCGGACCAAGCATAATGCTCTGGATCGTTCAACCCAACACCAAATAAGAGGAGCACATCTTACCATTTGGTATGTTGGAGTTCTACAAAATATCACATTTTTAAAAAAAAGGTTTTTACTGCTTACAAAAAAAAATGCCTGAAAACAAGCAGCAAAGGTTTTAGAGTTATGAAGACCAGAATTCAAATTCTAAATTTATTGAGAAAGGAGTACACATAATCACACCTTGCAAAGAACCAGTGTTCAATAAGTGGTAACAATTATTTTTGTCTATCAAAGAGTAGTGCTAAAAGATATTAAAGGAGTAATTCTCAAAATACAGCCAAGAACCATGTAACTATGACATGGTGTGACACTATATAACCTTTATTTAATCAGTTCAGCCCTTGGCCAAATATAAAAATGCCTCCTATCAACATACTTTATCCTAGCACTGTGGAAGGCTGAGGTGCGAGGATTACTTGAGGCCAAAAGTTCAAGACCAGTCTGGGCAAGAGCAATGCCCAATCTCTACAAAAAAATAGAAAAATTAGCCAGTGTGGTAGCACCTGCCTGTAGTCACAGCTACTTGGGAGGCTAAGGCAGGAGGATCACTTGAGTCCAGGAGTTTGAGGTTGCAGTGAGCTACGATGACACCACTGCTCTCTAGCCCAGGTGACAGAGCAAGACCCTGTCTCAAAGAAAAAAAAAAAAAAAACCACCCCACACTTTATCCTTTAGGTACTAAAGGCATGGTACCCAGGAACCAAGAGTTTTTCCAAGGACCTACCATAAAAAGAAGGGAAGGAGGGAGAGAGGAGGAGTAGGGAAAGATGGAGGAAGAAGGATATAGACAGGAGGAAAGGAAGAAGAACAGGGCTGGAAAGGGGGGAGAAAAAGAATAGAAGAGATAGAAAAGAAAGAGCTCTAAACCATGAGAAGAAAATTACAAAAATGAATGCATACTTGTCCCAACCAAGGCATAACATCCAAGAATTCTGGTTTTCATAAAAATTCCATTATATGTTTAAATAATTTGTAGGTTAGATTTTCTTCACTTCAGAAAAAAATACCAGGAATGCAAAATGAGTGCAGAGAAATCACAACCAACTTCAATTCAGGTGACATACTCTCTTCTTTGCTTTAGATGGCTTTCAGCCTTCCTCAAGTCGAGGGCGCCTTCCTTGTGTCGTCTCTCACTGCAGTGAGAAGTAACGGCAGAAGCCAAGGGTGAGACATAGGGGAGGGAAGATGTGAGCCTGGGATGCTGCCCTCTGTGATCTTCCTCGGCCTGGCTTACAAGACACCTGCAAAACTCCTGAAAAGTGCCATCATGAATCACTCACTGAGGACCATTAGCCACTACCATGGCTCCCCTTCAAGCCCCAACACCAGTACCAAAGGAAGGCGCTGCGGTCACCAGACAAGAAGAAAGGAGGCGTACCTGCTTTATTTTGTTTCGGGAGTTAGTGATGCGCTCCGTGATGCTCTGGTATGTGCGAATGGCTGTGGTCAACTCTGTGTAGTGCTGCACAATCAATTCATCCAGGTCACGGTCACATTTCTCATAGGCTTCCTCAAGGCGACCCTTCTCATTTTCTCTGTCTTCGACGTCATCACTGGTAGACAGAGTCCTGGTACAGACAGAGAATGTATCAAGCTGAGTAAAACTTAAAAGGAAAAAGCAAAAGAAAAGCGACTTGGTCAACATGCCAGCACATCCATCTTATTAACTAGGAAGTGATATCAGTTACTAACAGAAGACACAAAAGCACCTTCATAGTAAATTCCAGTAGGCCATCTAAGTGGACTTGTTGGTTGCCTATCCAAGGAGCCATTCCCTGCACTTGTTTCTGGGCATTAGCGCTGATCTTAGTCAGACAGCAGGCAGTCATGAACTTTTCAAGACGCTCGGAAGCTCTTGATATGAGTGAATCTTAGTAATTCCTATTAATTCCATTCCCTTAACAGTGACAAGTCTAGCCAATGAGACCTAAGGAAGTTCTAGAAGTAATTTTCTCGCAAGAAGAATGACAAGAAAAGGTCCCTTTTCCCAGCCCTAGATAGCACTACACAAAGCTGAGCCACTCTAGCACTTCAGCAATCTTACAACCACGGGAGGAACAGCCAAGAGGAACAGCAACTGCTATTACGCCATCGGGCCCCTGAAGCAGCCAGCCCTGCAGCTGCCTTGTCTCACGACTTGTTAAGGGAGATAATATGCAGCCCTTGTTTATATCACTTTCAGTTGGTTTTCTTTTCTATGTACGGAAAGCATACTAACTGATAAAATTATTCATACACTGAGGAACCACCTTCCAAAAAGCCCACTTGAATGACCTGAATTTGGTACAAAGCCCCAGCAGCCTGAAAATAAGGTCATATTAAATCTAAAATCTGTTCCAACAGCAATATTCCAAGCTACCCTCTGAGACAGTCTCTGCGTTTAGTAGTCTTCAAACAGCACTAACAAGGCTGATATGAATCAACAATAGCCAGGGAATGAGACAGATACATTTATTAAAAATCTTTCAGTAACTTAGTTTGATACATGGACTACAGATCTTTGTTTCCTCTATTATCTTTCTGGGATAATTTTTTTTAATTTAGTATTATAATCAGTAACAAAGAAACCTTTTCCTCTTATCTGTTGCCTGCGGTAATTTAGAGTTTCATTAAATTCCCTCAGATTTGTCAGCTTATACTTTCAGCCTAGTTTATTTCATTTATCTTTTTTAATTTAGGGAGGGGGATATTTTAGGCTCTCGATGATGGATGCAATCAATTATAAGTCCATCATCAGAACTGCTTTCAGAGATGGTCCGTCAGCAAATCAATCACATATCCATTTCTAGATATTTGCAAGCAAAATACTGTACAACAGTCTTCTCTCAGTTGTCATTTAGAGCAAAAGATCTTAGTTCATGAGCCACACGATATATAAAACTTCTTTTTCAATTTAGAGGGAAATTCAGAAGGCCAGTCTTTGACATCAATCTAACCTCCAAAAAGAATTTTGTAAATGCGTTAAGGATGCCAGGAGAACAGGTATAGCATGCAGGGAACAGTGGCAGAGAGAAATGAAAGCAGGAAGGCAGTGAAGGAAAAGGCAAAAGCCACTAAGGACAGTGTGGAATGAATACTCAGGGAAGCAACACTACTGGGAACCACAAGACTTGAATTGAGACCTTCACCGTGCCAGATCCTACTTCCCCATCTGTAAACAGGTGATCCTAAACCAGACTACTTCCAAGATTACTTTCAGGGAGAGAATACCACACAAGTGTTTGACTCTTAAAGGAAATCAGAGTGGAGAATTTAGGGGAAATTTAGCTTCTACAATAGAGCAACCAAGATTACCTGCAATATTTAGGTACAGAGTAGCTTAGTACGTCTTCCTGTTGTTTCTATGATACACAACTTTGCTCTTTAAATCTGAAACCCTCCAGGCTGTTAATCTAAAGTAAAGCACAATGAGAAAATGCCTTCAATTTGTCAACTGTCCCAAAGGTAAGAGTGCCTCGATATTTAACTCTATTATTTCTCCTTGTAACAGCAATCACAGAATTGTCAAAGCTATACTGGATCAGTCTGCCATCTTTACAACGCCTTTCATGATTTCCTCTGCACGACTGTTTGTGGAAGGAAACATGCCAAACATTTCACGTTGTTTAACCTAACTAGCTAGAATTACCATTAAGGAAAATGTCAGGCCCAGAGAGGACACCTTCTCTGGCATCAGCTGTCACTGCTAATACGTGACTGAATCATTAGGAGTTACTTAGGAAATAGAAAGGGTTACTAAAATGAAGATTAGAGAGTAAATTGGGTCTATAGGGGGTTTTCACTCCTATTTTCCTTTTTCAAGAAAATATTTATACAAGAAATAGCCTGTGCCAGGTTTGCCCCACATTTGAAATTCATTCTTGATGTAAACCAGGGTAACATTTTGTCTTTAGTCAAACATACATTACAGAACTCTGCGAGGACAAAATCATTAAAGTATTTTTTTTAATTAGAGAAAAGGAAGGCAGCAAAGATAATAAAAATAATAGTAGCCCCTAACATTTAGAGAGGCTTACTAGCTGCCAGGAACCAGCTGTGTGGCACATTTTATAGAATGTAGATTTAATCCTCATGACAGCTCTTTGGAGCAGGTCCTATGATTATGCGCCCCGCCCTTTTTTACAGATGAAGCAGCTGAGATTTGAAGAGGTCAAATTAATTTGCCCCACCTCACACAACGAGGGTCAGGGATAGCACAGGGACTTAAAACTCAGGTTGGTCTGTTTTCAGATTCAGCTCCTAACCACCACGGGGTTGTGGTCTCTCTAGGCAGAGTCAAACTGCCTGGGTTAGAGTCCTGGCTCTACCATATTTACTACCCATATGACCTTAGTAATGGCATCTCATTTTGCTCATCTATAAAATGAAGATAATAAGATATCTTCCTTATACAGTTGTCTGTGAGAATTAAATGAGATCAAACAAGGCCTGGTATACCATTAGCACTCAACAAATGTTGGTGTTGTTGTTAGCTATTATTGTTTTAGTGACAGTAGTACAAGTAGCAGCAGCAAAAGCAGTAGCATTTTTCCACAATATAATAAAAAGTGCATCCTCTGGAGACAAAGGTTCAAATCCCACCGCCCCCAAAATATTAGATCATTTGACTCTGGGCATTAGATTTAACCTCTCTAACCCTTACTTTACTCTGCCTTAATGTCAAGAATTATAAAGTCTGAGATTTTATCCTACTTGCAAGCTGAGAAGTCAGTCTGCCACAGTTTCATGGGTGCTGGTAGAAGATAGAAAACTTCTAGGTCAGAAACTAAGGACTTGATTATCTGCATATTTGCACCAGTTCCCCTTGCCACCAAGTCCCATGGGGGTTAGGCAGATGGGCCCAAACAGATGCCTGCCCACACAGGCAGTTACTGGAGGCGAATCCTAAGCTTACAAAACTGAATTTTTATGTTGGGCTCCTGCCCTTTGCTCTGAAAGGAGTGACAATCTCTGTCTTCCAAGGCTGTTTGCTAAACAAACATCCTTGACAAGCTAGTCTAAAACAAAGGGCACTTAGTGCTTTGCTCGCAAGAACTTTAGAAACACAATAGGCCAAGGAGAATTGTCTCCCAACAATAATGACACCTAAGTCATTGAGTTCCGTCAAGGATTGAAGGATACCATGGTGCCAAGCCACAGCAAGCAGTAAATAGAGATTCATTTCCAAGCTGTTTTCTTCTCTGCAAAATGAGACCAGAATTACACTGTCTCAGACAATAAATATTTGCAAAATGAATAAATGATAGGCTATAAAAGCATAAAACAGCAGACTAATTCTAGGCAGGAAGTTCTCACACATGCTATCAAATCCCAGCAAATTTCAGTGTGGGATTACCTTAATTTAAACCAGTCACTTGACCTGAACTGACAGCAGGGTGGAAGGGAACACTTGTCATCGAGCTCACACCACCAGCCAGGTCAGGAACCTCTCTTCAGCCTTCTAATCCTCTGTAAGATGCAAACTCACTGGCTCACCAAGCAATTTATTGCAATTTTGAACAGCTCTACTTTTTATAAAGCCTTTCATTAAAATAAAATCAGCCTCATTATAATTTCTACCCATTGATACTAGTTCCATCTTTAGTAACACAAAATAAGTCTATTCCCTCTTCCATAAGAGTTCCCTTTAAATGATGAAGGACTCTCAATAATTCTTTCTTTCTCAGGTTAAACACCTCCAATTTCTTTGATTATTTCTTCCATGTCATGCTTCCAAACAGCCCGCCATCCTTCTTGCTTTTCTCTGAAGGCCCCTCAAAAGCAACTAACATTCACATGGAACTTACTATCAGCCAGGCATTAATTTAAGTGGTTTAAACATAATAATTCATTTATTTCTGAAAACAACACTATGAGGTAGGTATCAATATTATCCCTCTTTTTAGAGATAAGAGATTGGGTAGTTTATTCAAGGCACAGAGTCTTCAAGTAGCAGAGCCTGACCTCGAAACTGACTCTGGCTCCAGAATCTGGCTCTCAATGGCTTTATTATCTTGCCTCTCCGGATGTGCTCAGAACTGAACACAGCATACTTCCAAATAGTAAAAGGATTTATATGCAACAACATGAACACTGTATTTCTAATAATCTAGCCTAAAAGTACATTGCATTTTTTTACAATAAGTGCTGACAAGCCAGCTCTCACTCATCCTCTACCTGTGAAGTTTTAAAACTAAATGCAGAACTTTACATGCAGCCCGTGTCTACATGTTGGGAAAAGAAAGTGAAAGTGAGTTACTAGATAGAAATTATTGAGTGTCTATAACACACCAGACAATGCAGTAGTTATTTTGCATACATAATCTAAGACAATCTTCAAAATAGTTCAGTAAAATAGTATGACCACCCTTTTTACAGATAAGGAATTAGAGGCTTAGAGAGGTAAAGTAACTTACACACATGCACATAGCTATAGTCACAGTTGGAATTAAAGCTAAGTATATTGGACTCCAAAGCTCATGCTCTTTTACTATACATGTTACAAAATCCTACCTTCAACTCCTGTTCTGTAGGACTGCACTCTAATCATGCTATAGCTAACGTGTAAAGAAAGCAGTTGACAGCTAGAAATGAAACAGAGCACCAAAAGCAGCTTTTTTTAGCAGTAACAGTCTTGAATCTGGACAAGAAGGTTTAAAAGCATGAATTAAAAGATATGACCAAAGGACAAATGGTTTAAAGTTGCCACCCCAAGATGCATTCAAGTTACTGAATCACTCTAGATCTTTTTTTTTCCACTCTTATCTCAAAATGATCATGATTTACAAACCACTGTCAAGTTTATGGAGGAACATAAAAGAATAAACTAGATTCCACTTAAGCTGGACACAGAGACATTTCTGGATCACTAAGAATTTTTCCCTAAGACAGCTCTGGTATTTTGCATGATGAATTACATCTTTAACTATGACAAATTAATCCCCGGGAAGGAATTTATTTACCTAATTGGCTAAAAAGACCATGGTACACATGTTAACCTACTGTTAACAACACCTAGTAGGAACAAGTATGTTATAACAAGTATGTTATATCTATTGGATTCACAGCCATCAGCTCCAAAAGAGTCCTATAAACCAGCATTAAAACCCAGTGTAAATAACTAGAGATCTAAAATTGAATTTGTCCATTTCCTTTTTTGATACCAGTTTCTGTATTTCAGTGTGGCCAGTCAAATGTTTTGAAAGGAAAATAACTAGTCACCTCACTGGTTCCTTCTATGCAGCAATTTTGCTTTCACTTTGAACTTAATACAGTAATGGAGTCCAGACGGGAGAAAGTACATAAAAGTCGATATTATTCTTAAAGACAAAAAGAAGATCAAATAAAAGAAAAAGCACAACTATAAAAATAAGGTCGGTCACCAAAAGATGACCCATCACTCAAGAGGAAGAGTAACTGTCAGTCAAAGACAGAATAAAAGGATGCAAAAAGAAAACACACAAATCTAGAATACTACCATTAGAAATACACCAGAAAAATTTCTTACTACCCTCATCAAATATTTCAAACAAGAGGCATCCATACAAACCTTAAAGAAACACAGGTTCTGGAATGAAAAAAAAAAAACCCAGATTCAAAGAAAGCTCTGCAATACTCAAGCTACCTGACCGTGGGTAAGCGACTTAACCACTCTGGGTCTGTTTTTTTCTTTGTAAAAGAGGCAACATAATAAGAATACCTGCCTCACCAGGATTTGTAAAGATTGGAGATGTGTGTGAATGCGCTTTGAAAAGTGCAAGAGCAGTGTTGGCTAATAAATTATTAGGAACAAAACAAATAATCTATCAATCACAACATTGTTAGCCTAAATCCCCTAAAACCTCCCCTTTCTAAAGTCCTAAGGATATTTATTTATAAACTGAGATCAGATCTTCTCTCTCTATTCTCCCAGTGCCTGGTACGTAAAGTGCTTAGTAAAAGCTCAATAACGAGCAGCAGCAAGATGTAGGATCTGGAGAGGTCAGGGAGGACAGTTCCCTGCCTTAAGAAAAAATTCCAACTAAATTGCCTCACACGAAGAAATGCCTGTTCAAAAATACCTACACAAGGACAAAGAATAGTTACAGTGACCTTATTTAAAATAATTCACTTACTCATTCAGCAAATATTCACTGAGCACCTACTCCTCACCCGGGACAGTTCTAAGTGGCCAGAGATACAGCAGTAAACCAAACCCATTCCTCCCTCATGAAGCTTCAGTTCTAGCAAGGGAAGCCCGGACAGACGTAGCGGCTACGGCAAAAACCACGGCAGGCTCGGAGGACAGGGCGGTTTCACACAGACAGCCCGTGGAGGGCCTCTCAGATACAGACGGCATTTGAATAGAGCTTACTAGGAAGTGAAGGGCAAAGAGGGGGCACTATTTGGGAAGCTGATTCCAGAGAGAACAAACCCTAATGCAGGACATGTTCAGCCAACTCAACAAACGTGGAATAGCAAGGAGGTCAATGTGGCTTTAGAGACTTGAGGCACAGTGACAGTGACAGGAGGGAGGTAAGGGAGGAAACTGGGAGCCGGACCAGGCACAACTTAGTGGGCTTTTACTCTGAGCCTTCTTTGAAGTCCCTTGGGGGTTAACACTTAGACGAAGAATGATAACTTTTCAACCAGGATTTAATGGCGAAACTGAGTAACAATATTTACATTCAAGTTTCGTTTTAATGACATTCCACGTCTTCCCAAAAAAGATCTGGGGTAGTTTGTATAAGAATGTAAATTAAAAGTAAAATACAAGTAAAAAAATGGGACCAAAGAGATGCAGGCCAATATGCCACCGTATAGATGTAAAACACAAGTATGCAGGTCATAGGGGCAAACACGGTTTGTATGAATCAGCCCCCCACCTAAATCCAACCTTCCTGACACCAAGGAAGAAAAGAGACACACAGCAATATGTAATGCTCATTCTCAAACAGACAGACTCCATTTCCTCTGAGGGAGCAAACTTTAGCCCTAAATTCTAAAAGAAATCTTTCCCTTAACAGCACACGAAGACATTATATAATATAGTGAATGATGTCATCAATGACCTTCTGAAAACAAAGTGATGAATTTTACATGGCTATTTCTTATCAGTTCCTTTAAGAACATAACATTAAAACTCAACTCAGACCTAGAGACTTCGAAAGACTGAATACAGTCCAGGTATGAAGTTTTCCAATGATTCGTTTTAAGTTAAGGAAAGAATTTAGGGAACTCGTGGGACTAAATGGATCAAATTCTGTTTTATTAATTTCTTCCTCTCAGCAAACCTTCTTATAGTTCAAGCTGACCAGCCAGCAATTCTTTGCAGAGATTATACGATATAAATATTTGGTATTAGAGGGTTATTGAGGACTGTTAAACATTACTTGCCAGAAAAGCATGTAGTAAGACTGACATCCAATTGTGAAAAATTAAGACCTTGACCAGGGCTCTTGCCTGAGCCTCAAGATTACCTGTAGGTGACGACAGACTATCACTCTGGAAGCAGTTTCGGGTATTTTAACAAAGTGATAAGAGTCCCCAGGGTACCACCTGTTATGAACTGAACTGTATCCCCCACAAGTTCATATGCTGAAGTTCTAACTCTGAATGTTACTGTATTTGGAAACAGGGCCGATAAAAAAGGTAATAAAGGTTAAATGAGGTCGTATGGGTGGGGCCTTAATCTGATAGGACTGATGTCCTTATACGAAAACAAGAGAGAGCCCTCTAAAGGCACTCACAGAGGAAAGGGCATGTGAGGACATAGCAAGAAGGTGGCCATCTATGTGCCAGCAAGGGAGGCTTCACCAGAAACCAACCCTGATGGTATCTTGCTCTTGGACTTTCAGCCTCCAAAACTGTGAAAAAATAAATTTCTGTTATTTAAGCCTGCAGTCCCCCACCCGAGGTGGTCCACGGCCCGTTAGGGACCTCACTGCAGAGCTCCACCACTTCACCCTTTGAAAAATTGTCTTCCATGAATCATGAAACTTAGGGAAGGGGGTGCGCACAGCAGGAAGTGAGCATGGGGCTAGCAAGGAAAGCTTCATCTGTATTTACAGCCGCTCCCCATAGCTGGCCTCACAGCCTGAGCTCCACCCACCACACCCACCCGTCCATGGAAAAATTGTCTTCCATGAAACCGGTCCCTGGTGCCAAAAGGTTGGGGGACCACTTAAGCCACCCAGTCTTGGGCATTTTGTTATGGTAGACTGAGCAGACTAATATACCACCCTATAAAACACAGACAATGTTATTTTGGTTGGTCAATTTCTCAAAGCAGATATTTGTCAGTCACCCTCCTCAGTTCTAAGCAACACAAATTCTTGGCAAATCCACAGGAAGAATTAGCTGCCTAGTACAGCCCTAGATAACTAAACTAATTAACCTGCTAGAATAATATTTAACATAATACACCTGAATTTTGGTTACACCTGCGAAATAATAAGCATTAAATCATGCTTTCTGAAAACAGTAAAGAGACTTAATTGTCTACTAAGGGCATTCCTTGTTGGCATTCAGTGACCTCTCCTCTAGGAATAATAAAGATTAACAAAACAATTAATGAAAATCTCTTCAAGCAACTCAGAAAAACTAATTACAAGCTTCAAATATCCAAAAATGATTTATCAGGAAGCGCAGCTCTATAAAGCACAATCTACAATAAGAATCAAATCTCCTTACCAATTCTGAAAAGTACTCAAAATGGGCCTCTGAATAGACAAACTGGATGTCACAGGACCCTTGCCTTTTTTATTCATCAAGCACCTTAACCCCCCAATCAGCGCTACCTTTTCTCTTATTAGGACCATTCTAATGAGATTTTTTAAATTGCATAATGGAAAAACTACTAGACAGGGAGTCATCTTTATTTATTTGCAAAGTATTCTAACACGTTATCTTAAGGCAACTAAGCATGGTTAAATTCTCAACAAACACTGAAGGGTTAACTAGTTTCAGAACCTCACTCTAAAAAGGAAAAAAAAAAGTATTAGCTTATTGATCTTTCCAGAACATAATATTCCTTTTTTTATTGATCCCAACACATGAAAAAAGAGTCTAGAGCTGACATGCTTCTTCAAAACATGAATCCTGTATTCTTTCCAAAACTGCTTTTAACCAGAAGACATTAGGTTACATTATTAGATCTATTTAGCCCTTATTTCAAAGTGTGAGAATCAGGTTTTCTTTTCCTTTGAAATACAAAACAGCCAATCTAAGAACTGCCTGACAGCAACATAGCCTATTTTGTCAGCAGGGGAACCAAAAACAGTTCTAAGAATGGGTAGAGCGAAAGCACAAACTGAAGAGGAGGAAAAGAGATTGCTAAGAATATAAACAGTAAACAAGTTAAGAAGTCAGTCTTCCAAGCCTATTATACTAAGCAGAACACTTTGTATATGATGAATAATCTATAAATGTTTCCAGTGAATTATAAAAATAAGAGACCCTCATCATAATTCTGAGTTTGTGTAAAAAAAATCACACATTAAAGAACTGTTCGAGATGTGTATCACTATTTAATCACTAAGATATGGCTTCACTCAAAGCATAAGCAAATCTACATTACATTTTTAAATCGGATTTTATTATATTCAATTATACATTCTGATTGCTTGGTTCTTAATTATGTCTTATTAGAGCCCACAAAATACAAGATAATCCCATCCCAACTGATAGCAATTCACAATGACAAGTCCCTCTGAAAAAGTTTTCTGATGCATAGAAACAACATCCCTTAACAGTACAAAGAGATTCATTTAATATCAAGTGACAGTCAACAATTTCTACTTTAAAGTCAATTGAAAATTCACTGGTGTCTTGCTTCAGACAGCACTTAGGGCCAATTACTACACCCAACACAGTTTTTCAATATTGCAATTAACTTAGTTATACAGAACACTTCTGGGGACCAAAAGCTATAAATCTTTTAGGCAACAAAGAAGGCCATTGTCTAAAATTAAGTAAAATCACCCCACTAAGGCATAAAACTGAGTCCAAAGTTGACAGAGTCAACCTAAAATCTGTCCCCACCCTTACTGCACCAAGCTCTACCTCTTTTCTCACTTCCATTTTAAGCCCCACACCTCCTTAAAGCATTGTTCACAGTGATCTTATTTTCTGATGAGCTCCTCAGAAACAGTGTTTTACAAGATATTAATAGGTGTTATGTGGTTACATACATTTTGGAAATTCTGAGTTATGCATATTAAAGCAGGTTTCTTAACTGCAGACATCAGGGAGAATTTACTATGTTCATGTGTGAGGTGTGGGGGGGAGAACATAAAGAATATATTATGTAGCATTTCTGTAATTTATTAATCTACAGAACTTTGTTTCCCGCTCCTCTTCCCTCCTCCCAGTGTATTCATATATACATATATATGCATATATAACACACACATTTTTATAGAAATTTTCAAACATGCACAAAAATTAAGAGACTTGTCAAATAAATCCAACTTCAACAATTATCAACACATTCTGGGAGGTAGGGGGGCAAGATGTTAGACGGGAAAAACCACCAGCCAGAGTGTCTCAGCAAGAAACATAGATTTTAGATGAAAGTGAAAAAAAATAAACAGGCAGACACAGATTGGATGAGGGTCAGGAGAAAGGGTGCCTGAAACTACAGGAGACTTCATGGGAAGACGCTGCAGAGCAGAACTAGGAGGAGAAAGGCAGCAGCAGGGTCTAAGCCCCGAGACATGGAGACCAATGATAAGGGTAGCTGGAGCGGTTAGATCTCCACTCCCTTGCATCTCGGACTGCTGGTGGGCTCCTGAGCTGCTGAAGAGACCTGCTAACACCAGCCCAGAGACGGCTGCCACCAGTGAGCAGTGAGCCTCTTTCGGGCAGGGCACCAGGCTCCCAGCTCCCTCAGGGCACCTCCCGCCCCACAGACCCGGGCAGATTGGCAGGCGCCATCTTGCTTCATTCTTCCCTTCCCCTCCCCTACCACGGCTGCCAAGAAAGACAATTTAGCCACCATCCAGAGGCATCCGCAGGAAACAGGACCTTTCCTTTTGGGGCCCTACAGCAGACTGAGGGGTACTCAGACTGTGAGCTCCCTACCCATTGGCCCTCCCAGGTGCTGCTTGCCTGGTGACTCCAGCAGAGCAGGGAAAATCCCAAGGCAGGGAGACATTGATCCAGTTTGGGCACCCTGTGGGTGACTTGAGACCAACATTCTTCTCTCTGGCAGGGTCAGGGATTGATCCTCTGGGGCTGGGAGGAGAAGCCTGCAGGCCAGATCCTCTACACCCAGGTGTCGATCGCATTGCCCGGGGGCACAAAAGCGATATTAGTAAAGGAGTGTACTAAAGTGTGTGTGTCTTCAGGGGCAGATCGGAATGGGTCCTAGCTGCAGCGTGCTTGAGGGGCAACCCTCCCAACCATGGGA
The DNA here is from genome assembly GCF_041146395.1 of Eulemur rufifrons. Classification (NCBI taxonomy): domain Eukaryota; kingdom Metazoa; phylum Chordata; class Mammalia; order Primates; family Lemuridae; genus Eulemur; species Eulemur rufifrons. The sequence goes on along the minus strand of NC_091011.1, from coordinate 82,995,405 downwards.
GGGCCATGCTCACCGCTCAGGCTGCCATCCTGGGCAGGGAACATGCCAGCTCGCATCAGAGCCAGGACAGATCCACTGGCTTGAGGTCCTGCCTGCTTGCAGAGGCCCGGAAGAAACCGTGAAATAGGGGAGGATGGAAAGGAGCGAGGCCTGCTCCAGACTTCAAGTCACAGGCAGCCCCACCACCACATTCAGACTTTTTGGCTCAGTGAGGCCATTTCAGCCCCTCTCTGGCAGATTTGCCCAGAAGCAGAGAACAGACCTTTAACCCCTGCTAACAGCATTTGTGCAGCTTGAGGGCAGGTTCATCCAATCCAGCTGCCACAGCCTCACTACCCAACCTACCCCCACTGAAGCAGAGAATAAGGACACACCTGGAAGTCCCAGGGCCCCACCCACCATCTGAACCGCTAGAGTGCCTCCCCAGAGGAAGGAGAGCTGGTTACAGGACCCAAAAACAACACTGCAGCCTGCTCCTCCCAGCAAGCCCCACCGATTGACAGGGAGGTCGATGTGCACACCCTTTTACTGCATTTACTGACTCATCATACAGGGTGTGGTGGAATCTCACCCACAAACACCACCTACTGGCTGGGAGACTAAACTGGATGTGTAACTATCTAAATGAAAATCCAAAGGTAAGAATCAACAGCTGATCCAGATGGGAAGGAATCAGCAAAAGAACTCTGGGGGTATGAAGAATCAAACAGAAAGCACACCCCCAAAAGGGGAACACCAGCCCTCTAGCAATGGACAGCAACCAAATTCAGAACACTAAAATGACAGAAGAATTTTGAACATGAATTGTAAGAAAACTCAACGATATGCAAGAGAAAATGGATACTCAATGCAAAGAAGCCACAAAAAAAATCCAGGAGTTGGAAGAGAAATTCACTTAAGAAATTGAAATTTTAAAGAAAAATCAAACAGAACTGCTGGAAATGAAGAATTTAATCAAGAAATTACAAAACACAATGGAAAGCCTGAAGAATAGGGCAGGTCAAACAGAAGAAAGAATCTCAGGGATTGAAGATAACACCTTTCAATTAAATAAGACAGAGCAGAGAAATAAAAGACCAAAGCCTACAAGAAATGTGGGGTTATGTGAAGAGGGCTAACATGAGAATTATAGGCATCCCTGAGGGTGAAGAAGAAAATACACAAGGCTTGGATAAACTATTTGAGGATATAATCCAGGAAAACTTCCCAGGTCTTGCTAAAACTCTAGATATCCAGGTACAAGAAGCTCAAAGGACCCCTGGGACATTCATTGCAAACAGGAAGATACCATGATACATAGTTATCAGATTGGCCAAAATAACTACAAAGAGGCCCTCCTATGAGCTGTAAGGTGAAAGAAACAGGTAACCTACAAAGGAAAACCCATCAGAATAACAGCAGACTTCTCAACTGAGACCTTACCAGCAAGAAGAGACTGGGGCCCCATTCTCACTCTTCTCAAACAGAGTAATGCCCAGCCTAGAATCCTGTACCCTACAAAACTAGGTTTCTTATATGAAGGAGAAATAAAGACTTTCTCACACAAGCAAAGACTGAGGGAATTCATCAAGACAAGACCTGCCCTCCAGGAAGTACTCAAAACAGTCTTATACACAGATAAGCACAATAAACACTCACCAATGTAAAACCATCCAAAAGCTAAAGGTCAAAGGCCAGATACCACAATGGCTCCAGAGAGAAAACAAAGCAACAAACTACAACTCAACAGGATGAACAGAAATCTGCTCCACTTATGAATTCTCTCAATAAATGGGAATGGCTTGAACTCCCACTAAAGAGACATAGGCTGGCCCAATGAATAAATGTACACAAGCCAAGTATCTGCTGTCTTGAGGAAATACATCTAATCCACAAGGATGCATTCAGACTCAAGGTGAACGAATGAAAAACAATATTTCAAGCAAACAGAAGCCAAAAAAAAGCTGGCATGTCAGTTCTTGTTTCAGATAACTTATTCTTCAAATCAACAAAAGTAATGAAAGATAAAGATGGTCACTATATTATGGTAATTACAGGTACAATTCAACAAGGAGATGTAACAATTCTAAATATTTATGCATCTAACTCAGGTGCACCCAGATTCATAGGGCAAATCCCACTTGATCTAAACAAAATAATAAAGACCAGCACCATAATAGCTGGAGACTTCAACACTCCTCTGACAGAACAGGACAGATCCTCCAAACAGAAAATAAGCAAAGAAACAATGGATTTAAACAGAACTCTAGAACAAATGGGCCTGACTGACATTTACAGAACATTCTACCTGAAAACCACTGAATATATGTTTAACTCATCAGCTCATGGGACAGTCTCTAAGATTGACTATATCATAGGTCACAAAGCATGTCTCAAAAAATAGAAATTATACAAGGCATCTTCTCAGACCACAGTGCAATAAAATTAGAAATCACCTCCAACAGAAACTCTCATCTCTACACAAAGTCATGGAAACTAAATAACTTTCTACTGAACGACTATTGCTTTATGGAGGAAATTAAGATGGAAATCAAAAGATTCATTGAACTAAATGATAAAGGAGACACAAGTTATCAAAATCTGCAGGACATGGCTAAAGCAGTCCTAGGAGGAAAATTTATATCCATAAATGCCTACATCCAAAAGACAGAAAGATCACAAATCAATAATCTAATGAATCATCTTGAAGAAGTGGAAAAGGAGGAGCAAACTGACCCCAAATCCAGCAGAAGAAAAGAAGTAACAAAGATCAGAGCAAAACTAAATAAAATTGATAACAAAAAAAGTATATGGGAGATTAATAAAACAAAAAGTTGATTCTTTGAAAAAATAAACAAAATTGACAAACCTCTTGCTAGATTAATGAGAAACAGAAAAGAAAGGACTCTAATAAGCTCCATTGGGAATAAAAAAGGAGAAATTACAACTGGTACCATGGAAATACAAAATAATATCTATGAATACTATAAAAACCTTTATGCACATAAACTGGAAAACATGGAGGAAATGGACAAATTCTTAGAAACCCACAGCCTCCCCAGGCTCAATCAGGAAGAAACAGAATTCCTGAACAGACCAATATCAAGAACTGAAATCAAAGGAGCAACAAAAAAACCTTCCTAAAAAGAAAAGTCCCAGACCAGATGGTTTCACACCCAAATTTTACCACACCTACAAAGAAGAACTGGTGCCTATCCTGTAGAAATTATTCCACAACATCAAGAAGGAAGGAATCCTCCCCAACACATTTTAGGAAGCCAACATCACCCTGATACCAAAACCAGAAAAGGATGCAACAAAAAAAGAAAACTACAGACCAATATCCCTTATGAATATAGATGTAAAAATTCTGAACAAAATCCTAGCAAACTGAATTCAGGTGCTTATCAAAAAAATAATCCATCATGACTACGTGGGCTTCATCCCAGAGATGTGGGGATGGTTCAACATATGCAAATCTATAAATATAATTCACCACATAAATAGAAGCAAAAACAAAGACCACACGATCCTCTCAATAGATATAGAAAAAGCATTTGACAAAATTCAGCACTCTTTTATGATAAGAACACTTAACAAGATACGCATAGATAGGACTTACCTAAAAATGATACAAGCCATATATGACAAACCCACAGCCAACATCATACTCAATGGGGAAAAATTGAAAGCATTCCTGCTTAGAACTAGAACCAGACAAGGTTGCCCTCTATCACTGCTTCTATTCAACATAGTGCTGGAAGTCCAAGCCAGAGCAATCAAACAAGAGAAGGAAATAAAGGACATCAAAATGGGGACAGAAGAGGCCAAACTAACGCTCTTTGCTGAGGATGTGATCTCATATCTAGAAAACCCCAAAGATTCTACCATGAGACTACTGGAATTGATAAACAAATTCAGCAAAGTCTCAGGTTACAAAATCAATGTACAGAAATCAGTGGCATTTATATATGCCAACAACAGTCAAACTGAGAAGTAAATCAAAGACTCTTACCCTTCACAATAGCAACAAAGAACATAAAATACCTACAAATATATTTAACTAAGGAGGTAAAAGACCTCTTCAGGGAGAACTATCAAACACTGAGGAAGGAAATAGCAGAGGATGTGAACAGGTAGAAAACCACACCATGCTCAGGGGTTGGCAGAATCAGCATTGTTAAAATGTCTGTACTACCCAAAGTGATCCACAGATTCAATGCAACCTCTATTAAAATACCAATATCATTTTTTGCAGATCTAGAAAAAATAATTCTACACTTTGTATGGAACCAGAGAAGACCTTGTATAGCAAAAGCAATCTTAAGCAGAAAGAATAAACTGGGAGGCATCAATTTACCAGACTTCAAGCTATACTATAAGGCTATAGTAACAAAATAGCATGGTACTGGCACAAGAACAGAGACATAGACCAATGGAACACAACTGAGAACCCAGATATAAAACCATCCTCATATAGCCATCTAATCTTTGACAAAACAGACAAAAACATACACTGGAGAGAAGAATCCTTATTTAATAAATGGTGCTGGGATAATTGGGTAGCCACATGTAGAAGACTGAAACAGGATCCGCACCTTTCACCTCTCACAAAAATCAACTCACAGTGGATAACAGACTTAAACCTAATGCATGAAACTGTAAGAATTCTAGAAGAAAATGTTGGAAAAACTCTTATGGACATTGGCCTAGACAAATGATTTATGAATAAGACCCCAAAGGCAATCACAGCAACAACAAAAATAAATAAATGGAACCTGATCAAATTAAAAAGCTTCTGCACAGCCAAGGAAACTATCATGAGAGCAAACAGACAACCTACAGAACGGGAGAAAATATTCGCATGTTACACATCTGATAAAGGGCTGATAACTAGAATCTATATAGAACTCAGGAAAATCGCCAAGAAAAAAATCAAACAATCCTATCAAAAAGTTGGCAAAGGACATGAACAGAAACTTTGCAAAAGAAGATAGACTAATGGCTAACAAACATACGAAAAAATGCTCAACATCTCTAATCATCAGGGAAATGCAAATCAAAACTACAATGAGATATCACTTATCTCCAGTGAGAACAGCCTTTATCAAAAAGTCCCAAAACAATAAATGCTGGCATGGACGTGGAGAGATAGGAAGACTCATATACTGCTGGTGGGACTGCAAACTAATACAACCTCTATGGAAAGTAATATGGAGATACCTCAAAGCGCTAAAAGTAGAACTACCATTTCCAGCAATCCCACTACTGGGCATCTAGCCAAAGGAACAAAAGTCATTCTATAAAAAAGACATCTGCACTCGAATGTTTATAGCAGCACAATTCACAATTGCAAAGATGTGGAAACAACCCAAGTGCCCATCAATACATGAGTGGATTAATAAAATGTGGTGTATACATAGCATGGAGTTCTACTCAGCCACAAAAAACAATTGTGATCTAGCATCTCTTATATTATCCTGGATAGAGCTGGAGCCCATTCTACTAAGTATAACAAGAATGGGAAAACAAGCACCACACGTACTCACCATCAAATTGGTATTAACTGACCGACACGTAAGTGCACATACAATAGTAACATTCATCGGGTGTTGGGCAGGAAGGAGGGGGGAGGATATATTCACACCTAATGTGTGCAGTGCACACCATTGGGGAGATAGACAAGCTTGAAGCTCTGACTCAGGTGGGGCAAAGGCAATATATGTAACCTAAACATTTGTACCCCTGTAATATTCTGAAATAAATAAGTTAAAAAAACACATTCCAACCCTGCTTCATCTATACCCCTACTAACCCTTCTCTCTGATTATTTTGAAGCAAATCCCAGACATACCATTTTTGTTGGTATATATATCAGTATATACTAATATATCTCTTAAGAACAATGCTTTCTTAAAAAACAGAGCCAGGCCAGGCGCAGTGGTGCACACCTGTAATCCTAGCACTCTGGGAAGCCAAGGAGGGAGGATCACTTGAGGCTAGGAGTTCAAGATAAGCCTGAGCAAGAGCGAGCAAGACCTCATATCTATGAAAAATAGAAATATTAGCTGGGCATGGTGGTACGCATCTGTAGTCCCAGCTATTCAGGAGGCTGAGGCAGGAGGATTGCTTGAGCCCAGGGGTTGGAGGTTGCAGTGAGCTATGATGATGCCATTGCACTCTCTAGCCCAGGCAATACAATGAGACTGTCTCAAAAAAAAAAAAAAAAAATTAAAAAAAAAAAGCCATAATACCATTATTTCAGTTAAAATTAACAATTCCAATTGGTTTCTTATATATTTTTATTGATACATATACGTACATATTTATGAGGTACATGTATAGTTTATTACATACATAAAATGGGTAATGATCGAGGCAGGGTATTTAGGATATCCATCACCACAAGCATTTATCGTTTCTGTGTTGAGATCATTTCAAGTCTGGGGTTTCTTTTACTTCTCCAACTAAATTATGTTCTATGGGCTACCCAAACTTTCTCATGCTTTCAAATCACCTGAGAATCTTATTACAATGCAGATTCAGGTTGGGTAATAAGTCAGGTGATACCTGAAATTCAAAATTTCTAACAAGCTCTCCAGTGATCTTTTTAGTATAAGACAATGTCTCCCATAATATTCAACACAATGATAGGCACCAAGTTTTAAATGGAAAAATACCTTTTGAATTATGTTCTACTTTATTTCTGACAAGGGCTTTATAAATACTTTTAAAAGAATAAATTTAAGTCAGAAAAGGTTTTCATAATAACATTCAGATATTTAATTTTCTTACCAACAGTGTCAAATGTAACACAAGAATTTTCCTTTATTACTTCCTACTATTACAAATTGTTATTTCCCATGTTTTTCAAAGCTAAATCCCCAGCACATAAAAAACTGGCTACAATAAGGACCAAGGTCATAATTCATTTCATGGCTTGAAAGCAGTTAACAAATAGAAAGGAAATAGAGCAAAAGAAAAAAAAGGTATGCAATTAACAAAAATGTAAGCAGCATCAGAGTATAAAGACAATAGGGAACAGAGCTCACCTTTGTAAACACCCAAATGCAAACAAAAACAAAATCAATTAAGACTCTATAACTGTGCTGCCCAAAGATGACTTACTACCAGCCACATTAGACCTCAGGCCAACAATTTACAATACTACTGCAGGCATTAAATAAACAAAATAGAATTATGTTTTTAAAAATAAAGATACATATAAACATGTATAAGTTTTAAGGCATTTCTATGAGTTCTGAAGGAAAAGTTTCTCAAGACGTACTATAGGAAGTGTATTTAACACTCTGCAAAATAAGAAGAACCATCAGTGTCAAGATATCTAGTTCACCTTTAACTAGATAACTTTAAATAGCACATTTGAATATATTATTCTTCCTCTCTGACCATAGGCAACCTGAAATGGTACCAATGAAAACTAACATGAAGTTTTGATGGACTTCTACTTCAGGCCTAGATGGAATAACAGGGACTAACAAAGCAACTAACTAACAAAGAGAACAGGTTTCAAAACACTGAACATTAAGGCAGTTAGAATTTGCAGCGCAGTAAAGGAGGGGAAAAGAGAGCTACACAGAGAAGTCTGCAGATCCGTAGCGGATCTTCCTGTACGCTTATTCTTCAGCTGAGTATACTGACCAACACATGTGTGGGAGGTAACTACCCAAAACCAGGAAAAAGAACCACCTGAAAGGACTAGGGGAACAATAATCTGAAGTCACACAGGGCTGGAGATAGTGACTATCCCCCAGCCAGAATGAAAAAAATCTCATAATTCACAGGACATTGGGTAGAATATGCAAAATAATTTTGCCAGTGAGACAAAAATAGCCCTAGACTAAATGTTGCTCTGCTCCTAACTAGCAAACCTAAAAGACTCAAAAGGACCAAACTATTTGCAAGTAACTTATCTCAGAACAAAGCTCAAGAATATTTATGGGAATGCAAAAATATCCCAAATTGTACCCAACAAGGTGAAACTGACAATGTCTAACATCCACTCAAAAAGTACAAGGAATGTAAAGGAAAGGGGAAGGAAATTTACCAATGGAAACTAACCTAGAAATGACACAGTTGATAAAATTAGTAGACAAGGACATGAAAACAGTTACAATATCTATTTTCTTCATGTTCGGGAAGCTATAGGAAAGATTAAACATGTAAGCAGAAACATGAAAGATATTAAAAAAAAAAAAAACTCAAAATTCCAGAGATGAAAACTACAAGCTAAGATAAAAATTACGTTAGATGAGGTTAACAACAGATTAGGAATAGCAGAAAAGACCAGTGAACTAGCATAGCAACAGAAACTATATAAAACAAAACACCAAGAGAAAAAAAGAATAAAAAAAAAAAGGAGCATTAGTATTCAGTGAACTGTGACACAACTTGAAGTGGCCTAAAATACTTAGAGATAAATCCAACTAAAAATGTATAAAACCTATACGCTGAAATCGACCCAAAAAAATTGCTTAAAGAATTAAACTGAGAGATACACCCCATTTATAGATCAGAAGACTCAATATTAAGATTTCAATTCCATTTATTAATCCTTACATTCAACATAATCCCAAACAAATTTCAAGCAGGTTTTATTGTAGAAACTGACTAGCTCATGCTAAAATTCATATAGAAATGCAAAGGACCTAGAATACCCAAAACAACTTTGAAAAAGTAGAATAAAGTTGGAGGGCTTACACTATCTTCAAGACTTAACAAAAGTAATAATCAAGACAATGTGGTATTGTCATTAAGACAGATAAACATGAATGGAACAGACTAGACAGTCAAGAAATAAACCCACATATATAAGTTAAACTGATTGTTGACAAATGCACAAAAGCAGCTAAGTGCAAGAAAGGGAAGCCCTTTTAACAAATGGTGTTAGAATTGGATATCCTTACAAAAAAAAATGTACTGAAAAAAACTGACAGGGAAGGAATATCCTAGGATGTATATCTTCATCTGGACAGTGGTTACATAACTAAAAATTCATCAAGGTGCATATTTAAGATTTTACACTTTACTACATATATATGTGTATGTCAAAAAGGAGGGCAAATAAAGTTACTATATAAAGATCTCAAATTTAATAAAAAATATTTTCTATCTATCCCAGCCAGCATTTCATATACACACATATAGAGAGAGGGAGACAGAGGGAGAGGTAGGTCTGGAATTAGGTTCATCTAATATTAACAATGGTAACTTACAGAGAATAAAATTTGGAATGAAATTTTTTTCTTTCATCTTCACATTGTTCTACATTTTCATTGTTTGAATTATTTATCATGAACGCACTATTTTTATAACAATAGAGTGATTTTCTAAAAACTGGAAGCAAAGGTTATTAACAGTGGTTAATTCTGAGTGAAAAGAATATGGGTACTTTTGTTTTTTCTTTCTGTAATTTTCTCTATATTTTTAACTCTTCCACTTAAAAATTATTTATATGATGACTACATAGCAATATAAAGAAATTTTCTATTTAACCTTTGTATATACATGGACAGGATCCACATGAAAACCTGAAAAAGGAAAATAGGTAATATTTTGGGGAATGATATTATTGAACAATGTTCCCCCTCATAACTCTATTATAAATTTGTACAATATAATCTTTGTAAAAGGTTACTGACGCAAAGAGATCATGGACCCTTTGATTTGCTTGTTTATAGTCTTTTCTGTCTTTTAATCTAATAAATGTTTTATATTTTTACGTGTTTATATATATTGTTTTACACACACATAAGAATACATATATTTAAATCCAGCTTCTCTGGCTTTCAAATTATCAAATAATTATCATCTTAATTCAACTGTACAAAGTTTCCTGGTTACAAAGACAATATTATGACAAATAGAATCTAACACTCTAGTCAGACTGGAAAGGATATTTCTGGTATAAAATTAACATTATATCCTGGTTGCTATCTGGCAAATTTCTTAAAATAAAGTTTCTAACCAAAGAAGCTACAGATCCTGGAAAGGAGGAAATGAACATCTGAATATCTTTTCTGTGCCAAATTGTGCTAGGCACTTTCATATACTCCTATCTCATTTAATGTTCAAAAAAACCCACAGCATATTATACTATTACCCCATTTTACAAATGAAAAACTAAGACACAATGGTTTTAAGTAACTAGTACAAGGTTGCATGGATAACAGAGTAAGTTTCTACTTAACTACACCAAACCACATACTGCACTTCCAGCACAGGCTGTGACCATACCTGCCTATAAGTAATGACTTGGAAAAAAAACTGACCATATCACCCATCATTAAAACTATATGTCTCAAAGCCTTCCTGAAATTCCAATATTAACAATTACAAATGAGCCAGGAGTGGTGGCTCACACCTGTAATCCTAGCATTTTGGGAGGCTAAGCAGGAGGATCACTTGAAGCCAGGAGTTCAAGGCTAGCCTGGGCAACATAATGAGACCCCCATCTCTACAAAAAAAATTTTTTTTTAATTTAGCTGGACATGGTGGCACATGCCTGTAGTCCCAGCTACTTGAGAGTCTGAGGCAGGAGGATTGCTTGAGCCCAGGAGTTCGAGGTTACAGTAAACTATGATCATACCACTGCACTCCAGCCTGGATAACATAGCAAGATCCTGTTTCAAAAACAAAAAAAGATTACACATGAGGTCAGAAACTAAAACATGGGTCTCCAAGATATTAATTCTGCCATTTAGCTAGAAAACGGGAATTTTTTTGCCCTTTACATCCACATCCTGTCAGATATCCTCCCAGGACTTCCTGAAAATTAATAAAGCATTTAGTCTCCAGGTATTCTAGCAGCAATTTTCAAACAACATTGCATTGCTAGGGCCAAGGCTCCCCAGTGTACAAAGAGAGCTAGAAATCTAAAAACTTTTATGAGATGGGCTTAATGAAGAGAGGAGATGGTGGTGGAAACAACATTAACACCTAATACAACTTCCAGGACTTGGCTCCGAACAGAGTGACCAATTCTTTTCCTGCCACAAACTGTGTCATGAACCTCAAAGCTGTTTGTTCAAAGCCCTGATCAAAGCCTGGACCCCTTCAACAAAGTTTACTTTGAATTAAATAAAGGGCTGACCAAAATACTCTGAGGAGGAAGGAAATTTAACAGGTGTCTAGAAGAAAGGATTTTTTTAAGTATTTGAAATTCCAACTTCTGTGAAGACATAAAAGTTGATGAAAAAGTGAGCCTTCCACTCACTGCCTTCAGACCTCCTTGACATCTGTAACCAGAGTGTGTCTTCAAAAACCCTGCTCCAAGGTTTCAGTAAGGTCTTCTTAAGTCACAACCAAAGTTTGTCTTCCCAATTAAACTGACTATTACAAGCCAACTTATAAAGAAAAGAGAGACAACACTTAATTGGAAAGCAAATCACCTAACAGTAAGTGGTAGACACATTTCCCAATTAAAAATCTGACAGGAACTCACGGAAATAAAATAGCATCTCCCAAATGCCATCTTGCTTATTTCCTAAGTAGAAAGGCTACTTCCTCCAACTTCACACAAAACAAAAGGTTGGGGGGGGGAAATCAATAGAAAAGTAGGAAAATGTTCTCTGTTGTGTGTGTGTGTGTGTGTGTGTGTGTGTGTAACTGTCCACCATGCATCAGCAGGTAATCAGGACTCTGTCCATCCAATTAGTTTCATTTTAAAGGGCCAGTGCCAAGACTTAAAACCAAAAGCTGCAGTTAGCAGCAACCTCCAACAGACTAACTCCCAAGTACCATCTGTTCCCCCATCAAAGCCCTACCTCACAGGCCTGAGGACCTCTTCTGTAAAACCCCAGAAGTCTACTCTTTGAAATATCTGACAGTCCTGAAATATTTTTATTCAATATTTTTAAATGATTAAGAAATTTTATGTGTAAGTCTCAAGGTGCTTAAAAAATATCTATCTACCAAATATCATACTTGTATTACAATTACACTATATTTCATTTTTAAATTATTTTGACATTTAAATATTTTAAAGTGATAGGCTATCTTACAAGCAAAATAGAGTCATTATTTAGCTATTTAGTGAAATGGCTGAAAACAGTATGAGATTTGGATATTCCTCATGTCTACATCTACTTTGTTCTTAAGTCAAACCCTTATCCACCTGTAGTTTTTTTAACCCAGTATTAAAAGATGACTAACAACAAATGCTGTTCTGACCATTAGGAGTAGCATTAAAATAATACAAAGTATTATGATAATACATAACATAGTGTAGAAATGACAATTTTACATATCTGAGCAAAAGAATTGAGGAATTTTTAACATTCACTATTCAAAAAAGAAAAACAACTGCTCTGTTATAAAAAAAGATAAATACAGCTAAACTGATCAAACTTTTCAAAAGTGCACTCTATTACTAATAAGTAATTTATTTTGTGACAAAATTATAGGTCTATGGAAACATGAAAGAACTGGCACGTACCAGTTACATCTCAGGAATGTTCAGATTTTATAAACAGGAACCTAAAATGGGTCTTCCTTTTTGAGGCTTGTTGCCAAAGCAACCAGAAAAATTTGCAAAAAGGTTAAAGACAGAGAAGGTAATAAAAGTTTTGTATGAGGAATTAACAATGATAAATACATTGTTGCAAGAAAGATAGCTGCAAAGAATACAGATTGAACAGAGATACAAAGCAGCAACTTCAGAGTGACAGCACAATTTACTTAAAAGAAATATACATTCATTCCCCATTCTATTCTTCCCTGAAGCACCCTCCCCTCCCCCAGTCCCTTCCTAAACACCAAAGTAATACTACCATTCTCCTCTCAGTCACTGCCACTGTTTATAAAATTTAAACCACTGAGTATGTTGAAAAGCATATCAGGAAAGAAACAAGGAAATAGAGTTAGTAACATCCTCACTCCAACTTCAAAATATTCCCGTGACTCAGAGAAATGCTGAAATACAAACACCAACACTATAGCAACATCATCATCCAGTCTTAAGTTTGTAGGTAACCATGAATCCCAACCTTTACTAAATTTGCCCAGGATGCTAGGCGTGGACACTCGCTTATACCATGCTCTTAACAAACACAATAAAAGTGTTATTCAGTGGTCTAAGGTGGTCGAGGATAAGGAAGAAAAATGAAATGCAGTAATGCACAACAAAGCTCAAAGTAAAAATGCTTGGCCTAAATCATGGTGCTAGAGGTAATGTAAAATGGCACAAGAGATAGATGGATAACCACAAAATCATATTGCACACCATCCAGCAGTAAGGAATTCCCCCTGGAGAACACAAAGGAATGGTCAACCAAAGGCAATGTATGTTTCTAATCAGCATCAGTAAAAAAGCTTTAGGTTGGTTTTCATGCTGTTCTCAAATATATGACATTTAGAATAAACTTAACCAGCACTGAAGAAAACATAAATAGCATAAATGAAATGGGAACTGCCTACAGAATCAAAAGTACCCAGATGAGATGGTATGTTTGCATGCTGCTGCTACCTCCTCTGATGCCACTGGAAGTAACCACTCGTTCTCCTGGAATTCCCTAAACATTTCATCTCTCTCTTTTAGTGTCATGTCATCATTTTCACTTATGTACTTTATCCCCCAGATAAACTATACTCTCCTCAAGGGTAACATCATGTCTGGTTCATCTTTGCAAAATTCAGGGCATTCATTCATTCATTCAACAAATATTTATTAAGTATATAATAGGTGACAGACACCATACTAAGAACTGGCACTAAATACCCATTGTTTAAATGAATGTTGACTATAAGGCAGAAAAAATAAACAAGTTCAAAAAAAGGATCCAAATAAATTCACATACAGGTATTATAATTCCACAGAGGATTCAGATGGGAAACTATAATTATTCTAGCTGGAGTTTCAGTATTATGAGATTCATCTACACTACCTATACATAGTTATGTCAAGAATGTGGGCCTGTAGATTCACAAAAGAACAGCATTTCCTTTGTATGGCCTAGCAAGTATATTAAGCATTTCCATAAAGAGAAGAATTATTCTCTTAATCCTAAAAGAAAATTGACAATAATGATTTAACAGGCCATAATCTTAAAAGTAGAGTTCCCTAAATAAGACCCACAAGATGGGTCTTTATCAGTTAGTGAGTGGTAAGCCATTTTAAAGGTTTGTTATACTTTTTCATTCACTTGCTTAGTACCTACCAGATAAGGAGGACCCTGGGTTTTAAAAAAATCAGGACATTCCAGGACCTCTCCAAGAACTAAAACAAAAGTTTAGCACAGGTGGGGAAAACGGAAGGGCGGAGGCGGTGCTGAGGGGATGGTAGAGCCGTTTGCTTTATGAAAAATACCTGAGTTGAAATTCAAATGCGAACAACGTAAAAACGTGTCATAATACATTTTATTCAGGTTGTTTTTGATCATTCCCTGTATCATACTTAATGGTATTTGATAGGGTCCCCCCATCCTCAATTTATTTCTTAAAAAAAATAAAAAGGTCCATCACTCCCACCCCCACCTAATATTATGGGAAAATAAAGTGCATGGAGGATAATTAGAAAATTGTTTTTTTCCTAATGAATACAGCAGAATAGGGAGGGAAAGGCAGAACAAAAATCGAAAACAGATGTGTGCCTTCAAACCCACAGTCCGTCTACCAGCTAGCTCACTGCCGATTCTTGTATTTGAGGCTGTGGCCATTCACAGGTGGTTTAAAGTGTCCAGCGTGTGAAAACACAATCTGCAACTCGTGACTGGATTCTCCGGACTTCAGGGCCTTACACCCAGATGTCCTGGAAACAAGACCGCCTTGCACATTGAGCAATGCTACAGGCAAGCAATAAACAAACATTTTGTGAACCAATGAACACACCTTCACCTGGCTTTCTCTATCAAACCCAGTCAGTGTTTTCTAGGGCCTGGTGACCCTAATAGAGGGCTCTGCCCCGAAAAAAAAGACTACGAGGCGTGGCTCCTCCCTCTAGGTCGAACCCCAGAGAAAAAGGGAGAACTGCTGAGACCCTGGGGTGGGCTGGGACCCTGGAGAGGAGCTGGGGGAGGCACGGAGGGAAGGAAAGGGTCGGCAGGGCGGAACCCAGCTAACCCTTCTCCTTTCCAAAGCGGAGGTCGAGCCGCTGCCCCCTGTCCCCTGACCCTGCCTCCTGCCTCCCTCACCTGATCACAGAGATGAGCAGCCCCGAGGGGTCTTTGCTTTTGCTGACTGTGCTTCTGTATTTCCCACCGCCTGCTTCTGCCGCCATCTTGGTACGCAGGGAGAGGCGGTAGGTTCGAAATGAGCAAAGCGAACGTAAACTCTGTATTTGACCCCGATGGGGTCTGCACCAATGGGTGGAGAGAAGTCGCAGAGGCGCGGAAGTGGGGCATCCAATCACTGGAGTGATGAGGCGGGACTAAGGCAACCGGTTCGGATACCGTGACTTCCGTGTTCGCTCTAAGCACTCTGGGAATCGTAGTTTTCCTTCTGCAGCTCCTGGGCGTGCTAAACCAGTGGCAACTCGTTAAGTGTCTTCATTTATCTAATAAGTGTCTTCATTTTTCCAATAAGTGTCTTCATCTATATTTATTCTGCCTTTGGGATTTTTTCGATTTGCTTGCTTTTAGAATTTTATCAGACCCTTAATCAAATTTATCTAATGATAAATGTGTTTGTGAGAGTATTTAAACGAAGGAAGGGGATGTGTAGTTGATGCCTATTTGCAAAGTTCTTTAAACGCAAGGGATTTTTTAAAAAATTCGTTCAAATACAAAAATGAATATACATTTAAATGCTTTTCTTTAGTATCGTCTAAAACTAAATGTTTCTACATTCGTTTTATGTGTGAGTTCAAGTTTTTGCAATGTTCCTATATTTCCAGATAATCCTAAAAACATACACACAGGAATGCACAGATGAATATTGATAAAGACACTATAACCTAAAAACAAAGCTGATTTTAAGATTTCACATTTCCTTTTCTTTCCAACCTAAATAAAATACAAATAGTAATAATGTATATTTGTGCTTTATTATCAATAATAGTTTCACTGGTAGGTTTTTAATATTTCCTGCATTTGACTCTGTTGGCTTCATTAATTCAGAAGACCGAATGAACAAAAAACCAAGATTAGAGTATGTGTGGAAAGTAAGTAGACTGAGGAACAAGAAGTATCAAAAAGTCGGGAAGGAGGTGATCTATTTAGTAGAAATAAAGAGGAAAGTACTTCCGAGGGGACTAGAAAGCAAACTAACTCAGAGGTCCTGGGGTTGTGGAACAGCAAGCTCAGAACACATCAGCTACTTTTATTAAATGGAACTCAGGCTAGTAGAAGTTCACATTGATTTTTAAAAACTAGTCAGAAATTATGTATATATGGTAATTTAAAAATGTTCATAGCCACCAGCTGAATAATTCCAGTTCTAGGGACTTTGTTCCTAAGAAAATAGAGATGTAGATAAAGTATCGAAACTTTTGAAACATAATGTAGGTATTAAGTAAATTATGGAACATTCATAGGAGGAAATAATGCATAGCCTTTGGAAATCATAATTGTAATGGCTCTTATGAAAAGATTTTTATAGTGTAAGTGCAAAAAGGAGGCTATAAAATTAAATAATGCATATAGAGAGAGGTAGTTGGACCTACTGGTTATGAATACAGGCTATAGGGAAAAAAATGATTATCTCAATTGATGCAGAAAAAGTTTTTGTCAAAATCCAACACCCTGTCATGATAAAAACACTCAGAAAATTAGGAATAGAAGGGAACATCTTAAATATAATAAAGGGAACTTATTAAAAACTCACAGTGAACATTATATTCAATGATGAAAAACTGAAAGCTTCCCCAGTGAGATCAGGAACAAGACAAGGATGTCCATTTTCACCACTTCTCAACAAAGTACTAGAAGTTATAGCCAGAGCAATTAGGCAAGAAAATGAATTAAGACATCGAAATTGAAAAGGAAGAAGAAGTGAAATAATATCTATTTGTAGGTGAAATGATCTTATATAAAAAATAGCCTATACACACAAAAAACTATTAAAGCTAATAAAATAATTTCAGCACAGTTGTAGGATATAAAATTAATAACAAAAAATCAGTAGTTTTTCTATACATTAGCAATAAACAATCCAAAAAGGAAATTTATACAACACTCCATTTACATTAGCAGCAAAAAGAATAAAATACCTAGGAATAAATTTAGTCAAGGAGGTGAAAGACTTCTATGATGAAAATTACAAAATATTGCTAAAATAAATTAAAGAAGACCTAAATAAATGGAAAGACATCCTGTGTTCATGGACTGGAAGACCTACTATTGTTAAGATGACAAAATTCTCCAAAGCTGTCTACAAATTCAATGCAACCTGTCAAAATTCACTGGCCTTTTTTGCAGAAATAGAAAAGCTGGTCCTAAAACTCATATGGAAATGAAAAGAGCCCCAAATAGCCAAAGCAATCTTGAAAAGGAACAAATGTGGAAGACTCAAACTTAATAAAATGCTACAGTAATCAAAATAGTGTGTTACTTGCATAAAGATAAACACATAGATAAATGTAACAGAATTGAGAATCCATAAATAAAACCAATAAATCTTGATTTTCAACAAGGGTGCCAGTACCATTCAATAGGGAAAAATAATCTCTTCAACAAATAGTGCTGGGAAAACTAGATAGCCATATGCAAAAAACTGAAGTTGGACCCCTACTTCACACCATGTGCAAAAATTAACTCAAAATGGATCAAAGACCTAAATGTAAGAGAAAAAACTCTTAGAAGAAAATATAAAGGTAAATCTCCATGACCTTAGATTTGGCAATAGATTCTTAGCTGTGACTCCAAAAGCATGAGCAGCAAAAGAAAAAATAGATAAATTGGACTTTATCAAAATTCAGTACTCTTGTGGATAAAAGTACATTATCAAGAAAGTGAAAAAACAATTCACAGGATAGGAGACAATATAAGAAAATCATATACAGTATCTGATAAAGGTCCTATGTCCACAATATGTAAAGAATTCTTAACACACAACAACAAAATACAAAAAAAAAAAAATTTAAACGGAGCAATGAACTTAAATAGACACTTCTCCAAAGGAGATACACAAGTGGCCAATAAACACATGAAAAGATGTTAGACATCATTAGTCATTAGTCATTATAACAAAATGTAAATCAAAACCATGATGAGATACCACTTCACACTCACTAGGTTGGCTATAATTTTTTAACATGGAAAATAAATGTTGGCAAGTATGAGGAGAAATTGGAACCCTTGTACATTACTGTTGGGAATGTGAAATGGTTCAGCCATTGTGAAAAAACAGTTTAATGATTCCTCAAAAGTTAAACATAAAATTACCAGATGACCCAGTAATTTCACTCATAGGTATATACCCAAGAGAGTTGAAAACAAGTGTTCAAAAAATAACTTACATAGCAGCACTGTTAACAATAGCCAAAAGGTGGAAACAACCCAAATGTCCATCAATGGGTGAATGTGCTATAATATGTGGTATATGATTGTGGTATTAAAAAATGTATATCTATACAATATAATATTATTCAGAAATATAAAAGCATTAAAGTTCTGATACATACTACAACATTGATGAACCTTGAAAACATGCTGAATAAAAGCCAAACACAAAACGCCACATAGTGTAAGATCCCAGTTATATGAAATATCCAGAATAGGCAAATTAATACAAACAGAAAGCAGTTTAGTATTGGCCAGGAACTGCAGGGGAGGTGGAAATGGATATAAAGTTTCCTTTTGGGGTAATGAAATGTTCTGGAACTAGATAGTGTTGATCGTTGCACAACTTGAGAATGTATTAAAGGCTACTGAATTATACACTTTAAAATGGTTAAAACTGGCAAATTTTATGTTATGTGTTTTTTACCACAATAAAAAAAAAAAAATAAAGAATGCAGGTTGTGCAGCAGAAAGGCCTAGATTCAATCCCAGCTCTCAGTTTACTGGCTAGGTTAACTTAGACAAATTACTTAACCTTTCTGTGGTTCATTTTCCTTATTTGTAAAGCAGGTGATAATTATACTTCACTTAGAAAGTTATTTTAAGACTATATGAGGCCGGGCGCGGTGGCTCACGCCTGTAATCCTAGCACTCTGGGAGGCCGAGGTGGGAGGATCGTTTGAGCTCAGGAGTTCGAGACCAGCCTGAGCAAGAGCGAGACCCCATCTCTACTAAAAATAGAAAGAAATTATATGGACAGCTAAAACTATATATAGAAAAAATTAGCCGGGCATGGTGGTGCATGCCTGTAGTCCCAGCTACTCGGGAGGCTGAGACAGGAGGATCGCTTGAGCTCAGGAGTTTGAGGTTGCTGTGAGCTAGGCTGATGCCACGGCACTCACTCTAGCCTGGGTAACAGAGTGAGACTCTGTCTCAAGAAAAAAAAAAAAAGACTATATGAGATAATGCATCATTAACACTTGGTAAATATCAGGTATCATTACTAAAGTATGGTATTAATTTTTTTAAATACATTTTTGTGGTTATTATAAAGTTGTTTTGAGGAGCAGTAATATGGGTAATTTTTTATTTTTTCTTTACACTTTTCTATGTTTTCCAAAGTTTCTAGATGTTGCTTTATAAATAGAAATAAACAAAAGTACTTTCTTTAAAAAGCAAGATTGGATAAGTTTCAAAAATGATGGCCCATTTTTATCACGAACTGCAAATGAACTTAAGTAATAATTAAATTAACACAACTAAATTAAATGTTCATTTAATAAATTGTTTGTTTTTGATTCTCTGTTTCAGTTCCTTCCAAAATATGACAAACCTTTAACAATGTTTTTACTCTAGGTGACCTAAACTAACTCCAACATTGCGCCAGACTGTGAACAATGAAAAAAATTGGGGGGAAGTATTAGTAGGTCTGCCCACTTATAACCTTCAGCCTTCAACGCATGCTCCCCAGATAACCAAGTTCTTTGGAACCAACTAAAAGTTGTGAACGTCTAAGGAATTAATTAATTATATACTCGTCTTTGTAGAGGTGCTGACATGCTATACAGGGAAAGAAAAGAAAAGAAAAGGAAAAGTAGAAATGACCTTAAACCACAGTATCTATTCGTTGTCCAAAGAATAAGAGCATAAATGCTACATGTTTCAGTGGGAAATAATAAATGAAGACTAGAAAGACTATAGAAATCTCCATGAAATAGGTGAGTTATGATTAAGCTGAACAACAACAAAAAGAATAGAGACTTAAATACCTAAAGATGAAGAGTGGGGCCATCTAGAAAAATTAAAGTGCAAAGTAAAACATTCATCCTATGTGCAAAGGGATAATTTGTCTACAATAAACAGTTCATGGAGAAGTGGTTTCATAAGGTGAAGAGATACATAGAGATTAGCTCAGAAAAGACCTTGATATATAGTATCTATGTATCTCTTCACTTTATAAAACCACTTCTCCATGAACCCTTTATTTTCCATTTAATCCAGCAATCCCACTACGGGGTATTTACCCAAAGGGGAATAAAAAACATTTTATAAAAAAGGACACCTGCACTCAAATGTTTATAGCAGCACACTTCACAATTGCAAAGATGTGGAAACAACCCAAGTGCCCATCAATACATGAGTGGATTAATAAAATGTGGTTTATGTATACCATGGAGTATTATTCAGCCATTAAAAAAATGGTGAACTAATACCTCTTGTATTAACCTGGATGGAACTGGAGACCATTCTTCTAAATGAAGTATCACAGGAAAGGAAAAATAAACACCACACGTACTCACTATTAAATTTGAACTAATTTATCTACACTTATGTGCACATATGGAAACAACACTCATCAAAAATCAAGCGGGAGGCAGGGGGAGAAAGGGATGGGTAAATTCACACCAAATGGGTACAATACATACTATGTGGGGGATGGGCACACTTATAACTTTGACTCAAATGGTACAAAAGCAATTTATGTAACCAAAACATTTGTACCCCCATAATATTGTGGGGGGAAAAAAAGACCTTAAACTCCATGGCCAGGCATTGGATATGTTTGTGCAGTGAGGACGAGAAATAGTGTATTATGCAGGTCTTGTTTTATGTTGTCTAAACCAGGGCAGACTTTTTCTTAATATTACATTTGTAAATACACCCAGGGGCTCTTAAAGCCACGGGAACATCCAATTAAATTAAAATGCTTTGACCTCTTTGGATGAATGGCTCTATATAAATCCAAGGTATTGATATTCTTATTATTGTGGATAAATGAAATGTGTGAGTGAGGCTAATTCAGCAGAAGAGTAGGTTCCCTGAGATTCATAAAAAATACCCAGGCCTGGGTATCTGTAAAACGCCCAGTATAGACACAGGAGATTTGAGAAAAGTGTCTCATATTAATAGTATTAGCCACATGGGCAGAACTCTGGAAAGGTGGATGTTTCCCTACCCCCATCAACATTGCCTATAAGGCAGCTCAGCTAAAGTACAAAAACTATACTTTAGGTAAGGCTGAGCAAACCAAGGTATAGGATATATAGATTATAAACCAAAGGAAAAAGTCAATGATACTTTTATCCTTGAAAAAGCCACTGTTTTATCTTATTCAGGATTTAAATTTTATATTAGCTTCTTCAATTACATAAATAAATGATTAAATAAATCTTATAAAAATATAAGCTTAATTTAAGATATGCACATATTGTGTTCTATTTGGAGGGATATTTTATAAGTAGAGCACAATAGGCTATATCTCTCACTGGTTAATTTTGTTGTCCAGGCCGGGTGCAGTGGCTCACATCTGTAATCCTAGCATTATAGGAGGCCTAGGTGGGAGGATGGCTTGAACTCAGGAGTTTGAGACCAGCCTGAGCAAGAGTGAGCCCCCTGCCTCTACTGAAAATAGAAAAAATTAGCTAGGCATGGTGG
Organism: Eulemur rufifrons; assembly: GCF_041146395.1. Taxonomy (NCBI): domain Eukaryota; kingdom Metazoa; phylum Chordata; class Mammalia; order Primates; family Lemuridae; genus Eulemur; species Eulemur rufifrons. The sequence continues at coordinate 82,973,536 of NC_091011.1, read as the reverse complement.
TGAGCACCTGTGGTCCCAGCTACTCGGGAGGCTGAGGCAGAAGGATTGCTTAAGCCCAGGAGTCTGAGGTTGCTGTGAGCTAGGCTGACACCACATCACTCTAGCCCAGGCAACAGACTGAGGCTCTGTCTCAAAAAAAAAAAAAAAAAAATTTGTTGTCCATATTCCCAATACATGGTCCAGCCTATGTTGTCTGATGGGGAAATCATGGTTTCATCTTCATCTTTCATCTGAGTTTGTGAGTGTTTTAGGAAGTTGGTCGAGAACAGTATTTTCAATCATAAAGGCAAACTTCATTGAAAGAAGAGTGTCCTTTGTTTCTGTGGGACACGAGCTTGACTGCTGGTTAGCTAAAGTAGCAACAGTGCCCAGTTTTTCTCCCAGATTCCATCATTCAACAAACACTGAACTCATAGAATGTGCCAGGCACCATGTATAGCCAAATACCTCCAGACATCACCACCCAGATTTCTGACTAATATAATACATCAAACTAGACTAACTTTTTCACTGCCTTCCATCTCCACTGGCTTATTCCTCTGTGTTTTCTATTTCAAAAAATGGCTCAAAAATCTATCAAGTGAAAAAACAACCTATGTAATGGGAGAAGATATTTGCAAGTCATATACCTGATAATATTCTACTATCCAGAAAATATAAAGAACTCTTGCAACTCAGCAACAAAAAGACAAATAATCCAATTTTTTAAATGAGCAAAAGATCTGAACAGACGTTTCCCCAAAGAAGATAGACAAATGGTCAAAAATCACATGAAAAGGTGCTCAACATCATTAGTCAACAGGGAAATGTAAATATTTAATAAAAACCACAATGAGATACCACTTTACACCCATTAGGATGGTTATAATTTTTTAAAAAGGAAAATTAATGTTAGCAAATATTTGGAGAAATGAAACACTAGTACACTGCTGGTGGGAATACAATATAGTGCAGCTGCTACAGAAAATAGTTTGGTGGTTTCTCAAAAAGTTAAACATAAAATTACCATATGACCCAGCAATTGCACTCTTCAGTGTATACCCCAAAGAATTGAAACAGGTGTTCAAATAAAAACCTGTACACAAATGTTCATAGCAGCACTGTTCACAATCTCTAAAAGGTGCAAACAATGCTACTGTCCATCAATGCATAGACAGATAAACAAAACATGGTATATCCACACAATGGAATATTATTTGGTTATAAAAAGGAATAAAGTACTAATAGATATTACAGCATAGATGAATCTCAAAAACATTATGGAAAATGAAAGAAGCCAAACACAAAAAGTCACATATTGTATGATTCCTTTTATATGAAATATCCAGAAGAGATAAATCCATAGAAACAGAGAGTAGATAAGTGGTTGTCAGGGGCTGAGAGGAGAACATGGGGAGTGACCCACACAAGGCTACAAGGGTGATAAAAACGTTCCGGAACTTATAGTGTTGATGTTTGTATACCATTGTGAATGTATTAAATACGACCAAATTGTAGACTTTCAAATGGTTAATTTCATGTTATGAATCTTACCTCAAAAAAAAAAACAACTCTTGAGTCCCCAAGTTAGGATCTATTCAGCCATCTTTCAGCTGGTCACCAAGTTCTATCAGTTTGCCTTGCACAGCGTTTCTTAAATCCATCTCCTTGTCCACTGCCTGGACCAGGTCTCATCGTCTCTTCTCCCAACTGTTGCCATCGCTTCTCAGTTGTTACCCCTTTCTCTTGTACCGTCCTTTCTCTTGTACCATCCTCATTCCAATCTACCCACCATACTACTACCTGATTTATTCTGAAGAATGAATCTGATCCTTCTAATCCAGTTCTTAGAAAACTCTGAGGACCCCATTGTCCATATCACTGTTTTACAAACTGTTTGCAGGAGAACAGACTCCAGACTATCTTTCCAGCTTCTTTATTGATTACTCCCCCATCATACCCCAGTCCATGTCCCAAATACGCCAGGCATTCTTATACTTCCCTTCTTCCTGCACACCTTTGTTCAACATAAATGTCTCTTACCCCCAGATTCTACGTCTGTTAAAATGTGGCTACCTATGTTCAGGTCTGTTGTGAGACCTGGAGAAAATAAGGCATGTATGTAGGACACTCAGCACTGAGTTCTTTTTTAAGAAACATTTCTTTCAATTCACTTAGTTAAAATTCTGTTTACCCTTCAAGGCCAAAGGGCAGTAGCTCACCTAAGCACTCACACACACATTTATTTATACACCGTGGCTTTTTAAATTTGGGGTTTGTAGTGGTTATGAAAAGAAAATATGATTGCAATAGAGGATGTGTTTGTTCCCTTTAGTCTACTTCATTTGTAAAGTTGAGCAAAAACACATTGTTGGATTCATTCTCATATCCTCAGTGCCTTCCACAGAGCAGGCCTCTCAGTATGTGTTTGTTGAGTTGAAGCAGTCTCCATAGCACTTTAATGTATAATGGGGCTAAGACTGAACCTTCCAAAAATACTTGATTTTAAGGAAAATTACACCATAGAGGCTGATAAAAGTCACCACAGTCATCAAACTAATGATAAGTGATTTACACACAGTATTTTCTTTAGAAATTTTAGAAAGACTTTACTATTTAGATGAATTAATTCAAACGTAAGTTGCCTTTTGGGTACAATAACAAAAATAGAAATCATTTTTGATTGATTTATAGATTATAAACTCATTTTAATACATAAAATTAGGAGGAACATTAAAACAGAATCACCAGCATAATCACATATCTGAAATTTCTCATACTATCTGGAGTAAAATCCTTTAATATGTTTAAATTTTTCATATATATGAGTAAAACTGGTGATGATACAAAAATAAATCCATGTGCTTGTTCTGTAAAAATACTTATAGATGTTTATTGTGTAATGAAACAAATATTCAAAATGCAAAAGCCTTTGAATTTTATTTAAATACTTATTTGATGATTATTTTATCCTTAATTAGCCTATCAGTGATTTAAAAAATTGTACCAGACAATGAAATAGTGGAATTGGTGATTTCAAGTATTGATGACTCAAGAAGTTCAATCACCCTAAAATCCCACTTCCCATTGCAACAGGCACTAGCTACAACAGCATGACCACCATTTATCTTCAACTCTTTTGAGAGGATTTTCAACCACCCACAGAGATCATTTGATTTATTATGACAATGCTCCATGGATATTCAGAGGTTGCGAAGGCATCACAGGGGAACCCAGTTGACAGATGGGGTCAATTGCCCTGCATGGATTGGTGGATCGGGTCCAGACAGGATATCTCCCATAGCACTGGGTGCTCAGCAAAGTTTTCTAGTTCCCTTAATACCCAAAACAGACAATGAACAAAGGGAAGGAGAGAGAGAGCGAACATGAGAGGATACTAAAGAAAAATCAAGTGAGATACCAGAAAAGAATTAGAGGGAGTCAGACAGAGAGGGAGGATTAAAGGTAGTCACGGCAGAAAGAAGTATAACACCACTCTTCCCCAGATGTCCATCACTGTCCAAGTCAACAGATCACAGAGCCTCCACCTCTACTTTTTTAATTAGCTTTTTTATATTATGAAAGTGATATTTATTATACACAGGAAAAAAATGTAACATGGAGCAACAAAATGAATAAAATAAGCCTGTATAATTTTACTACCTGCTACTCAGAGATAACCACTATTAATGTTTTGTGTTGTATCCCATCTACAATTTAATTTATGTATATGCAATACATATTTTGCTACTTGCTTTATTTTAAACAATCAACAACTTTCTGTATGATTACATAATTTCCTACTCATTGTTTTTTTAAATAGCTGAATACAGCTGCAGCTGGAGGCAAAATAATTGCTGGATAGTATAGCTTTGAACAGATACTTGATTATTTTGCCAATAAATTTAGTATTTTATACTTTTAAAAAATTGCATAAACAGTATTACAATGAACATCCATTAAACAGAGATTATCAAGTGGAATTGGTTCAGCCAATAGATGAGAAACAGCTACTTACATGGTATAATTAGATTAGCTCCCCCAAACCAACTTATCTCTATTAGCCCTATTTCATAAAAATAAAAACCCCTTGCGAACAAAAGTCATTGTGTGTGAAGGGAGTGATAACACATTAAGACTTATTTACATTTTACATACATACATGTTTCTTTACCCAACAGATATATGAGTACATGGACACCAAGGGACATGTAAAAGATGTTCATAGCAGCATTATTCATAATATCTCCAAACTGGGCATTACAAGAGAAATGCCTAAGAACAGTAGAATGCATAAACAGTACCACAATCATACCATAGAAGACCCTCGAGCAATGAAAAAGAAACCAACTTCCAAAACACACACGTCAATGGATCTCAAAAATATAAAAAGAAATGAACAAAAACACAACAGAATGTATACTGTAAAAGTCCATTTTTGTAAAATTTTAAAAAACAGGCAAAATAAACTATACTATGTCAAGATAATGGTTACTTTCCACATAAGAGGAACAGGGCAAAGTTGGAGAGAGCTGGTAATGTTCTCTTCCTTGATTAGGTGGTGGTTATACAGATACTAACTTTATTTCATATTTTATTTATTTTTGTTTTATATCTTATTTATTTTTCTGTTTAAGATTTTATTTTACTGACTTTTCTAAAGGTAACAAAATTATATTGTCAAATATATTGTTCACTTTTCTGAATGTGAATATATGCACTGAATATATATATTCTGAATGTGTATATGTATATATACATATAATATATGCATGATATATCCTTGTAAGAATACAAGAAGCTGATAATACAATAATCTCGGTTGTCTCTTGGGAGGAAACTGTTGGCTGAGGGGTAGGGGTGCATTTCTTAAATTTTGAAACATATTAATGTATTATTTGCTAAAACAAAATCATTTAAATAAATTATTACAACAAGCTTTATCCAGCATAACATGCATTGTTCTGGCAGACTTTAATAGTTGTAATACTCTTGCTTTTACTTACTGCATTTTACTTTTGTCACTAATATCATGCATTGCCCAGTGCCCATGTTTGTATTCTACAAAGATAATGACAGCCTGTTGACTCTTAGCACCTATTTGAGAAATTCTATGGCATTTCACTCCTTTCATTTCCACTGATTCTCTTTCTTCAGCATTCTTTGTCCATGTTCCATTTCAGTTTCCAAAAATCTCTTCCAACATTTCACTGGCGTTTCTAATACAGGTTCTCAGAAATCCTACATACCATTCATTCACTTTTATATAATATAAAACTTTTTAAACATTTATGAAATTATTACTCAAAGTCTCATCAAATTCTTTGATTATGTAAATAATTGCTCAGAAGCACTTTTATAAATACTTAAGTACTAAATAAATGCAAAATAGATGACATTTGTTTAACTTTACAGGTTTGTAAAATTTCTATGCTTAATTTCAAAAATATTAAGTAAATAAATGCTCAGATATGCACACAATTCTTAAGAAACAGTCATTACCAACTGTTATCTGTTCAGTGCCAACATTTATAAAAAAATAAAAATGGTTTTTATTTGAGCACCGAATGCTGGGTCCTTTGGCTGGAGTGAATATGTGGAGAATATGCTGTAGCTTGGGGAAACATGAGATTTTTATATATGATAAAGTAGTATAAGTACAATGAAAACCAAAATGCAGAAAATTATGGGAGTAACAGGGAGACCTAACACCTAATATAGTAAAAACTGTTTAATCCTAAATCTATTGAGTAACTTGATAAAATTATGTGTTCTAAAACCATTTATAAAAACAATAATCCCAGTTAACAGACAGGAAAACCAAAATAGACATAGAGTAATCTGGAATGGGTTTATTCACGATTTTCACTCTCTTAATTGAGGGGTGATATTTAAAAGTTATGAATGGTATGATATTGACCAATTCAAATAGACATCTCAACCTTAGTCTTGGATGTCATCTGCAGAGCCAGAAATTAAGGCTTTAGGTACCGTAGTGTGCCAACAGAAAATAGTATTTCAGTATTAACAACCATTGCAATTATACTGGTGCATTACTGTTCTAATCCCAGCTCTTCTCTAAACTTATTATCTCTAATCCTTATATCATCTTTCCAGGTAGAAAAAATCATTCTAGATTCTACTAAGAAAAACTGTGGGACAGAAACCATAAAGGAATGACTTTCAATTTCCATATTTGTTCAAAGTGACTTTTGGAGGTAAGAACAAAATGCAATCCATGAAGTTTTATGGAATCCTAGATTTTTAAAAAGAAATAACTATTAAAAAACATTTTTGAGATTATGAAATTTTAAATAAGGACTGTATGCTACTATTTTTTCCTAAATGTCATAATAGTATTATGATTACATTAAAAAATCTCTTTATTTTTAGGGAATGTATGTTGAAATATTTATAGGAGAAATATGATTTCTGCAACTTATTTTCAAATGGTTTAGAAAAAAATAAGGCATGTACAGATAAAGTAAATGTGGCCAAATATTAACAATTGGTAAGTCTAGGTGAAAGTATACAGGTTTTGTTGTTCTATTCTTCTCATTTTTCTGTAGGTATCTTTAAACATTTTCAAAATAAAATGTTGGTGGATGAGCCTTGAAGATATTATGTTAAGGGAAATAAGTCAGGCATAGAAAGATAAATACCACATGTTCTCATTCATATGTGTGAACTAAAAAAGTTGAGCTCATAGAAGCTGGGCAGAGTAGGAGGTTGGGGGACAGGGAAAGGGTTAACGGATGCAAAATTACAGGAGATAGGAGGAATAACTTCTAGTATTCCACAGCACTGTAGGGTGACTATAGTTAATAAGAATTTATTGTTTATTTTCAAATAGCTAGAAGAGAGGATTTTGAATGATCTCAACACAAAGAAATGTTTGAGTTATTGGATATGCTAATTACCCTGATTTGATCATTACACATGATATACATATATCAAAATAACAGCCGGTATCCCATCAATATGTACAATTATTGCATATCAATTAAAAAATTTTAAAAAGATGTTGAGAGAGAAAACAAAAAATGTAAATGGTGTATATGGAAAAAGTATATTTATTGGATATATAATACATATGGAGCTATGATCCAGACGTGGAGAAAAATTAAGGAAATGTGAAAGCAGGGTCCCTTCTGTAGAAACACACCAGCAGGGTGGGAACCAATACAAGCATGGTACGTAATTACAACATGATGTGATGGCATGTTTTCAGAAATGAGGTGTTTAAACGATGACACCAAGAGTCACTGGCACGGAGGGGAAGAAGATGTTTAATGGTGTTACCGAGAAAGTACCATCGTATAGCTCAAAGGAAGATCTTTTAGTGCAGCTGACGAGCAGGAAGTAATACTTCCCACCACAGGGGACTAAACAGCTCTGGGATTGCCATTGTACCCAGAAACAAGGATTGTGCCAAAGCAAAAACAGGCCACAGAGACCAAGGATGCAGTGTGCACTGAGGAGACAGAGAGAAGCTCTCATTCTCACCGTGCACCCATTTTTGTTAACAAGGAAAGCAGGTAACTCACAAGCAATCTGTAGAATCCATGGTGGGTAAGCAACTCTCCCATAGAAAATACATAATATCCAGTCCTCAGAAGTGATGCTTTGATAAGCGAATGCATCTGCATTTGCAGCCAGAACAACATGGAACACATAAAAGAGGGCACCAACTAGACTAGAACCATTCTCTTCAACATGTGGGTTAAGGATTTTTACCAGGGTGTTAAATGATAAGAGTTAGTATGTATAATGTAAGTGCCTGGAGAAAAATAGCAGTTTTCCTTACAAAGAGTACATCCAGTCTTTCTCAACATTTGCTGCCATTTACATTAAACTCTGAGATAAGGAATTTTTGTAAGTGTTATTAAATTGAGATACCTGGACCCAAAGAACCCCATATCCCTGTGAAGTCCACATTCTCCTATCCTGGGCCTTATTTCTGTCCAGTATGCTGTATTATATTAACAGGAGGGATGCCAGGAATAATTGTTATAGGAGTTCAGAGGTTTTAAAGGGTTGAGAGCTGAGCACAGTACTGGGAGAAACAAAAGAAAACATTAGTGGGAAACCCCATAAAATGATGTGACATTATGCGGAAAGGAAGGATTTCCTGACTGTAAGGCTGATGAGTCACACAGGAATGTGTGGCTGTGGGAAGTTAAACCCACACAGAGTTTTCACAAAAACCTTTGGGCCATGAACATTCTATTCTCCACAAAATCAGAACTGTTCTTCCTGCAGTGGGAAGCGCTCCCCAGCTGACCTCTCCTTCACAGTCATCAACCCCGCCTTCTCTATCCTCCCATATCGCTAAAATAAGAAAACATAAGCACCAGCCTGCAGCAAATTCTAAAAGGCCTTTGGCATATCATATTGGTTTTGCATCAAATTTATTGCTGAATTTCACTGGCTTCTCCCGATCTGCTTTATTGCTGATTTTAATCTTGTTTGTTTTAGGCTTCTGAGCCCCACTGCAAAATACCTAATATACTCTTCCTAACCAGAGACTGCATAAATAAAATGTATCATATCCCCATTATAACCACACTATATCATCCACATTATGTAGCACCCATAGGTGGCCTACATTTTTAATTATTTCCCTCCCCCCAAAACTCTAAATTAATACAATGAATTTAGAAACCCCTCCACCTCTCATCAGAGCACGTAATTGAATACTCCATTATGATAATAAACCATTTTTCGTTGCAAGTGCTCATTCCCAGAGGGCATTGCTCTGTGCAGTAAGTCTGCAGGCAATAGTTCCGAAAGGGCAGTGTGTGCTGTGCACTCGGATAATAACACTTTGTTATTTTTTCTTAGATCTTAAACCACTTTTACTCTAATGAACCCTCCCAGTATTCTGTGGCAAAAAAGTATCAAGGGAACCCCACTTTCTAGGTGGAAAAGGAGATGCAGTAAGGTGGTAGCTTTTCCATAGCATCCCAATGATTCAGGGGTAGAGTACAAGATAAAGCTTGTAGCCAAACAGGGCTGGAGATGATTATTCCTGTTTTTAATGTTCTGTTCTGCTCTTTCTTCTTCTCCCATAAATGCCCCTGGATCCAGGTGAGGTGTCAGAGCCTCCCTGCCAAGGATTATGTCTCGTGCATCTTAAATGCCTCCAGAGCATTGCATTGCCTAAGATGGGCACTCAATGAGTACTGACTAAACAAGAAACAATGCAGCTCCTCTTACCTGTGTCCCTTAAAGCACAGGCGAGGAGTAGAAGATAGCCCTACCTCTGAGCAATTGCCCAGGACCCAGATGATAAGGAGCAGAAAAAAAAAATTAATCTGAGATTTGCAATAGCAGCCTGCAAGTCTACAGGTATGTGCAAAAACGAATGAGCATTAAATGCAGCTTTGATAAAATATCTTAAGGTCAAGAATTAGTATACAGTAGATTAAGTTAAGAACAGGGACTCTGAAGTCAGATCACTTGGCTGTGAATCCTGTTTCTGCCACTTATTGGCTGGGGTGACTTGGGTGAGCTACTTGACCGCTCTGTGCCTCAGTTTCTCCATTTGTAAAATGGGGATAATGATAGAACTATGAGGGTTGCTGTGAAGGTTAAAAAGATCAAAAACCATTTAGAACAGTGTCAGACACATTATAAGGCACACGTTAGCTATTATTATGGTTGCTACGGATCACATGCAAATTATCACCGTGCAGGGACTCAAGAAGTGTCAGGCTGGGTAGGCAGTCAACTCCACGGTGAGGTGGGAAGGCCTCTTGGAACAGATTCGTCTCCCCCCAAGAAGTCATAGGTGTGACAAGACACTCATTAGTTCTATGTTTCATGTCAGAAAATTAAAATGTTGATATAGGAGAAGAGGATGATCAGCCTTTAACCAGTTTCCCTTTGCAAACCTCCAATGATTCCTGATGGCCTACAACACATTTTCCCCCTAGCTCTTGAAGCTCTCTGCTGTATGGCTCCAGACTGTTTTTCCCACCTGAACTCTTAACTACTTTCTGCTTTTATCTTAGCTCTGGGCCTTCTGTTCATCTAGCTGCTACTATTAAAGTCCATCCCAGCTAGAAACAATTCTTCTCAAAGCATCTTTCCTAAGAGGGGCAGGGGGCATGGGAACCCTTGATGGCAAATGCCATTAAAACCCATTGAGTTCCCCTGTTTAGCCCTGGCAATACCTGAAGGGTTTTCCTAACAAAAGGATTATTCATGATTGCCTGTACAACTATAGGAAATTTATATACAGTAACTATGATAGCAGTTGATGTTCCATAAACCCAGCTATAAGTGATACAGTGTCATTCTCTTCTACTTCCATTTCCTTCATACTGAAGGGCAATGTGTGCTGTCTACTCTAGCACAAAGGGAAGAATCTGTCCCTACAGGGGCAGGTGGGGGTCTTAAGGGGGTGTTAGGGATACTAAAAGCCGTAAGACCAACCTGAAGCTTCTTTCTAAACCTTGTCTTTTGTACCATGCAGCCATTTTTTTTTAAGGTAGACAAGCCACTAGCAAATAATTTGTAGAACACTTGGTAGACATGTACATCTTCCACAGAAAATCATACAAAGTCAGGACTTAAAGACAATTTTTTGACAGGAAAATGCAAAGAGGCAGGAGGGACTTCCTATAATGTTGGTCATGTTCTCCTTCTTGATCTGGGTCGTAGATATATAGACATGTTCATTTCTTGAAAATCTGTGTACTTTTCTGTGTGTGTGTTATACTTCAGTTAAAAAGCTCATTAAAGTATTAATGAAAATTAAATATATTAATGTATATGTACTATTCAAAATTTTAAAGGAACTTAATTAACTCTGTCAACGGACTAAATGTCGGTCACTTTAAAAGTTTTTCAAAATCTGCCAATTCTATGAAATAGAATAGTAAGGTTTATAAGCTAAACTTAAGAACTTAATGAAAATATCAAGCTGTGAAAAGGAATGAAGTACTGATATATGCTTCATACAATGTGGATGAACCTCTAAAACATGAAAGAAGTCAGACACCAACGGCCACGTAGTGTATGGTTCCATTGATATGGAATATCTGGAATAGGCAAATTCATAGAGACAGCAGATTAGTGATTGGCGGGGTGGTGGGGGGAGGAGGGCATGGGGAGTGACTGCTTCATGGGGAAGGGGTTTTACTTCGATGTTACGGAAATGTTTTGGAACTAGACAGAGGTGGTGGTCGCACAACAAATATACTATATGCCACTACTTTGTCCCCTTTATGATGGCTCATTTTCTGTGAATTTCACCTCAATAAAAGCCTTAAGATTAAATTTACATTTTAGGAATTAAAATTTAACACATTCAACAGCAATTTTCAAACCTCCAAATGGCCTTTGCTGTGTACCAAGACCACCCTCAGGGGTACACAGAATAATAATGGTTTCATTTGGCTTTTCATGTAGGGGGCACTAATAGAACTGAGTGCAGGGACTGCAGTATCGCTACTCTGTGTGTGAGTTAGTTTCCCATCTCTGCAAGCCGAATTTCATGTGCTCTCCCTAGCAAAATGGAGAACTGGATATAGCAAATAAAAACACAATCGACATAGTGTGAGGAGTTGTTTGTTCTTTCCCCTTGCCATTTGGTAAACCCAAATTCAATCCATTTGAGATGATCTCTCTCAAATTAACTCTGGGGAAGGAGATTGATTCTACAAACTTTTTGTGATAGATCTTATACCCATTGAGAAGGACATAGATGATTAAGCCTTTGCAGGCATATGCTATGTGGTCCTCAGGTGGTGGACATTAAGTTCACGCTGTGATTTAGGAGGACATGTTTGCTAGTTTGGCAGAGGAAGTTACCTTGATGGCAATGGAAGGAGTTGAATATCTCTGGAAGTTGGAGAAGGACAAATAAATTTTAAAATATACCTACTTGAAAAACTTTCTCCAGCATCTACAGAGTGGGAATTGTACTTAAAATGTGAACTAAGGCAGAAACTAAGACTTATTTGCAACTGACATACACATCCCAACACAAGAAAATGACTGTTCCAACAGAGGCCAGCAGGGGATACTAACAATTTTCTTAGCTCTACTCAGATTACATTCAGTGGTATCAAGTTGATCTGAAGTTTCATTAGATTTGGGTTGCCAGATTTCATAAGTAAATACATAGAGCACCAAATTACACTTGAATTTCAGATAAAGAACATTTTTTTAGTGTAACTATATTCCATAAATAAATTGCATGGGATTTACATAGGCTTAAAAAAGCTTTAAAATTTAAATTTGATATCCAAATTTAACTGGGTATCCTGTATTTTATCTGGCAATTCTAAATTAGGCGTGTGTGTGCTTAGGAGAGAAACTGAGGCTCAGAGAATATATGTGGCTCAGCCAGTTTACACAGTCTAACATAGTCAAACAGGGTCTCTGTTCATTGTATCCTAAGATGCAATGAAAAGGTGAAATAATGTTCTGAAAATTTGGGGGTTTTCTTGATTCCTGTCTTTTCTGATCCTTTACTGCCTCTACCTTTTCTGCTTTAGAGCCAAACAAGTTTCTAGTTAACCTCATCTGTCCATATATTGGCAATCATCTTCATGGTTTATGTCTGCAAATGAACCTGTCTCCTTCTTCCTCTTTCTTATCCTGGCCCTGAGGTTTGATCTGGTTCAGGAGTCTTCTCAAAAGAAATAAAAAGTAAATGAAGACTGTGAACTTACGTCACCCTGGACCAGGTGGAGTGAGGGAGGCAGTGAAAACATGAAGCAATAGAGAAGGAAAACAAGTTTTACTTCTCTCTTTTTGTCATGTATCACAGAATATGGGGACTGCCAGTGGCTGTGGTATTTGCCTTAAAGACATGCTTTTTGTAATTTGGGTAAGCCACTTGACCTTAGTTTTTTTCAATGGTAAATAAAAATAATATTAACCTAGAACTGCAGGTAGGCTCCAATGAGAAAAGATGTAACAGTAAAGTAAAATAAAATGTTAAGGGTTATGATTATGGGCATTTTTTATTATATGTTTTTCCTCTTAAAATACCATAACTAATATAGGCTTTGATCTCTTTAAAAGAAACATTTGTCCCCCAGGCATGGTGGTTCATGCCTGTAATTCCAGCACTTTGGGAGACCAAGGCAAGAGGATTGCTTGAGGCCAAGAGTTCAAGACCAGCCTGTGCAACACAGCAAGACCCTGTCTCTACAAAAAAATTTAAAAATTAGACAGGCTTGGTGGCACGTACTTATAGTCCCAGCTTCTTGGGAGGCTGAGGTGGGAGGATATTTTGAGCCCAGAAGTTCAGGGCTGCAATGAGCTATGATCATGCCACTGCACTCTAGCCTGGGTGACAGAGTGAGACTCTATCTCAAAAAAAAAAAAACAAAACAAAACAAGAAAAGAAAAGAAAGAAACATTGTCAATGTCTTTTTTTCACTGTCACCCTGGCTCCAGCAACTGTGCCACCTCCAGCATAAATCACCAGTAACTTCCAATTTCCCCAGTTAAACTCTCCCTTGGAGAGCAGGTAATGGTCGAGGACAGAGTGATCCTCTTTTTAAAGCCACATTGCAGTCTCCAGGAAATGACAATGTTTCAGATGATTGAAAGGAAACGTTCCGAAGCTAAACATCTATCAAAACACAAAAGTGACAAATTACTTCATAATATGCAGAAAAATATGTATTTGAATGATCATGTTTAAAGATTTTTTTAGAGGGATGGAGGAATAGCACATTCATAGATGTTATATAGGAGGACAGGTGACTGTTCTATTCTTCCATTAAATCTTCCCAGAAAAGGAAGCTTCTGGGATTCGAAAGATGCTTGCAAAGAATTTATCTTATTTCCTTTTTTGGACTTTTGCTTTCAACAAAGCACCACAAGTCTCTTATATTCATCACCCATTTAAGGTCTCTGCTGCTCTTTTTTGTTTTGTTTTTTAAACATTCTTCTTATAGTCTCATCGTTTCAACTCCAGGGATAGCTAAGTGTTTCCTAGCTTATATCTCTTGTGTTTTTCTATCCCCTACATTCAATCGGGTTTTGTAAAACCAAGGTACAGTGATGCCCTCCTTCTTGCAAAAGGGGATGTGCCTCTTAGGGTCCCTTGTGGCCATTTACCACCACTTGTCAGCATTAGCTGTTGGAAAAGGATTAGACCACGGGTCGCTAATTGGGCAGGTGGGGGTGAGATGTTCCTCCTGCTCCCTGGATGTAATTTTTCAGCGATTAGGTAAAATGGTCTATTGGTGTATGAGAAAAAACAATAAAACATTTATTTATTTCTCTTAAAAATGAGAAGAATTAAATTTTAATAATGAATGTATGGATTGACAATGACAGCCTCACTTGGTCCCTTCAGTCACTTGTCACTAGTGGTATACCAAGTGTCCTGGGAAGAGTGGGAATTCCATAATGTGTTGGGATTGACAGTGACCTTTGGTGTAGTTTAATATGTTTGACCCCTCCAAATTTCATGTTGAAATTTGATCACCAGTGGTGGAGGTGGGACCTAATTGGAAGTGTTTGCTTCATGGGGCCCAGATCACTCATGAATAGATTAAGGCCCTCCCTGGGGAGGTGGGTGGTGAGTGAGTTCTCACTATCGGTTCCCTTAGGAGCTGGTTATTAACAAGAGCCTGGCCCCTCCCCTCTCTGGCCCTCATGTTTTCTCTCTCACCATGTGATCTCTTCCCCTTCACTTTCTGCCATGAGTGGAAGCAGCCTGAGGACCTCGCTAGAAGCCAAGCAGATGCTGGCGCCATGCTTCTTGTGCAGCCTGCGGAACCATGAGCCAAAAAACCTCTTGTCTTTAAAATTGCCCAGCCTCAGGTATTTCTTTATAGCAACACAAACAGACTAAGATAACCCCCATTCTTATTCATTCTATTTCATAGAATTGTGAAATATTGCAATTTGTATGTAAACAGTTACATGGTTTAAAGATTATGTTATTTAGTTTTAATCCACAAAATGAAGAAGTAGCTTTAAAATATTCCTGCGGAGAGAGCATGAATTGAATTGAATTTTAATGACACAAGCACAAGGAAACAACAAGAACTTGGCAGAGCTGATACTTTTTCTTCTCCTGGCATGAACCCTAGTTCAGCCAAATTACAGGTGAAAACACTGGTGATCTAATAAAGCTGACACATTTCTCTTGCTTAAAAAAGTTTGTTCTCGTTGAAAATAAAAAAATTTATATCACAAAGAAATAAAATAAAATTTGTTTTAAAATACTGTTTATTCTTTACCTAAAAATTTTATAGCCATGTTAGTTGAGCATTACATGTATCTAATGTAAAACTAATTGCAAGTATTTTGCAACTATAAGCTCAAAGAATTGTTACTGATAAGTCTATGTAACCAAAATGTCTGGCAACCACTGGGTAGGAATAAGTGGTGTGCTAGAACTTGCTCATATAGGCTTATAAGATCTGATTATTACATTTTCAGGAATTTTTTCATATTATCCATTAAACACTACTATTATTAAAATTTTAATCATATAAATTTATAATTACATTTATGTTAAAAACAAAGGTAATAAATATTCAAAACTTGGCACTGCCTAATTATGTTACTATTATTATTTTACTATTTTCTATGCTCTTGAGGGCATTTACATCTATTCATTTACATCTACGATGGTGTATTAGTTATTTGTTGCTACATAACAAATTACCCCAAAATTTAGCACCTTAAAATAACAAATGTTAATTAGCTTACACAGTTTCTAATTCAGGAATCTGGGAGCAGCTTAGCTAGGTGGTTTTGGCTCAGAGTTTCTCTTGAGGCTGCATCAAGATGTCTGCTGGGAATGCAGCCACCTCAAGGCTTGACTGGAGCTGGAGATTTTATTTCCAAGAATGTTAACTCATATGGCTGGCTGTTGGCCGGAGGCCTCAGTCCCTCGCTACATGGGCTTCTCTATCAGGTTACAACATGGCAGCTAACATCCCCCAAAGAGGGTAATCGAGAGAGAGAGAGAGAGAGAGAGAGAGAGAAGCTGCAGTGTCTTTTACAGCCTAACCTTGGGAGTGACATGTTATCACTCTGCCTCATTCTGTTGGTTATACAAAGCCACCCTGGAAAAATGTCAGAGAAAAATAAACATCAGGTGTGAATATCGGGGTTGGCATCTTAGAGGCTGACTAGCACAGGTGAAAATTATATATAATAACGTGCTACTGTGAATCTCTTCCTAACTCCATGTTCAGTGATATCACATTGATCAACTGAACTTGTCGATGGTACAAGTATTTTCATCACAGAAATCAGAAAATGCTGCAAATCAAGTGGATTTTGTTGTTGTTTGTTGTGCATTATTTTGTTTGCTTGTTTTCCTGAAGAGCCAGTTGTTAAACACTTAGCAGCACATCACTGATTAGAATACATCACCACGCTGTGCTGTCCATGCTGAATTTGACAAGGTAACAGGGTGGGGGTACCCATGGGTGGCAGCGCGTGGCAGGGAGAATTAGCTGGAAGTTAGCTGGGATGGGATGGGGATGAAAGGTCCATGGAGAAGCAGCCAACCAGGATTGATGTGGTAAGGGGTGGGATTAAGGGAAAGGCTGGCTCCTCTGTGGCTCTGAAAGAGGGCAGGACAGGCTGCAGATTGCCGTATGCTCATCAGCAAAGTCAAGGACGAGGCCAGACTGGACAGACACTTACCCAGCATGACATGGTGTGGACCCAACACTCATACCCCATAGGGAACTAACTGATTATATCTGAATTTTGACCTTGAGCTCCTACCAGTGGCCTAATCTGAGGCTGACAGGAGTGATTTAAGATTGGGAAAGCAAGACTTTGAGGCAGTGGTTAAGGAAACAAGGAGAGAAGCATGGCAGGGGAACAAGAGGCAATGGGAATGGTCTTCTGGACAACAAAAGGCTCGTGCACAGAAGAGTGAGAAGGATAATGACGATAATGACCAGAACTGGGTACCTCTTATGAGGTAAGATCCATTTCAATCTCTATTTACTACTAAATAATGAATGTAGGTTTGTTTCATCACCAATACGATTGTTCAAAATTCTATTTAATAAAAGCTAATTTAAGACCTGCCATATGCCACAGACTGGGCTGAGCCCCTGGGAATGGGGGTCAGGTGAGAGAACTGTATTAAACAGTCTCTACTCTAGATGACAATACAGACTTTGAGGTCTAGTTTACAACATTTTAGGGAACCTTCCACTTTTTTCCTGATAACAAATAAAGATGTTAGAACTTAAAAAAAATTATTGCAGTAAAATATACATAACATAAAACTTATCATCTTAACCATTTCAAGTGTACAATTCAGTGGCATTAAGATATTTACAACACTGTGTAACTATCACCACTATCCATTTTCAGAACTTTTTTATCATCTCAAACAGAAACTCTGTATCCATTAAATATACCTCTCCAACAGATGTTGAAAATTTTCAAGTTTTGGATTGCTTTATTTTTCTATTCCTTAACTCCTTCAGAGTCTGAACATCAGGCATTAAATGTGGAGTCCTCAAACTATTAGCTAGGGTTAGTGAGGCCAACATGGATTAAAATGTTTCAAACCCAAATAAAACAAGGCTTTCACCTACGTGGTATAACTACTGATAAATTAAAACTGAAAACCTAAAGATCAGTGAAAGAATGAGTTGATCAGTTTACTTGCAGAATTTGGGAACAATTGAATGTAACCAATCTAGTAACAAAGACCAATTAGTTCAAATGGACCTTGAACCAAGAAATCAGCTAGGCTGAAACAAAATGTGAATCATAGCTGTAGCTTTTATGATTTGGCCATCAAACAAAGAAACCAATTAGAAGATATTTTAAATTCACAATTGGGGCAAGAGATGGTGGGGAGCTTAGGGCTGGGTGGTGGCAGCACAGATTGAAAGAAGTAGCATGATTCAAGACATATTTTGAGGATAGAATCAATAGTATTATAAGTGAGGAGTGAGAGAAAGAGAAAAACCAGTGGTTTTTGACTTGAACATCTGGGAACCTGGCAGCTATTGCTAATTCTGGAAAGGCAGGGGAGGTACATGTTTGGGGGTAAAACTCAAGAATTCTGTTTTGAACATGTTCTGTTCAAGATGTCAGTTAAACATATAAGTAAAGCTATTGAGTAGGCAGTTGGAGCTACACACCTAGATGTTAAAGGAGAGGTCTGGCTTGAGATTTAAATTTAGGTCTTAGTAACACCAATTTTGGTGTCAAATAAGAGATAACATATAAAGCCAGAATATCAAACTTCCAGTTTTGAAATAGTTGTGAGAGAGACTTCTACCCCTGTGCGGGACATCTTCTGTTTGACCCTCCAGATCCACTCTCCTCCTCTGTGTACCCGCATGTACACAGCCATCAAGGCGCTCCCTTGCCCTCTGGGTCCTGGTTGAGCTCTACTCATGGGGGACCCTCCTCTCACTCCCAGGAGATGAGAGGGAGGAAGCATGACAAAGTCCTTTGGTTGTGTCCCTATAGAGTCACCTCTATCAAAGGTCACTGCTACTCTTTCAAGATGACTTCCTCTGCTTGACTCTCTCTTCTTTCTCCCTTCTCCTCCCTCTTTTCCCTTTTGGGCTGGGGGCTGGGTGAGGGACAGCTCTGCTACAGCCCTGGCACTATAGTAGCCCCTGTGGTTCCCTTACATCCAGCTCTTACCTTTGTCCATTTATTGAACGTTCCTCAAGTTACCCTGTTTAATGTTAGGTGTTTCCTCTGAATCATACACCCTCTCTCTCCTCATGGGAATGAGGACATAATAATGGGAACAATGAACAAAAACACAAACTCTGTTTTGTCTGTATAACCCCAAGCAATGGGATCATTAAGATGGATTAGGAAAGTCAAGAATTGGAAGAACCAGGTATTTTGGAAGGCGGTGCAGAGGCAAAGGAATAAAAATTAAAAAATTATTTTAAAAAGCTATATAGCAACACACATGCCCTTACTTCTACTCCAAATCCAGGACACTTACTCTTATCCACTTGTGCAGGAGATGAGGGTTTTATTTTCTGAAGAAATTGAACCAGAGAGGGTCCAGATTGGAGCAGGAAGGTGGAGGTTCCAAGAGGAATATTTCTAGGAAATAAAAATTAGAATGGTCAATTTCCTAATAAGTTTGTCTACATATAAAAGTCTTTGCAGTGGCATTTTACATTTCTCTGTGAATGTATGCGATAGCTTAACTATAAGTTCAAAGACTACTAAGTAAACGAAAATGTAAATATATTTTTAACTCCAGGTAAAATAAAAATTTGTGCAAGAAAATAAATGTCATCATGGTACATTGGTTGGCTCAGCAGTGAGAAATATTTATATATTCATAATACTGAAAACAGATTTAACATATTACTCTGTTGGGAAGAAAGCGTGGTATCTATCAAAATGAACATACCCTATGACCCCACAATTCCATTTAAAATAATACATTTTGCATTTTCCCAAACCTCCAGTACAATGTTGAACAGCTGAGCTGATGCAGACACCCTTCCCTTGTCCTGATGTCAGTGGGAATGTTTCTAATGTTCCACCTGAAGGTCCACGGCTTGTGTTGAAGTTATTGTAGATCCCTTTACAAGTTAAGGATCCCTTACGATTTTAGTAAGAGGTTTTCTTATATTAATCAGAAATAGTTTCATAAAGTTAAATTTGAACAGATTTTTAAAACACATATCAATGTCAATTTCTTCATTTGTGAATGTAGAAAATCACAAGATTTCCTAACATTGCAGTATCCTAATATTCATAGGATTAAATCATGCTTGGCTGAGGTGTGTGTATATAAGAAATATATATATATCTATCTATCTTTATTTTATAATATATTATTTAGGATATTTATTTTCATTTATGGCCTCCTAATTTTTTTGTCATATTCATGTCTGCATAACAAGTTGAGATGCTTTCCATCTTATTCTACCCCTGGAATAATTTATATAAAATAAGAATTTTCTTGAAAGTTTGGTAGAACTTGCCTATAAATTGTCGGGAACAAAGCCTTTTAAAGGATAAATATTTGATTACCTATTAAATTACTTGTATGTTTATTGAATTATTCAGTTTTCTATCTCTTATTTCTCCTTAAGTCAATATGGAAAATTTATATTTTTTCAGAAAACCATCCATTTTATTTATATTTTCAAACATTATGGCACATAATTTATATAATCTTTTATAATTTTTAAAACCACTGGTGAAATTTTAGTTTGCTTACTTTCTTTTTCCTAAGGCTTATTATGTTTCTTTTTTCTCTTTTGTTTGTATAAGAATTACCAACAATTTGTTTATGTTATTATTCTTTTAGAACAATTCCTTTTTGTTTGTATTGATCAAGTCTACTATATTTATTTTTGGTTACATCAATTTCTGCTTTCATTTTTATAATACTCTTCACTTTTTTTTCTTTCAAAGGCTTATGTGATAAATGACTAGTTCATTATTTTTAATCTTTCTTATTTTCTAATAAATATATGTAAGGCTTTAAATTTTCTTGGCTGGGAAATTCTTTGAATATAAGATATTCAAAGCTTCTTGTCCTCTTGTCATCCTTTCGCACAACCATAGTGCAGATGGCACCATTCAAGTTTTTCAATGAGAAAATGGAGGCAGAAGGAAGTTATGCTTCTAGACCTCAGGATCAGTGGTAGAGGAGCAGGTAGAATTCCCTCGATTAGCGCTATTTCCACCATCCTAACTAAGCTTTCTTTAGAATCCACTCCACACAGCCAGGATCAGAACACTAAGCCCCTGGCACCCAGTTCCAGTGAGGTCCACAGAGTCAGAGCTGGGGAAATATTAAACTGAAACACTATCGAAACCCTCATCTGCCGGTGTTTAGAATGGCAGCGAGAGAGAAAGGCCACAGCTCACCAGCCTCCTGCCCTCTCAAGGGCTTAAGGGAATTTCATTCCTGGAAATGTGTACAGAGCCCCTGCCACTGTGTCCCAGATGTGTTCTACTTGCTTATCCTTTGAACTTTAGATTGCATTATAAGAGCTAACATTTGCTTATTTGGAAGGAGACTGAGCCTCTTCTCGACCCTTCTCCCTGGCCATTTGAGAAAGGTCTGGGAGTGGGAATGATTCCTTTAATAAATGGAGACAGAGCCTCATCTTGCCAACAATATTTTTATCAATCTTTCATTTTACTGTTTTATAAAACAGAATTCAAGGAGATTTTCTGATTTGGCACAATTACTCTGACTCATGATTCTCTAAACTCATAGGTTAGTGCAGAACATTTTGACCCATTAAGTGGGAAAACTGAGGCAGGGAGTGGGGGAGTCAAAGATACTCAAGATTGTGAGAAGGGAAATTTGAAAACCCGAGATGGCATAATGAGTTGATTAGAAACTCAGCCAGAGGCTTTCCAATTTTTTCCCTCTCTTCTCCTCAGTGAATCCTCAGCATCTTACAATAATTATCCCCTAGGTTTCATCTCTCTTTCCCCAATGCAGGAAATGAAGGTGAAGATGGAGTCTGCATGTTTAAAGCTAAAGAAACCTTTCCCCCACAACCTCCTTCTAATCATCCAAATAATTGCTGCAGTTATTGAGTCCTGAAAAAAGCTTAAAATCTCCTTTAAACATTTTTTTGGTGTTAAATATGCTATTCCAAATATGGATTCTGCAGGCAAAAACACAATTTGCATACAATAATTTTTATTAGTACTCTTTTACGACTTACAATCTTTACAAACTACTTTCTTATGTAATCTTTCTCAGAAAGCAGTTTACTTACGAAGGCAGTTTTTAAAAGTTGTAAGTTGCAAAGAAGTTACTAAGGAAAATCATTTATGTACAAAATAAAATATTGATCAAATGGTTATAACTTGGAGTGAGCTCTCACATAAAAGAAAAATAAAACGCAAAGACGTAAAGGCACTCAAGTGAGGAGAGACCTAGAGATAGAATTAATTACCAAGAGATTGTTTTTTCCGAAGGACTAAAATGCCTTACCTGGTTGTAATCTCCTCCCCTCCTGCTGCAAGGAAAGAATCGATGATCAGACCTGAAATGTACAAGGAACTACTTCAGCAGAAGCTGTGAAAAAGGGAGTCACTGAAGTGATTCTTTAAGTTACAGCAATAGCTGATAGTTGGTGGGAGCTATGAAAACAACTTTTCACCCTAAGGCAGCCTACAGAGCCACAAACATGAACCATCCGACATGTTATCTGGCTTTAATGTAAGGATTAAACAGAAATTACAAATACACTTTTAAATCAAGTCTTGGGATAATCAACTAGGTCATGAATGGTAATGTTCAGAATTTGTAAGATGTGAACCAGGTTTTATTACCTACCAGGGTGTTTTCTGACTATTTCCCCTTAGTGTACCTGAAGCAAAGGGCACAAGAGACAAGAATGCTAGTGCTCACCAATATCCAAGCCTTTTCTGCACTCCCAACCATGTATTCCTGAGACTACATTCTCCTCCCCAATTGACAGCTAGGCATGACCTCTTGATTGAGTTCAGTTCTTGACATATTACGGCCACTGCTATGACAGCAGATAAAGCCCCTCAAACCTCTCACGTGCTGTACACACCATGTTCTGTATCTTCCTAACCAGAGTATGTTGTGATAAGTGGAAATACCTGTTGCTGTGGGAGCAAATACGGACAACATTTAACCCAGGTGTGGTGAATTCAGGGACAACATCTCAGCTGACACCTGAAGGATGAGTAGGAATTAGCTGATGGAAGGGAAGAGGAAATAGGGTAAAACACTGGTCTAAGTAGGCAAACAGCATGACCAAAGATCAAAAGGTGAGAGAGCACATGGAATGTTAGGTTCAGGATGGGCCTGTTGAGAATTGTGGGGGCTGGGGGGGTGGGTAGGGAACTAAGTATGGGCCAGGTCAGAGAGAGCAGTGAAAATAAGCTTAAGGAACCTGGATATCATCTTGAGGGTAATGTGGAGCCCTGGAAGGGGTTTTAAAAGGAAATGCACTTTATCAGATTGCTTAGAAAAATGACTCTAGCTGCACTGTGGAGAATGTATTGAATAGGCCAAGACTGGAGGAAACCAGCTAAAAGACTGATTTTTTTACACGTTGAGCAGAAATCCAGCAAGTCAATTAATTTGTTTATTCAACCAACATTTATTGAGCCCCATGCAAGGGACTTGGGATGAAATGGTGGCGAGGCAGACATGACTCTGTCATTATGAACTTGAAAACTTAGCAAGAGAGATAGAGATAGAACGAGAGAGAGAGAGAGAGAGAGAGAAATTGTATATGTAATAAAAAGAAGCCAGAGTAGCCACAATAAGGGTAGAGGGAAGTACTGGTTATTGGTGAAAAGTAGAATTTGAGGAAAGAGAAGTCCAAGATGATGCTCTGGTTTCTGACATGAACAAATGGCACCACCGTCCATTGAGATAAAAAAGACAGGTATAAGACTAGGTTGAAAGAGATAATGTGTTCAATTTGAGACTTACACCACCTGACTTCAAGAGTAATTATAAAGATACAGTAATCAAGGTAGTGTGGTATTGGCATGAAAATAGCAAATAAATCAGTGGAACAAATTAGAGAGTCTAGAAATATATGCACACATATATGGTCAATTGATTTTCCACCAAGGTAAAAGGGAATTCAGTGAAGTAAAGATAATCTTTTTGACAAAAGATACTGGAACAACTGGAAAATATATGCAAAAATAAACCCAAAAACCCTTTGATCCATACCTTATACCATATTTAAAAAATTAACTCAAATGGATTTTAGATCTAATTGTAAAACTGCAAAACTTCTAGAAGCATAGAAGAAAATATCTGTGACCATAGATAAAGATTTCTTAGGTACAATACCCAAAACACAATGCATAAACAAAAAAAAAATAGATACACTGGATTTCATCAAAATTAAGCACTTAGAAAGACACTGTTAAGAGATGAAAAGACAAGCCACAGACTGGGAGAAAATATTTAAAAATAACATGTCTAATAAAGAACTTAAATCCAGAATATATGAAGAGTTCTCAAAACTCAATAAGAAAATAAATAATTATATTTAAAAATGGCAAAAAGATGCGAGAAGTCAACTTCACCAAGGAAGATATATAGATGGCAAATAACCACATGAAAAAAAATGTTAAATTACATTAGTCATTAGGGAAGTGCAACTTAAAGCTACAATGAGATGCCACTGCACACCTATTAGAATGGCTAAAATGAAAAAATTGATCATACCAAGGGTTGGAGAGGGTGTGAGGTAACTGACACTCTCATACATGACATGCACTGCTGGTGAGAAGGTAAAATGGTATGACTCTGTTGGAAAACAGTTTGGCAGTTTTTTAAACAGTTAAGTATACCTACCATAGGACCCAGCCATCAACTCCTAGGTATTTACTGAAGAAAAATGAAAATATATGTCTATACAGAGACTTCTACATGAATGTATATATCAGATTTATTTGTAATAGTCCCAAGCTGGGAACAACCCAGTGTTCATCAACAGAAGAATAAGTAAACAAATTGTAGTATATCTACATAATGGACTACTACTCAGCAATCAAAAGGAATTAACTATTGATATATGCAATAGCATAGGTCTCAGAATTATTATGCTAAGTGAAAAAAGTTTTAAAAAGGGGGCTATGTGCTATATAATTTTATTATTTAAAATTCTAGAAAATGCAAACTAATCCATAATGACAGAAAGCAGATCAGTAGTTGTCTGAGGACTAGTGGGGATGGCTCGGGGGCTTGGAGGGAGGATTACAAAGGGACACAAGGAAACTTTTGGGGGTGACAGACGTGCTCATTATCTTGATTGTGGTGATGGTTTTATGGGTGAATACATATGTAGAATTTTTTCTGATTATATACTTTAAATATATGTAGTTTCTTGTGTGTCAATTATACCTTAATAAACCTGTAAAAATACTTTGAAAAGTAAAACTGTAATGCTTCCATCAATAAGAGAATAACTGCAGATAATAGTAAACCATAAAAAGCAGCAGAGAAGATTTGAACTTCTAGAAGTGAAAACAGAACTTCTAGAAATGAAAAAGTGTAATAGCTAAAATTTAGATGAGTTTAGCATTAAATTGGACACAGTTGAAGGGTGATTTGGTGAACTAGAAAATAGATCATAGGTTTCTACACATTGGGTTTAGCACCGAGGTTGTTATAGTTGACCTCAGTGAGAGCAATTTCAGTGGCGTAGTGGGGAAGATGACAGGCTATGTTAGAATGAAAAATGAATGAGAAATGAGGAAGTAAATATAAATGCTTTCAGACAATCTTTCAAGTATTTGGCTGGGAAGGGAAGGTAAAAGATAGAATACATAGAGGGGAGATAATTTTCTTTTCTTTTCTTTTGAAAGTTTCCAAATCCATGTAAAAGGTGGAACAATGAACTCTAGTATAGCCTTCACCCAGATTCACTCAATTCATCTCACTACCCAGATAGAAACCTTCCTTCCCTAAAACACCTATTGTAGTCCACCTGGCACTTCACTCCTAAACCCTTCAACGTACATCTCCAAAACCAGGAATACCTGTTTCCGATCTATGACAATCAACATTAAATCAATAGCTTCATCCAACATACATTCCATACTCATATTTCCCCAATTATTCTGAAAACGTCCTCTAGCATTTTTGTTCTTTGATCCAGGATCCAATCAAGATTCAGACCTTGCGTTTGGTAGCAATATCTCTTTAGTTTCCACCAATGCTTCCCTCTATTTTTCATGTCCTTGAATCCTTTGAAGAGTCTAGGTTAGTTGCCCTGCATGATGTCCCACAAGCTGGGTTTATCTGACTGTTTCCTTGCCATAAGTTTCAGATCATAAACGTCTTGTAAGAACACCAGAAAAGTGATCCTATGTATTTCCAATTATATTACATTAGGGGAAGGGATTATATATATTAAACAAGTGGAAGTGAAGTTTATTGGCGTTATGGAAATCAGGAAACTGGCCAGTGTGTTGAGTCATCCATGTGTCCTTGGTGAGCAGAAGATTCAAAAGAACGTGGCATCTGTTTCTAGCTGATTATCAGCATCTGTTACTTGCAGGCTTTGCTATTGTAAGCAATGCAGTTCCTCTAGGGAAAATTATACTCCTAAACACATAAAATGATCACAGAAAAAAGATCATATGTGAAATATTTTGATCAGAAAAACTGTGTAGTTGGAGTTCTGGCTGGTATAGGCCTTCTTTGTCCTTTTATGGAAGATGTTTTTAGCCTTGCAAGCTATAGGACTTTCAAAAAAAAAAAAAAATCTCATTAGAAAAGTTCTTCCCTACAATTGATTTTTTCTGATCCCTCACCTGGCAGCTCTGCTTGAGTTAGTTATGATTGGATGGTCTCTAGGAAATGAGAGCATTGGATCAGATCGGTGAGAGGTTCTGGACCTTTCTTCGATTGTTGACCTCTCTGGAAATTTGATGAAAATATGAGTCCTTTTTCCAGGAGAATAAACATTTGCACATACCTTCACAATACTGCATTCCATTTAAAGGAGTTTCATAAACTGTCACTTAATATAACCTGAATTTGATTACTGTGGGTATCTTTACAGTTATATAATACCATGACTATACTATAAAGTCGGTTGGCTTGGTAGCCAAAAATTTTTTTTAAATGTTTATTGTAATACTTTCCCCTGAACTTGTGCCTGAAATCCCTTTCTGTAGTGAGGGCTAGACCTACCGGATAAATGTCCCCTCTGATGGTGATCTGATTTTTCTCCCCTAGTGTGACCCTTTCCTGTCAGAGCACCGGAGAGTCTTGTGGTTTTCATCCCCTACAGATTTTATTTAAAAAGGATCAATCTCTTCAGCTGAAACAGCTGAGCCTGCCATCCTGTTTGCTGACTGGCACCAGCCCAGCCCTGCAGCTGAAGTCAGTCGTCAGCGCTTGCCGTCCCCCCAGTTCACTCTGACCTGGGAATCGCAAGTCCTAGTGACGGGTTTTGGCACAGAAGGCAGCGCAGGGGACTTGGGGGCTGATGACAGAGTCTCTGCTGAACACATCTGAGCTTGGCGTCTCTAGAGCACTTAGGAATGACAAGCTTAGCAAGAAACCCTGAGTGAAACGAGGAAAGAAAAGAAAAACATTCTCCACAAATAAGCAAGCAACAAGCATACACCATTAAAAAAAAAATCACGTATGGAGATAGCCTTAATTGTTTATTCTTCTTAAATTAAAATCAGTCACTAAGATGGCTGTTGAAAGGTTACTGTTTGTCCAAAGCAGCAGTGGGAGATCTGCACAGTATCCCGAATGGGTGCAAATCCTGATCCATTTCAGAAAATAAGTGGGCTGCATAGATCAGATTATTTCTCCCCGCTTTGCCTCCTAAATAGCTAAGTCTCCTTTCCTCTGTTTCTATCTGTGCCTCCTCCTTTTCTGTGGCAGTTCATTCTCTCTTTACCTCTAACTATTCTCTATCACATTCCTGGAATGGTGGTATAAAAATTATGTGTGGTTTATTTACTTACTATTTTGATTGTATCCACTGCTAAGTATTTGAAATGATTTATAATGAACACCAAAAGACTGGAGAACCACTAGAAGATAGCAAAAGAATACAAGCCAACCAATAGGTAGATTATAGCTGTGTCATAAAACTCTGGCTTAGCAAAACTATTGCAATCGATCCCAAAACAAGTTCAGAGCACCCTGGAAGCCCAGATAAAAAAAGAGAAATATGACAACTGACGTAAGCTTCATTATCTGTTAAATTAAATATACCAACCTAAAACAATGGTTTCCCTATTATTAAATTCTAAAATGAATTGATCTTTCGTGGAGACATTCACTAATATGGTGGATTTATTATCTTCAATTTCAGGCTATAAGAACACTTTTCCATGGAAATTTCTCAAATATATGCTTGATGAGTACCAAGGGAAGAATGTTAAATCATGGATTTGTTAAGGTTTTCTCACAGGTATCTTAATAATCACAGGTGTGTTATTTATTTTTTTTTACTTGGCATGAGGATAGAACTTAAGCTTAAGAAGAATTTAGCTATGCTTCTTTGAAAATTTTCTCAATTATCAGTTGTCTTGGATGAGTAATTAACAGATAATGAATAGCTGATAATTTGCGACTTAAAGCATAGATCTTCCACATTGTTGATAGAAAATTCATGTGCTTCAGGGACCTTGGTGAGCTGATGGCAAAGTTGAGGTTTTGTCATGAAACTAAGGAACTTGATCTCTATTCTTGCCTAGATGGAGGGTCTTTCTATTTGTACCCTGGGTGGTTTCAGATGTATATGCACACAAGTGCCAAACTTTTCCCAGGAAGCAGCTTTGAATAGCTAAAATATCTCCTGGTTACTAAATAAAATAAGAAATTCATTTAGTCTCAAAGCTGGAGCACATTCGCCTGTGGTGACTTATTTTGAATCTGGCACAATTGATTTTAGACTTTTCTTTTTGATAGTAGTTTGTCACTGGGATTATTTGCTTTTTGGAATGATTGCTAACGAGAGTAAGACTACATCATCCTCAAAGAAAAGGAAGCTTATCTTCGTGTTTGCCATAGGGAGAGAGAGAGAATGTATCCAGCTCATCTAAAAGTTGTATCAGTGTATTTGGTACGAGTTTCAAGGATGGGGAAAGGAGTTATAAAATTACTACTAAGAGGACACAGGATCTCTCCTTTCTGCTCCTCAGAACTCACATGAGAGTGCTGATGATATTAGACAGAGTAGTACCGGATTTACTTATTCATTTCAGTAAGGACAAAAGGGGACATGTTACAAGCTATGAGAAGCAAAAGATTGATAATGTCAGCATGGTTGTTAAAGCAAGAGAAAATCTCCATTACACTTTCCATATTATTAAAATAAAATGATCTCCTTTAGATTCAAAGTTCATTCAAGTATCTTATCCTATGGGTTGGTCTTTAAGTATAAAGAACTCCTTTGTTTTGTACCCAGTTATTTCTCCTCTGGAAATGTGACTATCTTGTAAATCAATAAATAGGCAGAAAGGAGGTCCTAAGAAGAATAAAGTAATGCAAGCACCTCTTTGAGTTTCAGGATTTGAAAAACAAATCTAACCAATGTTGACAGTGTGCCATGAACAGAGGAGTATGAAAACAGAATTATCTGAGGTCCAAATAAACAACAAAATATTGTTGAGAAATGGTTTTGAGAGAGAAAGAGAGATAGAAAAAGAGAAAACTAAAATTTCATTTAAATAGAAATTCCCTGAAGTGTTTCCCTAGGCTACGAACTCCATACTAGTTCCATAACAGTTCCATGTTTATCAAGAAAAAAAGGATTTTCCTTTGTCATATAAGTTTGGGAATCTGTGCACTACCTCCTGGTTCCTGGTGAATCACAACGTGCTTTAGCTGAGGCAGAACAGCATAGTTTGCTCAACCCAGAGTTTTCTGATTTTACCAGGGCATTCTTTAATGTGACACTTATTAATTTCCTACTAAACACACTTTGCTAAACAGAGCAGTAAATGAAATGTTGGCCATGTTTCTGAGCCCAATATTATGTAACAGTTCTGTGCTTATGTTACAAATGGAGAACCCACAGGACAAAGGCCTTGGATCTTCACTATTTCCAGGTAGAAAGGTAATTCCCCTCTCCCTGCCTTGTTTATTTGCACTCAGAAATAAGAGGCGGAAGAACCACTTAAGGGAAATATACTGGACCATATCCCCTTCCCTCTGAGTATGGGAGACAAAGGTAGGTGTGGCAGACTAGTCCTCCAGCCTAAGGCCAGATTGCAAAACAGGACACTCAGGTCCCTGAGAGGAGACCACCTCAAAAGAGGACACAATCAGGGCTGGTGGCCTGGATGCGGCATGAACAGCTTGGCTGTCAGAAGAAAGTGCTGGTTTGGGCCAAAGCCCACGGATTAAAACTCCTCACTGAGCCTTCCCAGCACTATGAGACACCCGAGGTAGAAATGGCTATAAACTCAAAGAGCTGTACCCCAGAGATGGCGCCCGACATTCCATGTGGCCTGATGCCTGCCATCAGGTAGGGGACCAGCAGGTCCCACTGCTGCTGAGGGCTAACTGGCCTCAAGGGCATCTGAGCTGTCCCTTCCTGGCTGCTGGCAGCTGGCAAACCATGAGCGGGCTCCCAGGAGAAGCCGTGGGGATCTTGAGGAAGTCTGGCAAGTAGGGCTCAAGGGTGTGGTGACCTGGGCTATTAAAGAAAATGTAAGCTCCTTATTTTTTTATCAAGGTTTGTGGGTTATGGACATCTGGTAACTGTAGGGAGGTTTTTCTTTCCTACATTTGCTTCAAGACCTAAGAAATGGCCATGTGTAAGGGACATGCTAGGAACAGTGCCTAGCAAGGAGGCCATTCTACAGTGTCCCTAGTCAGCACTGCTTCACACGACACCTTTGCTGGAGAGACTGTTCTTGCCCTATTGAGGAAGAGTCACTTGAGCAGACCACCTGCAAACTTAAGAGTGGGGCCACCTTTGGCTGTGAAGCAGGGGGGCAAGGCTGCTCCCAGTGAATACATCTCAGTGTAAAGACTGGTCTCAGGAAATGGTGGACAAATTGACAGGGACACAGGACCGCCCTGCAAGGGGAACACAGGGCCAGGGCGTGGGGGAAGAGCTCAAGGATCACAGGGAAGGCCTGGCTCTAGAACAATTACAGACGCCTTCAGACCTAGCTCCCGGCAGTGGTGTGCTGGTGTGCTGGTGTGCTGTCAACACTATCCCCAACACCCTTTTCCTGGTGACTAAGCCTTTACCATCTGCTGACAATTTGAGATATTAGGGTGGACCTCAAGAGGGAAATCCTGGGCTTTCTGCCAATAAGTGCTTGGAAAAGTTTTTGCTGTAGGACAAATAATAATGGGAAAATAAAAATAAAAAAAAAAAACCCACAAAACCAAAAAAGCTGTGAAGATCTTTGCACCTGAGTGTGTAGAACAAACAGTTTATACTATTGATATAAATAATGCTCTGCTTCCTAAGGCAGCCAGTCTCACCATTTCACTCGCGATCAGACTTTGCATGGCCTCGTTGTCGCCAACCTCACGCGGGGTGGTCTTAGGGGACCAGGCTGGGAAATACTCACAGAACCCCCTGGCTGCCATCCTTTGCAAACAGGACTCCAGACAAGCATCACTGGGTTTGTCTGACATTTGCCAGATTCCTACATAAATAACCATTACCTGAATCTCTCGCAGCTGGGAAATAAATAAGATTTAATGGGTTCAGCCTGATAAGGTGTTCCAATCCGGCTGACTCTGTTTTGAAACGAGATTAGATACCCGTCTAGGAGCTGTGAGAGTGTAAATATGTGCTAAACGTGGCACTGAAAGCCTGTTAGACACAGCTCTGGGCTTCACGGAGGTGTGAGGGGAAAGAATTTCTTTGGTGCACAACGGTAGAACATTTTAACACCCTCTGTCTCTGTGGATGAAATACTGTCATCCTGTGCGGTCTCAAGCGTCTCTATGTTCTTCTTTAATATTCAGCTTCACTCGGGGAAAATGATGCACAGTAATTTTAAGAGAGAGCTATTGCTAGAAGAGGTCAGGCTGGAAAAATGAACTGCTCAAGGCTGCTGACGCTCTCATTAAGGAGACAAAGTATATGCAGATGGAGATACAGACACGCTTCAACATGGAGGGGAACGCTTAGAGCAGATTCGGACAGAGACTCTAAAAACCTTTTCTGATTGGAAAATGACCATTCTGAGGCGTCCATGGTACTGACCTGCAGGCATGATGAGGTTATAAATCTCTCTTCCCAGCAGCACTGAGTTCGGTCCAAGACTCTTCGTGCAATTAAGGAAGTTCCATACACCCTCATTTGCATGAAACAAAGAGAAAGAGGGAAGGGGAAGGGAATTGGTGATTGAGAAGGCCTGCAGGAGAGAGGGTTTTCCATCTATTTCCTCTAAAAGGCCTTCCAACTGTTTGCTGATAGTCATGAGTAACAATTCAAAGCAGCTGCTCTTAAATTCTCCGGTGTGTCTAGATTTGCAGGATAATGGCTGGGTTTATCCCTTGGCCTGGCCGCGGAGACAGAGGCTGGAACACTGGAGTATACCCGTCACGACCACTGAGTCATGAGTGACAGAACCAAAGGTGTCTGCTAACAAAGGAGCAGTCAGAAAAGACACATGACACTGAAAGGAGGCCACGTAGCCAACATGGGCAAGTTTGTTCTGGTGACAGTGACAGGTGTGGGAGGTACAAGAAAGCGATATGGAAATAACTCTTCGTTCAAGGGTGACATGGTGCACCCGACCCCAGAGCCTTTGGATTTTAGCTGGTTTAAAACTTAGATTCTGGCCTCTAGTAAGAGCTAGCTGCTATATTTGGTTGGTGGATGGGCTGAGACCCATCAATTTCAATATCCCTAGATCACGGCAAATCATTTAGAGCCTCCTCTGACTGATGGGCTATTCTTTTTCTCTTCCATCATCACAGCATGCCGACTGTGTGCTTGCCATAATTAACTAACTCAATGTTAATAGCAAACGTCAATGATGTATATCGGCCCTCAAACTTACTAAGATGGAGGGAAAAAAAGAATAGGTTTTTTTTCCTTGCTTAATACAAAATCCCCTCGGGAAATCAGAAATTAAAGAAATTTTCAGCAATGAAATTAAAAACTGTTTCCTCAGTGTATTAAATCAAATAATAGGCAACTAGAGTGTCTGTAACTTAACTGTAGGAGACAATTTAGTGTGATTTCAGAATTGACAATGCTGGCACACAATAGGTCTTCAATAAATGTTGAGAGAGAGAGACTGAGAGAAGGAGGAAGGGAGGGGCATGGGGAAAGAAGAGAGACATGCAAAAGAAAAAAATGGTTCAAGTTTAGCTCTGAATTTTGAGGAAGCCGAAAAGAGAGACTAAAATATATATATTAATGAGTATGTACATTGCAGAAATATTTAATTGCTTCCAAACACACTTTCGACTTGTCAGTAGTTATACTGACATGTAGCTAACATTCAAAGGGATCCTATAAATATTTTATTACAGTGGGAGGAGTCCCCCAATATAGCCTTCAGTTATAATACTGAGCACCAATTAAAAATGTGATAAGTAAGGCTTATCGGAGTCAGGTAAAGATAAAACTTACTAGGGAAAGTGTTCTCCTTCAATTCTTGTATTATAATATTAAAAAAATGGTTTCCTATTTTCTCACCCTCTGTGTGTGTGTGTGTGTGTGTGTGTGTGTCAAACTCCTGGACTCAAGCAATTCCTCCTTGAGCTGATACCTCCCCAGTAGCTGGGATTACAGGCACGTGACACCACATCTGGCCATTTTTTTTTTCTATTTTTTGTACAGATGGGATCTTGGTATTGCTCAGGCTGGTCTCAAACTCCTGAGCTCAAGGGATTCTCCTGCCTCAGCTGTCCAGAGTGCTAGGATTACAGGCGTGAGCCACTGTGCCTGGCCCACATTTTCCACATCATATAGACTTGGCCCTCCAGACTGGAGGGACCTGAGCATGTGAACTGGGCAAGGAGCGGCCCATCCTGCTTCCACATCCCAATAAGGTACCAACAGGCCTTCTAGATTTCTTTTCCAACTCCATCTTCCTCTTGCCACTTCTGGAATATGTATACCTGGACATATTCTCTCTCTTTCTTTTATTCTGTTCTAGCCAAATCTTTACCTCTTTTCTTCTCTCTCTTCCAATTTTTAAGAGTTTATATTCTATCATGTCTTAGCCTAATAGTTGTAGATTATAATTAGAGTATAAATTAAAAAATCAAGAATTTTTGTTGTTGCAAGTGACAGAAATATAACTCAAAGTGATTTTAGTGCAAAAGGAAACTTATTGGTTGTCATGATGGAAAAGTCCAGAGCTTCAGGTATGGCTGGGTCCAGGAGCTTGAGCCATGTCAAATGAATAGAACGCAGTTTTCTTCTTCTCTCTCATCTGTATTAGCATCATTTTCAAGAAACTGTTCTCCATCTGTGAGCTCCCAGCAGCTTCAAGATTCTATCCTTTCATTAATAGCTAGAAATATCTTCAAGGGTGTATCTTCCTGGGTAATTCCAGTGGAAGTCACAGGATTGAACTGCATTGCCCACTTGGATTGCATTCCCATCTTTGAACCAAGCAGTGTAGTCAGCAGAATGCAATATGCTGATTGGCCACACTTGGGGACCACATGCCAATTTCTAGAGCTCTGGGGGGGGGAGGTCAGTTCTATCAGAACTACACTTACGGCCGGGCGCAGTGGCTCACGCCTGTAATCCTAGCACTCTGGGAGGCCGAGGCGGGTGGATCGCTCGAGGTCAGGAGTTCGAGACCAGCCTGAGCAAGAGCGAGACCCCCGTCTCTACTAAAAATAGAAAGACATTATATGGACAACTAAAAATCTATATAGAAAAAATTAGCTGGGCATAGTGGCGCATGCCTGTAGTCCCAGCTACTCGGGAGGCTGAGGCAGTAGGATCGCTTAAGCCGAGGAGTCTGAGGTTGCTGTGAGCTAAGCTGACGCCACGGCACTCACTCTAGCCTGGGCAACAAAGTGAGACTCTGTCTGAACAAAAAAAAAAAAAAAAAAAAAAGAACTACACTTACTAGGAGTAAGTAGTGTTACCACCAAGAAGGGGAAATGAGTTCTAGGTAAGCAAAAGCAATCAATGTCCACTACCAATACTTTCTCCTCTTTTCTCTCTCTCTACATCCCTAGAAACTTAGGAAGGTCCTTTCCCCTGCTTTTCAGGAACAACTTCTACCTACAGTTCCAACTGGGAAATCAGTTTCTTAGTTACTTGTCAGGCTGAATGGTGTGCTCCTCATTTCTTGCCTGCCTTTCTCTTCTCGGAGCTTTTGACCTAAGTGAAAATATTTCCTTCAGCATTTGCTCCCTCCTTTTAAGCCTTGTTTGTTTTCTCAGATTCTGAAACTTCTGCTTTCCTCCAACTGTATCACACCACTCTGCACCATTCTGCTGCCTGCTGGGAAGTCTCTTTTGCACCATTTCATTAGCATCCTCGAGCTACGGAGCCTAAAGGGCCTCTGACTTGCTAAACAATGATGACTTTAGCATATGGAAACACAAATTACTTATGAAAACTATTGCCCTCAAATAAATAGGGTTTTAAAAATCTACAGGAACTTGAGAGGAGGGAAATTTACTATAATGGGTGACAATAAGAATTACAAAATTCTTGCACATGGGTATATGTATGGAATTCTTTTGCTTTGAGTTCCAGGGGCAAGCAATTTGGTAGTCTGGTAAGTATCCTGTAAAGTATCCTTAACAAACGGATTTTTCTTTTCATTCAATCCCCTTTCCCTCAGATGCTTTGATGTTTGAGGCTGGGTCACACCGCCTAGTCGTTTAAATATTTTATCCACATGGCACTTGTGGATTGCAAGGTTGTGGAATGGGGGGTTCCCTTTCCTTCCCTTCTTTTCTTCCCTCCTTTCTCCCCCTTCCTTTTTTCTTTCTTTTTCTCTTTGAATATCCTGTACAGTGTTATATACCCAGTAACTGCTCACTAAATGCTTGGTTATTGACTGACCGGCTAGATAGATGAATGAGTGAACGAATTCATTTTTCGTGTTATTGATATGTTTGCATTCTGGAAGATGAAGACGGCATGAGTGGACACTTGCAGACTCTACATAGACAAATATTAGTTGTCAGATAGTCACAGTGAGAGTGTGGCTACAGTCATGGGCTCTGAGGTCTCCCTGAGGCCAAACACACGTGGGCACGTGGGCTCCTCTCCCATTTCTGATATTTCTGATACTCTGAAGCTGTGAGATTTTAGGCAGGTTCTTTATGAAACCTGAAACCTTCATATACTATTTTCAGTTTTGATGGTCACCAGTAAAAACACCAAGTCTGGCTAGTGAAGTGACAGAAGGAAATTTATTGTCATGATACGGAGTCATTTTGGTTAAACAACCAAGTGAAGAGTCTAAGCAGCCCAGTTAGCACTGGGGAGTTGCAGTGGAAGGATGAGTCTTCTTTTTAAACTTCTTTATTGTGGCAAAATATATATAACATAAAATTTCAAAATTCTAACCATTTGTAAGTGCGCAATTCAGTGGCATGAATTACACTCAGAAAGTCGTGTAACCATCACCACTATCTTTTTCCAAAACTTTTTCATCCCCCTAAACAGAAACTCTGTAACCGTTAAGCAATAACTCCCCACATACCTTTTCTCCCAGCCCCTGGGAATTTGTAACCTACTTTCTCTCTCTGTGAATTAGCCTATTCTAGACATGTCACGTAAGTGGAAGCGTACAATGCCTGTCCTTTTGTGTCTGGCTTATTTCACTTGGCGTAATGTTTTCAAGGTTCATCCACGTTGTGGCATGTATCAGAACTTCGTTCCTTTCTATAGCCAAATAATATTCCATTGTATGGATATACCAAATTTGTCTATCCATTCATCTGTTGGCAGACTTTTGAGTTGTTTCCACCTTTTGGCTATTGTGAATAACGCTGTCGTAAACATTATTATATAAGTATCTGAGTCCCTGTTTTCAGTTCTTTTGGATGTATACCTAGGAGTAGAACTGCTGGGTCACATGGTAATTCCATGTTTAGCTTTTTCAAGAACCACCAACCTGTTTTCCACAGTGGCTGCACCATTTCACATTCCCACCATCAGTGTAAGAGGGTTACAATTTCTGGAAGAGCATGTTCTTCAGCTGGATTTCTGCCATTAATGGGCACAGCCCACATCTGTGCACCCTCACGTTAGAGGTCACATTTCTGCGACTGACTCAATCTGGGTTGGGTCAGGGATTTTCCCCGTATCGGTTGGCAACGGGGGAGAGGAGCAGGATCACATGATAAGGACATGGTCACGTGGGGGAGGGACTGTGTGAGCTGAGCAGTCAGCCCAGGAGGTCTGTACGGTGCTCAGTTTCCTCTTTTCCAAAATGGGAATAGTAATACCTATTACAGTGAGCCTGTGAGGGTTAAATAAGATCATGCACGTACATTTCTTAGTAAGTGCCTAGCACTCAATGAGGGAAGGGCAATATAGCAGAAGTAACGGTGGTTCTGGGAGTAACAAAAAGGTTGCTTTTGAAACCACCCTTTACAAATCAACAAAGAGATGCAAGGCGAGAACTGTGGTAAGGGCCTAAAGCTCTGCCGAGGCACAGGCCTAGCTAGAGATAATGATAATAATCAGCCACTGTCCCCTCATTTGCTTGATAATAATCAGCCACTGTTCCCCATTTGCTTCTTTATAATTGCTACTCTGGAGTCATGTAGCTGGTAGTCATAAAGATTCTTAACTTTCTCCGCAGATAACATCACCTTTTCTAAACCTGAAGGTAGTTTCTGAGATACCTTCTAGGCCTGCATTCCGGGGGATTGACTTACCCACTGAGACCAAGAAAGTGACTCAACTGGAATTGTGACCCCAACCCAGGAACTAATTGAACACAAGAAGACGATTTCTGCCACCCCTATAATTTTGCACCAAACCTAAGCAATTAGCAAACTCAACTGCCTAATCCTTTGCCTGCCAAACTGTCTTTAAAAACCCCACCTCCCAAATTCTCAGGGAGGCAGATTTGAGAAATTCCTCCCATCTCCTCGCTTAGTGCTCTGCAGAATTAAACCCTTTCTCTGCCGCAACCCTCACGGCCTCAGTGTATTGGCTCTTCTCTGTGCAGTGGGCAACACTTTGTAGGCTAACACAGCTATTCTCCATCAAGTGTCAAGTAGACCTAGCTTTCTTATTACAAAGAAAACCTCCGCTGTAGATTTATAAGTCTTGAATTTATCCAAAGCAATTTTTGAACCTATTTCTATTTTCAGCCTGTATTGCCTTCAGGGGCAACATGTTTCATTTCTTTACTACCTGCTTTGTTGAGTAGTAATTTGTTGTATTTGTCCTAAAACCACTCCTTTCAAGCTCCCGAGATAGTTTCTTGGTTCTAGCACAGTGAGGCCCCGAGACCTTCACCACAAGAACCTGTTCGCATGAATCTCAGCAAATGGGAACATTCGTGCAGGCTCCAGGCTTTCCCCTGAGCTGCATTCCAAGTCACGGATGTCCTTTGCATAGCTCCACCGACAAGCTCATGGCCTTTTTAGCTTTATTAAACCGTCAGAATGAAATCACTGCTTTACAGTGTTTGCGTGTGTAGCTGCCTATGGGGACAAAGCTGAGTTGCTACGTGGCTGGGTTGGTGCCATCACCATCCATAGGTCTTGTTCCTGTTGCCTGTCACCCACCACAGGTGATTCAAACTCGTGCCTCGATAAAATAACAAGTTACCCAGACCTGCCTTTCGAGTCACTCTGATCACAAACCAAAAATTATGAATGTGAGAGCCTACTGATTCAGCATTTAGTGAACACAAGCATTTTCTTACCCTCTTTATTCCTTTAATGACCAGGGGTACTATTAGGGACATCTGAAAAGAGATTTTTCTGTATATAAAACTATAGAGATCTGACTTATGGTCTTCCCTAGGCTCCACCAACTGAGTTAATCACATTAACCCAAACTCTGAGCAATGCTCTTGTGATATGATCCATACACGACAACTGTGTATCTTCCCCATATCCAGTCCCCTCCCAATTATCTGCACAAATGCAGGGGTGCGGTGGTGCAGATAATTCAAAACAGCAAACAATCCAAATGCCATTTCTGCTTGGCTTGAGAATATATTATGCAAATTTAGGGCAGCAAATTTACCTTCTTTATTACATTTTTCTTGGATTCATATTAAAAAATTGTTTGCATTCTCTATGAGTGTGTATATTTGGTGGGGGGCGGGAGCTAGGAATGGTATCCCTAGAGTTTGAGGGAATCATAAAACCTTGGCACTCAGAGGAGCCTTAGAAATCATAATGCAGAATGGCCTTTATCAAAAAAACCCAAAACAACACATGTTGGCGTGGGTGTGGAGAGACAGGAACACTAATACACTGCTGGTGGGACTGCAAACTAGTGCAACCTCTGTGGAAAGCATTATGGAGGTATCTTAAACAGATTCAAGTAGACCTGCCATTTGACCCAGCAATCCCATTACTGGGCATATACCCAAAGGAAAAAAGGTCATTCTGTAACAAAGGCAAGTGTACCCAAATGTTTATAGCAGCACAATTCACAATAGCAAAGATGTGGAAACAACCCAAATGCCCATCAATACATGATTGGATTAGTAAACTGTGGTATATGTATACCATGGAATACTACTCAGCTATAAGGAATGATGAAGATACAACATCTCTATGGTTCTCCTGGAGAGAGTTGGAACCCATTATATTAAGTGAAGTATCCCAAGAATGGAAAAACAAGCATCACATGTACTCACCAGAAAATTGGTTTCCTTGATCATCACCTAAATACAAATCTGGAAACGACACCAATTGGACATCAGACTGAGGTGGGGGGTGGGGGAGAGGATGGGGGTATGCCTACACAATGAGTGCATTGCGCACCGTTTGGGGAGTGGTAACACTTGAAGGTGCTGACTCGGGAAAGGGGGGGTGGGGAAAAAAATATGAAACTATTGTTTTTAACTTGCACTGTTCACTTAATAATTTATCATGAATATTTCCCATATTATTTCATATCATTGTACAAGAAATAATGTATACATTATGAGGACATACTGTATCTAACAAGATATACTGTTAGACTCTTTGATTCTGTAAAATTAAATAAAAAAAAAAAAAGAAATCATAATGCAAAT
This sequence comes from Eulemur rufifrons, assembly GCF_041146395.1. Lineage (NCBI taxonomy): Eukaryota > Metazoa > Chordata > Mammalia > Primates > Lemuridae > Eulemur > Eulemur rufifrons. The sequence goes on along the minus strand of NC_091011.1, from coordinate 82,933,963 downwards.
TCCTCCATTTTTTTAGAGAAGCCAACCAAGGTCTAGAAAGGTGACGTGCCTTATGTGAGATCACAGAGTAAACTGGCGGCAGAACCAGTTCAGATCCAGGCCTCTGACTCTCTCATTTGAAGGGAAGAAACACACACTATTAATCAGAAGCCTGACTGAGTGTTCTAGCCTTATCAGGACAATCTTGTTAGTTCCTCCAAAGGGCGAAGCCATCTGCATTCTAACTTTCAGAGGCACAGAACTTCCTAACGTGGCTGGATCAGGAGGCTCCAGCTCCCTGTGGACTAGATAACACCTGTTTCCCCAAGGCTGCCTAACAACCCTGGTGGGCCCTGAGCCTCCTTACCACATGCTGTTGGGATCTGAATTGCTTGGCACCAGCCACCACCTCTCAAGGAGGCTCGCCTGAGTTCTGAGTGAGTCAGGTGCAGGGAATTGCTGGGAGGCTACAAACACCGGATGGTGAGTCTGTACCTCCGGGTATGTGACAAGGGAAAGCACCAGGCTTCAAATCAGGACACCAGCAGCACATGCCAGCCTGATGAGTAACCTGGGACCTGGCTGCCGGTGAGTTTAGTTGACCTTGAAACAGCTAAAGAGCAAACATGAAGCAGATAGGCAGGGATCCACCTCCGGCTAACCTCCCCAAGAGGCACAGCAGTGAGTTTCCGGAAGAGACGTTTACCAGCTCTGCCAGCCAGCAAACATCAGCGCAGGTGCCTCGGGGGAGCGAAGTGGCTGGAGGGGACAGTAATGCCGGATTGCTACACTCTACGCTCCCCATCAACTTTCAGTCCAGCTGGCTGCTGTGCCGGGCATCATTAGCAGCTAATGGCTTTTTGTAGCTTCGAGCCTGCTGGCTGTAGTTTCTTGAGCTTTCCTGTATGGGCAGGTGTTCTCAGTGCCTTGAGTCTTTCTGGAGTAATTCAGAAGTTGCTGGAGTACCTGCAGGGGCTCAGAAGCTGGCCTGGCATTGGAGGCTGGGAATAGAACCCAAATATTGAAGAGATGCCCTGAGAAAGGACACAGGGAGGGTTTGCTTTGAGCTTCCAGGTCTGACACCTTGGACCCATCGATATCACTCACCTGTCCTACACAATCTTCTGCCAAGAATGAAGACAAATATTTACCTTTGAATGCAGAATAATGTCTGAAGCTACTTAATGGGTGAAAGGCCTTCTTTTTAATCAGAGGCTGATTTCATTAATGTTTATTAATTCTTTCTGGGCAGAGCCTTTTTCTCTGCTGATGGCGACATCCACTTAGAACTGCTGGGGTTACCAAGAATAGCATCGTTACAACAATACAATAGGTTACTAATGATGATACATGACAATTCAACTTTATGAATTGTTAACAGTGATAAAGTAGATTGCATACAATTTCCCATTTAACTCTCACAATAGCCATGGAAATTAGGTGGGAATATTTTATTAGCTCCAGGGCTTCAGAGAGGTAAACTGACTTACCCAAGCACACAATGGAGTAGAAACTCGAACCCAGTTCTTAATCATTCTTTTCCAGGTTCTATGGCTCTCCCTCCAAATACGTGGAAGGAAAGATTAAATGGCTTAGGAGAAGGCAAAGTGAGAGCCGTGAGCTCGATCCCAGCGCTCAGCAGAACGCTAGGTTCAGGGAGGACACAGCAATGCCGCCTTGAACTCTGCTCTGCATCTCCCTGACGCCGGAATCGAGAAGCCTCTGTTACCAGTTCACAGAAGACACAGAACAGGCAGGAACCTACCTACAGAAATTTGAAGATCATTAGGCAGAGTTAGAAATGCAAATTCTTGAGCCCTATGCAGACCTACGTGAATCAGAAACCCTAAAGGCAGACACAACAATCTGTGTTTTAAGTAATTCTGTTTCAAGTCATTCTGATGCACACTGAAGTCCCAGATTTACTGGTTTCCACCAGGGGGTCAACAAACTTTTTATGTAAAGACCAGATAGTAAATATTTTAGGTTTTTGGGGCCACACATTCTCTGTCTAGATTATTCGGCTCTGCCTTGGTAGTGTGCAAGCAGCCATGGAGAATATATAAATGAATGGCTGAGGCTGTTTTCCAATAAAACTTTATTTAGACTAATCGGGGCTCGGTTAATGATGTTAATGCACACCAGTGTGAGTGTACCTATAGAATAAATTCCTGTAAGTAAAATGGGTGTTTGCAAAGTGTAATACACTGTTTTATGAAACGTTAAGAAATCTTCTATTTTATGACTCACCTCTAGTCTAAATTACCTCACTTTTCAGTATTACAAAGACATATAACTGAGCTATTTCCCTTTTTTCACAAAATTAGATTCTTTTTTATATTATATCATTTAGTGTCTGCTGCATTACAAAGTACCCCAAATTGTTGTGACTTAAAACAACAGCCATTGATTATTACTCCCGATTCTGTGGTTCTGCTGGATGATTCAGCTCATCTGGACCAGGCTTGGCTGATCTTGGATGGGCTTGCCAACGTGCTACGGTCAGCCAGTGGGTTTGCTGAAAGCACACTGGTCTAGGATGGCCTCACTCTCATATCTGGGAGTTGGCAAGCGATTAGCTGGGATGATGGGAGTGACTGGGTCACATTGCTCTCAGAGAAACAAACTGGAGCTTATGCACACGGGGACTGGGCAGAGCTCTAAGTGGACTTGTGAATGGCCACAAGGCCTCTTGAGGCCTAAGTGCAGAATTGGCACAAAATTGCCTCCACTGTATTCTGTTGGCAATACAATTCACAAGGTCAGACCAGATTCAAGGGGTGGAGAACAAGACTCCTACTCTTGAGGGAAGGAGCTGCAAAAGCACATTGCAAAGTAATGTGCATTCAGGGAGAGGAATAATTGCGGCCATTTTTGCAATCTACCATAGGGCTGTTTTCAGTGTTTAAAGATTTGGCTTTTAGAAAGTTCTGAGAACACCTGTGTTGATCATGAAGCTAATATAGACTCCTACGTGACACTTTGGGGTTTCTATCCCAACTGATACATCTGGGAAGGAAGTTCTTATGTGATCTTAATGATATATCTGGTGGAGTGAGAAGAGGCCCGAGAAGGTGAGGCCTCTTGTTTCATTGGACAATTTGTGAATCTAAAATTATTTCGGAACCTTTGTCTATATTCTCTCTCTCTCTCTCTCTCCCTCTCTCTCTCACTGAGATATAATGTACATAATTCATCTTTTTTAGTGTTTAGTTCTATGAGTTTCGACAAATGCATAGCTGTTCTCCCCTCAGCACAATCAAGAAATAGACTAGACTAATTTTGTAGCCTCAAAAATTCCCAAGTCCCTGTAGAGTCAATGCCACTCTCTACCTCCAGCCCCTGGCAATCACTGATTTGTTTTCAATCCCTACAGTTTTGCCTTTTCTAGAATGTCATATAAATAGAATCACACATTATACAGTCTTATAGCTCTGGCTTCTTTCCCTTCGCATAATTCATTGAAGATTTATCCATGTTGTGGCATGTATCAGAAGTTTATTCCCCTTCCTTGCTGAGTAGTTACTCTGTTTGTGTTCTTTTAAATTACTCTTCAGGAAATTAACATAGGCCAAGTTCAGATGTAGGCTCTAATCATACAAACATTTTCTTTTCTAGTCCAAAGCTTATGGAATTAGCATAAAAGCGGGAAAAAAAAGATGCCTAGGAAGAAAAAAAAGTCTTTAGTTCTTTAACATGCTAGTTACTTTCCATACTTTTCTCTTTCAAATGATTTTTTTTCCCTTTGAAGTTTTCAATAAATGACTTTTATAGCTAGGAGAAATTTTAAAGATTATCTAATATAACCCTGTTATAATTTTTAAATAAATGCTTATTTTTAAAATCAAATTATCACAGGGGAGTAATTTTAAAAAATCAAGTAGTGCCAGGAGAATTATGACTAAAACCCATAGTCCCTGCCCCACCATTTCTTGATTTCCTGTACATGAATTCTTCCACTTTCGACACAGTTATTTATTTATTTATTTATTGAGACAGAATCTTGCTCTGTCACCCTGGCTATAGTGTGGTGACATCATCATAGCTCACTGCAACTTCAAACTCCTGGGCTCAAGCAATCCTCCTGCCTCAGCACCCCAAGTAGCTGGGACTATAGGTGCACCAACACACCCAGCTAATTTTTTTCTATTTTTCATAGAGACAGGCTCTCACTCTTGCTCGGTTGGTCTCAAACTCCTGACCTCAAGTGATCCTCCCACCTTGGCCTCCCAGAGTGCTAGGATTACAGTTGTGAGCCACTGGGCCCAGCCCTTTGAACGCTTTTATTTGTTTCTTCTGATTTTTAGTCTCTATACTTCTAAGTCATAAGCTCCTACTGATAATGTTTAACTTTTACATTTTGGTATTTTCTATGACTTCATATTATATTAAATGAAGACTTAGGTCTCTTACACACCTCTTTCTTCCCTCCAGATTCCTAGTGTGGTTGCACATTTTAAGGTTAAATTGACATTTTTGTTTATATTACATTACATTATGCAAAGGTTGTTCATCGGTGTGCCAAGTAGTATACTATGATTGTTTCCTTTCTTTGAACATTTTTCCTCCTGACGTTAATGATTGCCTTATATTTTTCATTTCCTGTTTTCTTTGTAAACATCTAATTTTTCCTCCAACAAACTCCAGTCCAATTTTCCGTACTGTTTTCAATGCTGACATGCTCATCAGATGATTAGTCAGTTCCTTCTTTCCCTTGGAACCTTTCGTTCTCTTGCTCCAACTTGACTGGTTGCTCCCTGGACTCGCTGTTCTCTTGGCTGTTTGGGCTCCCTGGCTGTCATCATCATTCTAAGAATTCTCTTTATCTCTCTCTCATGTCAGATCTCCAATTTTCTGCTCGCCATAGTTTCTTGTTCTTGTTTTAGTCCTTTTTGTGGAGTACATTCTCTAGTAGCTTTCTGGGAGTAATTAATGAAGAGCAAAATGTTTAGGTTCTGTTATACCTGCAAATGTCTTTATTTCACCCTTGCAGTGGATAGGTTGGCTGGATATAAGTGGAATATAATTTGCCTTAGAATTGTAAAGACGTTTTCCCACTATCTCCTGATTTCCAATAATGCTGCCGAGAAGTCCAATGCCATTCTGATGACTGATCTTTTGTATATGATTTAAAAAAAAAATCTCTAAAAGACTTCAGGGTCTTTATTCTGGATGTATTGATATTTTACAATGATATCCTTTGGTGTGGGTATTTTTCAATCTTTGTGCTGACATTTTGGGGCTCTTTTACTCTGGAGACTCATATCCAATACTTTCCTTGTATTATTTTGTGATAATTTCATCTCTGGATTTCTTTACTTTCTCTTACTGGAACATTAATTAATCAGTGGTTGGACCTCTTGGTTTGAATCTCTAATTTTCTAATAGTTTCTCCTATGGTTTATCCCCTTGTCTCTTTGTTACACTCTCTGGGAGATTTCCTAAACTCTTTATTTTACCACTTTATTGAAGAAAACATTTAAAAGTTTTTAATTTTTAAGAACACAATTTCTCTTATTATTCTTTTTACAGTTCCTATTCTTTTTCTATTAAGGCAATATTTTCATTATTTCTAAGAATGTCAGTTATATTTATTTTCTGAAAATAATATTTTGCTACCTGCCTTGTCATTGTTTCTTCCTAGTTTCTTTCTCTTCCCCTGTGTGCATGTGTGGGCACATGTGCATGTGCTTTAGTGTCTTTCATATTTAAATGTCAGGCAATCCCTGGTTGTCAGTTTATATTTAAAAAGGAGCTATTAGGCTGAGCACAATGGCTCACACCTGTAATCCTAGCACTATGGGAGGCTGAGGCAGGAGGATCTCTTGAGGCCAGGAGTTCAAGACCAGCAAGACTCCGTCTCTACAAAAAAATAACAAAATTATCCAGGCATGGTGGTGGACACTTGTAGTCCCAGCTACTTGGGAGGCTGAGGCAGGAGGATGCTTGAGCCCAGGAGTTCAAGGTTGCAGTGAGCTATGATGATGCCACTGCACTCTAGCCACGGCAACAGATTGAGACCCTGTCTCAAATAAAAAGTAAATAAATAAATAAAAAATAACAAGGCGCTATTAAAGATCTGATTGGAAGTTCCATTTGTAGGGTTGAGCTTGTTGCCTTCATTGTAGGTTAGTGGAGTAGCAGGCTGCTTGATTTTTATTGGTGGAATTCACAATTATCTGTATCTCTGGGTATTTTCTCCGGGACATTCGGTTATTTCGGAGACAAATTCTACAATTTACTTGACCTTTGGAGGGGTAGAGGGTGGTGGGAAGAGGAGGCCGTAGCAACAAGGCTGGTTCCCAGTGTTCTGGAAGCTGAGCATGCAGTTGGGGTCTCACTGCTCACTTGACAGTCCCTTTTTTAGCCCGGTGCCTGGTGCCCACCTTCCACTGGACTGGGGTTCCTGAGTCTGAAGCTATTCTGGTTCAATTTTTTCTCAGTATGGGTTACATGAGGGCTGGTCACCCGCTGCTTAGGGTGGGGTAGGGTTCTCCGGGGTTCTCTCTGCTCCTTACATAGACTTTTAACAAATCTCCCCATTGTAACCCCTTTCTTAAGCCTTGCTTTTTGTAGTATTTAGTGTCTTAAAAGTCCTATCATTAACCAACCATACAGGCTATCTATGCTCTGCTAATCATTTAAACTCCTTCATTTGTTTTCATATATGTTATAATAGTTATATATTTCCTAACTTCATGGGTTTATGGAGTTCGTGTTTTGTTTCTAATTACCCTTGTTGCTTTGGGGTGATTTCTGAGAAGAAAGGGAAACAGAAAGAAATCTTTTCTCTGCCATCTTAAAATGGGAAATCTCTGATGACGCATTTAATTTTGAAAGATACTCTCAAATTGCCTTCCATAGAGTTTGCACCAATTTATATATAACAATATTAAAAACTGTCCATTTCCCATATCTTCACCATGTTACTGTATTGGCTTTTAAATTTCAGTCAATCTTAGGGGAAAATAGGGATAGCAGCATCTTAACCATATCTTTTGAAGAGGGCATTAAGACCTCACTCACCCTCAACTGAGTCATTCGGTAAATACATGTCTTTGCATACAAATGTTAGTAGGTAAATTGCTATAAACCCCTCTTTGGAAAACACTCAAAGGGCATGTGAGTGGGCTTGTTCATATACAATAAAGGGCCCAGGGAAGTGAAATCTCAAGAACTCTGGATCCTGTGCCATTATTCTCTGCTTTGCCTTCTTAAGGCTTCCTCCAGGGAGGCAAGTAGAGGTGACAGAAAAGGGTTGGGAGACTGATCCCGCATTTTGCTTTCTTCTCAGGTCCTGACTTCTTAGCTCTTAGATTTACACAGCATGTGTCCTCTAAGCTGTTCAAGGTGCTATATAATCTCTTTGACAGTGAACAGTTCATAAACTTCACAACATCCCAGCTGTCAGACACCACGCTAAAGGGAACTATTTGGCACAGAAATTAATCCAAATCTCTGTGCTGTAGTCACTGAGACTTGTGGATGATGTTTGGAAGAGAAAGCACTGATTAGGAAGTTATCTATCCTCACGTTTGAGAAATGTGAGGGGATTGGACTTTTCACTAAATGGCCAATTTTCCTCTATTGAGGGCCCTGGTCTACCTAGAAAGACAAAGTACCAAAGGTAGGAATGGAAGGAATAAAAGTGGGATTTGCTCCATGTCAGCAAACTGAGTACACCAAATTGTGAAAGCACTTGGCTAATATAGGGGAGACCCACCTCTTTCCCCTCTATTGACATTTTGTGGCAACTTTCATACCTAGTTCATATCTGTGGTTAGCTCAGGTCTAGAGCTGGGTTAAGGATGTAATCTCAGGTCAGGAAAGAGGTTAAAGGATTAGCACAAACATTGTGGCGCCATCTCTTGCTTTCCTTTTTTTGAGCCTTAACAATTCTGTCTCGTCTTCTAAGGGTTATGCTCCTCAAAGATTTAAATGAGTCTTTAATGTTCTAAAAAAATAAGAAAACAAACACAAGATAAGGCTGGTTTCTTTAAAGTTGATTTATCGTTCTGAATCTACTTCAGTACATTTCATCACTTTCATAAAAAGGCAAAATGGAAATAAACCTTATTCCTCCTTGACATCAGATGAGAAAATACAACCATGGACTGTATCAGACTTTTCTAGGTGGAGCATAGATAGAGATATCTGCCTTGCATTTCAGTCAAGTTTCTAGGCATGATTTTTAGTTTCCCTGGTAATGCCTAACACCTGTGGGTCTCCAACGCCATACCATGTTTCTACCTTATTTAAGAGACACCCAGCAATTTCATCAATAAGGTTTTTTTGTTGTCACTTGACAAGGGAACAATACACTGACAGACGAAGCCCACAATAGCTTCTATCAATCAAGCACTTTGGGAAATCAGAAATGACAATGAAACCCACTGCATTAAATAACCCATGGTGCTGGGAATTAATCAGAAATCTGCTGTTGTTGCAAATAAATGAGTTTTTAATAAATTAGATTTGAGAGTTACTTGCAAGCTGTGGATTATGGGTCTGCGTGAAGGCGGCTTCTGATTCATTGGGAAATTCGCAGGGGGCAACTGCTGCTAACGGAGACAGGAAAATATGCTTGCTCCTCAGGAGAGAAGGGAGAAAAGTTTGCTCGATACTGTGCCAACCTCTCCTTCTTACCCCTTCCCACATTGGCCAGGCCAGATTTTTGCTGGAGGCCCTTATCTTCTCTGCGTTGACTTTGACATCCAACAAAGAAAAATTTGTCCTACTTAGGTTCTTACACTCTCCATCTCCTTTTCATCTTAGATTTAAATTGCCTGAAGTTTCAGAGTAAAATATTTAAAGTATGAGGCCATTTAATTTCATAATTAAATTAATCAATTTCGTTTGTTTGGAGACATTCAATTAATGATCCACAATAGGCATTGTACCCATTCTACTATATCTGGTCTGGCCCACCAGACCCAAATGATCAATTAGATTTAATTAAAGGCAATACACCAATCACTTATGTAGTGCCTACTGTGTGTGAGATGCTATGCTGCGTATTTGGGAATACAAAATTACCAAAGCTCCCTCAAGGACCTTAGAACCTCATAGGGGAAGCTAGATTTGAATACAAAGCAAGGTATCCTAAGTGCTCAGTTGAAGTTATGAATTGCTATAGAATGGCAGAGGAGGGCATGAAAACTCTAGCTTGGGGAGTTTGGAAAGACTTCACAGAAAAGGGAGCATTTGGAGTAGATGCTAGAGGACTAACTGAATTGCAATTGGTGAGGGAAGGGTTAACAGCATCCTAAGCTGATGGAGCAGCAGTATGAACAAACACTTGAAAGTGCAAGACATGTTTGAAAATTATGATTCATTCATTCTTCCAACAAGCACTGAGTGCCTATTCTAACTTAGCTACTGTATAATGTCACTGAAGTGTGAGGCTGAGGCAAGAATAGTAGGAGATGACAAGGGAAACGTTCAAGACTAGAGTTTAAAGGACCGTGAGTTCATGTAAGTTTATATAGAATGTATAGTTTTAATTTGTTTCATGTTGTTTTCACATGGGATTATACTGAGCCTATTTTTCTGTTGCTTGATTTTTTTTTCACTTAATATGTCTTGGAGATACTTCTGTGTTCCTATCTATAAGACTGTCTCATTCTTTTTTAAATTTCTGTATCATACATAAAGATGGATCATAATTTATTTAACCATTTTCTTATTGATAAATATTTAGGTTAGGGAAAACTATCTCAAGCATTTTATTTCATGAAAAGAGATCAGCTCAAATGCCATTACTATATTGTAGAACTTTTTAAAGGAATATATATTAGAGCCAAGGCTGGATAATAGCATCAGTCAGTCAATCAATCAATATTTGCACAAGACTCTATCAGAGCATGTCAGAAAAGAGATAGTACATTCAAACTAGGTAATTGAGAAAAGTTTAATTAAGTGAAAAGTTAATGAAGCTTAATAAAGTCACTATTAATAAAATATAGGCAGAGTTTAAGGAAAGTGACAAGGGATGGTGTCATACCCCATGTACTAACAACAGCAGGAAGCTGTTATCACCTCTAGGCCAGACTGGCAAGCAGGAAGGAGTGGTTACTGCATCCTGAAGAAGGAGCTGCCAGAGAGAGGCAGCCAATTCATCATGACTAGGCAAAGATGCCATGATCAGGGATCTGTGGCAAATGTGCAACTTGACCTCACTCTCCTCCTGCCTGTTATCTCTCGTGTGTGCCTCCCATTGGCCAAACCATTTGGCAGCCAGAGGGCAAGATGGTGCAGTCCATAGAGCTCAGCTCCTGGAGCACAAAGAAGATTGGAGAAGGATGGAGAGGGAATCTGGAAGCATACCCAGAAAATCTCCAGTACAAGTACCAATTAGGAGTTATCAAAACTATTATAGGCAAATATTATACTGAAAGATAAGGAGTGTCCATTGAGAATTTCAGGATGGGTACCTGTCGGGAAAGAAATGATTAATTAATATTTCCGAGAGTCAGAAACAGGGCTTCTAAAACATCCTATAATATACCTGACCAGTATTCTGAAAAAAAAAAGGGCCTCTAAATCTCTATCTTTATTCTTAACTTTTCTTTTGAGTTCTAGACTCAGATTTTAATTGATTGCTGGCCATCATTTCTATGTCAAACCTAATGTGTCTCATTCATGCCTCTCTAAACCTGTCCCTCACTCCAGCTCCCCTCAACTACTCTCTCCTTCCCTTGCCCCTGAAATTTTTCTATTTCTCTCACCTTATTGTATCAGCCATCATTTAAAATTGCTTCTTCAACTAGGTTGTTAGATCCTTGAACTCAAGGCAAGGATGTGTTTCCTTTTGTATTCCCCACGATGTCCTGAGTAGAGCCTGTCTACCTCCATCTTGGGGAGAAATGGGAACCTCTTCTCCAAAAGCAAATCCATTCCATGAGACTCACCCTAGTTTGTATCACCTTGGTTATTCTCAAACCATTCCAATCTTTTGTCATTTCCTTGCTTTCTTGTAAGTTATTTGAGGACAGGGACCATGTTTATTTGTCTTGATGTGTCTCCTGGTGTTCCATATTCAGAGGAAAAAACTTAACACCCGGTAGGAGTCCAGTGGCTAAAGTTTATATTTTTGCTCTCATTGTTAATTGTGTCTGGAGTAAACCATGTCTCAGCTTGGGCACCATCTAAGCTTACCAGACAAACCTCGATGTAAGAACTAAGTTTGGAACTGTTATATTAAAGATGGATTCCTGTGGTGTCAGGGCTCCCAACTGGGAAAATTGCTTTCAGTTCAGCCAGTGTTTAACTGCTTTTTCAGCCGACATGAATATGCAAAGGAGAAAAGGCCACCGACAGATCCTGGCGTGGCTTGGTGATTAGGCATTAACAGGCAATCAAAGTTTGGACAGACTGAATTTTCAAGTGCTGCAGGTATTAAGAAAAGGTACTAAATCGTCCTGATTTCATTGAAATGACTGTTAGACAAGACTGAGAAATACGTGATTATAACTATCCCTTTGTGGGTCTTTTCCGCGTTCATTTGAAAGAGGTATGGCAGCTCATAAAGAACAGCAACTTCCTTGCAAGCCAGAGGGCTTAATGAAGAATTAAGGATATTGCAACCTTGTAGCTGAAATAATAGAAAGAAAATTGAATTATTCTTCCCATATTAAATGCATATATTCCTGCCAAAATGACTTTGCTAACCCACGGAGTGAAATACACTTTGTTTTCACATGGGTGCACTAAACAAAGCTGTGGGCTCTACTACAACTGCTTTGAAGGGACTGAAAAACATCAGAATGAAAAAGCACTCTTGACGTATGGTTATATCAGCCCTAAATTGTATCACAGCTGCTTCTGGCACTATTAGACAGAACACTGGGTAATTTATAGAAGTCATTTTTAACAATTTGATTGTTGGTATATATCTGCTGAATTGATTGGTTGTGGAGACAGATCTTTATTTTTATAATAGCAATAACATCCTTTGCAGATTACTGCTCAATTTATTTCTGATGCTAACATTACCAACCCGAATCTATCAATTTATATTGGAAAAATATGTTCTTATTTCTTAATTATCTGTTTAATTGTAGGGAGACTAGAGTCCTGTGATGCCCTGGTTTGCCAACACCAGGGAGTCTGCCAGAATCACTGAAAGTCTTGCGGTTTGGCTTCTGTGCAACCTGCTGATACTCACAACCTTTACCCTGTGTATAAGGAGGCGCCATGTCTTGACACATGGCCAGGAGCACAGCCTGCTCTTCTTGCACCCCAACTGCAGCCTCTGCAAGCCGGCAGGTGGCTTCTCCATTGACCTACTTTGCTGTTGATCTACTCTTGCCAGTTCCAGTCATCAAGAATCCTGGTGATGACACCCTCCATCAAGCCTCTGTTGGGTACTATGGGCCTTTCAGGACAGTGATCAGTGGGAAGACAAGACTACCCAAATTTTGTGGCAGCTCCCTGGAATAAATTACAGGCCTCATTTTGGATGAATGGGTTGGCTCAGTTGGCAAAAACAGTAGTTCTACACCTTTAGCCAGTTTCCTTTTCACCCCAGCCACCACTACTGAATATAAACATAAATTGATGTAATACATGGACATTAAAAGGTGACTGCTGTAACTGATGTAAGTCACATCATTTATATTTACCCAGTCTTTTTTTATTATGAGATTTTTTGGGTATTTTTTCTTTATTATTTTTAATGTGGTAAAGTACACATATATAAAATTTGCCGTTTTAACTATTTTTAAGCATACATTTCAGTGGCATTAAGTACATTCACACGTTGAGTGACCATCACCACCATCCATGCCCAGAACTTTTTCATCCTTTCAAACTGAAGCTCTGTACCTATTAAATAGTACCCATTTCCCTTCCTGCCAGCCCTTGGCAACCACCATCCTACTTTCTGTCTCTATGATCCTGACTATTCCAGATATCTCATATAAGTGGAATCATTCAGTATTTGTTCTTTCATGTCTGGCTTATTTCACTAGCATAAATCTCCCCACGGTTCATCCATGTTGTAGCACATGTCAGAGTTTCCTTCCTTTTTAAGCGGAATAATATTCTACTGTGTGGATATACCACATTTTGTTTATTCAATCATCCTTTGATGGACACTAGGGTTGCTTCTACCTTTTGGCTACTGCAAATAATGCTGCTATGACCGTGGGGATGCAAGCATCTGTCAAGTGCCTGTTTTCTGTTCTTTTGGATAATTACCCAGGAGTGGAATTGCTGGATCACATGGTAGTTCTAGGTTTAATATTTTGAAGAACTGCCATTCTGCCCAATAGACTCTGGAGAATATGCCAAGCTGACTATGTGCTGACCTCACCTTAAGCCCTGAGCCCAAGGAGCCTCATTCTCCCCCAGAATGGCAGGGGGGTACATGGATTCTGGAGAGGTGGCGTGGCTCCAATCTCTAGAAGCAGTGAGGGCAATATTGCTGCCACATCGTTCCACACATCTGGAGTCTGGAGGGGACTGACCTCATCTTTTGTGAATGGTCATTTGGGTTGTTTCCACCTCTTGGCTGTTGTGAATAATGCTGCTATAAACATAAGTGTACAAATACCTGTTCGAGTCCCTGCTTTCAATTCTTTTTGTCTGTACCCACTCTTCTGAAGGATTGCCCATCTCCTTCACCATGGGACCCTCTCCTGACTGTCATCCCCCTGTGACTCAAGTTCCTGCCAAAGCCTTTCCCTGTCACTGCTTGGATCCCACCCCTTCTCCTTACCAGCTCTCCCTGCACCCCCTTCCTCAGCTCACAGATTCTGGAGACTGCTTTTCACCATTTGTTTGCTAGGGCGGGGCTCTTAGACAAGGGATACTCCCACCATTTCTCAGATGCCGGTAAGCCTGAGGGGGCCCCATTTCCAAGCCTTCCTCAGCTGAAAGTAACGATCCCTGATTTCTACCCAGCAGCCCGCATGATTACCTGAGCATCTTCCCCGATTTTGAGACTGGCAGAAGACAAAGGCTGAACGCAAGCCAACAGTCAAAGACCAAAAACCAGAACTTGTGACAATGGCCTCAGCTGCTTTGAACTCCATCAGCACCGTGGGAGGAGGAGATAATCTTCGTCCCCAGTCAGACCCAAGCACAAATAAAGAAAGCCCTCTTTCCAGTGGAAGAATAATTTGCTTGGGGCCACAAGCCCTTTCAGGGATTATAATAACACCTTTTCTAAATCATTGTTTTTTATTATTTTTTCATCACAGACACCATCATTATTATAAATCATTACCATTTGTCACATGCTTACAATATATAAAGCACATAATAAAAAATTTACTTGAATTTTTCTCTGTTTATATTTTTAACAACCTTGCTATTCATCAGAGGCAAAACAGTCTTTGGAGCCAGAATGCCAAGTTCTAATCCAGCTTTACCTCTTACTAATGTCTTGAACCTCTCTATCCCTCAGTTTCCCCATGCAAAAGGCAAACAGTATGTACCTTAAACAGCTGTGAGAATCGAATGAGATAATCCCTGGAGAGCATTTAGAGCCACACCTGGCATGTCAGTGCTTGACAAAGTTTAGCTCTTACTGTTATTTCTCCATCTTAAAGATCAGGAAACAGAAAAGATAGTAATATTAGGAAGTTTAGAGATGCTTACCCTGTTTTCCACAGAGGAGGAAATAGAATAAGCTGTACTTCAGCCCATTATATAATTTACAAATATGTACCTACCCCGAGATATATTTAGAGTTAACTAGTCTACCTCTACTTCAGGTTGCAAAGAGTAGATAACACAGAGTTAAAGAAAATTTCTGCCTCTATTTTTACTGACCCAAGGCAAGTGATATCTGAAAGGCTAAAATATTGATAGTATCTCCCATGTACAAACACACATAGAGCGGGGAGATTCCTTATCACACCCTCTGCTAAATATCTATTCCTAACATTCCCAGCCACTGGAAAGCAGACTATTAATCCTTTCTCCTATCTCTCTACCCTCATCACTCCTCGCAAATTGGTACATGAGAGATAGTGAGTGTAGAAATGATCTCTCCAGGTATTCCTTATGCAGAAAGCTGCCCATTCCCCAAGAGGAAGCACTGGATACATTGTGTTCAAGTGCATTTCAAAGTCATCGCAGTAGCAGCAAACTCTTAAAATATGGACCATTTCCTAATAGACTTCTTATTTCATTTTCTTGGGCTTTATTCAAATCAGAAGCAATTTCACTTTTCTTCCCCTTTCTTATCCCACTTTTGAAGTTCCACAACCGCACTGTCGTTGATATTGATGGGTTATCTACAATTGTACACAGTCCATCTGACCAAGTAGAGGTAACAGGACAAGTTTCTGAACGCAGGTAGTTTTAAATTGAAGCATCATTATGCCTCGGTTGTGGATAGGTCTCTGGACACAGATGTGAGAGTATCATTGAAAGATAATACCACGTGATAGGGACATTATGGAATGCAGGTGAACTTCTTTGGAGATGGTTAAATTTAGTGGAGTACATATCTAGATTTTATGGAATCCGTTTTTGCAGAAAACAAGGAATTAGACTAGAAAGTGAAGTGTAAAGATTCTTTCATTAGCCAGTTTTTCTGATTCTATAGGACCCAGAGTGAGCATGTATGTTGGGGAGTAGGGTAGATAAACATTTTCTGTAAATGGTGCACATAGTAAATATTTTAGGGTTTGCAGACCATATGGTCTCTCAACTCTGCCATCGAGGCAGGAAAGCAGCCACAGATAATACATAAACAAATGGTCATGCTGTCTGTGTGCCAACAAAACTTTATTTATAGTTTGTGGGCTGGATTTGGCCTGCCAGCCATAATTTGTCGACCCCATACTGCATTATGTGCTGCACATTTTATAAACATTATCTCAACTGATTAGAGCACTGAACATCAAGACTCAGTTCAGTCAAGCTAACCTAGTTAAATTACATGAACACAGAGAAAGAGAGGGTTTTTTTTTCCATCGTCCTGTCCATAACAGTAAATACAGCTGGCCCCAGACCTTTCCACGAAAGTATTCCATGCCAGGAGAAGGCAAAGGACAAGCATCAAAGTTCTAAGGGAAGGTAAGTGCGACCCGTGAACATTACACTATCCAAGAAGACGTCAGATAAAAAGCTACAGACAGATCCTCTCACACAGGAAATAACTCAAAGAACCCAGACACATGAGCGCTTCTGAAAAAAACTGAGGACAAAAAAAATCCCATATTGAGATAAATCAAAATAAAAAACTCTGGAGTGGCTATTCCATGACGAAGGGACTCATAGTGAGTACAAAATACGTTTGAACACAGAGCCAAAACCGAATTCCAAGCAACCACAGGAACTGTGTGTACAGAAATTAAACTAAAAGTTCTAATTATGGACAATATAAAGACAATACTACAGCTAACCCAAATCAAGAGGAAGGGGAAGGAAGATTGGAGAAATTGTGAGAGTGCTAATGTTTTAAAATAGAAACATAATGACTCTAACCTCCTGATATTTTTCATATTCTCTTTTTAGCTTTAGAGAGATCTTTTAGAAATTGCTCCTATTATAATGAAGAAAATATTTATTTGAAGTTCAATAATTCTGACTCATATCTATTAGAATAAAGTAAAATTAAATTTAATTCTTTTAATTTAAAGTAGTGTCTATAGTGTGAACCAATTTTTAAAAATTGTGTTTCTATTTTTCTAGTTCTACATTTGCATTTTAAAAAGAAGCGTTGGATAACAAAGAGGTTTTTTTTGGCAGGGGAGCTATCCATCATAACGGATAGAATTTCAAGATGGAGAGATTTGGGCTGTTTTAAAATGTTTAATCATTTTTACATTTCCATATCAATTGAATTTATATCATGAACAAGTAAAAATTTTTACAAAATTATGGAGTGATTTTTACAAATAAAAGATTTGAAAAAGAGAATCAAACATGTTAGCAGTAGTTAATTTTTGATAATGATATAAAGATTGTTGATTTTTTGTTTATTTATATATTTTTATATATATATATATATTTTTTTTTGAGACAGAGTGTCACTCTGTCACCCGGGCTTGAGTGCCGTGGAGTCAGCCTAGCTCACAGCAACCTCAAACTCCTGGGCTCAAGCAATCCTCCTGCCTCAGCCTCCCGAGTAGCTAGGACTACAGACATGTGCCACCATGCCTGGCTAATTTTTCTCTATATATTTTTAGCTGTCCATATAATTTCTTTCTATTTTTAGTAGAGACGGGGTCTCGCTGTTGCCCAGGCTGGTCTCGAACTCCCAACCTTGGCCTCCCAGAGTGCTAGGATTACAGGCGTGAGCCACCTCACCCGGCCTATATATTAATATTTTTTAAATTTAGAAATGAGATCTTGCTATGTTGTCCAGGCTGGAGTGCAGTGGCTATTCACAGGCACAATCATAGCTCAGTGCAGCCTCAAACTCCTAAGCTCAAGCAATGCTCCTGCCTCAGCCTCCTGTATAGCTGGGACTACAGGTGCATGCCACTGTGCCCAGCATTCACTTCTATATTAAAATAATTTTAAGGAAACCAACATGAATTTGTAAAAACATAAAATATCTTGTTATAGAAGCCACAGAAAGAGTATTTTCAAGAAGAAGAGAGTGGTCAACAGTGCCAATTCTAAAGAGGATGAATATAATTAGGACAGATATCAGCAACAGAGAAGTCATAGTTTACCTTAATGAAAATAGTTTCAAGGGAATGGTAGAAGCAGAAGCCAGAAGTAAGTGAGTAAATGGAAAACAAAGAAGTGGAAATTCTAAATTTAGGTGACTCTTTTCAAAATGAGTCATTATTCCTGAAAATCACCTCTTGGAAGAGATACTATTTCCATTATTCTTACGGAGAAATTGAGGTTGATGCTCCTTAATCGAGGGGATATGGCTGGCAATGACAGAGCCAGGATTTGAGTCCAAGTCTGTCTAACTCCAAGCCCACTCTCTTTCCCCGTACCATGCTTTGTGTGAAGTTTTGGGTTGAAGAGATGTAGGATGTGAGCAAAGTGGAGAGAAAATAGAAGTGACAAGGATGCCTTTTGAGGTGCATGTCCCACCCAAAACCCCCTTCCCTGAGAACTATCCACAGTGCCAGGAACGGATGGAGACAGCTGTGTGCCTTCTGTCTAGGCCAGCCTGGGGACGGGCTAGTGTGGACAATCACAGGACAATACCGACTGCACTGACGTAGACCCAGCAGGAGCCTCAGTCTTCTAGGAATTTGTATTGGAACTGCAAGAGATGAGTGCTGTTTCCAGCCAGTACTGGACTGAGGAGAACTAAAATGGACTGAGGTGGCCACATTTGTCTATGTGCACACGGAGAGGCAGAGAAAGCTGGCTAAGAAAAAGGGATAGGCTGAAAAAGACAAGTGGAGACAGAGACAGAGATAAATGAGGGAGAGAATCACGTGGGGAAATAACGGTAAGAAGCTCCAGAGGCAGAACGGGCGGGACCGAGTGTGGTGGGAGAGAAGCCACTTTGACCAATGGCTTTCCAGCTCTGGTCTGGCATGGTCTGACTGCACTTTTTCGATTGAGCTAGTTTGAGTGGGTTTCTGTGACTGCCAATCGGGGAGGGAGGCAGGAATTCAGTCACATCAGGAAGGACCAGTGGGAGTGGCCTTGGGTCTCCCGCTTACTCTCCAGTCTTGGACAGACCGCTTACCATTGGAGGGTGCCAATTCTGCTTAATAAAACTCTTCTGATAAATATATCCCTAACCCCTCCTCCCAAATGCTTTCCTCACTCTCTGACTGGGTCAAGAGAACCTCAGAACATGGAATTTTAAAAAAGGATAAAATAGAAAGCACCTGCCTGTAATCTGAAGGGAGGTTTTGCGCTCTTAAGCCTCCCCGAAATCACAGTAAATCTCTCTTTCTTAAGAGAGCTGTGTGAGGACGCCCAGCCTGCTGAGAAACCCATGTTCTGCGCCAGATGCCGACGCTTCTCAGTCTTTGGGGGCCGGGTGCTCCCTCGCGGCTGCTCGAGCTGGGTTTGGAGAGCATGAAGCTTCCCATGACCGTCAGGCCCCAGGCCTTCAGGGAGCAACTGGAGGAGGAGATTGCAGAATTCGGGAGTCAAACTTTTATTTATAGTGAAGGGTTGGCTTTAGAGCCTCAAGTCAT
Source organism: Eulemur rufifrons (assembly GCF_041146395.1). Classification (NCBI taxonomy): domain Eukaryota; kingdom Metazoa; phylum Chordata; class Mammalia; order Primates; family Lemuridae; genus Eulemur; species Eulemur rufifrons. The sequence goes on along the minus strand of NC_091011.1, from coordinate 82,914,899 downwards.
TCATTCATCATCCATCATCACAGCTCTCCTGAAAAGTCCCATGTATATAAATCTATGGTTAGAAGCCTGATGACACCGAGATCATAAGTTTCAACCCCAAGTAAGTCATTCAGCATTGTTCTGAGTTGAGGTGACAGCTGTCACTCCAGCCACGTGCTTCAGAAGTTGCTTGTTCTTGATATCCACCGGAGTCAATGCTTGAAGGTCTCCTCACAGGGCGTGACTCCTCCCACGGTGCATGGGAGGCGCCATCTTCTTCCCAGAGTTGGGAAGTTTTTTGTTCGTCAGAACCCCTCTCCTAAGGACCCAGTGGTTGTGGAGTTTTCCAGTGGAGAACTGATAATTCGGTGTAGCGGATAAACTTCGGCTCTCAGATGGAGTGTGACACAGATGCTCTCCCCTGATGCACGTGATACCCTTAGCCAGCAGATCCTGCACATTAGATCATGTTCTCTGAATAACGAGTATCTTGTGTCCAAGCTAATGTGTGCAACTTGGCCGATGTAGATTTAAATGCTACGATGCATTACAAAGCACTACATGTCACCCCAGGTTGTGTTTGCCTCCATCATGGCTTAGGCTGATGGGATGCAACATAACAGGATGTGGCAAGCTGGGAGATGGATAATGCAACGGTACGTGTCCTGCCTGCAGAGTAGTGTGTTCTCAGTAGGAGCGGCACATCACGACAGAAAGCCCGCTCTCGACTAATCCTGCATCTGTCAGTGATCCGGGGAGCGGGGAGGAGCTGGCTCGCTTCTGCAATGAGCTCTCTCAACACTTTAGAAACCGCAGCCTAGTTCTAAGTTGCGTTCTATCAGCAGCTGCTTTCAAAAACCCCAAATTGCTTTCAAAAAATGAAGCCCAACAGCTTCCACCTAATGCCACTTCAGGGGAGAGATGAGCCTGGAATTGCATGTGTGTGGTTAGAAATTAGACATGCTTGAGATTTAGGCATTTTCCCCGACTTTTGAAGGCTCCTGTGAGGGCAGCTTCCCATATAGCCTCTGCATGTGTTTGCCAGGTTTGCATAGAATATAGTCAATTCGCTGATACCAAAGAACCTACAAAGAGCTATTGTTAGCCTAGAATTTGCCTCTTTGTGACTTAGAAAAAGGAAAAGGAACTGCTTTTTCTACCAGGTGCCTATGAGACTGAACACTCTGACAACAGGCTGCCCATTTCTTGCCCATTGGCATTGCCTCTTCAGCATGTCTACCTCCATGCAGAGCCCTCTGCAGGGAAAACTTACACGGCAAGTGAAGGGTGTGTTTAAAATTCCATGCTGATCTAGAACACCCACTCCCTGGAGGCAGAACCAAAGCACACCAATATTTGTCCACAACAGTAAAGAGGATGTTGTGGGCTCTCACCGAATACAAGATACTAAATCATTATTAATAAATGAGGTATCAGCGTTTATAAATAATTGGCCTCTCCAATTATATAAGTAATATTTATTAAAGAAAAATTGAAATGTACAGAAAGTATAAGGCAGAAAACTAAAATCATCTATAACCCAACCATTCGGAGATAATCACTACATATTTTCTTTCAATTTTTGTAATAGATGGATGCGTGTATTTAAAAAACTCTTGAGATTATGTGTACGTGTTTATATATGCAGTATAGATAAAATTTTGTGCCACTTTTTTCCTGCTTAATAGAACATTGTTAATATTTCCCTGTGTTTTGCTTTGGATAAATTATTAGCACAGGAATCACTAGGTCAGAGGGGCATTTGTAAATCATGGGATACATATGGTCAAATTACAAGGATATTGTCTTGCTTTGAAATCTTAGCAACCTCGCAGGCCAGTGAAGAACAATCCATCATCTTCCCCTGAGAAGGACACGGGTTCATTAGAGGCGCTAGCTCACGGCGGCTGGAGCTGAGAGTGCTGCTGCTGTTTCATTCACCAAGTCCCTGGGACAATGAATATTCCCACCCCCAAGTCTCAGTTTCCATCTCTGTAAGGTGAACTTAAAAATCCTGAACTACCTCTAGGATTCCTAAGATCTTGCTGAGGGGACACAAGACACTGAGGATGGGTTCCCAGGCTTCCTCACACTCCCTTTTCACCATTCTGGACTTTCCACAGAAGCAGGTCTTTCTACTGTATGCTTTTCTTTCTGCAGATTGAAAAGGGGGTTCTCAGGTGGGGACAGGGTTGGGAACAGAAGTGAAGGATGACTGACAGGGAAAATGCTACCGAAGACTCACGCTCTACTTGGCTTTCGAAACTCTTCCTTAATTCCCAGAGACTTTCATCACGAGAAGTTAGAACGACATCCTAAACCTTTCCTTTAAACCTTCCCAGTGCAGCAGCCACTAGCCACATGTGGCTATTTAAATTTACATTAATTAAATTAATTAAAATGGAATGCAATTAAAAATTCAATCCTTCAGTCTCACCAGCCACATTTAAGGTGCTCAGTAGCACATGTGCCTACATAGAACATTTTCGTGATGGAAGAAAGTTCTATGAACGGCGCCGCTCTGAACTCCCCTCAGATAGAGGAGGGTAAAGCATAGCCCGGGGATTCTGGGGCTTCTTCCAGAACATTATCAGGGGAGAAATTTCTTTAAAGTCTCTTATTCTTTTAAAAGCTCGTGTGAGTTATTAATTCTATCATATAATACATACAGTTTTGTTTTAATGTAAAAAAATTATTTTAATTACCACACATTGAATGGAATTGACAAGCTTGGAAGGCGTTTGATGTATCCTGTGGTTTTTCATATCGCAGCAGGAGGAGCACTGAGGATGCTTGTACCTGTCTGTCACCAGTGATGAGACTTCCTGCCTCGCCAAAGCACTGCGGAAGAGGAGGGGCTGTTGGAATGAAGTGATTCATAATTAGGCCCTGAGAGTGATACACGTGCCAGCTTCTCACAGAACCTCCACACGCACCCAGTGAGACACCGTGACACACGGGGCACATCTAGGGTCATGTCAGTAGGCCTTTCCCGTTTTTCACCTAAGCCTTGACTACCTGGCTGGTTGAGTAGATGCAGATGCAATTTGTTAACCAGATAAGAGCTTCTCCCGCCACCTGATCATCATTGAGCTCCTGGAGTTTCCTCCTAGGCTGCTGTTCTAGGAAGATGACTTCATGCCCAGTGCTGAAGTTTGGTTGTCCTAGGCCAGGAGTTTTCAAAATCACCTGGAGAAGTTATCAAAAATATAAATTCCTTGAGATTCTGATTCCAACTGCATTTTAAGCAAGAACCGTGAGTAATTATATTACATGTGTTCTTTAGTAACAATACTTACTGCGTGCCCACTATGTGTTGGGCACAGAAGCAGTCACTGGAGATATAAGTAGATGATTATTTCTAGAATCCTAAGGTTGGAAGCCACCTCCAAAGGATGTATAATCCATACCTAAGCCTTAAGTGGATTCAGTCGTAATCTACAAACGGATCCCACTTTTGATGTATGAGATTGGGTCCTTTGTTAATGATTTGGCCTATATTTTTACCAAACTACTGCTTTCATCTAACAAAGACTGTTTAGTAATTTCCAACAAAGAAGATGTCCAGAACACTATGAAGCAAAGTGAAAGTTTGTGCAGAACACGGAGCGGGCCTGTGTTGGGATTTATAATCCCTCTGTGGTTCTAGAATGTTCAAGGGAATTAGATCAAATATCTGTGTGGTCTCCTGTTTTAGAATCTAAAATGTCAAGATTTGTGCTTAGTTCAAATTGTTCATTCTGAAGTTGAAGTTTATTTCTTCTTTGTGCTCAGGAGAGATAGAAGTGGCTAATGTCTATTCTTGGGGGAAAAAAACCCTCATAATTTTGAAAGTTTTTATTAATGTATTATGCAGATTTACAGCCCAGATTAAATCATCTCTTCTTTAACCTTACCCCTAGGAGCTATTTTCCAACTCAAATCACTCTTGCTAGTTTCTGCAACTTCCACAATTTAGCCATGGCCATTCTAGGGTGAATGTGCTGGACAAAATAAGGCTCTAACCAGTGCTACAGAGCTGAATTCAACTAAAACTTCACCAGCGCCACCCAATTTCAACTAGCCCATTGGTTTTCACTAACCTGGGGCCTAACACCTGTTTTTCTATTATTTTCACCCCTGATCAGACCCCTCTATTAAGATTCTCTCAGCATTCAACTGTTGCAAATATATCATATACAGGAATTGTTTTTGCAAATATTTGTTTCAATTAATTAGCGATGGCCTTATGATCAAGCCTGACTGCATTTTTCTATTGTAACCATGTGGTAGCTCTAGCCCCAGGGTGATGCACAGCCCAGCAACATTCCTTAACGATCCTCTTAATTACACAGTTGGGGTAACCATTCTGTCTAAAAAATCTGCTTCGTAATTACAAAATCACCAGCCCAGCCAGCCGTGTTGACCCATCAATTGCTTGCATTCTACTGTGTCCTTAAAATGTGCGCTGTCTTCTCTCCAAATGACAGGGAAGCTTTGGAAACCGGTGAGTGTGGGATGCAGCTGCTCCTGTAATAAACTCTCTTCCTCTCTCTGCTCAGGGCTGCTCCACTGCTGGGCTTCTTCCTCTACCTCCTGCTATCCTTTCCTCCACAATAGCCGCAAAATCACAAGGGAATTCTTCCACTCTTTCAAATCCGTCTACAAAAAGCCTGTTGCAGTAATTTAGAATGGGCCTGAAAAGTCATTATGGTCCCTCAGGTTGACTGGCCTGGTTCCTTGGATGCAGAGTCTGTTGTTGAAATTGCCACTGAACTTGTTCCCTTTTACTGACCGAATTTGTATCCTAAGTTCCAAGATGAATGTGTGTCCGTTTGTTATTGTGTGTATTGCATTGGATAGTGACGATCTCTGTGGGCATGCTGGTCTCCGTTGCACCGTGTGTTCCTGGATGTTAGCACCTAGCACAGCGACTGGCCTAGAGCACAGGCTCAGTGGATCTTGATGGTTAAGTGCTGGGAGATGAAAAAGCTGGCAAGTTCTTAATTGCCTGCTACGTCACATTTTTTATACTTTGAGGCTCCCGCTGGTTAATGTGTCCTGACTGCTGATGTAGGTGAGGGAATTTGGGGACCCAGGTTACCTATGTTCATCTTGAGTGTTGATTAATGAAGCTTCTTTTCGATGTCACAGAACTGCTGTTTGACTGTGTAATGAAAAGTCCAAGTTTCTTGGGTGTCCTTTACATGTTCTTCCCTAATTTCATCCAGGGAATCATTGCTTCCCCTCATATGGCAAAAATATTGCAGTCCCAGTGGTCTTTCATGAACTGATGTCTCCTAGAGCCATGGACAGAGTGGGTCCTGAGGACTTGTGTCCCAGGCACTGCCTCTTGTTATGGAAACCCTGCCTTCTGTAGCAAGGAGATTGGCTAGGAGCTCTCCTTCATGTTGTGAGACACATGATTGGAGTTAAAAGGGAAGGCTCAGAGCAACAGGAACCCTCATTCATCGCTGGTGGGAATGCAAAATGTACAGTCACTTTGGAAGACAGTTTGGCAGTTTCTTGCAAAGCTAAACATAGTCTTTCTATAATACATGATCCAGGAATCACACTCCTGGGTTTTTACCCAATTGATAGGAAAACTTACATTCACAGAGAAAGCTGTACATAAATGTTTATAGCAACTTTGTTTATAATTGTTAAAAACTAGAAGCAACCACGATATCCTTCAATAGGTGAATGCGTAAGCAAACTGTGGTACATTCATACTCTGGCATACTATTTATAATAGCAGTCCAAAGAAATGAGATATTTGTCAAGCCATGAAAATACATGAAGGGACCTTAAAGTTCCTAAGTGAAGAAAGCCAGTCTGAAAAAATTACATTTCATATGATTCCAATTATATGACATTCTGGAAACGGCAAAACTATACAGCCAGTGAAATAAATGATCAGTGGTTCCCAGAGACCCAGAGGGAGGAGGGGACAGATGATTATGTGGAGCACGGGGGTTTTTAAGGCAGCAAAATTATTCTGTGTTATACTGTAGTAGAGGCATGGCATTATGCATTTGTCAAAACTCATAGAACTTTTATAGCACAAGGAATGAACCTTAATGTATATAAATTTTAAAAAATCATTGAGGAAGTTGAGGGGGCCCAGGAAGGAGTGCAAACTGTGACAAGAGGATCTAACTGTATTACAAATGTATGGAACAACCTCACTGAAGGGGCAGGGGAAAGGTGGTGACCTGAGTTATTGGAAATGAGTGGAACCCATGAGACTGAAAACAAAAGGAACTGCACATAAGCACTGTACTCTATTTGATAAAGCATCGTATCTGCGCAAGGGGGTAAGTTGTTAAACACAGGTGTATGGGTTAACTGTTCTGATCGTGTTATACATGTACTTTGGAAGTGAGCAATTAAGTAAACAAATAGCAGATGGTGGGAGCCAGGTTTATTAGTACTGGAGCGGAAATCTACAGGACAGCAAGGAGAGGACTCTAGAAGGATTCATGTGGTAAAATATTCTAATTGGAGACACTGGTATGAACTCATATTTAGCTTCATATAAACACAGATGGTTACATATAGAAATATGTATAGGCCAGCACAGTGGCTCATACCTGTCATCCCATCACTCTGGGAGGCTGAGGTGGGAGGATCACTTGAGGCCAGGAGTTTGAAACCATCCTTGGCAATATAGCAAGACCCAATCTCTACCAAAAAAAAAAAAAAAATTAGCCAGGCTTGTTGGTGCATCTGTAGTCCAGCTACTCAGGAGGCTGAGGCAAGAGGACCACTTGAGCCCAGGAATTCAAGGCTGCAGCAAGCTATGATGATGCCACTGCACTTCAGCCTGGGTGACAGAGTGAGACCCTGTCTCTTAAAAAAAATAAAAAGCAATATGTATGAGTTAATATACCCAGGTATTATTTTTTGCTCTGTTAGCTAAGAGGGCCTAAATGAAACAATATCCTGAAAGCAAAAAGCATACCTACTGTCCAGATCTTAGTTTCTAATATCATTTTCCAATAAAAGGAACAAGGGATCCTTGGAGAAATGACAGACTCTAGGATTAGGGCAAGAAATCCACAAGATGGAGCATGTTATAGTGCCAGAAGATAAGAAAGTACACACAAAAAAACAAAAACAGCAAAACACATTGATACAGGTATGTCAAACGAACGCAGGAGCCAACTGAAAAAGCTCCCAGTGACCAAAGCTGGAACAATCTGAGCAACAAGACAGATAAAGTAGCATTGTATTATAACCCAAAGTATAAATAAATAGTTATACATCCATGCTGATATAAATAAATCAATAAATAGGAAAGAAGAGAGAAATCTGTGCAGAAGAATTCCAAATAATTTATATAGATACTTCATCCTCACCAAGGGGGACATAATTCCCCAACCCCTAGGAATGGACTGTGCATAATGACTTCCTTCCAAAGAGTACAATACTGAAAAGAGGAAAAAAAGAGTCACTTTACAGTACAGAAACCTGACACACGCTGCCTCCACCAGGTGATCAAGGTCAACATCAACAGTCATAAATCATGTTGATGGTATGTACTCTTGATATGATGTGATGAAATGGTACCTCACCTCTGTGATTTTCCTCCCAGTGACCCATAACCCCAGTCTTATCATGAGCAAAACATCAGACAACCTCCAATAGAGGAACATCCTATGACAACTGTTGAGGACATCAAAAGCCAGAAACTGCCACAGTGAAGATGCGCCTAAGGAGACATGACACCTGAATGCAATATGGTGTCCTGGAACAGAAAAAGAACATTGAAGAAAAACTGAGGACATCTGAAACATCCACGGACTTTAGTTAATAGTAATATACCAATATTGGTTCATTCATCATAACAAAGTTTCCATACTAACGTAAGGTGTTGGTAATAGGGGAAACTAGGTGCAGGGTATATGGGGTATCTCTGTACAATCTTCAAAAATTTTCTATAACTCTAAAACTGTTCTAAACAATAACCCTTTTAAAAAGAGGGGCTGGGCTCTAGGGTCATTAGGGCCACCCTTCCTGATGCCTTTCTCTCATGCCCCATTCTCTGGGAGCCTGGAAGCTCTTCTTCTTTGCTCCCCTTCCCTTTGGCTAGGATGACAGGTGCTACTGGCTGGACTCTTGTCACCCTTCTTCTGCCTCTGGAAGTTGAGCACCATGAATTGCACCCATCTGGGCTCCTTTGCCCCCTGACTGCTGGTTGAGTTCTGCAAATGGAAGGCACTGGCAGGAGATGAGAAGGTGGGAGGAAAGAGGCTGGGCTCTTTGCTCCCCTGGTGCCCCTACCGCTGGGCTGTGGGCTGGCGATGCCTGTGTTGTATTATCTAAGGCCAGGGCTCTGGCGGGGAGGCCCTCACTCCAGCTCTCCATCAAGATTTCCCTACCTGCCCCTTCCTCTTGTCTCTTCAGGCCTAGGCTGGTGTCTGTTGCTGTTGCTACCCTGGATATTTTACCATCACTTATTGGTTTCTTTTCACCCTGCCCACACCTTTGTTAAGTAGCCCTTTCATTAAACTCATCCTGATTTCTCCATATGAGTGGCCATCTGCATCCTGCTCTGATCCTACTGATGCTCAGGGATGCAGGGTCTTGATTACCACCAATATTCCCTTATATGCTTGATCTACCCCCAACACCCGACACCTCTCCAAGAAGAACAAGAGAAGTTTGCCTCCCCCTGGCACTTTGGAAGCCCTCCCTAACTGCCCCAGTGTCTGCAGACCAGGTAGAACCAGGAGGAGGAGAGATGTCTTCGATCTCTCATCACAAGCTAATGGCTAAGAGCACTCTCACCAATTATCAGGGTCTTCGTTTGAAAAATGTGGGTATTGCCACAGGCCTCCCCCATTTCTCTCTGCAAGAATTGCTAGTGATAACAAGAATGATGTCATTCGTAAACCTCAGGAAACATGCAATAGCATCATTTTCATAATCTTTTCTTCTCATTATAAAAGCAATACAACTTCTACAGTGTTACGTTTTTTACAATAAGCATGTGTTCATGTATTGCTTTCGTAATTAAAAGACATAAAAAGATAAAAATAAAAGTTATATAAAAAAAGAAAATTTGAAAAATATTTTTAAAATATACAGGAGAAAATAAAAATGACCCACCATCCTGAAATAACAAAATGGCATGCTGAAAGAACTGGAAAATTCTTCAGATGTCGGCTCTGTCACTTTTTAACTGTAAAGTTAAAGTCTCTTAGCTCGTCTGAGCCTCATTTGTCACGGCTATAAAAAGGGGACGCTAATGCCTCCCTTGCAGGATTATGGCAAGAACTGGAGATAATATAGCAGGACCTTTAGCACAGTGTATGTGGATAAAGACAGACCTGGGTTTGAATCTCTGCCCGGTCGGTCACAAGCTGTTGAACCTTGGGAAAGTTAGATAACGTCTCTCAGTCTGTAAAACAGGGAGATAAAAATGATAGCTATTTTCTAGGATGAAACAGGGTAATTAACAAAAAAAAGAGCCTCTTAGTGCAGCGAATAGAACATGATGAGTACATTGCCTTGAAGCCACTGTCTTCGTCTTCTTTATCCTCATCTTTATATCTTCATCATCATCAATAATCATCATCTTAAGGAAGGAAATCAGTGCTGAACTGAGCCACGAGGTCTGATGTCACAGATAGGGTATTTACATATTCAGTGGGACCTACGGGACCAAATTGGGCCCATTTACTACCCCCAAAGTGACACCTTCATAGAGGTAATTCTTTGGTTCCAGCCTGTTAAAATGCAACGGGGGTAACATAGGAGCTTATTGTCACTGGTCCCTAAGTGTAAGGGCCAGGGTCCTTCCTAACCCTCACATTCCCAGACCAACAAAACCAGATAAGAATAAACAGCAGCAATAACCTTCCATTGGGAAAAAGCAAGATGCAATTTGGTGGGAAAGAGAGGGTGGCGGGAAACGAGGTAGAATGTGAAAAACAGAGGTGATGGATGAGGCGTGTTAGGAGGGGCTGTCTTTTCTAATTTCTCACAGCAAAGGGGTGAGGTTTGCAGCTCTTTGTTTATTTTATTTGCTTATGTTTGCTTACTTGCTTAAGAAACTCATATATTATTTTCTATGATCCTGGCACTGTTCTAAGTACTCTACAAATACTAAATTTGTTAGAGACGTGCAAATTTACAAGCCTAATCATTTGGTTATACTGTAGCCTTAGGAGTCTCAAGGCTTTTTTTTTTTTTTTTTTTTAAGCAACAGGTATATCTTTTCTTCTCTCTTACTCCTCCCCACCCCCTTTTCTAGGGGTCAGTGAGACAGCATTTGTGTGCCCAAGTGCATGCCACTCATTCATTAATTCTTTCAAGAAAGACTTATTGAGAAATAAGTCAAGGCATAGGCACTCATTGGCTTTCTGGAGCTTGGATTCCAGGGGAAAGGGACAGATGATGAACAATTAGTCATAATTACTCTACAGAAGTCAGCATTTCAGTGTGAATAAGTTCACGGGATATTCTTTCTGAAAACAAGCTGTGGCGAATGAAAGGGTGGCAAAGACCCAGGGACTTGGTTTTGGGGAATGGGAGTACATGGAACACAGCAAGTAGAGGAGGAATCCGATCAGAAGCCTGGATGTTTGCCCACGTCACACCTTTGCCTGGGGCCAGCTCAGGGTCCCTGCCTGACACTGCAGGAGCTTTGGCATCTCTGAGTCAGTCTCCACCCACCCTCACCACGTTTCTCTGGGAGCTCTTGGATGCAGGGTGTCCCCGCACAGCCACAAAGCTTGATCCAACAATCAGGGTAGCGCTGAGCCCCGAAGCCATGCTGTTTCAGAACTCTCTTATCTCTTTATCTCCTATGGGGACCATTTCAACAAGCCAGAGGGGAATCAGGGATGATAAATTTTCTTAGGAAAATCATATTAAAGTTCAATTTGTTAAATCAGCCTCCTGATCTTATCGATGGTGGGCACTTGTTCTAGCAGCAGAACCAGGAGGTGATAAATCCTTTAGGCTGAGTCTGCAGATGGTTATCCTAACAGTGTGGATGAAATCAATGGAGAAGTCATCTAAGGGAATATACTCAGGGTTTATATAATACCAGGCTGGTAATATTGCTTGATCAGATTGTAATCATCATCTTCCCCTGGTGTATGTGTCATTTCAATAACAAAGCTTCTGACATGGTTGGAATATTCCACTTCTCCTGGTGAGAGCAGCAGAAACACTTGCTACCTGTTTCAGTACAGAGCACCTATGTTCCTGTTTCAATACTCAAATTCAGATGCTTATGGTATCAAAGTGCTTCCTGGAAATTTTGGGAAACAAGGCTGGAAAAGAGGTTTTATGCTCCTGGTAATTAACACAAACCCATATGACGTAAATGCGTCTCAGAGAGTCTTTGGTGCAGAGGAAAATGTTTTAGCAGATTGAGGGGCATTAAATTGGGGGAGCATCTACCTTTTGGGAGACTTTGTGGGCAGATGGGACATGAGGTTAAGCAAACGAATGTTTTTTAGGAAGCAGTGTAGGGACTGGCATTTGCCCCATTTATTTAGCTACCCAATAAGTGCTGGGCATATTCTGTGTGCCAGGCACTGTGCACAATACAGAGCAGAGGCTGCCTGAACAAGTCATTTCTTCTCTCCAGGAGCTCAGTATCAAGGGCAGGAGTGGGCAGGTGCAGCCATATCTGCTTGTTTTTGTACAGCCTTAGAGCTAAGAATGATATTTACCTTTTCTTAATCATTGAAAAGAAACAAGGAATATTTAATGACATGTGAAAATTATATGAAATGCAGATTTCAATGTGCGTAAGTAAAGTTTTACTGCAGCACAGCCTTGCTCATGTCTTATGCTTATATTAATACGTCGTCTATGGTTGCTTTCTCACGATAATAGCAGATTGAGTAGTTGTGGCAGAGACCGTATGACCTACAAAGCCTAAGATATTTACTATCTGGGCCCCGCTTTTTTTTTAGAGACAGGGTCCCCCTTTGTTGTCCAGGCTGGAGTGCAGTGGTGTGATCATAGCTCCTTGCAACTTTGAACTCCTGGGCTCAAGCAATCCTGCCAGCTAAGCTTCCTGAATAGCTGCAACTGTAGGGGTGCACTACCACATCCAGCTAATTAAAAAAAAATTTTTGTAGAGACAGGATCTCTCTTTGTTTCCAAGGCTGGTCTAAGACTCTGGCATCAAGCCTGGCCTCGATAATCCTCCTGCCTTGGCCTCTCAAAAGCTGAATCTGCCCCTTTATTTTTTTTATTATTATTTTTTGAGACAGGGTCTCTCTCTGTCAACCGGGCTAGAGTGGAGTGATGTCATCATAGCTCACTGTAGCCTCAAATTCCTGGGCTCAGGTGATCCTCCTGCCTCAGCCTCCTGAGCAGCTGGAACTGTAGGTGCACGCCAACATGCCTGGCTAATTTTTTCGATTTTTTGTAATGACAGGGTCTCGCTCTCGCTTAGGCTGGTCTTGAACTCCTGGCTGTAAGTGATCCTCCTGGCTAGGCCTCCCAAAGTGCTAGGATTACAGGTGTGAGTCATCTGGCCAGACCCATGGCCCTTTAAAGAAAGCATTTGCTAACCATGGTCTAGGGGCATAGACAAGTGATAGAAAGCTACCTCAACAATGTGATAAGTGCTAAGAGAGTGTTAAGCACAGCCAGCAGCTCCCTGCCTTTAAGACCTCAGGACAGAAAAGATACTGAATCAGTCATTAGCGTTTGTTAATGCTGTTACAAAGAGGCTGACTTGAGCAATGAGGGAAGGTTTAAAAGAAAGAGAAGGTGGGGCTGACTGATAGTGGTTAGCAGTACAATGCAGGAGAAGACATCAAGACAGTGAGAGATGCAGGGGAAGTAGATTAGGGAAAGAGGAGACTGACTTAGGTTTGGGTTTCTTTGAAAGCAGTGCCTGAGAAAAGAGTTTGAGTGCAGGGAGGGAATCTCAGGAGCCAGGAGTGAGAGGGTGGAGGGAATGAAACAGGAAGGGGAAAAAGCTAATAAAGGGTACGTTAATGACTGGTTACTGCTTTGGGTGAGGCAGGCTTAGTCCTTCTGGGAACCCTCAGGAACTGCAGAGAACAAGCCTCAGATTCCCCTCAGCAGGAGTATTTACTTTCTGATCCTTTACCCATTGATTAAGCACTCATTACCTTCTCCGCACTTTCAGGTTGCACCTGCAGGTAGCTGGCGAGTGCCTTTTGAAGCTTCAGAGGAAGCCCTGAGTGAGCAAGGCAGAGACCTTAGGCTTGAAGTGGGATGCTGCAACGTGCATGGAACTGTCCACCACCGCTGTGCTGAAATCAAGTGGATCAAGGAGGTGTGACACCACGCATCAGGACCATCTGCTGCAGAGATGTCTATGCAGCTAAGTAGGGGTAGGATTAAGCTTTGGCCCCAGGCTGTGAAGCATTCTGCTGGACTGACACTTCCTGCTGCTGGCTACTCAGATCCCCTGGCTGGCCTTGTAGCTCCTGGGGGAGTTTGTGCCTCGTATGCTAGAAAGAGCACAGTTCTGGGAGTCAGAGGCCTTGATTTCATCTGGGCTTACCCTGTTGGTCCCTGACAGACCCTGCTAAGCCATTTATCTTTTCCGACAAGAAAAAACTGCCCTTCCTAACTCACACATTTGTGACAGGATGAAACAAGTTTCAAGCTTTACAAAAGAACAGAGTGCCATATAAATATGATATGATTATTGTTATTATTATTTCTGTCAGAAGCCCCTTCTTATTTCTTTTCTCTAACACAGAAGATTTTTCAGAGAGTGTTAATCACCCACCAGCAGCTTGCCAAGAGCCCTGATCTGTGTACATTCAGCACTGCTCAGCAGTGGATGTTGCCTCTGTGGATTAGGCTAGTTTGCCTGGTTGCAGGATGTGTCTCATTACCCATTGGATACACTGGCATTTTCCCATCTCTTTGTTGATCGGTCCAGCTTCCAGGCACCAAGGAACTGCAAGCATCCGCGAAAAACTGTAGGAAGGCTGCTGTCTTCAATAGAGGCAGGTAAACCGTTGACCAACAATTTTCTTTGAATTAAAAAAAAAAAATGAGGAAATGCTGGGACCTTCCTGAGCCCTGCACCACTCTGCTTCCTGAAAATAGGAACATGTTTGGGTGACAGATGGTAAACCTCTTCATGTTATAGGTGTCTCACTTCTCTGGGACCATCGAAAAGGCACTTTTCACATTTCCAAGCAGTTGATCTTTGATTGTGTTTGCTACTCGTGCAATATGGGCAGAGAAATGAATATCCTGTTGCTTTTAAATATATGCAAAGTATCTCACTCTCATATAAGGTAGTTTTCATTATAGGGGGAAATAAACAGGGAAAGGGAGAAAGGAAGGGAGAAAGAAGGAGGGGAAGGAGGAGAAAGAGACAGAGAGAGCAGTGAGCCATCTCAGGGCGCCATCTATAACCTGAGCTGTCAAACAAGAGGCAGGCACAGAGAGAAATTATGGCAACGGGATCGTCAACATCTGGAATCCACCGCTCATGACTTCTTAGTTCATTGTAGGTGAAAATGCTGTGGAAGGATCTATTTTGCTCATATCTGTTTTCATAACAGCTGAGAGAGGCACTGGGTATAACCAATTCCATTGCTAGAGATATGGGAAGTGAGTGCCTAGTGTCCTATGACAGTGAGGTTGGAGTGAGAATTCAGGAATGCTCATTCTCTGGGCTGACTTGCCTTGAAACAGTCTGGTCCCTTGGGGTCCCTTTCTGCCCTTTCTCTGCCAGTTTGTTCCTCCAACTCCAATGACATTTTCTTCTTCAAGGAAATTATGAGCTGTAGTGCTGAGGCTCTACCATTTGGAAAAAGAAATTTTTTTAAAAAAAATTAAAACCCTCAAACTCTGGAGTTAATCCCTTAAGTTTCCTTCTTGTTTTAAACACTGAAAGGCAGGGATACTTGCTATTCTTAATGAAAAGCACAGATCAAAGGCAAGGGTTAAACCCACAGTTACACATCTGCCATTTAAAAGATTTTCCCACCATTGCTGTATTTGGGATTTGATGTAAGCACTATGTCTCCTGTCAATTGCTTCATATTTCTCTTATGTTCTCTTTTATGCTCCTGCGACTTTGACAATCTAACAGATACGTGTTCTCCCAATCACAGAAATCAGCTTGATATCCTTATTTCTCCTTAATAGAAAAAAGCCCTAAAACAGAGAAAATGGCAAATGACTTTTCTCATGCTCTTATCCAAGTCAATAGAAGAGTCAGCATTTGGAGGTATAACTTGTGAATTTCCCCTTCTATTTATTTCAGTTTACTGACTAATATACATAATCCAGTCCTGGGCACACATGATTTAAAAATATATATTTTGAACACCCTCAATCCTACCCTCTGGAGATATCTTTGCTTTCCTCTAACTTACACTAATTTTTTTTTTCAAGGCCAGTGAAGACAGGGTACAGCTCAGCCCCATTCTGGTTGAGAAATTTCAAACATACCAGGAACGTAAAAGGTACGAGAGCCTTAACATGGTTGTAAACATACATGAAGTCGCCCTCTGCCTTTCTTCTCTCCCTGAGGCTAGGATCTTTGCTATATTGCTAATGTTCAGATTACTGTTGAAACCATATTAAATGCAAACAATTTAGAAGATAAAGAAAACAAAAAGGGAACATTGAACCTCACTGAAACATACTTGCCAGAGAGAAGCATTACTTCAATTTTCCCTGCTCAGATTTTTTGGCCTCTTCAAGAGGACTCTCAGATGACTCCGAAATTAGGGTAGATACTAATTTAGCTGATCCAGGGAGAACAGGGAATGAACAATTGTATTGGGAAGGCCCCGAGGTCCTAGGTATGTATAGCAATTTCTTCTACCACTCCTGGACTCTTGGGAGTAGACCTTGTTGGTGACTCATCAGCAACTGGTCCATGCAGGTAAGCCTTACCTTCTCTGCCCCCTAGCCCCACACCTGCGAGGCTAATACCTGGAAGTGAGAGAGTTGTCACAGGCTGGGCTCTCCAGGAAGTAGGGAGGGCCCTTGGGATTGACATACATAAAAGGGAGGGGACTTCTGAAAGCAGGAATGGGCCAAGGGAAAAGCAAACCTGTGATGCAAGTTCAACAAAGGCTTTGATCAGCGCTGTGGGGAGCTGTAAAGGCATGATGACCTTCAGAGCTGCCCCAAATGAGGCAAGAGCACCTGGCTTTTTAGCTCCCTGTTGATCAATCATTGGGTGCAAACTGCCCTGGGAAAGAAGTGTGACCTTGGGCAAAGTGGCTCTCTTCAGCAATCTCCAAAAGGAGCTGACAGCTGCCTACAGCTCTCAGCAGCTGGGACAACAATTCCTTCATTCTTGAAGGGGGATCTGAGTGGTACATCAGAGCATCCATTGCAGGAATACTCAGACAGGCACTGATAATTCCAGCAAAAGAATAGAAATCAGATGTGGAAGGAGAACCCAGCAGTTCCGGATTCCCTAGTGCCTCCGGCCCCTCCAGGCAGTGCTTTGGCAGGAAGCTTGTTACACAAACCCGACAGGCTCTGGAAGATGCAAGACGTAAGCTGAGAGATGGAAGCTTAAATCTTCTTGATCCTGGTGGCTGCACAGCCCCTGACATGGATATAAAGGGGATATCCACAAGCAGCAAGGGGCCCAGACACAGCTTCAAATGCTGACACTACAACGGAAGGACCCGACTCAGAGTAACATATTGTCCTCATCGTCAGGGACCTGTGCTTGCAGAGTTCAGATTGGTTTAACTCAAAGCTGCGGTAAGCGGCAAAAAACACATTCACCACGATTCCAATTACATTATGAGAGATGAGCCATGCTGGGACTTCCCTCCCCACCCCCAGTGAGTCTTACCAAGATAAAGATGACTTAAGGTTCTTGAGTTAGCTTCTTGAGAGTCTTTTACTCACAGTGATCGGAGCCTGGGTCCCAGAACAATGATGTTCATGAAATGGGGCTGACCCTAGAAATCAAAAATAGACCCACAGGGACAAGGTCTGAGCACACCTAAGTTGGGATATCCTTTTCCAGGTCTTCACTCCAGCATTTTAAGCTTGGTCTATAAGAGGAGACCAGAGGACTGGAATGAAATTTTGGTCTCACAGAGCTCCAAGTGGGATGGATATGACTGAAGAAAGTCCCATTTAAGTCAAATGTGGAGGGCTGACCTGCTATTTCCAGGAATGACCTTTGAGTTGTGAACAACTAGAAAGTTGGATGCATTGTTGGAAATGAGCCTAGCAACGGGCCTCATCTGTTTGGATTATCTTGATTTTAGAGGTTAAGTTCCTATATCATATTCCTATATAGAATCTGCCCATTCATTCTTTCAGCAGATATTTCTGTGGACCTACTTGGAACCAGGCATTGCATTAGACAGTGCGGTTACAAAAGGCTACTGTATGGGCTTTTCCTTGGAGGACATAACAATGGGCTCTCCGGTGGTATTTCCTACAGACATTATGTCAACCACAGTGTTGGGTGGGGCAAGGTTAGGTTAGAATAAAAAGGATAACTAGGGACAGTCTCAAGCCCAGATGACCTTGACTACTTGATATGAACTCTAGAGTTTCTGCTGGGGCAACAGCCCTGCCCTAAACCCCAGACTTTTTGACTGGGGCCTCAATATCCTATTTGGCACTTGTGAAGATCCTCCCACCTAGTGTTGGACGGTGACAGGATGAAATTCTTGAACCTTGATACTGCCATCTTTCCACCTTCAAGTATCTCAACATCATGGAAACTTATGCTAACATGCCTCACCCAGTGGGTTGGACCCCCACATCCTTATGCCACCCCAAAGTAGCTCAGAATTTACTATAGCCCTTTAGACTTGGCGGTTTCCTTCTTTCCTTCCTTCCTTCCTTCCTTCCTTCCTTCCTTCCTTCCTTCCATCTTTTCTCATTGGGACTAAGGCCACTGGCTCCTCTCCCTTAAGGACCACACAGACACCCAAATTGATATCTCCACTCCAGGTCTACCTATTTGTGGCTTTTTGCCTTTCATCTTGGCCTGCAGCTGAGAACTCAGCCTGTCTAGGACAAGCCCCATTGTGATGGCACTGTCCAGATTAAGCCTTTATCACCAAAGACTTCATCCCCGACGTCATCTGTACCATGCCCCTTCCCTTGTGCTCCCATCACGGATTCCTGTGCATGTACTGGGGGAGGACAGCAGCCTGAATGCTGCTGCTTTTGGCCATTGGATGGGACAATAATTTCAAACCCAAGTGTGAAGTCGAGTTGATCTGTGATGATCACCTGAAGGACCTCTTTTGCCTGCTTCCTCCAGATAGTTGTTTAGATCAGCTGTAGCAAGGGGAGTTAAACCAGAGTTTTGGGGTGGCAGGCCTGGGTTCTAATGCCACTTCTGCTTGCCTCTGTGACCTTGGGCATGTTATTTCACTCTCTAAGCCTCAGTTTCTTTATCTGTAAAATAGGGATAATCCTCCTCCCCCACGGAGGATTGTCAGAGCATTTAAATAAATGAGATGGTGTATTAGAGCACAGGCTTAGTGCTCACTAAGAGTTCAAAACATGGAAACTATTATAACATTATTTTTTATTGTGGTGGTTATTATTTCTAAGGCTTCTCCCTAACTGAAATCTTAAGATAGACTCAATACTAGATTTGCAGTTATGGTGCTCAGACATGACTCAGAAAGGCCTGCAGGGCAGCCTGCTCAGGCAGCTGCAGATGACATGGGAGCGATCTGGGAGAGCGGCATTGCGGCTCAGTTACATCCCGTCATCACGGTGAAATGTGCTTTTTATTTTCTTTTAAAATATTCCTTCTAAGACCTCTTTTTCTCTCTCTCCTTTTCCTTGTGGATACTTTCAACATACAGAAAAAGGGGATCTCTAATCAATCGCCCATGTATGCATTATCCAGATCCAACAATTACCAATATTTTGCCAACCATGTGAAACTTGCTTTTGGTGCCTTAGTTTCTCCCATATGTAGAAAGGAATCACCAACCTCTATTCTCCTTATGAACAGGAGTGGATAGTGATGCTAGAGAAAACATTGCTGTTCTCCCACCCCTAAGATACCTTCCATGAAAGCCTTGAAATACATCGTTTCATCATTTCAAGTGCAACAGATTTCTCAAAATGTTGAAATTTTCCAGTCTGACACCCCATCCCCACACTGCCCACACATCTAAGACATAACCGTATCACACTTCTTTTTCCCCACAACTCCTGTCATATTATGCGGCATGAAACAATTCGAGATTAAAATGACAAATTAACTGTTAACTGCTAAATATTTAATGTCAAGAAGCTGTTTAAAACTCATAAAAATTCAGGCAATAAATCTAAATAGTAGAGTGGGGAAATGTTATAATAACTTAGATTTTGCAGTACCTTAATATTGTCCTCTAGCAGGCATTTGCCAATTGGAGAATACACAGCACATTTACTGCGTAAATTTATGAACATGTTCCAGCAACCCCATCCATTTTCTCCGTATTGTTTTCTCTTGGCATTTATAGCAACTTCAGTTTGTCACTGCATAAAGATAAGTGACTTTTTAATTTTTTCTTCCAGCTTTAGCCCTTGTTTAGTGGAGTGCACTCATGGCCAGCTCACTTTTCTTTCATCCTCCTCCAAAAACCAGGTTGAGTTTTGAAAAATGTAAGTGATAGAATCCAAGGCAGTCCCGGGGAGGAGCTAGAGGCAGGCCACGGTGGGAAACACTCCCCACCTCTAGCCAATGATTCATTCTCTGAATCCAAGTTGCTACTTTTAATGTATTCTACTCAGGGTGCTGTGAGGGTAATAATATTTTTCACAAACCAATTCCCCAGAGATATACAGGGAGTTAATGAAGTAATAATGAGGTGAAAATGCCTGTGAGTTATAGAATGTTCCTTGGATTAAAGTGGTAATAAATGTGGAGCAAATGAGAGCTTCTGGGTCTTTGCTCGTGTTGTCTTTACTTTCTGGACTGCTTAATCTCCTTCTTCTTTGCTTAACCACAGGGATTCCATATACAGCTACACAGGTCGTGCATCGCACAGCGCCCAGGCTCCATTCACATAGACCACAATGTGATCGGCTATCTAGACCCTCACAATCAACCTGCAGGAGGCCTTTTCTGATCCTCTCAGTCCTCATGACTCTCTCCCTTCAGTGGACACTCAAAGATGCTAACAGAGGTAACTTGGACCCCAGTTTCCTGAAAGGACAATGCCTCCACCAAAGGAATGCTCACTAGGAGAGACCCTAAATGAGTGGCCAAGAGTGAACCAAGAAGGGGGCTTTAACCCCACAAGTAAAACCCAGTCCCCTCAGTGCTGTTGAGCTACACAGAAGGACCACATCAAGGTGGGCCAAGGAGGACTTGGCCATCGCCACCACGTTGTTCAGATGCAGCCTCCCCTTTCAGATGAAGGGAGATCAGCTGATGTTTAGCTTGAAACTCTCAGAATGCCAGAATTCCCTGCCTAGGAGCTGGGGCCAGAACGAGACCTGTCCATTTGTACAAGCTTCAGACATCCTTGGGAGCCATCAGGAACTGGACTGAGTTGAGCTGTAACTAAATATCACTTTGCTCCAAAGCAGAGATTGCAACATTTGCATTAATACTATTGAGGCCCCCAGCCAGAGTCCTGCTGTAGACCATGCCCTGCCCACTAGGCCACCCTCTAAATCTAGCTGGTATGCCTCCCCTTCACGGCTTCAGGTGGTAGTGGCACCTCCCAAGGCCATCAAACAGCCCAGGACAAAGCAGCTGTGCCAATACTTTGACACCTGTCATATGTTACCTGTGATATCTATTGTGTAGACTACTCTAGCCCCTCAGTCTGGCACACAGGGAACAGGTTGCATCGATCTCTCCATGCCCAGGGGCTGGCACAGTGGTGAACACACAGTGGGAATTTAAAAAGCATTTGTTAATGGTGTCATGCATATAAAATGAACAGTTTAAAATTTCCTAAAGTAATAAAGGAACATAGCTCTAGTATCATCTATTTTTTATTACTTTGTGTTTACACGCCTCTGGTTAGTAACCCAAACCTGTTTCCATGGTGAATGTGACAGGACTATGTGATTATGGGTCTGTAACTTTCTCTTCCTTTTGAAAAAGCTGTAACTATAACTTTATCTCCCTTTGTAAATTGCTTCTACATATTATCTTGCAGCTAACCTGTCACTGCCAGCAGCCTCCAAGAGTTGGCTTCTTCTACCATCAAGTTGACTGTTTTGTGAGAAGTTCTTATAAATGTTTAAGGAGAACTAAGGAAGACAATTTAAAGATCAGGATGAGAAAAAGAGAAATAATATTTTTGTGGGGCTGTCAGCTCTCTTATGACAGGATATATATGAATGACCATATTTAATCCTCGCAACCCCATTTTACACATGAGAAAATTAAAGCTCAGCGAGGTTGCCTCGTTGAATCCCCTGGGTTTTAGACATATTCCTCCCTACTTCAGTTGTATAGCATATGGTAATCAGAGTCCATTACCCTTGCTGGTATAATGATTCCTTTCTTACTTTCCTTGTCCTTCAATATGAGGATCCCAAAGTGATCAGGTGGTAGTAGCAGCTTCAAGTTCAATGACTAAGTCCCCCAGCATTCATTCATCCACTGCCCACCCCACCATGTATGCTAGCTACTGGGGAGATAGTACCACATGTCTTCTTTTGGCTCAATACACATACTATATCTAGGGCAAAGTGTCACACCCCAGCGGGGTTATCCCTGAGATGGAACCTTACTGGGAATGACACTCCTTAATAACATAGTCTATTAGGCTTGTTGCTTCTGAATAAGGGGATACATGGTTAGGCCAGAGGATCCTGTTGCCATGTGTCCATTGTTCCACTTCGTTGCCATAAAGATGGGCCCTTCCTTCTGAGACAATGTTTCTGTGTACCATGCTAAGAGGTGGGGCATCCTATACACCAATAATGGTGGCTCTGGTGGAGGCACTCTGGGCTGGAAAGGAACACACTCCAGAACAAGTATCAGTTCTGTGAATGGAAAATTTCTGCTCCCTCTGGGGTAGAATGGTCTGATATAATCAACCTGCCACTAAGTGCCAGGCTTGTGTCCTTGAGAAATGGTGCAATATCAAGGGCTCAAAGTCAGTTCTTGCTATGGGTAGGCTGGGCATTCAGTAATGCCATTGGTCTTGGTGAGAGGGGAGCCATGGTGTTGGGTACGTAATCTCCTTTCGTGCTGACATGGCCACTCTGTTTGTAGATTCCTTATGAATCTATGAAGCAATTTTTCTTCCTTTCTTATTTAGACGTAGGACCCCTCTCCCCCATCAGTAAAGCCATTAGTATGAGTTGAGGGAGAGATGCTGGTGCAAGAGGAGTAGGCGACTCGGGGGAAGGGCCAAATGATCATATAATTTCCTTGTGCATTCTAGACCTGCTTGGACATGATCCTGATATTGTTTGCAATGCATATTGGAATGTTGCTGGGCCCAACTGACTTCATGACTTGGCAGTTCTGGCAGCAGTGAGCTCAGAATGATCAGTTCAGGTCTCACGGTCACTTTATGTCCCTGGTGTTAGATCTCCACTAAAGCCAAAGAGCACACCGGGAACTATTTCTCAAAAGGAGAGTAATTCTCTGCTTAAAAGGACATGGTCTTGCACCAGAAACCTGCTATAATGCTCCTGTCAGGGCTTGCCAGAAACTTCACGTGGCATTCTTATCCACCAGAGATCTCCCTAGGACTACTGGATGCCCTGGGTCACGTGACCAAAGCAGCAGGGCAGTTTGCCCCACAGTTTGGACCTGTCACTGAGTTTGTTTTGTGTTCTGGATCCCATTTGGAAATGGAAAACTTTCTGGTCACCTGATAAGCTGATTCAAATGCAGTGTCAATGTTGCTTCAAAATCCAAAAAGACTCATCATACATTGTGCCTTCTTTTTAATAATAGGAGATGCAAGGTACAAAAATTTGTCCTCTACGTTAGAGGTGTATATCCCAGGACATCCCTGACTTGTGAACTACTAAAAATTTCATCACCAGCTACATATTTACAGGAAACATAGAGGAACATGTCAAAAGACACCATAGGGATGCAATTAGCGAAATCCAACCTGTAGGAAAAATGACCCGGTTTCTTTAACAAATAAATTGCAAAGAAAAAGTCAGAGAGATGGAAGGAGAATTTGTAAGTTAGAGGAGACTTTAAAAACATATTAACCAATTGCAACGTGTAGGTTTTATATATATGTTTTTTGAAGCAACCAAGTTTTTAAAATTTATGAAACAACTAGAAATTTGAACAATGAATATTTGATGATATTAAGGAATTATCAAGTATTTTAGAAGTGATAATGATATGATTGTTAGGTTAAAAAAGAAGTTTTATCTTTTAGAGATACATATGGAGTATTTATGGAAGAATAGACATGGGATTTGTTTCAAAATAATATGGGAAAAGGAAGGGAATGAAGTAGTAGATGAAACAAAACTGGTTACGAACTGATAATTGCTGAAGCTAGGTAAAAAAATTATGACGACTTATTCTTTCTAATTTTGTGTGTGTTTAAGATTTTCTATAATAAAAGTTTAAAATTTTTTAATTCAAAAATTTTAACTTATTAGTAAATAATTACATTAGCAGTGCTTGCCACCTGAGTCTTCACAGGATTTATCTTCATAAACTGGCTCCCTTACAAGGGCATCTGGGATCCTTGCCATCCTATTCTCACCAGATCCTATTAGTATGATGTCATTAATGTTCTGGTAGAATGTCAAGACAACCATGTCCCTGCAGACTCTACTGGGGCAGGGAACAGGAAAGTTAACACAGCCCTGGGGCAAGACAGTTAAAGCACTTCTATCTCTCTCATGTAAAATCAAACTAATGTTTTATTCTCCCTGTACTGATCTGAATGGGGAAGAAGGCATTTGCCAGATCAATAGCCACATACCAAGAGCTAGAGACGGTGTTGATCTGCTTAGTAAAGATACAACAGCTGGTATGGCAGCTGCTATCAGGGCTACCATCTGATTAAATTTATGATTGTCATCCACCATGATCTATCTTGTTGTTTTTGTTGTTGTTGCTGAGGTTGTTTGCAGCATCCAGACAGGTGAATTGCATGGAATAATTATGGGGACCACTACCCCTGCATCTTTTTAAGCCTTTCATGGTAGCATTAATCTACACTTCCTTCTTTATTATCTTGACCAGAAAGGCGAGGGAGCAGGACAGTTACAGGAGCTTCCATGCAGTCCTTCCTATGGCTGAAGCTCTCTGCAGGTCAGAGAACTAACGTGGGGCACTTCCAACTTCCTGGTATATCTATCCCAGTGACATACTGAGGGGCTTTCTCCTAGCATCCCACACTGCAGCATCAACAGAGCAGCTCTGGGGTGGGAAGCAAGAGGCGTGTGGCACAAGGTTGCATCTGTGTGAAGCTGGCTGGGGTCTGCGCTGGGCTGGTCATTGCAGCACCGGCTAGATTAACAGATCGGCGAGGCAGAGGGGATTTGAAGTGGTATACAATGGGCATCCTATATAGTTCCCATGTCAAAGGATTGCTGGGAGGATGAAATGAGAAAATCATGTAAAACTGCATTGCACATTACATACTTAAGTTCTCAATAACTGTTAGCTAGTCTGTCATTACTGTCATTGTTATTATTATTATTTCCTTGAGGAATAGACTTTTCATTTAGGGAAAGAGCAAGGTGCAGAAAATTTAGGATTATTACACCACTACCTCCCATCATCTCTGGGATCCTCTGCAGAAATTCATTTGCTCACTTGGCCCCATAAGGCATGTAAGCATAATTAAAACTACAGTAGCAATTGCCATTTACCTCTTCCACCTGAATCTTTGCAGATAATAACAAGTTATTTTTTCCAGCTATCTTCCCTCCCATTATTAATTAATTTTTGACTCAGTAGCCATGCTGGATGCTTCTCATTCCTTAAATTTGCTTTTCAGAGGCCTGTTGAGATTTCATTATGGCACCTGGATTCTGGTCTGTTCTTAATGCTGAATCTTGCTGACTATATTGTCAGGTTTACAAAACTTGCTTTTTTGAAGTCTTCTGTCCTCCCAGTGCTTTCCAAACTAGTTCAAAGGCAAAACATGAGAAAAACAAAGAGTAATCAATTTAAAAGAAAACAAAAAGAGAAATAAGAAAAAGTAAAACATAGAGCAGAAAAGAACAATATAAAGATGGGTGGCAGATATAAACCAATCTATATCAGTAATTGCTTAAGGAATATGGACTAATGCTTCAACTATTGCACAAAGACTTAGCGATTAGATCTAAAAGATCCAAATACGTGTTATTTACTAAAAACACATATAAAGCCTGAGGCTATAGAAAGATTAAAAGAATGGAAATTCTGCTTCTGACCAAGGTAGAATAACAGGAATCAAATTTACCCTCCATCTGGAACAACAAAAACAAACAAAATATTTGAAACAATAGTTTTCAAGTCGCTAGACATCAGGCAATGAAGAATGGAGATTTCTGAAAGATGGGAAACAAATGAGGTGGGCAGTTGCACCAGCTTACAACCGTGAGAGTTCCCAGGTTGCCAGGGAGGGAGGGAGAACCCAAGCAGAGGCTGGTGGGCTCCCTGGTTGAGGAGTCGGAGCTCAGAGTCTGGAGAGACAAGGGGGCTAGAGTTTGCAGGTCAAGTGCTGAAAAGGAAAGAGTGGAAGAGATTGGAGACTCTGGAGACTGATAGCCGGCACTTGAGTATTCAGCAGAATATTAATCAAGCATGTGTGTGGGCAAACTATCTGGGACTGCAGAAAGAACCACTTGAAAAGATGACAGGGAACAGTGTGTAGGTCTCACAAAGGGCTGGGAACAGTATCTCTTCCCACCAGTCAGACTACAGAGAATACTTAGAAGGGTCTTGACTCAGCAGTGAAAAATAATTAGTGTTAGGCCAGATACTGCTCTGGTCCTACCTAAGGAAGTTTAAAGAAAGAGAAGAAAGGATCAAATGGTTTCCAAGTAACCTAACTACATCCCAGAACAAAGCTCAGAAATATTTATAGGATCATTAAAAAAATCTAGCACCCAGCAAGGTCAAATTCCAAGGTCGGGCATCCAGTTACAAATGACTGGTCATGAAAAGAAGCAGGAAAATATGACCCAGAATGAGGAGCAAAATCTATTAATTGCAACTGACCAAAAATTGACTGAGATATTACAATTAGCAGAGAAGGATATTAAAAGAGCTATTATAACAGTACTCCGTATATTTAAAAACGTAAGCAGAGATATGGAAGATTTAAAAAAAAAACAAATTGAACTTCTGGATATGAAAGTCACAATGTGTGAGATGGAAAACATGCTGGACGGGTTAAGAGCAGGCTAGACATTGAAGAAGAAAAGATTAGTGAACTTGAAGACTAATAGCAATAGAAATTACTCAATGAAACCCACAGAAAAAATCTTTTTAATGGAAAGAACTTCAGTAAACTGTGAAATAACTTCAAGGAGTCTAAGATATGAAGTCCCTAAAGGAGAGAGCAGGAAGAAAAAATATTTGAAGAAATAAGAAGGAATGATCTATTGATACATAAAATATGGATGAATTTCAAATTAATTATGCTGAGTGATAGAAACCAGATTAAAAAAGATAGGAGTACATAATGTATAATTCCATTGATATAAATTCTAGAAAAAGCAAAGTAATCTATAGTGATGGTAACAAAAGCTCAGTGGTTGCCTGGGAGCTGGGGGGAGAAGCGAGAGTCAGGGGAAATGGGAAGGGGCACGAGGACATTTTAGGGGATGATGGACATGTTCACTATTTTGATTGTGCTGATAATCCAACTCAGCAAATATATAGGAAGGACGCCTACCACCTCATGACCAAGTTGGGTTTAGCCATAAACCACAGGCCATTCCCAGCCCTGCCCTGTCTTTTTGCTTTGCCACCAGGAAAGTCTCTCCAGTGAGTTTTACTTTTAGATGTTTTTGTTGGGTACCAGTCCCTGGATCCCCCAATTCCAGGAGATACATAAAAATCTTTCTCCATATGTCTTAGTTTGGGTTCCCCCAGAGACAGACTGCAGACAAAGACACTCATGGAAATCGTTTACTTGGTTGGGGCGGGGGGGGGGCAGGTCCACATGTTGGGGAGTGGGAGAATGAAACAGGAAAGGGAGGGAAGGCTAAAGGCCTATCAGGAGTTGCTGTATGGACCCTGGATCTCAATCTTGCCATGGAACTCTAAGAGCTAAAAATAGGGGGCTGGGGAGGCATTCACTTCCATCAGTTCTAGTCTGGCTCTGAGAGCCAGAGAAAGTGTTCAGGCAAAGAAAGGCAGGGTGGGGGGTTGAAGGTTGGATGAGGGGAGATGGGCAGAGCACCATTCAGTGGGAGGAGTGAAGTGGGGGAGTCTGGTGATGAACAACACACAGATGGCTCTTTCCAAAGAAACCTCAGCTCTGGGCCTCTAAGTCCCTTTAATACATTAGCCTTCTCTTACATTGCTTGGAGGTAGGAGGTGGGCCAGTGCTGGCCAAAATAGTCTTTGCCACTCCCTTTGCTTGTCCTGCGTGGATGGTCCAGCAGTGCAGTTTAGGATGAAAGGGGATTTCACATCTATTATCATCAACAGGGTAGCCAGCGTCAAAATTCCAAGACAGAATTTTGGGAAGAGCCCCATTTTTACATCCTGTTACAAATCCTTATAATTCTTCACCCTTCCCTATTTTCACTTAAAGTAACTTGGACAAATCTCTATTCTTTGAAACCCAGAATCTAATTAAAAACTATATATGTTGGCAACTAGGATGTTAATTATAGGACTTAGAGGGAATAGTAAATATCTTTGGATAGGACCCATTAAATTAAATATCTTTGGAAAGGATGGGAGCATTAGTGATATTTGAGGCATATGGCACAAGTTCTTTTCTGTTCTATTCTCAAAGGATAGAACAAATTTTAGTGAGAAAGGAAATCTCCTAAATGCTGGAGTTGGTTGTGATCCGTACTCTGCAATATATCCATCTGTGCAACAGCTCTCTGTCCCCGGAAGCTCCAGTCCTACGCATGATCCTCCCACTTAGCCAAGTAAATAGTTTAGATAAACTTTCCATCTCTAGTCCAAAACCAAAAAGTTGGAGAGATCATTTTCACAATCTGTTCAAACATCAACAGACCAGAACAACTCAATCTCCAGAAATGTTGGGCAAAAACAATGCTGTCACCTCCAACTGAGAACTTGCACAATTTGTATCCAAAGTCCCAGTTCTTAGGGTTGGGCAGTTCATTCTCTCTTTGCAATGTCTCTCGGATACATCCCTCCATTCCCAATTCCTGCCTTCTTAGATAAGGGTTCCATATGGCCTATATAAACTGTAGTCTTCTGGAAGGCTTTCTTGCCTCCTGAATGTCTCTGCCACTGTCTACCCTGTACTCTGTACCCAGAGTAGGCCACTTAGAATGTCACATTCATTATTTCATGCTTTTGCTCAGTATCTGCTCTGGATCTAATGTTTTTATATAAGGCTCCATACCGACTTTCAAAAGTCTGGCCCTTCCTTGTCTGTCTGGAATACTCTATCCCTAATTCCCAGTGTGCATCCTGTTCCCTCCCTTGTCAGGGTTGCTTTCTCACTGTTGCCCAAACTCATGGTGCTTTTTCTTCCAGTCACGTTGCACAAGCTCAAACTGTTCCCTGACTCCCCATCGTAACATCCAAATGTCACGAAATGAGATTGCATGTGCAGAAGAATGTAGTCCTCTGCCTGACATAGGCACTCCTCACATACTGGTCACACCCTCACAAACCTCACTGATTATAATTTGGGGTCCACTAGTCATAAGCCCGCAACATCATTAGAATGAGGCAGAAGGGAAGTTGATTTCAAACTTTAATCAGTGGGGTCTTCTAAAACTCTTAGTCTAAAAGCCCTCACCTCCATCACTCTTTCATTCCATTTTAATCTTCTTCATAGTATTTATCATAATTTGAAATTATCCTATTCATGTACTCATTGTCTACCCTTCTCCACTAGAATGTGAGTTTCACTGAAATAGTGCCCTGTCTCGTCTAACACTGTATCCCCCAGGGCCTGTGCCTGGCACACAGCAGGTGCTCAAGAAATAGAAGCTGAATGAATGAATGAACCTATTGCATTAAGCCTTCCCCTATTAGGTTGGCTAGCATTGATTTCTTACTTTCCTGATGCTAACTCAGTACCATAGCTTTGATTTATATACATATATTCACATATATATATTACAGTATAGCAGCTTACTGAAACTATTGGTCTAAACTTGTTTTACACATATATTTCTCATTTCTCCACCTAGATAGACACCTTGTTGGTAAGAATTAAAGCTTGGTGAGGGAGATCACTGGTTTTGGAATAGGATAGAACTGGATTTAATTCCACTTATTATCTGGGTGACTTTGAATAAGTTATTGAACCCTCCTGAACTGCAGAGGAACAAGGAAAACACAGTGCTTTCCTCAGAGGATTGGTAGGAAGATTTAATGAGATATTCACATAAGGTGCTTATTAAAGTGCCTTGGATATAGTGAATGCTCATTAAATGTTAGATTCTTTTAATGTGAAAAAATTACCTTTAGAAAACATAATGCATGTTTTATATATATTATGGTATATATATTATAAATATATAGTGTATGTTTTAGTATACATTATAAAGTATATATTATTAAAATATGGTGTATATTTTTAAAAAGAAAATAATATAATAACCATATGCCTATTAACAACTGTTAACATCGCATCATTTTTTCAGATCTTCTTAAATAAAGGAAATAAAACATTGTAGATAAACATAGGTAAGTCCCTTTTGCTCAGTGTTGTTATGATTATGATTATGGTTATTATTTCCACCCAGAAATGTTCTTGGGGATAATAATCATGTCATGTATTTTTTGCATTCCTGCCTTCTTCCATTCCAGCCCTTCTAGAACAAATGATGGTAAAGGTGCTGTAGGAATATCTGTTGAATTAAATTGAAATGATGGTTTATTTACACTGCAGAAATCTGATTTAAAGAGGATATGAGGCTTCCTGATTGTCAGAGCTAGGAAAATCTGCAGTGTTTCAGGATCATGTAGAAAAGGTTTTATTAAGTTTATCCACCCTGTGACAAAGCTGGAGATAAATTCTCTTTTTGCAAGATCTCGGAGAAACAATGCAATTTGAAAAGAAACAAAGTAGGAGGATGGGACTTACATTCCACTCAACCTAGAAAGCCTTTGAAAGCAGTATCCAGCCAGCTAATAGGAGTTAGAAAGGCTTCCAGCAGGGAAGAGATGATTAAGAAGATGCTGGTTTGGTCAAGGCAATCTTCTTTTGTGAACCAAATCAGAGACAGCAGGATTCTGATGCCCTGGCACCGTCTGAAAATCTGGGTGCTGGAGTTGCCAACCTGGGCAGAAGCACTGAACAAAAGCAGCAGCAAAGCAGGAGTCAGAAGATCCAGGGCCCAAGTGTAGTGGGCTGACCAGCTACATAGCAATCCGCTTGGCCTCCTCGGGGCACAGGCTCCTCACCTGTCAAATGAATGGATTGGAACAGTTGATCTCTAGGATCTTTGTAAACTCCACTGTGGTATTCTGAGTCCAGTCTGTTTCTGAATTGAGTCTTGCTGCTTTACAGTTTAAAAATGTGTTAGTTCTTTACTTCCATGTAACAAATTCACCCAAAACTTAGTAGCTTTATTGTCTCACTCTATTGTTTCTATGAGTTAGGAATCCAGGCACCACTAAGCTGGGGGCCCTGTCTCAAGGTGTCTCACGAGGCTGCAATCAAGGTGTCATCTCAAGGCTGGACAGAGGGAGGATCTGCATCCATGCTCACTCAGGTGGCAGTTGGCGGGCCTCGGGTTGTCGCTAGCAGTCAGGTGGGGACTTCAATTCTTTGCCACACAGGCTTCTCCATAGGGCTGTTTGCATCATGACAGCTGGTTATCCTCAGAAGGAGAAGGGAAGAGAGGTGAGGGACAGGGAGGAGGAAATGGAGAGGAATGTAGAGAATGTCCAAAATAGAAGACACAATCTTTTTTCTAAGATAATCTTAGAAGTGACATCCCTTCGTTTCTGCCCTAGTCTCATTAGAAGTGAGTGAACGAGCCCAGCCCACACTCCAGTGGAGGAGATTAGGCAGGGGTGTGAATTCTAAGAGGTGGGGATCCTTGTGGTCACTTCAGATGCCTACAAGGTTAGATGGAGACACAAGACAAGGAGGAATTTGCCTGGTGGAGCCTGGGATAGGGACATAGGTAGGGTGGCCAACTCATTGTAGTTTGGTTGAGATTTTCTTGTTTTAAGCATTGAAAGTCCCACATCCCAGAAAACCCCTCAGTGGCTGGCACACCAGGACATTTGGTCACCCTAAAGGTGTTCTGAAAGTTGCCATTTCTCCTTTCCAGGTGTGCTCTGTCAGTATGGTGGAGCACTCTTGGAAAAAGAACTGCATTCTATCACAATAGCTCCACGCAGACAGAGTTACTGTTCCCCGTGGGACAGGGTCTGCGCTAGAATGGGCCATGTGTGACTCACCACAATGAGCAGCGTGTTCCTCACTTGGCAGCTCGTGCCTTCCCTGGGAAGACCTTCTTGCTGAATTGGTATACAGTTTATTGTGTCATGCAGGGCATTGTTGCTAATGCCACACTGGCTGGCACTGGGGCTGGTGGCTATTGGCATGTCATACTGCAGAAAGGGCACCATGCCATCATGACAGATGGATTCGTGTGCTGGCATGTCGTGGATCAACAGGTCCATCAAGTAGGAAAGAGATAAGCTAGGAAGGGATTTCAGAACTTATACCGAATCCTAGGACATTTAGTGATATTGTTAAGATAGTGCTAAGAGCTTCCAAATTTTTTGAGTTTTCTAAAAATGAAGTATACCAATGTCCTTCTGAAAGCTGTGAAAAAGTATTTGGCATCAAAGAAAAGTACCACCTACCACTGTTTTGTTTTGTTTTTTTTTTCTCTTAGTGGCAACAAACATCCAGACAGAAGATCATTTTTTCCCCACCATCAGCACAACGAATCACAGCAAAACCGAGAGGGAAAGAGAGGGAGAGAAACAAGATCCTCCAAATCTAATCTGACTTTTGATTTCCCCTCTGTTTTGCCTTTTAATGTGTGTGTGTGTGTGTGGCTAAATCAGGTGTCAAGTTAATAGAAAAATCCTTGGGTGAAATCTCCTTTAAGAAAAGCATTTGCTAAAAATAATAAAAGATATCTCATACATTATTACATTTTTTTTTTTACCTGACAGTCATCCTTAACTCTACTAGAATGCAATTCAATTTATTATTTTGACTATTATTCCCTGCACTTCCCTTAGAAACCTTGGGAAATGCACTCTTAGTGAAGAAAAATTATACCAGGAATACAAAAGTGATGATTTTAAGTTTCCCTGCTATGTATTTCTTAAAAGCAAGAAGGGCGTGGGTGTTGGGCTAGCAGGCAGGCGTGGCACCAGACTGACAGTGAAGTGCTAACAGTTCTCGAGGCTCCGTTGTCTGGAGGTGGCCTCCCGCTTTCCTTGGCCACTCCGGGGAAAGGAGACAGAAAGAATGATTACAGGTAGAAACCATTAGGAGTTGTTAAGACTGGGAAAGTAATCACAGCATCTCCAGCCAGGGCAATGCAATTCACAGGATCTGTTAATTATTCTCTCCAGTGCTTTCTCATCCATAATCCCACCTTGCAGAGGAGGTGGGGAAGGTATTATTAATCCCACTTTGTCTATGAGGAAACAAAGGAGTGAAGAACCTTCTGCCCCAAGTCTGAACTCCCAGCGGGGATCTTATGGCTGGACCCAGAGCCCCTCACTGGAACACTGCCCTGAGCAGAGCTGCCCCACATGTCCCTCGGTGCCTAAGTGCCCCTCACCTCGGCACTTACCCCCATGTAAACACCCCCCTTCACTTCATGTGGCAAAGGGAAAAATATTTGTCATTTTCAATTCCCTTCTCTTCTAAGAAAGATGAAAGAAGAAGTTCTTTGTGAGGGTGCAAATTGAAGAAGCTGAGAGAAGCTCTAAATGGTTCCACAGAAAAAAGGGAGCTGAAGGGGGGGTGATGCTGAACTCCAAACCGCTGCAGTCACTCAGGGGGGAGGCCAGGCCACCTCCTACAAGGAAATGAGAGGGGATCTTCTTCAGATTTTGACTGGACTGTGGGTGGGCTAGCTCTGTCCTCTGCATCACCACAAGAGCTGTCAAAGTTTGTGCCACTTGCCAGCACTTTTGGAATCTGAGTTGTTTGAGATGGGTCTATATGTTGTTGTGTTATTTGGTGGGCTGAGTAGGATGCAGTAAAGTGCTGAGGTGACCCCCAGGGGACACTGAGGGTGAATGCAGGGTCTGCACACAGTGAGGAAACCAACCTCAGTCACCCTGGCAAGAGCCTAAAGGCGCTCAGTGGCTTGAAACACCAGACGTGGTCAGGAAGGATGCAGCAGAGTTGCAGAAGTCTTGGAAAGTGAGGGTATTCGTGTATTTATTTCACAGGGTCATTTACGGTGGAGAAGACCCTTGGATATTCTATCTCAGGAGTTGGAAGAATAGGACAGCATTTTGGGAGTTCGTCCCTGAATGACCCCAGATGGAGAAGAGCAGGATGGTGTATCAAGAGTCCTTCCAATTCCGAGCGTAGGTGTCCTCTGTGTGATGAGTGGCTAAGGTTACCTGCTTTCTCTATTCCTTCCCCTAATGCCATGCCAGTGGCATAAAGAGAAATGATGAAACCCTACCCCTACCCATTGCAAATATTTGTTTGGCCACCTCTGGGCCCAGATTCTACTGAATTAACACTTTCATCACCAAAGCTTAAAAACTCCAGATTAGTATTAACCTGTACTTGAAAACCAAGTGAGTCAAACATATTAGCAACAGAAACTCGAAATAAGAGTCTTTGCGCCAATCTCTTACTGAGAAAATAACCTGTTGTAGTTGCTGGCAATTAATCAATGTGTTATTTTGTGTGGGATTCAGAGACTCTCGTGGTTTCCATAGGCTGGTAGCATACTGTATTTATTCTGAGTCGACAGTCAGTTCTCCCCCAGTCCTCTACCAGAGCTAAGCTAGATCTGAAGGGACAATGCCCGGAAAAGAGACTGTGTGCTCAGTATTGGGGGAGAGGAGGAGGACCCGATGCTCCCCCATGGCCTGGTGCTAGCTCTGAGTACCAGAGAAAAAGATGGGCTCCCAAATGCCGGTGAAACATCTGTGCCCACTGCAGCAAAACCCTGAACTCCTTCCCTCTGCTCTTCGACTCATTGCAGGAATCTCATTATGAACTCATTTCATCTCTCCAGGGAGCAAGCTGATGGAAGACACTGTTAAAAGTGTATTTTGGTGTCTTGAACCTATTTAAAGCAGACTGCTGGGAGGTTATTATTTCTGTCGTTAAAAGTGGAAACAATGCTAACAATAATAATATTTTTGCTGAGCACCCAAACTATGAATATTTATTGAAAAAATATTATATATACATAGCACTGTATCAGGCACTATGGGAGTTTCAAAGCATCTTAGTACTTTGCCCTGTCTTGAGAATTTTGCAACATAATTGGAAGCCAAGGTGGAATATTTTCAGTAGAGTTGTGTAGGATAGAGGACAGGTATCAGCCCAGGGACACGGAAGACCTGGATGCTAGCTTTGACCTCATCATTTACTCACTGTGTGATATGGAACAATATCTGTGGCCTCTGTGTTTGTCTTATTTTATTTATTCCACAAATATTGATTGAGCATGTATGTGTCAGGCATTGGACAGGGGTTATAGAAATAAACTAATCCACATTGTATTGGGAGCAGCAGAAAAGTCAATAGATAATTATGTATTCTATGCAAGGTAATAAATAAACCAGAGTTTCATTCTTGCAATCTTTCATGTATTCACTAGCACCTACTATGTGCCATTCACTCTTTAGGTGCTTGGGATGCATCAGTAAACAAAATGGACACAAATTCCATGCCTCCACAGATCTTATATTCTAGTTGGAAGAAGATAGAAAGTAAATAATAAGTAAAAATAAGTAGGTAAATTGCATAATTATGTTAGGAGGTGGTAAGTACCAGGACCATAACATAAAGGCAAGGTGGGTGAATAGGATCAGGTGTGAGGAGGGGCGTGGGTGCGGAAAGTTGCGAAGGGGACTTCTGAGCAAAGGCTTGAAGGAAATTAGGGAGTCAATCCCTCAAAGAGCTGAGGAAGGAGGATTCCAGGTAGGGGATTCAGCCAATGCAAGGCCTGTGACAGCGGCGGGGCCTGCAGTATCTGAAGGATGGTGAAAAATCCGGCGTGGCTGGAGCAGAGCGAGCAAGGGCAGAGGAATGGTTGAGGGCAGAGAGGCATGGGGGGTGGGGGTGGCAGATTGGGTCGGGTCCTGCGGGACCTGGGCTTGGCTCTTAGCTCCGTGTGACGTGGGGGAGGAGAACGTGCTCTGACGTATGGAGCAGACAGCAGCAATACCTAACAACCCCACAACCCTAAGGAGTTCAGAGCACGGATACTGTCGTTCGAATTTTAGAGCGTTACTTCCGGCAGCAGCGTAGAGAGTGGGCGGGAACCGCAAGGCTGGGAGGATAAGAAGCCTCTTCTCGGACCCCAGGAGAGGAAGCAAGGTGGGCTGAAACTAAGACTGTGTTAGAGACGGAGAGGGAAAACCAGATCAGAATCTATTAGGGCAAAGGAATCAAAACGACTTTATGAGCAGCTGTACTTAGAGAAAAAGGGAGAAGACGGCCACCGGGTTATGGCGTCCGTCCCAGAGAAAATGAACGCAGCTCGGGCCTGGGGCAGGTGCGGGAGTGCGGGAGAGGACTTGTCCCGTTTGAGACTTGCTGAATGTGAGGTGACAGGGCCACTGGGAGGGAGATGTCCAGTGGGTAGCTGTGACAGACATTACTGGTGCTTGTCAATATCTGCCTCTCCTCTCCTTCCAGGCTCCTGATTTGTTCTGACTGATGAGCTGTAAATGACAATGACATTGCCATTCTGGGCTGAAGCACTGAGTCTTTGTGCAGACCCTGCAGATGCTCTCTTCCCTGGCCCACACCCACTAAGAAAGGCACGTGTTCTGGATGGTGCCCCTATGAGATGCTGCAGCCCCTGTCAGCTTAGCTCCCTGTTAGGGGCTGGACTGTACCCCCCGCCCAAAATTCATATGTCGAAGTCCTCGAGTACCTCAGACTGAGACTGTGTTTGGAGATAGGGCCTTTAAAGAGGTGATTAAGGTAAAACGAGGTCATACGGGTGGAACCTAACTCAGTAAGACTGCTGTCCTTCTAAGAAGAGGAGATTAGGACACAGACCCGCACACAGGGAGGACCACATGAAGACAGAGGGAGAAGACAGCCATCTACAAGCCAAGCAGATTGGCCTCGGGAGGCACCAACCCTGCTGAAACCTGGAGCTCTGATTTCTAGCCTCCAGAACCGTGAGAAAATTAATTTCTGTTGTTCATACCGCCCAGGCTGTGGTACTTTGGTACAGCAACCCCTGCTGACTGATACGGTCCCTGAATAGCAGGGTAGCACCCCTCCCTCCGCCTCCCACTGCTGGTCCCTACTGTAGCATGTGCGGTGGGGAAAAGAAATTCTGGCTAGTCAAAAAATGGGTTAGAGTACTGAATTTGGGGGCTTGTTTGTTGTGCAATATACAATAGCCTATTGTTGGATATATAAGACTGGAGTTTAAGAGAGAAAGCTGGGCTGAGGATAGAGCTTGGGGAATTGTACACATATAGGTGATATTTGAAGATATGGGACAGAGATGGTTGCCATGGGGCAGGGGGTGGTGAAGTTGGAAAACCTGTGTGATTTTATTAGGGGTCCACTCTGAGCAGTAGTAAAAACATATTGATACAAATAATTTCCTTTGAGTAGATGAACCTTAATCTTTTAAAATGTTTCTGGAGGACAGTCTGGAAAAATTACCTAAGCATTTTTAGTATATATCTTCTTTGGCCAAGCAAGCTTACCTCTTGGAATTTTTTTTTTCCTTAATAGAGATGGGGACAAATATTTAGCTGCTAGTTTGTTTGCTATAGTTCTGTTTATAACGAGGAAAAATTGGGACAACTTCTATGCCGAAAAAAATGAAGGATTAATTTTTAAAAATTATAGTACATCTGCAAAATGTATCACTGTGATCATTAAAAACAATGTTTAGGGGATTTTTAAAAAATGAGAAATTCACATAACATAAAATTAACCATTTAAAAATAAACAACCCAGTGGCATTTAGTACATTCACAATTTGTGCAACTAACACCTCAATCTAGTTTCAAATTATTTTCAACACTCCAAAAGGAAACCCATACTGAGTAAGCAGTTACTTCCCATTTCCCCCTCCCTCCAGCCCTTGGGAAACACCAATCTGCTTTCTGTCTCTTTAGATTTACCTATACTCGATATTTCATATAAATGAAACCATACAATATATGATCTTTGTGTCTGACTTCTTTTACTTAGCATAATGTTTTGATTTTAGAGACAGGGTCTCACTCTGTCACCCAGACTGGAGTGCAATGGCAGGATCATAACTCACCACAGCCTCAAACTCTTGGCTTCAAGTGATTCTCCTGCCTCAGCCTCCTGAGTAACTGGACTACAAGCATATGCCACCATGCCTGGCTAATTTTTTAAAATCATTTTTTCTAGAGACAGGTTCTCACTATGTTGCCCAGGCTGGTCTTGAACTCCTGGCCTCAGGTGATTTTCCCACCTTGGCTTCCCAAAGTGCTGGGATTACAGGCATGAGCCACTGTGCCTGGCCTACCTAACAGATTTTTTTATTATAGCCATCTTGTAATAGTAGGTGTGAAGTGGTATCGCTTTGTGGTTTTGATTTGCATTTGGCTAACGATATTGAACATCTTTTCATATGCTTCTCAGCCATTTGTGTATTTCCTTTAGAGGAATGCCTATTCAAGTCCTTTCTCCATTTTTAGTTTGATTGATTTACTTTTTGTTGCTGAGTTGTAAGGGTTCTTTATGTAGTCTGGATACTAGATAAATGATTTACAAATATTTTCTCCCATTTTGTATGTTGTCTTTTTACTTTCTTTTGCATGTGGATATCTATATAGTTGTCTCAGTAGGGGAGTATTTAATAATTTGAGTTGTATTAATAATATATTTATTGGAAAAAACCTAATACATAAGATTCTAGTATAATAATGGTCCCATTTTTAAAAAAATATATACTTATATGTTTATGTAAACTAAGTATCACCTGCTTCCATATGTAGTGCTTGTTTCTCATGCTAAGTTTTATAGATAACTAAGTAGCTCTTGAATTTTCTGAGAAAGAACCCATTCATTTAGGTATCAGTGAACACTACTAAGAAGGAGGTCTACATCTCACATCCTTAAGCAAACACTGATCCATCAGTCCAGTCTAATATTGAAAGTCCATCTTTTTCCATGAAAGTCCATGATGCCAATGGGATTTTTGGCCACTTGTCTTTTTTATACAACACTCAACATCCTTGGGCTCTATATCCTTCCTCATGGCTTTCCCACCAGCCCCAAACATATTTGTCTCCCCTTTAATTCTGCAGAAGAATCTGCTCTGCTTCAGCTTCTACCTCCAAGTTTGCATTACTCTTCCCATTATAGTGTCCAACAAAGGGACCTCCTCTTACCAACATCCTTTCCCCCACCCTTAAGAAATACAGGTGGTAGTGGAAAACAACAGCAATAGCAACTGTTTGTGTGCAACATATAGTTAAAAATGCTGGAAAAAATATAATTCATATTAACAGTTATTTTCTCTAGGCAATGGGGTTATAGGTGATTTTAATTTCCCTACTTTTGCTTATTTGTGTTTTATTCAATAAACATACATCGATTTTGGAATAAGGAAATGTTATTTAAAAGTAAATCCCCATGGTAAAATATTGACCAGAAATAATTTCTTTCCTTTCTTTCTTAAAACCCTACTAAAATAATAAAGAGTAAAGGAATTTAAAAAGATAGGAACTCACAAAGACCAAAAGAATAGGAGATGAAGCAAGAGGAAGTAGATTTCAGGGAGAAGGCCACATGCTGGGTGCCTGTGGGAACAGGAGGGCTGGTTCATTCCACGGATCCTTCAAAGCTCTGAGTGAAAAATAATATTTATCCTAGAATTCTCTGCCCAGCCCAAATTATCAATCAAATGGGATGGTATAATAAAGACATTTTCAGACATGCAACCATTCCAATAATAATAATAAGAAGAAGAAGAAGAAGATCTTTTTCAGAAAGCTCATGAAGGGTATGCCCCACGAGATCAAGGTAGTAACCCAAAAAGAAGAACATGCCAAGTGCTTGCATTTAGAGACCTGATGTTCTAGTGTGTGTAGGGGGTGGATTGATAAAACATTTTTTTTTCACATATTACTATTTCTGCAACTGGGATGCACCATATAACTGATGGTATGTCAAGCTTAATTAGCAACATTTTTTCTTCTTAGTAGTATATGAAATAATAGTATGTCTCACAGTTGACTGCAATCTTAAATTTAATGAAGTATGGTTATTGGTCATAATAGTCACAATTGTATAAAAAGCCATCTATTGATTGAACAAAACGTTCTGAGATATACTGTGATGGTGGGGGTGAGGGAGGATGGCAGCAAAGGTGTCCAAGTGAGCTAAGCTTTCCCTTGCCATTGTGGGACGTCAATAGATAATGTTAAAAATGGAAATAGCAGTCCATGCATGCTATTTAAAGCATTGAGGTAAATACTAGGGGAATTAGGAGATTTAGATTAATCCCCTCCTTGACTGTGGGTGGGGAAGGGTCGGGCAGGAAACTACCATTTGCCAGTACAAAGCCTTCTCATACCCTTTTACTTTTTAACTATATATTTCTTTGATTAAAATAAAAACTAATTAAAAAAAAAAAAAAGACGTGTGTCTTAGGTTGTAGTCCCTAAAGCAGAGGCCAGCCAAGGCAGAGAGGTAGCGTGCTCTGATTGTGGTAATGGGCAGGGGCAACTCTATCCAAACCACATGCAAAGAGTTTTCCATAGAAAAGAGGGATTCCATTACCAGAAGGAGAAAAGGACGTTAAGTTGTAGAATAATAAACAACAATCATCCGCTGTCGTCCATTTTTCTAATTCTCCTTATTCTCCTGTGGTCGGCCCCTTAATTACCAGAGGAGAGGAGATTTCACACTTCCATTCTCTTTGTTCACTCCGGTTCAGCATAATATCAACTGTCCTCACCTTGGCTGCCATCTTCAAGCAGCCCAGGGAATTGATGGGAAGTAATATTTGTGACTCTACTTAGTTGGTCTTGATTCTGTTTTATGCTGAGGAAGTCTAGAGAGACAAGAGGGCTTGTGGAAGGTCAAAATGGAGGTAAAAAAAATATTTTGACCCAGTAAAAAAATATTTTGACCCACTGATAAGACAGTACATTCTTTAGCTCTGAGCTCTTGAATAAGCATGTGTTGACCTTTCCAGGGTGTAAGTCGTGTGCTCTGTCAACCTGGCTATTAACACGAGTTAAGGGGAGTCTGGGGGCTGGGTGGGTGAAATAGCCTATCACGATGCTTTCAGCAATTACAGTTTAGCTAAACAGGACTCATGCCTTTTTTCTTCAGCATTAAAACCATGTTTTAATGATATAGAGGATGACATTTCTGAAAAGAATACATAATTCCCTTTTTCTACAATGGATTTTATCTTTCCCATTCACATGAATACTTCCCAGCTCAGAATCCCTGAGATGCTTTTAGCAAGTGAACATTAGACTTTGCATCAAAATTAGATTCTGATTTAGACTTTAAACATCCACTGCCCTAAGATCTTGCTCCTGCAACCCTATCTCTATTTCAAGTCTGGACCTTGTGCAACAAACAGGTAAAGTAAGTCTTAATAAAGTCATTGTGTACACTGGGGAAACGGTCAATTCTGGAAAGCAAAATGACAGGTAAATGTCAAATGCTGCACAATGACAGTTTCTTAGCATAAGAAGGCAGAAAGCCTACTGAGGAGATTTTAACTACTGGAGTAGCAGTGTGAGCTGCAGACCACCTGCGTCTGAGTAACGTGGGGTGCTTATTAAAAAGGCAGATACCCCAGACCTAATAAATCACAACCTCTGGGGACGGGGCCAGGTATTTACATGTTTAAGTCTCCCAGGTTATTCTAGTACACATTAATGCTTAGACCTGCCACCCCAAACAGAAAGCCATTACAGGTAGAACTCTATCTTTGGTACCAAACTGTACCTGGCACTTCATAGACACTTAAATTTTAAGACTGCTTTGGAAAGCTAAACCTTTGTAAGGATAGATAAAGAAATTAGCAATGCAATTTCCATGCCATTCTTCATAATCCTATCACTTTGTAGAAAGAGGGCAAGAAATGCTTAGCGTGAGATTGGTACTTTTAAAGAGAATGTTCTATTTGATCAGGAAACACCCACCTTGAATTTCAAAGGGTAAAAGAAATGAAAGAATTGAGGAGAACTTAAAATGTGGGTTTTTAAAAAAGTATATTTATTTAAAGTATCAAACTTTCTCCTAGCCAGCATCACAAGACTGTGTATAAAACCATGTTAAAATATGAAAATTCTAGACCTCTCTGCTATGCAATTCTTCCATGTAACAAAAAGCTACTTGTACACTCTAAATCTATTTAAATAAAAAACAATTTTAAAAAAAAGAAAATAGAAAACAACAAAAAATACCATGTTAAAGCTATAGACTAATAGCTCTGTCTCAGAGCAGTGCCAAATCAAAAGAAATATTGACAATGAAAAGGTCACCTGTTCCCCAGTGTCACGGCATGGAACCCCTGGGGAAGCAAGCTCCCAGCTGTCTCACAAGTGGGCAGTGCTCTCCCTTACTACTGGCTGATATATAGAGAAGTATGTTTTGTTTGCATTTCATGGAGGTTTATAATTTTTAACTCAGCCTCAGTAGCCTTTTGCAGTCTGAATTCTCTTTAGATAAATTCCAGCCAGCATGAAAAGAGAACTTCTGGTCAACTTTGTATTTCTATAACCCAGAAAGAGAAAGTCAAATACCGCATGCTCTCACTTGTAAGTGGGAGCTAAATAATGAGAACACATGGACAAAGACAGTGGAAAAATAGACATAGGGAACTCACAAGGGCGGGAAGTGGAAGGTGAGAAGGGGATGTGGGATAAGAAATTACCTAATGAGTAGTACGTACAGTAATCGGGTGATGGTTACACAAAAAGCCCAGACTTTACCACTACTCAATATACCGATGTAACAAAACTGCACTTGTACCCCTTAAATATATAAAAATAATAATTAAAAAGAAAAAAAAATTTATTTTTGATTCCACTACATATGCCTTGTCCAGAGAACTTGATTTCTGCCCCTGGTACAATGTGACTCTCAGCACAGTCATGAGGATGGTACCAATACCGAGATTGATAAGATTCATCAAAGCTTGAGATTAACTATAAATTCCTAATGTGTTCAGGTAAGACACATCTCTACCTCACCGCAGACAAAGAGGCAGACACAATGATCCATGAAAGGAAGAAACAGAGATGCTGCCCAAGTGAAATGAGCCTTGATATGTCACCGTCCTCACCTTGTGTTTTGTAGCTGTACCTCCAGACTTCCAGATCGCTGCCTGAGGTTTACTGATGGTTTCTTTCAGGGATCATTAAAAGTGATTTGTGGGCTGGCAAGGCTTGTATTTTCCGTGTTCAGGATTCAGTTTATAGCATGTAACTTGGGAAGGGGTGTCTGGAGGGCTGCTTCCCCATTCGGGAAATCTACTCTGGCAGGACCAAGGGGGCTTCAACAGCCCATTGGTGATCAATGATGCAAGGCTTTAGTGAGAGTGAGGGTTCCCTGGGGACGGGGTGAGGGTGGGTGGGGCCTTCCTTCTTGTCAGGCTGTCCCAGAGAGGAGGGCTTGGAGAGGACACAGCTTGCGTGCAGGGCCCTGGAGAGCGGAGCCAGCGCTGCATGGAGGCGAGCTCTCAGATGACTGGGCTGCACAAGAAGCTTCTGGCACATTTTCCTTTTTTCCATTATGGGAATCAGCTTGCTTCCCAGTGTCCCTGCTGGCCTTCTCTTTCCTCTTGGATGGTGTTTTCATCTACAAATGAATAGATTACTTGGACTTTGCAGATGCAGGGACTAAGTTAGCACACATCAAACATCAAAGTGCTTTCTTAAGACACCTGCCCTCTCTTTGGACAAGCTTTGCATCTGGGATGTACACATTCAGCTTGCCCACCTTCAGAAAGAAGACCTTTTTCCCAGAATCCTCTAAGGGGAGAGCCAGAATGCCCACCTGCTCAATTACTTTCTCTTCCTCTCCTCACCCCACAATTTTAATCAGCAAAAATGCTGGCATAGCACCTCCTTAATCCATGGAGTGCCACTACTGGACCTTACGTGTGAGGCTTCATACTCATTAGCAGAAATAAATCCCACTGCACTGTGTGCTTCAGTCTCAGCTCAGGGTCTCACTCAAAGAAACAGCCCAGCAGCAAAAATGTAAAGCAGGTCCGATCTATACTGGTGTGTTGGTCAATTTTCTGTG
This sequence comes from Eulemur rufifrons, assembly GCF_041146395.1. NCBI lineage: Eukaryota > Metazoa > Chordata > Mammalia > Primates > Lemuridae > Eulemur > Eulemur rufifrons. The sequence goes on along the minus strand of NC_091011.1, from coordinate 82,871,481 downwards.
TCAACTTGGCTTGACCATAACACTAATCCAGGTGTTGCTGTGAAGGTGTTTTGTATACGTGGCTAACATCTGCAATTAGCTGACTTTAAGTAAAGGAAATTAGCCTCAGTAATGTGGGTGGGGCCTCATCCAGTCAGTTATAATAAAAGGTCTTAAGAGTAAAACTGAGGTTTCCCTGAGGAAGAAGAAATCCTCCTTCAAGACTGCAGCATCGGTCCTGACCTGCAGTTTCCAGCCCGCCAACCCGCCGGCCCGGCCTGCGGATTGTAGATTTGCCAGCCCCCACAACTGCACAAGCCAGTCCCTTGCCATAAATATATTTATGTGTACACACACACACACGTGTCTACTCACATAAACATCCACATCTACAGCTGCATCTACCATCCGTATCTAGCTCCTACTGCTTCCGTTTCTCTGGAGAACCCTGACATATACAACTGGCATTTACTGAAACAGAATAAAGTGGTGCCAATTCGTAGTCCACAGAAACATTTGTGGAATTGCCCTATCTCCCTTGTCACCTCATTCTCCAATCCCTAAGACCCTCGTGTCGTGCCATGTGCCCCTGGCACCCTGTCCACAGCCTTCCTGCCTTACACATCTCGTGCCACTGCCCATGAGGCCTCTCCCCCTCTCCCTCCCTCTTTCCTCCTCCCCTTCTGCTGGTCTTGGGGTCCAGCCAGGCCTTTCCCACAGAGATCCACCCGTCCTGGGGCCTCTGCTCCACTGAGTACCCCGCCTGCCCCGCGTGGGGATGGGAGAAAGGCCTGTGGGAACTGCTGAGTGGAGCAGCCACGCATGCGTATCAGAAAGAGTGAGGAAAAACGGGGCGTCGTATCTTGCTCATTTTGAATTCCATTAAACTCTTTCAGATAACTTTTAAATTGAAATAGTTTTAAAAATTCTCCTGAAATCCTCATAGCAACCTATAAGATTTCCTTATTTTACCCTACTAAAGTAGATTGGTTAGGTACTATCCCTTTTTTAGAGAGAAGAAAAACAACAATTAAATTCAAAGAAATTAAAAGTTATATCCAAGAGCTCATTTTGCTAATAACAAAGTTGGAGTTACAGTTTAAGATTTCTGACTCCAACACGTGATGCTGGCTCTTTATAAAAGAGAACAGACTTGGTTCACTGAATGAATTCATTTCACCAACATGCACCAAAGACGGGGGAGCCAGGATGGGCTGAGTATAAAGTTTAAGAAGACACAGTTCCCTGCCTTCGAGGAGCTGACGGTACAAGGAAGGAGACGCGGAGCTGTTAGAGAGATGCGGCACCCCCTCGTTTCTCTCTACAGTCAGGAGAAAGGCCATTTGTGGAGGGGAGGGTCCTTCCTTAGGTGTTTTCTTCTGCCTGCCTTCCCTTGCTTTCTCATGGGACACTGTTGGCACAGCTTGCCCCAAATCTAATGGCCGTATGTGCCAGGGACCTTGTTTATGATCTCATAGCTCCCCATGAAAGGTGTGAATGTGGAGTGTCCTGAGTTAATAGTATTCCTACCTATGCACAGGCCGTCACTCTGGTCAGGAGAACTTCTCTCTGTATCCCTGAGGGCTGGGGACCCAGCCTGGGAAGGAAACAAAGTCCAGAAGAGTAACTTCAGGGCAGCTGGACAAAGAAGGCTTCCAAACTCCCTTGAGCATCATGGACTCTCCCCACCCTCACTATTGCTGTTCCCACTTTTCCCCCTATTAGTTTTAAAATCATTAAAAAAGATAATTAAAATCAGCAAAGATGATTTTCAAGAGAAATAAGAAGGGGATAAAAAGAAGAATCATAGGAAGCAATAAATGATTGTAAAAAGAATCTAGAAAGACTCCAATTAGATAACAGCAATTATAAAAAATGAGAACAAATTGGAAAGATTAACAATTAAAAATAGATATAAAATGGTTTAAAGTAAGAAGTCGTAATCACTAGCATAAAACAAAATTGCAATTAATGTTATAAATTAGAATTACAATTATACATTTTAAAGATTAATAATTAAAAAGTAGAGATACATAGCATTAAGTTTAAAAACTATAATTAATTAAAATAATATTTTAGAAAAGATGAGTATACCAATAGAAAAAATGGACAAGGAACATGAATTGACATATGAAGGAATCCAAATAAAAATATGTATGTGAAAAATGTTCAACCTTACTAGTAATAAAGTAAATGCAAATTAAAACTTTCACCCATTGATTTTTCATTTATCCAGTTGGTAATGGTTTGAAAAAGGATGATATGCAGTGTAGTCAAGGATATAGGGAACAACCATCTCATGTCCCACAAGAGGAACTGTACATTGTTTCAGCATACAGAGGATGGCAAGACACACGAGAGATTTGACAATATACATACTCTTGCTCCCAGTGATTTCATTGCTAGGAACTTATCCTCAGGAGGTAATCATGGACATGCACAGTGAGTTGTCTACAAAGATCTTCATCGACATCATTGTTAAAAATGTTCTAAAAATTAGAGAAAAAAATTCCTAAATGCCCAACAGTAGGAAAGGAATACTATATAATAATTAAAAGTACTATTGTAAAAGAGTATTTAATAACATGGAAAAGAGAGTTGCAATATGTTAAGTGAAAAACAGAGCAGGCTAAAGAACAGCATATTCTATAGGCTCCAGCCCACTTTATATAGTTTTTGTCCCTGGTCAGGACCCTCCCTAAAAGACCACCCTCATCCCCAGCCCCTGCCCCAGTTGCTACCTCCTACTCCAGTAACAAAAGGGACCAAGCAGCCCTGGTCTTGTGCACTGACCACCCGCACTACCCTAAAGGTTGGGAAACTGTGGATGACTTGGTATACAGAAGAGGAAGCGATTTATCAGTTAATAGCTTTATGCAGCAACTTGACTCAGAGGTAACCACTTCTCTGGTATCTATCACCGTTGATTAATTCTGCCCGTTCTTGAACATGTAAACGGCCTCACACAGCATGTGTCTGTGTCTGGCATCCTTTGCTCAACACTGTGCCTGTGATATTCAGCCACGTTGTTGAGCATAGCAACAGTTTATGCTTTTTTATTGTAATATAGCATTCCACTGTGTGCAGATACCACAATTTATTCATCTATTCTAAAGTTGATGGACATTTGGATTATTTTCTGCCTGGGGCTCTTGTGAATAAAGCTGTAGTGAATATTCCTGCATGTGTCTTTTGGTAGAAATAAGCACTCATTTCTGTTATTTGTATCTCCAGGAGTGAAATTGCTGGGTCATTAGCTAATGACGCCTCCGGTATTCCCGTGGGGAAGATATACTGATTCATGCCAGGCCCGAGTCACCCCTGCACCAGACACCTATGTTGTCTCCTCATAGCTGTGCACTGTCCCTCCCCATCTCCACTTAATAATCATGTTTGTTATGGTTCCAGCACTATCTGTTATCTAGCATTGGAGCTCTGGCGTGTGGGGTTCACGAGGGCAGTTTCCTATGAAAGAGGAACATAAGGTGGTGACAAAACTACTCGACTGAATGCCTGGACATCTGGAATCTTGCCAGACTCTGGTGTAAGCAGGCTGTGTAGCCTTGGGCAACTCACACAGCCTCTCTGGTTCTCAGCTCTTTCTTGTGTGAAATAAAGAGGAAGATTAGATGGTTGTTGAGTTTGCTTCCACTTGAAAGTCCCATGATTTCTAATAAAGGAATTGCATTGTACAGACTCTTGTTCCAGGCTGAGGATTGGAACCCACTTTGCTTTGGAACATGTGAGCAAAACAGAGTTTCACTGGAGTGGAGAGGCTCACAAAATGCCCACCTTGGATGCCTCTCTGAGCTGCTGCAAAAGTGGAACCAAACAAGGCAGCACACTCGGGTGAGGCCCAGTCGTGTGGAATGTGTACTTAGGGACATTGCTACACTATTAGCATCAATAAACAGGCATTTCTCTGCCTGTCCAACATCGCAGCAGAAATGCTCATATAACCTTGATGCATTTCAAGCATTTGTTATTTGGAAGTAAAGAGGCTAACAGCCTGCATTTCAGAAATCTCTCAAGCTCCGTGACAGGTAGATATTGTTAAAGGGTTAGGAGAATGTCCCTGTGCTCTCAAATAAAAATGGCTTGAAAATTCATCAAGGCCAGAGGAACCATTCAGGAGAGATGACAGATGGAATGTTTGTGCTTGTTTAAGGAATGGAGATGAGTGATGAGTCTCTTCTGACTTGGGCTCTGCTCATCAGAGATGATCACTCTAAATCCAACACAAAGGAAGTCAGAGGGCCTTGGGCCCCTGGCAGAGCTTGAGTTTAGAAGAGAGGAACTAGGCTGGGTTTGCATATCACTCTCTGTGCACACTTTTCACTCCTCACTGGTATCCCTCCTTCAATACCCTTAGACCCACACTCAGAATTTTAGCCACTATATGTTGATGAGTGTAAGATGAAAAGAAAAGAAATAAGGTATCAGTGAAAAAAATATAAAAATATAAAAAAAAGTAAAGCAGAAGAATGTCCAGGAAATGATGGGGAATGGCCTTTTAGAAACCTGCTATAAATTTGGTGAGGCTTTACTTTAGAATAAACTTCATGCCAGAGATACCAGGAAATCTTCCTGGTGCATTGCCAGGTTATGATCCACATGGAGATTTATTTTAGCTATGTAGTGTTAAGTGATGTCTGTTAAGCCAAACGATCACCAGAGCCCATCCTGCGACATGGTGTGGCACAGCATATGCAATTTACCGTGAACAAGAAATTAGTAACAAAAGTACTGCCAGGCAGAAGGCAAAGAGAGATGCGGAGGCTCCTGAAACCTAGGGGAGCTCGGCTTCAGGGTTTTACTGGACACATGGGCAATGCAGCGGTCAGTTCTTCTTGAACAGTAATGGGGCATTAAAGGGAAACCCTGTGATTTGTGCCATTTCTATGGATATTTTCAAAGACATTTTGTTATGCTGTACTGGTAAATGCCTTCTAATTATTGCTGACTTGTTTTCATGACATTTTGAGTTTTTAATCTAAGTGTGCTGCCCAAAATTCTTGTATTCAAAATATGTCACATAAGCACGTGTGTACACACACACACACACACACACACATTTACTGTTTTAGGACCTCATTGTTTTTATATAATTCTACATACAATAATTGGTGGAAAAAGTTTTAAAGCTGATATTCTGTTATGGCTCGTCAAATATGTCTTAGTCCATGTTTTCAGAATGTCTTCATATTGATTGCACTACACATGAAGCACTTTTCAGTGATTTTAATTGGTTTGCTATAACTATAGCAACTGTATGTCCTAGATTTTCTAGGATGATCCTGATTTCAACGACTGATCTTATTGTTCTACAAGTACACAAGTAGTAGAGCAATTGCTCCAATTTTTAGCTCAGAAAGCATGATTACTGTATCTATATTCTATTTTGGCACAGGTCATAGAATCTGAGTGCTCTGCTACTCAGAAGAGCTGGGGAGAGGGCTGTGATGAACACCACACTGATTAGCTTCTAGCTGGGGACCAGGAACAGGTCTCTTTTCTCCCCAATACCACATCATCCCATGTCATGTTCTTCCTGTTTTTACCTCTCCTGCCTCATCCATCTCTTCCTACACTCCCACCCAGTAGAGCAGTATAGCAGGGACAGTCAAGTGATGTGTGAAGGAATGGCAGAAGAGGCATCATCAGGACTTTGCCTTTTGCAACTTTTTGTATAAAGTTGGGATTGAAAAATCAGAGTATATAGTGCAAATCTTCTTCTTACTTTCAAACTTCTGGAATTTTGTTTGAGTGGTTTGGAAGTTTAGGTGAATTGTTTTCAGGGAGGAGTCTCAGTGGGGATGATTGGAATTTTCCTTCCTTCCCTCCACTATTTATTCCAAAGGTTTGACATGGTGGGAAAATTACAAATCCCACAGAATGAAGGAGTTGGAAGGTACTGTTGCTTAATGGCCAAGCTAAGATTTGTGAAGAACCAAACTACTGCTCAGTTCTCAGCTCTGCATCAAAGTAAACTGTTGACAACCAATATCTTTACTTATAGTACTGGCTTCTTGGGTGGAGACTGAAGAAAATATGTTGTATTAATGTTGGTATCTGGGTAGGCTCATGTGATAAGGAAGATTCTTTGGTAAGGCTATGTGTGCCCCAGAACCCAGGAAACATTGCATAGCTGGGCCTCAGGAAGACCAGGAACTTTGATAGAGCCAGCTGTCAAAAAGACAAAGACTACAGTTGGGAGGCCCTTTTGAATCCTAGGCAACTCTAGAAACTTCTAAAGTTGTGGGTGGGTCTCTGCTTCAGTGCTCTGTATTTGTAGGACTAAGCAAATTTTGGAGGGTCTGATTTCTGCAGGTCTCCCTTTTAATTGGCTTATATTTTACTATCTCAAAAGCTTTTCAGTTTCTTTTCTTCCTTTTTCCTTTTTTAAAAAACCTATTTTGGACTTTAATAAGTGATAAATTTCTATCATGTTTAGATAACTGGACATTCTTTAATAGCTTTACTGATATGTAATTTATATGTCACAAAGATCATTCATTTTAGGTGTACAATTCAATGAGCTTTAGCATATTGATAGAGTTGTGCAACCATCGCCATAATCTAATTTTAGGACATTTTAATCACCCCCTAAAAAAGAAATCCTGTACCAATTAGAAGTCACTCCCCTTCTCACCTCCTCCAAACCTAATCTACTTTTGTTTTCTATAGATTTGCCTATTCCGAAGATTTCATTTAAATGGAATCATACAATATATGGTCTTTTGTGTCTAGTTTCTTTTGCTTGGCATAATGTGTTTGAGGTTCATCCATATTGTAGCATAAGTTAGTTCTTTGTTCCTTTCATTGCTCAATAACATTCCATTGTCTGGATATATCGTGTTTTGTTTATCCATTCATCAGTTAATGGACATTTGAGTTGTTTCTGATGCTATTATAAATGGAGTTGTTTTCTTTCTTTCATTTTTGTTTGTTAATTGCTAGTGTATAGAAATACAATTGATTTTTTATTTATTTTTTTCTAATTTTTTTCAAGATAAGCATGAAAATGAGGTTTATTGAGGAAGAGCAAGATAGGTTTATAGAGCAAGAGCAAGATCTTCACAGATGACAAACAGGCCCCCTGTTGTAATAAGAGGTCTACAGTTGATTTTTTTAGATGTTGATCTTGTATCTCTCAACCTTTTAGAAACTTTAAAAAAATTCGTTCTAATTTTTTTAGTGGATTCCTTAAGATTTTTCTATTTAGATCACGTCTTTGGTGAATATAGTTTTACTTCTTTCTTTTTCCAATCTGGATGCTTTTTATTCTTTTTGCAGTTTCTTCTACCTAGCTCTACTTTGCCATAATGTTTCATGGTTTGTACTCAGTATCGTAGCTTCTCTTTTTGCTATCTTCTTGTATGCTCTGAATTCTCAAGTTTAAATCTGACAAAGTGATACAGAGACAGAGAAAAGGGAGAAAGACAGAGAGAATTTGAGTGGCTCGAGTGTTAGCTATTGTTTTTATTTGGGCAAAGCTTTACATTTTAATTCATAGGTCTCTGGCTAGTAAATGTTGCATTTGAGTTAGATGACCAGTAATAAGCTGTAGACAGAGAGAAAGAGAAGCTGTATGTTCTGGGTAGCTCAGGAAGGGGCTGTAGACATGACTGGCCTTGAAATTGACATAGAGAATATTGTTATAGGATGCATTTTCCCAAGAATGAGATGTATTTTTTTTTTAACTCAGAAGGTGTCTTCATAATATTGTTGGTTGAAGTGGGCTAGAAATTCTAAAGTATTTTTAGATTGTATACCTGATAAGACCACTTACATATTTTTGTATTATAAAAGTGAATGTACCCCACTACTTCTTAATTGTGGCCTTTGTCAACTTTAATATATTTAATATATTTGTCAATTTTAATATATATTTGTCAACTTTAATATATTTGTCAATATATTTAAGTTGAAAGAAGACATTTAATATTCTAAGGAAATAAATATATTCAACATAACTAGTGGTTCCTTCATCTCTCTACTGTCTCCAAGAAACACTTTTTTGTAATTAGTTATTTTGGTAAGCATTTATTTAGTATCTGTTTTATGTAGAACCTCCAACATATGCTAGATATTGGGGTAATAAGTGAGAGTGTGTTTGTGGAGGGGGAGATCCCCCAAAAATGAAAGACATAGTTCCTGGGAGTTTTAGTTCCCTGTAGAAGAAATATTTAAATATATAAGTTGAGAATCAGTACAGAGTAACATGTATTCTCATAACTACAAAATAATATAGTACAATTTAGATGCATGTATGTTGAAAAGAACAACATGATGAGATGTAATCAATACTCTGCTACTGACCAAGAATTTAGAGATGATAAAAGACATAGTTTATGCCCTAAAGATTCTTACAGTAATAAATCAGCACATAGTTGAAGCTCAAAAATGTTACTGCATTGTTGTGGATGGATTTGGCATAAGAGGATGCCACTGTGTGTTGTGGCCTGCTGCTTTTAATGTTGAGAGGGATTAACTGAAGATAGTATTGTCATTAACCTGATTTCTAATGTGAATACATCTATCCCTATAAGACTAAGGTCATATGACTAAACATATATGTAACAGTGTTTAGCAAAAAAATAAATATTAATATATACATGGATAACCTAAAAATCATTTGCTGGTCTTGCAGAGGTGAAATATTGAATTAAAAACTTTCCACAATAGCTCACCTTAACTTTGACACGTGGTTTTAATTCCTACACAAATTTATGCAATCTTTGGCAATTACTTAACTTTTCTCTGCCTAACTTTATTATGGCCTAACTTATGTAACTGAAGTGGAAGGAGACACAAATGTGGGAAGTGAACACTCTGCATGCTTGGTACAAATAATTTTTTATTTTTTTATTTTTTAGAGACAGAATCTCACTCTGTCACCTAGGTTGGAGTACAGTGGTATGATCACACCTCACTGTAACCTCAAATTGTGGGCTCAAGTGATCCTTCTGCCTCAGCCTCCTGAATAGCTGGGACTATAGGTGTGCATCACCACACCAAGCTAATTTTTACATTTTTTGTAGAGATGGGGTCTTGCTAGTTTGCTCAGGCTGGTCTCAAACTCCTGGCCTCAAGTGATCCTCCTGCCTCGGCCTCCCAAAATGTTGAGATTGCAGGCATGAACTACTGTGCCTGACCAGTGCAAATAATTTATTTTCTGTGTTTTCTCATATGCATATTTGAAAACCACAATATTTAAAATTTTACTTTACAAAAAGAAATAAAACAAGTACATAGTTCATGAGATAGGAACATAGACCAAATGCAGTTTTTTTGTTGTTGTTGTTTTTAATGGCTAAAACTAAAATACAGTTATGTACCGCATAATGATGTTTTTGTCAATGATGGACTGCATATATGGCAGTGGTCTCTTAAGATTATAATGGAGCTACACGCCTACAGCTTTGACTTGGGGGGGACAGGCAGTACATGGGCAACGTATGTAACCTGAAATTCTGTATCCCCCATAATAATAAGATGAAATAAAAAACAAAACAAAACAAACAAAAAAAAGATTATAATGGAGCTAAAAAATTCTTATCATCCAGTATTTACAATACTTTTTATCATTATTTTAGAGTATATTCCTTCTACTTATAAAAAAAAGCTAACTGTAAAACAGCCTCAGGCAGGTCCTTCAGGAGGTAGTCCAGAATAAAGCATTGTTGTTGTAGGAGAGGACAGCTCCACATGTGTTATTGCCCCTGAAGACCAGATGTGGAGGTGGAATACAGTGATACTGATGATCCTGACCCTGGGCAGGTCTAAGCTAAGTGTGTGTATATATTTTAGTTTTTAATAAATGAGTTTAAAAAGTAAAAAAAGAAAAAATTAAAAAATTTAAAAGTTTACAAAGTAAAAAAGTTACTGTAAGCTATTATTATTTTATTATTGAAGAAAGAAAATATTAAAAAAAAATTTAGTGTAGCCTAGGTGTACAGTGTTTATAAAGTCCACTGTAACGTTCAACAATGTCATAAGCCTCACATTTTAGTCACCACTCACTCACTGACTCACTTAGAGCAACTTCCAGTCCTGGAAACTCCATTTATGGTAGGTGTCCTAAATAGGCATACCATATTTTATCTTTAATCTTTATCTTTTATTTTTACTGTACCTTTTCTATGTTTAGATACATAAATACTTACCATTTAGTACGTACAGCATTCCGTACAGTAACCTGTGCAGATTTGTAGCGTAGCAGCAAGAGGCTATACCACGTAGCCTAGGTGTGTAGCAGGCCATACCATCTGGGTTTGTGTAAGTACACCCTGTGACATTTGCACAATGATGAAATCGCCTAATGATGCATTTCTCAGAATCCTCAGAAATAGTCCTTTGTCAAACAATGCATGACTGTAATGCAATCCTAAGTTGTGGGTCAGGGATTTGTATCTAGGACTCTAGGAATGGCTTCGTTAGGGCAGTGCATCTCCCTCATTAAACTGTGAGTTCCTTTAAGAGAGAGATTGTATCTTTTCTTTTTAAATTAATGAATTAATTAATGAGTTTTTTCTTTTTTTTTTAAATTTCAGAACATTATGGGGATACAAACATTTTGGTTACAAGATTGTGTCCTTTAACTTACTAGCCTAAATTTCTAGAATAAAGTCTTCATAGCATGTTTGTTGGAGGAGGGAACTTCCTTGAAAGTTGCCCAGTTAGAAGCCTTTCGGGTGTCAAGACCACAACTCCCAGAATGCCATGCTCCCCACGCCGTCCCAAGAGTAAGGCGAGAAGGTCCCAGAGCCCATCGTGCCAGATCAAGACTACAATTCCCACTGCACACAGGGGCTCCGGGAACCTTGTCAGACAGCACCTGTTGCCATAGCATCCGGGTCCGGGCCAACCAATCCGAGCGCCCGCCCTTAATAGAAGGCGGGCAGTTTTCATCCCCGACCAACCCGAGGCGTCTTTGTTGTGATGCGCGACCGGAGGAGGCGGGAGCTTAAGACCGGCGCGTTCTCCTTGCATCTGGGGTCGTGGCCTTGCTCCCGCTGTGCAGGGAAATAATCCCGGTGCCTCCACGCGCGTGTGTGCGCGGGGGCTCTGAGGCGCTCGTGGGTCTGCACTAGGTCCCTGCGGGGGCAGGAGCGGGAGCCATGGGCGGGACCTCCAGTACCCGTCGGGTCACCTTTGAGGCGGACGAGAATGAGAACATCACCGTGGTGAAGGGCATCCGGGTGAGTGCCAGCGGGCGGGCAGGGGGCCAGTACTCAGACTCAGACCCCAAACCCCCGATCTTCTCGGGGCCCGCTCTGCCTGGTTTCTCCTGTCCGGCCCTCAGTGTTCGGCCAGAAGCCCAGGTCTCTGGAAAGAAGCCCAGAGTTTCAAGACTTGGAACATTCATTCAGAGAGAGTTCCTGGTTGTGTGCCAGGCGCTAGGCAGTGTTCTGGGGCAGGTGAGAGATGCCAGATTGAATTAGACCCTCCAGGGGCTCCGAGTCTACTCCTAACTGTACTGTTCACCAGTTGCAGGACTTTATTGGCACCCCTGTCTCACTGTACCTATCTGTGAAATGGGTCTTGTCTTCTGGGTTCAGGACCCAGACCCTACTTTTTCATTGCCCACATCATCTCTGTTAGGGTGAATTGGCATTTTAAGGAATGCTTTTCTTTGCTGTCTGTCATTTAGTGCTCTCCCTCTGATATGCCACCCCTCCCCTTCACCCCCCTACAATGTTTTCTGGCCTCCCTGGGGTGGTTTCTGGCTTCTCCCTCCTTCACTTTCACTTGATAATCTCCTCATTCCCAGGCTCCTCTTCTGTGGCCTGCTGCGCCCAGTTTTGCACTAGGCCCAGTTGCTTCAGGACTAGTGTCTGCCAGTCTGATAGAGGCTGAGATAGGTTTGCATTTTTTCGGACCATTAGAAATAATATAGTCAGTTCTGACCAACGCCCTAGAGAACTTTTTTTACACCTTCTGCATGTACTGATACATAAACTGAAAACTTGGTTTTTCTCTAGGGTGTCAGTATACCAGCACTAACTTCATTAACACAGTCTCCGCTGCACCTGAATTTGGAGCCTCACATTTTTGGAAGTATGATGCCTGAAACTAGTAAATAAAACAATTTTGACTTCAGAAAGTTTTACAATACTTTTGATTTTTCTTCCTCTGTAATCATACAACCAGCATAATTAAGTTAAATTTGTAAATTACCTTTTGCATTTGTTATTAGGAAATGAAACTTTTTAACTATTTAACGTGTTTAAAAACATTTTCCTCTGAAATTGTTACCTTGAGAAGAATTTATTAAAGTTTTCTTTATAGAAACTCAGACTGTTGAATTCAATTTTTGGTCTGTGACCAGCATTTCTTTATAGCATATTACCTAACAGTAGTATTACATTTTGTAATAAAATATATGAGGCTGCATTCTTTGCATTATTGTGGTTTAATGGATACTCTTTGGAGTAAAATAAAAATTACTGTAAACCTTGAGTTTTATGCAGAGATTTAAACAATTTTGCCTTTAGGCCTTGAGTGTACCACACCAGAGGGTGAAAAAGAATTTTAAAAAAAGCAAAATAAGTTTAGGGTGAGAAGACATTGGTTAGAAAAATGCATAAATCCGTGTTCTCATAGTCTGGTACAGACAGTGATGACAGCAAACAAAAGAGAGAATTTGGCCACAGCACAAAGATTCATATCAAATATTAGATAATGTTGAGTAGGATAAGTATGACAATAGGGATATGGAAATGTATTTCATTAAAATGGAAAGATTGTCCAAAAAACCTTTTTTTTTTTTTTTTTTTTTTTGAGACAGAGTCTCACCCTGTTGCCCAGGCTAGAGTGAGTGCCGTGGCGTCAGCTTAGCTCACAGCAACCTCAAACTCCTGAGCTCAAGCGATCCTCCTGTCTCAGCCTCCCGAGTAGCTGGGACTACAGGCATGCGCCACCATGCCTGGCTAATTTTTTCTATATATATTTTTAGCTGTCCATATAATTTCTTTCTATTTTTAGTAGAGGTGGGGTCTCGCTCTTGCTCAGGCTGGTCTCGAACTCCTGAGCTCAAACGATCCGCCCACCTCGGCCTCCCAGAGTGCTAGGATTACAGGCGTGAGCCACCGCGCCCGGCCCAAAAAACCTTTTTAAAGAATTTTTTAAAGAAAGAAACTATGCCTTTTGGGCACACAACTTGCGAAAAGCATTCTTCATTTTTCTTCTTTCTCATATAGTGCATTTTATCTGTATTGTTACAAATCAAGCACACACCATGCTCATTTTGACCTCTATGCTTTTCTTCAGAATATACCCTTCACCTAGAATGTCCTTGCACTGTTGCTTCAAATCCTTTTTCAAGGATGATTTGCAATCCCTGAGCTTCAGTTTTCTCATCTGCAAAATAATGGAGCTGAGTACCTCTCTCAGATCTCTGATCTTTTCCAGTTCTGAAATGCTGTGAGACCAGTGGCACTGTAAGTTTCTTGTAAGCCATTGCAGTTTCCTCCAAAAGTGGCATGCTGCTGAATTGTTGAGTACACAGAAGCCATTCTAATTTCTTTGAGGTCATGGTCAAAAGAATCAACTTGGAATTAAACAGACCTCAGTTTAAATCCCAGGTTGGATATTAATTAGTCTGTGGTCTTCCCTGATTGCCTGTGATTTTTGTCTAGATCTTTGGTAGATGTTTTTCAGTTGATTTTAATATTTTTCTTGGCTTGAATTAAACAGACTTCAGTTTAAATCTCAGGTGTTTATTAGTTTGTGGCCTTGGACAAATCACTTCTCTGGTAATAAGTCCTTATTCATAAAGGGTAATACCATCACTTCCCTTGATTGGTTGTGGCAAGAAGACGAGGTAAGGTATTTAAAGCACCTGGCACATTGGAGATTTTCAATAAAAGGCAGCCATTATTATGATAGGGTTCCCTTCATATCTAAAAATTCTAGGATTCTTTGAAAGTGTTGTGCAGTGTAGTGGAAAGAGCATGTGCTTTAGAACCAAGCAGACCTGGATTTGGAGTCTAGCTCTGCCTTTCACTAACTGTATGGCCCTGGACAAGTCAGTTTTCATTGTATTTTCCCTTATTCAGTATATCTGGATGGTGCAACCTACTTGTGAAAATTTGACGTTATGTAACCATCTGTACAGTGCCTAGTACTTTGACAGTGTTTGCACTTGTGAGTAGTAGCTGGTATTACAGCTGTTCAAGAGAATGGATACATAAACTTATATGAACTTAAAATAATTAGATAAAAATAAGAGCCTGTTATGTTCCCACAGGTGTACCTAAAGGGGTATGGACTGGGAGATGGGAGTCCTGGGTTCTACCCTATTTGCCTGGTGGTTTTTTTTTTTTTTTTTTGGCTAGGTCTTTTCTAGATTTTTTAAGTAAATTTTTATATTTTTCTTGGCTTGAAACAGTAATCTTGTTTCCTTTTGAGGCATGTGGAAATATAAGGAACAACATTCTCAGTAAGTGTTTAAGTTCAAGTGGTTAAACATGGTGCAAACTTCAGTTATGAACTGTAGATAGGCTAGTTGAATTTGGCTGAAGAAGCCTTTACAACTTTGCTCAATTGTCTAATATTTATGTCAACAGTTGTAAAAAATGAGAGTGTACCAATGATTCAATGGAGTCAAACATTGCTGGAAAACCAGTTTTGTGTTCTGTTCTATGATAAGGATGGTACAGATGGTGTCCTTATGATGGGACTTAATGATGGTTCAACTTACAATTTTTCAACTAACTTACAATTGTGCAAAAACTATATGCATTCAGTATGCTCCTCAACTTACAATGAGATTATGTCTGGATAAATACATCAACCCCATCATAAATTGAGGAGCATCTGTAATTTCATCTCCACATATCTTAACATATAAACAGTAACATTTAGTGAGCAACATAAGGCTTTCAGTGACTAAGCTGAGTTTATTAATAGATCATATTTTTCTGTACTTTTCTTGTTAAGGTCCTTAACAGCCAGCAATTAAGGGACCTACTTGTTTTAAGTTTAAAGTTTCTTCTCACCTGCCAAATGTTATTTTCATGGCATTTTTAGGGTCTTGTTTTTTTCCTTTATCCTTAGCAATTGATAGCTTTTCTCCTCTCTTCCATAAAATAACCTGTATTCTTACACCTGATTCCAACTTTGAATCTGAAACTACTCATATGGGTTGCGTGAAAGGTCACCCTCTTGCCTTGCCCTCCTCTCCAGGCCTAAAATAAATTTCTAGTGAAAGAAAGACCGAGCATTTTCATTACTCATATTACATGTGCTTGATAGGATTTTTGTGAGCACCTGCTGTGCCTGCTTGGAAAGTGTGCTTACGACTCAATCTTTTGCAAGTTTATCTGAAACATCAAAGCAGTGAGTGAACTCTTCTAGAGCGAATGTCAACTTCAATGAGTATCATGTTCAAAGTAATGTTTATCATGCTTTCCAGGCATACATGAATGTCTGCAGCTGGCCTTGAAGTTGCAAGCTGAAATTCACAGGGGCCAGTTATGCAGTATGGATACTTACATGGAACACAGCTCATGCTTTGGAAGTGTTGGCAGTTGAAGGACCCTAAATGAAGAGGTTACTTAATGTGACGTGTTATTTAGGTTTCTGGAGAGAGTAGGTTAGCAGAGGCTATAAATTGTGTTAGCCATTGGGAATGTTGATGAATGTCCAAGTGATTTAGTTAACTAGTAGATAATTGGTCTCTTTCAACTTTAGATTCCATGGATCTCTTGGGCAGAGTACTATTAAATATCTGAAGCTTTTTAGTATTTTATAAAGACAGAAGTTATGGTTTCAACTAATGACAAATGCAAAGAAACACAAGTGACAAATACAAACATAAGCTAAGAATTACATATTTTATATGTGTCAATGTGTGTATGGCACTTTCCCTTTCCTCCATGCCCTTAAGTAAGTATTTAGAAGTAATTTCGCCCAAATAATAATGGCAGTTTTTGGAGCTTAAGTCTTAAAAAGGTAGTTGAAAAGCAAATCAATACTCACACAGAAAATAACCTATACTATGTGGAAAGAAGACCAACAGTGAAAAATGGGTCTGAGTTCTTTAATCAATTTGATAAGACACATCTGGAAGAAGATAAAAAGTATTATGGGAGTGGCGGGGTCTGATTTATTTCTGTCTTATGTGGTTCCTGACTTCTTAGAGAAGGGGCATTTAAGAGTTCCCCTTCTTTTACTCTATTCTTTGGGAGTAGAAATACTTTATCCATTTCACCCAGTCTCCTGTTTCTGAGAAAATACTGGCTTCTGGATTGGTGAGTGGTATGTTTGTACTAATTTTGTGTAAGATCAAACAAGGTGGATAGGAAGAGATGAGTGGGAAGACTGCAGAAGATGACACACATCTTTTCTTCTCTCTGGAAAGCATTGGTATGGTGAGTACTACAAATTTAAACTTAGCAAGGGTCCATTTGATTAAATTTGTCTTTAGGAGCAATAGAGAATAGGGCAGATAGTCAAGGTGAGGCAACTGAATGTCATCAGGCCTGCTTCTCTTGATTGCCTTTTATGGTAGAACAGTGGTTCTTAACTTCTTTTAGTTCATAGACCACTGTGAATCTGAGCTCTGGACTCCGCTCAGAACAATGCAATAGGCAGGCAGTTTTGCATAAAATTGAGGAATTGATCCAGGGACTGCTGAATCCTTAGACCTCAGGATGTAATTCCTAACATTAATATATATGTGGGTTATTTCATCATTCTTTGCTACATGTAATTTCTGTAAATTACACTGGGTATTTGCCTTGATGGAAATTGCAGAGAGGCTGGAAAGCAGGTATAGTAGATATAGATCAGTAAATCACAAAAGGCTCTTCTAAGAGAAGTGCGCTAATGAAGGAAAGATGTGTTCCTGGCAGAAGTTGCTTCTTACACAGAGTCTGCTTATCCAGCTCTTGCAGAAGCTTATGTTGTACTGTTGATCCCTGTTTTGGGTCAGTTTTCATCACAAAGAACAGTTATTCTACAGCTGCAGATTGTGTGTATAACCCTGGCCAGCATCTCTAAATCTTGTCACCTGCCTTACAAGTGAACCCCTGTTCAGAGGAGATCACGTGAATGTGCAGGTCTGAACTTACTACTGCAACTGGAAGGTCAGCTCAGAGAGTGTTAACTTGCAATACAAATGATAACACAGCAAAACTATTGCCTTATAGTAACATAGCTATGACCAGAGTGGGGATAGGGTAATAGTGCTCTGAGTCAGCGGAGTCGCAACTGTGGACTACCACGGGTACTCCTTTGGAAGGGCCTAAAGATATAGTTGCTGACTAATTGTAAGGAAGAAGGAAGGTTGACCTTCAATAAGGCAACCTTACCATATGTTTATCAACCCTACAATATGTTTATCATGTGCTTCTTTGGATGACATGCTTATAAATTTAGTGATCTATAACCAAAGATTGCATTGGGAAATGGTTTGAACTGATGTTAGAATCTGACTGTAGCGAATTCTGAGGCATCAGAGAAGCCACAAAAAGAAATAAAAAGTTAACAAGAAACAATTAGTGATTCAGTTGAAAGGGACATTCCACCCTTAATACCTACATAGTGTAGATAGAGATAAATAAGTTCCTTATGTATGCATACCAGGACTTTGGCACCTGCTGTCTGCGAAAGCTATAGGCCTAGTCCTCCTGCACCGTGTATAGAAGGAGCCTATTACAAGCTCAGGCCCAGTTGATGAGAGTGAACCAAAATGAAATAAAAATCAAAGTCCCCAAGGCTGGAGTTGTATGGGTAATAGCTTTATCAAATATTTGTGTAGCCAGTTGTAGTTTATGCTGCATAAACTATAATCATCCTCATAACCCCTGGGGGTAAATATTTTTATTTTTCAGATGAGGGAAGTGAGGTTCATTGAGGTTACTTCCCTTGGCTTACGCTAGTAGGTGGCCATGGGTTTTCCTGTATTCTGGGCTACCTTTTCTAAAACTCTCCCGAGGGCTGGTATTTCTGAGGCTGCTTTGGGGCTTGCAAGGATTTTTTATACCAGTTATTATAAAAGTTGCAATAGATAGTAGCAAGGTATGAATTTTGATGAGAAATAGATGAAGTGGTATTTAGAAGAAAGGGTGGCTTGTCTCCAATACAGGTGAAAGTTTATGGCTAACACTTGATTTTTAGCAAACACATTCACTTTCTGATTAGGTAGAATATATTTTTAGTGTAGTTCTTTGACTTTAGCCTGAAATATAGAAATATAAATTAAAATATAAAATATATTACATAGATAAAAATTATAAGCTTAATTAGCTTTATACACATAAGTTCTATTGTGTATGTAACAGTGTATGTTGTATATAATAGTATAGAATACATAGCATGTATGTAATATGTAATATATAGTGTTAAACATTAGTAAATTGTAACATACTATATTGTATATTAAATATAATATGTAGTTTATATAAATTAAATGAGTTTTATATATTATATATCAGTTAAAATGGCTTTTTTTTTTTTTGGAAGAGATTTGCTAGAATAAAATGGCTTTAAGTTTCTAAAATGAAGGCTCATTTTATCCCTATAAGAGGAAGTGATGTATTTTTTATTATATACATGGGATTGAAGGAGTGTTAGGTTTAATAGTGCAACATTGGACTGGAGTTTGGGGGTTACTCCTTCTCTTATTGGTACCAGTAAGTGGATATTACTCAGGGTCTCTTTTTTTCTCAGCTGTAAATTGAGGGGATGGGGATCAGTCTTACAGGGTTTTTTCTAAGCTGTATCTCAGCTTTGCAGATGAGTTTCAGCAACATTCCCAGTGGCTGTCAGTTATTAGAAAAGATGCAGCTGGCCTTGGCATTTCAAATAGCAAGGCCCTTGGCACTCCCCTTTCTGTTTTCCACTTGTCTTCCAAGAAGGGAGGTTTTTCCTTCAAAGAGCATAACTTTTGAGCTGTAGTCTTTTCCTTTGCCATCTCACCTCAATTCTGGTTTGCGCCCTGAGATGAAAGTAACTGTTCAGCTACAAATTGTTTTGTTCACTGATGTATCACAGGGCCTTGATCCATGCCTGGCCTAGGAAACCTTTGTTGAATAAATGACTCATTAATATATAGGAGCTCACAATCTCATGGAAATGCAGAAAGGCAAATACTTATTCTTTCATTTTAGTCCTGTATTGGAGATTTGTGCAAGGCGCAGTGGGCACAAGGAAGGGTAGCGCTAGGCAGGGTTGGAATGGAATGGGGAACTGGTTTGGTCAGTGAAGGCTTTTGGATATTTGAACTGGATCTTGAAAGGTGACTGTCTCCCAAGGCGAGTCAGGAAAGAAGGCAATGTAGGCACGAGTGTAAAGACAAAGAGATGGTAACAAACAAGTAGCCACGTACGGGTGTAGAACCGGGTATGAAATATTAAGGGACAGACGGTGGAAGTTGAGATTGGAGAATTAGGTCATCACCAAATAATGAATAATTAATTCTTCAATGCCATACAAAAGCATCTGGACTTTCCTGTCAACAGAAGGTAGCTATTGAAGAATTTGAAGCAGGGAGTTACCATGATCGGATTTGCATTTTAGGAGGATTATTAATGGTACCAGGAATTAGGGCAAGAGAAATGGGATGGCTGCAGAAATGATGAATTCATTAAGCACTGAGAGATTGAGTAAGTCATGGCTAAGAAATGAGAGAAGAGTTAAGGACAAGTCCTATGTTCTAATGTAGGAAGTTGGGTGTAGGTGTTGTCATTGATGAGGTAAGGGAAACGGGAGAAAGAAGAGATTTTTGGCAAACAAATTCAATTTTGGACACATTGGACACGAGGTGCTTCTGGTCCAAGGGAAGGTGTTCATTAGGCAATTCAATATATAGGTCTGGCTTCTGGGATACAGGTCTAGGACTGGAGATAATGGATTTAGAATTCATTAATTTATCAACAGCAATTAGAAATCAAGAGATTGGATGAGAGTACCAACTAGAGCACATAGACTGAGAAGAGAATAAGGACAAAAACAGAATGTGGGGCAGTTTAGCATATAAGGGTAGGCAGGAGAGGGGAAGCCTGCAAAAGAGATAAGACATGGCCGGTGTCCTAGGAGAACCAGGACAGTGGGATGTCTGAAAAGCCAAGAGAGGGGTTTTCAGAAAAGGGGAGTGACCAAAGGTGTTAGATGCTAAAGGGAAGCCATATGAATAAGGTGCTTTATATTTATATAAAATATATTTATTTATGTAAATATAGAAAGTTATTTATTTGGCCATTGGTGACTTTTACCAGATACTTTCACTGTTGCAGTGGGGGTAAAAAGCCAGAGAGCGGTGAGTTGAAGTGGAAATTGCAAGAAGGTCCTTGATCCAGGAGGAGGGGGGGACCCCAGTTACTTGACCTGGAAACCCTGGGGCCCTTCTTGATAGCTTCTGCTTTACTCCCACATCTAGTCAGGCACATATAATCTAGTCAGAGTGACCTTGAGGCTCAGACTTCCTGGATTTGCATCCTTGCTCTGCTACTGATAAAATGTATTATCCAGGGCAAGTTATTTAATCTGGCTATGCTTCAGCTTCCTTGCCTATAAAACAGAGATAATGAAAGTATTAAGGATTAAATGAGTGAAGTACCTAGCTTAGTGTAGTGCCTGGCGCATAATAAGCACTCAGTGAATGTTAGCTATTTTAGATTCTCAGTATCTTTTGAAGGTGTTCTCCCCTGGATTACCGTAATAGGTTTTTTTTTAAAAAACAACTTTATTGCAGATTAATTTACATGCCATGAAATCCACCTGTTTTAAGTGTACAATTCAACACTTTTTAATGAATGTACTGAGTTGTACAACCAGTACATTCTATAATCAAGTTTTAGAATGTTTTAATCATCCCAATAAGATCTCTCTTGCCCATTTGCAGTTAATCCCTATTCCCACTCCAGCCCTGGGCAACCACTTACCTACTCTCTCTGTAGAGTTGCTTTTTCTGGGCATTTCATATAAATAGAATCATACAATATGTGGCCTTTGTGTTTGGCTTCTTTTACTTAGCATAATGTTTTCTAGGTCCATCCATATTGTAGCATAAATCAGAACTTCATTATTCTTTATTGCAGAATTTTATTCTATTGTATGGATATGTAAACTTTTGTTATCCATTCGCCAGTAGATAGACATTTGTTTGTTTCCACTCTTGCTATTATGAATAATACCGTTATGAACATTCCTGTGCAAGTCTTTGTGTGGACATATGCTTAATAGCTTCTTAATTGGTCCTTCAGCCTCCTTCAGGGATTCTGCTTCTGTTCTTGTCCCTCTCCAATCTGTTCTCAACACTGTAGCTAGAGTGATCTTCCTAAAGTGTAAATCTGATGATGCTATTACCCTGCTTAAAATCCTTCAGTAGTGCCCTAGTACCCTCAAGATCAAGTTCAAACTCATTAAATAGAAGGGTTTATTAAGTTTCTTCAAAATCTGAAACCTCTACCTTCCCTCTCCACCTTCTTTTTCACTGTGCCCCCTCTCCAGTTTCTTACTTCAGCCATTCTTTTATTCATTCATTCATATTGTTTAGTTCATTCATTTAACCATTCATACCTTCAATTAACCAGGCCTATTGAGGTTCTGGGGATATAGTAATAAGACAGTCAATCCGTGCTTTCCTGGAGCTTTCTAGTGAAAGGTAGATAGTAAACAAAAAGCCTCAGATAGTGGTAAGTGCTTTGAAGATGATGCGATAGTAACTATGAGGCTGGTGACTCTTAGACCTGCAGGCCTGTGTCCTCAGAGCCTCTGCCCTATTGCCAACTGCCTACTTGATATCTCTGCTTGGATGTCTAATGGTGGCAAACTCCGTTTCTTATCTATACTTAATGTGTTTTCCTCTCCTTGGAGCACCGTTACCCTACTGCTTTTCTTCCTAACTTCTGTTCATCCTTGCCTTCTAAGTCTTCCCTGACCTCTGCTCCAGCCCCACCTGCAAAGGTTGGCTAGACCCGCTGTCCAGTAGGCTTTCCATGTACTCCCCACTACAGACTGACTCACGTGAGCAACACCCTTCACATCTTATTTAAATGCCTAATGGTTGTCTGTTTATTCTACTCCACTTTAAGCAACTTGATGACTTGGAATACTCAAAGTCTAGCCTAGCTCCTGGCACACAGTTGGTGCATAATAAAATCTGTTGAAAGAATGATTGTGTGATATTATAGTTGGCATTGAACAGGAGGGAGTGAGGGAGGAACCCTTTCTTTTGGGACTGGAGGGAAGGAAGAAGCTAAGGCCCGTTAAGACACATTTGTAGGATTAAGGGAGGAAAATTGAAGGAGTTCAGATGGCTTACATTTTCTCAGAGATTACATTTTAGTGCACAGTATAAAATTGAGGGTATTTATAATGAGCAATTAGCAGTGCATTAGAAGAAATAAAGGAGCAGTGCTGTGGGGTGCATCTTGAAATCTTAAAACTATTCTTACTTGCTTCTAGTTTTATGGCTATTAGATTTAGCCTAATTTCTTTAGGCCATTCATTATACATATTGATATGGATGACTAAATTACGGGACTGTTATTGCAGTGGTTTTCTTTCTTGTTCTTTTATAATTGATTTTATTTTGATGTTGCTTTTGCAGCTTTCGGAAAATGTGATTGATCGAATGAAGGAATCCTCTCCATCCGGTTCGAAGTCTCCGAGGTATTCGGGTGTTTATGGTGCCTCAGGTATTGCTGAATTTTAATTTTAGTGTTTTAAGTAGAAAAATTGTAAATGGAAAAAGTTCACTCAATAGTTTAGTTCTCAGGCACTTCTGTCTTTTGTTATTTGGATCTTTGACTTTTTATAGAGAATATTAGAAATCAGTATCAGGTTTTCTTTTAAAATGTTTTGTACTAAGAATGAATCTACTTTCAACAGTGTTTGGAAATTTTGTTTTTTCATCAAAACTCCTGAACCCTTTACTAGGGTTTGGAAGTTTACTTCATATCTTTTTGTGTAAAATGGATTGCTTATAGAGATATTAGAAATTTAGGGATAAATATTTATAAAAAACATTGACTTAGAAAATATAGATTTACTATTTCCAAACTGTAAAATATTTCAAATGATTTTATTTTCTAATCAATTTCTTCTAAGTTTATAAAAGATTTAGTTCATCATAGTCAATCTTAGTTATTGATGAAAATATGGTGGTAAATGAAATCCGTAAAGAATTATTAAGCTTCATTTTATCTGTAGGTTCTACTGGATATGAGATGAGAGACTCAAGACTATTTCCCTTCCCTTTTTTCTCTCCCACACACCCATCTGTCCAACAAATACTCACTGAGCACCTGCTATGGGTCCAGCACTGTTCTTGATACTGACCAGTTGACAGATAGACATGCCATTTATTGTGAAATGGCAAGAAGAAAATAATTGAGATGATTAATTTTGGACTAAGTGAGATTTTTCTGTATTTATTAGAAAGGAGTAAATCTGTCTATGGACTGTGGAATCAAGAAAGATGAAATGCCATTCACTTGGGGCAATTGTGACCTCCCCCCAACTTACATTGTCAGTAAACAAATTGAGCTTTTAGTATATTCAGAACAGAGGGTACCAAGATGAAGAAGAAATATTTATTGACCTTTTGAAGCTTCCTGTTTAGTAGGATAGGTTAGTTAATACGAGATAGAAAGTGAGCACTTGCTCCTTGCTGGAAACCCTCTCTGGCTTCTGAGCCACACTCTTGGTTTTCCTCCCACCTTACTGCCTCAGTCCAGGATTCTTTGTTGATTCCTATGAAGTGATCTCCAAGTGTATGGCTTTGCAATCATTGTATGGATGGCTGTCACTCTTGAAACTATATCTCTAGCCCTGACCTTTCCGTGAAACACCAGACTTTAATAAACTGTTTGCTTGAAATCCTCACTTAAAGATTCCTTAACATATCCCAGACCTTTTTATTCCTCCCCAGACTTGCTGCTTCTTTCCATCTTTCCTAGTAAATGGCACAGGTCTTCAAGCCCCAGACCGGGGATTCATCCTCGTTTCCTTACTCTTTACATCAGGCCGTTAACTAGTGTTGTCAACTCTGTTTCGAAAACATGTCTGAATATATTCCTTTCCAGTCCATCTCCTCCACTACTCCAATCCAGGTAACCACCATCTCTTACCGTACCTTCTGCAGAAGCCTCTTAACTCGTCCCCTGCATCCACTCTTGTCCCCCTGTGCTGTGCACACAGAGGTCTTCACAATCTTGGCAAAAGTAAATCAGTTCATGTCATGTCCCAGTGGCGGCTCTCCATGCACATAGAATATATTGTAAGCTGAACTACTTCGTCTGGCCTCCAGGGCATACCATGACTGGTCCCTGGCTGCCTGTCCAACATCATCTCATTACTCGTCATCTCCTATGACCCTTCCCCTGCTCTTATCTTTTCCAGAAGACAAGCTCCAGGGACCTTATCCCTTGTCTGTCTGTTCACAGCTGAATTCTTAGCTTCTAGGATATTACCTGCTTCTTAGTAAATGCTGTTATTAAGTGCTTGTCGAATTAATTTAGGGCAAATCCCATTATCCATTTTAACAGTAGCTACTTTTGATCATTCTTGATATCTCTATAAATTTAATTCACATGACATTTATTGAACGTCTACTATGTAAATAATTAAGTTAGGTATTTTGAGGGGACATAAAAATAGGAGAAAGATCTGTAAAGAGTTTAGAGGTTTTGGGCAGATACAACTAAGTATATAACAAGACTATAAGGGAGGTAAAAACACAGTATAAAAGAAACCTAGAAGATACTGAAATTAAGTATATGAAGTATTTTGGTTTAAGAATAACTTTTTATGTATGGATATTTTTAAAATTGGAATTTGTTCTAAAATATACTTTGTTGTAGGTAGGTTTTTCTTTTTTTCCTACATTCTGTGTTAAGGAGATATGATGATGATGAAATAGTGATGAAATAATGATGGATGGCACTTAAGTGTGTTTATTACGTGGTAGGTACTCTGCTAAATCCCTTGTGTGTCTTAATCTCATTTAATCCTTATGGCCCCATGAGGAAGGAAAGGTCATTAATCCATTTTGCATAGCAGGAAACTGAGACTTGAAGTGATTAATTATCTTGCCCAAAGTCACAGAGCTGGTAAGCAATGGTGGTGAGAGTTACATTCAAGTCTGTCTGACTCCAGAGCAGATGCAGTGAGGCATCTGTTTTATTATCATTTGAGTGACACCTTGCTACATTTGTAGAAAGGATGCGACAGAAACTAGTTGGAGGGAAGAAGCAGCCATTTATTGATTTTCTGTGAGCTTAGGAAAGAACCTCCTGTCATAAGTGATTGTTGGTTCTTCTAGCTTTTCCCCATATTGGCTCTCATTCAGTAGTGAGTGGAAGGAGTGAAAATGTTTTCCTTCTTAGGTTGTTTTCTTCAGCCAATATTTTGAGAGGCTGGGCATGGTCTGGAGGCTTTCTGTGAATGCTTATGGTGTATGTGGTCTGCAGAGCGACCCCCTGACATCGTCATAAGCTCTGGCTTTGCTAAGGGATCCATGCCTTCCCATTCCAGGTTTGCCACGACTGATGAACTCTTTAGTTCATGCCCAGTTGTGACCATGTCTATCACTGCAGAAAGTTCTGTTTCACAGGTCTAGTCTAGAATACACCAGTGCTTGCCATCATGGGCTTCATCAGATGGTTTTAATGATGGCGTGCCTGAAGTTGTGGAGCTAGATGGCTCTGTATGTTTGTGTGTTTGCAAATCTTGTTTCCTGCCCCTTCTATATCCCAACTGCCTCAGCATTATCCTCAGGGAACATTCCCCTGAGGTGTGCTCTCTTTACCTCCATCTTTAGCATAGCTTCCCAGCCTGTGTGCTTTGGGTGTCCTTAGACTTAGAGTAGCTGGAGATCACCTGAGTAGCCCCGTGTGCCACACAAATATTTTTATTTCTGTCACCACCATGATGTGAAAAAGACCTAATGAGGATAGTAGGACAGGCTCTTTGAGTATCTGATTTCCCTTACCCATTCCTACCTAACTCAGGAAAAGAGGTAAGGTTTGGCATGCCATTTTGAAATGATCTTGCCTTTGGGTTAAGAATGTAATTAGATTGTGATTGTATAAATTACCAAAGGGTTAGTTTTCTTAGAATTTAAAAAATATGTTTATAAAAGTAGAAAGCCTCAAAATTTATGTTCTCGTCTGACTGTGTCTCATTTAGGGGTTTTAGTTAGTACTCAATAAAAGATTTTTTATGATTTATAATTTAGATGTGTCATGAAATAATTTTTCGAGCCTACAAAAATGTATTGATAAAATGTCACTTGCCTTTTCTACATTTTTTTCAATGTCAAGTAAATTATATGTTAAATGTGAGTTGAATTTTTAATATTTATTAAAATGCTTTCTTCCTCATAGGACTCTTATGCATACCCGCCCTAGGCTATTCTTGTGTGTGAATACAGGGCAGTGTATTTGATGGACTGAGAGCCCTAGTATTTCTGTATATAGGAACTAAGTTTTGTCACGTATGTAGTTTTGAGAATATATTTTATACTGTAAGAAAGTGGGTTCTGAAGGCTTTACTAAAACTATTTTTTGCCAAACCTTGAACCAGATCAATGACTCGTTGCAATAAGTATTTGCATGTAAAGCTGTTCGGGCAAAATAATATACTGTGTGACACACAGCAGATTGTAATGCCACTTTAATAAATGAATGTGCTCTAAAGAACTTAACTGTGTCCTTGCTGCCTCAAATTCTTTGCTGCATTATCTCAACTATGTTGGTTTGGTTTTACGCTAGATAATTTTTTTCTTAGGTTAACATTAGAGGATAACATTGCACATAGTTATAAACTTACCTTTTCATTAACATCTTGCATCTTTTGATTTTAAAAATCGATGTTGGGTATTGAGTTTTTCCTTTCCACCCTGATCTTACAGTTTTTGTGGCTTATAGTGAGGTCAGATCTCTCATGTTTGACCCTACCTACTGCTGAAGAAACTGTCCCCAAATCAATATGAAAAAACCAGATAAGAAATGATATTAGGAGGCTTTTGGTTGTTTTCCTAAGCCACTAACCAGATGAAAATGATGAATCTGGAAAAAAAGACAATTGAACTCACTTTTATTATTATCTTCACCATGAAAGTTTCTCTGTAAATTTCTTATCATTGGGAAAAATAAGAAGGATTTGCTGATTTGTGTTAAGTATATCACTGAGATCACTAGGTATTTGGCAGCCTTAACAAATTGTAGGAAACCGATTTGAGCAGGAAATAGCACAGCACAAACTAAACAGACAATTTAGGGAAACAGATTCATCTATAAGTTCTATGTAGTTTTCTCCTGGAATCTGGGCCTCCTAGTTATTTTAAAACAGCTCTTTAAGGCTCATTTAGATATGGCACTGTAGGGAGAGTTCAAAGAAAACAAGCTGTGCTTATTCCTTTGACTTGAGTTACAAGAACTGAAGGGAGTTGCAATGTCTAGGTTTCTAACTTTTAATATATGAAACTTTGTTGATGTCAGTGTCTCAACTCTGTAATTTTTTTGTGTGCTGTAATGGATAATTTGCCTGACAGTTCCTAATAGAAAGAAATATAAATGCTATTGAATTTAAGTCATTAAATCTAATTCTCCAGTCAGTATTTTCTGTTCTGAAAAGAATCCGTAAATAGTCCATATTTAATGGATGGTTGAAGAACTCATTGTTTGTTCCATCAGTCAACAAGTATTAGCATGGCAGCCATCTTTGACTTCAGGGAACTATTAATTTGGTCAAAGCATATTTAACATTATAATATGAATGAGTACTAGTTTAGTACCCATTACCTCCTCTGTTGAGTAAGTGAATGAATATATAAGTGAGATAGAATATATAAGAGGTATGGGAAGTGTTTTAGACGAGATTGAGTGTGTTCAGGGTGGTATGGCCGTAGACTGGGAAGTGTTTTAGGACTTCAGAGAAAGAGGGTCAGTGGTTGGGTGTGGGGGAAATGGACTGGGGCCAAACCTTGGCAATAAGAGCCATGGGAGGGGTGTTGGTGTAGAAAGTATTCCTGGTAGAGTGAGTATGCAGACCAGATTAATTCAGGTAAGGTTTCATATAGGGGTCTAATGGGCGGGTAGGTTGGGGAAGTTAAGGAGTTTAATTTTATCCTATGGGGCCGAGGCAGTTACTGAGCAGTTTCATCTAATTTTAGGACACAAAGTTAGAAAGTTCCAGTGGTTGCTACTTCAAATGTACCCAGATATTAATAGCATTTTTAAGGCTAAAAATGCAGTGTTGATTTTCTCATTGATATTTTTATATTCAACAAAGAAATCTGAATAGTAAGAATATGTATTTTCCACCATAGTACTAAATAAGCCATTTTAATTTTCAATGAAAAAAATAAGCAGCACCATAAGCATTTTTATTTGTCCTTAATTGGCCTGTAGCAAAAGAAAAATAAAGTTGCCCTCAGCTGCTTGGGACAGTGTGGCAGTGTAGGGTATAACATGATTTCAGAGCAGGGGAGGTGAAATGATGCCAGTGGGTTCTTGGGAGGATAATGTAAAGGGTGGATTGGAAGCTGGAGCCAGGGAAGGCAAGCTGCTAGGCAGCCCAGGTGGAAGTGGCAAAGGCAGAGAAGGGCTTGATGGGGTGACTCAGGCGACATGGCTGGTGAGTGGCAGTCCTTGACTCACACTTTCTCCCCTGGTCCAGGGCACTTTTCCTCTGTGCCATTTGATTCATCACTCTTCCTGTCGTATTTATTTTTGAGAAACCAGCAAAAATCTAACCTTACTTTATTTTAAAATTGAGAAGACGGCATAGGAAACTTTCTTTTTATGTAATGACAAATCATTGATTGACAAGGCGGGTTTTTTTTTTTTTTTTTTTAATGGGATCTCACTGTGTTGCCCAGGCTGGACTCAAACTCCTGGTCTCAAGGGCTCCTGCCACCTCAGCCCCTGTAGTAGTTGGGACTACAGGTAGGTGACACCACCCCTAGGTAGACAATACAGTTTATATCCTGCAGTGATTGGGGATGGTGACAGGGGAATCATGTAGAAAAGAAAAAGCTACAGTGGTAGAGGGAAGGCACTTTACAAAGAGAAAAGCTTGGTGGTTCTGAAATGTCCGTGAGTCACACCTTCTAGTAGTTTTTTGCAACTAGGAACTTCTGCTTATCGATTTCCTAGTTAGTGGATTAACCACTGGCTTCAGCAGGTTTTTCTTAAGTCTTCAGACCTTCTACCCTTGTAACTACGGTAGTATAATTTGCCTTGCAGTAGTGTTTCCAAGTGGTATGAAATCAAGTGGGCCAGAAATTCCTTAACTTGTACCTGTTACTAGAAAGAAGCAGCTGTTTTTTTAGGTGCGTTGCATAATGTAGGTTAGAAACATAGTACTGCCATAGAGTCATAGTACTCAGGAGCTGGAAGTTAACGTCCTTATAATTACCGTGACTACAGGAAAAAAAGAGAAGCTGTTTTAAAGCAACTTCCAATTTTTGCTGCAGTAGATTTTGGACACTAATTTTAAAGGGTATTGTGGGATAGTTGGATTGTATTGTCTCATAGAACAAGTATTATTTGGCATAACCAAGTAAATCATGGATATCACCAATAATATATTTAAAAACTAAATGACTATGTAAATTTTGTAATCATGCTTTAAGATTTATAAAGTGAAATATGACATTGGTTACATAAGCAACTCCCATGGAATATATAGCATAGGACATATAATACATAAAAATACTATTTTTGATTTAAACTTAATATGCCAGTTGTAAAATAAACACTTAACATATGTTTTGTCTTTCTTGGAATTTGACAGACTTTGAGGGCATCATCTGGATGGCCCATCTCTGAAAATAAATTGCCCAAGGGAGTCTCAAATGTACATTTTCCTATTGCAAGCAGAGGTTCCGAATCAATCCATTGACCTCCCAGCTGTCAACCAAATAGTAGGTTATTGTTGTTGATGATGATGTTTTTCCTTGTAAAAAACATTTTAAAAAGTAAGGTCTGACCCAGCATTTCATTTGTTCCCTTTACCCTTTCCTGTCGCCCTGGTTTATTCAGTTACTCCTACAGGCCTCTGTATTAGGCCAAATCAGTGCTACCAGGGAACAATAAGTGCTTTTAAGTTACTTTTTAAAACCTGTTCTGCCCCCGGGGCTACTTGACACTTTGTTGACAGCTGTCACTGTACTTGAGTGTTCCTGGAAAAGCCTTGGGAGCCCATGTGGATCATTATAGAAAGGATGTTCACACCGTTCCACAGAATTACCGTGGCGTGCTTAAGACAGTATTCTGGTGCTGCATGCCCCGCTTCCCCTGAATGAGCGGTTAATTGAAATATAGGCTGTAGTTAGGCAGCATCAAATGATTGGAGCTTGAAATGACTTTAAGTTGCAGGATAGTGATGATAACTCACTGTTACCACAAAGACATAGGTGGTTGGAACATCTCACAGATTGCATGGTGGGGAAGCACACGGCTGCTTAGAGCCAGCCCCAGGGTACTCATTTTGTTGGCGGGACCTACCTGCTGTGACGTAAGTGAGTGCTGCTACTCTGCTCCTCACTTCATGTACCCTTGCTCTTATTTTGTTTTTTTGCTGGTCCACCGCCACCGTTGCGATAGTCCTGCAAGGGACACCTGCAGGCCTTGTATTTGATAAGTGACAGTAGAGCCTTGCTCTGCATTTTCCATTCTGTGGTTTCAGGTTTTACAATTTCTCCCATCCCTGGTGTCGTTGCCCTAGTGTGGCTGCTGTCATCTCTCTCCTGAATTGCTCTGACAGTCTCTTGCCTGGGGTCCCTGCCTTCAGTCCTGCATTCCCCAATCTCCTCTCACTGTGGCTTTAGTTACCCTTCCAAAGCGCAAAACCAATCATATCATTCCTCTGTTTAAAACTCCAGAGGTTCCACCTTCCTCTTAGGATGAAGTCTAAATTTCTTTTATGTAGCCAACAAGGTCCTGCACAGTCTATTCCTGTTCTGGTCTGTTACATCTTCTTGTGGACCCTCCCCTCTCATGTTGAACTTCTTTTCTAGTTATATTGAAGTTCTCGAGTGTCCTTGAACTTGTCCTTTGGGGTTTTGACTATGCTGTTTTCTTCTGTCTGAATACCGTTCCTCCAGCTGTCTAGCCCAGCCCCACCCCACCTCACCCCCTACCTGCCTTTTGTCTGGCTAACTGGCACTCATTGTTCAGATCCCTGCCTAGGAACCACTCACACCAGGAAGCTGTTCCTGACTCCCAGTCTGGGTTAGATGCCCCTGTGTGTGGACCCACAGCGCCCTGTGTGTACTTTTCCTGTAATGGCACTTGTCACATGGTACTGTAATTCTCGTCTACTTACCCCTGTCCTTCGATACCACAGCTTTTCTCATCTGTCCTCTCAGGACTTCCTTTTAGGCATTTCGGTCTTCATTTTTGCCTGCTTTAGTGCTGACCTCTCTTTGTTGAGGTGGAAGCTGTTATAGGACTGTGTTTGCTGTAGGTAAACATTGACCTGTTGAGGCCAGATGATTAGGCAAAGCAGGAGAGAAGAAAGTCTCGGAGAGTCAAGAAGATTTCTCTTCCTTCAGGAGCCATTTCCCCATCTTCTCAGTGTGGACTTCCCCAGTCGATACCATTTTGAAGAATCCTCTTTTCTTGTATCACTAATTCTACTTAGTACTGACCCTTGTTACAGCATGTACTTTATTGTATTGTAATTACATGTTTACTTGTCTATTTTTCCTGCCCGATTATGAGCCTTTGAGAGTGGGGAATGTTCGCTCTTCATCTTCCGTGCTCTCAACCACAGTGACTATATTTTGATGTTAGGTGCTCAGTCAATGTTTGTGGAATGAATGGGCTAAAGCAGATCAGATAATGAAGGCTGATATGTATAAGTGCATGTGTCAGCTCAGAGCCAAGGAGGAAAAGGGCTCTTTCTCTCAGATTGGTCCCGTTGGGCATGGTTGTGAGGGTCTTCACCAAGCCCTGGATGGCGCCCATACAACGCCTTGCCAGTTTTAGCTCTCAACTGTAGCAGGCCCCAGGAAGCCCTGTTGTGAGAGGCAATTTCTTGAACACCATCTCAGGAAAAGTGTGAGTTTGTGGAGGTGGTGGCTAGGGAGTGGGGCTCTGATTTAGAGACATCAGTGTGGAGATTTTTGTCCTACTCCTAGTTATTAAGTTAGTTTAGAAAGGAATTAATATGTGTAGGCTTGCCAAGTTTTAAGAGACGGCTGTTGTGAGTCAGGATTTTCCTCCCTCGGATCCTTCCACACTCAGTTCCTGCTGCCTCCTCACTTTCCTTCTCCACTGGGTTGAAGTCAGTCTGACATTATACCTTTGGCCCTGGAATTTTACGTTAGGAGTGTTAGGTTAAGTAAAGTTAGGGCGTCTGGGCCTAGGCCTGCGACTTGGCAAAACAGTTCCTTAGCCCTGGCTGCCTCCTCTAGTAGGACACCCCTACTCTCTTCCTGTTGTCAAAACTGTGGGACACTTGAAAGTAGAGCTCCTCTTCACCATATCTTTTCTTGTACAGCTGTTCTCATGCTGGATCTCAACTTCTGACTCAAGGATCATACCTTTTTTCCTTCTCGAAAGGGTGGTCTTTCTGCCATCACTCACTTCCTCAAGCCTCTGGGCCCACTCTTTTTTTTTTTTTTTGAGACGGGGCTTGCTCTGTAGCCAGGGCTAGTGTGCAGTGGTGTCATCAGAGCTCACTGCAACCTCAGACTCCTGGGCTCAAGTGATCCTCCTGCCTCAGCCTCCTGAGTAGCTGGCACCACAGGTGCACGCTACCACGCCCGGCTAATTTTTCTATTTTTTTTTTGTAGAGATGGGGTCTTGCTCTTGCTCAGGCTGGTCTCGAACTCCTGGCTTCAATTGATCCTCCTGCCTAAGCCTCCCAAAGGGCCGGGATTACAGGTGTGAGCCACTGCGCCTGGCTTCTTGGCCCACTCTTTAAAGCTTTGGGGTTCTGCTGTCTGGAAATGCAGGAATGTTGAGGTTTGGTTTGGCTTTGGGTAGGGGATTGGAAGGAAGACCCATTGCCTGGGTCTTCTCGGGTTAGTGTGGGGAGGACTGGGAGGCCAGGGAGCTGGCTTCTCTGTGTGTCAAATACACAGAAATATTATAGCTGAGTCCTAACCGACAAAGATACAAGAAAACCTCTAAGAATTTGCATTAGCTCCTGTGGGCTTTTACCTAGTGCTTCCCATTTTCACCTCACTGAAATGTGCCACAGTCACGATAATACATATATAACTATATCAGATTGGCTTGGTGCTACCTTTTAAATAAATCTGGTAGTTACACTGATTTCTTTAGATGTAGTTATTCTTGCTGTTGACATAATGGTTATCTCATGACTTTAAAAAATATTTATTGCTGCATGTCATTTTTTAGGATGGACTTGAGGAATGATATGAAAATCAGTTACTACAATCAGGATAGATTTTATTAAAATAAAACTTACCAAAGCAGAATTTAAGGTCCAACAGTTCTTCTCAAAACATTTTTATTGTTTTATGCAACCAGCTAGGTTATGGATTCTGAATATTATCCTTATAATTATTTAAACAATTTATTTTAACAAAATGTAATTATTTTAGCAAAATATCCCCAACAGTCCTCAGTTCATTTCCCTTCTTGAAACTTGTGCTTTTAGCAAGAAGAGGTGGCTTTTAGCAAGAAGAGATTGCATGCACACTTGCAGCAATAGATAATAAAAAACCTGTTTCCTTTTTTGCTAGTTGGAAAAATGAGGCTGGCTAAGCAGCTTTTGTTTAATTTTGTGGGATAGCACAGATATCCATTGGGCACAATGTGTTTCTTTAATTTTTCTAAATAACATGTTGACGTCTCTGGAAATCCCAGGGGACTGAGCCCTTAAACTGCTTTTAACTTTTCTAAAAATGTTGTTTTAATATTCTATCTCAGAAACTTTTTAGAGTGAGTATTACAAGATTATGGGAAGTTATAATCCTCTTTTCATGATTATTCTTTGACCTTTGACATATTTTATTAGTTTTTTAATAAAAAATCCTTAAGAAAAACATGGACTGGAAAAATATTTTTTTATCAAGCTTGATGAATAAACAACTGATAAATTACTTCCTTTAATTCTTTTTTCTGTCCTATTAGACATTACACCTCTTCTAACACAGCCATTGTTTTATAACTCATGTTCAACTTTTTGCAAAAGTGACATTTGCAAAATTGATGAAGTAAAACTTATAAAAATGTGATTTTTTTCATTGCTTTTTTTTTATTGCTCATTATTGTTTATACGACCTTGAACTGAAGCTTTTAAAGGCCGTGTTTTCTTATGACCAAGAACTGCTCTCTTCTCTCCATCCAAGTAAAATTCTTTTAGTTGAATCATCACGGAGACCTCTTTAGTACTCAGACCTGCAGCACCATTTCTAATGTCCCTCAGGAGGCAGGATTTGTACTGGGGCCAGTGAGGCCCAGGTGCAAAGACCGACTGAAGTCATCACCTCTGCTTCGCTGGCAGTGAGGTAATGTGGTTGTGTGCTTTCAGAAAGAGGATTACAAAGGAAATGAACCCCACTTCTTCAAATAGGAAGGGTGGTCTTTGAATCTTTGAATAGAAGTGTGTGTGTGCGTGTGTGTGTGTGTGTGTGTGTGTGGTGTACGTTTAATGTTCAGAGAGCTTTTGCCACTTAATAGTTGTGTGATCTTGGACAAGTTGTCTCATTTTTCTTCAGGATAAAATGGAGAGACTTATGCCAATGTCACACGGTTGTCATGGAGACTTAAGTACAGGTGCTGAGTGAAATATAGTAGGTGATCAATAAGTATCCCTTTTTTTTTTTTTCTGCTTTAGCATAGCACCCAGGGCCAGAACTTCGCTGCCACCTTTCACCTGCTCCAGGTTGATTCTTGCCAAGTGAACTACTTTCTGTCTACCCTCTTTGCCTTTCACTTGGTTTTCTGTGCCCCTGTTCCAACTAACATTTGTTTCTTTAGTACTGGCCATGTGTCAGCCACTGTACTGAGTGCTGGAGTTGCGAAGATGAATAGAGCAGAGCAATGCAATATGAGATGTAATGGAAATACACAAGTAGCATAGGGGATGGATTGCAGACTAACTCTGCTTGGGGACGTCAGGGAAGACTTCCTGAAGGAGGTGGTGATGTTTGAGCTGAATATTGAAAGATGAGTAGGAGTTTGGGGGATGATAGGAAGGAGGGATGCTGGGAAGGATGATGGGAAGAAGGAAGAAGGAATGGTAGGTACATCGGTTAGAGTAATATAGAGCTGGGTGATTTCTGGGAATTATAACTAGTTATATTTATTTGAAATACAGGTACTTCGTGGGAGATGAGGGTACAAGGAGTAAATGCGGGTGGAATAACAAAGCTAGGAGTGTGGATTTGCTTCTATAGGAAATGGCTGTATGCCTACATCTTTATATCTGATTTTAACTAATTTGTGTATATGAGAGAGAAAGAAAGAGAGGGAAAGAGAGAAAAAGAGAAATCATCTTGAAGGTTGTCTTATCAGAACTTTTCTTGATCCTGTTTATCTTGCCTTCCTCTAAAATCACAAGGTATTTTGTCTTTATTTTTCTCTTGGCAGTCACTACTTCCTACATTTTAGAAATAGATATTTATGTAAGCTCCTCCAGGGCAGAATGCATACAGGAAAGCGCCCCCTTCCCCTCTGTGACCCACATGGCATCTGCCTCACCTATAGAAGGTGCTCAAGGAACATTTGACAGTGGAATGAATGAATTGAAGGGCCAGCATCTCTAGCTTCTTCAGAATACTTTTGACTTCATAAACATCATGTTTGATAAAAGAAGCCAGTCACAAAAGACCACACACTGTATGATCCCATTTACGTGAAATGTCCAGTATAGGCAAATTGATAGACACAGACAGTAGTGGGTGTCTAAGGCTGGGGGTGGTGGTGGTGCTGGAAGCAAGGATAGGGAGCCATTGCTGATGGTTGCGCAACTGTATGAGAATACTAACAACCATGGCATTGTACACTTAAAGGGTGAATTTTATGATGTATAAATTTTATCTCAATAAAGCTGTTGAAGAAATTTTATCAAATATTTTTAAATGAATTTTTTTTCTGTTTTCATGTTTACCATATACACTTAGGACTTGCATTATAATAGGTATTATTATTTCTTTAAAATTTTGACTGGGAGCTCATAGCTTGAGCTTTGGGACCTGGTTAACCCTTTCAGAGATGCTAGAGAGTGTGAAAGGGAACTTCCAGTGAGCCTATGCAGAGTGGCCTCATTCTCTCTGTGAAAGGAATACTGCAGGAAGTTATTTTAGTATAAACAGAATGGCATTGTTGGATATATTTGAACAGTATATTTTTATTTTTCAAGTCTTTGAAGAAGTTTTTCTTTAGGGAGTAATGCATTGCTCTATCTTAATAAAGACGTAGCACTGGCAGAAGTGTAAGCAATGATGCTATTTTTCTGTCACCTTCAGAATAAAGAGGTAGATATAGCTTGTTTTTTAGCCTGTTGATCTCGTATTTCTCATTAACAGGTACTTTATTTTTAAAGTCTACTTTATATTAAAATAACCTTTATAGCATTTATGAAGCCATATATATTATGGCACTTATGACCATTTATGAAGCTATAGATATTAATAAAACATATGCCCTTAGACAAATTGTTTAATGCGGTTTTCTTTTTTCTTCCACATTGTAGGGACTAGTAGTTTTTGTGTTGATGAAACAGCAGGGAGCATCTATTCTGGTGTGCTCGTTCATACAAAATTTTGCCCTTGAAAAATGAACAAAGATCGTAGCCAAAAGGTATTCATCATGCAGTCTGTCCACAGGAAATCTTGAATGAGATCATCATCAAATAACTTAAATAAAACTGTTATTTTTCTGACACTTTATTACCAGAATAATCCTTTAGGACATTTACCATTATTATGTGTGCATTTTTCTCTTTCATATGATTGCCAACTATCTTGAAAAATGGATGCTTCATATTAATGTCTCAGGGAGGTGGATATGATCTATTTGACTCTGATTTAACATGAATAGTGGCAGTGGGTGGTTCCTCACCGCAGATCTGATTGTTACTAGGGTATCTTCATAGACTCTGCAGTAGCAAAAGTATTATATTTGGTTTCTCTTGACTTATCCCACAACTAGCAGAATGTTGCTCAGTGCATCGACCTGGGGCTGGGTCAGTAGGTCTTTCCAAGTGTAAATTGGAGGACTCACTAGAGAGTTGCAGAGGTCCCGGGATTTGGTGGGAGGTTCTCACAGTTGTCCCAGACAGGTCCCCACCCTTCCCGTGCTTGACCAAAGAGGTTGCCTCCAGGTACCTATTAAATAAGTACCCACTCAGCACTATGGGTAGGTGGAAGGAGCGTGGATATGGATAGATATTTAGGCCCTGACATGACTGAGCCTGGGTCTTCAGCTTTTGCCCCTCACTGTATTTGTGATGTCCAAAAGTGATAGGGGCTAACAGAGCTATAAATAACTATTGTTAAAATGTAGAAAGTAGTAATTGCCAAGGGAAAAATATATAGCAAACTATAGGCAAAATGCCATGTGAGTTTGGAGGAAGTTTAGTGATAAGGGCTTCGTACTGAAGCCACTGCTCTTTCTTGGGCAATCCCCATTATTGAACAAAGGGACTCAAAAGGTATTTTCTCAAAGAAGGAATGGGTGCAACTGAAATAATGTTATTAGAGTAATTCTTGAGGCTTATAATGGGTTTGGGGGGTTAACTTGGAAACTCAAATAGCCTTTTTAATGATGAGCATGCAGATGAGCTTTGGCACCCCTAAGCTGTTGGCACCTTCCCATAGCTTGCAGTCAAGGTTGGCTCCTCTCTGCTCAAGTTTTCTGTATGCCTTGTGAGAGGGTTTGTGATGTCAACTTTGGATTCCAACATTTGGATTCAGTTATTGTCTCTGTGTAGCTCTTGTTGAAACAAACATTTTTGTGCACACACACACCCACACGTGTGTGGGTGTGTGTGTGTGTGTGTGTATTAGTCACTTAGGAAAATAACATGTTAACCATAGATACAACATAGATACATAGATACAAACTGTGGACAGTTTAACAGTTTAGTAGCCATTGATGTTCCTTACAGTACAGGCTAATGAGAAAGGCAAGCTTTCTCTCGTTTGCTGTTTTGCCCAGGGCTGGCATGGCATGACTGGACAGTGAAGCGAAGGGATTGAAATAATTTACTTTTACAATAGTTTATATAATTTTGGTTGCCTTTTGTTTGTTTATTTTTCCAAGTGTGATGGTGGTATTTTTTTTTTCCTCTAGTTCAAGAGTATCAACTATTGCATTCCTGTTTTGCTCCTCCCCTCTCCCCACCTCCAATTAAACTTTAGAAGGGAGGATTTAGTGCATGTACAGGGAGCTACTTTCATGCTGTGTCAGGTCATTTTTCAGGGAGAGGCCACAGTCTGTAAACAGTCTGCTTTTGCAGAGTGGTTAGCTCAGAGACGGTGTGGTGCATTGAGGAGGCTGGGCTTGGGGACCACCCTGTCCTGAATCACCATGAGTTACCTTTGCTATAAAATTGGGTAATACCTCCCTCAAGGCTAACCTACTGCCTAGAACATTGTGTTATAGAGACTAAATTAGCATGTTATTGAGTTGCTGATTGGAAATGCTTCTATCTCAACCTATGGCCAACTAGCCATTTGCCTTGGATAAGATTCTTTATTTCTCTGGGCCTCAGTGTTCTTATCTGTCAAATGGTGGAATGGACTGTCCCTAAGATTCTTCTGATAGATTGTGAGCTTTTTAGATAAGAACATTTTTTATTCATCTTTGTATCCTAACACTACTACCTGGACAAAACATTTGTTGAAGGAATGATGGAATCTGCAGCTGTGTATATTTACCACCTGACTCATACAGTTATGTGTAGTTACAATTATGAGCTTATTTGCATGTATCTGTGGACATTTATAAATGGGAATTGTCTTTTTTTTTAAAGTTTATCCTCAAGCAGTGTGACATACATCTTTATCTCTATTTATTTGTATATATACATATGTGTGTGTATGTCTGGATCTAATGTATAAAACTTAAAAATTAGATAAAAATGCATACAATGATTAAGGTATAACAATATACATTTAAAAAAATCTGCTGCTTTAAAATTATTTAATTATGTTTCATTATTTGGATAGGATGCTTAGAATAACTTGGCCAGCAGAAAAATACTGTTGGCAGCATCTAGGTTTAAAGAACCCTCCCGAGAATTAGGGAAAAAATAGTAATTAAAAGGGTACTGTCAAGGTTGGTAGGTCTAAATTTAACATACCAGCTGTGTTTTGGTTTGTAGGGGTATGTATGTCATGCTGTCTCCCCACGCTGTTTGCCTGCCCTGTTATGAGCCAGAAGCATGTTCTAATGAAGATAGAGATCCTGCCTTCTGAAATGCAGCCTCTAAAAGTGGCTGCTTGAATATTGCAGTGCCCTGCTGGCTTGCAAGAACCTTGTCAGGGTCTGGAGAAGTTTAAAGCTGGCAGGTGTAAGGTTGTTAGGCTTTCTGGCTTGGCTGTGGTCCGTTTCTGAAGGAACTCTTCAAGAATGTTGGACAGCATTCTCCTCTTACTTGAAATACTATTTTATTGCATCTAAAATGCCAGTCATTATAAGAGTTTATGTTCCACTAAGAAATAACCTTGACAGTTAAGCTATGATAAAATGCTTTCTTATCCATTAGAATGTTCATTTTATATTTATTGGAGGAACACAGATAATGAGGAACATTTAAGTGAAATGAATTGGTTACATCATTCTTGAAACTTATATTCAGAGTCCAAGTCTTCTGAATCATTTTCTGACTCCAAGTTGTCCATATGAATGTTTTTCACGTATTACCACCCTCTACGCCATTAAGAGTGCTACTCATGTAGCATTTCTTAAAGTGAGTGCTCTACTATTGACTCTGGAGTTTTCTCCCAAGTTGCTGACTCTCGTGCATGTTTTGATGCTGCTGCTTTCCTGACCTTACATAGACGATGCCATGAACTATGTGATGACTGCCACCTGACCCACAGCAACAGGAAGATGCCATCAATATCAGAGATGTTAAAATGCGAATAAATACGCACCTTAGAATCAATATGATGTGTCAGTAGCACAGTAACTGTAAAAGGGACTTTGATCAAGGAATAATTGTCCAGAGGTTAATAATGGAGGTGTGGAATATGGAGTATTTCTTTATTCTAAGTGGTTACCAATTAAAGGTATTGTTTCACGTTCAGACACTATTTTTCTCTAATTGTTGTAATGAACAATACCTTTTTCTCATTCATGGAGAATATTAATGGAGAGTTTAACCTGAAACGAATAGCCCTGTTCTCTCTGTCTTGTTGAAACATCTTTCAAACATCAAACATACTTTGCCCTTCAAAATCATGTGTAAATTATTAGGGATACAAAGATGACTGAGACTTGCTACCCTCAAGGTATTGAAGGTTAAATGAGAAATGGGAATAAACACAACTAACAAGAGTCCAGTGTGGGATTGTGAATCTTATTATGGGTGATAAAGAGTTTACTATGCTTCATATACTTAAATAAGTAAGCCTCTCCAAATTTTATGTTTTTAAAAACATAATGGAGCATGTAAAAAGAACCCAAAAATGATGTAGGGCAAACTTGTTGGGTGCTGTGTACCCTGGATTTATTAAATTTAATTAACTCTGCCTTCAATAAATTCAAAAACCATGTGTCTAAAGAAATATAACCAAATGTATGTGATCTGGGATTGGATCTGAATCAGATTTTTTTCCTCTTAAAAAGCCATATGTGGACAATTAGTAAAATCGAATACTGTCTGTAGATTATAATATCACATAACTGTTAATTTCTTAATTTTGATCACAGTACAGTAGTTATGTAACAGATTGTCCTTCTGTTTTGGAAATCACATTAAAATATTTAGAGGTAAAAGGCATAATTTCTGGAACTTATTGTCATGTATTTCAGAAGAAAATATTCACGTGTGTATGTATGTATGTATAGAGAGAATGATCAAATATATCTGGTGAAATGTTTATTGGGAAATGTGGGTAAAGGATACATGTGGATTTTTTTGGTACTATTGTTATAACTTTTCTGTAAGTTTGAAATAATTTCAAAATAAAAAGTTACAGAATTGAAAAACTATTGCTGAAATATCAAGTGTCTAATACTTTAAATCAACACATTTGTTTTATGTGACTTTAGGGTAGACACGTGCATATTTTTTAAAAATTCCATTCTCTTGTCAGAAACTTGCAAAGTGTCCTCACTCTGGTTCCTTGCTTTCAGTACCCTGAAGTGCTCTCTCACTTTGTGGATTTATATATCTTTTGAGGCCTGCTTGGGGGAAGTATTTGCACATATGTTTCTATGTTACTGCTGTTTCCTAAGTACTCTATTTAATCTGAGAGGTTTTAAGATAGTTTTTGAGAGACAGTTCCCTACACTTACCCTTTGGTAGTGATTTATGACGGCTGTTTTGATAATTTAATTCAGAAAGGAGGTTTTCTCTTGTTACTTTTTAAACTGGTCCTTATGATCCCTTCTTCCCTTCTGCCTCTTTACCCATGCCTTCCTTTATTTGTTTCCTCTCTCCTCCATTAGGTAGGCCTGACTTGTCTTTACCATCAGTAAAATCCTGCTTCTTCCAGGAAGCCTACCCTGATCATCCCTATGGATCTCCTCTGCTTATGTCTTAGTTTGTCACTTACCACACTCAGTTTTACGTAGTTATTTTATTGTTTTATATTGTCCTCAGTGATGGATTAAAATTATTGTTGCTTTGTAGGCATTTAAAGCTGTGTGTACGTATTATTTTTCCAGCCCAGTGTCAGAGCACTGGCAGATGTAAATTGCTTTCTTTTTCTCCCCTGAATTTATCCCCATAGCTCATGGCTGCTGTCTCCACAAAGTGGTCGTTCACTAAGTGATTCAATCTGAGTGGGTATTTCTTGCCGAATCCAAAATTAAATCTATTGTGTTTGACTTTTGGGGTTGTCTGTATCTTTCCTCTCTTCCTTTTAATCTAAGTTCTGAGGTTTAAATATTTTTTTTCCTGCATTAGTTGAAATAGCATTTTCATAATATAGCCAATTCATTTACTATTTTTTATTCAGAATTACAAATAATTTGGATTTTTTTTCTACCTGTAATTAGATCTGTGATTGTTGAGACATGTAAAACATATTTGAACAAAAAAGCATTCCAACACAATTTATAAATATGTTATCCTCTGTGGTAAAGATAAAGTAATGAGACTGATTTTTGCTTGAGGATACATCACATTTGCATCTTAAATATAACTGTTAATGTTCTCTTCTTGTTGATTCAACTCAGGTAAGGTTGATTTTCATAAGTGACAAAAACTTAGATGATTATGTAAAATAATGAACTGTGACTCTTTGAGTTTGGTTCATATCTTGATTATCATTTTGGTTTTTTGGATTACCTTTTTAAAATTACCTGAGCACACAATTTTTTTTATAGGGTGGGATTATAAAACTGTAAAATGTTCTCTTTTGCCTTTGTTTTGACTCTGAAACACTTTTTTGGTTAAATTCTTTAAGAAAGTCGCATTGACTGCATATGTGCAACTTTAGCATCTTTATCATAATGTGGCGTCATCTAACATTCGATTCCTGTTCTTTCATATGTTATCACATCCCAGCAACTCTCAGAGGAGTTTGTAAATGAGGGAGCTGAGGCTCTGAGAGGTTGAATGACTTAGTTTTGGCCACAGGTAACAATGCCTGGGTTTAAGTTTGGTTCTTATTCCTGTATGTTCTACTGGATCAGAGGTGCTTAACCTCTCTTGTGCCATGATCACTTCGGCATTCTGGTGAAGCCTGTGGATTCATTCTCAGATTAGTGTTTTAAATAGAGCTGAGTGTGGTGGCTCACCCTTGTAATCCCAGCGACTCAGAAGGCTCAGGTGGGAGGATTGTTTGAGACCAGTCTGGGCAACATAGCGAGACTCGGTCTCTTAAAAAAATAAGAAAAAAATTATCTGGGTGTGGTGGTGTGCACTCCTAGTCCTAGCTACTCAGGAGGCTGAGGCAGGAGGATCACTTGAGCCTAGGAGTTTTAGGCTACAGTGAGCTATGATCGTGCCACTGTGCTCCAGCCTAGGCAACTGAGTAAGACCTTGTCTCTTAAATAAAAAAAACATAGCATTACAAAGGATACCAATTATAATGGCATTTTCAAAATATTAACCCCCTCCAAATTTGTAATATATACTTATTAGCACATTAAATAACAAGATCTGGTGTTGGGTGTATTAACTATCATTACTTCAAAGAAGTGATAAGCATTAATATTTGGAATGTCTGAAACTATTGTAATGTGTTATGAAAATGTGTGATTTCTATTGGTGACAAATCACAGGTACTGTGGCTAATACTGCTTGGTTTTAGGCCATTATTCATAATTGAAGGAAATGCTTACTTTATTTAGAAGTTAGTGAAAGTAAAGATGCATTTTTTTTTCCTATCCAACTTTATAGATCTTCCCATGTTAAGAACTGTTGTATTAGGCCATTCATTCTGTCTTATCGTGAATGGCTTAAGAGAGAAAACAAACAAAATAACAAAGAAAAAATTAGACCATACTGTCTCTCATGCCTTATATACATTTATGCCACCTGCTGGATCTGGAATGTATTAGGCACTTAAAGTTGAATAAACAAATTATGAAACCAAAAATACATGCTAACAATGTAAGGCCTCACTGAAAAAAGGAAGAATAATAAGACATGTACATGTTGTGAGATTCTGGAGGGTAAAAATTAAAATTTTATTTAAAATGACCAGAACCTATAATTTTAAATTATTAGTATCTCTTAGTAGTCTAGTCAGCTGTATGTTTACCTCTCCAATAAAGGTAAAATGATTATATTGGCATTCGGTACTTTCTTCATTAAAAAGCCTTTGCCTTCTGTACTTCAGCTTCTTTGGGCGATTGGTTTTAATGAGGGTGACTGATTGTCATGGGGAGTTTCCGTTCTCTGT
This sequence comes from Eulemur rufifrons, assembly GCF_041146395.1. Classification (NCBI taxonomy): domain Eukaryota; kingdom Metazoa; phylum Chordata; class Mammalia; order Primates; family Lemuridae; genus Eulemur; species Eulemur rufifrons. Next base: position 82,827,530 of record NC_091011.1, on the reverse strand, counting down.
CAGTGATGACTGGCAGACAGCCAGAGACAGGAGCTGAAATAGAGTGTTAGAGAGCACGGAGGTGGTATGGTTCGCCTGCGCATCTTGTAAGTGTGAGGAGATTTGTTGTATTGCTTTTCACCTGGTGATCTGAACCTCTTCTTCAGTTGTCAGGGTGAATGAATAGCTTAAGTGTATTGTCCTTGCTTCTGTCCTTACCTACTCATTCTTTTGCCAGTTAAATGGGAGGTAATCCCTTAAAAGCATTTTGTGTCCTCCCTCAGCTGGGGAATAGGTAAGCTGTTTCTTCTAAACCGGGAAGTCCTTCTGTCTGACTCAGTTGTAGCTCCAGAGATGCTAAGTCACTTAAATGATGTTGACAGGAAAAACTTTAGGTAGAGGAAAGAAACCGATTGAGCACGTTTACCACTCAGCAGGGGTGCCAAGATCCCCCACCCCTGCTGCATGTTAAAAGCTTTCCCCAGGCCAGTGTGCTGGGTCAGAGCTGCAGGACTAGGGAGGCTGTGATGCAGCCCTGTTCCCAGCTCCATCTCTTACCTGGGGAGGAGGGCTGCAGACCTGTGTGTACTTCCACGTGGCTTCCTGAATTCCCTCTCCCAAGTCGGCCCTGCAGAACCATCTAGTGGACTGCTTTTCTGCCATACACATTTTCTCCCTTTACTCTTTCCAACCTTTAATTTAGTTTTCTGATCATTACCAACAGAATTGCACACAAATAATATTTATAATAATATATTATTTATAATAATATAAATTATGATATTTTATAATTTATGATATATTTTATAATTTATAACAATATAATATCTCACACAAATATAGTAGTTTGTGAAAGCTTTTGGCTTGAATTTTTATAACAATTTTTGGCTTACAACAGGGCTGGAGAATATTAACTTCTGATTATCTGAGGACAAATTATTTTACATTTTGTTGGATAGTACTTGTTTTTCTTTTAGTATTTCTTTTATAATTTTTTTTTTTTGATAACTGTTCTTCCCACCCATTAACTTTTATTTTGTCGTACCCCATTAGGAAACTTGTGAAACCTAAAAACGTAAGCATTTATCCAATTATAGGGAGTGTTTGAAAAAAACAGGGCTGCTTAGATTGGTATTTTGTACCATTCCCAACTGGGGACTTAAATGACAATGTTTTGGAGAGCACATGCTGTTAAAAGCTCTAATGGAGAATATTTTAATTTCCATTAACAAATCAACCAATAAAACAGTTATTTACATATTTTCTTTGAGTGTCTAATGAGTTTTGTGATTGTTAGTGGAGATCAGACAAATGGGCTTTAGCTCTTCCGTTGGTTTATCACATAGTTGGTTTATCACACATGCTGCTACCTGCCATGGTGATTAGGCATTTATATGGTTTAAAATTTTTATTTGTAGTCGTGTAGTATTTAATTTATGCTCATAATGAATTATTGGTTAAAGTCTGGAAGCATATGGGATCCTGATGCTGAAAAGCAGGTTAATGGGCATCATAAAAGTGATGATGGCTCTGAAAATTAGCTTCAGGATGCTTTTCACTAGATTGGGAAGATGCACTCAGTCACTCATATAGTACGTTGGGGTGCGTCTCATAATTTAATACTTAATGTTAGACAGAAAATATGGTGATTATTATATTCAGTTTTGCTTTTCATTTACTGGGAATAAAAACTATCCTTCTCCAAATGTATTTGCATTTTCAAACAGTACCTTGAAAGCTTTTATCTTGTTATTTAGAAATAAAACACAAAAGTTCCTCAATTAAGCCAATTAATTTCCTTAATTCCAAAATATAAAAATTCTGATCATTAGGTCATAAAAATGGATTTTGTCTATTTTTGATACTGTAAGTTAGGTCAATTTCATCTACATTTTAAAATACTGTTGGTCCCCAAGCCAAACATAATATACTGTTACTTTTGAATTTTTTTTCATAATTAAAGATTGGAACATGTTGAATTTTATCTTAGTATACTGTAAATGCTTTAAGGAGGTTATTACTATAAAGTTTCTCATGATCTTAATAATAGTAATTTAAAATAAAATGTTCTAAGCCAAGCTTAAAATCACTTACGTAACATGCAAATTATAGATGATTTAAAAAATTACCAGAGGGTTTGTTAAGATTGTATTACTGCAAGAAGTGCAGTTGTCTGGTGGAATGTGTGGCAGAGAGAAGAGCTTTGGTAGGGAAATAAAACGGTTTCTGCATCAGAGAGTTATTGCAGTTTGAAAATGTGTACACACTGGCTCAGACCAGACCTAGCTTTGAATGACTTCAGCACTATATTGCCCTTGCTTGGTCCCGTGTTTTATTGCAGAGTTGATTGTTATGATGGGTATCACCTAACAGGGATGCCAAGCTCCCTGTATCTTTCTGTAGTAAGGATGGTTTGAATAAAAGGTTGCCAAGGTTGTCTGAAGGCAGCAAGCAATATAAAACTCTCCCAGAGTGTGTTCTCTTGGTGTTAAGCCTTTGGAGGTCTGTCCTGTGCTGCAAGATTTAAAGCAACAGTACTCGTGGGTACTCAAAGGGAAACCTGAGATATTTGAGAGAATCTTAGGGAAATGCAGAAATATTACTGTAGTGTGATTAAGAGAGGCCTTTTTAAGATTGTAAAAGTAAAAGTGTTGCTCCTACAAAAATAATTGATGTGTTTCAACCAAGCTTGCTGTTAAGTGACTATGTTTAAGTGGATTATAGTTCTCAATTTACATCTTTTATAAAATTGGACATACTATATTGGGAAAAAAAGGGCCCTTGGATATAATTTGCATTTCTTAAGAATGTGGCAAACCTATCATTGAATGCCTAAAATAATTACTTTGCTACAGAAGTTTACATTAATGCTAAAAACATTACCAGCACCTATAATGTATTCATATTTTACCTAACTTAACCCCAAGCAGACTGCTTTAGACCTAAACTAATGTTTATTTTTTAGCTGATAGCTGAAGTCCCCTTAGGGACTGTTAGCATATCAAAGGGAGTATTGAATGAGTGCAGTTGTTTGTTTTGGGCCATTGGAATTCCCAAGGTTTAGTAGCAGAACATAGAATAGTGGAAGTAGGTTTTTAGATGGGTACAGCTAGGGCAGAGTGGTCCCAAATCACATTCAAGTTTGTGTGTATGACTGGAGGGGGCGGAGATGGGGGAAGAATGAAGGTGTGACTCAGTCTTTTTATTTCAAATTTTGCTTAGTGAATTTGCCATAAAAGAAAACTGTGAAAAAGGAATATTTGGAGGGTTTTGTGTTACAGTCTTGCTGCCCTTATGTAGAATGCTGCATGAGAAGAGAAAAGTAAAAAAATCAGGAGCATTGCTTCCACTAGTCAGGTTCTCAACAAACTTTGGAATAGCTGAGACATTTTCTCATAAAGGTTCAGCTTGCCAGAATGGTAGTGTAGAGTCAGTGAATTATTAGTCTTTAGGTATCTGTAGATAGTATGATTACGTTAGGCTGTCATTAACAGGAAGTATTACTAGATGACTGGATGGAACCTTGAAGAATTAATTGCTAGAGTAGAAAAGAGGATTGAGTCATAGTGATATTTAATCTGTAAGTTCCTTGTTATTTGAAATTTGAGGATTACTTGCATAAGGTTTTGGGTAAAGTAGGTTTATGGGAGCTAAAGTGTAATCTGATGAGGTATTGGTATTTATCAGAAGGTGATATATTCTCACAATAATCATATTATTACTTTTATTATACTCATTTTACAGTTGAGGAAACTGAACTTGGCCAAATTTATGCATATAACACATGGCCAAGCAATTTGACTCTAGAGCAGACATTATTAGCTGCTCTGCTGTGATGGCATGGGTAGAGAGTCACAGTTTCAGAATTATGTTAACTGAAAGGGACATTAAAGGTGATCTAATTCATGTCTCTCATTTTAGAAATAATAAAATGGCTCTTACACAGAGATTGAATAACTTGCTTTATGGCTTATTTACCCTGGGATGGACAAAGCATTTTGATGATTTTCCAATTTACTCTTATTACACATGTTGGTAGGGGAGTGAGAGATCACCTCTAACCCCCCTTTTAGCTCTTAAGTGGGCTCTTTGGCTAGATCTGGAAACGAAATTGACACCAGGCAGATTAACAAGAGAAAAGCATACAAATTTTATTAATAGTTTTACATGTACATGAGGATCTTCACAAGAGAGAGAAGTCCGAAGAAGTGGCCAAAGTTCTTTTTAGACAAAGAACCCTAAATCTGAGAAGAAATGACAGGACAAAGAAAATCTGGCTAGGAGCAGTGCGTTTCTAGTGGAGTTACTAGGAGATATATTGGGATGTGTATGTAAAACTAGTGGGAGATAAGGGTTACTTTGTTAAGCATACTTATTCAGGTCCTTCGCAGCCTCCAGTTCCAGGTCTGGTGGTGACAGGTCTGGTATGGGTGGGTCCCCTTCCTGCAGGAATCCTTATGGCTTGCTGCATGCTGGAAGAGACAGGTCAGCTAGCCCTTTCTGAAACTGCAGTTTCTCCAATGTTTTCAACTGGAAATAATCAGTAATATACCAATCCAGCGTATTTGGGGATGGCACATCCTTCACTCCTTTGGTAGGGATCATAAAAAGGAGATTTTCCTGGGGCAAGTATAGGCTTCTGCCTTAGTCTCTTCCAGCTCTTTCAAGTATGCCCAACATAGCTTTTTAAGCTTTTTTTTTTTAGCTTTTTCTCTTTCTAAGTCTGCATGTTTTTGAGACTTTCTTTGGATTCTTCTAGGTTTGACAAAGGGTAGAGTAGGACTTTGAATTTTTGCCAAGTTTTAGCAAGATTGGTGAGATATAGGTTCCACTATTCAAATGGAGACCCTAAGTTACAGGGTTTTAAAAAGTTAGAATTTTATTTTTCTCTCATGGAAGATTTTGAGTAATTTGATGATTTCTTTATATGGGGACCCAGTTTTCTTCGGCCTTATTGCTCTACACCCCTTGGTTGTTTGCCTTATCTATATGGTCCACAATGGCTCACAGCTGTCCTTGAGCCTGTGCCATGGGAGATGACTTGGAAGCTGCTCACACCACATCCAGTCACCCCTTGTTAGCCAGGACTTAGTCACCAGGCTGTTCCCAACTGCAAGAGAAGCTGGAAAATGTATTCTTCATTCTGACCAGCCATGTGCTCAACCAAAAATTGGATTTCTATTAGTAGAAGGAAACGGAAAATGGATATGGAGACAGCTGTGCTGTGCTATTTGATGGTCATAACTTTCTTTGGATTCCCACATGAGAGTGGGAAAGGGTAATAGTTGGCAGCTCTGAGATACAAGTTCTTTTCAGAATATAGAATCAGGGCACTTTGGAATGGTTGGTTACAAAGACTTCATTTTCTTACGGGTCTGCATTTCTGTTTGGATTTCAGTTGGTTTTGATTTATCAGGATGGATGAAAAATTGAAAAAGACTTGATATTTTCAATTTATGTCCAAAATGGCACGAACTGTATCTGAGGATTCCTCTGCTACTGCAAGGAATGAATAATTTAGTTTGAGTTTTCCTTTAAATCCAAATAAATGTGATGAAGATTAAATTCAAGGTAAAGTTGTAGTATCTCTTACAGTGTCCTGTCATTTGTCATTGCTATCCTATCTTGAAAGCTTTGTGGAAAATGATGTTTTGATATTTGTTATTGAGATACAACTCCCACAAATGGGCATTTAAAATCTCTTTGTCTTAGCCAGTTGATTGCAATGTGTGCACAGACTAACCAACTAAAAAGAAATGAAGTTTGGTATGTTGAATAAAGTTTTCACTAGAGAAACTTCAAGGCCACAAAACCCCAGTGGGAAGTTGTCAGATTCTGTTTTAAGGAAGGAAAACTAAATTTTGATAAGTATTTCCTACCAAGTATAAATCTTTTTTTTTTTTTTTTTTTTTTTTTTTTTTTTTTTTGAGACAGAGTCTCACTCTGTTGCCCAGGCTAGAGTGAGTGCCGTGGCATCAGCCTAGCTCACAGCAACCTCAAACTCCTGAGCTCGAGCGATCCTCCTATCTCAGCCTCCCGAGTAGCTGGGACTACAGGCATGCACCACCATGCCCGGCTAATTTTTTCTATATATATTTTTAGCTGTCCATATAATTTCTTTCTATTTTTAGTAGAGATGGGGTCTCGCTCTTGCTCAGGCTGGTCTCGAACTCCTGAGCTCAAAGGATCCGCCCACCTCGGCCTCCCAGAGTGCTAGGATTACAGGCGTGAGCCACCGCGCCCGGCCTACCAAGTATAAATCTAATCAGCAAGCAAAGAACATTAAATGTTTTATTTTGCTTGTGGCAGCAAAGAATGTAATGATGGATATAATAGAGTTTAAATTTACAGTTGAAGTTATATTTTCTTTTAGCTTATGCCTGTGTGGAATAAAATGAATAGGTCTCTATGTTTATTTCACAGCCAAAATGGACACTTTATAGAGTTGTTTTCCAGAATATCCTAAAATATAGTGATTTTGACTCAGTGACCGCTACACGTAGGAAATGGATCTCCATAGAGCTTTGCTGCCATTATGTTGGGGGATATTCGTTGCATGATGTAGAAAATGCTGTCCTTGGTTATCTTTTATTCTTTTTATCTGACTTAGCTTAACCTCAGCTGATTGCTTAAGTCAGTGGCCAAGAATTTTTCATCGGCTGTCCTTGGTAACATATATCATTCATCATACTAGGATGATTGGTGTTATCAAATGGAAAATCTAAATGGAAGACAAAAAATTAAATGCTATTTGAAAAGCTGGAGTGAAAAGAGAATATTTTGGCTCTCTTGGATTTCCCCTATTTTCTACCTATATTCAGTATGACCACTGAATCCTGTTTGAGATACTTTGTATCTCATCATTCTGAGAGAGGAACTCTGCAGCACACAGCCCTTGTGTGGTATACTTCTGGACAGCATACATAAGAAACTGTGTGTTATAAATTCTGCTTCCCCAAACATTATTGTAGTAAAGTTGTGTGATTGCATTGGTTGCATTTTCTTTGAGTAATTTACCTTTTAGGAACATATAGTCTTATTATAATGGCACATGGGCAGGATGGCTATAGGGTAAAAGAAAAAAAAAAAAACATGAACCAATTTTATTTTCTTGGATCTTGTGGCACTTTAATCTCAGCCAGTTCTTTTTTGGTATAAGTATGGTTTGAACTTTTGTTAGCTAAATTGATATAATTTGTACATTTGATGTTCATGATTGATTTGATAAAGGTGTTTTTTAAAAACTGGAATTTTGCCTATTTATGCCTTGTTTAAAAATAACTTAAGTGATTATGAAAGCAAAAATATGATTTTGGTAATAAATACAATTAAGTATACAGAGAGAAAGGAAAATTATCCATTTCCCACCCAAGACAAAGTTAATCCTTAGTATCATTTTGGTATATATCATTCTAGGCCATATATATGTGTTTCTTTGTGATGGTTTCCTTATGCTTTTTTTCAGTCCTGTACAAATACAAAACAAAATGAAGACCAAACAGTATGTTCAGCTCATCACTTAATTGTGAGAATTTTTTCATGGGATTAATATTCTTTAAAGCATGTTTCTTAATATTAGCTTAGTATTTCATTATGTGGTTGTATTGTGTTATTATTTGACCATTTCACTGTTTTTGAACATTTAATTTGCTTGTAGTTTTTCCCTGTTTTGTATATAAAATGTATACTGCTCTTTCTCATTGTCTAAATCTTTCTCTTTGTCACCGGCTTTCATGTTTCTAAGAGAAAGATTTAATAGTCATTTAAGCTGGTTATGAAAGTGAATTTTTAGAAAATACTTGATCAACATCAATTTTACTTTACCCTTTAGTCTCCGCATCATTCATCATAATCTATGACTTTAGCAGTATTCAGAGACGATGAAAAAGACTCAGATTAATTCTTGTTACTGTCAGGTCAAATTCATTTACAATAAATATGTGAATCTTGGCAATCGGAAGCTAAAATATTTGTGTAATTGGACCTGGACATCAAGCCAGATCCTAAATTTTATGAAAGCTGCTGCACGAATTCTTTTTGTTACAGAATCTTTTCTGTAGGTTTAAAAAATTATAAATCTTAGCATGTTTACTTTCTAAAGAATATATGACTTAAAACAGTCTTGTAAAATATAGTACTGGCTCAATGAAATGGTATATAGTATCGGTCAGGGTTTTTACAGTCAGATGCCGGTGGTTCTCCAGGTGAATGGAGTTTCATTCTGTTTATGTAATGATGCTCTCATCTTTGACCTCAATACCTCTTCATTTCATTACATCTCATTTTTAAGAGAAACCTTATTAGTGATATATAGATAAATTAAGTCACAGAGGGTAGAGTCAGGAGAACACAAGACTCTCTAAACCTGATTTTTTTATTAAAATTACTTTGCTGTGCTTTTCATTGAGGTCTGTCTTTCTATTTCTTTTTTTTCTTTTTTTTTGAAATATTTTTCACCCTACATGAACTTTGACTATGTCTTTCTATTTAAGACAAATCAATATGATGTGATTCCGTATTTTATTTCACAATCCTGTGGTATATACACATACAAGACACACAGTGGTTGTGGCTGTAAAATGACAAGTCTTTTATGTGTGGCATGCTGTGTTGTTCTCATTATTTCACAGCCATGATTCAAATGCTATAAACGTAAATCTGAACATTTTATACTATCCTTTTAAAGATTTTTTTAATATTATGTAAGTATAATGTCTTATTAGATTAATTTCTTTCTATTAAATTCTCTATAAACCATGTAACTGAGATTAAAATATGTTAAAACTATTTAAAAGTGTTAAAACGTGCAGTATTAATAAAATTTTATTCATTTGGATTCATTTAATGTATAATTTGTCACAGAATACAGAAGGTTTATGTTAAATTACACTAACAGAATGGGGATGGGGCATGGGGTGAGAGTGGGGGAGGGTTTGATAAGAAAATTCCGCAAGAGGAAACTCAAATTACTTAGCAAATTATTTTATGAAATCACCATGTTATGTTGGAATTTATTCTTTATGGAGAATAAGTTGGTATTCTAATTATTACTTTCATTAAAAACAGTTCCCCTAAGGAATTCCACCTGATAGCACTTTTTTAAAAAGACTGGATCCAATTGTTGAAGGTACTTGAAAAGAATTCTAAGTACATTTCTTTTAAAGTATCATATGTGTTTAGATCTTACTCATTCTGGCTGCTTTTCTATCATTGTAGGTAGCTTCATATTCTATGCTATGGTGAAAGCTAATTTATTTTTGCTGTTTATAGAGAAATAATTTCTTACTGTAGTCTTTCCTTATTTCAAAAAGTAATCTCTGTGAATTATTATAAGTTAACTTAGGGTGAGTAGTTTTAAATCCTTTTCTCATTTTCCTTGAATATAAAAATGATGTGGCCTTATTGAGCTGTTTGTTCAGTATTAATTATGATGTCACTTGTGAAACATATACTTTTAATTGGTCAAGAGCTATCTAATGTAGATAGTTTTGACGGGAAGTGTGTCAGCTCAAAATAAATCAATGTTTGAGAAATTGTTCTTTTAAAGACAGTAATGCGAAAATATCTGAACAGTTTGTGGGTAGATGGCTTTTAATCTGTATCTCCCTGGCATCTGTGTGCATTGTTGTCGTAGCATTACAGAGACCTGGAATCTTCAGGCTGCAATTTGTACCCACTTTTTCCATTTCCATTGAATTAGTTAAGGAGCCCTCATCCATCTAGGACACATCTTAAAGCATCAGGAGAGAAAAAATGGACAATATGATGATTAGTAGAAAAATAATTTTGGTTACCCTAAGGAAAAATAAGATGCTCCCTGTAAGTGGGACTGGGCAAATGTGCTTTTGGTGAATATGAAGATAGAGGAAGCTAGTAATATTTGGGTTCCTTAGGGCAGAGATCATGTTGGGGGAAGACATTTTGGTTTCATCTCCAAATTTTTATCTGTGTTCGAAAAATCTGTATTAATTTTAGTGGATTATTTGTGACTGTCAATGGCCATGCCAACCATAAAGTAGCTAGGTTTCCCATGTTTTTTCTTTTATCAGGGTGAATATTTTAGTCCAATCTAAAGCAATGGTGCTCAGTGGTGGGGCAGTGTGGCATCACAAGGTTCTGCCCCATTTGAGTAGTACTGCACCGATTTAGGCATATTAGAAATTTGTAGGGGAGCTATGGTGTTTAGTGGCATGAGTGGGGATCTAGATGGCTGGCAATGCCTGGGGTAGTTTTGCTCCTCCAAGAATTGTCCTGTGTCCTGAACTTCTGAATGGTTCATCAGAAATTCATGCAGTTGAAAAACCTGCTTACCTGGCCCAGAACTTAGTATAGCAATAGCTATAGCTTTTATTTGTGGTAATTAATTTAACTCAAGATTCAGACTGTTTTATTACATCTTCTACTGTAGTTATGTCTGAACATTTACATTGTGAGATGGCATTATTTTATCATGAATTTGTTTCTTATATTTCTATTTAAATATTACACTTAGAGTATTACTGATTACATTTTTCATTGGATTGTTGTTATCTGTTAAATTTCAGAATGGTAAAGGGAGCATTACAAAATATTTGCTTCTGAAAAAGCAGAGTTGGGTCTGATAAGGATGAGAATCACTGGTCTGAATGGAGGCACCGTTTTTTCATTGCTATTTTATGCAGTCTCAGGTATTCTGAAGGATTTATACCCCAAAACCTTACTTAGCATCTGGGATAAATTACAGAAATGAAATGCTACTTAAAGATTAAGAAGGAATTCCACCACTTTTCTCTATATAACACTGGTATTGAGGAGATTTGTAGATTATTAGGAATGTAATCATAATGTTTTTTACTGTTATTTTCTGTTTAGGTTAACTTTATTGTGGATAATTTATTTTATTTTTGGACAAAAGGTTAAGTACATTCTTGAATTTAAACTAAAGATAGCACAACACTTAGGTCTTGAAATCCTTGTGCATAGTCTTGTGTTTTAAAGATGGTAAAATCAGCTCTGATGGGCTAAGTCGTAGAGCTTCCACCGTGCTTCACAGAAAATTATTTTTGTTTTATTAGAGATTATGACTACTTTATGAATACCTTGATATGTTGTTCTCTGAACATTAAGTGGAGATTTTTTACCTTAGGTGAGGGAAAAAATAATGGCTATCGGTATTACAATCCGACTTTAAAAAAGAGGCTGATCTCATTATCACAATATGAATTAAATAAAAAACAAAGCCCAGGATATTGCACTATAGCTTAATGAAAAATATTAAACCAATATGTATTATGCTGTCTCACCATTTTAATATATTTGAACTATCATAAATAAAATATGAATTAAGCATGGGTGTAAAATCTGAATTGCTTTATTTAAAACTTCCCAGGCGAGGCCATTGTTCTGCGATGGTTAGCTCCTGTCTTAAATAGGTCCTTTTTGGCAACTCAACCTTACTGGGCTATAAATGAAGCCGCTGAAACCCAGAGGTCTATGTGTGATCTCTCACTATTTCTCCTGTCTAGTAGTAGGCCAGTATCTAGGAATAGGACTGTAGTTTTCTTCCTTATAAAAAAGGCTGTAATTGGGTCACAAATTTTATTTTCATTCATTCAGAAGAAAAGTCTTGAGTTTGGGGTTAGCTGACTTGCCAGGGCTATAGAAAGGTAGGTGGATTAGGAAATAGATTTTATTTTCGAACTTTTGAGTCTTGTCTTTGCCTTGTGCTTTGATTACATGCAAAGATAAATTTAACATTTCCCTTAGAAAACAGTGTTGGTCAGAACTTAAAGAACTAAATATCCCAGTTGAATTTAGGAGTTTTATTAGTAAGTAATGGATTTTGGGATTAAATACATTTATTTTGCTGAGAAGCACACACTAGTTCATAACAATAAGAAGAGGGAGATTGATTTATGAATCTAAGGATTGGAGTGGTATTTGACTTTCTCTTTACCAAAGCAAATTATTTGGGTAAGGACATTAGTCTTGGTTAAATCTTTTTAGCACATGATATTGGGCTTGTCCACTGTTTCACTATTATGAAATACTCTTTAAAAAAATGTTCTATGAACCCTGCATCAGGATGGTTATTAGGAAAGTGAACTAGAGTATGATATATAAATATTAATTGGGCTGTTACTGTGTATCAAACAACCAGATCTTTATGAGTAATATGTACATAATATCCTCTAAATTCCTTTTGAGAAACAGCTAGCATTCGTCAGTATGTTATACGTTAGTTAGAGGTTATTGATTATGGCTGCCTTCAAATATGCACAAGATCTCCACTATTTGTGAAAATCATCTTTTATTTATAATTTTTCCACCTCTTTCTTCCTTGTTTCATTTCTAAACTTGTTGAAGGAGAGGCCTATAATTGCTGCCTTCTGTTGCTGTCCCCCTACTGATTCCTGAGGCTCACGCACCTGATTTCCATGCACTCCATGGGATGATAGGTAATTGTAAGCCATGTGCCAAATCTTTCTCCTGTACCCAGGGTAGACATTAATTCACTGAACCTGGACTTGGCCTCAGAGCCCTTCTCCATAAAGCACCCTAGGCTACTACTGCCAGTTGATCAGAATTGGCACATGAGATGAAATCTATTTATCATTTTTACACATGTTATCTTGGTTCATTTCTTCCTTTCTATTCCATTTCTTTTTTGTCTCTAATGTTGTTCCTCTTCTCTCCCCTCTTTTATCTTATGAATTTTTAAGGCCTGTCCCTTAGCCTTGTACTTTTTTCTCTTTACACATTTTTTTTTTCCAGGAGAACTCACTGAGCTCAGATCTATAATAGTCATTCCTAAATCAGCATGTCCAGCCAGTCTCCAATATGAGTTTCATGTTCAAATATCTAATTGCCTATAGTTCCATGTGGTGGTTCTACCATTACCTTCAACTGAATATGTCTGAAATTGGACTTATTTTCTTTCTTCTCCAAACACCCTCTCCTTCTTTCCTTAATTGACCACCATGGGTATTAATTTTCTGGCATCTGGGCATACCATTGACTTCTTTCTCTTTCATCTCTCAGTCAGTCTCAGATGACAGTGTTTCTTATGAAAAATCTTGTATCTTGCACCCCATCTTCATGGCCGTTCTCCCACTTCAAGTCATCATCACCTTTTGCCAGTGGCTCTCAAACTTCAGTGTGCCTCAGGATCACCTGGAGGGCTTGATAACACACAGATTGTTGGGCACCGTCCCCAGAGTTTTTGATTTTGTAAGGTCTGGATTGGGGCTGAAGAATTTGCATCTCTAACAAGATAACTCCACATGGTTGATCAGAGAACAGAAAACTGAGCTTAATCGTTGAAACTGAAATTTTATAGCCAGTACATTGAGCTTGAAATGAATACCTGTGCTCTCTTTTATAAACATGCTGGTGGTAGTGGTGGCTCCAGATTTTCTGTATAGGAGGGTCCAGGGACCAAAAACCTGGTGATGGCAGTGGCATTGGTGTGGAGAATTTCGAAGCAGGGGATTTGCCTTGGAGTTATTTTTGAGTAGCTGTCCCAGTCTTTATACTTAGTTTGCATATGCTTTTACAGTGTGTGTATGTGTTTCGTTTAAGTCTTCCTGAAGCAACCCCCAATGCTGGTGACTTATTTTACTTAGTGACTAATGTTTGACTCCACAAATCAAGCCATTAACAAGTTTTTATTGGACATTTGCTGTGTGCCAGAAAGCCTGCACAATATTGCTCTCTCCCCATCGCACTCTCTTCTCTTTTTTTTTGCTTTATCTGTAAAGCCTAGAGGCTGTTTTTAATAGTTCACAGGTAAGTACCTGAGAGACAGTTTCTCCAAATGAATATTGTCACTTAAAGGGAAACAGCTGACAGTCTGTGTTGCCAGTGATACACCATTTTATTCCTTTACTTTCATTTTAGTGGGCTTTCTAGAGGAGGTGGAGGCTCAAGCCGGAATCCAATTCACCAGTCTCCCATTTAACACAGTTATATAAGGAGAAGGAATGTTAGAGATTTTCTAGTTTGGGCCCTTGTTTTACAGATGAGATAGTCATGGCCCAAAGCAGTGAAATGTTTTGAACAAAATCACAACTGATTGTGGCAAAGCCAATACTAGACTTGAACCTCCTGCATTTCCAGCTTGGTCCTCTATGCATTTCATGAGTCCTGGAGAAACCTTTGAATACAGTCACACAGGACTATTTGAATTAAATGGAAACAGGTTTGGGGGGTTTGTGTACTTCATTTGGGGTTGGAGAATTAACTCTATATGATTTATAGTTTTATTTCCAGTGAATAAAATATATCCATTTTTTGAAACAAATAAAAAAAAATTAAGCTATGTATCAAAAAGCAATATCCAGAGGTAATTATTATTTTTTAATTTAAATTATAGATCTTATTTTCCTAGAGGCTTTGTGAAATCTTGCAACTATTAATCAGGGTATTAAGACATGAAATACTATATGTATCTGATTCTCAATACTGGTTTTACGAATTGTCTACTTAAAAATGTGGAAACTGTGGAATATGAATTACAAGCTTGTCCATTGCTATACAGCTTCTGCAGCCCAGTATGGATGTTTGTTTTTATAGAGAATGGAACAGGGAGCTGGTTTCCCTGAGTGGTTATTGTGAAGCAAACAATAAAATGGACATTATTTGCATAGTATGCCAGTCAAATTAGAAATTTACAAAGGTACATAAATCCCGATGGAACAATAATATTACAAAATAAACCATTAACTTGATGCCGTTAATGTTTAGGTTGCCAAACTCTTCCTAACACTGTGCCTTCTGATACAATATTTATGATTATGAATGTGCAGTTAAGAATTTTCATTCTGCCGTCTTCATTAACTTTAATGTGTAAGTAGCCACAGTTACCCTGCCAGGTAGTAGACAGATGGCATTTTTTTTTTGAAGGCATTCTTAAGATACATTATCCTTACGAGATGGTGAAGGTAACTGTCGGCTGAACATACTTATATATTTTGTTTGTGTGTGTGTGTTTAAATCAGGTTTGTCTGCCAAGTAGATGGTGCCACAAATGTATAATGGCAAACTGTTACGTATTTATTTCTAATCCCTAAGATTTATCCTAGTCATCTTTCAACTTCCTCCAACCAAACCCTGTACCTTTTAGAAGATGAGGAGCAGGACAAGATTTATCCTGCAGCCTACGCTGTGAGTCATTTAGTTCTAATATACTATGTATTGTATTTCGTTGATTGCATGGATGCTTCCATTATTATTTTTCTAAACAATAAATGATCTTTTCATATTAATGAATTTATTGAAATTATAAGATTAATGGGTATTTCTATGGAGCTGAAAATTTAATTTGGCTGTATCTTCCGGTATAAGCTTTAGCTCAGCTATCTCAATCCTGAGAGAGCCAGAGTTTTTTATCTAAAATCTGCTGCTTGAATTATGTAATTATATACATTTATTTTCTTCTCATAGATCCTCATAGTTTCTCTTCTGTGTTTTTAAACTAGCATGTGAAAATAATAAGCTTTATAAAATTGGCCATGACCTGTATCTAGCAAATGGTGAAATCAGAAAGCGACATGCAGTAAAGAAAAAAATCCCAAAGGAACAAACATTTTTCTAAGAGGCAAGCTGTAATTTTTATTAAGCAACTTATAGAGATTGTTTAAGAAATACTGTAATTGGGGAGGGAATTATAGCGTAAGGATTATGCAAAGAAAACGAAGGAAAGGAGAATTATAAGTGGGAAAAGTTACAAAGGAAATTAGCGTGTCCCCTGAGGTCTAGGGAATCTGTGTATGTTTCAAATCATGGTTGAATTTTCCGTCTTTTGTTTTTTCATAATCTATGAGTTCATAAAGTCCTTTCATTTTTTAGAGTCTTTTCTGTTCACCATTCAAGGACCTATCTTAAATATATTGTAGTGTCATCCCCTTTCCTTCCCTCCCTACCTCCAGTTTAACCAGTTTTTATAAACATAGACATTTGGGCATCACCTGTCACATAGAAGACTGGTGAGGTGTACTGAATTTATGCCACGCTTTGAGGAATAAGACCATGGTATTCACAGTCCCTAAGAATACTCAGAATCAAGTATAAAGTTAGCAATCTTGGAGTTCTTATTTGATCCTGAACCCAAATTTATAGCTTAGAGATTTAGGTCACTTAAAGGAGATCAAAAGATTCGTAGGCAATCAGTAAAGAAGACTCCTTGGACTAGACAAAACATTTGTTTAGAATACTGTTTAGTAAAAACAAATAATGGCCATCAGTTCATTACTGTATGTGTTTCAAATAGTAACAACCCAGCCTCTTTGGTAGCAAGCCTCAATTGATTGTATATGATTTAAAGCAAGGGTCCCCAACCTATGGAGAATTGTGTAATTATTTCATTATATATTATAATGTAATAATAATAGAAATAAAGTACACAAAAAATGAAAAAAAAAAACACTGTTTAGTAAAAACAAACAAAACTTTACTAGGAATCATGAGCTGCTTTCAATCATACAAGCATTTATTATTTTCAATCATGGCTTGAGATAAAGGGGTTAGAGCCATACTTGCTATAACTAAGCAATTGCAGTGCTTGACTTTTTCTCAGATGTTTTATGGTCAATGTCTTATCATCTGTAACTAATTGACAAAATGCCAGTGCTTGTGTTCATTAAGATGCATTTGCCATTGAGAAAGAAATTAAAATAGTTTCTGAGAAGAATTTAAAAAGTACAGGGTCCAAGTATGTGAAGAAAACATTCTTTTGTCTTAACACATTGTAAAAGGAGAGTGTGTATGATTGTGCAAGCCATGGAACCATACTTACTGAACTTTAGTTTTGCAAATTTCCATGGCAAATCGGATTTATATGGCTTGAACATT
The DNA here is from genome assembly GCF_041146395.1 of Eulemur rufifrons. Taxonomy (NCBI): domain Eukaryota; kingdom Metazoa; phylum Chordata; class Mammalia; order Primates; family Lemuridae; genus Eulemur; species Eulemur rufifrons. The sequence continues at coordinate 82,810,721 of NC_091011.1, read as the reverse complement.
TCTTGTTTTTACTCTTTTTCTCATTTCACAAATTTTGCCAGTTCCTAAAGATCTGCTTGGAAACTCACTGTGCTAATAGGCAAAGTTGGCCTTTCCTGTGCTTCTCTTAAAGTAGCCCATCCTGAAACACTGACCTTTCAGTTTAATAACAGTTTTATTTGAGAAAATGTTCAGATCCTGAGAGCTGAAGAGTTTTTTTTTTCTTTTCCCCCAGAAAGGCCATTTTAAATAGTAGTCTCCAAATGGTGTATCTTTTTTCTTGCCCACTTTGGATCAGACTTATCAGAAGAAATATATTGTTGCTTTTTGTATTCTATTGATTTAAAAGCAAATAACATAAAGCTCAGATTTGCTCAGAACCCATTACCACACAGGTTTATTTTCCTGCTTGTGCTTTGATTTGCTGTTTTAGATTTTAAGCTCTTTATGCTAGGTCTTGGTTTATCTTTTGTTATTTTAAATTCTCTGTTGTAGCTAAGGTAATTACTTTTTCAGTTGTGACCTTGGACTTGACCCAAAAGTTGTGATTCCGCCCCCCCCCCCCCCCCCCCCCCCCCCCCCCCCGCCATTAGAAAGACAGCTGTGCTTTGTTTGGTCCCTTTACTTACTGAAAATGATACCAACCAGCTGGTCATTTGGGCATGTCTTTTTCAGTGGCCATGGGAGCTTTCCTTTCCCTACCTTTCTCCCTCTCCTACCTGGATGATACCACGGATTATCTGCCTCTGTTTCTCACCTCACCCCATAGCAGATGGTAGGTGGAGGGGTATAGAGAAAGAAATGGCAAGCCTCCCAGCTGCATTTTCTCCGCTCACCACTTCCTCTCCGCAGTCTCACCTGCATGGCTTCCTTCCCACCCACCTCATCCCCGTTTGGTAATGGAGGCCTCACCATTCGTTTCAGGTTGATCGCATCAGAATAAAAAGCTCACTGTTGAGTCTGGCTTTTCCCCAGTAGGAAACTCCTGTGTAACAGGCACAAAGTGCACCATGAAGATATGACATTATGCTGTTGAAATAAGCTAGACACAGACAAATAGTATATTTTCTCACTTACATGTGAAATCCAAAAAAGCTGAACTCAAAGAAGCAGAGAGTGGAGCAGTGGTTACTAGGGGCTGCGGGGTAGGGGAAATAGGGAGATGTAGGTCAAAGAGGTCAAACTTTAGATGGTGACTTCAGTTAATAATATTGCAGTTTTTATTAGAAATTTGTTAAGAGAGCAAATGTGAACTGTCCCCAAACCCCCCCTCCACCTCAAATGGTAACTCTGTGGTGATTAATGTGCCGATTTGATTGCGGTAATCATTATACAATACGTATCAAATTATCACATTGTTCACCTTCAATATATACAATTTTTATGTGTCAATTATACTTTGATAAAGTGGGAAGAAACAAACTTGGTCCATTGTCTGTTGCTTGTAACAGAATACCTGAAACTGAGTAATTTATAAAGAAAAGGAATTCATTTCTTACAGTTATGGGGGCTTTGAAGTCCAAAGTGGACTGGTGGGGACTCTGCAGAGTCCGTAGGGGATACATGGTGTCACGTGGCGAGGGACTGAGTGTGCTAGCTCAGGTTTCTCCTGCTCTTCTCAAAAAGCCACCAGCCCCACTCCTGTGATAACCCATTAACTCATTAATCCATGATGGATTCTTCCATTCATGAGGGCTCTGCCCTCATGACCCCGTCACCTCTTAAAGATCCCACCTCTCAATACTAACACATTGGGGATTAAGTTTCAACACGATGTTTTGGAGGGGACAAACATTCAAACCACAGCACAAACAAGCAACCCAAAATGACAACAACAAAATTATGATACAAGACTATTTTATCCGCTCACTTGGAAAACTGATCTCTGTGTTTTGTACTTAGACTTGGAGGTTTTACGGAAGCCTACTTTTAATTGAATTAAACTGAATTTTGATTGACAATCTGATTGAGTTTTACCTGAGAAAAATTTTGTTGTTGATTTCGAAATAATCTAGGAGAAGCGGCATGATTTTATGTATGCGGCTTGACTGTGTGTTGATCCTAACGTATGATCCAGTAGTATTAATTAGGTAAAATATTTCTTTCAACTTTTGCTACTAATGGAGCTACTGACTGTGTACAAGTTGAAAAAAATTTAGTGTCACATTGTTTTGCTTGTTTATGAGACGTAGATGAAAGTGTGAAAATCATTACCTTGTGGAGTGTGTAGTCTGGAACTTCATAGCGACAGTCTCATCCATGTGTGCTATTTTTAGATGAGGAAACCAAAACTCAGGGAGATTAAGTCTGGCTTTTAGAAAACCAAAAACTGTTAAGACTCTGCTGAGCTATTACTATCTGCAGTTTCTGTGCTGTTATTTGTATTGTTTTAAAATCTTTAATACAGAAAGAATCCTAATATTTACCTAAATGCAAATAGAATTCTCTGGTCTAGTGTTTTTCTAGATTTTGTTTGACCTCTTCAAAGTAGAGACTTGTATCTTTCTCATGCTATGGAGTATGAAATAAGAGAGAAGCAAAACAGAAGCTTGGTATAGAGTTGGAACGGTCCCTAGGGAATAATCACTTGGGAAAAGATTGTTCTCTTGCTGCCCAGAGTGGATAGTAACTTTCCAGATTGTTGATGACCATACTAGGAATAGACCTCAAGTAGTGTTTCCTCTGGTCTCTGATTCCCATTGTTCTTTTTATTATATTCTTTCCTTTATCTTTCTCTCTTTTAAAGCTTTATTAAGATACATTTAACATACCATAAAGTTCACCCATTAAAAGTATACGGTCCAGTGGTTTTTGGTATATTTATAGAGTTGTGCAACCATTACACAGTCTAATTTTAGAATATTTTCAAGACCTCAAAAAGAAATTCTTTGCCCATTAGCTATCATTCCCCATTTTCCCCTTTCCCCAACCCCAGGCAACCACTAATCTACTTTCTGTGACTGTGGATTTGCCTATTCTAGAAATTTCAAGTGAATGAAAGAAAGCATGCAATATGTGACCTTTTGTGTCTGACTTTTATGTAGCATAATGTTTTAAAGGTTCATCCATGTTGTAGCATGTCTCAGTACTTCATTACTTTTTATGGCTAAATAATATTACACTGAATGGATATACCACATTTTGTTTATCCTTTCATCAGTTGATGGGCATTTAGGTTGTCTCCACTTTTGGGATATTGTGAATAATGCTGCTGTAAATATTCATGTGCAAGTTTTTGTGTAGACATATGTTTTCCATTCTCTTGAGTATTTATAGTACCTAAGCATGGAATTGCTGGGTCGTATTGTAACTCTGCTTAGTATTTTGAGGAATTGCCAAACTGTTTTCCACAGTGGCTGAGCCATTTTACATTTTTACCAGCAATGTGTGAGGGTTCCAATTTCTTCACATCTTCATCAACATTGTTTGTTTGTCCTTTTGATTATAGTGGGTTTGAAGTGGGTATATCATTGTGGTTTTGATTTGCATTTTCCTAATGGCTAATGTTGAGCAACTATTCCCGTACTTATTGGCCATTTATATATCTTCTTTGGAGAAATGCCTATTTATATCCTTTGCCCATTTTTAATTGGGTTGTCTTTTTGTTGTTTGGCTATAAGAGTTCTTTATATATTGTATAATCTGTATACTCTGGATACAAGTCCCTTGTCAGCTATATGATTTGCAAATATTTTCTCCCATTCTGTGAGTTGTCTTTTCACCTTCTTGATGGTGTCTTTTGATGTTGTTGTTGCTCACTGATAGTCTACAGTTAAGAGAAAACATCCTTCTGACCTTTCATATACCTTCTTGTTATTGCCTAATGCCAGCTAAATATTTTGAAAGGCTTTTGCATATTCTATTATAATTAATATTGTGCATATACCCTGAGACAAAAGACTTATAATATTGGGGTTATTAAATAGCATGTCTTTGAAGAGCAGAGACAGTACTGCCTAGTTTTCCATCTAATAAGCTCAGCGATTTGAAATAATACTTAGATCCTGCGGGTATTCCTAGATCCTCCCAAGTGCTGTGGTGCTTTCTTGATCATAATTTTGGGTAGCGAGTTTCTGGTGAGAGGAGGTAATAGTCTTTGCTTATTTTTCATGGAAGCGTATAAAATTTGTCCATTTTATTTACCATTATAGCTGTAAGAACCTTTACAAAACATATCGTACACAATCTTCTAATTGGGAAGACCAGATGTTTCAAATCAAGTCACCAGGTATTTAGAAAGCTCCAGCTGTGTTCTCAGCACTGTGCTGTGTCTCTCTCCAATTGCTGGCACTTGAATTTGAATGGCATGTATTCCAAAAAGATATGGTTTTGAAATTTTCATGAATCATAAATACCTCTTTTCACAAATCATGGAAAAATGAATGTAAATAGAAATGATTTTCTCTTTGTAATAAATGATTTTGTTAGGTGTTTAATTATTGAAGTGAGAAGATTTTGGTGTCATTTTCCTCTCCAAAGTACCTTCCTTACAGCCTCCCCTCCTCTTACATACCATTGTCAGACTTTAATGTTAGGACATCATTTTAAAGAATTTGTCAATTCTCACTGGACAATAAGGAGCTCTTTGAGTTTATTATAAATTTTGGCAGGTGTGGAAATTTCTAGGTCACCAGGGAACTCTTGATTAAATTACTCCTGAAGTGCACTAATTAGTCTTTTCCACAGTGTTCAGGAAGTTCCAAGGAGACACTGACCACCTGGCAGAACTTTGTCCATTCAGATCTAGTCTCAGCTTTGTTTTCCTGAGTATTTTCTTGCTTTTGTTTTAAGAAGTCACTTATTTTATCTCCTTCTACTGTTTATTGATTCTAGTTTCTGATGAAGAATTGAAAAGAAGAGTAGCTGAGGAGCTGGCATTGGAGCAAGCTAAGAAAGAAGCTGAAAATCAAAAGCGGTGAGTTTCGTGGTATCCGAGAGAGATTTTGGTGGACCTGTCATACTTACCAAATATGTTTATAGAAGAATGAAATGGAATCCCAGATAGTTAAGTAGGTCCTTATGTGTGTGCTGATCAAAAAGATGTTGAAGAGCTATAAACTGAAAAAAAGCAACATACAAAACAAGACTAATTTTTCTGGTAAAAAGTACTACTTTTGAAGACTTAAAGTATATTCTTTTCCATAAAAAATATGTGAATACATTTTAATTCAAGATAACATAAAGTGCTTCCCATCTGTGCTATTTCTGAAATTGCATATAGCACAGAACATTATGATTATATGATCATGTGAATGAATGTCTTTTTACTGTGAGCACCAAACATATTCTTACCACCAAGGAGATGCTTACTTTGTATTTGCTTTGTTTTAGACTGCCCAACTATTTTGCTTGAGAGAGCTGAATATAAGAAATCTTTGAATTGGATTGTAGTCCTCACTGGCCATAGGACCTTGAACATATAATTTAACCTTTATGGGCCTTAAATATTTCATCTCTAGAATGAGAGGTGTGAAAAATGTTCTTTAATATTTCTTCCTTTTGACAAACTGCTAAGCTGACTCCCAATTTGTATAAAACTTATGGAACAGAATATGAGTTTTAGATTAAGACCACCATTTTCACAGGAAATAAAGAAGGGTTTTGGCTTAGGGTTTTAAAAATCACATTGTAATTAGTACTGCCAAAAAAATCTGCGTATCTTTCAATAGTTTCCCATGCAGCACTTTGTAATTATTTAATTAGGTTTGGTATATATTAGTAATTAGATAGCGAAGTTTAAATATTCAAAAAAAATCAGTTCATGTTCATTAAGAAGCAAAGAAAATCAAAATATTATGTTAGAATTTCTTATCTTTGAAATTTTGTTATTTTTAATTGAATTTTATTTTAATAAGGATTTTTTTGGTTAGCCTCTCATATTTGCTTTGCTTATTATATTATATTTCACATAAGTTTTTTTTTTTTGTCTTCCTTTCTCCCCATATGGTGCAGGCTTTTTGTTAAAATAACTCACTGTGGTTTTCTTTTTTTTTTTTTTTTTCCTTCTTCATTATTCAGCTCCCATTTGCTCTGCCTTGGTCCATGAAAGGGAAAGAGCAGATGAGATGAATAAAAGGTGCCAGTGAAAGCCAATTTCATATCTCAGGTGGAATGGGGTTGGCAGTCTAGCTGTAACCTGGACAAATGACTATCGATAAAGAATTTATTTTCTGTCACCTTTAAGGAGAGCAGAGGGTGGTACAGCCTTTATATTATTTTTTTCTATAAAAAATGTTTTGTTTGAAGCCTCCTTCATGAAAACTTCCAGCTGTCAAATCTTGGTAAAAAGTGTGTGTTCATCTATGTGATAGTTCTTAGAAGAATCAATAGTTTTTTTTTTTTTCTCTTTTTCTTTTTCTACCAGGGAAGAAACTTTAGAAAAAGCATTAAGAAAGTTTTATGTGCAGTCTTTTAGGAGCAACTTTTAGAGTCACAGAGCATTTATGCATTCTTATATCTGTTGCTTACATTGAGTAAACACTTGTAAGCAGTTTTAGAAAGTGGTTCCTTGTGCCATTGTATGGTTATTTGTACATGCCCTGCTCACCAAGTTTTCTCTTTTCGCCCCAAATGCACACAGACCTGTAGACTAGTTCTCAGTATCTGGACATAGGCACCCATCCATGTATGTTTCAAGCAAACTTGTTCTACAAGGACTTTGGAATTAATTTTGATTGTGATAGTTTTCTTTTAGCATTTTAACCCTTTTTTGGTAGAAATTTTAAAGCTCATTGAAAAACGGAGAAGAGTACAATGAATTCTCATAGCTCATCACACAGTTTTAACAATTCTTGTTTCATCTACAGCCCTACTCACGCTACTCATGTGGCGAGTGGTGAGTGGTGAGGAGAAGCAGTACAAGTTTTAATAGGCTGATGAACTTTGTGGCGGGGAAATTATTCTGAAATATCTTCTATCAGGATAGCTTGAATAAGGACCTTGTTTTAGTTAGGTTTGTTTGGTTGAAAGCCTGAAACTTAACTCTGGTTAACTTAAGAAGCAAGGAAATTTTGAGCTATATAGCTCAACAGAAGCAAAAGGAAAACTAGAGAACTGTTAGCAAGAGAAGAACTGAATAATACTGAAACTGTACCTAGTGAGGAAGTAATTCTTTCAAAGGAAATCAGGGTGAGGGTTCCATAACAAAGGGAAATGGATGGTGGGTGGCTGAATTTCATTGAATTGAAGATTGATTTTAAGATTTTAGTGTATTTGGTGTACCACTAGGAAAAAAATTGCTGCCAATTATAACACAATAGCTTATTTTGTAAGATTTTCTTATTGAAGCAGTTCATTAAGACTAATTTTGAATTTTTAAAATACACACATATATATATATGTATGTTCTTGAAAAGGAAAAAGTAGAGTAAATTGGTTAAAGCAGTGGTTTTCAACTGGGGGAGATATTGGTCCCTGGTTGACATTTGACAATGTTTAGAGACCTTGGTTGTCACAACTTGTCAGGTGTTATTGGCATCTAGTGGATAGAGGCCAGGGATGCTGCTAAACATTCTGTGATGCACAGGACAGTCCCATGTGTTTCCCCACCACAGAAAGAATTATCTGGCTCAAAATGTTAGTTGTGCCAATAGTGAGAAACCCAGGATTAAGGTATTCTTCAAACCAGTTCACATTGGGTTGAATCCTTCTGAATCACTTTTGGACTCAGGGTCTTGCTGTCCTTGTTTTTCCGCATAATATCATATTCTGTGCCATCAAAACCGTGGCGACACAGCATTCCTTAAAAGATTGCTCCAGTGTTGTTCCTGGGACTTTTCCAAGCTGCTGACACTAGTTCTGCAAATTTGGATGCTTATGTGCAAGCTATGACAACTATAGCCGGACTGCCGCTTGGCAGACAGCAGTTGTAAGATGCTTTTAGGCATGTTAAAATGTAGAAAAATATGCATCCTAGAATTGATGAAATACAGTCTATGTACAGTTCAGACCATAAAAATCAAATTGAAATGACTTCTTGATTGTCTTGCCTTACCTTCCACCTAATGCAGAAGCCATTTTTCATCATTTTTGACTGGTGGTGCCACACACATTTAGATCCCATTCAGAGATAAATATATATATCATTAAGCCATCTACAATTTACCCAAACTCCTTTAAATCTCCATTCTTAAATCTAATGCAGACATGGCATACTTAAAAGTTTCCTTGGAGGAGATTTCTTACTAAGGCCACAGTGAAAATAAAGCTAATTGTAAGCACTGTAACTATATATGTTGTATTCTCATTTTTAAAAACATTTACATGTGGACTTTCAATTCAGTTTATCGTAGATTTATCCCATTTTATGGTAATCTTGAGTGATTATGCAGTTAAAAAAATAATGCCCCTCAAAATTGCTGACAGATTAGTCCACACTAAAATTGTTGGGTTTAATTTGGAATCATGGTTTTGCTTATCAAATGTCTAATGGACAGAATAGTTGCTTGGTGCACCGAGAGTCGAGAGTAAATGCCTCTGTCAGCAGTCTGTTTTTGCTGTAATACTCTAGTGTGTGTCTGGATTATAGCTAACCATACTGTGTTGTAACTATAGCAGGCCAATATATAGCAAGGACATAATATGCTACAGTTTGAGTATAGACTTTTAAAATGTGATTTACTTCTCCCCTGTGCCCTACCTCCAAAAGTCAGTCTCTGACAGCAAGAAAAATGTGGCTACTTCAGACCTCTGACCTTTGGCATTTGAATTTCACCTCTTTACCTAGAAAAGCAAGTGGAAGTGTTTCCGTTTTAATAACCTTTCTTCAAGAAACCAAGAAGAAAGGGGGTAGCTGCTTGATGTTGTAACTAGCTGTACATCAATGAAGATTACGTGCTTGCTGTTTTTAAATGGACATCAGCTGAGATTTTCCTCTACTTTTAATTACTTAGAAAGTTACATTAGATTGGTAAGACTTAAAATAATTACTTTGGCTTAATAAGTGGTTTAATAAATTAGTCATAAATTTTATCAGCCACCTGGGTTAGAATATAGCACAGTCCATTTATTTTTCCATTGATAGCATTATTAATATCATCAAATAAGGGCTTAAGACTTATTTGTACCTTTTAGTTTCTCATAGTAATGGTGAAATTCATAGGGATGGCGCCTTTTGTTTAAGTTCATTATATAACAATTTGTCTTGATTTTATTATTGGATATTTTCTGTCATTGGAAGAAAAGCTGGAAAAGGGAGGAGGAAAAAGTCCACTAGAGACAAGCAGGGTTTTGTGGGTAGTATCACATTTAAAATACATAATATAAGAAATCATGTACCTAGCATGGTGCCTTTCACACAGTAAACTCTTCCAAATATTTGTTCAGTTGAATAATCACTGGGACTAGAAAATCTTGACAACAACCTTTTTTCTAGGAAGTACAGTTCTGTATTATGTGTGTGTGTATATATATTTTCTATTATATTAAAATGAAAACAAAAAAATTATGCCTTTAGAATCAGTCATTAACAAGAGACTATAGATACTTACAAATCTTTGTTTTAATTTAGTATAGTGTTGAAATTTGTTTTCCTGTCATAGACACAAATTACACAGTAGTTTATGAAAATTATATACCTTCAACCTGCATGTAATTTTAGGTATATAGTAATTTAAAAAAAAAAAACAACTTTCATGGAACGAGTATTGTTGATAACTAATATTTATCAAGGTTTATCATAAAAGTATAGTTTTGAAGTGACTGTTAAGAGATTAGTTAGCAGTCAGTATTTTCTCATGGTAGTCAAAACTGGTGCAGACAAATGAATTTCACTTTTAATTTACAAATATTTCAGAGAAGATTATTACAGGTATTTGAGTTGTCACTCTTCAATGACACACACCTGATGTCCAGGTGTAACCTACACCATCCTGCTGTGATATGAGTGTATTTCCCAGTGTTTGGCTTTAGTGGAGGTAGTGGACAGTTTATTAGCATTATTTCTAAAATATTCCTTTATATGCCCCAACAATTAAGAGATCATTCTGTGGTATAAAAATCCCACTATTTTAGATTTATTTTTCTTATTAACTCCATTTTAGCTGTTTTTTTTTTTTCACGTTTGTTGCACTGCTGTTGTTTTATGCCCATACTTTTTCATTTCATTCTGCTTAACAATTGGTAAAGACCTAACCAGTTCTGAATTTAACAGGAAGATCACATCCTAGCCATTCAGTACTTTTCACTGGAGGATGATTGGAAGTGCTGTGTATGTACTAGGTATTGAAATCTTGTGCCATCTGCTACTTTCATCTTTTTTCTTCAAGTGGTACTTTTCTACTTTTAATAGAGACAATTGCCTTTTTATAACTAACAATTATAGAAGGTTGGATTATCCAGTTTGTGTTTTATTCATATCTTTTTATTTCTTTTTCCAAATCCAATTTTCTTTTGTATTGATGCTTTACTGTTATAGAATCCTGTTTGAGAAGTTATTTTTACATGTTAAGAATATCAAACCTGGAAAACCAGAATCAATCAAGCATGCCATAGAAATCTAACTTTTTTTACTGGTTGTAATAGCAGCAGTGATGTTCAACCACTTCATGTTCAAATGTTTCTTTTCACAGTGATTATAGTGTTTTCTCTTATGAAGCGTAGTGTTTGAAGTAATTTGTGCCAAACTTGGTTTCTGCATTTGGAAGTTTCTAGGAATTGGTTTCTTAGTGTTCTATAATCGTAGTAGTCCTTGTTGAAGTTTCTCCTTTATCTGTAACAATCCAGTTGTACTGTTTTTAAGAGGAGATGGAGTTGTAATATATTCGATAAGTCATTTATTATTTCTTTCATAAATTATTATTGTTAATTGTCAGTATTCACTATTTTATACAAACAGATGACTGAGATAGACAGATCAGTAAAGTTTTTCAGTTAGCAGCAGAACCAGACTAGAATTGGACTGCCATATAGCCCTACCCAGTTTATTGCTGAGGTGATAGAATCATATTGTCTCTCATCATTATGTAAACATTTTTCAATGGAATCCAACATGGAACCGGATATAAAGCTGATTTAAGTGCTGTCAGAGCTCTGACTTAGAGCTCTGTGAGCCCTTTGTTTCGTTTTTCCTTCCTGGAGACCTGGGAATCATCTTTTCAGGCCCTTATGCTAATTGGGACTTTGTTCAAGAAAACTTTAGTCAGGATCATTTTCTCTCAAGTTTGGACACTGTGTATGAGGAATATACTTTTCTCATCCAAGTAACATTTGTTGGACAGACCCAGTTCTGTTTCTGTTTGAAAAGGTGGGTGGGCAGTGTCCTGCTGTCCATTTCCTTAAGTCTGGAAGTCCATGGTTGTGGGCAGTGATCCACGTAGGCTGGGCCTCGCCCTAGCTGGTTCCCAGTCCTGGGCCTTCTGGAAGCCATCTGTGGATCCTGCTGGTAATGCCATGTTAGGAATAGTGTAGAAGAGCATGAGGTCCTTCTGTGTGGGCAGTTCACTCTGGAAATACTAGAGAAATACACAGGAGCCCCTCCCCCCTCCCCCCAATAGCTTTGCCAACAGAGCCTGGGGCTGAAAAGGAGTATGGGCTGTGTATGAATAGTTACAAATCAAACATAAGTTTTATCTCAGGATTATATTTCTAAACATTGGTACCTTTTCCTGTTTAATAATCCTACTCTCCTTCTTTTCCTGGTTGGGGAAAACTGTTAAGAATAGCTCATCTTAAGCTTCTGTCAAATATTTTATTGAAAGAGCCTATATTCTTTTTTATCCCATTTTTACCAAGGAGGAGTTATCATTTGTCTTTGATGAAAACTTTCCTCATAGTTTATAGGTGACGTGCATGTAGAATATCTATACTGGAGTCACATATAATCTGTGAGAATGATTTCAGAGTACAGGACCCATGTGCCCAATTAAAAACCAATGAACAAAAATCAATGTTATCTTCCTTTTTAAATTATTGTTTATTTATTTTAGAGACAGGGTCTTGCTCTGATACCCAGGCTGGAGTGCAGTGGTGCAACCATAGTTCACTGCATCCTTGAACTCCTGGCTTCATGCGATCCTCCCACCTCAGCCTCCCAAAGTACTGGAACTACAGGCATAAGCCACTGCACCCATTTGCCATTCTCTTCTGTTAACTGTGTGCTAAGTACTGTTAAGCATTTTATATATTCTGACTCATTTCATCCTCATAACACCTCTATTGGGTAGGTATTACTATTAACATTTTCCCCACTTTATAAGTGAGGAATTAGAGAGGCTAAGAAACTTGACCAAATTCATATCTAGTAAGTGGTGGGGCTGGGATTTAAATCCAAGTCTTTGTAGAGTTCACACCCTTAAACACCGTATAGTATCCATTTTTATGTGGGCAGTGAACACTTTCCTTAAAAATCTTTCATTTACAATTGTGGGAAAGAGCATCGAAACATTTACTTGGATTTTCTCTTCTAAACCGTTAGTAAATAAAAGTTCTCTTAAAAATGACCTCTGTTGTGTGCTCCTGGTTATTAGATCTGGACAGCTGCTCTGTATGATAGTTTTAAAACTTCTTTTAGGACCAAACTCTCTTGAGAATCTTTGTTTAAATTTAATATTCTTTTCTTATTTAGGCTGTACCTTATTTTTATTTTTTTTATTTCAGCTTATTATGGGGATACAAAGGTTCAGGTTTTATATATTGCCCATGTCCCGCCCGTCCCCCCAAGATGTACCTTATTTTTAAATGCTTGTTTATGTACACGTCTTCACTGATGGTGGCAGTTTGAATTTCTTGTTAGTTCAGTTCTTGTTAGCTCAAGACTGGGACGTTTTTCATGATAGCACAGTGGGGAATATGTGGAAGCAGATGGTCCCCTGCCTCATGAACTTCAGAAATGAGGGTCTGCTTCTGGCCAGCAAGGCACACGTGTGCTCACTAGCGATCTGCTTCATTCAGCGGAGCAGGTTGGGCACCTTTCACAGCGGGGGAATTTGTCAGCCTCTCTCTAGGAGTCAGGAAGCAATAGAGGCACAGGGTTTACTTTAATAAATGATTGCAGAGGGGAAAAATTTGCAATTCTCCTTCTATATTCATTCTTAGACCGTTTTTTGAAAACAGGAGACACTCGTTCTATTATTTTTGTATTGGTTGTGTTGCTGGATATGTTGGGTTTTTGGCTTGCAGTGTTTGTTGTTGCTATTATTTGCCTTTTGCATGATAGTCACAGTTACTACCTGTAGTCTACAAACTTATATGGTTTTAAATCAATTAAAAAACGAGCATCTGGGACAATTTGCCTTTGGAATTAGAATATTGAATTTCTCTGTCGAAATGTGTGCAGCTAGCAAAGGAGTAATTTTTTAGTTACATATTATTTACAATTGCTTCCTTTCATATAAACTAACTCCTCGAGGTTTCAACCATTTCATTTGGAAAGTTTTTCAAGTTATTCCATTAAAATAATTTTCTATGATTTTGGTGTCAGCTCTAAAGTATAAAAATAAAGGTTAACCACTTAAAATTTTTAATTAATGATTTAATTTAAGTTCCTTCACAACTTACCAGAATGGATCTTTAAATTCCTTATTTCTTGGGGCCATTATGTGAACGCTGATTTAAATTAAAACAAAAATCTCTTAAAAATCCACAAATTATTAGCTGGGTGTGGTGGCACACGCCTGTAGTCCCAGCTACTCAGGAGGCTGAGGTAGGAGGATTGCTTTAGCCCAGAAGTTGGAGGTGGCCGTGAGCTGTGATGGCGCCACTGCACTCTAGCCTGGGCAACAGAGCAAGACACTGTCTGAAAAAAAAAGTATAAATTAAAATGCATTTTGGCTTCCTGATGGAGTTGATAGATAAAACCAAACCACACCAAAACAGTATCGAGAAAATTCAGTTGAAACCACTGATTTAATGTGAGAAATATCTATAATTTAAAAAACCCATATCCATCAGATTTTCTGCAACTCTTTCATTATTTGTATAGAACCAGGTAGGTTTGACATAGAAAGGTCATTCCTCAAACTATTGAAATCATGGATAATGTTGGTTTCTTAGGAAAAAAAATTCCCAAAGGAATATATACCTATTGTAGAAATTCAGATAATACAGAAGAGTAAAGCCAGTTGTCTTTCTCCTTCCCCTCCTCTACTCTTACACCCGTCATATCACATATACATTCATGCCTTAGGGGAAATATATTCTTAACAATGTTATATATAGTTTGTTTTTAAAACAAATGAGACTGAATAATGTTGCATAACTTTTTTTTTCTACTCAATCATATATTGTGATCTCTCTTCCCATGTTAGTATATATATATCTCAAGCAGACTTTAGCTCTGATAATAAATGCCATTTAAGTCTACTTTCACTAGGAAAAGTAATACTAGTAATGGTAATAATATGTAGTAATAAGTAATCATAGATAATAGTAATAGCTAACAGTTTTTGAATACTTCCTTTGTCCCAAGCACTTGTCCAAGCACTTTGCACACATTGATCATTCCTCACAGCAACCCTACGAGGCACATTCTGACCTGCTGGTCCCCTCATTTTTGTAGAGGAAGTGGCTGAAACATAGAGGCTTCCTTGCCTATAGTCACCTATTGAGATAGTAGAAGAGTTGAGACTTGAAACCAAGCAGTCTGCATCTGAAGCCACCCATACTCATCATTACTCCACTAGACTGTGTCTCAGAGGCTAAATTATTTGCTGGTTCAACAGTTATGTTACCTATTTTATGTCTGTCTGAACGCTCTATGTGAGCCTCTTTTGAAACTTCCTGAAGGTTTATGTTTTATAGGTTTCAGCACAGTCAGCTATGCCTTGATTATGGAGCTCAATAAATAAGGAACTTAGTTTGAAAAGAAATTCACAAATGAAAGGACTTTTTTGGTGTTTTTGTTTTTTTAATTCATATGACTATGTTTTGAAATGAAACTGTCAAAATACTGTCAAATAGTGGGTAAAATTAATATTTCTGTAGATTTGCTGTAATATGTTAGAAATTGTGCATTTCTTTATGAATACATCTGTCAACTGTACAATTCAGTTTTTATAGAATTAAAGAAAAGAAGCTCAAACTATTATCCAAGTGAGTTTTTGTAACTTGTTATTTTGTAGACCCATGTAGATTTGTCTTAGATTTTCCTCAAACTACCGAAAATATGAATAATGGTAATCTAACAAAAAGTTGAAGGTAACATCAGAATTTTGATTACTGAGTATTCTTAATTCCTTCTTCCTGCCTTTATGCCCCTGTTTTCCCCCTTCCAATTACTTGGCCCTGGTGTTTATGCTTTAAAAATATATTACAAATCCATTACCTCTAACCATTTCTAGTCTAACCATAGTCTAAACCAGTTGTTCTCAGTGGCAGGAGATTTTGCTCCCTTCCCCCATGGGACTTTTGACCATGTCTAGAGACCCTTTAGGTTGTCACAACATGGGGAGTACTACTGGTGTCTATCAAGTAGAGGCCAGGGATGCTGCTAAATATCCCACAAGGCACAGGACAGTCCCTGCAGCAGAGAATCATTTGGTTTGAAATGTCAGAAGTGCTGAGGTTGAGAAACCCTGGTCTAAGCCATTATCATTTCTCGCTTGCACTGTTGCAGAGTCACCTGCACAGGGCTACTCTTGTCCTCTAGACTCTGTTTTTCACAAAGCAGTGTTAGGTTAGTGTGCTTTAAAAACTGTATTTTGAGTTATGTTGGTTTCTTTGCTTAAAACCCTCTAATAGTTTTTCATCAGATTTCACATAAAGTCCAAGACCTTTCCCCTGCCCTTCTAGCCCCCTGCTACTGTCATGCATTTAGACACTCAAACACCTGAACCACCTCTCTTAGCCCCTCTCATTGAGCGCTTCAGCCACACTGGCTGCCAAGCCTGCCTGTGCCTACAGCTTTTGCACATAATAAATACTTGCAGCTCCTATTTTGCATGGGTGGCTCCCTCTTATTATCCTCAGTTCTTCTCAAATAACCCCACAGAGAGGCTTTGCCTGGTCATTTTGTCTAAAATAACTCTTCTTTCTTTCCTGTCCTCTCACCCTGGCTGTCCTTTTCCTGCTTTATGTTTCTTTGCAATACTTCATCTGTTTCTTGTCTGTGTCCTGCACTGGGTCTATGAGGGCAAAACTTATTGTTTGTCATATAGGAGGTCCCAAAAATACTGTATTACTAAATTATCATAATATTTTACTGTTGTGGCTAAATAGATTGAACAGGATAGAATTTGTCCAAAAGGAAAAGGAGGCAGGAGAGTCATCATATGACAACAGCAACTGCTATTTAATGATCATCCACTGAGTACCAGGCACTGGGCTGGTACATGTGTATACACTAGCTCTGAACTCCCCCAGAGCCCTCTGATGAGGTCTGCTTTCGCCTGTATTGTGGACTACAAAATGACGCCCCTCACGTTGTCCCCTAGGATCTAAGATTGAGTGATACCCCTACCCCCATCAAACTGGGGAGCAAATGGGCATGGTAGCTCTGCTGTCTACGGGTTTATTTTACAATCAGAAAGCAGCCTGGAGAAGTTGAGTACCTTGCCCTAGACTGTTACTGACAAAGGGTGGCATCAGGATTCAAATCCAGTTCTCCTTTCCTCCAAGCCTGTTTCCCAATATTCTGCTGCCTCTTCAAGTTTTCATTGTTCATAGGAAGCAACTGTGATTCATGTCTTCCCTTCTAGAAGGCGTAATTTGCTTTCATTTTTTTGTTGTGGGGACTGCATTTATGATTCCAGGGGCAGTATCTTTTTGGTTTCAGGTGGCTTATGCAAAAATGGTCTGCTTTTCCATCCTGTCCCGAGGCAGTTGATTAGTTTGCTTCATTTTTAATGAGCATTGTCTAAAAATGAAAACCTGACAGTATGTGAATATAGTATAGGCTTTGGGACTATTTTTATTGTTAGCTAAAAACATACTCAAAATTTGTAACTACATGTGAAACATACATTATGCATTTAATATTTTATATGAGACTGAACCAGAACATGTTTCGTATAAGTCTTTGAACCTTGACTGTTGGGACAGAAGTCAGGAAGTCTTTTGTGTCCGTATGGTCATATACCTCTGATTAGTTTCCATGAACCCAGGTGCTTTAAGTTCAAGAGAAGTCTGTAATAACATGGATTTGTGTCCTGAAACTTTGCATTCTTTCCTTGGTTTGGTGAGAGTTTGTTGTTGTTGAAACCTGACAGATCATCTCTTTCCTTACTGTCCCCTCAGCCTCCTTGGCACCTGGGAATCAGGTCCCTCTCAAGGCACCAGGGAAGGCAAAAGGGTACAGTGTTCTGAGATGCAGCCTGTTCTTGTACATTTTGAGTTAAAAGTTGTCTCTTACTTCCTGCCCTGTTGTGTCTGTCCTCCTACTCACTACCTTTAAATGTTTTTGAGGGTTTTTTGTTTTGGTGGATTTTTTTGTTCTTTTTTGTTTTTCATTTTCCAGCTGTTATGGGAATGACACATGCTCAGCAAACTCAGCTTTAGACAGCTTTCTGCAGACAAGAACAACAAATTCACCAGTCAGGGAACAAAGTGAGAGAAAAATGAAGAACAATATTAGAAAAGAACCCTTTGGGAAGCTGCACAAAAAAATGTTATATTAAAATCGATACCAGGGCTTGACCTTTTGTGGTACTGTATATTTTAAAGCTGCCTATTGATTCTCTTTTAATAACATGTTTATTCTAGTTTACTGACATAAGCCTAGGGAGAATACACAGAGAAAAGATCAAATTCTTTGTTATGGTGGTCATTTAAATTTGTCTCAGGCATTTTTTATGGCCACTGTTATCTGTATGTATTTAACATTCTTATGCATTATAAGACTTTGAGATGTTACGAAGGTGAAAAAGTTAATTTTTTTTCTTTATTTTTGGTGAAAATACTGTTGTCCTTGCTTTGACATGTGAGAGTATCTCTTCCCCTCACCACCAAATTAGATATTAGATTTTTTTTTTTTTTTTTTGCTTTTCTGCATTTGTGTAAACAACAGAAAAGAATCCTTTTGATTGATTTGTTTTTTCCAGTATTGAAAACCATCGATAATTTAATCTGCCGAGTCTGGGGACATTTGGTGACGGTTCTGTGCATAAAGACAGCTAGCTGTCTTTTCTAGTATAGCTAATGGCAAAATGTTGAAGAATAGGAAATCTCCTTACCTGACCCCTTTGATCACTCAGCCTTGTTATTTCAAAGACAGAAATATTTATTGCTTTTCACAGTGTGGGGCCATTCACGTTTCACTCAGGAAGGCAGTCACCGTAAGGATGTTGTCCAGTCATGAGCTGGTTGCACTCTGTGCTCATCTCCTCCAGTTTTTTTCCATTAGGAAAAATACAAAGTTAATTTTCTTACTTCACTCAGATGATTTCCCCCTACATACAGATATTAAGAGGTATCCAGAACAACAGGAAGGACTTTGAGAGATATACCTGGAAAGGTTATCCTGTAAATGGCAAATTAAATGAGATTCAACCTGTAGAACATCAAGTTAATAGGCCTGGGGAGAAATAGGATGCTTGGATCTAATCCATGGTTTTAATGTAATAGTGCTGTTGTTTATGGGACATCTGATATCACATGTTGAGAAGCCAGACAGTAATTCCAGGAAGGCTGTAATGAATTAAAGGCCATTTTGAAAGGGCAAGTAAATTAATCAAGAAGCTAAAGAATCAGAAGGTTGGGATACATGTATTGTAGCACGAGGGGCAGGCGGGGAGGCTCAGCAGAGCTGTAGCAGGGCGTCCATAAGGAGGTCCGGAGAGTAGCTAGTTTCTCTCTATCCTTGAGTCTTTAAATGCTGGAGGGATGTGGAGTCAGCAGCAGTGGTGATACTGCTGCCTTTCTGTTCACTGCTGGTAGTGGGCAAGGCGTTTGGTAAGAATTGTTTCCTGGCCACCAGCCCTGCTTGCTAGGGTCACAAACGGTAAGTGTCAGAAAAGCAAGCCATATAAGTAAAGGAAAAAATCAGATAAAACCAAGATTTAAAACTGTACAGCTTAGAGGTCAGGTTAACTATCCCACAGTAGGAACTGAGTAATGATATATGTTTGAAAAGAGACTGAGAACAACAGGACGATAACTGAAGACACTGGAATGATGAAGGAGGTCTCTCTGGGGTCTGCCTCCTCTCGCTTCTTTTACCTGGCTTCATAGTCAATTTTTTATTGTAGCCAGTTCTGCTTTCTGGGTTTTATTATCACCGCACCCGGATCTTCCTGGTACCTGAGAATATCAGTAAATTAAAGTGAAAATCACAAGGCACATGATAGTAATAAGAAATGTTTTTTTTTTCTAATTACGAAAATAATGCACACTGTATAGAAAATAAAAATGCAGCTAAACAAAATGAAGAAAATGAAAACCACCCATAATCTCACTATTCACACAAAACCACTGTAAATATTTTGGTATGCAGGCATATAAACATGAGAAGAAAACAACAGCAGTGGTATCATATTGTCCTTATTGCTTTTATGAGCTGCTTTATTTTTGCTCTTACGATATATCATGAACATGTTTCATTAGTACATATATAACTTGATGGTAGTTTACTATTAGGCTTCCAAATAAATGGCTCGGAATGTTTCACTATTATGAACACTCTGCATTGAATATCCTTGTTATTAAATTTACACATACCAGTATTATTTCCTTAGGGTAAATTCCTAGAAGTGGAATTACTAGGTCAAAGGTTATATAAAATATTATTATTGCCAGATTGCCCTCAAGAAATTGTGCTACTTAACTGCCTACAAGTATGAGTCCCTGTTTTTTTTTCTCACTGCTGCAAATTTTGGGAACATAATTATAAAAGCATTTTATCATGCCTTATCATATCTATTTATTTGGTTAGTATTTTCATTAATTTAACTCGGTGGTTCCTAGTGGGATGGAATAGTCTTTTTGTTGTTTCAGCACTATGAAAATTTAGGTACTTAGTAAATACTTTACAGATCATTTTGGTTTATTGTTAAGTCAATATAGTTTAAAAATATGTAACTTGAATAATGTTTTCTTATTAGCTGTCTATAGACATAAAATCCTGTCACTGAGACCTGTACATGGCTGGTGAGGTACCATAGGTATGCAGTAGGTGAGATACAATATTTAGCTGGTAGGAGTTCAGTTGCCCTGGAACGGGCTCAATATTTATAGCATCTCCACAGTAGAGCTGTCCTAAATCCGCTTCAGTTAACTGATCAACACCATGTGTATCTGTGAATGTATGATTGTGTTATAAGATCAAGTGTCAGAGAAGAAATAAACCAGCGTTGAGATATTTCCAGTTTTATAAATAAAACAATGCCTTGTACATCGTGGGTACTAAATAAATATTTGTTGAATATTGAATTTGACCATTCTGTCATCTTTTGAAAGATAACATGGTGTTTACCTTTTGTTTGCTATACATAAAATAAGGAAAATCAAATACATTTGAAGACTGAAATGAAAAATCTATGGGAAGTGAAATCAGTGGCTGAATTCTAGGCTTAAAGAATTATGTAACTTATATTTCTGTTTTTTTTGTTTCTTTATATGCTGACCTGATTTCTAAATTCCTTTTTAAATTTGCACAGTTTTTATTATATGTATTAATCTTATTATTCTGAAAATATAAATAAATATTTTTGCTAGATCTTTTCTTGATTCCAAACTAATAGCAGGTGAGCAGGTCTATGTAGTTCACTGTTCAGGTTCATCCTGGAGTGAGCATGAGCCTAGAGACATACATGCTCTTCTCCCTTCACCCACATAATGCTGATTTAATATAATGAACACAAAAATAGCATTTTAAGGATGGAAGAAATTTTAGTGCTTTCATTTCAATTAATTAATTAACAAAAATAACCTGGCATTGGGAGTCAGAAGATCTAAATTCTGGCCCTGCCTTCTCTGCTTATTCACCGAGCATGAATGATACACAGTTTCTGTAAGCTCAGTTTTCTGATATTTAAAAATGGAATAAACAGTTATAAACACTATATTATACTATTTCCATTCTATTTTTGTTGTAGAGATAAACTAATATATTGAAATTTCATTGAACCTGTGAACTTTTATAATGCTATTTTTAATAAGAATAAAATAAGAATGATTACTGTTACCACGGCTACTTCTACTGTAACTGTTAATCTCTTGAATGAACTCCCTCGTTCTTCCAAATATGACAATGAGGGTGTGATACAAATGTTAAGTCAGCAGTACCCAAAACGTACTTTTTTTCAGTTTGCCGAATCAAGATGATCAGTCTCCATAGATCACTGAACCCAAATAAAGTTACCTGCATTTGAAAATTTTCCTCATTGTGGAGTATTATGCTCTTTAAAAAGTTTCTTTTGCCGCCTCTCCTTTCCTGCCCCAGTTCCTGCTTCACGTTGCTTTTCTACTCTTAATCTTTCATCTAACACTTAATTGTTCCAGTGTCTTTATTGTCCTGTTGTTTTCAGGCTCTTTTTGGACATACATCATAACCCAGTTTCTACCATGGGATTAGTACCCAACCTTTAGGTTGGAGAGTTTTAAGTCTTGGTTTTATTTGAGTTGTAACCTTTACTTATAAGCTGGCTTTTCTGACACTTACCTTGCACTCACGGCCCACCTTTGCAATCAGTCCTACCTTTCATGAACTCTGAAGCATGGATAGGCTAATTTACAAGATATATAGAAAAATTGATAAGTCTGGTTGTGTTTTGATAGTTTTTCCCTGGCAGCACATTGATTCTCCTATTAAATTTTTAAGGTATCTTTCAGGTCCAAAATTCTAAGTGTTGACTTTCTAGTGGAAACTATTTTCATCAGGACTCGCTAATGTGCTTGACGTTTTGAAAAGGGTCAGTGTTTTGTGATTTATAAAAATGATGTCATATGTTCCCATTCAATCTATTTTTACTCTACTCAATCTGTTTTTGTCTCAGCAGGTATATTTGTAGTAGTAAAACAGGTGGGCTAGATAGTCACCAAAGGTAGCTGGTCACTTTGGGCAAGAGCTTGAGTTAAAACACTGAGTCTCAGCAAGTGTTAAACAAAAGACTGTGGATTTGAATGTGATAACTAAATTTCAATGCATTGTCATGGTAAGTAAAAAAACCAAAATTGGTCTTTACAGCCAAATGGTGCTTTTCCACTGTCATATGTGAAGGACAGTGACAAAATTATCATTTCCTCATTTACCACATTTTTGAGTCATATAAGATCTTTAGTTTTATGTGTCTCACACAGATAAAAATAAAGGCTCAATTGTGGCATTTGTTATTCTTAACTTTGCTTTTAAAAACTAATGATCTGTCTTGTATTCTCATGGGACTGACCCAAACCCTGAGAGTTTAATTTACCATTTGAAGCCCATTTTGAAAGCAAACAGATCTCTAGCTATTTTAAGAGCATGTTTGCCAACTCTGTACACCTTTTAGCCCTATACATGAGTCTTAAGGGAATTTTTACCAATTTGGCAACAGTGGGAGTTTCACATTGTACTATCTTCTGCAAATAGTGTTGCATATTGCCTTTGAAACATTTATCTTACCTGAGATACTGCCTTCTGAATTTCATCTTGATTAAGTTTATATATACATATATATATATATTTACGTATACAGATTCTTAATGCTTTTAGGATTTATTTTTTCATGAACTATCCAGATTGACCTCATTGGTTGCTTACATCTTTTTCTACCCCATTTCCTTGCTCACATACGTATGCAGCTCCTAGAAATTCAAATACATATTTTATTTTTCAATAACTTGGGCATTTCATTTCACTCTGGAAACCATAATGAAGCTGTATAACAATGTCAGTCATTTTCATTTTTATTCTTGCTCAATCACTATTTAAAGAAGAGAAGTTAATATCATTGCAACATTTACTGCTGATATGAGTATATTGTATATGAAGGTTTCGGGAGACGGTCATTATTGTGTAACATTAAATGGAAGAACAATTTTAGTAAGGGTTCTATAGATATTTGAAAAGAAAGAGAATTTGTAAATGTGTCCCTATTTAAATAGTACTCCCATTCTGAGTTAATTCTATTAAGGCAAGCTAAAAATGAATTAGAAATTGAAGCATTATTGTAGCCTCTGATTGTCTTTTTATGAGTGGTCTTTTATTCCTTTTTTTTTTTTTTTTGTAGTGCATACTTTCATCCAGGTTATCTCTATATAAAGAATGCTCTTTGTGAACTGTTACCTATACAAATAAAATTATTTTAGTACTAGGAAAGCCTAATTATCATGGATTTCTACCAGTAGCAAACCTATCTAAATTATCAAATATCAAATCCACCTAAATTATGGAGAAAAACAACAGGGGCCAAAAGTTAATGTCTTTTGGAGTTGGAGGGATCTGATTTGAATGCCTGCTTCAAGTAATCTGTGATCTTACATAGATGACTTGACATACCCTTCTACAACTCAATTTCCTCCATTAGGATATGGAGTTAATACGGATACCTACCTTATAAGCTTGTTTTCAAATGAAGGTTAAATAAGATAACATACAAAGTGCCCGATACACATTAAACTTTCAATACAAAATGCTTATTCTTGCAGAGAAGTCTTTCCTCTATTTGAAGAGTAGTAGAGCATGATGGTTAAGAGTGTGGTCTCAGGAGCCAGACTGCTTGGGTTTGAATTCCAGCTTTATGAGTTAGTAGTTCTGAGACCACCTGGTAAATTACTTAACTTCTGGAGGGATCAGATGCCTCATCTGTAAGATGGGGGACAGTAATGACACTTAACCTTGGGCTTATCTTCAGGGTTGGTTTGAGGATCAAATGGTCTATTCCAGGTAAAGTTCTTAAGAGGCACAGCACAGTGACTCACACAGAATCACAGTAAATACTCGGTAAAAGTGATTTATCTATCTTATCTGTCCATCCATCCATTTATTTCAGAGAATTAATTGTTTCCTGGTTGTATAGTGTGAAAAACCTTTCTACTCTCTTCTACGTGTACCCTTTCTCATTTCCTCTTGCCTTTATAATTTCTAAGGAGTGTAGAAAATCTCTGTATTGATGAAAATGCAGGAAAAACAAGCTGAATGAAGCTAGCTGAATTTTTTCTCTTTTGCAGGAGCAATTGATTATCTTTCTCCAAGGCTGTGCTGTGTCTAGTTCCAGAAGTGCTAAGTGGGATAAAAAAGATATGACATTTTTTTCCTATCAGATTTACAAGTAATTTTTAAAAAATGTCAACCTAGCTTTTAGTTGGAAATATATTCCTTTAAATTAATATAAGTTTTGAAATTGATATAGGTGCTAAGTTGATGGTTGTGTATTGGTGCCTTTACCTTTTTTGCTTGCTTAGGATATCATTTTCAAGGGCTCAGAGACCCTCTGTAAAGTCCAAGAATCTCTGCTGCTGGAATGTTGCAGTGTTATAGGTGAGAGAAAGGGATAACATTGTGTTTGGCTTTTTAAAAGACATTCTGAAAGGGGATGCAGATGGTTAGTAGTAGTGACTCTGCTAATGTAGTTAAAGCCCTGAAATGAACACAGTCAGTGGCTTTGCACACAAAGATGTAATTTTAAGAATTCTCATTTATGTGCCAGAAGGTAAATGACATGCAAAGATTGAGGGCATTGATTAGTAGGCTAAAAACAGGCTTTGCAGAGAGAAATTAAATCAGTTTTGGTGAGGAAGATGCCATCGAAAGCTAAACCTTGATAAAGATTTTAGAAATTGACAGTGAAACGGCTGTGTGCAATGAGATGAGAACTGATGAGAGAGAAGTTTCAGTGTGCACCCTGTGTTGCTATGAGATTTAGGAAGAGAAACACCTAACTTGTGCTTAGCCATGACCTTGAAACACACCGTAGCCCTATGCTGTCGTATGGCCACAGGTGATTATTAAGCACTTGAATCGTGATTGGTTTGAATTGAGATGTGCTCTAACTATAAAATATATGCCAGATTTCAAAGATTCAAAATGAAAATAAACTAAAAATCTCCTTGATAATTTATTATATTGATTACATGTTAAATTGATAATATTTTGGGTGTAATGTGCTAAATGCATTTGTTACAATTAATTTAACCTGATTCTTTTTACTTTTCTAATATGGCTTCTAGCTGTAGTTTGCATTATATTTCTATTAGTTACTCCTGCTGTTTTATTTAAATCTATGATAGTTGCATAAAAATGGCAACATCACAGAAGTGAAAAAAGCTAAAAGCCAGCACCCCACTTCATTCCCCAGTGGTAACCATCATTAACAAATTTTTATGTATTCTTCCAGTCGTTTTTCCAGGTATTCTGTTCATCCCTTATGTACATTGTAAATTACAGGATAATCATAAAAGCCACAGTAATTTAATAGAGATTTTTGGATTGGGGTTGGTAAAAAAAGTACCAAATGAATATCTATATGCCTTTTTATTTTAGTTTTTCACACTTGAGAAAAGTCTAATTACTGAATCTGTGGATCTTTAAAGAGATACCACCATTACCTGGTAGGAACATCAGGACCAGTGCTTAGGAGGAATTAATTAATTTTCATCGAATTTGTAGCATCAATTCTTTTAAATGGTTTAACAGAAGAAATTGACTCTTGATGACTATGGTGGTAAGTAAGGTCTCATACTGAATGAAAAGTATTACCTATCATTGGCAAATGTTTCAAGTTTTTGCAGTATAAATTTTTAAGCATTTTGTTTCTTTTTTTCTTTTTGAAATAATTGTTGATATAATTGCTGATCTCATAAAAGTGGGCTAGAATAAATTTAATAGCATTATATAAATGTCATGATATAAAGAAAGAAATGATACTATAGTTGATAGTATAATCAGTCTGATTTTTTTTAACATAATGCTTTGTACACTCTTCTAAGCACATAATAAATGCTCAATAAATACTTTAGTCAGTGATTAAAACATGTTATGTCAAATTGAATAATAGAGCATTGAGTATCACTGACAATTTGTCTTTTCTAAATTAAGAAGATACTTTGTAAACTATCAAAAATATGTTAATTAAAGTTTAGATATTAGAAAATATTTTACTCATATATTTGTGCTCATTTTCCTCCTTTATTTTAGAAATGAAATGAGGCAATATAGAAATTGCCATTGCCTATTATTTTTATTATAACAACCACAGTGAAAATTTAAGTAAAGAGTGTTGTACAGTGCCTTGAAGGAACATTATAGATGCTCAATAAATGTTATATAGATTTTTCTTTGTCTGTTCACATTGGTATAATGCTTTTTGTTTGACCTAAAGCTTAACAGTATCAGTTAATTTGATTCCATGGCAATCATTTGACCTAGGATATTACTATTACCATCTTCATATGAGAAAACCAATGGCTCAGAGAGGTTATGTGATTAATTCAATATGTGGCAGAGAAGAGTCTTAAACCCAGATGTTCTAACTGTAGGTTATATTTTAGTGATTATTGACATGGCTGTTGTGAACTAGAAATGCAGATAAATATTGGAAATGAGGCTTTATTTTCATCCTCTGAATAGTGTTTTATTTTTAAATCACAGTAATATTAACATTCCAGTTAGGAGTACTTTAAAGTCCTTTCTTCACAGCTCTGTAGTTTTGGGTATTACTTAACTAATTTGTCAATAAACCTCGCACTGGTTGCTGTTCTTATGCTTATTTTTTAAGACATAGGATTGTTTGCAAATGAGGCAAGTCCGATAATGGATGCAGATTATCTGTTCATTGGATTACATTGACACTTTGAACCAACTTTGCTGTGTGATACTTTAGGTACTTGCCTTTATAGAAGATACGGAGACGAGTCATTGTTTGATATGAACTTGCTACTTTATTATAGTTTCAGACATTTTTAAAAAGAGGGATAATCAAATTGACATGTTGATGCAGCTAGCAGATTTGATTCCTAAAGGTATTTGGAGCTAGACTACCCAATGTTATTTTTGTATTAATCCCCCCCCCCCCCCGCCACATCTTGGCATACACATGTGAGCTTCTAGTAATTTAAAAATTCTGATGAATGACATTTGATAAATGGTGTGATCCTGTGAATACTGATAAGCACTAGAAATTCAGTTGGTAAAGCATCAATTTCACACCTGAGACCCCAGCTCCAAGTTTAGGTTAAAGGTTTGCCTGGCGTCCATAGTCTTTTTTCTCAGGTCCCCTGATAAGTGCAGTCATTCCAAACCACATTTTTCTTCTGCATCAAATCCAGGCAGCACTCTGAATCATTAAATATTAAACCTTATATTCAAGAACATTATTCACTCATTAATATTGCATTGCAGCCTAAGCTGCATTGTTCAAAACATTTTAGGATGTTATGCAAGTCTGTCAAAGTACACTAACAAACTTAGTCATGTTGAACTAAGCAAAAAATGACAAACCGTTTGCACCACAGACGTGTTGCCATTGAATTTTTGTACAACGTAAGCATTTTGTGTTGGGATATTTGGAAATCACTGTAAAGATAAAATGGATTGCAGTGGAAGACAGATGGAATGAATATTCATCTTCCACATAATATCTGCTATACATCTTAATGAAATTTATACTTATCCCTGAAATTTTTCTTCCTTGACAGTATTTATTTATTTTTAAAATTATTTTAACTGGGAGTTGCATATTAGTTGGTACCATCGTAGCTGCTTATAAAACAGTGGTATGTGACTCGGGGACCATTTCCCAGATCTCTGTGACGGCTATCATCTCCACAGAATCAAGGCTAGATAGGTCTCCTGTGAACTGTGGAGTAAGTGGGAAACTTTTGATATTTGGCAGAGTGTAAGAGAGTGATCGAGTTGAGACCTTGGTCTCTGTGACAAAACTCATTCTGGATTGCTGTGAACGCATCTGGTTTCTTGCTGCTTTTCCACAACCCTGTTAGTTACAGTGATAACCCATAAAATTCTCCCTATGAAGGAAAATGATAGAAGCATTTTTGTCTCTAAAATTGTTCTTTCTTTAAACAAAGAAAATAAATTATTTTTCTGGTGCAATAAGGAACATTCATACAGCAAAAAGTGTGAAAATTTACAATTGATGAGGAGCTACGTTGTTTTTTGCACAGTGGCAATAATGGAGCTTATGAGCTTTGTCTGAATTGTGATTCTATCGATTAAGGCAATTATTGACACTTAATGGGTTAGGTTTAATGAGGGAGGTCAGTAAGCGAGTGTAGGTTGATTTTAAAATATCCTTGATTACCTAGATGTTTTGAGTGGAGGACAGATTAATTTTCCTGTGATATGTGGATCAAAAACTATGTAGGCAGCCAGTGGGCTCATCTTGAACACCTACAGCTGTTATTTCAAAAATGATAGAAATGGATATTGTGAAGTAACTAACGAAGGTGGCATACTGAATTCCTGCTGGCTGAGAGTTAAATTATTCATTTTGTTAGTTTAGCTAACATGGCTCGTGCTGCGTGGGATTTGAGCACTATGTCAATGACTAATATTGCATAATTAAAAAGCCTCAGTTCCTCAGGCCTGTAATGTAGTTGGAATTTAGAAATGGTTGTTAACATCGTGGAAATATAGTTATATTTGTATAAGTAGATGCTGTTTACCTAGTCGTTTTGAAGTTTTTACGTTATTAAACATTTGCGTAGTACGTAGGCAGTATGCCCAAGATATTTCTAACTGTAGTTAATCTTCCAGTTCCTTCCCCTTGCTTTGCGTACCACTCCACGGTGTTTTTCTTCTTGAAGGGCTGCTCTGTAGCAAATGGTCCATTTTGAAAGCCTGGTGAACATAATCCCTCTGCATCTCCACATTGCTCATTCTTCTTCCTTCTTGCTTGCATGTCAGTTGCTGATGAGTGAAGGGGTTTGGAAGGATCACCGCTTCTGTGACTACCCAGTTTTGGGAACTGCATAGGCGATTATATTTTTACAAAACAACTTCAGCATTAGTTTTTACTTTCTCAACTTTAGTAATTCTGAAGGGAAAAAAGACCTAATATAAACCTTTTAATTTTTGTACAGTATAATGTCATATTTATATAGTATTTTTGTTTTTTTTTTTTTGAGACAGGGTCTTGCTCTGTTGCTCTGACTAGAGTGTAGTGTCATCGTCATAGCTCACTGCTGCCTTTAATTCCTTGCAAGCGAGGGCTCAAGCGATCCTCTGTCTCAGCCTCCTGTGTAGCTAGGACTACAGGCACCACCACACCTGGCTAATTTTTCTATGTTTTGTAGAGATGGGGTCTCACTGTGTTGTTCAGGCTGGTTTCAAACTCCTGGCCTTAAGCTATTCTCTTGTCTCAGCCTCCCAAACTGCTAGGATTACAGGTGTGAGCCACTGCACCCAGCAACATAGTATTTTTTAGTCATAATCAATTTGACTGTAATCTTTTATATTTTTTCACTTAATGTAATTTTACATGCAGATTTTTACCTTCGGAATAGCTTTTTAGCAGTCTTGTTCAACCTCGGGAGTCTGTGAGTAGGGGGAAAAAAACAGCGGAAACACATCCTGGGTCGTCCAGTAGCCACTTGTTGCTATGTGATACCAGTACCTGTGTTTGCTTTTGCACTTGTGTTAGGGCGGAGTGAATGGCAGACACCTAACAGTGCCCTGCACAAAGGACCACAGAAGGATGGGCTTTGTCAGGGGAGGGAAGAAAGGCTAGACATGTATATCTATGTTTGAATCAGAACACTAAGCATTTTACTTGAAGGGTCCTTAGCTAAGCATTTTAGTTCCTACAATCAAGATCATGTAGCACAGTGACTAGCACTTGGTTTTCAGAGTCACAAATCTATAATAGAATACAAATTCCACCACGTATTTTCCTATGTGATTTTGAGCAATCTATTTAACCTCTCTCAGCTTCAGTTTCTTTAGCTCTGAAAGGGGAATAGCAACTACCCTGTGGGATTTTGTGAGGAGTAAATTAAATAATGTGTATAAAACACCTGTTAAAATACCTGGCACAAGGAAGTACTTCATAAATAGTAGCCATCACAATATTATTAATAGAGTAGACTGTTATGCATGTTTTTTCATTTAAGTGGCGTAAGTTGTATGTTAAAATCATCAATAGTAAAAATAACAAAATGAGTGGAATAGAAAGTGAAAGGACCACATGGGTCTGGTGCCTTTTGTTCGGATGAATTGAAACTGTGTGTTACAGTCGACTCCTCAAGAGCAAGGCCTAGATGTTATACTCTGTGTCCTGCTGGCTTATTCTTTGGTTTCACACTATTGTCTACACTAAGGTTTGCCAAAAGTACTTTTAAGTGTATTTTGATTTTAGCTGACTTCATTGGTTTGCTGCATTTGTCTTTGATGTGAATTCTGAATGGCAATTCTTATGCCTTGAAGTATGGCTATGATTGAACTTTTGAGTCAGAGATAGAAAATATCAAGTGAGGTTACAGCAAAGTGCCTATAGCTGACAATACTGTATTGTACACTTGAAACATGTTAAGAGGGTAGGTCTGATGTTGTGTTCTTTACTAACACACATACACACACAAACCCAAAAAACAAAACAACCGCAACAGTAACAAAGGGGGTGGAAGGAAACTTTGGAAGGCGATAGATGTGTTAATGGCCTTACGGTGGTGATGGTTTCTTGGGTGTTTACTTATTGCCAGGCTCATAAAGAGGTGTACACTAAATACGTACAGCTTTTCTATGTCCATCATACCTCAATAAAATGGTTAAAAAAAAGAAAATATCAAGTAAGGGAATGAATAGAAGTTATCCTAAAATGACAGTAAATAAAATCATACAGAATTTCACATTTTTTTTTTGCTCTTTCTATACACATTTCTGTCATCTCACTTTATGTTTAAGGTGGAAATTAAAATAGAATCCCGTATACTAT
This sequence comes from Eulemur rufifrons, assembly GCF_041146395.1. Classification (NCBI taxonomy): domain Eukaryota; kingdom Metazoa; phylum Chordata; class Mammalia; order Primates; family Lemuridae; genus Eulemur; species Eulemur rufifrons. Next base: position 82,780,005 of record NC_091011.1, on the reverse strand, counting down.
TTAGTGTGACTTTCAAATCAATGTATGTGTGTTAGAATTTGTTTTTTTGTTAGCATGATTTCATAGGGAATATTAGAAATAAAACATCTGGCAAGGAATGAATTTTTAGCAGATGAACAGTGTCAGAGAGGCATGAAAATTGATTGCTGTTATCTAAGGAGAGCGCACTGTGGAGCAGGCGTGGTGGGCGCTGATGTTGTCTGTCGTACTTTCTATGCATACCAAGGTGACTTTCAACAGAAAGATGAGCTTGGTCTAAGGGATAAGGCCTCTTCAACTCTTGATATTGTTTTTGAGGTTGCAAAGCAGTTGAGGTAAAAAAATATAGAGCCATCTTTATTCAGAAGTAAGACTGATGGAAATTCTTTTCTAAGGCCTATGTTTAACTAGCTAATAATAACAATTGTTATGATTGTGCTCAATGATGTAAAATTTGATTCTTCAGGGGCTATTTTCCTTTTGCTGGAGTGGGTTTCAAATAGTTTTTGAGAACGAAATTGGTTTTGCAGCAAATTATTTCTTTGGAGAGGGGTTGTGCTCCTGTTTTCTCATACAACTTCATTAGGCTTTTAGCTTTCAAAAGAGGATGTCACTCTTCCCTCAGATTGGCTGACCTTTATGACAATTGGCTATGTCTCTCACTAGCATTTTAGAGTAGGTGCTTGCTATGGAGTTTCATCTTCAACTTACTACCGTGCAATATTTAATGAAAGCAGTACTCTGAAATATAGGCATCTATCTCTTGATTGTCTACGACCCGCCCTTCAATTATGTTTGATTATCATCAGTGAGCTGCAAAACTGGACCGTGTTGTTTTGTCCCTATGTCAAATTGCTCTTATTTGATTGTGTTTTTGTATTAGTACTTTCCATCCTATGTATCTAGAAGGACCTCATAGTATTTGTGGTACAGGTGGCTATGTTAAACTTCAAGGTTTCGTTTTAGCAAAATGCAGCTTATAGTGAAAAGATGATATAGCAAAATTATTTCCAAAAGAACTAATATGTAGTGCCCTAGATTGCCCTATCTAGCACTTTTTATTTATTAACTCTGCCCTAACATTCTTTGAATAACCTTTTAATGTTAAAAAGTAAAGATGTAGTCTATGGCCATACCTGAACGCACCCAATCTCGTCTGATCTCGGAAGCTAAGCAGGGTCGGGCCTGGTTAGTACTTGGACGGGAAAAAGTAAAGATGTAATAGACATTTTAAAAGTGGACAGGATTCTAGGGAGTGGAGGCTTGAAGCATCTCTGCTGTCTCCTCCTTTCAGTTTCAGTCTGGTCACCAGCTGTTTTTTCTTCGAAACACATCTGATGATGGATGTGTGCCATTGGGCTAGTTTTGGTACAGTGCAAGGATCAACAGAGTTGGTCCAGTCTTACCTGAATGTTTCCAGAGCATCTTTTGGTTTCCATGTCCCTGTCAACTGGTTTGAGTGGGTGGGGGTTGGGGAGGTGGGAACAGAGAGACTTTCTCCAGGTTCCCTTGACAGGGTGCTGCAAGCTCGTCAGCTGGTGGTGGAGACGGCCTCGTGTCCCACCATTCAGCAGATGCCTCTGCTTAAGGTAGCCCGACAGCTGGACCCGACCCCGGGGAGCAAGCAGATGAAAATAAGGCGGCATCTGGTGCACGCGGCAGCCCGAGAGAGACAGACAGATGAGAAGGGCACTCAGGAAAGGCAGTGTCTCAAGAGAACTCCTGGAATATTTCAGTGGTGCTTTGATGTTTGTGGCTTTGACAACTATTGCCACTTGATTTTAAGACACCACCAATTTTAAGATGTATCTTGACTTTATAAATAGTGAAAAGTGGAGGAAAGTAACCCCATGCATGTTATGTTTTGATGAAATAGGCTAAATTCTAGAAGGAGCTAAAGGGAAGAGTTTGAGGAGAGGTGATAATTAAATGATATAAAACATTTCACTGAGCTGAAGAAAGATTGGAGTCTGCAAATTAAAAGACTCTATTCTAGGAGGCATTGATGAGAAAAGATGCACGCCTAGTCCTAGACTGCTAACGTTTCTGAACTCTGAGGATAAAGAGAAAACCTTATAAGCTTCCAGACAGAAAGAACAACTAATTTGTAAAGGAATTGGGATCAACTTGGGTTTAGGCTTTTCTTCTGCCAAACTGGAGGCTAGAAGATGGAATGATGCTTAGAGATACCTGAGATAAAGGACTGAAAGCCCAAAGTTCTCTGTTGAGCCCTCATTCAGCTCTCGGGATGAAAAAGAGAGCCATGGGCCGGGCACGGTGGCTCACGCCTGTAATCCTAGCACTCTGGGAGGCCGAGGTGGGCGGATCGTTTGAGCTCAGGAGTTCGAGACCAGCCTGAGCAAGAGCGAGACCCCATCTCTACTAAAAATAGAAAGAAATTATATGGACAGCTAAAAATATATATATAGAAAAAAAATTAGCCGGGCATGGTGGTGCATGCCTGTAGTCCCAGCTACTCGGGAGGCTGAGACAGGAGGATCGCTTGAGCTCAGGAGTTTGAGGTTGCTGTGAGCTAGGCTAACGCCACGGCACTCACTCTAGCCTGGGCAACAGAGTGAGACTCTGTCTCAAAAAAAAAAAAAAAAAAAAAAAAAAAAGAAAAAGAGAGCCATGGATATGCAAGGATTTAGTGAATTTATTAATGTTAACTTTAGCAGGCAGAGTCCATTAAGGAGACAAAACACACCAGTTATTTTTGCAGAGCAAATTTAACATAGGAATTGTGAATGATGCATTTAAGAGCTGAAAAGACAAAACCTAAACACATAAGAAACCCTAACTCTAAGGCAGTGCTGTTTAATGGAAAGATAATGTAAACCATCTGTGTAATTAATTTTCTAGTAGCTATGTCAAAAGTAAAAAGAAATAGGTGAAAATAATTCTGTTTTCTCCAACATGCCCAAAATATTAATGTAATCAATATAAAATGTAGAAGTGAAACATGTTACATCCCTATTTTCATGCTAAGTCTTGAAAATCCAGTGTGTCTCTTATACTTACATCCTGTCTCAGATTGGACTAAGCCGCATTTCCTGGGCTCTGTAGCCACATGTGGCTTATGGTGACTGTATTGGACATTGCAGCTCAGGGTGTCTCTAAGGTAGCACATGCAGAAGCAGTTACTGCCTCCTGGCTAGGGGAGCAATGGGAAGAGGTGGAGTTGTTAAAACATTGAAGCTTGGAGCAGGGGCTTTGTGGATGCAGCTCTGACCCCTGAGGAGGGGGCACTTCCTGGCTGGTGCTCCTGGTGTCTCTGAGCTTTGCAGAGAGACTGAGATTTTGCAGAGTGTGCTGGTAGGTAGGGCTAGTGTCTCCAGAGTGGGGTGCAGTGAGACTGGTTTTGCAAGTGTGAGCAAACTAGGGTTGGAATTCACCTACTGCAGCAGAAGCAAAGTACTGCTGCTTGTGAGAAGCGGTGAGGCCAGGTGATGTGACAGAAAGCCAATGGGAAAGAGTTCCCTGTTCTCCAGCCTCACAGTTTCCCTCCGGTACCCTCTGTTGGGTCCTAACTGGGACCCCGCTGCAACGCAGAAGTGTGGCTCAGAGACTCTCAGCCCCAACGTCAGGAAGCAGAGCGTAGAATGGTACGAAGCTGAGAGTCATGGCCAAATATCTAACACCGTAGTCTATCTTAGAACACTCAAAAAAGGAATTCTAACCAAATTAATCATAACAAATCTTCAGTACAGGGGAAGACGAAGAGGAGGGGGGCGCCCATGAGGACCAGTGTTTGCCTTGGGACATGAGAGATAGACTGGGGCCACCCGATAAAAGTGCTAATAAGGATTCTCAAAATTGAAGAAAAATCCTTGAGGACAAAAACCTAAGGATTGTATGAATTTAAAAGCACCCAACTCATAGTTCAGAGTTGGGTTGGGGAGAAAGTCAAAAGTATTCATATGATTTTGTCTTACTGGGTTTGCTGGGGCAGTGGTTGAGAAAATAGTAGGAACTGTGTTTCTAAACAATAATAGAAGAATAAATGTGAGATTTTTTTAGGGGGGATTGTTGGGGGAAGGTATATAATAACTTGATAAACTAAGGAAAACAAGGATAAGGAAAAAAGAGATAACAAAGTAAAATTAATATTAAACACAACATGAAATGGAAGAAATAAATAAGGTTAGTTATACTGTTAATAATTGTGAATGGACACATTACCTATTTAAAGATCAAGGCTACCAGATTATGTTAAAAACACATGCAGAACAAAGCTATATATCTATGTGAAATGCAGTTAAAACAAAGTAATTTGTTTTAACCTTAATAAAGGTTAAAAATTAATGGATTGGCAAAGCTGTACCAAACAAAAGGAAACATGAGAAAATGTACAACCAAAGGTTATAAACACTAAACAGAATAGAGAGGCACAATTATGTAATGATAACAAGCACGGTTTATAAAGACAGGAGTCGTTAACCTTTATGCGTCAATCAAATTAGCAGCTCAATATAAGAATCAAAAATGATGAGAAATTCAAAGACTACCTGATTTATAAAAATAATAAGGGACTTTGTGTAATTATTCTTTCCTTAAAAATGCTTACTCTGGGCTTGATGGAGTAGTGTGCTACGCTTTAATGTTAGAGCATCTAGCATTGAAAGAGACAGAGTGAGTTAGGTGGTGTGTGTGTGTGTGTGTGTGTGTGTGTGTGTGTCTGCGTGTCTGCGTGGGGGAGCAGAAGAGCCACCCACAGCCACCTCTGCCAGCTCCACCTCTGAGAGACTAAATGCAGGTGGGGAAGGTGAGAGGTTGCAGTTTGGTTCAAGGTGGAAGGTCCTTTGAAACAGAAAAGAAGAAAATTATTGTTTTCCTTTACTAAGCTTAGAATTGTAATGTTTTCTCTTTCTTTGGCCAAAGGTTTCCCAAGATTTATCAATGGCATCATTTGAAAGTATGCATCCTGGCAAAATGTGTCTTTTATTTAAAAAAAAAAAGTGAAAAACAATATAAAAGGCTTGATGTATGTTTTTTTATACCTAAGTACACTGAGATTCTCTCATGTTCTTATAGCTTAGAGTTCTCATTATGAGAACCCAGCCTGTCTCTCAGGCCCCTGAACCAGGAGTGTGTCCTAGACTAGGACGGATGGAGGAAGCCATTTCATATTGTTACCTGTCCAGGGCTCAAGCTGCCCATCCTGGATGGGGCTGGTGCTTGTTGGAGGAGTTGAGAGTTTGCCCAGCAGGGCTGATGAAAGGGATTTGCCCAGAGATGCCTGTATCTGACCTCATGTTCTTTTTCCTCCAGCTGACTTCATGGTTCTGCTCCTCCAGCATCTTAGTAAGTAAACAGCTACAGCGCCCCTCTAATGAAGGATGCTGCAGGGGAGGGAGGATGGACATAGTTTCCAAACAAGTCTTTAATAGTAACGGGTCACACATGAGCATTTCCTTCCAAACAAGTCTTTAATAGTAACGGGTCACACATGAGCATTTCCTTCCACAACTTCTGTAACACTGGTTATTTTCAAGCCCTGCTGATATGGCACAATTTAATGGTGGTGTCTTTACCTCCCCACATCCACTGTTATTCAGCTGTATTTTCAGTATTATGACAATCAATGTATACTTCAAGATAAACAGTTGATTGTCTTGGCTTAAGATGCCTGTAAATATGCAGTTCAAGTCAGACAAAGAAGTGGCCATAGGTCATTGTAGTAGAGGAAGGCAAGGGTGCTTTAGGGGCTGTATCACTTCCTCCTGGGGAGTTTGTGAATTCCTCAGGGAGACGGGGTGCACAGGCCATGGATACAGTGACATTAACTTGTGAACTAAAATCAGAATACTTTTCAAATATAAATGCGTTTTTCAGTACAATAGGAGAAGATATTTGATAAGAAGGTCCCAGAAAATCCAGAACAGGTGGTACTTGTTCCCACATGAGAACTGAAATAGGGACTTTAGGTACAAAGTCATATACAATGTGTAAATAGGAGGCGGTCGTCTGGAAGGGGGAGCTGAAAACCGTTTCGGATTATGGCAATGAGTAATCCACAAATATAGTTCAGTTATAGCCTGAGATTTTTTTCTTTCTGCATTATTTTGAAGCTACACAGGCAAATGTCCAGATTGTGACAAAATTTTATTGTGAATTAAAATAAAATTACTTTTTTTATGTTCTTGTGGAAAAGGAAGGAAACCTTGATTGTTAAATTCTGAGTACCATTTTAAATGATATTTACCCAGAAACATAGATGACCAAAATAAATGTCCTCTTGGTTATTTTCAAAACCAGCTCTGAACGCTGGTTAAATACCGTAATCAGACAGTCATCCTGCGTTATCTATACCGTCCTCCCTCAGTATCTGTGTGGGATGGTTCCAGGACCCCTGATGATTTCAAAATGCTCAGATGCCCAAGTTCTTTATATAAAATGGTATAGTATTTGCATATAACTGGTGCATACTCTTCTGTATAATTTAAATAATCTCTGTACTTATAATAAAATGCAAATGCTATATAAATAGTTATATACTGTATTTTTAAAATAATTATGTATTTTTTTATTGTTGTATTGTTATTTTTTGTTGTTTTTTCCCCCTAAATATTTTTGACTTACAATTGCTTGAATCCTTGGATAAGGAGCCTGCGGATATGGCGGGCTGACTGTATTGTTTTAGCATATGATTTTCTATATTGCAGATCATTCAACTCTCTAAGACAGTGCTGTTTATTGCTAAATTATCATTATATAAATATATAAAGGGTATGTTACTAAATTATCATTATATAAAGACTACCCATGTTCCATTATATTTATTAAAATATGCTCACACTCTGTATTTATTCTTTTTTTTTTTTTATTTCGGCCTATTATGGGGGTACAAAAGTTTAGGTTATGTATATTGCCCATCCCCCCCCCCCCCCCCCCCCCGAGTCAGAGCTTCAAGCGTGTCCATTCCCCAGACAGTGCTGTATTTATTCTTTCAAAACTTTTTATTGAATGCCTAACAAGAGTCAGGTACTATTTCACGTCTGGGTTATAGTGGTGCCTAAGACAGAGTTCTTACCACCATGCCACTTATTTTAATGATATATATATATATATATTTGTGCATATCTGTGTTTTCTGTCAAAATGCAGGCTCTGAAGTCAGGTTGAGTTTAATCCTGGCTACAACTCTCACTAGTTTTGTTTTGGGTAAATTTGACTTTGGGTAAATTACAGTTGACTCTTGAACAACACAGGGCTTAGGGGCACTGACCCTCTGCACAGTCAAAAATCTGTGTATAACTTTTGACCCCCACAAAACTTACCTACTAATAAATTTCTCTTGTGACTTTTGTTCTAGAATAGGGCACTTTTGTCTTTGTTAAAAACCTGTTAAAGCAGATATCCTTTCTCCTCAATGATTTTCTTAATGGTGTGTGGGAACTTGTCTGCTGCCTGTTGGCCCGCAGAACCTGCTTCTCCACTTCTCCTGACATTTTCTAAGCCAAACCTCTTTCTAAAATTATCCAACCATCCTTTGCTGGCGTTAAGTACTCCGACTTTAGATCCTTCCCTTCTTTAGCTTTAAGTTATCATATTATGACCTTACTTTTTCTCAAATCGTATTAGTCCGTACACATGCCTTTGTTATAGCAATCCTGTACCCACATACAAGCTAAATTTTCAGTATGAAATAAAGAGGTATTTTGCAAAAAGTTCCTGCTGGTGTAGCTGCAGAATGGCTTCATGAGTTTCCTTTTCTTCTTTTGGTAGTGGTCCTTACGCTGGGTTCACTTATCTTGAAGTGGTGGGCAACTGTAGCTGCAGACCTCAATCCGTGGTACATATCAAGCAATTCAACTATTTCTTATAATGTTATGACTTTTCTCTGCTTTTTGGAAGCACTTCTAGCATCACTAGTGGCACTTTGCATGGGTCCCATGGTGTCAGTCTAGGTTTATGGTATTGCACTAAATGTAATGAAAAATATGTGAGAACTGCAAGATACCACTTTTTATTGAGATGCAGAACTTACTGGAGAGACAAACTGCTCACGGCTCAAGTGGTATGATTAGCGTCATATGGTGTTTTAAGTGGATACTTGCCACACTTTAGCTTACCACAATAGCAGCAGGAGGTGGCTGCAAAATTATTACAGTAGTACAGTATGCATGACAGTTAATTTTATGCAATTATGATTTAATACTACATCTTTATGTTTGTCTATATTTCTCTCAACTGTGAGCAGTGCCATGTATGGCTTGTGTTTGTAAGTTTTGATAAATTTACTTTTTATTATAGATTTTATGTATATTTTATAGTAGTAAATAATGAAATAGACAATGTACATATGGTTCATGCATTCATGACATACCTAAATTTTTCTTAATTTTTTTGATATTTCTAGGCCAGCGGTCCCCAATCTTTTTGGCACGAGGGACTGGTTTCTTGGAAGACTGTTTTTCCACGGGCTGTGGTGGGATGGGGACTGTGGAGCTCAGGGGGTGATGCAAGGATGGGGAGTGGCTATAAATACAGAGGAAGCATTTGCTTGCTAGCCCGCCACTCACCCCCTGCTGTGCCCCCTCGTTCCTAACAGGCCATGGACCAGTACTGGTGTGAGACCTGGGGGTTGGGGACTGCAGTTCTGGGCCACACGGTTCACCTATGAGGTTTTTCAAATTGTCATGAATCTCCAAAAAGATTTTTCAGTATAATTATTGAAAAAAATCCCTGTATGTGGTTCCTCATAATTCAGACCTGTGTTGTTTGAGGGTCAACTGTACTTATAAACCTCAGTCTTACATAGTTCCTCTGTGCCTCAGCTTTTCATCTGAAATATAATCAATTCAAAATTAGTGGTGGTGTGAGGATTAAATGAGTTACACCTGTCAAGTGCTTCGATCTGTATCTGGCACAAAGTAAGCATAATAAATGTTATATCTTTACCTGTCACACGTGCAGATATTATGTAGGAATTAAACGTGACCATTTATGTTCATATGTTTATTTTGGAATCTCAATCCATTTCCTTCCAGGATTTGAAAATAATTTGAGCTGAGAAGTGTTATGCCTCTATGTATTTTTATTTTTGTAAAGACTTATTAATAGAAAGCTGTAAACTTGTTCTGTCATTATTTTTAATAGTCTATTAATTAGTTCGTTGAATTACCCAGCTCAGCTTTTCTATTTAAAAATGAATAGTAAACAGTTTTGAATGCTAGTTCAGCATGTTCTGACAAAGTATGATGCATTAAAATAAAATTCATCATTAGCATTAAAATGACCTTTGAGGTTGTAATCACTCATTTTTCTCTTCCAGTGTGTGAAACAGTCCTTCTGAGTCAAGTATGTTGCAATATTTTCCAGAGATTTTCTGTGTATAGCGGTCATAGTTCAACTTTAGATAAATCATTTAGTCAAATCACTTTATCTCTAACAATTTCGGTTTCCCATTTATTCTCACTCATTATCTGAGGTTCTTATCAAGTTTCTCTCAGTAGTATAATGGCCTTATATATTAAATTATAAAGTAATTTTCTAAGCTAGAATTGTATAGAATTACTTATGTGTCAGCTTACATGAAGATAAATCTGAGTATTTGTGAATAGCTAAATGAGCAGTGCCCAGGTTCAGAGAAACGTTTAGGGCCATTGAGAGCCAAACTGCTTTGGGAAATGGGTGGTAACAGCTTAGACTCTGGCACACTCTGACTTGATACAGTAAAACCAAATAAAAGAGCTTACTTTAAAATAACCATGAATAATAAAAGATTTAAGAACTGCCCTTATATGACAACAAAGGTTAGTAATATAATGGAAATTAATTCCTATCGGGGGGTTACTTGAGGGAGCTTAGGAAACATGGCTTTGGAGATCAGATCAGGGTCTCTCATGCCTCTGTTGTAGCTCTCAGTTTTTCTCATATTAAACATGGAGACAGTAATGCCTCCCTCATGGAGGACAGCAGAGTTCGGTATATAAAAATTGCCTCACTAAAGTTATCTTTAAAATTCCCTCCCCCTTTCTTAAAACCTTTAGTTTCTTTGAAATAAAATACTACTGGCTGGTTTTTACACTGGGACTGAAATATATAGAACTAGGTTTTATATCAGATGTCTATAAGAGTTGAATGTTTATGAGTAGTCTATTTTTTTTCCATTTAAAAGGATAGGTAATGATATTCATTATACGAAATTTGCCTGGTTTTCTTAGAAATTCATTTTGCTGATGTGTCTTAAGTCTCTCGTGATTGAGAATATACCAAGCAGAAGAGCTAAGTTGCTAGGGCTTCAGGTCTAAGGGCAGCCCTGACTGGTATTTGTTTCATTAAGCTTAGGCAAGCTATCCAATTACTTAATGCAAATAAGAAAAGTTTACACTAAACTCCTACTTCTTTGCTTAAAACTCTAGGGAATTTAAATGAGGAGAGATATGTATTTAAAAGAAGGAAATTTAAATGAAACTTAAATCAGGGGCTTAATGTAGAATGTATTAGACCAGGAGATCTGAAATACTAAGTGGGAAATGCCAATAAATAAAACAGGGAATGTATTTGCTAAGATATTTGGTATGTTCAGTTTTGTTTTGAGTTAATTCTTAAATCGTTGGAAACCCAAATTAATAACAAGACTTATTTTATCTCATGCCTACCTTACAGGACCTTAAATGTAAAGTGCTGACTTTTCGTCATCACTAAGAGCTTCACTCTTCTCCCTGGTGAAGTGTTTCCCAAACAACATGGTTTCTGATTCTATAGCTCTTACACTGGGGCAGTAGCATTCAGAGCGGCCCAGAAGGCAACGCCATCTTATTCAGCTCAAAAAGAGAGAAAAATAGGTTGAGCACACAGACATTTACCTTTCACCACAGATGGCTGTTGCATAGACTGGCTTGATGGGATGTAAAACCGAGGGGACTGGAGAGTAAGCTCTGAAAAGAATTGGGAGCTTCTGAAAATATAAGCAGTTTTGCTTTGCAAAGTGGTGTAGCTCATTAAATGGTTTACGTGAATCAGTGAAAGAGGAAATTAATTGGAAGGAAGTATTGCTGTACATGAATTTTTTGGAGTTGAAAGTTGGGGAAGTAGGGAATAGGACAATTTAGAAGTTTCTAATCTGTTGCTTTTATTTTTAAAGGCACTGGACAAAAAACAAAAAGCCCCCACACACCTCAGTTAGTACACCATTTATCTGAAACTCTGCCCTCCAAAATAATTTGAAAGCAAGCAAATCTTTGCAGAGGCAATTTCAAGCTTCAGGAACCCTTCTAAGAAGGTTGTCACAGGACTCTAACTGAAGGAAGTCCTTTCTTGGTGCTTCTGGACCCATTAATGTTTCCTCTGCCCATGACACCTTTTCCTTCCTCGTGTTGCTCAGTTAATGTCTTGTAGACATCAAGTCAAATACCAGTCCCACCCACGCAGTCATAGCAGCCTCATTTTTTAAAAATAATGCATCTATCATTTACAGTTAAGCTTCATGGGGGGCAATTGTGTTTCTTGCTCACTGTTGTATTTTCAGAGTAGTGCCTGCCACCCAATAATTACATACTGAGGAATTTGGGGGTCTAAACCATTTACTCTTATATAGTATACAGTTTTTGTTAAGTACAGTAGTAGGCAATCTCAGGATCAGAGTAGAAATATAAGTGCCCATTGAGTAGAAAGCGCAACAGTGTAAAATTTGGAGATAAAACCCCTCTGTTTCATTTATCCCTTGCCACCACCTTTTAGAGGAATTTTTCTGAATGAGAAATAATAAGTGAAAAGTATGGTGTTTATAGATTATAATCTTAAGGTCCCTTGCAGCTAAACACTGTTCAACCTTCAAATTTAAAGCTGAGAAAATTGAGTTTTATTAGATTGAACAGCTAAAGTGCCAATAGGAAATGAGAATTTGTTCTGGGTCCCATGTCCAAACTCTCCCTGAAGGTACAAGATAAGATTCTGTTTCTTAAACAGTCACTGCACAGACCTTTAAAAAAATTTTTTTTTTGTTTACAGACATTCCTTTAAAATAAATTAGTAAAGAATTTGTGCACGTCTATTTGTAAGGATAAATGAAAGTATAAGAATTTATTAAGAAAGGAAAATAATTTTCATTTTGGTCAGTTTGTACCACTGCCAATGTTTCTGCATGTAACAGTCAAATACAGTTAGGTGCTGATGTTCCAGAGGCTCTGGAATGTGGCACCCTCTGTTGTAGGTTATTTAGTGTAGTCCAGGATTACATCACATATTTGCTACATAGAACATGGTGGCTTGGCGCTCTAATTGTTTCCTATATCCCTCAGTCTTCTATTGTTTTGCAGTGTGTTTTCCATGTTTTTTTACTATGGTTGGAAATATGCCATTCATTCGTTCGTTCGTTCACACATGCATGCATGCATTCAGCAAGTTTTTGTTGAGTGCTTGCTATGTGGCAGGCACTGTTACAAGTCCTGGGGATATAGCAGGGAACAAACATAACTGAAGACCTTGTCCTTATGGAGCTATAGACAAGTGGAAAAGAAAGGAAGAAGCACATGAAAGGGTAGGGTGCTAGAGTCAATAGAGCCATTTTTTGATTTTAGGAGTCCTTGAAGGTAATAAAAATAAAATAGAATTTCTTATTGGAAAAAAAATTGGAAAAGGAGATGGAGAAGGCAAAACTATTATGTGGTCACAGTCTATTTAGTGAATTTGGAGATTTTCATTTCAGAAAGTCACTGTTTTCTCTGTATTCCTGAGCCCATAGTGGGTACAAATATTATTATTGCTACTTACCTAACGTTTGTTGACTGCTTATTATATTATGGGCATTGTGCTAAGTGCTTTGTTTATATAGAATCCTGTAAGATAGATATTGCACCAATTCTTTTTACCCATGAGGGTAACAGGACTCGGAGATTAATGACTTATTCAGATAGTATTAATAAATGGCGAGCCTTGATCTGACCCAGGAGTTCATTTCCAGTGTTTGCATGTCTGCACCAAGTATGACAAACTAAGTAATCCTTATTTTTATTATACCTTTGAGGGCTTGTGTGCTCATGATTTTGCTTCTTTCTCATTAACTTGCCAAAACTTTATGACCCTATATTTCTTAAAGTTGAACCACTTATAACTCCATTCATAATTAAAATTTATGCCATATGTAAGTAAACTCAAACAGAAAAAAATGCAGTTATTGTTAAAATGGCAGTACTTTAAAATTTGATTACATCAGGCCAGGCGTGGTGGCTCACACCTGTAATCGTAGCTTTGATCATTCTTTTTTATTCAAGACACAAAACCATACGGGTGTAAATTTTAGGGGAAAAGCATTATACCTTTGGAATATATTTTACAAGGTGATATTATCTGTCATAATTGATTTCTGGAATTCCAGAGTATCAGGATGATATGGCAATTTAAAAATAGTAACAAAAAATTTTTGTCTTCTTCAATTTTTTCAAGAATCTTTTTAAAACTAAAATTTGATAGGCTAGTGCTGAGTAGAATTTTGTGCCATCATTTACGCTTGTCAAGTAGATTTCACTCAGAATTTCACTTATACCAACATAACAATTTTACTTTTTCTTTTTAAATCATAGCTTATGCCTTCAGGGATATGATGGTATAGTGGGGTTATTCTCTCAAAGAAGAAAAGGCAATCAGAAAATCTTTGTCCATGAGATTAGACTGAAATGTTCTCCCATTCAGTGATTACTGAGTGCCTTTATGTGCCAGGCACTATGGTAAAAATCAGTGCCAAAGTAATTTATCTTTATTGTGTACAATGAGGGGTTTTAGTGGATTGTAACTTAATATGATCTAATTGTGTGATGAGGCTACTGATAAACCTAATGTAATCTTATGCTTCATTAATAGAATTAGCATTGTGTGCAAATGCAGGGAGGTAAGGTTCTGCTGTCTTACTTTATTAGACCACGTGTGGAGTGTGGAGGTTTAGTATGGAGCTAAGGGACACATTGGAGTCATTCGGGAAGTATGGAGCCCTGCTGTTGAAAGGCGTAGCCATATTTGCATATGATGATCATCGGATAATGGGGGTAACAAATGGGGAGGAAAGATATCTTCATTGTGTTATTTGTTCTCTAACGTCTCTGTTTTCCCCACTGTAATATAAGATCCACAAGGACAGGGACCTGTCTGTCTTGTTCACCATTGTGTCCTCAATGTCTGGCACAGTGCCAGGTATGTATTCACCCAGGCTGGAGTGCAGTGATGCAATCATAGCTCACTGTAACCTCAAATTCCTGGGCTTGAGCAGTCTTCCTGCCTCAGCCTCCCGAGTAGCTGGGCCTACAGGCATGTGCAACTTTGTGCAACTAATTTAAAAAAATTTTAAATTTATATTGCCCAGGTTGGTTTCAAACTTCTGGCATCAAGCGAACCTCCTGCCTTGGCCTCCCATAGTCTGGGATTACAGACGTGAGCCACTGCTTCTGTGGCCTATTCAGTACATAGTTGAGTCAGTTTTGAGGGGAAGATGATGGTTGTCTTCAAATGTTTGTCACGTAGATGGCTTCTTAATTAGTTTTATTACTGAAATTTCTAGAGGACAGATGGAGGTACAAGGGAAAGAAGTTTTTGCTGGGCAGATTTCAGTTTTACATAAGAACTTTGTAAAACTTAGATATGTTTGGTAGCCAACATAATAAGCTTCTTTGTGTATTTGAATTTGGCTATTTTAAATGCTTGGGTGGAGGCTGCATGGGGATTTACTGCTATACCTGCTTTTGATAGATTACGGGCCACGATGATTTTGGCTATGACTCTTTTGGCTGTATGTTTCTATCTTTTTATTTAATTACTTAACAAGAAATAATATCAACTAATAAAATACCTTTTCTGAGTTACACCTTTCTTGTCATTTCAGACTGAAGCAAGGCAAAGAGCTGGACCGAGAGAGGGCAGCTGCCAACGAGCAGTTAACCAAGGCTATCCTTCGAGAGAGGATATCAAGTGAGGAAGAACGCGCTAAGGCAAAGCACCTGGTGAGTATTAAAGATTTAGTAGAAAATTCTTGCCTACTGGAAAATCCCTGATGTTTGGGAGAAACTAAGTACTCTGTGCCAACTTTTAGTGTTAATAATATTCATGTTCCTTTTGCTTAGATTTTATTCATTTTTGCCTCTTATAGGTAGCTGACAATTTATGACTAACCATCTAGGGCCAGGCATGATGGCTTATGCCTGTAATCCCAGCACTTTGGGAGGCGAAGGCCAAGAGTTGAAGATGAGCCTGGGAAACATAGCAATACCCATTTTCTTCAAAAAAAAAAAAAAAAAATTAGCCACGCATGGGAGGCCAAGGTGGGAGATCAATTGAGCCCAGAAATTGAAGGTTACAGTGAGCTATGATTGTGCCATTTCACTCTAGCCTGGGTGACAGAATGAGACTCTGTCTTACACACACACACACACACACACACACACACTAACCATGAAGGGCCTTAAGGCAGGTAACTTCATAAGTATTGAAGTATTTTTAAATACCAACACACAGACACAGGCATATGTATCATGCCTGAGGAATTGCTGTCTGTTTACTTTTTTCTCCCCTGTTTTTGGTTTTATTGTCTTTGAAATCTCTGCGGCCAGCGGGCTGGCCTTCTTTTTTTCCCTGCTGGTGACTACCAAATGTTAGTCTGGAAGACCCTAGCAAAGGTGAGTAAGGTTTGCTCAATTACTCTCTGGGCTGTAGGAAAGAGAAAATGTAGAGCAAGGGCCTTGGGGAACGATCTTTTTGAAGAGAACAAATAATTTTTTTAAGAAAATAATTTTAAAAAATTACAGACATATTTTTTTAAGAAAAATGATTATTAATAGAAAAAAGAAAATTTAAAAGGCATTTATAAATCTGTCTTTCCGATATATATAACTACCGTTTACACTGGTATGTGTTTCTCTCTCGACTATTTCTTTTATAGGTTTATTACATATTGAAGAATTTGGATAATGCCATATATAATGTTTAGGATCATGAACATTTTCCTATGTTGCCACACATTTTTCTGAAAGGTAGTTTTTAATAGCTGAGTAATAATCTGTCTTCTGTATTCAATATAATTTATTGAACAATTTCCTATTGTTAGGAAAAAAGTGGAGCTGCTCTGGTTGAAGCCTGGAGTCCAGGCTGCTCAGTGCCCATGTGGGCCTTCCTAGAAACCCAGATGTAACTTCTTAGAACCTTTCGTCCTCAGTGCAAAGCATTCGGGCAGGGAGAGCCGGACCATGTAGTGGAGAACTTTGAATGCAAGAGTGAGGGGATGTTCCTAGTTCATTAGGCAATTGGAAATCATTAACACCTTGTAAGAAAAGGGTTAGTTTCTGTTCTCTCCTGTTCTGTTCTTTGGTCATTTTGTTGAGAGACTAACCTATTACGGGATGCAAACAGAGAAAATGAAAGGAAGTTCATGTACAGTGAAGCCATTTCTTTAGTGACTAATTCAGGGTCCAGGCTGCACCGATAGACAGTGAAGCCATAAGCCTGGTGACAGACTAAGGAAGAAATGTCAGTGGGCTGACTGGCAGCTGCCCAGAGAGCAGCACACACATTTTGTGGAACTAAGAGAATAAGAAAGGTGGAAGGAAAGTCAGTCATTGTGGTGGAGAATAATGTCAGAATTAAAGACAGTAAGCATTGAGTAATGCAATTGATGTTTGTATCTGATGATTGTACGTCTAAGCTGAAGGGTTTTTCTTGAGGGAGTTAAAAAACTGTCAGGCCAGTGGGCTTAAGGTTCATTTTCATGCATATTAAAGTCGCCAATTTGAAGGCTGTGGGTGGAGTGGAGAGGGTTAATAGTGCTCATGTTTGAGGAAGCTGGGAGAGCCAAATTCTTAGTTTCCAGAGGGCAGAAGAATCCTTGGTTGGCATTTGGCCCCAGCTTTTGCCCTTTTGCATCTTATCCTTGAAGCACTCTTCTCTTTTTACCTTTCTTGCCCTGAACTTGTTTTGTTCTCTTAGTCCATGGAGACAAACAAGATTAAAAAGCTGAAAAAACTTGTTAAATACACACGCATACACACACACACACACACACACACACACACACAAGGACATAGAAAGAGGACAGTTTTCACAAAAAATGGCGAAGTATAAAAAGGTATGTTACCCAACGGTAACTAAATTATATTACGCAGTGTGATATGGTTGGAATAGCATATCTTCAGTCTATTTGCTCTTTTTACCTAATAAATCTTGTCTATTGTCAGCCTTTATTTTCTTTTGTTTAGCTGGTTAAGCATAAGAAACTGATGTTGTACGTTCTGTTTTGTAGATCTCTTCCTTAATGATTCTGGGGTTGTGGGTATAGATGGCAAATTACAGTACTCAGAACTCTTGAGTTTCAGCATCTGTCATAATATTGGCCAAATAGAGTCTTCAAAGCACTTAGGGAACAAAAGTAGAATTTATACAGGAGGACGATAGCTGATTCAGAGGGTCCCTTCTTGCCTAGAGTGTTCTCAGACATCTGAGTGGTTATGTTGTGGCCACAGCAACATGGCTACCTATGGCAATTTAATTCCTGATTTATTTGCCAAATTTATCCCTTTATTGTTATTTATTACAGAAGACATGCCTAGTCATTGGATAAAGATCAGAAAATAAATACGAAAAATATTAAAATCACTCAAAGTAACACTGTCCAGAGATAACTGCTGTTAACATTCTGGTTCGTAGTTTTTATATTCCTTTTCACTTTCTATTAAGTTTTATTTTTATGTGTGCAAATGTATTTCCTCAAACAGATAATATACACATATTTATATAACTCATACAATAGCCTTCACATCAAAACATTTAGACTGTTTGGTAAAGGTTTCTATACCCATAGATTTGTTTTTGTATGGTCACTTTTTAATGGTTGGATGTATTTCATTGAGTTTTCCCCTAATTATTAAAATAATACAAGAATATCATGGAAAATTTAGAAAATAAAAAAATTACTAAGAAAATGAGAAGTTTTGTAATTCTGTCACCTACCATTAATGTTCAGAGGTATGAAGTTCTTTCTGCCTTTTTTCCACCATGTATATATTTGCCACACACTTTAGGTTTTCGTATCATGCGTACCACCATTCTCTAAAACAGAGTCCTATGGTGTGGAATGTGACTGCAGGCCTGTTGTTGTTCCTTAGTTTCTTGATCCCCAACAGGAGAGGTGGGCATCTTCAGAACCTGTTATTCATGTGTGAGTCACCCCAAGAATGTTAGCATTGTTTTGCTGTGAGTGCTAAGCCCCTATTGCTGCCATTCTTAATTCTAGTACATGCAACTCTAAGTGATAGCCAAACACTAGTTTTATTCCTCTTTATTTAGAATCCAATGTTGCAGCCTGCAGGAAAGTAAAGGTTGGTTTTCACACATTCGAAGTAATTAAAAAGCTGTCTTTCAGGAGAAGTAGGGGTACTGGGGGTGTGGGGAGGAGAGCTGATGTGACGTTTGTACTGTGAAATAAGTCCAGGTTTTTCTTCCCACAGTTGTTTTAGCAGCTAGCTTTATTAAAGCTCTTTGAAGAGCAAAGTCACGATGGCCCTGCTGAAGTTTTAAATAGGATCAGATCAAAACTTCCGCCCTTAGAAGAATTGCTTTAGCTGGGGAAGCTGTTAATCCTGCTCTAGATTCTAGGAGAGCATACCAGCCTCTCCCCCTACCCCGCATTGACTGGTGCCAGTATTTTAATCAATTGATTTTATCCAGAGGCTTTGGAAGAGGCAGTTTACTGATGATTTTACCTGCATGAAAATGTTAAATGAAATTCACATTAAAAGTATGTTTCTAGGGCTGGTCCGAGGGCAGTGAGTTATCTCAGTTGGAAAAAGAAAGTATGCTGCTTAGTAGCAGGAAAGCACCTCTGTAAAGAATGAAGACTAATAAAAAGGACAGGACCAGGAAACCTATAAAGTTAACGCAACTTGTTATTTTGTGTATTTTTAAGCTCTAGTATATGGAATCTAATATTTGCTATGTCATTACATTTTTTTTAATTGAGTAGTAGGATTTTTTTTTTTACTTTGCAATTATACATTATTTCTTTTTAAAATGCCAAGTAAAATTTTGATTCACTCTTTTTTTTCTGTCTTATTAAGTTATGCTGGTTTAATGTTAGATATTTCTTGCTTTCACCATAGAACTGTGTAGTGTTTTCATTTTTTAGAAAATCTAAACTTCAAAGGAAGTCTTGGTTTACTTACGTAAGGCATTATTTACTTAAATATTCTGGAAGATATAAAGCTAAATGTGAGATGGTTTCCTTTACTCTTTGGACAGATGTTTTATTGAGTGCTTACTGTATGAAAAATACTATGCTAAGTACTAAATGAAGAAGACAAAATGCTGTCCTTAAGGAATTCATAGTATAACATGGAAGGCAGATACATTAAAAATGTTTAAAAGTGCTAAGTCCTTTACAGAGCTATAGTTCTTATAGTCTTGCAAGAAATCTCACTTTTGTGAAAGCAGGAACTTTGCATTCTTTTTAACTCATTGCTATATGTACATTGAATTGTTAGACTCATATTTGAGTGCCTAATATATGCCAGTGCTGAGCAAACAGTAAGCAAGTCAATAAATATTTGTTGGTTGAATAAATGAATAATTGAATTTACTCAAGTCCTGGAAATAGGAGGAGAGGAGTGGGAAAGAATAGAAAAGATTTTCTAGGAAAGCGTAGAAAATCTGAGCTGCCTCTTGAAGGATGAGCAGGATTTGCCCCTAAGGTTGAGGAGAAGGGATGCTGCATTCTCGGATATTGCAGGCAAAAGCACTGAAGCATGGGGACAGTGGGATACTACAAGGAGTTGCTGAGTGGGAGGTTCAGGGCAAGGAGTGTTGGGGGACGAGGCAGAGGTAGTTGGCAGGGCCTACGATCCTGGAGGGGAGGACCATGCATGCCTATGAAGAACCTTACGCTAGATGCATAGAAGAGTTTGAAGGGAAGCAATGAAATAGACATTGTGATAGCTCACTCCAGTGAAGTGTGAGAGGAGGAATAAAGGAAGAAATGACTAGAAGCACAGAGACCAGTGAGAAAGCCTTTCATGAATCCAAGTGGGAAGAGGTGGTGCCTGAACTAGGGCAGTGCTAGCAGGGATGCAGAGAAAAGACGAGATGTAAGAAATATTTGGAGACAGTATCACTAGGATTTTAGGTTTGAAGAGTTAAGAGAAGCATCAAGGCTAACTACAAGGTTTCTAGCATCAGCAATTCTGTACCATTTTAAATAGAAAAAATTAGCAGTCAATTAAAAAAAATCCTGAGTTCAGCGTATATTGTGAAGTCTGACTTCAGCGTAGCATTGGGGAAGGTCCTCGCCTCAGAGACTGCGCTGTTTGTTTTGTTCAACTCTTGGCAAGAACACGAGTCAGATTATTAGGTGTTTTGGTCCCTTTCTGCATTCCCCTTCATCACATATTTATTAAACATCCACTGTATACTAGGTGCTATTAGTTTTCTGGGGATGCAAAGATGAGTTAGATCTGGTTGCTTTTCCTTAAAGAGTTTCCAGTCAAATCTGAGGTTTGTGAGGAAGGTCATTCTTACCTCAGATTTCCTCCCCCACCCCGACACTTACGCTATAATTTTTGAATTATAAAACCTCATACTGTTTAGAAAAAAATAACACTAAAAAAATAGGGTGGGTGAATGCATAAATTTAGTTTTTGCAGATTTAAGCAACTGTTTCACCAAAATGTCACTTTTCATCCCCAGTTTCCTTTTTGTCTGAAATGCACCAGTGAAGCAATCAAGAGGAAGAATTGATTAATTTTGTGCTGTGTGCTTTTTAGTTCTGTGTTTTGTTTGTGCTTCAAACTGTGACAGTTGAAATTTCATGGTAAAAGAGAAAAAGGTTTTGAATTTGGGGTATGGAGAAAAATGACTAAAGGAAGGAGATAAGAATACCACTGCTGTCCAAATATAAGTGAGATTGCGCCCACAGGTGAAGGGTACAGTTGGGGTTGTAACTTGGAAATGATCAACATGGTTCATGTTCAGGAGTTCTATGTAAAAGAATAGTAAGAGTGATCACTTGAGGTTTCTAGTTATCATTAAAATTAGCCAGGTGGATGAAAGTGCGTGTTTATCCTGGCTTCTTTTATTGGGCACTTACAGATAATTAAAAAAAATTTTTGCTATTTTTTGGTGCCATTTAATGCTTTGATTATGACCCCCATTAAAGTTCTATCTGTGGTTATATATGCTATGTGCTAGTTTTCTTGCCCTAGACACTAAGCCCCAATCATTCTAATATGCCTAGAATATTTGTTTGCTTTGAATGCTAAAAATGAAGTTAATGCTTTTGAGCTTTTGCTTTTGAGAACTACTTAAATATATGATTTCCACTTTATGTTTGAGCGATTTGAGCCATTTAGGTGTAAGATATTTTCTTCAGTGTTATTGGTGAGAATGGGCTCTGGGATCCATCTGCAAGTACCATTCTTTCTAACTCTTCCTCGGTTAATAGCTTACCAGGAGGTTCAAAGGGAAGCATCCCTCAAGACAGGTGAGCACAGAGGCACGCTGTGTCTTTTTGCCCCCTGTGCATCTGAATCCAGCAGGCCATTATAGTTTCTGGGACAAAGCATTCGGATCTTATTTTCTCCCTTTATGTTCTTTGTTGTCACGTATGGTCCCTACTTCCTGTGTGTTATGGCAGCATTGTTATTGTCAGCTGGAATGCACACAACTTTATGAAGAGATGTTTAATCAAATATTCTGTGGAGTGACAGGGCAGCTTCAGGTATGTTTGCTACTGCAGTGGAGTGGGATAAACACGTTTAGTTTCAGTTTGCCAGCCTAGGCTTTATGTTTAAGAGCCCAAAGAATAAATAGGACCATGATTACAGATTTCAATGTTGCTTATATGCTGAAAACTTACCCAGATGAATATATTTCTCAAATGTACATTTTTAAACCCCCTCCTTATCTAGGAGATTGGCAGAAATTCCTAAGATCTTAACATAGCCAAGTAGCCTTAGAGAAGCAAGATACCATGCTGGCTACATACTGAGGGGTCTGGAGGTAGAGAACGGCTGAGCGTGCTTCCTCTAGTGGAGATCTCACTGTCAAGATCAGGGAGCCTACCCAGTGAACACAAGGTAGAGGTGATTACCATTTGCTTGTATTGTTTTTCTCCAAGGGACTGTCTCAGACTATGTGGCCTTGTTGACAAAGTGATTAGAGAAGAAGACAGCACAGTTGAGTATAAAGCTACTGATGTTCTTGGCAATAATTAGTCATATTTAAAGACGGCTATGGGGAGCAACTTGGCTTAGAATGTGTTGTTACATTTTCATTCTAAACATATTTTGGAAAATTCAGCAACTTGCTTGCAAACCAATTGGTTCAGGGCAACTATTGTTGAGTGGTGTCCTATGTGTTAGCCCCACCATAAATAGCTTATTGACCTCCTATCACTTGGGTCATTATGGGTGTCCAGGTGAGATATGGAGAGCACTGAGTAAAAATCCATAGGTAACTAAGGTGCAAAGGGCTGGTTATAATTCCATTTCTTTTTAATGGTCTGGCATTTATTGTTAACATATTTGCTTCACTGCCTGGTCTGAAATGAACTGTCATTAGGGCCCTGGAATTTTATTGAACTGACATCATAATCTCATTTCCTACTGAAGAGGCTAAGAAATATGGCCCTCAGTGTTTACTTTAACGTGTAACAAATTAAAAGTTTAACATAAGCGTAATCAAGTCTGTCAATCCTTACAAATCCTAGTTAAGTGTTTTACACATTATATTTTGAATGAGACAGTAAAACAGATGAACTTCCATTTTGTTCACTAGCAATCTTTTCAGTTTGTCTTCATGGTAAGTCTCACGACTGTCAGTTCTGATATATCCTTTGTGAATCACTTTCAACCTATTGTGCGTGGACCTGTGGTTTAGTGAATTCAGTCAAAAATTGAATAGTGGTATTGTCTACCATGTGATATACCATGTGCAATGAGAGCTACTTCATTTTTGTTTATCAGACATTAAATTCTTCACAATGTTGAACATCCTAGCTCTGTATTTATTTTTTTTGTGTATCCCTGCTTTTATTGTTCACATATGGTTCCTAAATGGTACTGAGTTATGCTTTTTCTGTGTTTCTTGGTGTTATGAACTGTGCCCTGATTTGGGCAGGGGAGTTATTTTCAGGTATCTTGAATTGTTCCCTTAACTATAAAGACATTCACCATTTTGTTCCAGTGTGATTGACTTTCCTCTTTTCTTTACTAACTCTAATTTAAGGATGACTTCTGAAAATACCGAGGGGCAGAATTACCAAATGAAATAAGGCCTGCATTCTCTGGAGAGCAGGAATCTGTTTACAAACCTGCAGTATTTATTATATACCTCATTTAGCCCATTCATCATTTTAATAGAAAAATGAGTCATTTTAGATGATTCTGAAATAATTCCAAGTAAGCTACATAGCCCCAGGCAGAATATGATTTACTCAGACAGCACCATGCTATTTTTAAAAAAAATATAATGGAATGATCAGCACCAATAATTTATGATTACTTGTGGTATATCAGATGTTTCCATTGCCATAGAAATTTGTTGATTAGATTAAGTATTTAGAGTCTTCTGGCTGGCTTTCCCCCTTCTTCCATCTTTTATGACAAGTGGTTACGAAGTTCCATCCTTATCCTCTGCCTGTTCCAAACAGTGACTATAAATTTAATGTGAGATTTGTGTTTAATATTCTCTTGATAAGAAAGAACACCAATAAGTGTCATGGGCCAGTTTTATTGGTGCTTATAAAAACCTACTCATATACAATTTCTGTTTAGAAATTAACATCATCCTTTTACAGTTTCGTTAGCCCAATGTATGCACCTATTTTAAATCCTACCTTACCTATCTATAGGTCACATGTTTGACTCTCAGAAACACAGCTAACTGGTCGCCTGAAACACGGCTAAACTGATCGCCTGGAACTATAGCTCTGAACCCAAAAGGAATCACAAAGTATTTCTAGCTGGTGTCATAAATCTCATGAAGTTTATTAATAACTAGCACCAAAACAAAAAACAGTATTTGTTTTCAGTATTAGTTTTGTTTGTCATTTAACCAAGAGCTTTCAAATCCATTGTCTCATTTGGTGTTTGATATGAGTAGGACAGCTGTCATTACTGTTAGAGATGATAAAACAAATGTTCAAAGAGACTATGAACCTAAAGGTTGCACAGAGATAAAGCTTGGATTGCAACTCAGGTTTCCTGTGCCTAGGCGATCTTATTTGGAAATTGTTTGAAAAATTATGTCATTGACCATTTTTGAGATTTGTTAAGTTAAAAAAAGAAACAAAAAATTGAGTGTATAGTTATAGAATCGTTAATGTATTTTCCAATTGCACTTTCTAATCCCAGGAATAATTCTTTTGACAGCAGGTTAATTAATGTGTTAAAAAACTAGTTTATTTCCAAAAAATAAACTCTTTCCTCATAGCTCTGGTAGAATGATAGGAAAGAGCTGGTGGAAACTGATTTTTACTTTGAGTCTGCTATTACAAAAAAAGCTGAGCCATAAGCATTGTTAGGTTTTGTGTGTGTGTGTGTGTGTGTGTGTATAATTTTTTGTGTGTTGCATGTGGTAAAGGTGAAGACATTGTAAGAAATTAGAATTTTAAAATTAATTTCTTAAAATTTTTACTTTGAAATAATTTTTAACTTATAGAAAAGTTGTAAGAATAGTACAAAGAACTGAACTCAGATTCATCTATGTGGAAATATTTACCACACTTGCTTTATCATTCTCTCTGTTTCTACGTAAATATATTTATATATTTATATGTATATATTTTTTGGGAGGGGGATGGATCGTTTGAGCATGGGTTGCTGGGATCATGCCCATTTACCTCTTAATATTTCTACCTGTTGAAAATCAGTATGTGTTTCTTACATAAACAAGTACAGTTGTCAGAACCAAGAAATTTAACATCGATGACTGTTTTAATCTTGAATCCAGAATTTGTCAATTGTTTGAATAATGTA
Source organism: Eulemur rufifrons (assembly GCF_041146395.1). Classification (NCBI taxonomy): domain Eukaryota; kingdom Metazoa; phylum Chordata; class Mammalia; order Primates; family Lemuridae; genus Eulemur; species Eulemur rufifrons. The sequence continues at coordinate 82,755,080 of NC_091011.1, read as the reverse complement.
CTTTATAGCAATTGTTTCTCCTAATATAGGACACATTCTAGGATCATATATTGCAACGAGTTGTCCTGTCTTAAAATTCCATTTTAAACATGATTTGCAAACAACAGGATCAAGATGTACATTGGGTTAATTTCAATTTATGAATTCTTGCATTTGTTGTTAGAGTTTGGTAAGAAAAAAGTGGGATGAGCAAAAAGGTGAAGAGTTCCATTCAGACATACAGATTAATATTCTATATTTTGGATGAGTTGAGGAAAAATAGTTGTTATAGGAATTTTTTTTCATGAACCAACATCTACATGTGTAGATTCCATGTCTCCATGTCTTCAAAATGTAGCAGGCATCCAAGCTTTATCATTAAAAACTATTAGAAAGTGAACTCTTTTCCTGTTTTTCTACAGTTTTTGAACAATAATTTCATCTGAAATAGTCTTTCTCTGTCCCTCCAGCCCTCCCTTGCAGGTCCTACTCCATGTAATTTTAGGCAAATTGCTTCCTTTTCTTTATACCCTTTGTTTCCATCTGTTTAAAATGAGGACAAGGTCGTTAGCGTACTTCTCTTTCAAGTCTGTTACCTTGATGAATACATATATAAATACAGGAGTTCTTAGAGAATGCAAAGTTCCATATAACTATAAATTGAGTTTTTATAAAGTAATTTTGTTTTATGAATAGGTTACCAATTCCAAGAGTCACATCTATTTTAATTTTCTTTAGTTATTAAAAAAGTCCATTTTAAAAAAGAAAAACAGTTAAAGTTGAAAGCCTCTATTTTCTTGGTTAAATTGGATTTTTGTTATTGAATACTTATTCTGATTAGTAGAGGTGGTGTAGTCACAGGCACAGGTATAAATGTTCCTAGTCACTGTATTGAATGTGTCAAAATGAGAAGAGGGATCCTTTTCTTGGAAGTAAGAGGATGGGATCTTTCTACTAATATGTGTTTGTTGGTTTAGAATGAAAACTCAAAGCTTTTCTTTGGAAAATAAACTTAAGTTGATATTTAAAAATGTGTACAATCAAATTAAAACAGAAATTGGTCTACTTTATATCATTAAAAAATAACTATTAGGTGCCCTAAATTTGCAACCACATAGGTGACCCTGAAGGACGTTATACTAAGTGAAATAAGCCAGACAGAAAGACAAATACTGCATGATCTCTCTCACATGTGGAATCTAAAGAAGTTGAACTTCTAGAAGCAGAGAGTAGAACAGTGGTTGCCAGAGGCTGGGCTTTACGACTGTAGTTATTAATAATAATGCTGTATTGATTTGCTAAGGGAGTAGAGCTTAAATATTCTTACCACACACATACAAAGGTAACTATGTGAGGTGATAGATGTGTTATTACTTGACTGTGTTAATCATTTTACAATGTATGTGTGTATCAAACCAACATGCTACACACCTTTTTGCACTAAACCCTTTTGCTACCTCCAAGCTCAAAGATTCATCTTTTCAAATGCTTCCTTTATTTTCCATTTATTTCTTCAACTCATTAAAAGTCATTTGTTAATTTTTAATGTGACCGTTTATATCTTCTGCCTTGCCTATTCCTGGCATAATTGTTCTTCCTTTCCTAACACCCCCTTCCCCCATGTTAGATTTGCAACATGTGGACAGTGGCATCTTCAGCATATTTCCTGTCATTGCTGTCATGCACAGGTGACAGACGAATGTATTGGTGCTTCAAACTTACTATTTTTTACCTCCTTGAAGAACTCAATATAGTATAAAGATACTGGCTCAGTTCCAACCCTGAAGGCATCAAAAAGAACAAATTCTAAATAACATCCTCCTTTAGAATGCAACATATTTTAACTGTGTGTCTCCATCTTGTAGATCACCATTTCCAAGATACATCTCTAACTGTACATATGCTCTGCATGCATATTATAATATTGCTTTCCCCATCCTCTCTTCTCCCTGCTCCTCTCTTTGAATTTTTTTTTTTTTTTGGAACATGTACACTGGGCCCGTAGAGTGACACAACAAAAGCAGGCTCTTGAAGTAGTCAGGTTTTGTCCTTGTAAATGACATGGTACAAATGCATGCGGTGGATTAAAATATGTTCACCCTGACAGAAATCTTTTACTTGAAGTGAAAAAGTCTCCGTCAATTCTGATTGCAACAAAGGTTGCTGCTGCGAGTGAGAGGACTTGCCAGGACTGCAAGTTTCTCGGGCTAGAATAGAAATACATTTGTTACTTGACTCTCAGCTTTGAGCTGGTTACAGTCTTGCCTTGGCATGCTCTGTTTCCAGAATATATCAGTTTCCATTTTTCTTTGGCTTTTTGCTCAAGATTTATGAAGGGGGGTATTTAGCTTTTTGTCTGGCAAGTAGCAAAGCCTGTTTGAGTTCCCTAATCAATAATTGTAAAATTACTAGAAATTGATCCACACCAGCTGTAAATCCATCCATGCATTTCTGTTCACATCTGTCATCCTAGAGAAGCTATACAAAAGACATTGTTGTCCCCACAGCACTGAAGGCAGGACAAACAAGTAGCGGAATGCTCTCATGGCATTTTCAGTTTGATATAAGGATTTGGGGCATTTTTTCCAAATTTGAAGTACATATAAGGTTAAAAAAGTTTCTGGCATGTGAGCATAACCTAGTTTGGGTTATGCATGGAGGTGGAATGACGATGTGATTTGATGCTACTGCTCCTGCAAAATGCCTCCTCCAAAATATACTTTTCACTGATTTGGCATGGCCTCCCCCTCTTTCCTGGTTGGCCTGCAATTCTTATTTCCCTCTTTCTCAAGATAGAACTAAGGGGGATAAGTACTGGAGTGTTTCGTTTGGCAAGAGTGCCATTGATACACACATATGTTGCTTAGGCAGAAAGCATGCTAATTGATATTTGGGGAAGAGGGACACACCACCTCCTCCTCCTGTGCCAGTCGTCATGATACTGTCTGTGTTTGTCAGACTGCTACCTTGTCACTGTGGGTGTTTTAGAAGGCCTAAAGGTTCTAACTGGACAGAGCACTTTTATTTTGGGAGGTTTTATCTGTGCTTATGGACTGCAGTAAGATGCTTACTCTCGTAGTGGTATTGTGATAAAGTTCAAAACATACTGAGTAGCTGCAGAGCAAAAATTGCCTGTTGCTGATCGAATATATTAATATGTCTAAAGAAAGGATGTGTCGATCTGTATTTTTCAGTCTTTAAAACAAAGTTTTAAGAACATTATTTAATATCATAGGATATGTTTACAATGTAATATCATGGGACATGTTTACAATGTAATGTTCAGTAGAGTAAAAATCAGGATACTCTTTGATATCTATATATCTCTAGGGACAGAAAATTTCATAGTAGGATTGTTTTTTCTTTTTAATTTGTTTCTTATACTTTTAAAATGTTTTTCATGTTTACCGAAGTCTCTGAAATGAATAAATATTAATTTACATACTTACATACTAAAACAAAATACATCTTCAGCCATTAGTTGTTATTTAGAAAAGAGTTAAACATACGAAGGAAAGGAGAGATTGAAAAAGACAAGCAATGGTTGTGTCCTTCCCCCCAGCCCTGGTCTAACCACTCTCTGGCCCTGGTGGGTGTCTGCCTCTTACGGAGATGTTTATAATAAGCTATCTTAGCCTCATACCATCACGCATTCAGGTCGTAAAACTTACTAAATAACTCTTCGATTATGACTTGGCTTTCTACATACCTGGTCTACAGAAAGAGCATGTCTTGGCGGGAGGTCCCACATGCCTGCTCTTTTTTTTTGGCAGATGTAATTCTTATTTTAAAGTGGTAATTTGGCTTTTTGGTTGACTCATAAGTCTGTAAACTTCTGATATTGATGACAAAGTGTGCAATACTAAGTTCATTCAAAGTAATTCTTTACCCAGGGCCTTTTGATAGGTGGCCCCTATGCCACGTGCCAAGTGGGCTTTTCTTTTTCAAAGCTTCATTAAAGAAAGGGAATTGAGAAGGGTGTGCTCCACAGAGTTGTGTCCAGTGATGTGAGACCGTCACCAAATTGGAGTGATAGATCCATTTGTAAGCTTTGCCCAGGATTTGCTGTTTGGGGCCTTACTTAGTTCCTTCCTTTCCCCTTTCTTGGAGGCCAATTTCCCCTTGGAGTAGATAGGGGCAAATCATCTTGCATAATCATTATACTTCTTGTTAGAACTTGAGATCCTAGAAATCACCCTATCTAATCTCCTCTTATTTATGAAGAGGGAGGCCCAGGGCTCTTAGGAATAAAGTGATAGAGCCAGGACTAGCGCTCAAAGCTCTCTGCTTCCTATCTGCAGTGTTTTTCAGTCTTCTTTGTGACGGTTTCCAGAGAGGCTGTAAGGATGGCTGGCCAGTGAACAAGAAGGCCAGGGATCATTCTGTATGTTTGGGCTGGCTTGGGACTAGCAGGTCTACCAAAGGTAGAGGAAGCCCTCCCATGGGGTAAATCAGGCACACAGAGAGCATTGGGATAAATAGCTCTTCAGCAGAGCTGTGCAGATGTATGTTTGTTTTTGTGTAATGCAATTCCTAGTATGTTGTAGTTTTCTCAGTGGTCCTTTCTAACGTTTACCCACCTGCTCACCTGAGAGCCTTAAGTGGCTGGGCAAAGATTAATGTCATAACTTTCTAGACAATGAAGCTAATGCCTTATGCCATAATCTCTCTTAAATGATGGGGAAAAAGGCACCTACTATTTATCAGTTATCTTCAAGGCCACTGTTATGATGACTGAGATAGTAAATGTCTCCAGCCTCTCTCTGGTCTTACCTTGAAACAAAGAGGCAGAAATATGGTCATTGAATACAGAGAATGATGATCATTGACAGACCTCACTCTATGATTATAATGACGTTATTTTGTACTTATGTGAAGTTATGATAAAGCTCTTATACTTTTAATAACATGGCTTGCCTGCCATAACCAATGCCCATTAATTTAGCAAGAGTGGTCTTTTTTTCCCTCACTTTTTATTTATATGTGTTTGTGTGTGTGTTTCATTTCATTCATTCAAGAATTATTTATTTCGGGCCTACTGTGTGCCAGGCACTGTGGTCTACATGCTGGAGATATGTCAAAATATATGTTATTAAAAAATCTTTGCCCAAATAGAGTTAACGTTGTAGTAGGAGGAGTTGCTATATACCGTGCTTAATGCTGATGCCTGAAATACACAGGGATTCGGGAAATGGGGTAGTAGAAGATTAACCCTAAGGTAATAAAAATAGTTAACTTTGTATTTAATCCTCTGACTCAATTTATCATTGTGTTATGCCATTCTACACCTATAGAGTGCTTTATAATTAATTATTCAGGCCACTTTTATATTTCATTTGAAACCGTTTTGACATTGAATCAGAAAAGATTGTTTTTGAAAGTGTTCTTTAAAACTGTACAACACTGTATAAATATATGAGATTTATATTAGATAAGTTTGTATTATTCAGGGTTCTCCAGAGAAGCAGACCCAATAGGGAGTGTGTATGTGGGGGATCACAGAGAGATTGATTGATCGGTTGATTGATTTTTAAGGAATTGGCTTGTACACTTGTAGGGGATGTCAGGTCTGAAATCTTCAGGGCAGGCTGACAGGCTTCAGATCCAGGGAAGCATTGATGTTGCAGTCTTGAGTACCGATGCAGTCTGGGGGCAGAATTCCTTCTTCCTTAGGGGACCTCAGTCTTTTTCTCTTAAGGGCTTCAACCCATTGGATGAAGCCTGACAAAGACTCTCCTTTGAACAAAACCTTAGTCAGGCTCCTCTGAGTCCTTTCTGACTGGGCTAACCTTGGGTTTCCCTCTCTGTTCTTGTAGAATCCAGTTTGAGCAAGAATCCTGCCAAGTTAGTTTAGGGAAAATCCTCTACCCTTGATATCTGCCACCCTGGATATCTTATCACCCTGGCCTGCCTCCAGCAATAATCCTATCAGGTTGGTTTAGCCAGAAACTCTGTCTCCTTGATGTTTCCTCTTAGTAATTTTCTATCCACTGACCCCCACCCTGCTCCTTGGTTATAAATCCCCACTTGTCCTTGTCAGAGTCAAAGTCGAGTCCAGTTTCTCTCCCCCAGTGCAAGGCCCATTGCAGCGCTCCATATACCTATCGCCACGCCACCCCCTGAATAAAGTCTGCCTTGCCATCTTTAACACACCCGTCCACCTTGCGGAGGGTAACCTGGTTTACTCAACGTCTACCGATTTAAATGTTAATCACATCTAAGAAACAAAACCTTTATAGTAACATCTAGACTGGTGTTTTGACCAAACACCTGGATACTGTGGTCTAGCCAAATTGACACATTAAATTAACTATGACAGCAATTGTCTCCACTTTCTAGATGAAAAAACTAAGAAGTACTTTTTTTGCCCTGCATTCTGAATGACGTTGAAGAAAGCCAGGCGATATGCACACCAGTGGCTGTAGGATATGGAAGTATTTACTTTGTTCATAACCATGCTTGTGGGTCTTTTCTGCACAGATTGGGGAGAACAGTGGTTTATTGAAGAATGCTTCCCCACCCCTCGTACACACTGAGGGAAAGAGTCTGAAGAAGTTGGTTATGTGTCTGAAGTTGTTGGTTATGTGCATACAGTGTGATAGTTTGAGACCTTATGTCTTAGCTGGGCTTGGCCCAGACACTCAGTTAGAGAGGGGCCTTTGTTGACTTTTCCTCGGTTGCAGTTACCATTTTTGATGGTTTCCTCTTTTGCAATTCCTTGATGTTTTTGCTACAGAGAGGAAAGCCATCTCTTTAGTACACTGTGTGACTTCAATTCTAGAGGAATTTTGTGGAGATTAAAGGGCATGGAACTGAGTTGCAGGTGATCTGTGATCAAAGCTGTGCTTTATCTGAATAAGGTCAACATGGGCCTCAGTCTGGGCAAGCTGCATAGAAGTCCAGAGGAACAGGCAGATGGAGAAGTTTACTGCGTACAGAGTGGAGATTTCTGCTTTACTCAGCCCTCAGTGAGACTGCTGCTGCCCTGGTGGCTTTTCTGGGCAGAATTTTGTGGAATGTTGGGAGTTGTACCCTGTGAGCAGTTGGGCCTGTAGCTGTGGGCCCCCTTGTCCCCAAACATCGCAGAGTCCCTTTCTTTGGTTGAGATGCTGAAGGCAGCATAGGTGAGGGCTCTGGTGGCACCATGTTGGCATTGTCACTTGCCTTCCCTCTCAACCACTTATCCAAAATCTGTCTCTGGATGATTGCCTCACGATAACCCCTGACCCCATCTCCACAAGGGAGGTAGATTCTTACCAGCTCTGGCATGTTCTCTTAAACTGTTAGGCCAACAAAGCATGCTGGCATCATGGCCGTAATCTTCCTCTTGAAACAGCAGAGCTATGTAGCAGAACATGGATGACAAATGTTGCCATGTCCCTATTCATTGAGTAGAACAGCACTCCAGGGGTTCTGTGCCCCTCCTCTGTGTCAGGTGCTGTGTCAGGAGGTGGGGGGACAAGATGGAGCATAGTTTATGCTCTCAAGAAGCTTCGAGTGGTTGTAATATATATACACCATCATTTGCAAAGCAAGATGAACTCCCGAGTGCTGCAGGAGCAGGCAGCTGGTCCCTTGGCCTAGAATGTCCGCTGCTTTTCTACCCCACCTCTTTGCCCTCTCATTTAAATTTTGCCTTTCATTTCCCAGCACAGCATAAGTATCTCCTCCTTTGTGAAGCCTCGTTGATTTCCTAACACAGAAATGACCACAGTCTTCTCCATATTTCCAAAACCCTTTGTTCGTAACTCTTTTAGGACTAGGATGACCCTTTATTTATCATCCAAACTGGAAAAGTTAAAGGAGGCACTATTAATTATGTTGGGACAACATACATAAACTGGGATGTTCCAGGCAAACCCGGACATTTGGTGACTGTATTTATGACCTTTACTCCCTGTTTGAGTGAAATGTAGTCCGATCAAGTATGTCTTCATCTCTCATTTTAGAATGTGGCTTCCATTGTTGGGGTGGGGGAGGAGAAAGTTATTTATAGTTGCATTTCCATACTAGAATTACACCCGGTAGGAGCTCATGCTTGCTGAATGGAATCGATGCTATTCACCATAGATGTCATAAGTTGAGCAGGCCTGCTGGGGCCTCCAGGATCTCTGGCAGAGGAGAAAATGAGTGTGAACAGGCAGAGAGGGGGGTGGGAGACTCAGCTATAGAGTGGCTACTATGGGTTGTCCAATAGTCCAGTCTTGGTATAATGGCAATTTGGTTTCATGCTGGGCTACATTTGGTCTGCCAACTGTCAGATCTGTTCTTTTAGGTAGAGCGTGAAGTCAGGAAGCCCCTCAGGACAGTCTGAAAGGTGGTGGAGCTGTGGTTCCTGGGCAATCCATCTAAGTGGACACAGGAGCCCAGTGGGGGTGAGGAGTAGAGCCTCCCCTGAGGCAGGTAGGAGGTAGGCAGGTGAACTGTTTCTCAGTGTCTCCGTTACATATGAATACCTCCTGGCAATATATTAAACTCATAGTGTTGGAGAAGGTTATAATCACTTAGTAAGGCCATTGAGAATTATGTAGAGTAGAGGACTCTATAAGATTCTTTTTATAGACTACATGTCAATAAAGACTCTCCTTGATGAAGAGTCTAGATGACATTAGTTCATGGACTTTTACATATAAATGAAGGACTTGCCATTTTAACAGTCCTTTTCACTGGCCAGAGTAGTCAGCTATTGGAATAATGAAGTGAAGTATTGAATATAATATTGAGTTTATTACCTCATGGTTCTAAAGTAAGTAAATAACGGATACATTGACTTCTACTTCATAGACGGCAATAAGCGACCTCTTTAGAACACTTCTAAGGTCTTTCTAAAGGTGCAGTATTTTACTGCTACCTCCCTGCCGTCATTATTCTTTAGTGCCTTGGGGCCAACTCCCATTGAAAAGGTGGACACTTAAAATCCTTCTGTGAGTAATGAGCATTTGGTTTTACTGCAGTCTATAATTTGGACTCCAAAGGCAAGTTGTTAGTACAAACTTTCTGAGCCTAGGATATTTTAACACTTTCTGTCAGACACCTATGATCAGCAAACTCTGTATGGCTTAAGTTTATTGTATTTGCTATGAAAGTGAACTTCTCATCTGTCCATTCAGGGCTGGCGTGAGTGCTTTCTTTTCTGTAGTTAAAAATCCCTTAGGCTTGATATTACCTTCCAGACAGGATTGTTTACTGTTTAATTCTTTGTTACACTCCTGTCCTTCACTTGCTCTTGTAAAACCTATAGCCAACTTTTAAAGTTGCGAATTTTGTGCCAAACTCATTTTCTCCATCAATTGTGGGTACAGGTGCAAAAGAAAGGGCTGTGCAATTCTAGGATGGAGGTTCCCAAGTCTGGCTGGTCATTGAAGTCCCCTGTCGAGCTATAATAAGGTACAAATGCCTCAGTGGACTCAGACTTACAGGATGGGACCTGGGAATGTGTCTTTTTAAAATACACCATTCTGAAGCTTAACCCTGTGAACAACTGATTGAGGGCACAAGGTAGGCAAAGTATCACCCTCCTCTTGCTACTGGTTGGCAACACAGTGGCCTGGATGGCTTTTGTGTTAGCCTAAGGCCTCAGTGCCCATGTACACTTTCAAACTTCCTCCATGTTGTTTGATTATACGATCTATATAAAGCATGTTATGTAGCAGTCATGTTATTCATATTTTTATTAGGAAAATATCTCCATTCATCTTTCCTCTTGTCCCTCTCTATTAATGCCACTTCCTTCTTATTCGGTCTTAGAGAAGAGAGCACTGGCTTTAGACACAGAAGACCTGACTTGTGGGCACTTCAGCTAATGAACTTGTGATATTTGGCTAGTCACCTCACTTACCTGAGCTTCAGTTTCCTTTCTTCTAAAATCGAGATGGTATTTTCCTTCTAGCTTTCTTGGTAGGATCAAATGAGCTCATGTATAGGCAAGCACTTTATGAAAGTGCAATTCTGTATTTCTTGATAAATATTTTTGTTATCTATTTCTTGATGTACAGTCATGTGTTTCTTGACAACAGGGAGATGTTTTCAGAAATGTGTCATTAGGTATGATTTTGTCATTGTGTGAGCATCGTAGAGTGTACTTAGACAAACCTAGATGGTATATCCCACTACATGCCTAGGCTATATGGTGTAAGCATATACAACCACCGTCATATACGTGGTCCATCATTGAATGGAGCGCAGTTATGTGGCACGTGATTGTATATGTATTTTCCACAGTGGCTGGATCAGGGCGCCTCATTGAAATGGGAGATCAATAAATATTCCTAACAGCTTGTGGAAAGAAGTTTCTCAGAGTAATGATGTGTTTCTATTGCTTCTTTCTAAATCTTTCTTTTCTTTCCTGAGCCCAGGTACCGGAAAGGCTAGGAATTCTACCTCTTGATTCATTCCTAGAAGCTAGGACTTCTTTTGCCTACAGGTAGTATCCAGTGCTGGAGACCTACCAGTTGGTGTGTGGAGCTTCCTCCTTTGCCTTTTCAACAGTTTAATTCCAATCACGTTCTTAAAACAATATTTCACTACTTCTGATTTTCCTAATTATCATGCAGATAAACAGTGGGGATCATGACATTAGAATAAGTGAGTGGCTTATGATTTTTGCCTTAGAAAGAGAAACTCTTGCTGTTTTTCTCTCCCCTTGAGCAACACAGCAGTAATAAATGAGCAAGTCCCGGGTACTTTATGATAGATAGTTAATGGTGCTGTGCCTCAGCCAACAGGCCTGTTTCCACAGCATCTGTCACAATTCAGAGTCATTAGCATACCTTTAATGGTTTCTTTTCAAAATAATTTCTACTTGGGCATTTAGAATGCATCAAGGAAAAATACTGAGTTCTAGAGATGAAATTTTAAATGTAGACAAATGGTTTTCATTGCCTCAGATGTAATTTTGATAAAATCAAGAAGCCACATAACAACATACTGTAGAGTATAACAGAATTGACAGCATTTAATGTATATCTGAGAATTATTTTTTCAGGCATTCTAAGATAGTTAATCAAGGAAACCTTTTTCTAAAAAATAAAAAAAACTAATTTAAAAAAATTTTAAAAAATTGCTATGTTTCTCAGCACCCGTAACTCCATAATAGACCTTTTCTTGGTCTGTTCTGGCTGCCCATTGGCTGTCTTTCACACTCTGTTTAATGATCAATCATAGAATCAATGTGATTTTCATCTTAGAAGATGAAAAATGGTAGGGCATATGCCATCTTTATATAATACTGGTAAATATTAGGCTTATTTATTTAGTTGTGAGGGGGCAATCTTTAAAGAAGCAAATTAAACTATATCTTTTTCCTAAAATATCAAGGGTGGGCAAGAGAAGATCTTCATTAGATTTTTAAAGATGAATGCATTTACTATGACTTATGTTTAAAAAAGCAAAGCGACTTCTTTACTTTTTACACCTGCAAACCAGTGTGTACTTTTATCATGTATTAATAAAAATTTATTACATAGCTATTTGAATATTAGTTCCTTATATTTGCAAAGGATGCTCTTTTTAAAGACATATATATATATGTATGAAACAACAAGATTATGAAAGGGGCCAGGCACGTGGTACCCCATATTCCTAAACAAAACAGAATCTCCAAGATGAAATCTGATATGGTCAAGTTTATACAGGTGACAGGTGGAAGGGTCAGAGCTTCTGACTTGTGTCTGTTTTTTAACCCTTTCCACTTAATGCTGTTTTAGCCATCTGTGCTTATTTCAAAATGATTTTGTAGCCTTCTTAATATTATAATCCCACATTATACTCCTAACACCTTTTTGGAGAGGTGGTATTTTTTTTCTTTATCTTTCTTTGTGTTTCGGAAGGAAATAATACGATTTTCAAAAGTCTTTAAGATTTTTGTTAACTCTAGGGTCTGAATATTGGTTTTCCCTCTTTGTTTGAAATGTTGACACTATATGAGTCATTTATTCATTGTCGTATATATTATTTTTTTAAATTGTTGGAGTTAAAATTTAGAATCTATTCTCTGAATTGGGGAAAGGTATTTTCCATTTCTGAAGGACATCTACGTTTTTGCACCCTGGAACAATTGCTGTCATGCTACTTAAGCAAATAAATATAGGCTCATTAGAGGATGGAACTGGTGATTTTAAACTTCAATTTAAAACCATGAGTTATGCTATGTATGTGTTTATGTTTAGTCCTTATCCACAAAGTCCAGGAAAGCCCAGGATAATGTCCTTGTTCAGGCAACAGGACGGAGTGGGGGCAAGGGGACATAGGAGTTTACCCTCTGTCATTTAGGACAAGTCCTGGAAGGCGCACGTATCACTTTCCTTCCATTCTGTTGGTCAGAACTTGTACCTGTATGTGCTTGCACATACCCAGCATCAAGGACAGGCAGGAAATACCCTTTATTGTTTTTCCAGGATGATTTTTGTGGGCCCTGCTGAAAAACCAGAGGTCCTGTTCTAAGGGTAAGATGGATATTTTGAGGAGTTAATATCTGCTACAGTTACCTAGTCTTCAAAAATGATATTTGTGCACTCTGATGCAAAGCTAGTTTTTAAGAATATTTAGATATTTAATATTTCTTGACAACTCCTTTGTGGTTAGAAATCATATTGACTTTTTGATTATATATATTCATTTGAAAACACCAAATACTATTATTTTCCTAGATATTGTGGTGCTAAAGAGTTGTCAGTAAAATCTAGAGTCTTTAAATAAATTTTAAAAAGAGATGACGGACCAAATGGAATTCTAATTACTTGATTTCAACACATTTCTCTTTCATTTTAATCTTTCAAGAGAAAAGTGAAAAGCAACATTATCCTTGAGAAATTCCCCCTCAGCATCTAAGCAGCCGTTTTTAATTACAGAAAGTGTCTTCAAAATCTGTTTTGCCATTTTAAAGTTTTGGCTGTGAAAAAATCAATTGTCAGTTGTATAATGGAGGAAGAAATATCTTAAACTAAAAAAGCCATTTATATATTATGTTAAGTAAACACGTGTTATTTGAACGTTAGTCGGTTGATTTTTGCATTGAAAATTTTTCCTGTTGAATTTGGGTATCGTTGGTCATACAAACACACAAAAGAGACTCTAGTGTCAACCAATTCATGCCTGCAGAACTATGACTGTAATTTAATGAGAATTGTTAAAAATAAACCCAAATCACGCATTATGTGTTCTTTCTTCCAAAGGGATCTCCTTGGGAAGCTGTTATATTTTTTTGCTAGAGCTGCTATTTCTCAGAGTTTCAATCCCTCCCTCCCAACCTCCTTCCTTTTACCTCCCTTCTTTCTTTTCTTTCTTTCAAGAATTGTCTTAAAAGGCACATTTCTTTGAATATCGTCCAAGGTGATAAATCTTCATCAGCTGAGAATAGATTTGATTTTGGGGAACAGCGAGAAGTTGTTTGGAGTCAAGGATGGTGGGTGATAAAATTGTAGTAACATTTTCAGTTAGATATGAGGAGTGACCATAAAGTAATGAGACCATAAAGTAATGGAAGGCTAAGGAGGAGGTTCCAAAATAGAAAATCTCAGTTTAATGTTTACATTTGTTTTATGCTTTTTTTTTTTTTTTGTATTTGCTGCTACTTTTTTTCCCCAGTGGCTCTGTCTTGCGACTGCCTATGGGATCACTGTCAAACTTGCTGATAATCCTTTGGGAGTTTTTAATGATATCTGTGTATCTTATTTGAAATATAGTAATTAAAGTGACAGCGGAGGAGGAAATCAAGTTTCACTCAATGTTTAATTATATAAATTGGCTACTTGCTAGGTTTTTTTTCTTTTGGAGTATAACATTTGCAAATTGCCAGTAAGGTTTTAATGCTTATTTTCAACGTTGTCATCATGTAGATTTATATTATCAAATGCGATAATATAACATTATCAGATGTTATATTTAATGCCGTCATCAACTTATATTGCTTCAAAAGTATAACTTGCAAAAATAAATTGAGCTATTCAGCAGGTAGAGTGAACATTTGAGTCTTTTAATATCTGTTATATGTAAAACTTAATGATATTTAAAGAGAATTTTAAACTTTGAGACTCTCATTTCTGTATTTCTTTTGAACTTGTATGGTATCTCATATTTTGAAGGAAATTTAGTAGCATCTTCACTTTCTTTTAAAACTTCACACATGAAGTTGGAAGAAAGAAAAAAAATTTTATTTTAGAAACTTTATTTTACATGCTTATTGGCCAGTCAAGTTTTTTTTTCTTTCTTCCAACTTCATGTGTGAAGTTTTAAAAGAAAGTGAAGATGCTATTGAATTTCCTTTGCAAGGAAGGAAAGAAGGGAGAGGAGGAAGGAAGGGAAGGAAGGAGGGAAAGGAGGAGGAAACGAAGGAAGGAAGGAAAAGAAATTAGTACAAAAGCCAAATAGGTGTGCTTAGATATTGAGATAAAGTACCTTTTGTTTCTGGTTATTTGTGCTACATGGTTTGTTTTATTTAATTTTTGTTTAATAAAATTATGCCTTCCGCTATGATAATACATAATAAATTGGAAGCATTAACAGTAGTGATTAGCCATATGTAAAAAAGTTATTTTATTAGGATATCTTTTTGTCTACTTACTTTTAAAAAGCACACTTACTTTACATAAGAGCAACAATCTTCATTAGATTTCCTAGTATTTTAGAGTGGTCTGCCTTATGAATAAGTACTCATTAGTTCATGTCCTGAGAATAAGGAAAGGTTTATGCCTGTTTAACAAAGAATGGTGATTCATGTACATTTTCTGGTAGAACAGACAACTGGTAAAACTCAGTGCCTTGGCAGACATTTCAGGATGGTATAAAAGTTACCGTGGATTTGAACATTAAAAAATAATAAAAGAAAATAATATAAAATTTAGATATTTCTTCTCATTAAAAGCGTTATTTAAACACATCATAATGTAATTTGTTCATTTATTCATTCATCCATGCATCTGATAAAATACCACATATATCAGGCTATATAACTGTAATAGTGGAGATATAAGTTTGTATAAAAATAGAACCCTATCGCAGATAAAAAAAAAAAGAATCCTTCATTTTGGAACTCAGTCTGACGTATACCAATTTTTACTCTATATTTATAAAATTGTAAGTTGGAATGTATTTATATTCCAATTTAAAAATTAGAATATATTTTTATAAAATTGGAATGTGAGACTAGTAACTGTCAGCTAGAAATTTTTGGAGTTAACTTTTAGTGATCTGTAACAATAAAAGACACAATGTTTGCCATTTGCAGTTGAGTGAAGTCCCGAATGACATAATAGTCCAATTTCACCTCAGCCTCTTAACCAAACTGAGCAAGGCCACAGAAGAGCTCTCAGTGATGTTTCAGCCCTAGTAGTCTAAAACTGGCTGATTTTTATTCAACAAGTTTTTATTGAATGCCTGCTATATGCCAGGTACTATATGGTGCTTATTTTCACCAAATTAGGTACATTTCAAAGGTATTGAAATAATCTTGAATTTCTTACTATTTTCTTCCACTATACATATTTAAATATATATATACACACACACATATATACATACATACACACGCACACACACACACACACACACACAAAGGTCAACTAAATTTTTAGTTAAATTGAATTATTCCCTGCTGGTTAACTGAGCATGTCTTATCAAAGCTAAATATAGTAATCAGCAGCATGATTTTTTTATGTTTGATGTAATAATGTGTCTAGTTTTTATCCAGTTTATAATTATTAAATGGATATTTAGACAGTGTGTGCATACAGATAGTTCTGTTTATCATCTTCAGTAAAAAATGTTTATCTGACCTTTGTGAATCTGCCTTCTGAAGATTATGCCTCATAGAATTTCTAATGTTTATAATTGCTAGCTAGTGTTTATGTAGATTGTATTGAACAATTTTACAGGAGGAATAAAGCACATTATACCTTTTTTTTTCAAAATTAATTCAGAAAATTTGTGAGTACTTTTTGTGTACCTAGTGCCAATAGCCTACATTTTAATTGAGCTTTACTATTTATCTAAGTGTTTTAGTTTTTCTTTTTAAAAGTTCTTTTAATACAAACTTTCATTAAAGCATGTTGGATTTTTGTAAATGAGTGTTACACAGATGATTGCTTACTCTTCATAGTAATGTTCCCCTTCCAACTTGCTCTTGCATGTCTTTTCTTTAAACCACTCTTTTAGTCTTTCCCATTCTTATGCTTTCTACTATATTACTTTTAAAGTAAACATGTTTGGGTTCATTTAATCACATATAAATTGTTTTAACTTAGCAGAGAATAAGAATTCATTTTGGTGCTGAACAACCCTGTTGGTACATATGTGTGCAAGTGTGTGTGTAAATATACATACAATATTAGAGAAATCCCAACTATTATATTTATTGGCCACAAATATAGAGTTCTGGAATACTGTGCCTTATTTGAAAAGTATTATTTCGTGATATTTTTACATTTTGGCATTTATTTAATTAATGCTTTTAGTGTTAGGTAGCTGGCTTAAAATGAACCCTTTTAAAAGTTGATTTGTAAAGAATTAAAACCAAAGAAGCTTTCGTGAATCTTAATGGCAATTTTAAAAGAAATATTCCCATTAACATCAGGAACGTTACACGGGGCATCTGGGAAAAAAATATCAATGTCAGGAACAGACTAGGATGTCTATTTTTTATATTGTTCTGGAGGCACTAACCAATGCTATTTAAGAGAATAAAAAGAGAAATATGGAAAAAAGGAAGTAAATTTTTCATTCTTTGAGGATTGTGTACCTGGAAAACCAAAGAAGTCAGTTGCCAAACTTTCACAAGCTGAGAGAATTCAGTTACGGTAACTGGCTATAAAATAAATGAAAACGCTCTTTACTGATAAGGAATGAGAGCAAAGAAAGTTTAGAGGAGGCTTCCATTTTGGAATAACAATTATGGAACATATTGACAGTTATAAAAAACAAAAGCGAATGTTTATTGTAGAAAAATTTTACCAGGAGATTTCAAAATATAGAGCATACATAATCCTACTGCTCCTGATGGTTATTGTTAATATTTTGTTGTATATGATTCCTGTTTTTAGCAGTCTTAAATACACTTTGGGGAATATATGGATAGGGTGGAGGAGGTACAAATTTGGGTTCATGTTGTACTACATTTTGAAAATCTTTTTTATTGCAGCAATTATTGTGAATATTTTTTCGTATTATTAATGTTCTTCTATGGCATTCATTTTACATATAGCTTGGATATTTGGCCATTACTCTATTTTTGGATGTTTGTGGTATTTTTGTTTTTTTTAATATTACCAATAATGCTAAGAAGAAGAATATCTTCTTGGCTAAATGTTAGTTGACATCCATGGCTTATTTTCTGTTTTTTTGATAAATTTCTAGAAGCAATTTGTTGGGTGAAAGGGTGTATTTTAATGTTTTCTCTCTATACACACACACACACACACACACACACACGCACACACATATACTTTTCTCTCCAGAAAACTTGTATCAGTTTATACTTTTACCATCAATATATGAATATGCCTGCCTCCTTACCCAGTTTGGGTATTATAACATTTATTATTATTTATCAATTTGAAAATGAAGTTCTCATTTTTATCTGTGTTAGAGAGAGAGAGTAAAAGAGAGACATTGGCAGAGACACATGGCTGAACTGAATTGCTCATTCATAACCTTTTTTCACTTTCCAGTATTGTTTTAAAATACTTCTTATGAGAGCTCCCTATGTTTTAATTTTTAGATAGGCAAATGTATCCGTCTTTCATAGTAATTTGATAGTAATGCTTAGAAGGGTTTGTCTCCCTTTAAGATGTATTTAAATAGTCACTGTTTTATTTCTACTTTTGTTTTTAGTTTTTTTACCAATGAAATTTTTATTCAATCTTTTGTTTATTTTGGCATATGGTATCTCACCAGGTTTTTCTAGACAGTTTTCCCAATATTAGTTTTTTGAATAAATAATTTATCTATTCTCCTTAGAGTTGTCTTGGTTATTTTGTATCAAGTTCTAATGTAGAATTAAGGCTCTTTCTGGTCTTAGAATTCTGTTCAGTTGGTATATGTACTAATTCTTGAGCCAGTACTACACTATTAATTATTGTAGATTTATACTTTTAAAAAATATTTGTCAAGGCAATTCCCCAGTCGTGACCATTAATTTTCAAATTTCTTTGCTAGTGTGATTTATCTTTTCTTCAAAATGAACATTAGTCTCATTTCATTAAGCATTTTAATACTCGAGTCCCTTGGTATTCTTTGTGCATTGAAATACCTTTATGCAGTATCTGGCATGTATGTATAAATTGAAATTTTTGTGCTTTTATTATTTAGATATACTAGGTAGTTTATTCATTAAAGAATCTATTCACACATTTCTTATCCTTTCTTTTTTCTTCTCTCATTGCTTGCTTGGGTCCCTTTCTTTCTCTATTTGCAACCAAACCCTTTATTGCTTGTGCATGTTTGGATGTTTTATAACCAGTGGAGACCCCTTGTAGCCAACCAGATACTGGTGGTAGACTGCACATGACACGTGGATTTTGCTATTAACAAACAACATTAGTTTGTTCACCTGTGAACTTTGTGTGGCTAATTCTTCCCAGTTTCATTATGAAGAAAGAGAATTACGCGTCTGATTTTCAGAGGGCATTTGTGTCATATATTTTCCTTTCTTCATCTTTTACTAATGTTGTCATACAGCATCTTTATGTCTATAATTCCAGTCTAGATCCCATCATATCATTTTTAGCTCTTTAATGTATTTAATATAGGTATCTTCTTTTAATGTAAAAACATAGAGGAGAAGCTGTCTGAAAAATCTTCCAATGTATAAAGCCACAGGATTCAATATGTGAAATTACAGTGGGTTCTTTAGAATCTTTAGAGAATTGCAATTATTAACACTGTGAGTAATTTTCTTTCTTTCTTAACTTGTAGTTGTTAGAGAACAATTTAGAAAATTGATGCTTCTGTCAAAAGTCTGGATGGGTAGAATACATGCTCAGTCTGGATATGACAACATTTAAAAACTCCACAACTTTTACTAACTATGAAAAAAGAAATCTATTTTATACTCCATTAAACTGTTACACATCATAAATAATTTATATCAACCCTTGTTCTCGTCTGTATCAAGGATGATGAACTAGTCACTGTAGAGAGTTTTTCTAATGAATATAATAGTATTCCCCTTTTCTCCTGCCTGTGTTACTTTCTGCCTCTTCCTTCTCTCAGTTTCTCTTCCTCATTAGAAAGAAGTGTGTGTCTTTTGAACATTTCCAGTTAGTGAATGTAGTCCTAGAATTTTATAGGGATCCAGTGAGGTCACTTTAGGAAGTCACATGACTTAGAATGATTTGCTTTCTAGCTCTACTGCTCACTGAATATATCCCTTTGGGCACAGTCCAGTCTTTCTGTATCTCAGTTTTCTCATCTTTTAAATGAGCGTAGGTACTTACTTCAATGAATTGTTTTGAGAATTTGAAGAGATAAGATATATGAAAGTTATTTTTAAACTGTGGCTATTATACTTGTATTAAATTCCTATTGCTATGCTTATTTTTGACACTGTTATCAAGGGCTGGCACATCTCCAGAGAAATTGCACAGTTGGACTTTGGAAGCCAAGCGCTGTTGTGAGTGAGCTCCCACCCTGTCCTGTGCTTTTTGGAAGAGGCCCGATCTGATCACCCAGCCATCCCAGGGTTTTGGCAAAGGAGCAGTTGGAGAAGTGGGGGAGGGGGTGATGGTATTAAAAAGAACAGCATCATGTTCTTAATTTTTGGTGTCTCCAGCAATGTGAGGAACCCATTATCACCAGGAAGTACACACTTGATTGGTAAATGTGGAGGGTTTGAGTATTATACACTGTTAAGCAGGATAGAAAGATGGGAAATTAAGGAGGTTGTGGTTGAAGAGACAGAATCTCAAGTTACAAATCCCCATGGTAGAGCAAACCTTTGCGGTCCTGCAGACTAGGAGTTGGGTGTTACAGTGGGTGTCTGATGGTCTTAGTGGGAATGGTTTGAAGAGAAAGCCACTGTCATGAGCTGAGGTGGGCTTCTGCTGGGAAGCAGGGAGAAGTCTCAGTGTGGCATAGCCAAGGGTGGGTGGCCTTGGGAATGAAGTGTAGATACAGATGCCAGGCAGTAACTATAGCCTTGCAGGGAACTAGCCTTGCGTGAAGCTGTAAGAAATCAAGTGCCTTGTTGTAAGTACTGTCTTCAAGGATGACAATGAATCCAAGAACTGTTGTCACAAGTAGTTACTTCAGCTTCTTCTAACATTGAATAAAGTCACAAATTTGAGGAGAGAATGCAAAGAACTGCTTCCCTACCGTGACCTTTTTGTTACATTTGAACACACAGATCATAAGGCTTTAGCAGGTAGCATCATGTGTAAGAATGGATAAAAACAGACCGTGCCTCAGAATAAGGCCCATACAAGGTTGGAGAGCATCATTTTCACAGTATTTTGAGAGGACACTGGCCATTGAGAAAGTGGCTTCTTTGGTTATAGAGGAACTTGGATCTTGGATGCAGAGTCTGGGGTCTAAGAACCTTGCTCTCTTCTACTAAAAACAGAAACTGATGGCGTAGATGGAACAATGCCTTAGCTCATCCATTTCTGATCATAACAAAACCTATTCAGTAAAGCCATGTGCTTTTCGCCTTATGCCCCCATGCCCAGCCTTACTGACACCTGTCGAATATGTGTTGTTAACAAGTTCACTTGTTTTCCCACAGTCAGTGTAACAAGCTCTTAGACTGAGGTGAATAATGAAGGCGGTGACTGTTAGAAGCTATCACAGCAATTGTGGGAGAAATGACTACTAAACGCCTGACATTGAAGGAAGAGACAAAATTGAAAAAGTAGAAACTGTATCAAAGTGCTCGAGTGATGAATATTTCTAATGATGGTCTTGACTCATCCATAGAACAAAACAAAAAACCATAAACACCACATTTTATCCGCTCGCCTATAAAGATTCAGGGAATGAAATACTCTAAGGAAAGATTTCCCTTACAGATGGCCACAAATTTAATCAGGGATTTAGGGTACATGAAGGGATAAGCCTCAGTTATATAGAAAATTCACTGAAATTGAACATTTTATTTCCCAGGGATGCCAGATAATTGAGTTATACCTAAAATCTTGAGCTGTCTAACACACATGCATGCACATCTAGCTTCTGTGTGCTAAGAGGTGTTAAATGGTTTGAAAACTGTAATTAAATAGCTGCAGTTGTGCTGCAAAACTACCATAAGCATTGCCTCATGTAGTATTTCAATGTTAAGTGCTGAAATTTCATCTGAGTAGCTGTGACAAATCTAGTCTTTATTTGTAACACATTCAAATTAAGAGGTGTATGTTCTTGTTCATGTACTTTCTCATTAGCACTAATAATGCTAATGGGAGTGACAAATGTATTATGTTTTTGCCTTCTATCACTCACGCCTTTTAGATAACTAGCTCTTTAGAGGAGGTAATTTTCCCTGCGATACATTTATGAAGCTGTAGTTTTAATAGTTCTACTGAAAAGAGAATATGTCCATGGGGACTGTTTATTAGTTGATGGGCTCTGGGGAAAACAAGTTTGGATTAATCAGTTTGAATCACAGAAGAAATTGTGATGGCAATTAATGTAAATGGGGATAGGACATACTCCTTTGTTCTTTTAAGCATTTTTCCCTAGTTTATTGTGAGGCGGGAAAGTTCTTTCCCAGGCTTCTGACTTTGATGCTTGAACACATCCTCTTCTTTCCTCCTCCCCAAAGTTTCCTTTTGTGCAAAGTGTTCCTTACGTTTAGAGAGTCACTAGACAGTTTCTAGGACAATCGTGCATTGCTTAACAATGGGATATGTTCTGAGAAATTTGTGGTTGTGAACATCGTAGAGTGTGCTTACACAGACCTGGATGGTGTAGCCTACTACACACCTAGGATATATGGTGTAGCCGATTGTTCCTGGGGCACAAACCTGTGCAACTTGTTGCTGTACTGAATACTGTATGCAAATGTAATACAATGGTAAATATTTGTGTATCTAAACATAGACAAGGTACAGTAAAAATATGGTATAAAGGATAAAAAATGGTACACCTGTATAGGACAATTACCATGGATGGAGCTTGCAGGATTAGAAGTTGCTCTGGGTGAGTCAGTGAGTAAATGGTGTGTGAATGTGAAGGCCTAGGGCATTATGTGTACTTTATAAATGCTGTACACTTAGGGTATACTAAGTTTATTCTTACAAAGTAATTGTGCTACAATGTTATGACAGTTAGGATGTCACTAGGCAATAGGAATTTTTTAGCTCCATTATAATCTTATGGGAAAACCGTCATATATTCTGTCCATCATAGACCGAAACATCATTATGCAGCAGCACATGACTGTAAAGCCATCTTCTTTTTGGGAGTACTCATTTCATTAAGGGTTAGTACATTTGGTTAGTCTCTCCATCGCTTAGCAAGTACTGTGTTTCCTTCGTGAGAGATCCAAAATGATACTGGCCGGGGACAGACTACCTGTAGCTACCCAGCGTCCCCCTGCCCCCAACACATGCACACTCTCACTCCACACCCGGTGGGGACAGGGGTTATGTAGTCCTCATGGCTCCATCTCTTCTTTGTGCACTCTTGTCCTTATCTCCCCAGGGCTCAGAGATCTAAACTTTCTGTGAGCCTTCTTTTTTCCTGTTCCCTTGCTTCCAGGGGGGACTTACTCAAGGTTTAAGTGGGAGGACAGTGGAGGAGCCCTCTTACTTAGACTGTAGCCTGTGGGGATAGCTTTCTTGCATTCCTGTTTCCATTTGACATGCATTTTTCCTTAGAGACAATGTTATAAAGAGTAGTTAGTTTAACTTGGACTGCTGAGTTTGTATGGTGATGTAGTTTAGCTATGTAGTGAATTAAATAAGAACTTATCTCGGCATGCTACATTGATTTCCAAAATCATATTTCAAATGACTTTTTGGACCTACCCATTTCCAAGTTGTGTACTATGTTTCTCTCTTCTTGATAAGTTATTCAAAATTTTTCCACCAGCTATGGGAATGGATGTATCAAGTCAGCAATGTACAGAGGAAAGAATATTCACTTTGGAATTAAGAAGGTGGGCCGTGAGTCCTTGTTCTCATTTGCTTTATATCCTTGAGCAAGTCATTTAACCTTCATGAGCCTTAATATTTCCATCTGTTCAGTGGAGAATGATGAACAGCTATAATATGTATTTCACAAAATGTGAATGAACATTATCTGAGATAATGTATATGAAAGTATCTTGCAGGTTGTTGGTGATATAAATGAAAGATATGATTGTTTAATAATTGGAAAGAACAATAGTTGTGTTTGGCAGGTCTCTAAAATATTATAAATTTTCTTAAATTGTTGAAGGCATTTGCTGGGATTTTTCTTTTATTCATGCCATTTTATAGAACCACTGATGTATTATTTTTTTTAAAGTAACACACATTTTTAATGAATTAATTTTCTTAATGGCAGTATTTTTGTAAGACACCTTATAGTAATAAGTACTTTGATGAGGCAATGTCCTTTGACAAATGAAAGACCAGTCAGTCTTTTTATGTAGCACAGTGCTGAAATACCAGTCACCATATTAAATCTTAATCAGTAACAATGTTTCACTAATTACAAGAGCTGGTTTATATATTGGGTAAATTGCTGTTTGTAAACGTTGGATTATATTAACTAACACAGCTTATTGTCAGCCACAGAGTAAGCATAAGGTTTCCTAAAAGCTTTCATCAGTAGCTTGAAGTAGGCACTGCTGCCTCATATTTCAGTCAGTGTGGAAAGGCAGGTAATGACATTATGAATACATTTCTAATGCAGGCCAATTTCTTCTAAAATGCATGTAAGTATTATTACTTTACCAGGAGTCTGAAATATGATTTATTTAATGCATTTCAGCCACCATAATATTAAGATATAATTGAGATGTAAAGTAAAAAAAAATCACATGTAGTCAGTATGGTACATGAATCATAGACTAAATTGCTTATAATTTTAAAGGCACTTAGGGGAATTGTGAAATTTATATAATGTATTCTTGTGTTTGGAAAAGGTTATAAGAACAATAGTCCGGTTATTTTAGAATTTCAGTCCTAAAAATAGGACTTTCTGAATTGTTACTAAACCTAACATAGCTGTACACAGGAGCAAATCCAAATCTTCCTATGTCCAGTTCTCATTAACTACTTTTTGTGAGTTTTCCCTTTAAACCTCTCATATTTAGCAAGGCAGTTGAGTAGTATATAATTTCTATGAAGGCCATAATCTAGTTTTTATAAACTGCACAACCGGATGAATGACAACAACGTAAATGTTGCCAGGATGTTTAGAAGGGAATCAGTTAAATGGTACTTGGAATTTTGATGATTATTGCTTTGAAAAGACTGAAAATCACAGGTCTTGGCTTTATAGTTTAATTACTTGCTTAACAATTGCTAGTGATTCACTAAATCACAAGGCTTCCAAACAAATAACATCAGTAACTCTGCCATGCCTGAGCAACTCCAATTTTCTTGACAATGGCTACCAAACTGTGTTTAGCCTAATATAAACTGTTAGTTTAACTGCAAGCAATAGGAGCTTCAAGTGTGCTATTGATGAGATTCCAGCAAATTGAGCGCTTTACCAGCGGTGACACTAGTGTCAAGAATGACTTTAGCATGTTTTATCAAGACCAGTTGGAGAAGCAAATATAGTAATTATCCGCATCCTTTTTTGATATTGGATTTAATAATAATGAGTGCTGTCCAGCTTTCCAGGGCTTCTAATTAATAATTGGTTCTTAAGAACACAGCATGTGGTTTCTCACAGTTTGAATAAGATTGGGAAACAGGGCAAGCTGAAGGTCCTCCACACTTTTATGGGCAAGATTGAAAAGGCAGATTAAAAGAAGAGCAAGTTATAGGAAGAGATTCAGGTGTGCTGGTGTGAAAATTTCATTTGTGCCTTTATTGACCTGTGCTCTCTCCTTGCTGTGTCTTAACTTTTTGGCATTTCTATGAGTACACTGCTCTCTCATCTTTGCCCTTTTGCAATGGCAAGCTTTTGATTTCAAACGGATTCTTCCAGAATTAGATGCATTCCTTAGTTTTTTACTTACATAGTAGCCACAATCTTTTGCTCACGTGAGAATTATCCCCAGGGTTTAGTATTTTCTCATTAAAATAATGGAAAACAGGCATTTCAGACCTGCATTTAAGAGGGGATCATAATGCCTAGTACTTAAAATCGAGTGCTTACTCATGCCAGGCACTATACTAAGAACTTCATGTACATTTTATTAAATTATTAGAGCATTAGGTGGTAATATTATTGTGCCTATGCTATGATTTGAATGTCCCCTCCAAAACTCAGGGTCGAAATTTAATTTCTATTTTGATGGTATTAAGAGTTTGGACCTCTAAGAGGTAATTAGGTCATGAGGGTTCTGCCCTCAGGAATGGATTAATGCTGTTATTGTGGGTGTGGGTTAGTTATCTCCGTATGGGCTCCTGATGAAAGGATACGTTCAGTTCCCCTCCTCACTGTCTCTCTCGAGTGCTTGCTTGCTCTTTTGCCATGGGATGAGGCAGCAAGGAGGCCTTCACCAAATGCCAAGCAGGTGCCAGTGCCATGCTCTTGGACTTCTCAGCCTCCAGAACCTTGAGCCAAATAAACTTCTTTTCTTTATAAACTACCCCGTATGTGGCGTTCTATAATAGCAGCAGAAATGGACTAAGAAACGCTATACTAGGAATAACAGAAGCTTAGAAAAGTTAAGTAATTTGTCTAGAGTTACCAGTCATTTTGGGTTTACTCTCATGTCCTTGACTATAGCGCCATACAACCTCTTTAGTGTAAATGTGTTCTCTTAGTGTATACTAATTGTGAACATTACCTATTCAGATGCTTCTTGGTATAGATCTGACCTGCAACAATACATTTTTATTAAGCCCCAGTGTACATATATATATATTAATTCATATATAAGAAATAATAATACTTGTGATTTATTCTATTATTTTCTGCCCTCTTCTGTTTTTGATTTTATTTTATTCTATTTTCATTTTTAAAATGCTTATTGTGATCCACTAAAATGATATCACAGTCCAATAATTGGTAGCAGCCTACTCTTTGAAAATCACTGAGAATCAGTCCTGGCCTCATAGGGTTCATGCTGGTTTTACTCCTGCTCATATGCTGCCTCGGGTACTTGCAATTCTGTAATAATTTTGTTAGTTTTCTAATTTTGTAAGACCTCATATAGTTTTGCCAGTAGGCATTTGTGAGTGATTGAATTCTGACGATGGATTAATACTTTTCCCAAGGCTGTGAGAGTTCCTCCTTTGCCATTTCATCATGGTCCTTTGGGGGTCCAGCACCGTTTAGACTACATGGTTATACTCAGAACCTGGCTTTCCGGAGGCTGCCTCCGTTTCTTTCTAAAGTTCTGTTACGACAGGCAGGTTCCTTACGGCAATTGAAAGAAACTGCAGTGAAAAAATGTTCTTTTTCCAGTTATATCTTCTCCATTTGGTATACAGTGAGCTGGACACAGTATACCAAATGTCCTTTAAATAGAAATTGCGAAGATGCAGAATACTCTTGTCTTTTTCATCTTGTATCCCGAAGGCTAGACTGAGGTTATTGTCCCGCTTATCTTTGCCTGTGATGAACTGGTAGCATATGACTGACATAACCTAGCACTGTTTTGACATCAGGTGTCCGTGTCATCTCATCCAGTTCCTTTCTGAGCAGGCAAACGTTTGCTGAGTGCCTACTCTGCGCCAGCCCTGTTTCAGCCTTGAGGGTTATCATGGGGAATGTGATCCACAAGTCACTGCTCTCTTGGCATGTGTATTCTGGTGGGGAAGACAGACAATAAATAAGAAAGCAAATAGATATATAAAAATATATTTAGTTTCAGAATGGGGTAAGTATATGAGGAGCAGTAACACAGGGTAGGATGATCGAGAGTTGTGGACTGCAGCATGTCTCTACTTATCTGTGCCCTACCCCATGGATAGTTAATTTCTCTAGGATGTGCAAATCCTCTGAAGACCAGGATAGGATTTTCATTTGTGAATGGTCTGTAATTCAAGAGGAGGATGTCTCAAAGAACAGGACCTGACGTGGTTAATAGAGCAGTGGCATTGGCATCACCTGGAAGGTTACTATAAGTGCAGACTCTCCAGCCCAGCTTGGACCTATTGAAGCAGAGTCTGCAGTTCAACAATATCCCCAGGTGAATCCTTATGCAAATTAAAATTTGAGAAGTACTATTCTAGAGTAGTGGTTCTGATCCTTGGCTGCTGTAGAGAAACAGAATTGGGTAGTATAGTATGTTACTCCCAGTGAAATAACCTTTACCCAAACCTTTAATCTGCCAGGTGAAAACCATTAGATGCCCCAGCTTTACTCCCTTCTCCTATGCCCAGTAATTGTAGACAGAGGCAACTTGTCCTGCCTGTTTGTGCACTCTCCCAACCGAGATGGGCCACCTGAAATTAGTTCTCCCCAGCATCGTTCAGAAATCCCGCTGGTGCACTCCAGTCCTATACGTATGTCCCAAGACCTGGCACGCTCTCTTTTCTGCTCAGACGTGGGAGCCCTTTTGCCAGTGGGCCTCCTTGCCAAGGGGCTCCCCTCGCCTTTTCTATGCCTGAGTGAGTAATAAACCTTTCTGTTTCTTGCTGTCAGTGGCCCAGGTGATATCCAGTTTTTTCAGTTGGTATGTTTTGATATCCACTACTTTTAGAGGAGGACCCCAGGTGTGGGCCAAGTAGGCACAGGGATCGTTACTAGAAATCTTGATTCTCAGACATCACTCCCAACCAGTGAAATCGGCATCTCTGCACGTTGCGACCTAGGCTGCAGCGTTTTTCAAAGCTCTCCAAGTGATTCCAAAGGGCATCCGAGATTGAGATCCCTGTACTAGAAGGAAAATATCTTTTATGTTGTTAGGGCCATAGAACATTTTGGAAGATTCTTATGATAAAGTCTGGCTGATGTTTTGTGTTGATACATCATTGAAATGCACACTGCTCGTGGCATGTATGAGTATATTAGGCAGAGTCCAGCGCTAGAAACTGTGTGGTCCCTTTCTTACAAAACTATGGTAGAAGTGATGGCAGCAGAACAGCTCAATTTGAGTCACCGTAATGAGATTAATATTAGATTCTGTGGAAAATATGTGACAGCAAATGTGACTCAGTTGATAAATGAATAATGACATCTTGGCACTTGAAGAATACCAGTTCTTTTTAAAGTTTGGGACATTTTTGCCTGCTGTTTTCATTGAACTTGGACCAGAATCTGCTTAACAAATTTATGAAACTGGTCAAGACCTAGGTTTTAGATCTGAATCTGGTAGTGACCCCTGTAGTCCCAAACGTCCATACTCTGGAAGGTTTTTGTGTCAGCCTTGCTTTTTGCCTTTAGCTTTTTCAGATGATACAAAGCAGAAAAGATCAGCTGGGAGCCCCTCAAAGCCAGAAGCTCTAAATGGAATTAAGAAAAGGTGTTCTGAGGCAGGAAAACAGTGGTTAGATGAAGGGACTCAAGGGGAAGAAAGATTTTGAGGTCCTTAGATTTTATGAAGTTTGATAAGCCAGGGCTGTGAGCCATGGTTTAGAAGAAGGACTCAGGTGGAAAAATTGAAAGGAGGTTCCTAAAATTTTGTAGGATGTGAAAGAGAGAAAATGTAGCAGAAAAGGTTTATGTGCTAATAATGAGCCTGATTTGAAATACTGTCCCTCTAGCACTTTGATATGTGCCTACCAGTGGGCTGCCTTTGACGTGAAGGCCCTGTACGAGCCGGCTTAACTTGTGAATCCCGACTAAAAGGAACAGTTGGAGACGGCAGCTTCTGTGTGCACGTGTGACGGCGATTGACTCGCAAGTTGCGTGTGCCAATAAGCAGTGCCTTCCAGGGTGGAGACCTAGGGAAGCCACTTGCTTTGGCTTTGTCTTAGTGTCTACATGTCTTTGACAAGTGAACAATAAACTGTGCTGTTTGATTCCAGACTGTCTTGCTTCTTTTCTGTGTCCCTCCTGCAATCTTTCTTTTTCATGTCACATTACACGAGGCGCTTTTCACCTCTCTTTCCTGACCCTGACTTCCAGTGTTCATTGGTCTCTCTCACCCAGGATGTGCTCTAATTGGCAAAACTGTAACCTGGTAGCAGCAGTTCGCTATTTTAGTTTCCTAATTGGTGTCAGGGGCTGTTGATGGAGCCTGGCCACGTTGGATTGATTGATAGATCGGCCACTGTGACTGTCAGGCTTCCATCTGACCAACAGGTTTATTGCTTTTGAAACTAAAAATTAAAATGTTAAGGATATCCTACAGTGTCCATAATGGGTCTGAGATGAAATCAGCTATTCATCATTAAGGAGCACTTTCAATGTTACCTGAAGGTCCCTTGGGTTTGCAACTCAAAATTTTGTTCTATTTCTGACTCACAGCTGGCTGTTTTCTTGCTTTCATAATGCGGTGTAAAGCTGCATTATATTTCACATTGCCTGCTGCACAGTGGGTTTCTTCTTTTCAGAAGTAATTCAGACATGGTGTTAAATGTGTGTGTCAGGGCTGGGGGGATGGGACGCAGCATTGAAGATATTCTTTTTACAGAATTGTAAGAATTTACAAGCTCATTTACATTGGTCCGTGAGAATATAGATAGTTATGTTAACGGTGAATCATAAGGAAAAATGATACAAGTTCCTTTCCAAAAGCTAGTTCATGAATTGACATTTATGTTGCAGATGGAACTGAGCGTTTAGGCATATGAGTGTAATAGAACGAGTAGTTTACTCAGATTAATACCTGAAGTTACAGAAGGCTACAAAATACTGCATTTTAAAATCTAGTTTTAATGCTTTGATTAGTACTTTATATTCCAGTATAATAAAACAATGCAGTGACCTTAAAGAGATCAGCTACTACCAGTGAGCAAACCTTTTTGATGTTTTTGTCTCTTCTAGTTTCTGTAAAAAATTACTTAATCATTTATAGCAACTTTTTTTTTTTTTGTAAGAAGGTAAGTTTGGGTCAATCTTTATCGGTCTTTACAATGTGTTAAAATATCTTGATAATAATGCTATCTTATATTTGCTAGCATTGTACTGGTTTCCCGAAGAACTTTCATATATATTATGTGGTCCTTTGAATAACCCAAAGTTAAGAATTATTATTTTACATTTTATTGATGAGGGGACTGAGAATCAAAATCCTGAAGGAAATCACCACCACTTAGTATGTGACTGACCTGAACCGTAATTGTGACTCCAAGTCTAGTGTTTTCCCACAGGAGTACACTGCCCTCTACGTGGTGAGCGTTATACTGGTGCTTTTGAGGTTACAACGATGACTCTTGGGTCTTAAATTCTAGTTCCCAAGATTGACACATGTACTGGTAGAAACACAAAGTGCTGAAGGGCGGAACGAGTGATCGGCTCTGGAGATGGGAGTGGGCCTTGGGGGTAAATGAGGAGACAACTTGGCACGAGTTCTTAGTGAATGTCTGAGCTGCAATTTTAAAAAGGGAGAGTTGTAAGAATTTGAAAGGTATTTGGTATCCAAGCTGAGAGAACCGCTGGACCAAAAAGGCATAGAGATGGGAGAACATGGGTTCTATTTCTGGATGTTGAGTAACTTGGTATAGCTAGAAGTCAGGGCTGAGGAAGGGCTGATAGGGGCCGATAGCCCTGGAGGGTGGAGGGCAGCCAGACTGCCACACTGGTGGAGGTGTTGAGGATAGATTAAAGGATAGGAGAGAAAAAAGAGCGAAATCTGTTATAAATGTGGCGCAGCCTTCCCAATAAGGAGTAGCGCTCTGAATTTGAGGATTGTTCACTGGAATTCAAATGAGGAGATGGTATATGATAGACATTGCTGAGGTTGGAATAAAATCAGAAGTGGGAGGTCAGAAAGGAGGAGCAAGCTAGGCCACACCATAAGGACTACTACAACTTGAAGTGGTAAGAACTGCATTTCAGTTTAAGATTTCTGTCACTTTAAGTCTATTACTGAACCAGCAAACAAGCAATTCCAAGGGCATATAATGAGTTAGGACTCAAGTAACGAGCTGAGTTTTCCCCTTGCCTTAGTTCCTGACAGAGTAAACCCGGAGTTCTGTGATCATCCCAGCCATGTTAGTGGCAGTTTGCACCGTAGATTCTTTAGCTTTCCTACATTAAACTGAGGAAGGGGCTTCTCAGCCCTCCGGCAGCTACCCTTTTACTACAAGAGAAAAGCTTCCTGTGCCCACTCCTGAGTTCTCTTCCCGTCTCCGTGGATGCACTGTAGACCTGGCCATAGCTTGGGCCAGGGAGTAAAAGGTTACGGCAGTGTGAAGCTCAGTGACTAGCAAGATGTTGACAGCGTTATATTGGGTTAATGACAAGTTGTGTTTCAGATTGCTGTGTTTGAGGTACCTCCAAGATATCCATGTAGCTGTGTTCAGTAAATAAGTGGAAACATAGGTCTGGAACTAGGGAGAGCAGCCAGGAATGGAGAGGTTTCTGGGAATCCTTCTCAAAGAGATGCAGATCTGGGAGTGGGTGAGATCTCCAAGGAATAGTAAATGGAGAGAAGATGGAAGACAAAAGTAGAATTTTGGAAAATACCCACCTGTAAGCAGCAAGCTGAGGAACAGTTGCATAGGAGACTATGCAGGAGCTGTCAACAAGGCAGAGGGAGAATTGAAAGTGTTAAGGCAGCCACGTAAAGAGAGGGTTTTAAGATGTGTGTGTGTGTGTGTGTGTGTGTGTGTGTGTGTGCAGGGTTGGGGGGGAGAGAGTATCTGTCAATGGTGAAGTTTCCAGAGAGGGCCAGTGGGATGAGCCCTGATGTGAGACCACTGAATTAGGCAATCATTGATTAATAGCTCTCCTTACATAATATACACAATCAAAACCAGAATGTTGGAATCAGAACCCAGGTTTCAGGTGGTTAAAGAAGAAAAAAGGGAAAAACCAGGGTAGCTATTATTCTGTGAAGACTTTAAGCTTTGAAAGAAAGGTGATAAAGAATATATATGTCCTTTGGAGAAGAGGGAGGTTTTCTTTAAAGAGGTTAATGTGTTTGAGAATTGGGGGGAAGAAGTCAATGGCAAGAGAAGGATCAAAAATGCAAAAAAGAGGTGGTAATAAGTTGATGGAGCAAAATGTCAGAGGATTTTGGGAGGGAATAAGTTCAAGGGTGGAAGTAGTCTTTGGAAAGGGAAGGGGAACCCTTTCTCCTCAGGGTGAGAGAAGGAGAAAAGCAAGGATATTCTGAGCAAATTCAAGTGGAAGTGAGGGAAGTTTGCATCCCAATGGCCTCTATTTTCTTAATTATGATTTATTGATATTCTGCATTCTGTGTTAATACCAAGTTTATTTATTCTTTAGAGTAGGAGGCTGAGGCAACCCAAGGTGTACAAGGTCAGATGGGACATTCGTGGATGCAATTCCATTCCAATGTCCTGAGCAAGTGCACCTTCATTGCTAACCAGGTATTGATACCACTTCTCTCACTTAACCCGCCCCTCCCTGGCCAATCTGTCCCACCTTCAGCTTTCACACAGGTCTCTGGGACTTTTTCAGTTTTGTCCCTTTATCCTTCATATCAGTCTCTTCTTAACTGGCCTGTCCTCTTCCTCCTCCTGACTAGGGAGGTAGGATTCCTTCCTACTCAGGCCTGGACTCTGTCCTCCAGCTAAAGTTCCCAGCCTAATCTTTACGTGGGACTAGGTGGGCTCTCTTCTGGAGCCTGACCAGGTTCTGCTGTAAAGAGAGGAGGAGGCTGAGCTTGCTTTACTGGGCCTTTTTCACTATATAAATCTATATATTTTTTGAATTAATTGATGAATATTTTAGAAGATCCTTCAGAATATGGATGCCCTTGATTTAAGGAGTAGAACAAGATAAGTCTTGGGTAAGATGGCCTTTTAAAAAATTAAGATGAAGTCTTAAAGATGTCTGACAGATTTGTTTTCTATAATGTTAGCTTCTTCTTGCTGAAATGTACTTGTAAGTCTTAAGATTATATTCCTCCACTGCTTTGGAAATCTATTCTGACTTTCTGACAGTAAAAATGGGCATCTAGTTCCAAGAATAACCATAAATTAAAGATTGTCAATTTCAAATAGTTAAATAGATATACGATAGAACTGTTTTTAATAGTGTCTGATTTTTCGAGAAATAACACATGCTTTAGAAATTCAAGCTGTTTTTAACCAATTACTTCCATCCAACTTAGCAGCAGCTCTGAGACACTATTATAAAAGGCACGGTCAAGGTACGGTGTTGAAAACTGGAAGAATCTGAGATTTGTTACATATTCTATCAAGTTACCTGCTTTTTCTGCATTTACAGCTATGTGTAGGTTGTTTCACATATCTGCTTCACTTATCTAAAATAGGAGCAGATCCAGTTGATGGCTGTTGAGAAATTAGGGATGAATAAAGAGGTTCCAGAATCTTGGTGTGTGTATTCAAAGCAAAGGGACTTTCCCAGTTAGCTTCTTTGTGGTTAATAAAGGTAGTTAGGGAAGGGACCAGAAGCATTAGGAGTTTGTAGACAATTTATGGTTTTCAGTGAAACTACTCTTATACTGCATTTTGGGGAATGGGCTAATACCTGTTTCATAAGCGTGATTACAGTGGGCTTTTCTAAATTGTTTGTGGTTCTAATTTGGGGGGCATGGGTTTTTATGTAATCTGTGTGAAGACATGTTTCAATAACCTGTGCTCCATAATTTCTCTCAGACTTAGAATTCTAATTATATCCACGTCCCATAATATATACAACTGCTCATAAAAATACACCTTAGTAGAGATTCTTGATAAACAGGATGGGCACTGATGTTTTATTAAAACAAAAATACCTATACAGTTAGCCCTCTGTATTTATGGGTTCTGCATCATGAATTCAACCAACCACAGATTGAAAATATTTTAGGAAATAAACAACCAATAAAAAATGACAAGACCACAATAAAAATAATACAAAATGAAAATACAGTATAATAATTATTAACATAGCATTTATATTCTATTAGATTTTATAAGTCATCTTGAGATGACTTAAAGTATATGGGAGGATGTGCGTAGGTTATATGCAGATACTGAGCCATTTTATGTAAAGGACTTGAGAATCTGCTAACTTTGGTATTTGAGGGTCCTGGAACCAATCCCCACAGATATTGAGGGATGACTGTGTATCAAAGTGTAGCTTACAGAATGCATCCACGTACATCATCTCATTTGTGTCTCGCAAACTCCTCTCGCAGATGGCATCCTTCCTTTTCAGTCTCTGTGCTCTCCGTGTGCAGTCACATCCACACCCGTGGCTATAAACCAGTAGCCCCAGAATCTGTATTCTTAGGCTGTGCTTTTCAGCATGTAACACTGAACCAGTCTTCCCTTCCCACCTGCCAATTTCTTTAGAAACTGGTGTTCTCTTTCTATATCAGAAATCTGGCTGTCCTCAATCTTACTCCCTTCCCCTTTCCAAACTCTGCTGATTCTAATTCCTTATAACTTGGGACATTTTTCTGGCTTTCATGACATTTAGTCTGTACCGCTCCAAGCATATTCTGACCAGTCTGCTTGCCTCTGTGTTCCATGTTGCCGCTGGATTGGCGTATTGCAGTCTCACGCGTGAAGTCTTGCAGTGGCCTTTCAGTCACTGTGCTCTCCATGTGCAGTCACATCCACACCCGTGGCCATAAACCAACAGCCCCAAAATCTATATTCTCCCCACGTTCTTCAGGAAAAGCTGGCACTTTATGGTCCGCCTCATACTTGCTTTTGCTGCTTCATCTCTGGCCACTTTTCTACATGCAGTTTGGCCTCCACTGCTCTGGACCGTTGGTAGGCTGCTATCCTTCCGTGCTGTGATGCCGTAGTCTGCGAAGATCCTTCTGCATCTTTCTCCCCAGCTCTTTCTTGAGCCCCATTTTTTGGGAAGCAGTTTTATTAACATTTTCCATCCAATGTGAAGTTCGTTGTTGCTCTGCTCTGTTCATGCTCCACTTGCCCAGTGGACTGTGGACTCTCAGGGGACAAGTGCGATGTGGCATTCCTCTGTTTCTCCAGCGCCTTATGTCATATCCAGGGGACATACATGTACAGTGGATGCTTGCTGAACATTGTACAGATTTGAGTCTGCACAAATATTAAATAACTAAATGACTTCTTCAGGGCTACAAGACTAGAACCAGCTGTAACTAACTCCAGGTTCAAGTTCTTCTACGATAGAACTTCTGTTCTGCTTTTGTATATCCCAATACTTAAAAAAGAAAAATCATGATTCTTGATTGAGTTATCCTCTTTAATTAACAAATTTTAAAAAAGTATTGATATTAAAACAACTCCTTAGCATGGCTGGGTGCTGTTAGTAGGCTGTGCCATACGTGAAAATGTCAGCCACAGATTTAAAAAAAATATTTGCTATAAGTAACATAAACTAAATAAAAACTTAACATGACTGTCCTGAAGGTGTAACTGGGGTGGGGGTGGGGAGAACCGTGTCGCCTGTGAATAAGGCATTGAATTAAGTTCAATTTTAGCATGTAAAAGCAGCAACTAGACAAATTTATTATTCCCAATATTTATATCTCATAAAGTAGCAAATTGTTGCTGGAAAGCAGTAATGAAATTCAGTCATTTTCAAACGAATTCTCCAGTCACAATAGTGCCGGGTTAGTCCAGGATGTATCAGTGGTTTGTACTTGTGGTTTTGCAGTGTAATCAGGCTCTTTTAAAATTAGTCTTACTTGAATGAGAAACTGCCTCCTTTCAATTTTTTAGAAAATAAGAATCTCTCCCTTTTCTAATAGGACCGAAGTGATTTTTCCTGTATCCTTTTCTTCTACTCTGCTCCTCCCACCCCCACTCGAGTATTGGTATTATCATCTCATAAAGATTGTTTTGTGTTTTCAGAACTTATTTTTCTCCTCAAAGCTCCCTGACCCTTTCCCTCCAAACAGATAGAATTCAAAGAAAGAATAGCCTGTCTTTCATCCATTATAAATGATTTTTCATTTGAGCATGTCATTTTGCTTTTTTGTTCCAATGGAGATCAAAGGGATACAGGTTCACCCCCAGTGTTGAGCAGTTCTTTTCAGTTCTGTACCTTAAAGAAATGGGATCTGGTTGAATTTGTTGCAGCCTTAGATCTCTCTCTAGGCATGTGGCACTCCAGGCATGTGGCTGGGCATCTCTCTCCAGGCATGTGGCTGGGCATTACTGCATGCCTAGTACTTGTGTGTTTGTGTGTGTTTTAACACAGTGAGAAAGCAAGAAATTTGGTTATTTCATACCCTTTGTGATGCAGATCCCAAAGATACATATCTCAAAGGAATGTGTTTGTGTTGAAACATTACTTGTTTCTATTTAAACCAAGTTGGGAGTCCTTTAAAGATCCCCATTTAAAAATACCTGCTCCCCAGTTTGAACTCTGGTGTCATAAGAATTTTGAATGAATATTCCATAGTTGTTAGGCTTTTATTTTTTTTTAAGAGGTTAAAAATATTATAATTCCTTACTATGACTAGAACTGGTGAGACCCTTTCAAATGAACTCTAGGTTGTTTGTGGTCTCAATTTGAAGTATTGGTAGAATGAGATGAGGAGAGATCAATCATTACCTGTATTTAACACCAGTAATAATGAATTGGACTTAACTGTGAGACACTGACACAGTTACAAATTGAAAACAATTGAGCTATTTTTGATACCCTGCTTTTTAGTTCGTTCTGTGATGCATGGATTTATGTCATAATAATGTTGTGAGACTAATATTAGGTCAGAGCTGTACCACTCGATGTGATCATTCTTAGGCTTCAAAATTTCCATATGTGGTATTCCTTATTTCACTAAACCAGGCCTCTCTTTCCCCAGTGCCATCATTGTCACCTAATCTCACCCTTATGACTGATCTTACTCTCATCTAAATGTCAAAATTTCTTTTGCTCCCTATCCCTTATTTCTTGAGTCGTGGTCACATTCTCATTTTTCTTACAGTTGCATTGAATGTCTGCTCCAAGATTTATAAGCCAAATGTTGTTATTGTGGTTCTGATGAATTACATAGTTTATAAGCATTGTCTGCAAAGGATTGCAATATTCTTCAGACATCTAATACCCCCTTCACTTGTTGCATAGAACTAATAAATATTTAAACATTTCATTTATGTATTAATTATTGTGCTTAATCTCTCTTATTCCTTCTCTAAATCAAGTTGAACTTCTGTTTATCTGTTTCTTTTTTTATCTTAGGGTGGCAAAAGTGTTTAAATAAGTTCTTCAGGGACTATGGGCCAAAAAGTGTTTCTGATTGCTGGATGTGCTTTAGCGAGTCTATTTCCTTTTGCTAAGGCAATATTTGAAAAAGTATGAAATGTTGAAAAGTGCATTTGGAATTAGAACTTGGGTTCTGATTTGTTGTCTTATTTTACATGTAATTTTATGGATGAGGGTCTGAAGGTATACTAAAATTCTCATGTCAATTCAGGTGTATAGACTCTGACACCCCTGGTTGCTAAGAATTATTTTTAAAAAAAATCTTATTTAAAGTCAGTACTGTATTCCAGCTGGTTGCATTTCCCAGAAGCCTGGTCATTATATAAATGGAATAATTTTTTTGAATTTTTTTTCTTCTCTCTGACTATTTTGCATATTTACTTCTATTTATGTCTAATCTTACCTATCCTATTCATATGGAAAAAGCGAGTTTGAAGTGCCCAGTGACACATAAAGCTGTCTGGCCCTAAATGGATAGCCATACTCTGTCCAACTATGTTGAAGCATGTAGACATTTAAAATCAACTAAAATATCAACTCACCTTTTGCAAAAGGTCTATTGATGTAAATATTGTTTTTGTAACTAAACACGCAAATTTATTAGAAGATTATATTGATGCCTTTGAACTTTGTTTATTATGACATTGTTATGACAATGTCTGTTATGACATAGGTGTGAAAGGTTTATGCTTTGTTCCTATTTGAGCAAGACCTTATTCTGATTATCTTGAATTTCTATTCTAAATGACTCTTTTATTTTGGTTTTCCTTCTTTACCATTTTCAGATTCTGCATTTGTGGGAATGAGTAGTTTTTCACATGACAGTTTTACATGTACGTTCTATCACTCAGCACAGTCGTGGGTGGGGTATATTTGATTAAGCAAGATCATTTGGAATGATGTTTCCTCACTATTGGCTGAGGGTTATGATTTAGGAAAGTAAGACGTAGTTGCTTTGCTGGTTGGTTGTCCCATACATGAAGTACCAGTTAGCGCTTTATAAGTGAACCTAAGACATGGTTGGAAGTCTTAACTGTGGCTGACCCCTGAGAGAATAAAAATTGGTCAACCCACTTGGATTATGAACTCAAATAATCAGAATAGTTTCTTGTTCAAGTGGAAAATATGACTTATGCCTTTTAAAGCCATAATGGACATTTTGATCTAAGTTCAACTATATCAATAGTACCTTCTAGTAAGTTTGCTTTTTAAGAAAAACATTGAGAGGAAGAGAAGCAGGGATACAGTATTGAGACCTTTTATAATGAGTAAGCAGAATATGGGATATGGACCTATATCAGTGAGATGCATTGCAGTGGGGTATTGGCAGTTTTAAAAACTCTGTCATTCTCTTTGGTGTTTGGGATTTGGTGCTGGGGAGCTGAGTACTGACAAGCACAGGTACAAGTGGTGATATGAGTAATCTGGTTAGCAGAGGTCACATTTCATGCTTTCGAACAGATTTTTGAGTCAGGAGAGATTTGGCCAACTACTTTGTTCCTTCGTAAGGGTACAGTGCCTTTGCCAGGCCACCCTTTGTCTGTGTCATCCACAGGCCAGCTTTTCCTCCCTCAGGCAGCTTCCCATGCACACCTATGCTCACCCCAAGCCACTGTCTCCTTTCCACTGTCATAACTCCTGCCTACCAGGCCGAGAGCAGTGTATTCTTTTACTCTGTACATTCTCTTTGTGATGCTAAGAACGCTGATCAAGTCTAGCTCAGCTATGCACCACATCAAGGAAAAGATGTGGAAGTGACGTAGTATTTCTTTGCTCTTTGTATTGTTTCCAGCTGTGGATCCTTAGGTATTCATTTACTCTTGCTGACCCTTTGTTTCCTCCTCTGAACAGAGCTGTAGCATGAAAGGAAGGTGTTCTCAAGTCCTCTGAAACTATAAATTCTTTGTCTGTGGAAGTTGTATGTTCTGTAGGGAAATTAGACTTCTCACTAACCCAGTGTTATCAGCCTCTGAGACTTGGTGATAAGAAACCCCCTTCAGGCTTTGCAGCTTCCTTAATACCGTTTTTTAATAGAAAAATACATAGAATTCCAAACATTGTTTTAGAATTTAGTCTGCAGAAAATAAGCCTTTTGTGTTTTTGTTGTCATTGTTGTGTTTGTGTATGATATATTTCTGTTTTGTGTTTAGTAAAGGTCTTAAGCTCTTCTTTATTTCTGTTTATTTATCTATAAATTGGGATTTTTTGATACCTCCTCCAAACAAATATTGGGTTTATTTACTCTTTATTTTTAGAATGAGCCTAGTATGCACAGACTTTCAGATTATTAATCTTATTACTTTGGAAAAGAACTGTTTCAAGGGGTGAATATTGAAACTTCTCCCAGTACTTGGAATTTTCTTGCTTTTATTACATTTCTTAAATGAAATTTCAGAGCCCAGAGGAAAGTAGTGGTGTAAGTATATTTCAGAAATATATAATTGGTTTGAATTCTTTGGTACAGAAGAAATTTATAAAATTAGAGTATTATTATGAGTGTAGTCTAACTTTTTGCTTATGTATGTATAGACCCTAAATCTTTTTAAAATTAGAGCCATAATTTACTCAAACGTAATAATAATAAAGCTAAAATATTGTTCAGTTTACATGTATCACTATTTCCCTCCTCTTATTCTACATTAATGACAATCCGTGATTTTATTTCTTCTTGGTGGTGATTTATCTTGAGAACATGGGGAGTGATAGCTGGGAAATAACCTCTATCTGCAGTTGTTATTTTATCCAAAGCAATGCCCACTACTGTACTCCTTCCTCCTTCCCCAGCCAGTAAGTGTGGGGTAGTAGGCAGAGAAGAAGTGATGTTTAGGATCCATAACCAAAGCTAAACTGTATTGAGATTTATGGTTTGCTGTTTTCATTATAAATTATAGGGCCAGATTTTTTAAAAAGGCTATCTGTGGATAGCTATTTTTTTTTTAACCTGAGAACATTTAAAAAATATAGATGCTTACAAACAATGCAACAATTAAGTGAACAATGATTATATTTTTATTTTGAGGCATAGCAAGCCTGTGATTCTAAGTGAAATGCCAACCACCTGAACTTGTATTGGATGGGCCATTTCTTGGGCAGCCATATTGAACAAAAAATTAACTTGCCTCTAAAACACACAGAAGCGTTCTGCCAGCATCCTGAAACTTCATAATTATTTTTGCTTTTCCATGGCAATAAGCAAACAAGTATATACATAAAAAAATTCAGAAAATAATATCTTCTATAATTTGTATTTCTTATATTTAACAAAAGTAAGTTGAGACAACTTATTGATTTATATTATGTGTGTTTGGTCATTCAGAAAACAAAAACTATATTTAAATCATCTGTTTCTCTGCTTTTTGGGAGGACTTGCCTGTCAGATAAGCATCTTCTTTGCATAGTGATTTATTTTCTTCCCCAAAGTGTTGGGAGGGCTAGGTTTTCTAGTCTTGTCTTGTCTTTTCTTTTTTTTTTTTTCGTTTAGGCACCATATTTTCTGTTACAGCAGGGGTCAGCAAACTTTTTCTATAAAGGTCCAGATAGTGACTATTTTAGGTTTTGTGAGCCATAGTTTCTCTTGTAATTTTTAGTGCCATTGTTATAGCACGAAAGCAGCCATAGACAGTACATAAACAAATGGATGAGGCTGTGCTCCAATAAAACTTTATTTCTAAAAGGCAGGATTTGGCCCTTGGCCCTTGGCCCTTTATTGATCCCAGTATTAGAGTGACAATTCTTGCTCTCTGTCTGCTCTTTTAGACAACATGGACTTACCCATATTATAAAAAAGAGGGATGGGAAAGGATTACGTGCATTCCCTGTGTTCTGGATGTGGCTTTATTCCTTTCTTTCTCATCTATGACAACATCCTGAAAACCAAAGGAGTGAGAGCATCATATCACAGGGGTAATCTTAAATCATCTGATTTGTGTAATATGTAAATTAGTAAAAATCTTTAGTACTTTATTAGTAATAGCAGATTTCTTCTTAGACTCCTCACAGCTAGCTGTTTGACATACACCAGATTGTAGTTATATAGTATTTGAGAAGTGGTGGTTTTGGAGGGCAAATTATTTAGAATTAACAGCTTGAATTGGATGGAACACAATTGTCAAAGCTGAAGCAAGACATCTTTGTTCATCCAATAGAGTACACGTGGGCCACTCAGAGCTTAGCATGCACAAAATGCGCTCGTTTATTGTTTACAGAGGTATTTGTTGTTCACAGAATTATGTGAATAAGATAAGTCAAATAGGAATATGCTGTTTGTTTGATACTCTTAGATCTTTCCCTATCTGTATCTCTTTCAAGCTAGAATGACTGCAGACTAATCTCGAAAACATCTGACTGCATTTGACGAAGTTGAAAATTGATTGTATAGATTTCTAGGATGGTGTTAGGTCAACTTTTATTAGGTTATCATTTGGTCAAGGGAAGGTTAACAATTTATATGAGATCCTGTGAGAACAAACCCAAATCTATAGGATTAGAGTGAGATGATGATTATGATGATAATGATAATGATTTATGCGGCATAAACTCTTACCTGACTCTCCATAGAACCTACCTCTTGGAGTAAACAACTTCCCATTGCCTCATAAAACTTGCTTGGCACATTGATGCTCACCACTAGTAGACTTTGCATTTCTTACCTGTTATGACAGATGCTTACCAAGAGTCAGTTGTGTTGGTTTGCTAACCTATTTGTCAGTTGTTTCTGTTACATAATTACATAATTTAATTAAATGTCATGTCAGCTGTTGTTACTTCTATGAAAAATAAACTGAAGGCTTGGAAAGACTCATAAAGGTGGTTTACTAAAAAACTTGCTATTGCTAGGTATGGGCGAGAGAACTGTGAAACATTAGGGGGCGAATGTGGAAGGATTCTGCATTCAGCTTGCTCTATAAAGGTCTTTTATTTCTTACGCACCTTTAAAGAAGGTGACTTAAACCCTAACCGGTTGAAAATGTAGATAATCTGTTGTGAAGGATTTCAGAAAACTCAGTAAAGCCATACTGAAAGAAAAGGGCTGATTCTCATATAGGACAATTGACAAAAAAAAAATTGTTGCTTGGATATTTATTGCAACTTAATATATAAGGTACACATATATATTTTGTTTTTAATTGTTTTTTCACTTTGTGTATTAGATGTATCCCTTATTGGTTCTGATTGTGTCCATGTGCCTCTCAGATGTGTCACACAAGTGCCAGAACTTTACCTAAACTCTCTCTTTTTTTTTTTCAATAGGGAAAGCATATTTTTATTTTTCAATAGATGATACTATGACAACTGGATAGCCACATACATAAAACAAAGTTCAACCCTACCTCACACCATACACAAAAATTAATTCAAAATAGAGCAAAGACCTAAATGTGAGAGCTAAAACTATAAAACTTAGAAGAAAACATAGGTGTAAATATTTATGACATTGCATTAGGCAATGGTTTCCTAGATATGATGCCAAAAGCAAGCAACCAAAGAAAAATTGATAAATTATAATAGATTTATCAGTGCTTCAAAGGATAACATCAAGAAAGCAAAAATACATCCCATAGATTGGGAGAAAGTATTTGCAAATCATTTACTAATAAGGGTCTGATATCCAGAATATATGGAGAACTCTTACAAATGGCCAATAAACACATTAAAAGATGCCCAACATCATTAATCATTAGGGAAATGCAAATCAAACCCAAAATGATATATCATTTCACAGCCACTAGGATGGCTATAATGAAAAAGGCAAATAA
Source organism: Eulemur rufifrons (assembly GCF_041146395.1). Lineage (NCBI taxonomy): Eukaryota > Metazoa > Chordata > Mammalia > Primates > Lemuridae > Eulemur > Eulemur rufifrons. Next base: position 82,712,073 of record NC_091011.1, on the reverse strand, counting down.
TAGCTAATGTTGGTGAGGATGCAGCGAAATCAGAACACTCATGCATGGTTTCGTGAATGTAAAACAGTGCAGTGCATTGGAAAACAGCTAAACTCTCTTAATTAATCTTCACAGCAGCCTATTGAGGAGGGTCTGAATCTTATCCTCATTTTACTGATGGGAAATCTAAGGGTGAGGTAGCCTATGTAATCTTCCCAAGGCCCTAAAGCTAGTAAATGCTAGATCTGAGATTCAAGGTCCTTCTCTCCCTAATTATATCATCCCCCTGCCCACAGCCAACCCAAGCTTTTTAAATGCAATAGATTTTTTTGAATACAGTGTTAGGTAAGATCTTAACTTTTTATGAATCACTAAGACAGGCTTCATTAGAATCAAACCTGGAAGTTGTCACAGAGTGAATTCGCTTTAGTTTAGTGCAGGGAGTATAGACAAAGCTTGACTTAAACCGTAGCTGTGGTATCCAATGTCTTTTCTGCATTCTGATCTTTTCTTTTTTGTTTGCTCACATACATACTTGGAATGGATATATAGTTTTTACCTCTTTAAAAATGTTTTAGGTATATGATTTGTTTTGATACTCAAAAGGCAAGTAATAGGGCAGGTATTATTAGCTCCATTTTTTTTTTTTTTTTTTTTTTAGATGAAGAAACTAAGGTTCATAGAATTTAAATGAACCAAGAGTTTAGAGTTTAAATGTATAGGAAAGATCCACATTGTAGTTGAAAAGTTGGATAAAGAAATATTTTGCTGTATAATGCTGGTATTTAGTTAAAACAGGAGAAAGGTGAGGAGATTACCTTCTCCAAGTATGTGTAGAAGTATGATGTAGAGAATTACGACTACCTCTCTTCTAGCTACATCTGAGTATGGGATTAAATTTTTTAAGGATTCAATTTCAGCAGAAGGGATTAGTTTAAAGATGGGAGCTAGTTCCAGTAGAGGGAAAGTCTGTTGGTTAAGCTTCTCTGTTGAATTGTATAGAACAGTTTTAGATTCTGTCTAGATTCAGAGTAATAAAGTAGCCAACCAAGTGTAAAGTTCTACAGTTATATATAATAATTTTACTTTTATTTTTAATGCCAATGAAGTCATAAACTTGGATTCAGCCTGTAACATTTGAATACACTCAAAATAAATTATATACCTAGACTTTATTGTAAATACAGTAGTTCCCCCTATTCCCGGGGTATATGTTCCAAGATCAGTGGATGTCTGAAACTGTAGCTAGTTCTGCATCATATATATACTATGTTTTTTTCCTATCCATAGGTACCTATAATAAAGTTTAATTTATAAATTAGGTACAATGAAAGATTAACAACAATAACTAATAATAAAATAGAACAATTATAACAATATACGATAAGAGTTATGTGAATGTGGTCTCTCGTTCTCTGTCAAAATATCTTACTGCACCATACTCACTTATTTTGGGACTGTGGTTTACCTGTGAATAAGGGGGATACTGTAGTTTTCTACCATCCTCTTTTCATTCTAGGGAAAATAAAGAACAATGATATGAAACAATGTATTTAGGTAGAAAGAGGCTCAATAAGGTTTCACTTTTTATCAGTTCATATTCTTCCCTACTGAGAGATTGAGTTATTGTTTCTAATTCTCTGAAAGAGTATTTTAATGGTAATCCAGACAGCAATAAACTAGTTAGGATGAATAGTGGGAGAGTAGATAATAGATCTCAAAGTTAGAAGTGTGGATTTTAAAAATCAAACTGGAATCCAGGGGTAAGCATTGTTTAACTGGATCATTGGGAAATAATTAGAAAAATAGAAAACCAGTAGACAAGAGACACTTGGAAATCTACCTTCTGTCGGGAGGCATAGTAATTCACTGGACTGTCATCCACGTCTGTTAATTTTCTCCAGTGTGTGATCAGAACGTCAGTGCTGATTTTGCTTTACCATAGAAAAATGTTTTACTTTCTGGGAAAAATTAGCTTTTTATATCTTACCACAAGCATAATATTTCATGACAAACTATATTGTGTCCTTAGTACCCATTGTTCCCCATGCTCACAAAGCTCACAATTAGAGAAGTAGTTAAAAGATTGGTAAGGCAGCAATATGAGCAAAAATTAGAAGAACTATGAATATAATTGCTAAATCAGGGACAGGGAACCTTTTCTCTAAAGTGCTACTTACTATCTTGGGAAAAAAAGGAAATCAGACCATAAGCAAGGTGGTAGGGGTGTGGGGTTTTTAGAGTCAGAAATATGAAATACTCAATGGACCTGTTTTAAACTTCAAAACAACTGCAATGCATCACATATATTTTAGCTCACTAAGGGCATGAACAAAGAGTGAGGAAATAAAATTATGGAAGAAGAAATGAGCTAAGAGAATAAGAGAGACAAAAGGAAGGAAAGAAGTTCCTGATAAGTGGAAGGATGGATAAGGGAGGGAATGGATATGGTGAAGAGTCCAAAAGGAAACACCAGAGGACCAGAAGGAGGGAGCAGTAAAAGTTGTCTTCTTTGGCCCTCTACATGCCAGTTCTAGCACTTTCTTATGCTCCCTGGCCTGTGCTTCTGCCATCTAACTGGACTTGATCAGTTTCAAGGTTTGTCACAATTGTCTTTTTCCTGATTCCGTGTTTCCCTGAAGTGCATTTCGCCTTCCCTCAGCTCTGGTTCCTTGCTGTTCTCTTGTTGAGGGCTGGGTGCATTGGCTCATGCCTATAATCTCAGCACTTTGGGAGGCCGAGGCAGGAGGATCGCTTGAGCCCAGGAGTTCGAGGCTGCAGTGAGCTGTAATTGCACCCCTGTGCTCCAGCCTGCGGGAAAAAGCAAGACCCTGTCTCTGGAAAAAAAACAAAACAAAACAAAACAAAACAAAAAAACCTGAGTGAGGTATATAGGATATTAGCATTAGAGTGTCTCTTTGTTGAATTTCTCTTTTTCTTTGTCAGTGAAGCTTTCCTCCTCGTTGTTTCTAAGTTGATGTATTTCAGTAATCTGATTGTATAGCATTTTAGAGTCCCTTTTCTCCCACTACAGCACATGCACATATACACAGACACCTGTCTGTCATGTACCTTCTTGCTGCTCCTGTCAGGTAATGTGTACTGGGTCTGCCGGAGCCGTACCCCTTGCTCTGACTTTCAGGTTTAATGACTGAGAACACATTTGAAGGCTGTTGTATGAAGAAGGGAAATGTTTTATATTTCCTTGAATTTTAGGCCATGTCTGTCACAATTAATAATCATATTTTTAACGTTTAGTAATTATTTCCCTTAATTTGTGGGAAAATAGATTTCATATTGATTATGCACATAATAGTACTAGTTTCAGAGATACCTTGGCTGAGCGCAATTATATGCTTAGGCCTCAATGACTGAGGTTGGAATGTCATTTCTGGATATTTGAGGCATTAGTAGGGATCACTGATAAATAAACTGACATGCATAACCACTTTTCTTGGGTGTCTTGGATGCAGTGTCCTAAACTAATGAATAGTTAGAGAGCCTTTTTTCTGTTGATAATCCCTGATTTTCATCCAAGCATCCCTTGAAATACATTGTTCTGAAACACATACTAGCTTGGGCTGCCACTCAGCAGTGTGAGTTGCTTCCCAGAGGGTCCCATCGGTGTCACACTGTTGTCACCTATTTTTCAGGCTATCTTAAAAGCGTTTCTTCCCTTCCCTCTGCTACTGGTCACCTGGCTTCAGCCCACCGGGATGCCTCTTTGTGCAGATTATGTTGTGATTCATTCTTTGTACTTGCTCAGCCCGTGCAGGATGTGGCAAGAAATCGTTGCTTCAGTAGCAGGTGACCTCCCTGTTGTGAAGGACTTGTATATTTGGAGATTTCTTTCTTGGCGTAGCCAATGTAAAGGTAACTCTTCATGAACTCACATATGTTATCAGAACTGGAATACTGCCTGTTCTTCCAGCTTCAGGGCTTCCTGCTTTCTATTCCCTGTGCCTGGAGTGTCCGTTCTCTTGCCTGATGGATGAATAGCTACTGAGGCTCCTGAATCCATCTCTAATTTTATCTCCCCTAGTGAAGCCTTTTCTGACTCCATAGGCATAATTTCTAAAGTTCCATGCATCCTTTATCATCATATTGTATTGTGATTTTTAAAATTATTTATCTGTCTCACCATTAAATTTCTAAATCCCTGAAGCAGGCTTTTGCTCATCACTGATATACCTAGTACAATTTCCAAAGGTGGTTGAACTCAGGGATAGCCAAATCTCTGGCTTCGTTGAAGCAGAGAAAATGCATTCTGCATTCCTTTCACTTTGAGTGGAATCTCGGCATTCTCTTTCTCTGGCCTCCGTTGGCATGTGTCCTTGACACAGCTGAGGATTTGATTTATTGAGGTTCTGGGATTTTTATCACATAGCTGACAGTGCCATTTGTTGTGTTACTCTAGTTGTTACCGTGCATGTAGACCCTGCAGCAGAAGCAAATGTTGTCATTGTGGTTGGTTACATTTTTTATTTAACAAACATGTAAAAGATGTAAACACTTTACATGTTAACTGATTTAATCTTATAACAACCTTATGAGGGAGGTACTATTAACAATCCCATTTTAAAGATGAGGAAACTAAGGCACAGAGGGGTTGAAGAAACTTTCCCAATATCTCATAATAGTAGGTAAAGGAGCCAGAATTTCAACCTACGAGTTCTTGCTATAGATTACATATAATTTCGACCCACAATTTACTGTCAGCATCATTGCTGATTCTTTGCCTTTAACTACTAGCAGTTGTTTATCTGTCTTCTTACCAGAGAGAAAGGAGCATGTCTCAGCTCAGAACCTTGGGCCAGGCAACAATTTCTAACCAGAAATTGTTTTCATTATATTTTTCCTATTATATTTCATTTATGGCAGTTTGAATCTGGTTTTCTAATTATAGTAGTTATATAAAGACTTCCCTTTTATTTTATTCTATTGGTTTGGTTTTGTCTTTTTTTTTTTTGAGAAATGGTATCTCACTATGTTCTTCAGGCTGGTCATGAGCTCCTGGCCTCAAGCCATCCTCCTACCTCAGCCTCCCAAAGTGCAAGAATTACAGGTGTAAGCCACTGTGCCTGGGAAGTCTTTAGACTTCCCGTTTAATAATTCAACTTTTAAATATAAGCTAATTTAAAGAAAAATATCCACTAAATAATAGTAAGCCTTAAATGGTGGCCAATATAACAAAAGTCCTGAAGGTAATACATGAAATGCTAATTGGTAGGATATTGTCATTTGTTGCATATAGAGGATGAAGAAGAGTTATGGATAGGATAGGTTTCTGGTTTAGCAGATACAATTGATGCTTATTGTTTTAACAAAGATATTCAATTATTTAGGTCAGATTGGGTTTATATTCAGTAAACTCACTCATACCAAAGGTGTTCTATTGGATAGTTGATAAAGTTTTAAACATTTGACCTGCTTTGGGCGATAGAGGTGGAGACAGATTAGAAAAGAAGGGTTATGGAGTGCCAAAGTCGATTGCTGTGAAGTAGTCCAGAAGGCACTAAATTGACAGGTGTTTGTCTGGGAGATGCAAGTAGGCCGAAGTTGGGATGACGCAGGATAAGTTTTATGTACAGCAGTACAAGCCACTTGTATTTTCCCAAGTCACTGCTTATTCACTTCTGCAACAAACTTTTGGATTCTCATAGGACTTTTATGAGAAGAGAAAAATAAAAATAATTTGAGCTGCCAATATCTTTGGATTCCTTGGGCCTTTTTTCTTCTTCCTCTTCCTCTTCCTCCTCCTCTTTGTCCTTCTCTTCTTTCTTTCTCCCTGCCCCCCCCTTCTTAAAATTTCAAAATGTTAAGGGGTACAAATATTTTTGGTACATGGATAGCTTTTATAATGCTTTTACAAAGTCAGGGCTATTAGTGTGCCCATTACCCAAATAGTGTTCATTATACCCATTAGGTAGGTCTTTACCCTTCTCCTCCTACCCCATCTCTGCTTCTTGATTTCCAAAGGCTTTTACTTCTCTCTGTGCCCATGCATGTCCATCGATTATTTCCAAATTATTAGAGAGTAGATGCGGTGTTTTTCCATTCCTGAGAAATTTCACTTCAGATAATGGTCTCCAGTTCCATCCAAATTGCTGCAAAAGACATTAATTCATTCCTTTTTATGACCGAGTCCTACTCCGTGGTATACATATACCACATTTTGTGAATCCACTCATGAATTGATGGGCACTTAGGATGATTTCACATCTTTGTGATTGTGAATTGTGCTGCAATAAATATTCTAGTACAGGTGTCTTTTTGATAAAATGACTTCTTTTCCTTTGGGTAGATACCTGGTAGTGGGTAGTGGGATTGCTAGAGCAAATGGTTAAGTCTGCATTTAGTTCTTTGAGGAATCTCCATATTGTTTTCCGTGGAGGTTGTACTAATTTGCGGTTCTTTGGGCTTTCTTATGGGTCCATTGGCAGTGTCACCTCTGACCTATTTGCATTCTGATGGTTGGTTGCTGGGCATGATAGGATACTGTATAAAGAATCCTTGCCCTTCCTTCCAGTGTGATCTGAAAATAGTCTTTCCTGCACTGTGGCTAAAGGTGATACTGACAGATGCTTCAGTGATGTTCTGGGGTGGCCCCTAGCTCAGTTTAGATGGGGGTGACCACTTCCCATGTTGTTCCTGTCAGTGCCCCATTTCCAGTGTGTGGGCTGCTTTGTCTCTCCCTGCGTCAACACCAATGTGTTCATTTAGATACTGGGCAAGCCTCCTGCAGCTACTGAATGTGTATTTGTGGAACTTCCATCTCCTCCACCTTTTCTGTCCGTTTTATCCTGCCCTTTTAAACATTGATTCTTTATGGCTCAGAATGGGCTGTGCTTCTTTTTGGGCCCAATCTATGACAACATCTGCTGCCCTTAATTATTGTCCTTTACTCCTCTTAGTTCTTGGTATTTTTTTCTTCTCCCTGCATTACTCTTCTTTCACCCATACCATGTCTGACGGCAGGATAAATAGTATTCTGGCAAACTGCCAGCCAACTCTGGTTGGTTGGTCATGCTTGCTAGAGTGCTGTGTTGGGGAGGGTTATGTAGCACCACTCAGACTCAGTGGGTCAGGAAGGGCTGTGCTGGCTGGGCAATGTCTGCCATGGGCCCAGGAGTCAGGAGTGGTGACACACTTGCCTCTGTCTGCTGTGTCTTGGAAACATACCATTGCTAGCCCTTTGCTGATCTGTAATACACCACTGTGTTCAGTTTGATAAAGTTAGAGGGAGTCAGGTCAGATCAAGAGAAATGGAAATAGTAAGCTGCCTGCTTAGAGCTATCTCTTGGCACAAGAGAGGTGGAGAAAATGACACATCAAAATGCACAGTATTAAACTGAGAGATAGGCATACAAAGGGGAACTGCAGAAATAGACTTTTTCCTGCTCACCTTTCTCTGTCAAAAATTCAATCCTTGAAATCCCCATAGTTCATCAGTATAAGAAAGTTGAGGAATACAGAGTATGCAGTTAAGTAAAGCTACCTGTGTCTGTTAGGAACCTGAACAATGCAGGCGAATGTAGGAGCCAGAGGAGCTCTTTCTGTTCTCCCAGCCATGCATCAAGCATTTGGGGAGCATCTGTTATGTACTTTGCAGGTACTTGGCTGGGCTCTGGTCATATAGCTATATAAAGACATAATCCCTGCCCTTGGGGAGTTCACAGTCCACCAATTTTACTTTTACTTTTATAGTTATAAATGTAGTCATCCCTTGGTATACTCAGGGAATCGGTTCCAGGACCGCCTTTGTATGCTCAGGTCTGTGCATACTCAAGTCCCGAAATCAGCCTTGTAGATCCTGCATCTCCAAAAAGTTGGTCCTCCGTAAAGGTGATTTTCGCATCCCACAAATACTATATTTTTGATCCACGTTTTTGGGGGGAAGAAAAAAAATCCAGGTATAAATGAACCCATGCAGTTCAAACCTGTGTTGTTCACGAGGCAACTATATATGCTTGTGTTATTTCCTGATGCACGTTTTTCATAGGAAAACCTGTGTCTGATTATTTTCTCATTCTTGCTCCTGCCCTTAAACAATAACACTTTGTGCAGCGCCCCAGGCTTTGGAGTTCCTCCAGAGCCATTGCTGAGTGAATTGTGTGATGTGGGTTGTAAGTGCCATGAAGACTTTCTAAAAGGGAACGGTCAGCAGAGCCTGGAATGGCTTCGTAGGAAAGATAATAAAGGTGGTTGTGTTAATAATGAAAGAGTGGTTGATAAAAAAAAAAAAAAAAAAACAACCAACATCTTGGCCATTTATTGCCTATGCAACTTGGCCTCTTCACTTCTGTGACCCCCAGTGTGCTCCACTATGAAGTTTGGGTGATAATTTTGGCAGGGTTTGTTTATTTTACTCCTCTGCTATGCGGTATTCTAGGCGTAGCTTTGAAAATTTAATTAAGTCCTGGTATTGTTTTGAGACTTCAATTAAATGATGTAATAAATACAAAAGAACTTTATAAATTCTAATGTGTTATGCAACTATCAGTTTTTATTAATCTTTGTTATTACAAGCAGCTTTCCCCAGACTCCTGAGTTCAGGGATCTATCTATCCCTTTGAGTGCATCTTCTATTTTGTTGAAGTGTCCACAGAAGCCTAAAGGAGCCTGCCTGGCCTGGACCCATGCTCGGGGCAAGGGCTTATGCTTCTGACCTGCTTCTTGGGGCATTTTCGGTACTTATTGAAAAGGATGATCTCTTCATTGGAGGAGGGTGTAGAATTTTAACCTTTAGTGCATACCTTAGAAACCTAGGGCCTCAGATGTGAAAGGGTGCTTTTAAGATCAGAAAGCTAGTTAAGTCATGAGTCAATAGTAGAGTACAGGTTACTTTGACTCACATTTTGAAGATGGCACACTAAACATCTCAGTGAAATGCCTGAACAAATACTAAAACGGGGATATTTTAAAATTTATAGCTGGAGCCACCATGATTTTTGTAGGGTTGGAGGTTTTATATAGTAGCTTTTCATGTAGGATAAAGGACTTAAAATTTGGTGTTAGACTGTGGCATATGTGAACTTTTGATGGAAGGACACGGGAGAACTCCCAATTATATTTTCCCATGAGATGGCAGCATCATTCTCATAAACACCAGATTTCCAACCATAGGCTGAGACTGATGATTAAAGAAAACAATTCCTAATACCTCATGATGATATATCCCAGTTTTTCTCCTTCTTTAAAATTATATTTTCCTCTTTAATTTTATTTTAGAATAGGGTATTTGATCTCTGAAATGTGTCAAGCGGCCTATCTCCAAATTACATGCTGTCAATGGTTATTTCTATTTGGAGATTTTCCGTGGCATGGTCAGTACTATGCACCGTGTTCATTCTCGAACATTTCCCTATGTTTTGGAGCATGGTTTGTTTTTTCAGTGTTGCGGTTCACTGCCCTCTCACTAGAATTTATACCTTGTCTTTATAGATGATATTCAGGAAGTGCTGGTGGAAACATAACTGTCACTCAGCACATGTAGGTCCTGTTATCTCACACGTGGATCCTCTCCACAGTCCCCTTAATGGTTTCCCTACTGGCTTCTCTCTTCTTTCTAGTTCATCTTATACACCAAGAGTAGTCTTTCTAACATACTGTTTTCACTGTTCAAAAACCTTTAGAGGCCTCCCATGGCCTGCAGGATGAAGTCCAGACCTCTTAGCCAGTTAAGTCTTCCTGCAGACTAGTTCCCACTTATTTCTGGCCCTCTTACCATAGTTTCCTCTTCAGCTGATATACTTGCTGAACCCTCCTTTCTTCCCTCCTCTGTGTCTCTGTTTATTGTCCCCTTTCTTGTGATGGCCTTTGACTCTGTCTCTGCCCATCTAAATCCTGCTCGTCTAGCTTTCAAGTTTCAGTCCAGCTAATCAAATCCTTTATTTTCCTTGTAACATTTACTGTCCTTATCATATATTATCTTTTATTATGGTTGTTTGTGTTTACAACCTGTGTACTGCCCTCTACTCCAAATTGTAAGTTCCTGAGAAACAGCATTTGTAGACAGGAATGAATTCTTAGTAGTTTTATAGCTGTGTGTGTAAATGGGAGCTTCAAGATTGTGGTTTATGGTCATTGAATGAGATGCAATAGGCTAGTTATTTATTGTAGTCTACCATGTCCAGCTCAGTGTCAGAGGGTCTTACATAAAGTAGGTTTTCATTGAGTGCTTATTTAATAAATGAATAGATATATTAAGTTTGCTTTGTTCTTCAGATGGGTAAATTACTTTAGCATTTAACTTTACATGTTAGCATGTATATAGGGTATGGTTTATTTCTTCCAGCAGGAAGAGACACATTCAGAATGTCCCAGAGTCATTTATGAACTATCATGAATTGTATAGTTTGCTTAGATCACAGCTTTGTGCTTAGAGCTGAGTAAGTTGATGGCCAGGCCATTCTACCAACCAAATTGGGAAAGTTCTCTAAAGTGTTACAGGAATTATTTGGACAATAGATCAATTAATAGTTTCATGTTGCATTTCATCTCTTGAGGATGCAGGCTACCTCAGGTGACAGAAAGCTCCGGTAGGACAAAAGATAGCTTGTTGCAAAGACCAGCCAGGCAGTCTTTTTACAAATATTCCAGCTGGTCCTCAGCTCTTCCTTGATCATGTCATCATTACTGCTGTATTCATCTGACACCAGACAAAAAGAAAAAAGGAAAAAGATAGGGGGGCTTGGAAGGGAATTCCTTCCGTGCTTAAACCAGGCTTGTCACACTGCGGGGGCACAGTGTCTGGTTTTAATAATCTCATAGGTCATTATCAGTAGTCAGATATAAATCTATTTCTTAGAATTTTTTTATTTTTATTTTTTTCAGAAGATTGTGAAATGTCACTTATCCTCATCCTTCAAGAAAGTGGTAGAGGGGGTGTTAACTTGCTAAATGTCATTACACTGCTTGTTTTCAGTTTCAGATTAATAGCAGGTGGTAGCCATTTCTCAAAGCAAACAGCTTGTCTTTTTAGTTCAGTTAGAAAAAGCACTAATTCTTTACTATAGCCTAGAATAGTCTATGCAAGGTGATAAATGGCAAGGATCACAAAACATTCAACATTTTAAGAAATTGAATAGTTGACTAACATTGTAAATTTTTTAAATTAAAAAAACATTTTTAAATTGACAGATAACATTGTATGTATTTATCATGTACAACATGATTGGAAGTATATATACATTGTGGAATGGTTAAGTCTAGCTACTTAACAAATGCATTACTTCACATGGTTACCATTTTTGTGGTGAGGGCACTTCATATCCACTTCTCTTTGCATAATATTGTAAATTTTTACAGGAGCAAGCCAGAGCTGTCAGTGAAATATTTATCTCACCATACTAATTGAGTTATGCATCTTGGTTATTGATGCTTAACATTATATGTCTATTACTTTCAGTGAAAATGTTTCCATGCAGCTATTGTGATTTGTGGTCTGTAATATCTTTGTCCACTCTTCAGTACTCATCTCAGTCAGTTAACACTCCTGGAAAGGAATTCCGTCTTGGAAGCTCTGTAGATGATCAACCCTTACAAATACACCATTAAAGCATGCTTTTTAATATGTATGTGTGTATGAGATGGGGTGGTAGTGATGTTATGTTTGGAATAATATATTAAGAATTTTTATTTTTGGATTCCTTTTTATTCATAGGTAGGTTTTTAAGAATATCTGAGATATCATTTAGTATGCCAGTTAGAAGTGTGAGTCAAGATAATCTGTATTCTGTTCTTAACTTATGGCTAAGTAGCTTTATGATCCTAAAAGTATCTTTAACATCTGAGGGCCTTGGTTTCTATGGCATATTCCTGCCTCAGATGTTTATGATTATTTCTCTTTTTGTCTGAGTATTTTTGATAGCTGAGAAATATGGCATCAGATATCGTTCATGGTTTGCCAGTAAGATCATCACTTTACATGTGATATACTTGTGCTTGGTTTAAAGGCTTAAGGGTGGGAGTCACTCTCCTCTGGGCTAGAATCTGATCACTTAGCTCCTCAGTCTCAACAGTTGCTGGGAGCTTTCTAGCATCTGATCAAATTATGGATTAATGAAAATTATACTCACAGGAGGATGATTTTTAGGCCAGAAAGGCAATATGTACTTAAAACAATAGCTATAACCATGAAGCAGACAGTATACCCATGTCAAGTGTTTAATGATGTTCTGACTTTCCAGCAGGCAAAACCAAATCAAAATTACAGAATTGCTTTTTATTGATGGGTCCCAACATAGAGAAGGGTCTGCCTGGTGAGCTCTCATGGGAAGAGCCAGAAATTCTGTGTTCAGGAGACAGCTCTTCCAGCATGTGGATTTCAGGCAAGTTTCTTGTCTGCTACTGTTTCCTTAACTGTAAAGTAAATAAAAATAAAAAGGTTTTTGTAGAAACTGTACTACAGTTGGCCCTTCATATCTGCAGCTTCTGCATCTGCAGATTCCATCAACCACGGATTGAAAATATTTGGGAAAAAACCAATATAAAATAATAATACAGTAGTAAAAGAGTAATATGAATAAAAAACCAACACAGTATAACAACAGTTTACATAGCATTTACATTGCACTTGGTATTATAAGTAATCTAGAGATGATTTAAAGTATACAGGAGGATTTATGTAGGTTATATGCAAATACTGTGCCATTTTATATCAGGAACTTGAACATCTGTGGATTTTGGTACACTGGTGTCTTGGAACCAATCCTCTGAGATACTTGGGGATGACTGTTCTTCACATGGCTGGATGGTGAGGCCTTCTAGTGTGACCATGTAGTTATAGGTCTTTAAAAATGACAAAGATGTTCAAAATGGTAAGTTGACATTTCAATTACATCTATTGCTAAGTTTCTTGACAGCAAACCTCTGGTTAAAGGTACCCCTCACACCCAGTGTACCAAGGGCTTCTAGAATTTGAGGCCCCAGAATTCTCTGCTTCCTATGATCTTCCCACACCAGAGTACAAACAGTGGTGAGAACAAAGCTAAGTCTAAACAAGCCAGGCCCAAGGGCTGAGTCAGACAGGAGGGCCGACGGCTTCCCTCCTGTGATCTTGGCCTTCACCTCCGTGTGGCTTCTCCAACGGGCAGATCACAGCTGTCCTCTCATCTCTCCTCAGCCAACTCGATCCAGGAGCTGAAGCGGCTTGTTTCCATGCTACCTTGTGTACTCTGTTGCTCTCTATTCAGATGATTTGTGCTTTGGGTGCATTCCCTTCTTTCCATCCTTCCCTTTGAAGATTCTTTCCCTTCTTGCTTTGTTTAAGGCTGAGTTTATCACTAGTTATTCCCATGATCTTATCTCTTAACCTCCTTTCCCTGGTTAGGTAAGCTGGAGGCTTTTTTAGAAGTAATTTTTATCCTTTAAATACTTTCCCAAATTTCACTTTCCTTGGAATATTGTGGAGCTGCATCTTAAGGATTTAAGATCAACATGTAAGGTAAAAATTTCTTCAGTTCAAAGTTATTCTTAAGAGTCCAGCACTGCTAGTTTTTCTTATATTATTGGGTCAGTGGGTTTCTTTAGTTGAGCACCAGATGAAAATGCTGGCTTTCCTTTAAAGGCTTGGTTGAAACCTACAAAACTTCAACCACTAGAATTCCATTTGCTGGGAAAAGATGCTTAACCTGGGAGGGTATGTGGGAAATGAGACAGGCTGAGGGTAGAGCCTGTATGTCTCCTCTCCCAAGGTTTCTTGTGGAGCAGGTGGAATCCTGAGCACTACTTAAATTTTTCTCTCTCCCGCCTTCATCCTGGGCAGTTGAGTTTGCATAAGCTAAGTGTGCATAAGATGTTATTGTACCAGCCTCTGTAAAAAGCCGTAATGATTTGAAGATGCACGACCCATTTGTATGTAGAAAACGAGAACTAGTGTGATTTTGTCAGCAGCTATGAGTTGAACTTGTTTTAGAAAAGTGGCCCCTTCCAGCTCCAATCTTACCTATTTGAATTTGCCAGATGGTGTTAGGTTCAGGAAGGAGCCCAGTGAATATTGCTGAGGCCCTGCTGTGGTAGTTGCAAACCCACTGCCAGTGCCAAGTCAGACGGAGAGGGAACGTCGCTGCTGCCACACAGTGTCTGCCCCTGGCAACCAGGTGTCACATACACATGGTTATTTCCAAATGTTGTTTAATGTGTGCTTGTTGCATCCTAGCAATTTGGCAGCAGAACATACGCATTTATTGAATTTCCTCTGGCCTAGCTGTATAGTAGATTCAAAATGAATAATAGAAGAAATGTTGTGGTAAATGTAATGCATAAAATGTGATGTTAGAGGGATCCTAGATATTATTTAGCCTGTCCCCTCCCTGACTTTTAGAAATAAGAAAACAAGCCCAAAAAGATCGTTAGCCGTCAAGATGAAATTAAAGCTTCAGTTGTCTGGTGCCTGTTTTGTTGCTTTTTCTACTGCACAGAACTATGGGCTAGATGATATTCTGTAGGTCCAATTAGATTTATTTATTCTGTTTGACGTGGAAGTTGACGTTTAAGACCTGCTCAGAGTTTGTTGTCTAAGACCTAGACCTGCTTGCTCAGAGTTTGTTGTCGTCATTTTGTTTTGTGTTAATTAGCAAATGCGGTGATGTGGCAGCCATGGGAGTGTGCCCTTCAGCTCTGTCTTTAAGAGGGAATCCACTATGAAGATGGGGTACAGTAGCTGACAGCGTCAAGTTATTGCACTTTTGAGATTCAGTGCATGCTCTGGGGCTCCCCATCAGCCTGGCAATTTACACGTGGTCTCCTTCCTTCCCTTTCTCCCGTTGCCAGACCTGCAATACAGGCTGAGACTCTGCTGCTTTCTCCTGTCCCTTCTCTCCTCTGTCCTTCCCAAACATTTTCCCCGTAGTCGGTCTCTTCTGCTGTAACTGTGTCTCAGCATCTGCATCCCCGGAGACCTGAACTGACATGGTAAACAGGTGGTTTGGAAGATAAGATACTTTTAGTGTACTCTGCATTAACTGTTGCAGAAAATCTTTTAAAATCTCTTTATATTGAGTAGTGCTTAAAATCACTACAGACGTTTGATTAGTCATTTTTACATTTTCTTCTCTTAACTTCACGCCAACATGAAAAGAAATAGAAGCAGAGAGTGATGGGAAGTGCACTGCTGTCAAGAGGCAGGGGTCTTAAAATCAGCTTTCTCTGAACCTTCGAGAATTCCCTTGGCCAACAAGAACCTTGGAGCCTCACTTACTTCCTGTAAAATGAACTGGATGATCTCTGGCTGTTTTTTCCAGCTCTGAATGTGAAACAGATTGAAGAAGTTGACTAGCCAATTGGTCCCAATAGTGTGAACATTAAATCTAAACTTAAATTGAACAAATACAAGTTAATACAAAGAAAAGGAATTCAGAAGTTGTACAGTAATTGTCTCCGTGTTATCGTCCAATTTATTTGTCAGATCAGTGACACCAAATGCCTTGGCGCAGATAGTGCAGTTTAACTAGCATCTCTGTGTGCAAAGTGCTTCTGGGATTTTTAATCTCCATGGCAAAACAAGATTATATGTAAGTGTTTCAAAATGGAAGTTTTATTCCCCACAATATGGAATAAGAAGATGGAGACATTTTAGTATAATTGCACCTTAAGTTACATAACTTAAAATGCTTAGTACTTCTTCCCACTCTGTTCCACAGCAGCTGTGGTTTAGAGTTGAGACCACCCTGCTTTTACATGTAATGGTAGCATTCAGTAGTTGATAACACCAATCTATGCTGCAGCTGAATTTGATAATAAAACCCCTTCCTACTCTAAGTTCACATAATCGCACAGTTTTATTGAATATGGCCCCCTTTACCACTTTTTCCTCTTTCGATTATAATTCTTAGCTTTAAAGTTTTTAAGCTTGCTAATGATTCTGTGACATAGAGTCCTTATTTATTTTATAGAACTTAGTTTTCCGGAACTTTATGTTTTATATTCAGTTGCTGAATTTGATTCAGCATGGTGTTTTCTTTTAGACTTGATGCCTGTTTATATTCATTTGTGTCTTTTGTAAACATGTCGTAGCAGAAGCTACGTAGTGTCATTAGAGAAGATAAAACTGCTTCTTGAGAATTCTGAAACCCTAACAGTTTATTTGGCTTTTGATTCAGTATTTATTTAATGTTTCTTATACATATGGGATTGTGATGGATATATATTTTTAAATGAGTGTTGGGAGAGGAGCAGAGAATATAAGTCACTGAACTGATGAGGTTATATATTTCAGCACCTTTCATATTGAAATTCCATGTTGCAAAGTCATGTTATTTTGTAACATGAAACTTGTAAGTTATAATGGAATCACAATATGCCTTGTTCTCAGGAATGATATATAAAATATTTAACAATAGGTATGGCATAGTCACTGCCCAAGCAGAACAAATGTTAAACAACCAGTACCAGTTCATGTCAACTGAATATCAGTCCTGCCTGAACTGAACATCAGTTAAATGGATTAAAAAATCTTACGTGATAGAAGCCTTGATTCTGGTTTTTACTGAGAGCTATAGAAAAGAATGAGCTTTTTACATGTTTTATACTTATCCTCCTTAATTAAAAAAATAATGAATTAAAATTTCCAATTTTTTCTCTCACTGGGAAATGATTCATTTACATAGATGTGAGCTGCCCCCATTGCTTTTGTGCATTATGCCTTTGCAATTCAACTCTACTACTAGGTATAACACAAGTAGACCCCAAGCCCAATTTTACAACATATACAGACATTTATTAAACAAAAATTTATCAGCAAGCATGTACAAAATAATTCATACAACCTATTATGTAAAACTCAACAAAGTCTCAGGTTTTTTGGGTTTTCTTAAGTACTTTTCTTTGCCGGAAAGTTTTACCCAAGGCAGATGAGGCTGCTTATGTGGTTGGCCTCAGACAACCAACAGTTCTCTTAAACCAGTGGTTCTCAACAGGGCACAGTTTTGCCTCTTAGGGGACATTTGGCAATGTCTGGAGACATTTATGGTTGTCACAACTCAAGATGAGGGGGTGGTGCTACTGGGCTGTATGAGTTAGTGGCCAGGAATGCTGCTAAACTTTCTACAATGCACAGGACAGCTCTCTAGAACAAAGAATTATCTGATCCAAAATGTCAGTAGTGCCAAAGATGAGAGTCTCTGTCTTAAATGAATGGCTGGATACAGGACTGCTTGGGGATCCATTCGGAGGCACCATCCCTAAAGTTAGAGCTATAGGCCTCATTGGAGTCACATAACCTGTTCCTGTAGCAGATGTAGGAGTATCTTTATAATATGACATCTAACCCTGATATCTTTTTGATAGCTTTCATTTCACTAATAAGAACCCGTATGTAACATTTATCATGCTAGTTAATGGACCATTTTCACTAATAAAATCCAATTTCCAACAGTCATTTTACTAATTAACAAAACATCACTGTTTATCAAGACATGGATGAACGAGCCCTTCTGGTAGCTTCTTCTACTTTGTGGGCTTCCAATTTTGAGCTGCTTATGAGAATACTTGCTAATTGCTCTTGGATTGTGCTTACTTGGGTAACATGGTGGCAGCAGCTAGTTCGGAGCTTAAAAAACACATGCACACAATGTCACGCTGTGTATGCTGTGGCATTTTGAAGTAAATCGTGGACATCATGACAGATTTCTTTCCTCGAAGATGGGTCTGCTTGCTTCGTGCAAACTTCTCCCCTCAGTGTAGTTCGTTTAGTTTAGCCACCATGTACTGAGTGTTTCCTTTGTGGGCAGTACAGGTCTAGGCTGAGTCAAAGATACAGAGAGGAGTAAGGCCCCTTTCTTGTCTCACAGTTTACAGTTAAGGAGAGGCACAGTGGGTAAGTAAACATGTATGATACACGGCAAATCAAACATAAGTACCATAAGAAACCTATTGAAAGATTTTATTAGATGCAAAAGTGGGAGGCATAGCAGGGGTGTAACTAACCTGGCAAAAACCACATGAAGAAGGTAACATTCAAGAGCAGTTTTGGAACATGGGTGCTGGGGTGGGTTGGTGCCTGGTCATATGATGATTTAGCAGAGCCACCATGGGCATCTGGGTCTCCTGTCTCTTCACCAAGTGAGTTTCCTACTATGCCATAGTGCTAATAAGTTCTGAATTATGAAATAAAACTAGAAAACTGGAGAAGTAAAGGTAAAGTTTAAACCTCCCCCCCAAACTGTAGAAGAAATCTTACAAAACTGGTTCTGATTTCATCTATTAATAGCACTTAACTGTGCTGCCTTTGTGGAGTACTATAGGTCTATGTGAAAGTTATGAGAGAACTTCTGGAAAAATTTAAAGCTAAATACCATTAGGTTGCTTTTTTTTCTAAATTACGAACTCCAACGGTCTCCTTTCTTTATTCATTGTTGACTTTACTTTTTAATTTCAATCTCTGCCTCTGCTTTCTTATCTCAAAAGAATAAGCATGCACGCCCCAAAGTTACAGAGGACAATACTCACTGGGCTGTTTCCAGTATGCTCTTAGTATTGCAAAAGCTGAAATGTAGACCAGGGTTCTTGAAACTCTTCTGGGGAAGACAAAACAAACAAACAAAAACAAACTGACTTGACCCAATCCTGGGGCCTTGAATTTGAATGCCAAGCTTCAGATAAAGAAGTCCGTTGGAAGAGTGCGCTTTTATCGTTCCTTTCTCTGGTCTGTGTTCAGCCTACGTGAGGTACGGTGGGGTGGCGGTAGTGGACGTCAGTACAGGGAGTCGCCTACAGCTTATGCTTCTGCCTCTAAATAGTCACCGAAAAGTATGACAATGTTGATAATAGGTTGGGCATCATTTATGTTCACGTAGATGAGTTACCCTCTTGAAGGTCACCTTCTGGTGTAGTTGGGAAAACAATGCTTTAAATGTAGTTCTTTGTTTATTAGCGTCACTTGGTAAAGGCTCAGTGAACCCTGTGTAATTTCACATTTATAACGCAAGTCGACTACTCAACTAATTGAATACATGGCTACTTTAATTATTCTGTTACGGCTAATTGATATTCACAGTGATCATGTTCTACAGCTTCTAAATGTAACACTACGTTACAAGTTTATGGTTCAGTCCCCTTTCATATTTCAGTTCTTTTTCTTTGTTTTATGTCAGCATATAATTTTATTAGGTTCATATATATTGTTCCTCATGTAGTTCTGACAAGGAATAAAGCTTTTTTTCCTACTCTTATTTGCTGATTTACCTATATGAGTTGTAAGATGATAGGTAGATTTTGCTTACCACAGATTATCCATATCATTGTGAAAGATTCCTCTGTATGTATGTATGTTTCAGATGGTTATGAGATTTAGAATAAAGGAAATAGAGTGATTTGCTATTTAGTTTGACACAGAGTTGTTGCCTTTTCTCAGTCTTCGTAATTTCTGGTTGCATAGTATCATCCTTTGCAAAACTGAGCAGATACCTGGTTTGTTTTCTACCTTGAGCTATTAAAATTGAATGCCTGCATTTCAAGGAAGTTTGTCATTTAAAATATACAAGTTTTCTGTAGCACAGAATCTTGCCTTAACATGCCTTGTTCTTGATGTATGAAGTAACAATACATTGCCTCTGAGCTAAGTGATTGTGATGTCACTGAGTTCCCAGTGTCATGTACTTAGTGCCATACCTTAGTTCCCGGGAGCAGCCAAGACTAAAAGGGCATAGTAATGCCGAAAAGTCTGCGCTATGGAGAGATACCTAAGAATATATATGGGAAGGTAAAGTTCTATCAGCAAAATATGTCATATCCGCAGTCCCAGTTTTATCTTGTATTGACTTTATTACATCCTTTCTTGTAAAGGACCTTCAAGTCCTTTCTGAGAAGAGATAAGTCTTTAAGGAAGTGAATGCTGTATACTTCATTTTTAACCTAGCCACCAACACTGAGTTAAGACATCAAAATGTTTATGTGTTGGGTTTCTTAAAACTTGATTTCTTTATTTTCTTTGTTTCTCTTGCTTATGGGATGCTCTAGTTTTCTATAATGATCCACTTAAGCACATTCTGTCACGTTTTTAAGCCCAATCAAGTTATCCCAAATCTAGCAAGATCTGAAAACTAATCAGAACACATTTCTTCTAGGAATAGTAAACAGGAGGTGGGGGGAAACTTTTTATGTTCTTTTTTTTTTTTTTTCCCTAAGAAACGATTCTATAACAATAAATAATGTTATAATCCTCTTTGTTTTTATTTGTTCATTTACAATGATTCTCTATCTGTTAGAGGGTTCTGCAGAGAACTTTTATTTCCATGCAGTTGCTTTACTGCTTTTTCTTGAGTGTGACTCTCCATCTTCAATAGCTATTAGCTTAGTCAGTGTATTCTAGGCTTATTTAAGTTTCAGGATTCATATCGTGTGACTTTTTCTCCTACCATCACATTAACTGTTTCAAAGCAATGTGCCATTAAAGTGTTGTGGCCATGTTTCTTGCTCTGTTATTCCTCCCAGTGGATCTGACTATTGATTCTATTTGTCATCGAGGGAAAGATTTGTGCTACAAGCCCCTATAGTTTGGTGTTGTCAGGTCTTTGAAGGTATATCCTCTGTTTCGTTGTTGGTGTGCATATCTCACCTTTTGTAATGTTGCTTTAAAATTTTTCAAAAATTATGTATCAGAAAAGTGAATGGTCATATTTCTGTACATCCTTTATTAAGGTTGTAATCAGCTCTTCAAAATTAAATTTGTTAATTGGTGTAGGGTCCTTAGTAGTGTCCTCAGCTCAAGCAATATAGTTGTAGCATTGAATTCTCTCAGTGTTTTCTAAATAACTATAATGGAATATCTGGTTGGCATCTTTGCATTTTTTTTTAATCTCACTGTGTGAACAAAAGAAACATTATTTAATGTGAATATACTTTAACAGCCATCATGGGTAATATCATACATTGAATGGGAGAGAACTGGGTATTGATACATTAAGGAGTTAGCATGGACGTTATTTTACCTACTATCTATAACTGTTCAAGTTGTTAAAACAAATTTTGGGGGTTGTTAATGAAATTTCTTAATAGCTCACTCTTTTAGATACTATACCATGCATGTTAACATTTCCATCTGTTAGTCAGGGATAAACATATGTAATACTGTTGTTTAAAAGATATTTTTTATGATTACAGAGTAGCTGTTCATTTTAGGAAACAGGGAACATTTCAAATAAGAAATATGCATATCATAGCCACTATTAACATGTTAGCATATTTCATATTTCTTCCATGCCTGTATAAACAGACATTCAACCTTCTCTGTCTCTCTCTTCCCCTTCCCCCTTCTCCATTTTTTAGAACTTACTGTACATTCTATGACTTGTGTTTTTGCACTTAATATTTTGTCTTAAAAAATTAATTATTCTATAAAAACATCAGTTTTCTTTTCTTTTTTTTTTTTTTTTTTTTTTGAGACAGAGTCTCACTTTGTTGCCCAGGCTAGAGTGAGTGCCGTGGCGTCAGCTTAGCTCACAGCAACCTCGCAACCTCAGACTCCTGGGCTTAAGCAATCCTATTGCCTCAGCCTCCCGAGTAGCTGGGACTACAGGCATGCGCCACTATGCCCGGCTAATTTTTTGTATATATGTTTTTAGTTGTCCATATAATTTCTTTCTATTTTTAGTAGAGACGGGGTCTCGCTCTTGCTCAGCTGGTCTCGAACTCCTGACCTTGAGCGATCCACCCACCTCGGCCTCCCAGAGTGCTAGGATTACAGGCGTGAGCCACCGCGCCCGGCCAAAACATCAGTTTTCAGTGGCTTTAATGTTTGGTCATATGGCTGGGTTAAATTCTTTATAATCAATCTCCTTTAGTTGGGCCATATCTTATTTACTCTAACCTCAGTTCTCACTTGGTTGTTGCTTTAAATAATGCTGGTTGTATTTTCTTAATTATAAATTTTTTTGTAATTAATATTTGCTAGGGTTGAATGCCTGGAAATAATATTGGTCACATGGTAAGAAGATTAACAATAATAAAGATTTATACACACAAGCACACATTTATAGTTATTTTTATAAACTTTGGTACACCTAATTTATATTTATTTAAAAAATTTATATTTTATGTTCATTCTTTTTGATACACAGTTCTATGACTTTTGACAAATGCATACCATTGTGTAACCACCACCATAATCAAGAAACGTATTCGTTTCCTCACCTCAAAAAATTTCTTCCTTTTGCCCCTTAACTATAAAGTTTATTTTTAATTCTGAAAATATAAAGAAGCAAAAATAAGAAAATAGAAACTACCCATAAGCCTACCACTCTGTTGTAACCTCTGTTGACACTTTATAGAATATAGGATGTTTTTTTATTTTCCCTCTTTGCTGCAAAAAAAGAGGTCATACTGTCCTTCCTGTTCATAATCTTTTTCTTTTTTTCTTTTTTACCTAGTATACTTAGCGTATATATATTATTTAACCATTGGATTGGTTTTTGTTTTTGTCTCATTGGAAATCTAAGCAACCTTATAATGAACATCTTGGTATGTTGCCTTAATTACTTAAGTACTAGAATAAGTACAGTTTTTAGACCTCAGTGCATATGTACGTTATTAAGACTTATTACATTTTGTCAGGTTAATTTATGAAATGGTTATAGCAATTTACATTCTCATGAACAGTATATAGGAGAGCCTATTTTCCTGTACCTTGCCAATATTGAGTATTATTATCTTATATTTTTGTCATTTTGATAGATGAATAATGAAACATTATTTTAAATTGCATTTCTGATTTCCTGTGGAGTTGGATTTTTTCATGTGTTTATTATTTGTATTTTTTGTGCGTGAATTGCCAGTCTATTATTTTTATATTTTTCTTTTTGCTTTTTTGGGTGGGGGGAAGGAGGAGGAACAAGGTTATTTTTAGGTATTCCATATGTAAATAGCATTAACTCTCACAGTTACATGTTCAGATTTCTTTTCCTCTTTTTGCTATTTTCTTATTCTTTTGACTTTATGATATTTTTTGGTTTTATAGAAGTTTTTATGAGTCCATTCTTATCTGTGTCCTTTATTTATATTTTGAGTTGTGTGTGTTGAATTTAGAGAAGACTTTTCTCTTTAGGGTATGTAATCATGTATATTTTCTTCACACTTAGTTTTGTCTTTCAAAAATTCTTTCTCCATTTATTTTTTCTTTTATATTCCTAACAGTCCAGTAAAGGTTTTACTGTGTTGCATCAAGGAGCCATAAATTATATACTTGCATATAAATGTATTTTTATCTCATCTTACTATTGTATTTTTTTATTTATTCATACGCATTCCAGCAGCATGAACTTTTCATTGAAATCTTCTATTCAAACTGTAACAGCACAGTGACGTTTAAATGTGTCCCAAGTTAAGCATTTTCTCTTACTTTTTTCCCCATTGTCTTTGGTTTGCATTTTAGATATTATCCATCATATTTCCCTATGACATTAGGAAAAAACAATGCTTATGTTGTTAAATAACTGTTTCTTTGTTTTTAACATGCTGCAGGATATGGAAGACAAAGTAAGTAGCAAAATAACAACCTACAAGTGTGCAAATAGGTTCACCCAAACTAAGCAGGTAGTCGAGTAGACAGGCACTCTGACATCTGAGCCAAGCAACACTTGATCACTTAGCAAAAGAACATGGTACGTGGCACAAGACTGGTAATGCCAAAATGTATACTTGCTCTATTTCTTACAAGTAGTACTCAGGCATGCATTCCGCATTCACTGAGCAAAAGGTATGTCAAAAACTTTACTAACTCAGAGTTATATAGGGAGGTCCCTTCCCTCAGAGATAAAAGTGAATTAAATGTAATATTCAAGATACTAACAACTGTTTAAGAAATGTACTTTTTACTAATCTTGAAAAACATCCATAAGTAGCCATCTTTTATAATTACTCTTTTAAAGGAACCAAAAATATTTTATTACTAATTTTTTGATTTTATAAATTTAGAAATGGGATAACTAAAGGTTTTTAAAATTACTTTTAATTATTTTTATTTATTATCATTATGTTAAATTATTGAAATAAACAATTATAGTAGTTTTTGCTCCCACCCATCCAAGACAACAAATTCTTTGTAAAAAGGGAACTAGGGAACAATGCATATGTTTATATGCAAGTTTCACTGGGCAATTTAAGAGTTCTCAAACATAAGATTTATATATAAAATGTAATTCAGGCTTTTTTTTGTTGTTCTTCAAGAAGGCTAGTAACCACATTTCTTATGCTCAGAGTAAAATCAAAGTTTTTATTGTGCAAAATATTAGTCCTTGAAATTACTCTTTGAAAGAGAAGTTAAATAAGACAGTCTGTAGAGTGTTGTATTCTGACATTTCCAAATACATTTGGACAAAGTAGAACACAGCTGTTACTGTAAAAAAAAAAAAAATACAATGCAGACTTATTCTTTACATTTAAATGCAGCAATCATCATCTTATTAATCTTTTTCTATGGCAGAGACCTAATAGATTGCACAAATCTTCAGCATTGTGTACTTATTTGTAATGCAATTTATACTTTTTGCTTTGCTGTTGCTGCTTTTTCTTGATATAGTATATTCCTCATTTCCTTTTTTAGGCTAAGCAGCTGGAAGAGAAAGACCGAGTGTTAAAGAAGCAGGATGCATTCTACAAAGAGCAGCTGGCTAGACTGGAGGAGAGGGTATGACTATTTCTTGTCGTTGATTCTCTTCTATTACCACATCTGCAGCTTCCCCATATATTTATTTAAAAATCAATAAATTAAGGACTGTAACTGCATTTTCTTGTTAAAAAGTGTCCAGGAAGTGAAGAAGCCAAACAGGTAGTTCATTCTATCTGGGAATGTCATTTCTCCTTTTGTCATTTTGGGATGGTTGTGTTTGTTACTGGTTCACTGATACATTGGTATTACCACTTAGGGACTTCCCCAAATATTTTTCCTTATATGTTTAGAATCCACATTGCCTCCAGGTCAAACAATACAGTGCTACTCTTAACTCCCCCAAACACTGACTAAACTTGAATATATTCATACAAATGGTAGTGTTTTAAAAGGTATATTTTCTTTGTGAAAACTCTGTTTTGCTGGATTTGTGACTAAGAAATGAATATCTCTTTCAAGAGTAGTAGATAGGAGCTGAATAGTAGAACTTAAAGAGAAGAGTTAAGAGAAGAAGAGATAGTATGTCTAGTCAGTATGGACCTAGAATTTGACAGAGGTGCAAAGGAGGGAATTAGGACTGAAATACAAGAAGGAAGTGGCTTTAAGAATGGGAGTTTGAGAACCTCATCAGTACACCCATTCTAAAAGTAGATTTGTTATCTAGATTAACTTCATATATACAGACTGTAAGGTGGCAGAGTGAGCTCTGTCTTCCTTTTGATTGAGTCCCCCCAAATTTGATTTGTTTAGAATGTTATTTGATAAGAAAGTAGGAAAAAATAAATACACCATTAAACCCCATTCAATACAGTTATTTATATGTTAAATGTGTTTACCGTCTCTCTATGTCACTGGGCTTAGTGCTTCTTGAATATAGGGACTATTTTCTCATGCATTCAGCAGATATCTACTTGAGTACCTAATATAAATCAGGTCCCCGTCTAGTGCCGGATATGTACTAGTGAAGACAGTGAACTAAACAGCCGCTCTCATGGAGCTTAAATTCAGTTTAAAGCCAGTGTACGTGTTGTATGGCAGGTTGTGATAATTTGGAGAACAATAAAGCAGGGGAAAGGGAGTCCTGGGGCCCAGGTTAGGCATTGGTTGGGTGGAGAGGGAAGGTCTATCTAACGTGATGACATCTGAGAAGAGAAACAGGGAAGCAAGCCAGTGCCAAAGCCCTGAAGCAGGAGTGTGCTTGGCATGTTTGGGATGGCAAGAGGGTTTGTGAGCAGAAGAGCACTCTGGCTGCTGTCTTGGGCAAGAATTGAAGCAAGGAAGAATTACTAAGAGTTTATGGCAATAATTCAGAGAAGGAATGGCAATGGCGTAGGTCAGGGTCCAAGCAGTGGAAGTAATGAAATGTGGTTGGGTATTTCAAAGGTAGAACTGACTTGATTTGATGATGGTTTGGAACGTGAGTAAAAGAAAGAGCCAAAGATACTCCAGGTCTATATGGCTTTTATAACTATTAAGAGAAGGATGGACTTTCCATGGGGGGAAACTCTTAAGATACGGACTGGGATATATGCAGCGGGTGGAGGAAATCAGGAGTTTGATTTTGGATATGTTAAGTTTGGGACATTTCCTAAGACATTTATGTAGAGGTGTTGAATAGGCATAAAGTGGAATGGTTTAGAGCATGAGTCAGAAAATTTTTCTGTAAATGGCCAGATAGTAAATGTTTCTAGCTTCTCAGGCCGTGAATGGTTCCCTGGCAGCTACTCAGCCCTGCCTTTGTAATGTAAAAGCAGGCAAAGCCAATACGTAAATGAGTTAGTTTGGCTATGTTCTAATTTATGAACACTGAAGTTTCTATTTCATATAATTTTCACATGTCACAAAATTATTTTATTTTCAACCATTTAAAAATGTAAAACCAAAAATGGGTGGTTGGCCTGATTTGGCCCACTGGTTGTAGTCTGCAGAACGCAAGTTTTGAGCACAGGCTCTGAGGTTGGATGCCATGGATTTAAATCCTTGAACTGGCATTTACCTGCTGTATAATGTGGAGCATCTTACTTAATCTTTTAGTTTTCCCATCTATCAAGTGACAGTATAAAAGTACTTTCCTCACTAATTGGTTAAATGAGCTAATTCTCATAAAGCACCGATAATACTGTCCAGCACAGAGTAACCACTCATTCATAGTAGCTATTACTTTACTTCTATACTTTGTGTTCTGTACCTGACATACATAATACATGTCAGCTGAAATAAATGAACGAAAGTGAAAGTTTTTGAGGTGATTCACCTAGCACCCGCTTTCCCCCACCCAGTGATAGTTTTCTTTGCCATCATTTTACAGTGTGCCCTATGAATTTGCCATTAATCACTGTCAGGTACAAGAAAAGGCACTGAAAAGTATTCACCCATTTCTCATAGATCCACCGGTTTGATTGAGACAATTCAGACTGGTACAAGGGACTGAGAGGATTTGTTCTCGACACGTTAAGCTTGTCTGCTTGGCAAGGAAACCACTGGTTTTGGCATCAGGTAGAGCAGGTGGTAGAAGATCAGATGGCTGCGATATGATGAGATCAAGTCATTGTGATTGTTTCTTCTTATATAGGCAAAATATACTTTTTTCTTTTTTGAAGATCAGGCTGGAAAGTAGTACTCCAGGAATTTAAACTAAAAGCTGGGAAGCAGTGGTGAACTTAGAATCCTGAGGTGGAATGATCACGCTGCTATTAGTTAATACTTAATAACTTTAATATTTAATAACGTGGTAGAAAGAAGGCTAATCAGGGAGTCAGAAGGCATGCTTTTGTTACCTAGCTGTTTGGCAATTCACCTAATCTCTTGTGGTGTTTGGTTCTTTAAAATGGGGGTAGTACTTCTTCCTTGCTCACTTTTGTGGTTGCCAGGCAGATATAATGATATATGTAAAAGCCCCTTGAAAACTGGAAAGAGCTTATCAGGTATCAGCTGTTGCCTTTAAAGACTATCTACTTTCCATTATGTACAAGATACTCATAATCGTAAGGTTACCTTAGTATTATTCAACTTCCTCATGTCTTCTGCCCAGTTCTATATAGTCGTGGTTTTGTTTATTACTGCCATTCCCAAGGTACCTAAGCTGAATTTGTCCAGTTGGATTTCTTACAGGAATAGATGAGAGACATTTAGGTCTCTAATGATAAAGCATTTTCTAGGCTAAATGCAAAAGATTGTGAAGGGGTTTTCTCTTGCATTGTGACAACAGTGAAAATTACAATGTCTAACCATTTCTATTAGGAATTCTGCACACACTTTGTATTAGAAGGTGTGAAAGTGCTGAATCCAGTAATGCATAATGTAAGAAAAATGATTATAATATTATGATAACTTGCAGAATCGTCTAACTTACTGTGAAATCCAGGTTGCCTGTGGTTTAAAAGTGGATATAAACATATACCTTTCTCCTTTTTAACCAAATGAAATGATGAAACCATAAAGTCGATACCAGGTGGTTTATCATTAATGAAGAGGGAAGCATCAATGAGTCTTTTACAGAATCATTCTGAGGGTGGTCCCTGAGATAACGTTACCATCTGTTAATCAACTAGATTCACAAACACAACTTGTATACATTACCACTGTTTGATGACTCATTACTTAAACTATTTTTATTGGCTTGATGCATTTTCTTTTGAGAGTGTGAATCAAAGTCCACTAAACATGTGAAGCACATTTAGTTCTATGATACAGCTTGGTTTGCCTCTGGGGTCTATTTCTATAAACTCTTTACCAATTAGATAATTCCCACGTGTGAGTGGAGCTTTCTCCACCCAGGTATCTATATGGGCTAGTCCACCAGGAGTCTCAGATCATTTTCTCCTTTCACTGACTTATTAGGAGTGATAAGTTTAATTTAACTGGAAACTGATTTCACCCTTCTTAGCAGCAGTATTCAAAAGCAGCAACTCTTTACTGAGAGAGGTTAAAGCCACTTGAAAAGTTTTTCAAGTTCTTATTTCATAGTCAGATGTTGCTAAGTTATCAAATGGCATTGACACAGATATGAAAGTAAACATTTATCTTTCAAGAACATTGAAGGTATCACATTGAGATGTGTGGGTTGATTGAAAAATACTTAAGAGAGTATTAACTCCTGGTTGTTAGTGTAAGACTTGGAGAGTGTTAATTCCTGGTTGGGGATTTGATGAGAAGCTGCCTAGAGCAGTTTTCAAAGAGAAGGTTCTTAAATGTTTTTAAGAAGCGGTCTCCAAGTCCCTTGGAGAATTCTGCTTTTTTGTTTGTTTTTCTAACTTAATTTTATTATTTTATTATTTTTCTAACTTTATTTTTGCTTTGTTTTATACTTGACAAATAAATCCATAATGCTTTATACCTCTCTATAGGATGCCATATTTTATTTATAATAATGGTGATTGGTTTGATTAGTTACGTGTGTTTATCTTGTAAACTCCTTGCAGGCAGAGCTCGTTTTCTTACTTCTACATTTTCCACAGCTCACACATAGAAGTCCAATGAATGAATCTTAGATTTACTAAGCTTACACTATAAAGTTATATTTAAGCAATTAGTGTATAGTTATTAAATATACATAAAATATTTAGTATCTGCCTCACTAACCATTTACATTAATGATTTAAATCTATCCTGTGTGACAGTCAAGTTTCATTTTGAATATTTTGACATAATTTATTGCATCACCTTTATTATAGTAGCTAACAATAATGTTTTTGTACATTTACACTGTGTTAGGCACTTTGTACGGATTATCTCATTTTATCCTCACAAACAACCCTATAAGGCTTTCCATGCTGTTGTTTGGGTGAAGATTCTAAGGCTTAAAGTAACTTGCTCTAGAATAATAAGCAGCCAAAAAATATACAGCCAAAATGTGTTAGATCTGGATTTGAGCCAAGCCCCACACCTGAGCTTTTAGCAACTTTCCAATACTATGTTTAATATGTGTTGGTTATGTATTTAAGAAGTTAAATCCTTCTGATCGTAGTAGTTGTTTGGGTGTTAAGTTAGTTCTTTCTGGCTTCTAATACAACCTTTTAGGTCCCGATGCTATAATTTGATTAATTTTCCCACAGGATTTGGTACTTCCTGGGAAAATTTGACCAAAGGGGAATCAATAAGGTCTTACTACCTAGAAACTATGTCATGATACCCCTAAGAGTTACTTTATTGATAATATCTAGTTGTGCTGCGTTCACTTTGAAGTAAGAAATTTCTAGTCATTCAAGCAGTTTTAAAATTTTTTTGAGGTCTTTGTACATTCACTCTTACTTTCATACTATTACTATAGTCATCTCATTCCATCTTCTAGAAAGAAAACAAACTTTTACTTTCAGTAAACTGTTCTGATGATTCTTGAGTCTGGATTATCTGCATGTTCTTCAGGAATATGTGTGTTTTCTAGGAGTCTGTTGGCCTGTGGGAGGGAAGTGAGAGAAAGGACCAGGCCCTAGGATTACAGGGTAGAATCCACAGGCCCCCCACCCAGGGTTGTCTGTGCTGAAAGCCCCCGTCTCCCCAGGACATCTCGAAGATTTGAGCTCTTTGATGGTTAGTGTGTCTTGCACGTATAACTTCTCAATTATGAATTTGAATTGATTTGCTCTACTGAATCCACTTTGCCCTTGGCTTTCCTAAGAATGGGGGGTTTTGGCACAGCGTGAAAGAATTATAAAAAGTCCTAGTGGCTTGAGGAGCTGAGAGAGATCAGAGAGTTTAGTTAGGTACACTTAAAATGTTCAGATCAACCTGGTAGGATGGCATGCTTTTTTTTTTTTTGAGAACTCCTCTCCACTCCTCCCCACTCCATTTGCAGTTTTATTCACATTCTTAAATATGAAGATATATTTGTAGCCCTTTTAACTATTGTTCTAACTATGTATTGTACATAATAAATGGAAGAAGGGTTTTGTTAGGGTAGTTTTCCATGGCATGTAATCAAATAGATACCTGCCTGTTTCTAAACATAATATCTATTATTTATTATGTGCTTACTTTATTGAGGAACTACTGAGTGTGTACTGTCCTTCAAAATTCTTGCCCACTTCACGGTCTTTGCATTTGTTGTTCTCTAGGCCTGGAATGTTCTTTTCCAACTCTGAATAGCTGTCTCTGACTCCCTGACAAGTTTTCACCTTTCCTAACAGTGTATCAAAAACTAGAACTTTCAACCCTGTCTATAACTGTTATATCAACCTGTTTATATTTTTCAAAGCATTCTTCCAAACCTATAATTAGTTTACTCATTTACATGTTAACTTGCTTGTGTCTGCCTTCCAATAGGAGTTCCATGAGAGCAGACGTTTTGTCTTAGACAGTTGCATCCTATACCTGGTAAATAACAAATGGCAGTGTGGCACGGACTGCATTCAGTTTACACACACCTCTGGCAGTGTGGCACGGACTGCATTCAGTTTACACACACCTCTGGATTTCAGCGGCTGTTTGCATATGCACTGCAGTAATTTCTGTAGAACTAAGAGGGAGAGGAAATTGTACAACCTGTGCAAAAGAGAGTAATGCAAAGAGTATGGTGAAAAATAAATTGCCATTAAGAAGAAAAGTACATTACTAGTTTGTCACCTGTGGAGAGAGTTGCTAATTAAATTCTAAGGTCGTGCTTACATCAGATGAGCAATTTTTAAAAGTCTTTCACTTATGGTGGATGACTTATCTTTTATTGCATCATAAAGTGTTGGGCTCATCTGTATGATTAATTGGCTTTTGATTGCTTGACTTCTTCTTTGTCAGTTAGTACCTTTGTTTCTGTGCTGCTCCGTGCAAAGCTTGGAGAAAAAATAATGCCAACAATGATAATAAAGAGAAATGACAACAGAACAGGTTATTGTCAGCCCAGTGTACTCTTATTGGAAGAAATTATTATACATTTTTACTAACAGATGAAATCTGTCATTATAAAATATTTCAGTGAGTGAAGCTGGGTCAACCTTTTCAAGGGATTAATACAGGATAGATTCACAGTTAGATTATTGACACCTGAAATGCTAAAATATAAACAATCCTTTTTAGGAGCTAGAGAGATAACTTAATAAACTTGGTTTATTAAAAACCCTTTGATATTTTCCCCTACAGTGCTTTCCAAACAGTTGTCAATGATTTTTCGTCATGTGGTTTACTCATTTTGCCCATGCTATGTGATATCTATAGCAAATTTAACACAGTAGTTAAAAGTGTAACTTTCTGGTAGATATGCCTACATAGGTTATGCTAATTTGTGCTTGTTAAACTAGAGAGATGTATTATTCCTTTGACACTTGGAAATTTTGTACTGGCTTCCTCATTCATGTTGAAATCATGGCAAATTCCCTGTGGTTTCTACGGTTACCCAGAGTTGCAGAAACAGAGATGAGGTTCTCTGGTCCACGAGTTAGAACATTAAAGGCAATAGAAATCAGTGTCACTTTTAATTGTGATATTGTAAGTGGCAGAGGTTTTAGTAAAGTGGCTTGGAGCATGTACATGGAGTTACTTTCTATTTTTTCTTATTAACAAATAATGATAGTTCAGATAAATGCACTTACATGTTAATTGTTAGGTAGAAAAATTAATAAGGCCCAGTGTCACCATATCTTTTGTTAATATATTGACACAGTATTTATAACTCAGATGCAAAGACTGAACTATTTTACACTCTTTACCTGCTTTCCTAAAGGAACTTTATTATTGCAGATATTCCAAAAGTAGCAAGCAAGATGAGTCCCCTCCCCCCCACCTAGTTTGTTCTCTGGAGAAAAAAAATCAATACAGTATGGCGGATATGGGGGAGTGGGTCTTATCCTTAATTCATTATTTAACAAATTTTCAAAATGCATTGGCTTTTCTGTGAACCTCTCTGAAATTTCGAATGGGAAATGTGGTTTGGGTAACCTTGAATTGCTTTTTTAATCTGGCTTTAGGGATATAACTTAAATTCTTTTTTTCTGGGGTGAGCTGTTAAAAGTACATCCAGGTAAAATGATCCCCTTAAGTGGAGCCAATTTTTCTATGTCTAACTTTAGAGAAAAGATTTGCAAATCATGGGATCAGCACTTAATTTGGGGCTCTATTTACCATGTAGGCTGTCAAGAAGTATTAACCTTAAGGTAAGATGAGAACATGGAGTACAAAGCTGTGAGTTGATGGCACACAGTACACCGGGTATTAAATAGCATTATCCATCCTGCTTGCTACAGTAAATAGGATTTCACTATTATGATGTGTCAGGGCTTTCAGTGAAATCAAATTTACAAGACACTAAACTGCCATCCTCTCTGCTGAGCAGCTTTATTCTGGGATCTTGCTTTCATATTAATCCTGTTGGTAGGAAATACTTGTACCAATTGTGCATGGAAATTATAATTTAATGATCTCTTCCTTTTCTCTATTCAGAGCTTAGAATGGACCACTATGCTTTGCAGCGATAGCCCCAGGGCTCTAAGAAAGAGATAATATACAGTTCAGCTTTAAAGCCCGGTATTGCCTTTCTGGGAGTGCTTGTAATGATCATAAGTGCTGAGATGCCCACAATATGGGCTGCAGACTTTCTCAGCTCTTCACATTTCTGCTACCTTTTGAAAGACTACACGATAAAATAATTAGATTCTGTTTACCCTGATGGGTTTTAAAAATGATATGGCACTTGAATGTGTAAAGATAAGGTAAGAAATAACGTAGTATGAAATCCAGGGAAAATTAATTCCACTTTTAAAGATTCTGTGTATTTTGGGGAGGCTCAGCAGGCTGTCTTATTTGAAAAACAATTAATTACTCCCTTTTCTTTCTTTGAGATATTTTTCTTGCTGTTGATAGGAATGTTGCAGCCAGGAAGTCATTCTGTGTTTCCTGTGGATGAGATTGAAAATAGGCTAAATCCCTTGAGTTTTCTTCACATCCAGTTTCAGTATTAGTGATCGTTTTGTTTCTTGATATCTTGTTTATTTATAAGTTTCAAATGTTTTCCATTTAGGCAGACCAGCCAATGCTTATTTTCCTATTTTACTGACTGAAAAATTAAAATATATGAATATTAAATTTTTTTCAAAGGAAATTGCAGGGCTCATGTTCGAGAAAGTGCTCTTCAATCCCAGTTTTATGTTCAGACCGTGAGGCAGCTGTGCCTCTATAAGGGATTATGTTTCAACACATTGGCTTCAGTTAGCTATATTTGGTCATTAAAACATTTGCAAATAATATTAGCTCATAGCTTCATCAGATAAGAAGCACCCACATCTGAATTTGGCATATAAAGCAGGTTTGTACAGTAAGGTCAGCATTTAATGAAGGGAACCCAAATTCAATTTGGCTATGGAGACTAAGATAGGATTTTTGCTTTGGCCATTCTTATCAGAATTTGAGGGGCTAGGGGGAGTCCTTGGCATTCACTGTTCATTCAAAAACACATTTATTAATCTCCTACAGTGAACCAGGCACTGTTTGTAGATATAGTAATGAATACAAACAGCACAAAAGCCCTGCTGGTATCTGGTACAGAGATTTTCATTGACGCATTGAATCCACGGAGCCTATACCAGACCACTATTTTCCAGAGCAGAGTGTTTTGTGAGGAGTATCTGCTAGCTTTGTCCCTTAAAGGTCTAAAGATCATGGCATTTAGAGGGAAATTTAGTGAGTTAGAGAGATCCATAAGGTTAAATTCTCAGATACAGACCTGACACACTGGTTGCCTCAAATAGTTCTCTCTGGAAATAAACATTAATCTGTAAGTTCTGTGAATCCCAGAACTATTTCCCCTCTGATCACTGTGATAGTGCCTAGCACATAACAGGCACTGGATAAATTTTGTTAAATTACTGTGTTTGTCGGGGAATGGAGTGGGTACCATGGCCAGATAATTTTGAGGAATGTTAGGTTTAACTAAGCTGGACAGATTTCTTTCCTATGGGCCTCCTCAGAGTTTATATACATTCAGAGCTTCCAAGATGAGGGTACTGCTTGCCATGTTTCAACATTATACCCAAGTCCTAGAATCTTTTTTTCAAGAAACATTCATTGATTAAGCTCCTGGTATGTCATCTGAGATCTGTGTGCCCTACATAATGCCTTGAACAAAACAATTTTTGAGTCCTTCACTTGCATCCTAGGGTGTAAAGGTAGAGAAGCCATGGAATTTCACAACAGAATTCCTAATCTGAGGGACCCGCAAGCATCCTGGTGTTGCCTCCCTTTGCGCTGTGTTAAACACGAATGGGAAAGAGGCTTATGTTAGAATCATAAAGCTCCTCTGGGGTGGGTATTCTTTCCACTCAGAATTCTCTTCGTAATCCTAAGTCTCTCCAAGAATCATTGAGAAAGCTATAGGCCATAATAGGTATCTCATTTTTGTATTTATGTGCCCATTCTCGATTCAAGCTTGCATTCTTCCAGCCTTCCCAGAATTGGGAGGGATGGATGGTGGGGTTTCTCCTGGACTTTCCCATGTCAAGATTCAGAATGACGCCCATTAACCCAGGAGTTGTATATCCTCACTGAATAAATCAGGCACAGGGGCTCAACAGAATACCACCAAGCATCAAAGGTCTGAGTAGGAATTTTCTTCTCTTTCATGAAATGAAGTAGGAGGGCAATCAAATTGGATAAATATTTAATTACTTCTGTGGGTGTTGCCAAGATCTAGAGCTGGAGGAACAAGGGAAAGATTTATCAGCATCTTCTGTTCCTTCATAGCCTCAAGTTTTCTGTGACCCTTCAGAAAGAGTTTATGGGACTTGCTTTTATTTTGTGAGGAAGCAGTACAGTTTGCTTGCCTCGGTTAGAAAGTGCTCCTTCATAGCTAGAGAATAAGTTTGGTGATGGTCAGTAGTCATGTGCTCTGTTATATAATTTGCCTTCAGCAAAAGTTGGGAACTAGAGTTTAGAGAGAGTTAGGCACTGTCCGCTCAGGACTTGAAGTGTTTGTGTAAGCTCTGTGAGAGCGGGTCCTCCTCTGTTCCCTGCTGTGTCCCCAGCACCTAGACCAATGCTTGGCACTTAGTAAGTGCTTGGTAAATATTGGTTGAATAAATGAACGAAGGAGTTGTCAGCAGGTCAAAAACGGCCCATGTGATTTAGAGATGCATCTTCCAGGTTGCTTAGTGGGCACCTTGTCTCAAGTTACACCTTACCCTGCAGGTCTTCACGGGTTCAAGTGAGGGTCCTTCTGCTTCTGTCATGCGCCCTTCTGCTGTTAATGCAGCAGCATGTCTTATTCACATAAACTTATCAAACATCAGTGCAATCACTACTTTAAGTGCAAACGTTTGAAATACATTAAATCATATTGCCTACATAATGTTCTCATCCATTGCTTTGACATGACTATGTAGGGGATGGGGTGGTGTTGGTGGTGATATCAGTTTTAGCCACAAGCCCTATCCTAAATAGAATCGCAACTTCATGTGTTATCCCAAAACTTTGCTTTGAGTGAAAGTGCTCCTGAGTACTGGGTGCTGTGTACATCCTTGTTTTTAGCCAAGAAATATAAAATCAGTGTTGTCAGTATCATCGGCATCATCATTAGAACTAGTACCATCTATGGAGGGATTATGATAAGCCAGCAGTACTTGAAATGAGTTAACTTAATATGTATTTTATCCCAAGAACAGACCTTTAGAAAGCATATCCTCTCTTCCCCGCCCAACCAATTGTTGATTTTGTTATTGAGACTCAGAGACCTTGAGTAACGTGCCCTGGGTTTCCCAGCTGGTGCCACCAGGCCCCTGTCTTCCTCCTCACTGACAGCCTCTCCTTCTGTGTGACCAGTGGTGGACTACTACATTGACATGAGGCTTTTGGTCTTACATCGATCGTGCAGTTCTACTCCCCTTTCCACCCTCCCCCCTCTTTAAAAAGATTTTTAGTGGAAGTGGGCATGACATTTTTTGTTTAGAGCCACTAGAGGCGAGCAACAGATTCTCAACAAAGTTTCCCTTGGCAACATTTGTACTTGGCTTCTTTTACAAGCTAAGCACCCATTGTCTTACTTAATAGTGTGTTGTGTTTACAGTAAAGAGAAATTAAACCAGCTTTATTATAGGGCATGATCAGATGTTCAGATATACTTAATTGGTATGGCTGTAGCACGTGGGCAGAATAGATAGGAGAGATGCTGAGAGTAAGAAAACTATAAAGGTCTGTGGATTGGGCCTTATTCCTTTGAGGGGATGGGGAGAAAATACTGTGAGGAAAAATAACCAGAAATGCAGTTACAAGCTAAGCTAAATCAGCCCAGGTGATGTGGTGAAGCTTAGTGTGATGACAGCAAAGTTGCATCTGATCCAGTCCTTGGACCGCAGTGTCCACGGCCGCCCCGCTGGCCTGGCCTGCTGTTTAGATTGTGAGCCTTTGAATCCCGGGGCATAAACTTCCTGCAAATTTAGATTATAGTCACACAAATAGCAATTTACTGTCACTTTCCTTTCTAAGACCTAATTTACTCTTATTTAATAAAACTCCCTAGTTTCAGGCCAGAGATGTTTCTCCTATCCTAGAACTATTTGAACTTCAACTTCCCTAGGCTCTGCCTCAAAATTAACTTTAGTAATTAATAAATCTCAGTAAATATCCCACACACTTAACTACCCTTAAGCTACTCCTGCTTTTAACCTCCTTGGTGGCAGATTTTTCTCCACCTGCTACGTCAGTGTCTCTCACCAGGAAATCTCCATGCCTGCTTCTCCTTGTGTGTTCCTCTGCCCTGTGGGGAGCATCCGTTATCATGGGATGCCAAGCTCCTACCATGTGCCCAGGTATTGTGCTTGGTAGGTACCTGTGATGCACGGAGTGACTAAAGCAGACACAGTTTACCGCTGGTATCTCATCACTTCTCTTGCCTGCTACCTCTTGTTAATATTAGTATTTCTAGAACTTAATCATAATATAGGTTCCACCTTGCCTTGATGGATTGTATGTAATATGGAGCAGAAAATGAAAATAGAAGTGAGAAGAGTAGTGCAAGCCTGAGAGAAAAAGATTCTTATCTCATTGGGTAGGCAATCCATGTGTTGACAAGATCCGTTTACCTGTTAATGCTAACTATGGTTAAAGTGAAAATATAACTAGAACTATAGTGAGTACTTATGAAGAAAAATAATACATAATAAATTATGAACTGTCTATTCTCTCATGGTGTAGTTGCTCTAAATTGTAGAAATTTGGCAGACATCCCTAGAACTATTTGTTAAAATTCAATAGTATGTAATTAAAGACAGAGGCTGCCATTTTGCTGTTGGCTACATTAAAAAATTGTATTATGTACCGTTTGGATTTGACTCTGAACTCATTTCCCAAAAGATTAACGTCAGAAAGACAAAAGGTTAAGTATTTTAGTCTGGGTAAGTATAAATAGAGGCTCAAGTTACATAAAGTAACTAAATTTACAGAAATATACTAAATTTACAGAGTTATACTCTGGCTGTTTAAGAGTAATTATGCAAAATATAGTTTGTGAATGATTATTACTTTAGAAATAGCCAAATGGAAGCAGTGATTATGATGAAATTCTGTGTTTCAAGCCCTTGCCAGACAACAAAACAAGATTGCTGATGTTTTAAACCTATCCCAACTGGTGATTAAAACCAAAATCCGTGCAACAACCTGGATAATATGTTAATGTTTCTTGGAACTTCAGTATTCTTCTAGCACAAAAATATACTTTTCTCAGGCAAGGAAACAGAAACCTAGAGCTTGAAAAATTGATTTATGTAGTTGGCAAAGGAAATGATGATGGTGTTTCCCTGCTCATTATTATTATCTCATCAAATAGCTTCTAAGTAAGTGAATGAGGTCCATTGTCTGTTTAGGCTCTGAGAACTGATTTACGTTGCAGTGGCCCTCCCACATAGAGACAGTGGATATGGATTCAAATTTATCAGCTATGTGTCCTTAGACAAATCATGTCACCTGTTTGACTAGATCCTCACCTGGAAAATGTAACCTGTTTGACCTCATGTAACCTGTTAGACCCTGAGATCACTCATCTATAAAGTGGCCTTCATCACATACTTCATTGGAGGTGTGGAGATTAAATAAAATATTTTATGTGAATTTCTATGTATATTAAATTAGGAGAAACATCAGTTATCATCTGCAACACCAGTATCTGGGAGATTGATAATTACACAAGCTGTTTTAGGTAGCTTGTTGCATTGGGGTGGGGAGGCAGGGGTGAGGGGAGCCCTAGAAGAATAGAGGGGTTGAAAATGGAAGCGCAGGTTGAATTCTATTTGAAATATTTATCCATTCTGTTGTTATGTTGAAATGTTATATTGCATTTTGCCTGAAATAATGGAATCATTGGCTCAACTGTAGAACTATTTGTATAACATAGAAATAATAATTTTTAAAAACCTACAATTAAGCCCCACATTATCTTTCAGATTTTTCATACCTCTTTATTTGATAAAATGGGATTTCTCTTGTATATATTTCCCTTCAAATTTGGCAGATAGTATGTATCAGAGATAATAGTCTGACACTTTAGTAAGCTTAGATCTTTCTGTCATCTTGTGTCTTTTGAGCAGAGGCTGGTTAGAACCTTTATCCATTTAGTTGAATAAGCCTGGCTGATCAGTGGTTCTTAAAATAAAAAGAGCTGGTTTCACTTTTGCATGTTCAAAATGGTTTGTTTATTAAACTCCATCGTATTGCAGTATTGCAATCCAGCTCTTGCAGACCAAGGAGCTAGGCACACAAAGTGGAAGAAACCAGGTTCTAGAAGTTGTGGTTGTGAAGTTTAGGGATAGCAGCTTTAAGGAAGTAGCTGGGGTGTTGGGAGTGGAGGGCTGGAGGAGTCTTTAGAATCGGAGAATGTGCTGTATAGGTTCTCTCTAATAATATGCTGTGAGTATGTCTAGTGGGATCTTTTTGCTTTCATTTTAATCTTGTCTTAGAAGTCTCTGATTTCATATATCAATACAGAGCAAGTATTTGTTTTTTCATTATGATTTTTGGGCCAGCCTTGCAGGTTTTTTTTTTGTTTTT
The DNA here is from genome assembly GCF_041146395.1 of Eulemur rufifrons. Classification (NCBI taxonomy): domain Eukaryota; kingdom Metazoa; phylum Chordata; class Mammalia; order Primates; family Lemuridae; genus Eulemur; species Eulemur rufifrons. Next base: position 82,672,535 of record NC_091011.1, on the reverse strand, counting down.
TTAACATCAAGTAAGAAATATAGAATGAATTCTATTTTGCATCTTCCATTTTATCCATTAGCATGGATGACAAGCAGGAGCAAGCAGGAAAGCTTGGGTGAGGACCGGTCACCAGGGTGTGTTGAGCAAGACAAGGAGACACACGGGAAAAGTCCTGGGTGGTTATTCCATGACAGCCACTAGGCTCCTCAGGGCGGTGTTCACGGTTAAGAATATTCCTGGTAAAAAAAAGTCTTCTTCAGAAATAAGGCTTTTATTGTGGATTGTATTCCTGAGAGGCAGAGAAAATTCTGGGGCCATGGCTTGGAGAAAATGACAGTGGGATATTGATATCAATATAGTAAATTCCATTTCTACAGAAGAATGTACTAGGTCAGACTTAATTCTGGCATATCTCATCATTTTGTGCAGTATATGCAAGAGTCTATTAAAAGTACTCACCAAAGAGCATAATCACCAAAGTCCTTTTAATTATAGAACTAAGGGTCTCAGCATATTGTTGGTCAGCTCAGAAAAAGTTCACAGTAGGCTGTTTTGCCTTTCTTAAGAATGTGCCTTTTTTGACTAAATTCCTCAAAAGGCATTCTGAGTTTAGAGAATGCCTGCCTTATTCATTAAAATTTTAATTTCTTTAAAATTAAATGACTAAATTTTTCAGTCCTAAAATAAAAGTCATCAAACAACAACTTTTCTAAAATATCTATCTGTATAAACATCTAATATTTTTTCTCATGTAATTTAAATTCATCTTTATATTTCTCCCACAACTTCCTGTTGGCTTTACTGCTTCTACCTAAAAAACAAAAAACCACTATTGGTTAGGCCCCTTGACTTATCTTTTATGTTTGTAGATTTTGTATTTTTAATCTTTTGAATTAAAGTATATTTTAATGACTAAAATATGCAATTATTGCAATATAAATTATGGGCATTATAAGGATTAAACCCAGTTTCTCAATTGTGAGTGAATATCTTTTGTTTGAATGTGCTACAGTGTAAAGATAAAGAAAGACATAAGTAACTGCTTTAAATTGTTTTTTTCTCATTTTCTCTGTGGTACAAAATATGGTAAAAATACCTGTAACTCACCACCTTGAACACCCACACTGCAGTTATTATAAAAAAATTTCCTGTAGCCTATTTTATATAATGTACTTTCTGGATCCCCCCCATTATTGAAAAAAAATCACTTTTCTTTTGAGAAAATTACTTCTCTTAAAGTTTATCCACATAACAAGACAGAGTATTTGATAAATATTCTTTCTGCCTTATACTTCTCATTGTTCATTTACTCTAAAATCAGCAATGGCAGTAAAATGCTATGTGTTCATGGTAAATGTTTTAAGTAACTGGAAATATTGAGTTTAATGTATTTCTAGTAGTAATTTTCTTTATCTGTAGACATTTTAAGGGAGAGAGAAGTATTTGCTGATTTTAATTAACAATCAGCAAGTGAAATAAAAGTTCTAAAATATGTACTCTCATAAACCTACCTTGTATGTTCCTTAAAAAGGAAGTTTTGTTGAATTCAAGAATAACTATTCTCCAATTTCTTGGTCTGTTCTGTAATTCAGGATACTTTTAAATCATTTGCTTAGATTTTTTATAAAGTTTTAAAAAGGAATTATTACTTCAACAATATTTTTATTTTTAAATACAGTTTAGTACTCTAGTTACTAACAATTCAGGACTTTTGCCAGATGTCTTTTTATTTTCTTTGCTTTATTTGGCACCATTAACTGTTCATCAGACTCATTTCATAAATATTTATTTAAAGCCTACTATGTGGCGGGCTCCATTTTAGGTTCTGGGTGTCTAGCAGAGCGCAAAACACACAAAAATTCCTCATTCCATAAAGTTAATAATCTGTTCATGCAAGGCAGTCAATAACAAATATATTTTATGTCAAATGGTGATGAGTTCTATAACAAAAAATAACTTGTGGTAAGGGGAGAAAAAATGACAGCATGTGCAAGGTGGGTGGGTGGGAGATGTTGTGTTTTATAGGGAGGCCTCTCCTTAGATGCTACTTGAGCAGGGACCTCAGTGAGTGGGCCGTACATGTCATATATCCGGGGGAAAAGCCTTCTGGTGGGTTCTGTTGAATGCTAGCTACCCAAATCTCTTGGCATTGACTCCATGCCATTTATTGCTCTAGTGTATTTTTCACTATCTTTTCAGAAAGTGCCAGGTTTGCTTTTCAAGTATAGTATCTGTCTTGCCAAGCCCGGCAGACGGTGCTTATTTTGGTCTATACTTTGTTAGCAGATCAGTTCTATGTTGAGTTCAAATGGCACTCGGATTTCAAGAGTGGCTGCACTCCTTTTCCTCCTAGAGGAATGGTAAATAGGCACTAAAAATCTGGTAAGCAAGTACTGAAGTAATTTTAAAATTCCTTATCAAGTGAAAATGCACCCATGATTCTCTGTATGACTTTACCGTCCTTTCCTCAAGCCTCTCCCAAACCCAAGTCAACATTAAGGACCCAACCTAACTTAACTAATCAAAATGAAGAGTAACGTTTATCGTGAGATGAGCCCTTGCCAGCACTACAATGCTGAGTTATTTGATTTAACTTATCCAGCTGTCTGGGAATGTCATCCTCATTTTTTAGACAAGTAGAGTGAGGCACAGTAATGGTACGTACTTTATCCAAGGTCATGGAATTAGTAAATGGTAAAGGCAGGATTTGAACCCTGGCAGTATAATCCTACATTTTCAACTTCCACACAGCACAGATTTATGGGAGGTTATAATTGGGATGAGATTGCACTAGACGTGAAAGAGCTGAGTAGGCTTCTTTGATTCAGTGTTCTGACCAAAGCTAAACAATGTGTACATTGGCCATATACATGTTTTAATATTGCTTGTGCAAAAGTTTCTCCTCTAACAGTTTCTGCAGATTGGAAATGGTCAGCTTGTCCACGAGGCTGTGAAGTTGACAGAGCTGTTTTCACCATCTCCAGGCCCCTTTGCTGCTTTCTTTGATGTATATAGCATTCCCCTATCATAACAGAAAAGGCCTGATAGCCATTATTTGCACGTCTTTTTTGTACCGCATCTCCAGGTTTTGTGTGTGTGGTTTTGTTCCTTCTCTTACCTTTGGCTCAATTCTCCTTCCTGCTTTTAGGTTCCTAGAGCCCCCCTCCTGGCATCTAACCTCTTCTCCCCATCAGTGAAACGGGGAAAGAGAGAGTTCCCCAAAGGTTTCCCTGTTGTGGACAGTCTGCTGAGGCTGCAGCAGTTGGGTACAGCTGTAAAAGTTAAAGTGACCCTTCTGGAACTTTGGGGCACATGTTCATTCTTCATCCACAGCATGGGTTGTTACTTTCTTTTCTCCCCTCCCTATAATTTTATCTCAAGTAAGACTCCCCATTTATATAAAATTGCTTTCTATTATGTTTGGCATAATTTTATTAGTTATTGAAAGACATCTTTGTACCATAACCCTCCTTATGTGACACATTAAAATTCATTTTAATGGTCTTTCTTGGCCTTTTTGACTATAGAAAATGAAGTTTTAACGAATGAGGTATATGGTTGGAACTTATCCTTGGTATTAATAGAGATATTGCTGATGTGGTATTTGGAAATAGTGTTTGCTCTGAGAAGGATGATAGGATAATACAAAAGAGTTTTTGAAACTTTTTACGTTTTTCTTTAGAGACTTTACAATTTGCTGAATCATTGTTTTAGTTTGAAATTTAAGTTCATCATATTGCCACTGATTTTTTTTTTGGAAATTGATGTGCTTTTCAACATGGCCAGATCGTATCAGAATCAAGAGAAAAATAAGGTTTTATCTTTGTTTCAGACTTGGGATACATGTCTGTTATTTGTCTGAGAGATGCCAGATGGACAAATGACAGCACAGGCGTACCTCATTTTATCGCACTTTGAAGATTTTTTTTTTTTTTAACAAATTTAAGATTTGTGGCAACCCTGCATTAAATGAGTTGATCAGTGCCTTCTTTCTTTCAAATAGCACATGTCCCTTTAGTGCCTCTGTGTCACATTTGGTAATTCTCGAAATATTTCAAACTTTTATTGTTGTATCTCTTGTGGTGATCTGTTATGTGATCTTTGATGTTACTGTTGTAATCATTTTGGGGATGCCATGACCCACACCCATGTAAGTCAGCAAATTTGATGGATAAATGTATGTGTTCTCACTGTTTTACTGTCTGGCCATTTCTCTGTCTCTTTCCCTATCTTCAGGCCTCCCTATTCTCTGATACACAACAATATTGAAATCAGGCCAATTAATAACCCTACAATAGCCTCTGAGTGTTCAGGGCAAAGGAGGAATTGTACATCTCTCACTTTAAATCAAAAGCTGGAAATGATTAAGCTTAGTGAGGAAGTCATGTCAAAAGCTGAGATAGGCCAAAAGCTAGGCCTCTTGCATCCAAACCAAGTTGTGAATGCCAAGGGAAAGTTCTTGAAGGAAATTGAAAGTGCTACTCCAGTGAACACAGGAATGACAAGAAAGCAAAACGTCTTTATTGCTGATATGGAGTAAGTTTAGTGGTTTGATAGAAGATCAGACCAGCTACAGTATTCCCATAAGCCAAAACCTAGTCTAGAGCAAGGCCAACTCTTCAATTCTGTGAAGGCTGAGAGACGTGAGGAAACTGCAAGAGAAAAATGTAAAGCTAGCAGAGGTAGGTTCATGAGGTTTAAGGAAAGAAGCTATTTCTATAACATAAAAGTGCAAGGTGAAGCATCAAGTGCTACTTGTAGAAGCTGCAGCAAGTTGTCGAGAAGATCTAGCTAAGATTAGTGATGAAGGTGGCTACGCTAAACGATAGATTTTCAATGTAGATGAAACAGCTTTCTTTCTGTTGGAAGAAGATGCCTTCTAGGACTTTCTTAGCTAGAGAAGAGAAGTCAATGCCTGGCTTCAAAGCTCCAAAGGACAGGCTGACTCTCTTGTTAGGGACAAATGCAGCTGGTGACTTTTAAGTTGAAGGGCCCATAAGAATTATGCTAAATTTACTCTGCCTTTGCTCTGTAAATGGAACAACAGCCTGGATTACAGTACATCTGTTTACAGCATGGTTTACTCAATATTTTAAGCCCACTGTTAAGACTTACTGCTCAGAACATAAGATTCCTTTCAAAATATTACTGCTTAGTGGCAATGCACCTAGTCACGCAAGAGCTCTGATGGAGATGTACAAGTAGATTAGTGTTGTTTTCATGTCTGCTAACACAGCATCCATTCTGTAGCCTGTGGATCAAGGGGTCATTGTGACTTTCAAGTCTTATTATTTAAGAAATACATTTTGTAAGGCTATAGCTGCCATAGATAGTGAATCCTCTGATGGATCTGGGCAAAGTAAAATTGAAAACCTTCTGGAAAGGATTCACCATTCCAGATGCTGTTAAGAACATTCAGGATTCATGGGGAAAGGTCAAAATAACAGCATTAACAAGAGTTTGGAAGAAGTTGATTCCAGCCCTTATGGATGACTTTGAAGGGTTCCATCAAGACCTCAGTGGAGGAAGTAACTGCCGATGTGGTGGGAAGAGCAAGAGAACTAGAATTAGAAGTGGAGCCTGAAGATGTGCCTGAATTGCTGCAATTTCATGATAAAACTTGAATGAATGAGGACTGACTTATTATGGATGAGCAAAGAAAGTGTTTTTTTTGAGATTGAATCTACTCCTGGTGAAGATGCTGTGAATATTGTTCAAATGACAAGAAAGGATTTAGAATATTACATGAGCCTAGTTCATACAGCAGCAGCAAGGTTTGAGAGGATTGTCTCCAGTTTTAAAAGTTCTGTGAGTAAAATGCTATCAAATGGCATCACATGCTATAGAGAAATCCTCCTTGAAAGGAATAGTGAATGGATACAGCAAACTTCATTGTTGTCTCATTGCAAGCAATTGTCACATCTACCCCAGCCTTCGGCAACCACCACCATGATTCATCAGTAGCCAGGAGGCAAGGCTCTGACCAGCAAAATGATTATGGCTCACTGAAGGCTCAGTGGTCATTAGGATTTTTAGCAATAAAGTATTTTTAATTAAGGTATGTACATTTTTATACATAATGCTCTTGTACACTTAATAGACTACAGTGTAGTGTCAGCATAACTTTTATATTCACTGGGAAACCAAAAAGTTTATGTGACTTGCTTTATTGTCATAGTCTGAAACCAAAACTTGCTGTATCTTTGAGGTATGCCTGTATTCATTTTTCCTATTCTAGTAATATGGTAGTCATAGAATCAAAGTATTTTTCCCTCTTCTCTCTTTCTCTCTTTCTCTCTCTCTCTCTCTCTCTCTCATTCTCTCTCTCTTTCCCTTGCTTCCTCTGCTTCTTCCTTCCCATCAACAAACATTAAGTGCTAGGCATCGAGATTCATGGACATGGTTTCTAAGGTATAGTAGACTAGTGAGAGGGTTACACGTAAACATAGGGATTATTTTACAGTCTGATAAATTCTTTAATAAAAGTTATACTAATCATCCAGTTTAATATTTCCTCACTTTCTTATTCCTTGAAACCTGATGCTTGAATTTTGGACAGACCAGGCATCAAGAAACTAAGAATGATTTTTACATTTGTAAATGGTTGGGGAGAAAAATCAAAAGAAAAGTTTCCTGACACATAAGAAATCTATGACATTCAGATTTCAGTGTCCATAAATAGTTTTATTGGAACACAGCCACACTCATTTGTTTGCATTTAGTCTGTGGCTACTTTCACACTGCCTCAGAGTCGAGTGGTTGTGACAGAGACTGTGTGACCCATACAGCTTAAAATATTTACTGTCTATTTCTTTCTGGCAACAGTTTGTCAACCTCTGCTTTAGACATATATTCTTTCCCCTAGAAATTGCTGAGGTAAATTGATTGTGAACACATTTATTGAGTTCCAACTATGTGTCAAGACCTGGTCTAGGGACACAGGAAACAGCAGTAAACATGAGGGACATGATCCTGTCAGAGTTTAGAGTCTAATGAGTGGGAGACAGTAGAGAAAGTGAAATAAAATAAGCCAAAATAATTAGATTATGAAAAGTGCGATTAAAGAAACACAAATACCGTGAGAGGAAATAGAGAGGGGCAGTTTTTGATGAGGTGGTCAGATGATGAAACACATAAGAGGAAGAATAAGAAACATTCTCTAGAGAAGTTTTAGTGGGGGCGGGGGCAGAGGCAAGCAGGTAGAGTCTCTGTCTCTCTCTCTCTCTCTCTCTCTCCCTCTCTCTCTCAAAAGAATAGCAGACGTAGAGGTCCTGAGTGTTCTAGCCACCAGGAAATGGCACTGTTATCTACTCCATGGGCAAAGTTCAAAATCTAGGGCATATTTTGGATTCTCACTTTTCTTCACATTCCCTCCTTTCGCTCTTCATCAGGAAGATCTGTCAATTCTACTTCGAAAACATAGCTCAATTTTGTCTACTTTCTAATTCTATTCCCACCGCAGACTAAGCCTCCATCATCTCTAACTTAAACTCTTGTAATCACTTCCTTAGTTGTCTTCCTACCTCCATGCCCTACTCCTTCCACCACTGTCTATTCTCCAACCAAGAGCTCTGGTGATCTTTTAAGAATCTGAGTCAGATTATATCATTTCTTTGCTGAAAACTGTCTTTGCTTCCCCGCTGCCCATAGAATTGAATCCAAACTCATTGCTTTTCTGTTAAAGAAGAAGAAAGAAGGCAAATATAGCCTGAAAATAGGGAACATGGAGCATTTGATATGATGGACTGGATATAAGGTGAGAGAAGAAAGAAGTTTGATTCCTGTGTTTCTGGCTTAGCAAATGGGTTAAAGGTAGAACCAGTTACTGAGCCTAGAAAGACCAAGGGGAATAAGTTTGCTCACTGAAGCAAGGAAATGACTATGGGTACACAAATCACAAATTGTGTTTTTATTAATTTAAATTTGAGGTACCCCTGTGATAGCCAGTTGATCTCCGTAAAACATTTGGACCATTCATTGTGGAGTCAGAGGCAAGGTCTTGGCTGGGTATATAAATTTGGGAGTTGTCAGCCCATGGAGGGAATGTAAAGTCATGGGACTGGAAGAGCTTTCCTTAGAGACCAAGTGTAGGTCTGGAGGAAAAGTGGACCCTGACCAAGCCCTGAAATCTGAACTGGTGGTCACTTCCTTGGGGAGGACAAGAGTGTGGCAGAGGAATTCTTCCACTGGGGTTGAAGGGTAAGTTATACAGGACTTACACTTATTTACACAGCGAAGAAATTCTCCATCATCATGGAGAAAATAGGAATTTCGGCTAGACAGAAACAAAAGATTATTAAGAGCATCTTCTACAAACAAAGTCTTTAATCTAAATTTAATTCTGGGTCTTGTAAGATACAGTTTAGGAGTTCATTTAAATTTGTACAGGGTGAAAATAAGTTTTGATCTTTATAATTGCTGTGTCAGAAAAGTCACATATTCTTTGACTTATTAGTTGATTTTTCCTCTATTACTTTTCTTCTGTTTTTAAGAACAAGTGTCTGGATATCCATGAAGGCATCACAGACTCTTAGCATCTGTATCTGTTTTTGTTTATAATTACAGTTGACTTAAGCCCCTCCCCCCTTTTAAGCTAAGTAAAATATAGTTAGGAGTTTTTTAATATGATAATTATCTCATAGTAGATTGAGGCAAGGGAATAGTATTCAATTAGAGGCTAAATGTCACCTTTTACATGAAGCTTCTAATCACTTTGTCTAGATGTGATCTCTTTTCATAAGGCATTCAAGTGTCTGTAGCTATTTGAAAATCACTATACTGTAGCTATAAAGGATATTATGTCGGAGCTAGGCTGCTTGGAGTTAATCCTGGCAGTGCCACTGACAAGCTCAAATGACCTGGTAAATTATTCCACTTTGCTGGACCTCAGTTTCCTCTGGAAAGTGGGTATAATAGTACCAACTATTATAGTACCAATAGTTTCTGGAAAATGGGTATAGTAGTACCAACCTGGTAGAGTTATTGTAAGGTTTAAATGAGACAATTTATGTAAAGCACAGAGCATAGTGCCTGACTCATGGTTTAGTGTCAATGGATGTCAAATATTGCTATTACCACATCTAAACTCCCTGCAGACTCTACCTTAGTTGAGAACAGATGCTGTGTGGATCTTTGTGTTACTGTCTTTTAGTGCCTTATGTATAGCGAAACATTTGAAAGAATTTATCTTTATGAAATAAGGGCATTTTCAGAAAGACTTTTACTTGGATAAAATAAGTGATGAAACTAAATTGAAAAATCTTACTTATCATCCTGTGTTTGTGTAATGGAATCTGTAGGAATTGTTAGCCTGTGAACCTCCCCTATAGAACCTATATTGCTTTCATCCAAGCTGGTTTTATATAAAAGATGACACAAGTAAGGAAAACTCTAGCATCTTGGTCATTTTGGCTCAGATACAATTTTTTTTTTTTTAATGAAGTAACATCTAGCTTTATGTTAATATTAACTATATTGGGAGGGAGAACGTGAATTAATCTCTGGGAAGTTTTATTGCTGTTTTACAGGCTGCCAAGCTATGGTTGACCATTTAAGGGGGCATTTAGCAAAAGTATCAAGTACATTGCTGCATCACTTCTTTTCATGGAGTTCACCGACAGTAACTAAGATTTTCACAGTCATGAAGGAGGATCTCTCACAGATGATTTGCCGAGGCTCCAGGGTATTAATGGAACTGATCAGTGTTGCGATCTGAACATAGAGCAGTTTGACTCCCCGTGGTGCTCTCAGATCAGATTGAAGAGCAATTTAGAAAAAAACGTCTGTATGAACACTTAACTAAAAGATGTCGTTGATTTGTAAGCAATATTATATCAGGAAGGCTGGAGTTTTCTAATGTACATACTCTCAGGGGGCAAAAGGTTAGAAATGGATTTTTCTTTGTATAACCAGTACCTAGGACAACATACTAGGCTATTCATGCTTTGTCGAACTGCGGGCTAAATAAAACCCAGAAAGTTGGTCTCAGAGCGTTGGGACAGTCAGGGCTGGCTTGGGATAGGCCAGCTGCCTGAGGGGTCGTGTCAGTGGCCCAGCAGCACTCTCCGTTGCATTATTGCTTTTGCTTTTTGTCAAAAATGAATGGTATATAAGAAAAGTTGGGTCAAGGGACATGAAGCCAAAGAGAAGAGAGGAAAAAAAGAAGCAAGCAAAGAATTGAAAAAGATTAGAGGAAAGCCCCGCTCCGAATAAGCTCAGATGTGTCTCAGTATAGAGCATCATAGACAGGCGTGGAGGCCCTGCTTACGGAGCCAAGCTGTCTCAGAAGGCAGGAAGTTATCTTGTGACCTGCTGGACCAGACAGTCTTTTGGCTGGTAGGAGGTAGTTGAGCCTCTGAATGACTTTCTTCTCTTTCAGCTCTGATTCTTTCAACACTGGGGTAGCTAATTTCTAAAACAAAGACGCCGAGACCCAGAGGGGTTGAATGGCTTGCCGAAGGTCACAAGCAGTCAGGCCCCCGTTAGGAAATGACTCCCTGCAAACCAGAGGCTTTCACCTCTAAAACAGACCGACTGAGATGTGCCAGTCTCCCCGTCATCAAAAGTGTTTGAGGCACAATGAGAGTGATCTCTTGTCAGGAATACTGTAAAGAAGATTCTTGCAAAAGGATTTGATGACCTGGAAGGTCCCCTTATGACTTAAAATTCTTTGATTCTAGCTCTAGTTTCATGGATTTAATAGACAGTCCTCTCTCCCTTGCTCCTTTTAGAAATGGATCTTTGAAAGCCTTTTGTTATATTTTCTATTTAAAATAACAATTAGCTTTTCATCTCAGGTACTTTATGGTATACCATGTGCATTATTCATTTGGAATATTAGTTCACCAGCTAATAGCTCACAATTTTAGTTATATATGAAGTAGTAGTTTGGTGAAATAACATTGCAGCTCCTCATTAAACCAAAAGCTCCAGCAAGCTTCTTGTTGCAGAGAGACCCTCATTTTCCCAGCTGTCAGCCTGACTGATATTTTAATTTTTCTGCCCTGTGGAAAACTTCAGTCTCTTATCCAATAGATAAATGAGTGAACCCCCAGGAAATGCTGCAGAATGTTTCTGTTTGCCAATGCAATGAATGCAGAAGCTAATAAATGTCTGCTTCTATCAGGAGGAGGCGTGTAATGAGTAAATGATGAGAAAAAGAATTCGGGGAAACAAATGATCAATCCAATCTAAGATGACAAACAATTTCTTAATAACTTGGTCTCTAGTTGGAGAGAGGGCGTCACCAGGCAAAGAGGATGCCTGTTGAAACTACGCCTTGCACAAGACCATTTCCCTCTAGCTGCTGATGGATTTGGTCTGGTTTCATTTGGGTCACACTGAGCAATAAGCTGAGAATCGAATACAGCCTGGTTATTGCAGACCTTCTTTGCCCTGTAATTTCTGTGAATGTGTGCTAGGAAGAGGGATCATCTCGGAGCCTAGTTCGCATTATTTACCCCAGATTCCATTTATATTTCACCTTTGTCTTTTTAATAAAGACCTTTTTCAGAAGTAAAGATCCAGCCTCTTTCCTTTGAGATGTGTTCAGATCATGAGGGTTGCACAGGAATCTCTTTCCTGTGGGGTGAATAGACTGTTCTTTAAAGCACTTTTGTGGGCCTCAACTCCCTAAATCCCCAGTGTCTGCCTTTTGTGGGAACTAACGGAATGCATGTGCTTTGTCCCTGTGGATGAATGCATTCTGGCTTACAGGGCTTATTTGGAAGGACTTGGATTTGCACTCTGCAGAATGCACGGTATGATTAAGATGGAGTAAATGAGATAGGTCTTGGAAAGAGAGTTGCAATCCACACAGAAGATGTGAGAGAGTGACATCACACCAGACTGAAAGATCATTTGTTGAGATGCATTTTTTAATCACCCCTTTGTGGGATCTTTCTAAGAACATTTCTCAGAAAAGTCACGTGGAAAAGATTGGCTACCAAATACCAGCAGTTTTCAGGGACAGATTTTCATGAATATTTCTAGAAGCCTATCCAGTCTTACTTACTGGTCCTCCATAGTTATCTTTTCCTCTCCACTGCCCCCCCCCAACCCCAGCCCTTCCTTTTTCAAATTACAACATATTCTGGCATATTTCAATAGTACATGAATGAACGGCATTCCCGCAGTTGAGGAGTGAAACTTGTAAGTAGAGTTTAGGGCCATAATGCAGGAAATGAAATAGAGGCTGAACAGAGGCAATACTGCAGGACCCTCAGTGTACTCGGCAGCATATGAAATGCACTTTAGAGATTCAGGAATCCTGCATGGTACTTTCTAAGGGAGACCCATTATACCTGAAAGCTAAGACTTTTCAATGTGCCTCTATTCACATGCATATTTCTATGCCAGATCTTTCAAAAGGCCTTTCCTTTGAAATACAAAAAGATAAACATGTCTTTGAGATGGATGGGTGATCCTTTTGCCACTTTTGAAATCCTTTTCTAATTCATATCTGAAAATTTTAACCCTTAAATTAAGACTGACTTTTTTATTCACCTACGTAGCATTATGTGCATTGCTAGCACTAGGGAAAAGCGTGTCACAGTTATTATTAACATCTGAATTTGTGCTCAAATCAATAAAAGGAAATTAAAACTTCAGATAGGTGTATCATCTGCATGGGATCTTCTATTGATTGGGTATTGTGGTTCATTCTACTTGACTGTTAAGGAGTAAATAAAAGACCACCATAATCAAAGAAAAGCATGAATTTATCAAGTATTCTGTAGGATGCCATCTATTGCTTTGTACCGAAGGAACTACAGTATTTTAACTCTCAAGACCTAAAGCTGTCTAGCCCTGGACTTAGAGCACATGGCCGGGACTTATTTGGTTCTAGCACTTAGTATCTTAATGTTTTGGATCACCAAGCAAATGTGTAACCTTGTTTAAACATACCATTCTGGGTAGGTAAAATAAAAACAACAGCCTCTAACCTTACTTCCTCCTTGGCTGGTTTTTATCATAAAATCAAATGAGATAAAAATAAATAATTGATTCCTAGCAATATTTGCTGTTGGAGAGCCCAAATCTCTACCTGCCTCCCTATATTTTCAACCCTTGTTGTGATGGAATTGTGTTCACTTGAAAAGGAGGAATCTTCAGAGCCTCCCCTCTTTCCAGAGACATTTTAATATGAATATTATATCCCAGCAGACTGTAAGTGCTGGAATCACGTAACTACTTTTTTCAAAAAATATCTTACTCAGCTACTAGTACTTGCTCTGTAGGAGTTGGATGTCAGTAAATATTTGGTTGACTAAAGAGTGAACATTGACCCACTTAAAAAATGGCAAAAGAATTTCAGAGACACTAAGAATAAAAAGGGTTTTAACTTTCATAATTTAAAATAGGTTTGTCCCCCATCCCTTTTAAAAAATTAATCCCTACTCTTCCAGCTGTGTTGACCTCACGGATGTATACATTTGTAACATGTGGAAATGTCAGGTTTTTGTTTTTATTTTTAATTTTTATCCTGGAGAAAAGAGGTGATACAGTTTGGAACATCGTAAGAAACTGTTGCGTAACTGTCCTTATTCTTAAATCTATTCACCAAGGGCTAAAAATTAAAGAAATTTAAGCATTTCATCTCTCCTTTTTCCTCTTAGAGAGGGAGGAAAAAAGCAAACCCTAAACAACCCCTGTCATTTTACTGTATGGAAAATCTATTACTTACTTTCACTATTTTCTATGGTTGAATATTTGTTTTTCAATTTTCAATATTTTAGATATATTTTATACATATCCATGATTACTTCACATATTTCTAGAAACAAAACTTTTGTGTCAAGGGCATACATCATTGAAAGGCATTTGAAACATGTTGCCATAAATTATTCCTATTTATACTCATACTAGCAAATTATGAGGGACCCCGTTTCCTCCTATACTCATTGGTACTTAATACTGTTAACAGAAAAAACAAACTGTAAGCTAATTTAAAGAGGTTTAGTCTGAGCCAATATGAGTGACCGTGGCCAGGAGAGACACAATCTCAAGAGATCCTGAGAAACTGTGCCTGAGGAAATCAGGTTACAGTTTGGTTCTATACGTTTCAGGGAGACAGGAATTGCAGGTAAAATCATAAATCAATACATGGAAGGTATACAATGGTTTGGCCTGAAAAGTTGGGATATCTGGAATGGGAGGCTCAGAAGACATAGGTGGATTTAGAGATTCTTTAATTGGCAGTTGGTTGAGAGAGTTAAGCTTTGTCTGAAAATTTTGTAGTCAATAGGAAGGAATGTGGAAGTTAAAATAAGGGGGTCTGTTACCTGCCATGTGATACCATGCCAGCAAAAAAGGACCTGTTTAACTAGATTTTGTGGATTGTAAGGCATTACTTAACCTTTCCCTTGCTTGGCCTTAGGTCTTGTTTATAATTTGGTGTTTTACTGCTGTTCTGTCAGTCTTGTGTCTCCAAGGTTAATGCGGATCAATTGTTATGTCTAAACTCCAGAAGGGAGGGGGTATAACAAGACATGTCTGACCTCCCTTCCCATCATGGCCAGGAACTCAGTTGTAGGGTCTTTCTGGGGTCCCCTTGGCCAAGAGGGGGTTCATTTAGTTGGTGGGAGGATTAGGATTTTATTTTTAGTTTATAATACATCTGTGTGTAAAAAAGAAAAACAAAAAGCAAACAAAATAGCAAATTTTGATAGATGTAAAATGAAATTATTTTACCAATCTTTGTCTCACAAATGTTTTCAAATGCTACTATCAAGGAAATGTATTTCCCAAATACCTGTAGTCTAGACCTTCCTCATCCCTCCTTCTAATCACAAGACTTTAATGAATGGCATTTTCTTTTAGGTGGAATTTTAGCTTAGAAAATAAAATTCTTTTTAAAATTTCACTTTTGGTTGGGTTTTACAGGTTTTCTCCTAGTTAGACATCTGGTGATGCATAACACCCGTGACAAAAGTAGATCACAAATGAGAAACTGTCGCGGATGGTAATTCCATGCCCTCTGCCTGCACCAACCCCAAGACTGCCTTTATTGAATATAGGTGTTAAATGTGTGCATGGAAAGAGTGAGTACCGTAGTTCTTAATGAGTAACTCATTAAGTGAAGGTATTTGTGTCACCTTTTATGTGTCGATAAGTGACACAAATAACTTTCTAAGCAAAGTGATGAAATTATCTTTTGAAGCTTAAGAATGCTTTGCCTCGTGTATGTACATCATCAGAATACCTCCTCATAAAGGCTTTTAGGTCTTAGCTCTGCTGGGGTCAATCAAGTTTTTCATTATCTTACACACTTAGAGAGTTATACACAGTCTGGGATTCTGAGCTTGTTTGTGGCACTCACCCTTTACGAGAGGTACATATTTTCTGTGGTGTTGTAAAGGAACTACTTCTGAGCAAATAGATTTGATTGAGTTGGGGTTTCTTCTCAGCTGGTGCCAACTAAATGTATCATGTCTGTGAAAGAGTTCAGAGGTTTGCTCAATATTCAGGAAAGTTTTACATAGGATTTTCTGAATCAGAATGAATTATTTGTGTTGGCCTCTATTAAACTGCCTCTATTTCGTCTTGCTAGAGACATCTGATGAGATTATATCTCTAAAAGTCCAGTGCTATGCAAAAGTGGGAAGCTTGCAAGCTGTATCACCTCCTCAGTCAGGACTCCCTTTTCCCTCAACACTTTTTCTTCCTTGCGGAATGCCTTTGTCGCCCTACACACTTACTTTTGTTTTGGGAAGGGTTCTTCTTGCTCCCACCTATTGGTTATGAGTCTCTTTTAGGAAGTTAATTGATAATAAACTAAAGGGTAATGAATGGATTCACTCAGTTTCACATCCTGGATTCCAAAGAAATAATCTCAGAGGTCTTCTAATTCTCTATGGGAATCTTTAACCTTTGTTTTCTCTGTTCTATGACTAATATATTTTCAGTCAATATGAAAGACCTTACAAGTTTGAGGAACACTAGGTCAGATGACAAAGCTTACTACCTCCTGTAGCATTTGGACTATAATGTGGAGCCCTTGAAGACTAAAAAGACAACAAACTGAAGCCGATTATCTTTGTGCAATATCGTTGGTTAGTTGTTCAGAGCTCTCTGCCCACTGGCCTTTCAAGGTATCTTCAGCTTTCCATTCCCAGGGCCTGCCCCTGCTCTCACCCATAGTAGCTCTTCAACAATAGTGCTTTCTGAATGAATGAATTTTAGGGTTTCCCCTCTTTAATGCCAGAGGGCCAGAGAAGGTGAAATGAATAATGAGCCGGCCGGTATCATCAAAGTGAGCATCTGTTGTAAATCCTTCAGATTATTAGTATAAAGTTGTGAATGAATGCTGAGCTGAACAGAGTGGCTGATAAAGGAGCTAATGTTTGCCTGCCTCCTCTACAGTAAGGATTATCATTTATGGCTTTCTTCTTAGCCCACGGTGTTCAGGAAGGCTCAGCCTGCATGTGATTGCACTAGGGCTTATGCTGAGAAAGCACAAGTGAGTTTGTACGGTTTATAGAGTTCCTTTTCACAGGAGATGATATGAGACCAGCCAGGGTAAAGTGGAGTGCAAGCCTGAGATGTGTTGGGAATTCAAATGTGACACTTTCGGTATAAAGCCATCCAGTGGTTATGCTGTTAAATGTGCATGTAGCATCACCTCACTGAACTCTTCCCAAGTAAGACTTATGGCCTGGAGAGTGACTGTGTCACGTTACACAGCCCTGGAGAGAATAGGAGGGTCCTGCCCTGATAACATGCAGTGATTCAAGAATTACTCTACAGGTCTTGGAAGACATCACGATAAATTCTCGTGATAACCCTTCTGATAACTGTGAAATTGCTTTGTCTCACCCTTGTAGAAGAAACGGTAAGATATATAACCATGTAAAGAGCAGAAAGGTCTCAGATGTGTAATATAGAAGTCCAAAAGCTGAGTGTTGAAGGGTTATACTGTTTTATCACAGGGAGAAGAGCTACAAACAATAGAAAGATTTAAGACCTTTTATTGGCATTATTAAATAATCATGAGAAAAATTAAAACCCTACATTTGGGATAAATGAGAAGTCTCAATCTCAATATGGAAACCTTCCCAGTAATATCTAAATAAGTTAACTTTTTGGCATGGTAAGAATTTAGATGTAATGTCTGCTGGAAATTAAGGCATGATTTTCTTGTAAAAAATGTATTTAAGCCCATGCTAAAACCTTAAATTGTTATAGAAGGCTATAAAATAAGGAGGAAAAGTATCTTCTCACATCTGTAACAACTACTCCTTGTAGAACATTTCTCGGTATATATGTGCACGTATACATGCTTATCATTTTAGAAAGTGCTATTCAAAGTATGTTGTAGCTTTCTGCTTTCATACCTCTTGGATCTCTTTCCATATCGCTACAAGCAGGTCTCTTTTACTCCTAAAGGGGTCAGAATAAACTCTTTCAAGTAGAGAGAACTCTGAGATGAAGTTTGAATTGTCTAACAGAAATAGCTAGAGAAATTAAAAGGGAGTAAAATCACAACTAACTTAAGAACAGAATATTAAGGGTAGTTAGATACTTCAGAGAAATATAGTGCTTTAGAGACTCATTAGAAAAACCACTTCCTAGAAATAAAAAAATTCCACATAGTGATCCTATAGCACTGTAATTCTTTACTAATTGCACATTTATTTATGTGATTTTAAAATTTATGCCTGTCTCTCCCATGATACCATAAGTTCCATAAAAGTGGGGCCATGTGTCTGTTTGCTCATCATTATATTCTAAGTTCCAGGCCTCGTGTTTGGCACAGATCTTTAGTTTCATAGAATGAAGAAATGAACGAATAAAAGGAAACTTAAAATGCCACATGAGTTTTGGGGGTAGTTGTTTATGAAATTGCCCAGGTGAGGAAACTGAGGCACGAGCTAATGTAACTAAGGTTATCTTTGTGTGGTGGCAAGGCTGTCAATGCATCTAGGATTCCTATTCTAATTAGCAAACTAAATCAAGAAAAAAACCCTGAGACTCTAATTAGCGAAGTTTCTAAAGCTCCTGAATAAAACTAGAAATGCCAGAAGCAGCTCTGAATAGCTCTGTTCCTTTCTATGAGAAATAGTAAAGATGGAATGAAAGGGTAATTACAAAAGCAGTTTATTAATTTTGCCCAGGTACCCTGGAGACAATGGGGTTGTCAGGAAATGTGGCTTCTCAGAGATGGTAAGATTTGATGCTGGAGTTAAACGTGGCTTAAAATTTTTTAATTCTTCCTGTTCTTTGTTGGAAAAGGGGAGAGACCGAAGGAAATAGAGATTTCTGACAAGCGGAAGTGAAGCATTACTGTAAAGAAGAAGAGTGCTCCTGGAGTGTCATTGCATTTGACTTTGTTCAAGTTATTCATGAGGTGTACGAAAAGCAAACATCTCAGGGCTAAAAGAAGGTCTGTTCCTGATTAGTTTGACCCCATATATCATAAGCATAGAATGGCTTAACACATTGACTGCCACACTAGGGGAAAAAAATGTTTTCCCTGAGGACACGGTGTTTTATTAATAAAAGGATCCTTTCTACTTTGTTATTTTTTATTGTTTTCTGTGTGTGAGTTATATGCAACACAATCCATATTTTTAGGATTAAATTGTCAATATTAATTATAACAGTAAGAACATCAACAAGTAAGATTTTCACGAACCAACTGCAGGGTTTTGCTTCACACGGCCCTGGGCTCAAAACTAGCCCGAGTTAAATACGCTCACATGGCAGTCAGTGTGTTAAATTAGAAAGAGGTGCATTTTCCTCTTAAAAGTCTAGAGGTAGGCAATCTAGGGTTGGCATGGTGGCTGTATTATCGTGAGAGCCCCAGGTTCCTATTGTTCCATTCCAACACCCTAACACAGGATTTCCTCTTTAAAGTCAGTTTCCCAGGATGGTTGCTGGAGCTCTGACCATCACGTCTGCATTGCAGACTGGAAAAAACAGTGCAAGGCACACGTGCTGAAAAGATTCCCTGCCCGCTGAGCTCCGCTCCCTTTAAGCAGCCTGCCTGCAAGTCCCACGTAACATTTCTGCTTACAGCTCAGCCTACCTGTAAGCAAGCTTGGAATTTTAGTTTGGTTGACTATATATCTAGCTTAAAACTAGGGTTATCTTAAGAAGGAAGGAGTGATGTTGGAATAAGCTAATGATAGTCTTGTTTCCACAGGGAATCTTCATTTGTCTTGAGTGACTATAGAGTGTCAGAGGATTTTTGATTCATTAGAAGCTGCTAACTTAGTCATTTATTATTGACTACTAGTGATATGGATTTAAAAAATAGGGCTGAGAAAAATTAAGATACACTTATACACAAATGGTTATTAGCAGAAATTTAGGAGTACTCAGGATACTTGCCTTTTGAGTTTAATGCTTACACAAAACAAATAGCAATGCTGAATGTTAGCAACGTAGACATGCAGTTTGAATCCATCTCCTTGGAGAATCCAGGCTCCTAGGATTACCTAGGGAGCCAAGGGTTGTTGGCACAAGCGGTTTTATGATTGAGAACCTTTGCCTTCCACCAGGAGAAACCAGGCTCTATGCCCAGTACTGAACTTACATTGTCTCATTGATTACAATCATCCTGAAAGATAAAGTCCTCATTTTAGGTGCTAGAAAGTGAGACTCAGTTTAAATAACCCAAACCATTTCTTGGTGTACCTTTTAGAAATAGAATACTGGGTCTGATATCCCGTGAATCTGAACCAGTGTTGGCAGTTTGCAAGCTATTTAAATATTAGCTTTGATTTTCCTGTGTTAGTGAAAGGGGAGTGGTGGTAAAGAGGGAAGGAAGGGGATGAAAGGAGAGAGTCCAGGGAAGTGGGATGAAGGCCATGGGCTTAAGAAGTTCCAGTAACAAAAGGTTCTTTAAGATGCCAACTTCTCTATTCAAGGGCCTCTTCTCACTGAGAATTTTACATTCCTTCCACTGTTCTTCTGCTCACCTATAACAGACTTCAAAATGTACAGGAGCATTCCTTCTTTCCCTGTGTGCAAACAAAATAAAATGAAGAAAAGAAAGGAAAAAAGAATATAAAGAAACGTAGGAAAGGCAAAACCTGAACCAGCCATTAGGCTTTCTGATAGAAGGTTTTTCAGAAAAATACCGAAACCACTAGATAAACTACATTTGGACTATTAGTGATTTTTTTTAAAAAACATGCGATTACATTGCAAAGTCAGTGTCTTTATTCTGTGTAATTCTATAAAAAGCCAGGATGGTTGACAAAGGCCTGAACTCTTTTTGAACACCTGATGCCACTGAATAAATGACTGTTTCAGAGCTTCTGTGCCTGGAATTGTATCTGCGCTGCAATTAATGCAGCAGTAAATTGGGTCCCCAAATGCTTAGCTCTCACCTTTGGGGAGACATACCCAGCTAGTACCTTCATCTAGCTGATTATGTGTTATTACAAAAGTACAGATAAGACTGTTCTGAATCTAGCTGTTCAACAGTAGGAGTGCTCTCATTGGCAATGGTGTTTGTACACCCTGGCCTAGACCTTTCTTTGAATTGGCTGGCCACTTCGAGTGACACTTGTGTGTGGGTGGGTTAGGAGGGAGAGAGACATATAGTGGTTAGTGGTAATTACAGATCAGCTGAGAAAGAGGAGAGCCACACCTTCAGCCAGTCTGCTCACTTCCAAGATCAGACTCGTTCCTTCCCCTGTTCACTCTGTGCTAGACGCCCTTGGAGCTGTCACGGTCCTTGAATGGACAGTGAGTAGTAGCGTTATTCTCCTCTGGGAAGTAGTGTCAAGCCACCAGAATTTAAACTGTGCCTCAGCTCTGGTGTGTTACGTAGTCATTCCCTAATCTCCGCATGAGGCATTCTGTAAAAGATTTAACAAGAGCTAGTAAAATTTTTCTCGTGACCTCTTTGATTTGTTCTTTTCTTGTATGCTACAGGTATGATCATATTAGTTATAATAGAAGAGAAGTGAGATTCAGAATCTGAGAAGATATTGCAAGAATACTGTGTACATGTTTTCTTTTGATCTAATTTAGAACTTGAAAACAGATACTTTTCAAATCTAGCAATAATGTGTGTCTGTGCATGTGCATCTTGATATATACTTTTAAAAGGGAGCCTTCCTGAAAATGGAAAATGGCAGCGTATCACACAGTCAAAAACTTGGGCCACAGTCAGCCCCGAGAAACTTGGGAATGATGCCCACTCTTGTTGGTTCCCATTTCCTTCCTACACTGTCTGAAAACTTTGTTCTTGGGCATGAGAATACCAGATGGGTGAATCCCCCCACCACCCCAAATTAGAAGATTAAAGGAGATTGGAAAGACATATTGGGATGCTTGCGTCTAGAATCAACCACACTGTTTTGTGCGTGATTTTGCCCTGTTACCTCAACTCTCCATAGCAGGTACGGTAAACTTGCTCAGTAAGCACCCATTCCAAATTCCTTTCTTCTCTTTCTTTACTCTAGAAATGAGGAAACAAAAATAATTTCCTACTCTCCTTTGCGGTCAGTGTTGTACATGATATAAAATTCTGCCCAGAGAGATGGAAGTGGACATCTCTTTACCTTCCAGAATCTTCTTCCTTCCTTAGAGCATGGGCATAATAACTGGAGGTGCAGCAGCTATCCTAAGACCATGAAGACAAAAGGCAACTGCTGAGGGGGGAAAGGGAAGACAGAAGAGGGCCTAGTTATTTGTTGATATACTTGGCAGCTATATTATGAAGAAGTGGGGGAGTAAAGAAAGTAGCAGCATGTATAACCTATTTCCATCTCAAGACAACACAGATAATAAAAACAACCTTTCTGAAAATTACTGTACTTCTACCTCTCAGTACCCATTTGAAGTAGGAACGTTGTAGTGTTGCTAGGCAATGGGTAAAGACAGAATTCTTCAAGAAGTTTCAGGTCCACTATTGATTTGCCAACAATATGGGATGGATCACTAATTTGGAGCACCTTTGAAAGATGATGGCTACATTTAAGTATGGAAAGTGGTTATTTGCCATCATTCTTAAAAAACACTGAGTATTTTTCATTTTGAATGGCAAGCTAAATAATGTATTATTTTATTTTCTAGAAACCGAGTAGTTTCCAAACTTAGTGTATATTCAGAATCACCCAAGATGTTTGTTACAAATGAAGCTTCCTGGCCCCATCCCCAGAGATTTTATGGTGTGGGCCAGGACTCTACAGTCTAATAAGCTCCACAAGAGACCCTGAAGCAAGTAATCCACAGACCATTACCCACGGGCTCGCAAGAGTTGGGGCCACTTCCTATAAACCTGGATCTGGTCAGGCAGTCCCCAAGGGAACCTCTGAAACCATTCACCCCTTTTTCCCTTTTTCCCCACTCTTTGCAATAGCCGGTCTGCCTTATCCTCACAACATGCACAGTTAACTCTGCGTAGTGCTAAATATTGGCTCTCTGGCAGCAGGAGGGAGGATCCCACAAAGCAACAGTGTGGGCAGTCCAGTTTTTGATGGCCAGTGGGGAAGGAGGGCCTGATTTAGGTCCATCTCTCTGTAACTCTTTAATTTCCTCTCTTTTGCTCCCTCTTTTGTTTACCTCCTGTTCTGTACTTCATAATCAGATTGTAGGAAATTTATACTTTGCTCAGAATACCTACCAAGTCATTGAAGATTTTTTTTTTTTTTTAAAGGCTTTTCCTGTGTGGCTACCTGGTTTTCATTATTGAGAAAAGAGCACGTGAAAATTGTCATTGTATCAGCAACGTTTAAGTATGCAATAATGTCATTTAAAAATTAGTGCACTGTTAGAACACCACAGTCCTCACGGCTGCACTCAGAACAGGATATTTGCATAGTCTCAAAGGATCTCCCACAAGATACCAATTACAAAAGGGAAAAATAGTGGCTTTGTTGCGGAGAACCCCACAGACACCACCTTAATCAAGCGATCAAAGTCAGCATCAGTAGAAGGATCTACGCCATGATGTAGCCCCTGAAATCACACGCGGAGAAGGGCACATTGCTTCTGTGGTGCTCTTCTCAGTAACGCGTAAGTAAACTCACACTGACCACGAGAAAACACCCGCAAAGCCCAAATGGCGAGTCACTCTACAAAGTACCCGACCAGTATTCTTCAGAAGTGCGAGGTTGTAGAAGACAAGGAAAGACTGAGGAATTGTCACAGATTAGAGGAGACTAAAGAGCCATGGCAGCTAAATGCAACATGGATTGGATCCTGGAACAGAAAAAGAACATTAGTGGGAAAACTGGAAAAATTCGAATAAAGTCTATAGTTCAGTTACTACTAGTTACTACTATTGTAACATTGTTAATTTATTACTTTTGATAATTGGGCCATGAGGGGAACCTAGATGATGTATGAGAACCTTCTTCTATTTTTTTGCCTCTTTTCTGTAAGTCTAAAATTATTTCACAAAAAGAAGTTGAAAATATTACGTTTATTTAGTAATGTGTACACACTGCAATAGCTTGGTATTCAAGGGTATGTAAAGTCTCGCCTCAGCCAACCTCTTCGGCATGTGTCCCACCAAACACGCTTTTATATTCTAGCCAGACTAAGTCATTTGTCATTATTTAACCCCTGTGGGGGGCAGGGAGGAGTAACACAATTTTTCTGTGTATTACAAATGTTAAAATCCAACATAAAAACTAGCTGCCGACCCACACCTCATTTTAAGACCTATAGCAATGCGGTGAAACCCCCTTGTCCTCCCTTCCTTCATGGTGTTCTGTCCTTCTCGTCCCCTCCTACCGCTGCCACACAACTGCTGCCAGTTGGAGATGATCAGTGGGATTTGGTATTTACTGTTCTTGTTCATTATTTTGCACCTTTCAAAACTTAAATTGCATCCTACCACATCAGATCTACAGCTTGCTCTTTTTGCTCTACACGTATGTTTAATTCATTCTTTTTCTCTACTGTATACATTTTCACTGTGTGAATACCCAGTATGTATCCTTTCTCCCGCTGGCAAACATATTGAGGGAGTTTCTTGAGGTGGTTGTTCTTGTTTTTTGTTGTTGGAATAGCTATTCATTTTGAGAAGTATTTTCTCAGGCCAGAGGAGATCTCTACTCTTTCTGAACTCTAGTAACACTCTCCATATGATTTTTGACTTGGCCTTTGTGACTTTGCGTTATAATTATTGTTCTTTTCTCCCGTTATCAGATGAAAATTTCTTGAGGGTCTAATTCCCCCAGGTGGACGTTATTGGGGTAATAAGCATTTGATTTTGTCAAATGAATAAGTAAATCCTTAGATGAATTAAACACTGTCTACATACAGATCTTGGGAATATTTGTGTTTATTCCCATCATTGTTATATGGTGTTGCCTCCTGGGGACTTTTCTTTGCTAAACAGATTTATGCAATGTGGGAAACTGGTCACTGAGGTGGAAGTATGGAGCATAAATAATGCCCAAAGCTTTAATTTTAGAATTATGTGCTAAGTTTGCGGGCAGTGCAGGTACAGGTTTTTGTGTTTAACATCCTAGGGGAATGTTGACAAAATCAGTAATAATTTTATCTGCATTTGGCATTACAAAGCAGAAAGGAGCTGACTATATTATGACAGAACTCTTAATTTTGTGTGTATTCTTATTAGAAAACTGAATATTTACTTTTGATCATTTAGAATTTGTACCCAGAATGGAATTACCCAAATGAGTTGTTTTCCTCCAAAATCATTTTATTTGGATGTTGATCTTAATCTGCAAAAACATTTAACAGATTTCGCAGCTCTCTTGACTATCTGATTTGATTTCTACAACAGCTTTGGCAGGGCTAATACTATCATCCATATTTTACAGGTTAAGAACCCCAGAAAGGAAGCTGGGGAAGGTTGGGAGACTTGTTCAAGATCACCTAACAGAAACCACATCATTCAACTTAGTCCTATCTCTGTCCAGATATTACAGTTTCGATGCTTACAATAAGTGAAAGTATTAATTAAGATGTTATTGCTTCGCCAGCATTTTAATAGATAGTTCAGTAACATAATGCCCACTTGACAATTCATCACAGTAATTTGGGAGTTTCTCGTCATTGTTAGTGATAGATTAGTGCTGCCATTTTGCCGCCCTCTTTGTTACAAAGATTTCAAAGAAAAGCTTAAGCCAAACATTGCAGAAGAGCATGTTGTGACTTGTATTTTAAAGGAAAGAAAATCTTATAAGTGAAACAGATAAAAAGATGTGACATAACCTAAAGTTAAACTATCTGAGAAGACAAATGGCTTTTTGATAGCTCGAGACCTACAGATAAATTAAAACCTCTCGGCTTATAGACCAGTGCAGTTGATCACTCAAATTGCAGTTTTAAATAATACAGAAGAAGTACACTTAGAATATTGTCTTCATGTCAGAAATGCACCTTTGTTCTTGAAAATGATAAAAAATTACAATCGATCTTTACAACTGTTCTGTTCATCTTTATTGATCAGGTGCAAGAAAGATAAATCGTAGCCCAAATAAGATTATAGTAAATGTTAGCATCATAGGGGACTGTAGGTTGATAGAAAGCCATTCATCATCTCAAATGGTGACCTGTCCGTGGCTCCAGCCACCCCGACTCTGCTGTCTAATCACATACCTATTGATTTTATCTACATCCAAGAAACCTGGATGTGACTGTCATTGGGCAACCCAGATTGTTAAATGCAAAGGGGTCACTGGTGTGAAGGGGATTTCATTTTCATTTTTTCACCAACCAACAGTGATTTATTAAAAAGTAAACTACCCCAAGCCTTGCATGTGAAACCTGAGTGATTGGGGAATGAAAGGTACACAGTAGGCCACTGTATTGTGTTGTGTTGTTTGTACTGCAGTGTATTTTGTAGGATATTTCATTGAGTCTGAGAGCTCATGGGGTCATTTAGGCCACCCCCTGCAGTAAGACTCCTTTCACAGGAGCTAGTTAGAATGGATATTTTTAAATTTTGCTGTCCCAGGAAAGGCATTACTTTGCCCTTACACCTTGGTTTATGTAGTTTATATGTTCATTCATGTAATAGTAGGAACATTTTTTTTTTTTGGTATTACAATTACCTAAATCTGTCCCCTTATTCCTACGGATAAGTTATAAATGTTGATGCTCTTGTGGTTATGTGGAAATGAATGATAGAACAGATTCTACTCCATACAGAATTCATCTTGAGGACAAAATACTGTGTAGAAAGAAATGATCCTTTAATATCCTAGTTGGAATGCTGATGGAATAATAGGCAAATGTGAATGTGTGTGAATTTCATTTTTTGATTTCAGGCATTCTTTGATCTTGCAGTGGTAGATTCCAAATAAAGGTGATCTAAATAATTTTTCCAAAATGATAGGAATTTTCTCATAAGAATCAGATAATGATAAATTATAGCTACGAAAGTTTACTCTGTAACTATAATCTGTATGCCAACAACTCTACTGTCATTTAAATGAGTAGCTTTACAGTATTTTTATAAGTATCCATGCCAATTGTGCAAGAAATCCTTCTGCTTGAGTGGCTGAAACAAGGTTTTATGTATTTTTTTGAAACTGTAAGTCTTCCACACATTTTATCTTCTTGCATATTAAAAACTTTGGAATCAATCTTTGTTCACAGAGCTCGGAGTTTTACAAAGTCACCACTGAGCAATATCAGAAAGCTGCTGAGGAGGTGGAAGCAAAGTTCAAGTAAGTTTCTAATAGTATTATAATTATTGACTATTCTTAAGAAGGTGAAAGCAAGATTTTGTTGCTTTTTGAACAGCAGATAGTTTGTTATGTAGCACTCTGGAATACTTGAAAGTGTTTTGGGGTGATTGAGGTGGGGACATGTTATCTTCTCTACTGGAATTCAGATACAACAAAAGGGCATTTCATGAAAGCTTGTTGCAACCCAATCTATTTTATGAACTAAGGGGAAATTGAAAGCAATGGTAATAGAATTTTCATTTGGAATTATACGTAAGATAGAATGCCCTTGATTATGAAGGTGATGTTAAATTGCTACCTCTATTAATGCAAACATAGAAACCATTCACTTTTGTATGATAAAATGATGGGCATGTCCAAATTTGGGTATCCGCCTTTCTCATGGTTAGGCTGTTCTCATTTCTTCACATGTACCTTGAAAGCATTTAAATCATATACTTTACCTGGCCCTTGATTGTGAAGGTGATGTTAAATTGCTACCTCTATTAATCCTTGGAATGTTTAAATGAATGTTCTGTAATTGATGGATCAAAGTGTCCGTGACCCATAGCCCTGTACTTTCCCTTTGCTGCCAGTTCTCATATTAGGTAAGAAGACATCATTCAGAATTTTTCTGAGTACATAAATAGTTCTATTGTGTAACCCCTGTTAGTAGCACATGTGCAAATTAGTGAAGCAAAGAAGTGTTGTGAAGGCTTTAGTTGAAAGATTGCATTGGGCTCTGACCTCCTTCCTTGTATGTGTTTATAAGCATTTGATAAAATGATTAAACCCTAAGGTGATATTATTACTTTCTGCTACAGTACAATTTGAATGGTAATGGATATTAGTGTTATTTTAATGTTGATTAAAATAAGATTTTTATTTAAAAAGATAGTTTGAGTTTATTTAAGTAGCCAAAAACCTTCAGTGTTCCTTAGTGAATTATCTTTTTAGGGGCAGCAGAGAGAAACCCTTTAAGAATGGGCCACAAATCTCATTCTTAAAGGTTAATGTTAGGTCTTAAGGATTTAGAACTGGGTATAGATTTTATTTTAAAAGTTACTCTACATATATGTTTTTAAGTTATATATTTATTTTTCCTCTAATGATAAAACATTTGTTTTGCAAACCTTTTTGTCTCTATACTATGGGAAACTTTTTTTTTTTTTTTTTTTTTTTTTTTTGAGACAGGGTCTCACTCTATCACCCTGGCTAGCGTTCAGTGGCATCATTATAGCTCACAGCAACCTCAAACTCCTGGATCCAAGCGATCCTCCTGCTTTATCCTCCCAAGTAGCTGAGACTATAGGTGCACACAAACACACCTGGCTAATTTTTCTATTTTTTGTAGAGACAAGGGTCTCACTCTTGCTCAGGCTGATTTCAAACTGCTGACCTCAAGCAGTCCTCCTGTCTCAGCCTCCCAAAGCACTAGGATTATAGGCATGAGCCAGTGTGCCTGGCCCTATGGGAAACTTTGACTTGGTTCCCTGAGTATTTCTTCATTACCAAATAATAGCTGTAAAAATAACTGAAATTTAATAGGCATCAGAGATCAATTCTGACTAGAGTAAAGAAGGTGATTTTTTTGGTTGAGGCTTAAAGAAGAGTATTGAATAGACAGAAGGGAAAGATATCCAGGAGGAAAATCATGCTCTGTTGTTGGTGGGTGACAAGCGAATGGCTTGACTCAGAGCAGCTAGAGCAAGATGCAGCTGGAAAGGTGGTTAAGGTCATTAGCTGCTGGGCCAAGAAGTTTGGTCCTCGTTTAGCAAGAAGTCATCGGGAGGTGCTTGACCAGGTGAGTGCCCTGATTTCTGTGCTTCTGCAGGAAGACTGATCTGACAGTGGACGTGAGGTTTGGCTGGAGGCCTGACAAACGAGAACCAGAAGTATCAGATTCTGGAGATCTCCACACATGAAAGAGAACAAAGAGATTGGTGCAAAAAAATTGTTGAAAGATCATACATGAATTCGTGGTTGATTGGTGTATTAGTTTGCCAGGACTGCAAAGTACCACAGATTGTGTGGCTTAAATAATAGAAATTTATTTTCTTGCAGTTCTGGATGCTGGAAGTCTGAGATCAAGGTGTTGCCAGGGTTGGTTTCTTGTGAGGCCTCTCTGCTTGGCTTGTAGATGGCCACCTTCTCCCTGTGTCTTCACATGGTCTTTCCTCTGTGCGTGTCTTTATCTGAATCTCCTTTTCTTATAAGGTATCAATCATATTGGACTAAAATCTACCCTTATGGCCTTATTTTAACCTAATTACTTCTTTAATGACCTTCTCTCCAAATACAGTCATATTCTGAGGTACTGGGCACTAGAACTTCAATGCTTGAATTTAGGGGGAGGGGGAGACACAATACAGCCCATAATGTTCAGATAGAATGGGCAAAAGAGAACCAGAATTATGAGTTTAGCACATTGACAAATTGGTGGAAAGTGCATTTTATAGAGAGAGATAAGTCTGGTTTTAGATGAGAAAAATCTCTCTTCTAAAGCCCTGCCTGGCTGCCATGTCATTCAGCGTGGACTGACTATTGGAGAATGAGAGGCATGTGAAGCCCAGAGTTGATGTCATGAGGACTTAGCTTCCACAAGTCACCAGGGACCTGTAAGTTGGACTTAGTTTTAAACAGAACCTCAACAGCAGCATCATTCTCTCTTACGTTTTTAGGCCTTTATTTTTTATAAGATCCTATTCATCTGGCCAAACTGTGTAGTGAGGAGTGGCCTTGCCCAAAGACAGGTCTGGACTTTGTGCCAGGTTCCTGTGAGGTAACCTCTAAAGCGTTGAAATTTCCCAAGTGATAGAAATTGTTGTTCTTGGTGGGCCCTCAGGCCATTTGGTGTCAGCCCAACCTCTGGAGAGGTGAGTGTAGTCATGTGGACAATCAACCGAGCTGTTCAATGAGGCCCCAGTGAAACTTGGAACACTGTAGCTCAGGTGAGCTCTGTGAGTATTGATGCCAGGAGGCTTTGCATTTGGAGCCCTCCCAGAGTCTGCCCTGTTCATTGCTTCCTGTGGCTGATTTTCTGTTTCCTTGTCCTGTAATAAGCCGTAACTGAGTTTAATAGCTTTCAGTGAGTTCTGTGAGTCCTTTTAGTGAATTACTGAACTTTAGGGAGGTTTGGGGGAACCCCTCCCTCAACATGCTGTTGGTGTCAGAAGTGAAGACAGTCTTCAGGACTGTGCCCCCAGATTTTGCAGTTTGGCTAACTCCAGGACAAACAAAAACCCAGGTTTTAACATGATTGAAGAAATTTCATGAGCTAGTTTTTCAGAGTTGTTTTCATTATACCTTTTTTTTTCCAGCTAATACCCGCTAGACTGAGCTTTCGAGGATGTCATGTTTTGATTTGTAATGAGTTCATTGGCTTCACACCTAGGAAGGGATGGTACATTGGCTGTAGGAGATGTTTGCCATCTTTGAAGGCACAGAGATTACTTAGTTGAATGCTATTTCTCCTTAGAAATTTGGCCACCTCGGGTAATCCTGACTCTTCAGTCTTTCATAAGGCAGTATACTATATACGTTTTCCATTGGGTGATGGACCTTTCTTGTGTGGCCAAGTTATTTTCACTTGCTCCTGTCTGTATGACCAGTTTAGCCCCTGTAAGCCTTACCTTGAAGACCTCTGACCATCTAGAACAGTGGTCCCTCTTAGGCAACAAGCTCTGAAGGACTTTGAGGAAGATTTAGTTAATTTTATCTGATGCATGTAGGATTCATTTGGGTGCATCTTGGTTACAGGAGATGGAAGATTTTTAAATTGCAATTTCAAGGGCAATATTGTATACCTGATGGGGACCACAGAAATCACTGTCAGGAGAAAGCAAGCTAAGAACATTTGAGGCTGCACATGACTAATACCAGCTACGTCAATGCATTCTCCCAGGACAGCTAATGGAATTATTTTAGGGATGCTTAAAATATTAATTCACACCTCAGTCTCTCAGTTTATAGTTTGGCAGTAAACCATTAAAACACTTTCGAATTAATGGATTTTCCCCTATTTTATCCCCACGTCATTCATTCATAGAGCTTCTTTGTGACATGTCCTCTGCCAAGTTGCGAATACACAGCTATGAACAAGACAGGCCAGGATCTTAGTAGCATGGAATTTAAGTTCATCAGAAAAGAACAGAGGGAGGCAAACTTTTTAAAATGATGATCTTTTTAAAAATCCCAAATTAGTTCTCCTGTGATGGCAGGATTACATCCCTAATGAATATCAAGTTATTAACAAATATTACCGTGATTTCAGGGAGAATTAAAGGATTTGAACATAATTTTTTCTTTTAATTTTTTAGTAGAGATGGGGTCTTGCTATATAGCCTAGGCTGCTCTCAAACTCCTGGCCTCAAGTGATCCTCCTGCCTCAGCCTCCCGAAGTGCTGGGATTACAGTGTGAGCCACCTCACCCAGATTTGAAGATAATTTGTATTGCTTATTTTCCACAATAAGTTTAAAATTTTACCTGTAAAACCTAAATCACTGAGCAAATCCAGCATTCTTTTTACATCTAGCTTTTATTCAAAAGGAATACCCTTTTTCCCCAATCCAACTAAAACAGTAATTATTAGCACTTAACATGACATTTTAGAGCAACTTATGGTGCTGGTTCCCAGTTATACACTGCTAGTACCATATTATAGCTCATCTTAATGAAAATTATGTTCTGTATTAATCCTTATATTCCATTTCATAGGTGATTAATAATGTTGCATGTATAGTGCTTTGCACAGGCATAGCATAAAGTAAATGTTTAATAAATGTTAGCTTTTATATTCAACTCAAGTTATGAAATTATGTGCCATAGGAGACATTTCTGTATTTGCTTCCAAACAAATTCTAGATACTGTTAAACCCCAAAATCATAAATTAGAAGGAGTTCTCACCCTTAGGGGGTTTATACTCTATCCAGGATTACAAATGTATCAGGCAGTCATGACAGTATAGTATGTAAGAGATGCATTCTGGCAACATAGTCAGAGTACGGCAGGGGCCCTGGGTCTTGGTCAGCACCTAATTCAGATCTCTTTGGGTAGAATGGAGCTGGTACACCACACTTATAGAAAAGAAGTGTTACCAGAGTGTTTACGCACATGAATTATTTTTAAAATATAAAAGCAAGTATCAAAGAAATACGAATGATTCTAAAGGCAACATAAACATTGTAAAGACAATGTAATATCAAACAAATGAAAAGCATTTTAAAGACAATTGATATTTCCTTGTCATTCTGTCCT
The DNA here is from genome assembly GCF_041146395.1 of Eulemur rufifrons. Lineage (NCBI taxonomy): Eukaryota > Metazoa > Chordata > Mammalia > Primates > Lemuridae > Eulemur > Eulemur rufifrons. The sequence goes on along the minus strand of NC_091011.1, from coordinate 82,640,686 downwards.
TTACATAATGAAGTAGCAAGTTTCTACCTTCTATGAAAGAGAAAAGGAAGAAAATATGTAACAGATCTATTGAAAATATTTTTGGAATGGTTTCACTGGAGGTTGAACTTTTCAATGGGGCTTCAGTTCCTTTGAAAGATGAAGTGCTTCTAAATGAGTACAAGTCTATGAACCCACACGTGAATGCTGGTAATACTCCTTTGTGTGCCAGATTTTAGAAGGGATTTTTGCTTTTATCCTTGACTGAAGTTGTTGAAACCTGACTTATAAATTTAGGCTCATGGAAGAAGCTTGGGTTATCCTTAGAAAGTGTTAAAAGATTAATTACCTTGTAAAAGTAGTTTAGGTGATTTTAGAGTATCTGAGGAATGCTATGCAAAACTCATACAGATAAAATGGATTTTGTAAGTATTACTATGTATTAGGTCATTAAATATGAAATGGCCAATTTCAAATCAAAAGTTTAGTTTATTATATCTCAAACAAGAAAGAGTATAATTAATCAAAATATGCACCTAAACTATTGACAGTTTTGCCATCTTAAGGGTAGCTTGTTTATGCCAATGGTGAAGAAGCTTGAAGAGTGAATGGCGATGAAATCACAAAAGACATTTTCCACAGCTTGTCGAGAACTGAATATATTTCTTTGCAAGAAGTGGTCCAAAGCCTGGAAGAAGTAGTAGTCAGTTGGTGCAAGGTCTGGTGAATATGGTGGATGACAGAGAGTTTCCAAGTCCAGCCTTTGTAGTTTGAGCAGCATTGTTTTTTGCAACATGTGATCTTGCAAGAGGATTAGCCTGTCTCTATGGACCAATCTCAGCTGCTTAATTGCAAGCATCCTCATCATTTCATCCAATTGGTTGCAGTAGACATCCATATAATCGATTGACCAGGTTTCGTGGAACTGTAGTGGATAATAGCAGCGCTGGACCACCAAAGAGTCACCATTAGCTTTTTTTGATGAACATTAGGTTTTGGACTGTGTTTCAGCACTTCATCTTTATCCAGCCATTGTGCTGAATGCTTGCGACTGTCAAAAAGAATCCATTTTTCATCACACATAGCAATATGGTGCAGAAATGGTTCACCTTTATGTCGTGACAGCAAAGAAAGGCAAGCTTTGAGACAATTTCTCTTCTGACACTCGTTTCATTCATGTGGTACCCATCTGGCCAGCTTTTTTACCTTGCCAATTTGTTTCAAATGGTCCAATATTGTTGGAATACTAACGGCAAGCCTTGCTGCTAATGCACGCATACGTTGAGATGGGTTGGCTCCCACTACAGCTTTCAGTTCGTCATTATCCACCTTGTTCCTAGGTCACCCACATGGCTCACTTTCAAAATTAAAATCACCAGAATGGGATTTCTCAAACCATCTACGTACTGTACGTTCATTAGCCACATCCTTCCCAAGCACTTGGATATTTCAAGCTGTCTGCATTGCGTAGGTTCCATGATGGAACTTATATTCAAAAATAACATGAATTTTTTACTTATCCATGGTTTCATAAAAATTGCTCTAAAAAAAATGTGCTGGCTCACGCCTGTAATCCTAGCACTCTGGGAGGCTGAGGCAGGAGGACCGCTTGAACTCAGGAATTCGAGAACAGCCTGAGCAAGAGTGAGACCCTGTCTCTACTAAAACTAGAAAAATTAGCCAGGCATTGTGGTATGTGTCTCTAGTGCCAGTTACTCAGGAGGCTGAAGCAGGAGGATTGCTTGAGCCCAGGAGTTTGAGGTTGCTGTGAGCTAGGCTGACGCCAGGCAACAGAGCAAGACTCTTGTCTCAAAAAAATAAATAAGTAAAAATAAAAATAAACCGTGAAAGATAATCACAAGCCAAAACATGCGTTTGAAAGACTGAGGATGTACCTTCACCATAAAAATAAAACAAGAGTGTCAAAGTGAAATGTCAGAGATATCAACTGTCAAACTTAGTACTTAAGAAAATCAGACATTTCAAACTTAATAACCTAATATTTAAAGGTTTTCTTCAATATACACCCCGTTAACTTTAAAATGACATTGGTCTTTTTTTTTTAGGGTTCTACTTTGACTGGCAGTACTGTAGTTTCTTTTTCGGGTGTATGATTTTAATAACTATCCTAGGAATGAATTCGTGAAGCTGAAGATGAACACACCAGTGGTGTCAGCAGGTGTTTCTTGTGTTCTCTATAATTACACGTATGGATCATGGACAGTTTTAAGCAGCAGTGTTTAAAGATCCTGCTTAATTGGCTGTAAAATAATTAAATAAGATTTTGACTGGCAAATTTATAATTCTGTTAGATGCATAAGCCAGTGAGCCTGAATGTCAATGCAACTTCAATTTGGAAATATTAGATTAATAGAACTAATTGTACAGCAGGTACAAACTTTACTCTGATTAATAGTCTTAAAATTCTTCTGGAAGTTTAGTCAGGTAAATTTATGTTACTTACTTTTCTTCTTAAACTTTTGATTAAAACTTATTTCACGAGTTTGAGCTATTCAGTTTTGTTGTGCTTGCCTTTGTAGTTTCTCTAAAGTTGAGTTCTTGCAGTTTTTAGTGAGTGCAGCTGCCTTATTGAATGACTTGCCTTATCAAAAGTTTTAAAATTATATTCTGTTGTACATGTATGTGTATCTGCAACCGACAGGTACCCTGCACATTGTCTCTAACACTTATCGATGTCTACTTATAACCTACTTTAGTGCTGCGTGAATGGATCTGATATACCAAATGTACATGATAAATGTTTTATCTCTGATTCTCATTGATCAATTTCGAAATGATCAAATGGTTTATTTCAGTAAGACACTAATTCACATTGATCAAATTCTAAATGACCAAGTTGACTTGGTTTCTGCTGAACACAAATTGTATTAAAACAACATTACTTGAACATGCTGCCTTTTCTAATGCAGGAGTTATGTTACCAGCAGTTACATTATAACTAGAGTTATTGTATTATAAAGATGTCTCCTTCATAATGAAAAGTTTACACAAGAAGAAAAGAATGTGATATTACAGAAAGAACAGGGCTTCAGGCAAGGATTTGGGCTTTTACTAATTAAATTCTGCATTTGTATTGGGCCTTTCTTCCCCCTTTTTTAATTTGAAGGGCTGTGAGCAAGAAATATAGCAGCTGCAGTAGTGACATTTTATTCTCCACGGTCCTTGGAGCCAAGTAACATCTTGATTATTCAGTAAGAGACTTAGTGATTGAAGAGGCAAAATTCTAGGTAAAGTAAATATACCTGTACTCTTTGTGCATAAGCCTCTTGGTTACAATTACGTTTTTCAGAGTTTGGGGTTATTTGTTGTTTTTTGTTTTTTTAAACATCAGCTCACCTATGTCAACCTCCATAGTATTTCATATACCCTCTGGAGTTGGTGGATGTGTTGCTGGAGGAAGATTTCAGTCCCGAAATAGAAGAAAGATGTTAATGTGCTTAGGAATATACTTTGTATATGAAGCTAATGGCAAGTACACATTTGGCTGAAATATAGACTTGGTTATTTAGAACACCCAGTTCCTCGGGCAGGGTATATATTATATCTTTGACTTGTATCTCTCATTTGTAAAATGTAAATTGTAACTGCCACCTTCTTTAGGGCATTCAGCGAAGACTTAAAAGTTAAGAAAAGAAAGTTGTCATCGGTGCTTATCTAAAAAACGGTCTTAAGTTTTTTTATTCAACTCTAAGACACTGGCTGCCATTCTAGGTATGTTGTAGATGCTGCTGCTGTTCCTTCTGTAGCTCATCAGGAATATGGAGAGTAGCACCGGCTCGCAAGCTATCAATCTGGTTTGTTTGTTTGCCTGCCCCCCTGCCTCCCCTCCCACCACCAACAAATTAGTTCCAAGGAAAGTAAGACTTGCATTGGAACATGCCGATGTTTGGCAATATTTCTTATGATACACATTTAGAATTGGTTACATTTGTAAAGAAACCTTAGGTGATTAATGCTTCCCCCCCCTTTTTAAATTGGAGCCCTTCTAATCAGATCTGTCTAGTTAGTTACTTAGTTTGTTTTATTCCTTGGGTTGGATCTCTATACTTATTGTACATACTGTTTTCTAAGGTAATGGAAGTAAGTGCTAAGAAACATTAATTCCATCCGCATTATTTCTCTACTCCCTGACTGGTCCAGACAATATTCCACTCAACAGTGGTGTCCTATGTAGAAAGGAGCAGGGCAGGATGGTGAAGCTGATTGGAATTTAGGACTAAAAAGGGCAGAAGCAGCAGTGTAAACCAAGGACAGACAGTATCGTTGATTTCTTAAAAAAGATAATACAAACTGTAGCCATGTCGTGAACATGGTCACAAGACCAAAAGGGTCACTGGGGAAACTTTTTCATCACTTCAGCCTGGTGTGTAAAGGACTCTCAAGTGGTGAAATGCACCCAGATTAGCTGCATCCTATCAGAAATCCACGATCTGGAACTCTGTTCTGTGTCCCAGCATAGGCTTGCAGTTTGTCAGTGTTGCTCTGGTCATCTGTCCTTAAATGTAATCTATTTATGTGTTATGTGAACTAAAATAAAATCTTTAAGACCCCCTTAGCTGGCTGAATGGACCCCCTCTTGGCCAAGGGGGACCCCATAAATACTCTAAAGCTGAGTTGCTGGCCGTAAAGAGGGAAGTCAGACATGCCACATGTTCCCCTCCCTTACTGGAGACATCCCTTGTAACTCATTAACAGGCTAAGACTATAGAAGACAAAGCTTAAACCACACTTGCAGGTCATGAATTTACTTAACAGATCACTTGAGTCCATGACCAGTATATGTACGGTGGCTTTTCTCTGATTAACAGACTTCCTTAACTTAAAACATTCCAAGCCTTTGTCAAAGCTTCATTTTTTTAACCAATTATAAATAAGAGTCTTTAAACCCACCTAGAACCTGTAAGCCCCCACTTCATGTCCCTCCTTTTCAGGCCAAGCCAATGTGTGCCTTCCATGTATTGATTTATGACTTTATGTGTAATTCCTGTCACCCTGAAATATATAAAACCAAACTGTAACCCAGCCACGGTGAGACCACTTGCTTAAGGCTTCGTGGGTGTGGCTCTCTGGGCCATGGTCGCACATTTTCAGCTCAGAATAAACCTCTTTATTTTATAGAGTTTGGGTTCTTTTTGGTTGACAGTTACATGTAAATGATCAAAATCAGTCTTTTTGTAGCCCTTAGGTTTCTGGCTATAATCTCCTGAATTCATGATTCATTCCACATGAAATAACAAATCGTTCTGTTTTCCCTAACAGGAACATTAGTATTGCACTTTCTCCTTAATCAATATGATCCATTAAGAATCTAGCATACCCTACATGGTTATGTGAAATATTAATTGCACACTGTTAGTTAGATAAATGAAGATTCTTCCAAAATGATAGCTTGTTTCTTTCCTTGTATCATAATATTTTAAATGATAGCATTTAGAGTTCTAGGGTGCATGGCATTTTGCAATTTGTTTATTGATTCTCACTTATTTGAGTAATTAACTACACAGCTCATAGTTCCAAAAGATATTTCTGAGACTACTAAGTTTTTCGTCTTGCTGATTCCAACTAGAATTCATTTACTTTGTAAAGGCTCCAGTTGGAAATAATTTCTTTGATTTTCCTTTGATGCTTTCAAAGATAAGAAAACATATCTTGCTTGTTGAGTGCAACCCAGCTACAGGTAGAAAGCTGCAAAGCTTGTAGGAAGGCCAATTAGAGTTAATTATTATCTGACTGACCTGCTATAAAATGTCCAGGAAGACTTCTAGAAAGTAGGATTTAAATTCTGTTTCCGTGTCGAATTTGCAAAGTTAATGTTAAGACTTGAGCATGGTTAAAAATTGTATCAAAGAAGCTATCAACACATAAAAATAGTAGCTTTTCAGAATAGTCTCTGGGACATTGTATAGGTTCAACCATATTGTAATATGTAATTATTTTTTATCACTCTAGAGTTTGGTAAGCCTATTCCAAATGCTGTGAATCCTTTCCTGCTTTCACACAGATAATTAACTTATGAATATATATAGTTGCCCATTTACTATGCCCATTACACAAACAGCTATTTATTTGTGAGACAGAGCCGTCTATGGAGAGACCCTGAGGTCCACCAGCCAGCCGCTAGCATAGATTTCAACAAAGCTGCCTCTGTGAGAGATGCATTCAGCGTAAGACCATATATTAATACTAAAATCAAAACAGGAACTTTCAAGATAATTATACTTAAACATGTATTCATTGCTCACTTGAATGTATAATTACCAGATCACCCTTCATGGTTTCAGCCAATGAAGGATTCCTATTTCTGGCTCTTCTGGTGGTTCTTAAGAGGTAAGCAGACAAAATCTAAACATTGATAAATTGGACCTTATCAGAATTTAAACATTCTGCTCACCTTAAGACACCATTAGGAAAATTTTTTAAATAGACCGAGGACTTGAGCAGATACTTCAAAGGAAGATGTAAGAATGGCCAATTAGCACATGAAAAGGGGTTCTGCATCATTAGTTCTAAGGGAAATGCAAATTAAAACATAGGACTGGTGAAAATCAAAAAGACTGACAATACTAATGTAAAAGGTTGTGGAGAAACCAGAACTCATACTTCACTGGTGGAGGTATAAAATAGCAAAGATACTTCAAAGAAATTTTGGCAGTTTCTCGTAAATTTAAACATATACTTGCACTATATATGTGGAATTGCTCCCAGCAATTCCAGTACTAGGTATTTACCCAAGAGAAATGAAAATGTACATCTACGAAAAGACTTGTACAAGTATGTTTGTAGCAGGTTTATTCATAGTTGTCAAAAACTAGAAACAATACAAATAGTCATCAATGAGAGAATGGATAGACAAAATATTGTGTATTCATATAATAGAACACTGTTCAGCTGGAGAAAAAGAGCAAACTATTGATACATGTAACAACATGGAAGAATCTCAGAAGCATTATGTTAAACAAAAAGAAGCCAGACATAAAAGAGTACTTACCGTGTAGTTCCGTCTATATGAAGTTCAAAAATAGGCAACATTAGTCTATACTGGTAGAAATCTGAAGGTGGTTGGTGGGGAGAGAGGGGGACTTGGTTGGAAAGGGGGTACAAGTGACATTGCTGAGGCTTTGGGAATATTCTGTTGTGTTCTGGGTGATCGTTACACAGGTATATACAACTTTTAATACGATGTGAACACTTAGGATTGGTACACTTGTTATACAGGCTGAGCATCATTACTCTGAAATGCTCCAAAATAGGAAACTTTTTGTGCACTGACATGATGCCACAGTGGAAAATTCCACACCTGGCCTCGTTGGACAGGTTGGAGTCAAAACTCAGGCACACAACACACAGTTTATGTGGTGTCCCCAAGGGAAAAATAAAATTACCCTCAGGCTATGTGCATAAGGTGTATATGAAACATAAATGAATTTTGTGTTTGGACTTGGGTCCCATCCCCAATATATGTCATTATGTATATTCAAAAATCTGAAATGTGAAACATATCTGGTCCCAAGCATTTTGAATAAGGGATACTCAACCTTTATGTTAATTATATCTAAACTACCCTAAATTCATTGTTAATTAATTTTAATTAGGAAAAAATAACCAAAAAGTGGGAATTCCTAGCTTGTAACTGTAGTTTGTCTTAGGTAAGACGTTTCTTCAATTTAATCACAATCTTAAGAAATTTATGATTCCTAATCCTAGCCATAATCGTATCTTTTCATTAAAATTTGAATCCCTTATCTCAAAGTCAGAGCTGTTCATTCAGGATATTTCATTACTGTAAAAATAGAGAAGGGTAAATCTTATTTCTATTTTACTGATTTATTTTCTTAAAGAATTAGTCTTTTTGGGTGGCAGGATGGAAGAGGGGAGGTGAAAGATAAAAATCCACCTATTGGATATAGTGTACACTCTTCTGGTGACAGGTACACTGAAAACCCTGACTTCAGCATGGTACAGTTCAGAACCATGTGACAAAAAACACTTGTACCCCCAAATCTATTGAAATAAAAAAAAAAAGAAAAGAATTAATCTTTTTTCCCCATTTTTAAGTTACATTTACCTATTGTACTCTGTCCTCTTTAGTCTAGAGCCTTGTAGAAACACTTGTACCCCCAAATCTATTGAAATAAAAAAAAAAAAGAAAAGAATTAATCTTTTTTCCCCATTTTTAAGTTACATTTACCTATTGTACTCTGTCCTCTTTAGTCTAGAGCCTTGTAGGTAAACCTGGCTAAGTTTTTGAAAATTATTTTTGATAAAGGGATTTTAAAGACAGTATTTGTAAATGCGACATTTGTACAGTAGCACTGATGCTTTTTAATATAATAACCTTAGGCAGCAGTTTGTGCATACTATTTATTGTGTCCTGGCAGAATGCTTGAGAACTTGTAAAAGCTCGCATCTTGGCCCTTCCCTGCATGCTGAAATGAAAGCACACATGTTCATATGTTACAGTGTCGCCAAGCATCCCCAACTTGCTCACATGGCTGCCTTAAGTTATTTTATGTGCTTTCTCATTCAGTGGCCAACAGTTCAATCGCTGCATTCCTTTTGTGAGTGCGTGTGTCTAAATGCCAGTAATCAACTGTGTCCCCTGAAAATTGATAGATGTGTTCATTAAGGAGGGTTCTTGCTCTTGGCTCCATTTCACAAGTCACCTCAGCTAGTGTTTCTGGATGAAGCTGGCGGAGAAACACTGTGCAGTGATACTTCTGGCTTCATGCTCCTTTTGAGGACTAAAACCTCCTTTTTTTAGTATGTTAAACATGCATCGTAGGGATCTTGCAAGCACAAAGAAGTAAGCCATTTACCAATTACAATATGTACACAAGAAAGACCAAGGGCTGCTGTTGTGTGGTGGCATTTTTTTTTTTTTTTAACACACTCTCAGTTCTATTCTGTTGAGTGTCTGAGATTACACAAACACCTATTCATTTGTGAGACAGAGCCATCCATGGAGACCCTCAGGTCCACCAGCCTGCCACTGGCATAGTTCTCAACAAGCTGCCTGTGTGAGAGGCACAGTCAGCGTGGTTTATGATTGGTATTTTGAAGGAAGCACACACCTGTTCCTGCTTTCAGGATGAAAAATGGATTGCCAATTACTGCAGACATGTTCAGACATGACACGTCATATGGTAGAAGCTTGCTCAGGCTGCTTTATGCTGGGCCCCCAACTATGAAACCATCAGTCTTGAAAAAGGGGTGTGTTGGCAAGGAGGGGAAGAGAGAAGGGGGATCAATCCTTGATCTGTTACTATTTTTCGTGATTGTGCAAGCCACGGGCGGGAGGTCATTGCCTCTCACCTTTGTTTCCCCAGCAGAGCTCTTGAACAAGATGAAGTGATCAAAGCTAGGCGCCAGCGCATCATCACAATCTCATTACTTTGCAAGCTGCACGCCCAGATGCTGCTGTTTTCTGCATCAGGCTTCACTGATTCACATTCATAACACCTCCATTACAGCTCATTTGGTACTACTCGTAATCAACCAGCTCTTTTCTTTTCCTGATAGTGTTTCTCCAATACAAAAGACGCTAATATAAAGCAGAGGAAAACATTACTGGGTGTAGCGTGCATCTTTCAGACATCCTGGTTAGTCGACAAGCAGCAGGCACCACATGGTTTGTCACTACTTAAATCATTTGCGGTTTTGGTTTGGTTAGTTGGATGTCGATTTGGGCATATTTTTGAAGTCTTTGAGCTTGAGATATTGGATTTTGCCAATAGACAATTTCATCGACTCTTCTGTCTTGGGAGTTTTTTCCAGTTAGTGAATTCTGATACCCTGTCCTCATTGGTTTGGTTTCTTCCCCCAATGAAGAACTCACTGACATATGTTTATTTTTTATACATATTAATGTGGCAACTTTGGTTTCAAGAACTTAATCCTCGTCAGTGTTAACACATCTATTCATTAAGGGTCTCTTTGCTATTCCATGTTTTGTGGGCACTGAAAATACAGAAATACAAGTTTGAGTCCCTGTCCTCAGAGGGGTTACCCTCACTGAGATCATTAGCTAGACTAGAGTGGTGTCCAAACTGATGCAGGAACTATAACTTTAAGATTTGTTCAAGAAAACTTTTAGTATCTCATATCTTCCATATGTTGTTATAACTGGAAATAGAAAAAGTGACTAAAATGTGGTAAATGCTAATAGGAAGGTATAAACAAAATGTAGGAATAGGAGGAAAATCCCAGGGCAATCTGGATTTTATGAAGAGGTGACTGGCGTCAGCTGTGTCTTTCTCACCTTTAGATTTTCCCTAGGTCAGAAGAGGGAGAATGGCTTTCTGCAAAGAGGGAATTGAATGCTAGGGGTGGTTGGAACAAATGTGAGGGGACTTCCTATATGCTATGAGACCGTAAATGGAGACTGGAGTCAGACTTTGAAAGACTTTCAATGCTATGTTTTAAAGGAAGAGTTAATAGGACGTAAGGATTCAACCAAAAAGTTCTACCTACTTGGGAATATTTATTCTGTCACCTACCCCTGGTACCCATAATTCTCACCGTTAGGATTATGCCTTTTGGTTGATCATTGTTTCTAGAAGTCTTTTATCAAATATATAAGTATGATATTATGTGTATATATGTTTATTATAATAATTATAATTTACTCTAGCATATTAATTACTATTATTATATTAATATCTACTCAGAAGTAAGCACATATTAGCTAACCATACTAATTGGCTCCTAGCAAAGTTCAGGGCCTTAAGACAGCGGGACACAGGAAAGAGTAATTTTGATTGAAAAGCTGGAAAGGAGAAAGTTCAGGAAAGACTTGGTTCATGGGATGCTGTCTGGGGAAATCTTAGGGCATTAGAAGAAAAAGAAGCTGGGCATGGTAGTCTGTGCCTGTAGTCCTGCCTACTTGGGAGGCTGAGATGGGAGGATTGCTTGAGCCCAGGAGTTAAAGGATGCAGTAAGCTATGATCATGCCATTGCACTCCAGCCTGGGTGATAGATAGAGACACTGTCTCTAAAAAAAAAAATGAAAACACACACACAAGAAAAGGAACCTCATCTTTTTATACCAAATGAAATGGTATATTATTAACTTTTTTAAATACTCTTAGCCATGATCTCTTTGAATGGTATCCTTAGAATTCACATGGTACCAAATTTTACACATTGTTGCAAAGAATGTGTTAGAGGCAAATTGTATGTTGTTTATTCAGATATGATTTATTTGGATGACCAATTTATTTATGTCTGTAATTCTGATTGAATGCACCCAAAATATAGAAAATCAGCCCACATTCTAGGTAAATTTTCTATTACTAGTCCACTTGAAGATACTAATATTATCATTAAATGAACCTTTCCAAGTATTCTATCTCCTTCCCATTGAATTTTATGATCAACTTTCGTCTTTTGATATTCTTCCCGGGAGACTTAATGTAGTGAAAAGAACACGAAATTAATAAATACTATAGTCCTTATCTGTGGTTTTGCTTTCTGTGAGTACCATAAGATCTTTTGAGAGAGAGAGACCACATTCACATAACTTTTATTATAATATATTGTTATAATTGTCATATTTTTAGTTATTAATCTCTTAGCGTGCTTAATTTATAAATTAGACTTTATCATAGGTGTGTTTGTAGGAATAAACATAGTGTACATAGGGTTGGGTACTGTCCTCAGTTTCAGGCATCCACTGGGGGTCTTGGAACATATTTCCCACAGGTAAAGGGGGATTACTATATTGGGTTTTTTTTTTTAGTTATCAAGGTAGTATTTTGCATATGTGTAATAAGGGAAATGTAATTTTTCTCTTCTTTTTTTTTTTCCAAGTCAACCCCTCAAAAATAAAGCGTGTGAAATTGTAGTTTGGTATTCATCCTTCTATGTTTATCTCTATGAATAGAAATGTTAATGAACAGATTTTGTTTTATTTTTATGAAAAGTATGAGACTATACCATATATAGTTTATGTTACATTTATTATGGATACATCCCTGCTGGTCAACACAAATCCAACTCATTCTTTCAAGGAGCTGGCATTGTCTGCCATAATTTCTTGAGCCCTTCCCTCACTGTGAAAGGTACTCAGGTTGTTTCAAATGACTTCTTTTTTTTTTTTGACAGTACAAAAAAAAGGCTGCAGTTAAATAAGCTCATACATAAACCCTTAGGAACTGGTACCTTTATTTTTATAACATGGATGAGGTTTGAATTGTGACCATCCCTTCCAACTGTGTAGCATTAGGCTACTTAATGTCTTGAGCTTCTCTTTGCTGATGTAGGAAATGCACATATAATACCTCATGGGGTTGTTATAGGGGGTTAATGAAATGATATAGGTACGATTCTGGGCATACAGTAGGTACCCAACCCTATACAGGGTCAGTTTCTTTAGATACTAGTAGAGTTAGAGTTGTCAGAGCCCATTTTATTTAACCTTTGAGGTTTTATCACAGTGTGAATGTAAAACTGGCTTCCTGCAACTCTTTTTTTTTTTTTTTTTTAAAGGAAAGCCCCTTTTGGGAAAATTTTAGGCTTTTTTGACTTGTGTAATTTGAAAGTATTGCATTTTACCACAACCTTTGCAGCTTGTGCTGCTAGTTTGTAATTCCCCAGAGGTGAATTGAAAAGATTAGTGGTAGAACTTTTTCCATTAACTCTGGGAAAAACTACAGAGCAAAAAATTGTCCTTTGGCAGAAATGTCAATCCATACCTCTTTTGGAGCATTTGAAACTGAATTGCTGAGAAGCTGATATAATAGGAGAATTGAAAACCAAAATGTATACAAATCTTCACCTTTTCTAACAGACGACAAGACAAATGAAAAATACATTCTCAGAACTTGATGATGCAAAGAAAATAGGATTGTTGCTCCAGAGAGTGCATTAAGGCTGGGATCTTTAAAAGATTTGAGTGCTAAGCTTTTGGCCATGTTCTTCAGAAAGGCTGATCCATTCATATTAATGATACATCTGTTTGTACTTCATGTCATAAAATTCCCCTTTTGTATGATGTGGTATCTAGGAAGTAGATTTAAGAAAGAGGGAATATTTAGTATGCTACAGGTTTTGCTTTAGCAGCCACCAGAAAATATACTCATTTTCTCTTGTTTGCAGAAGGTTCTTGATCTTCCTGATTTTTTTTTGTAACTTATTAGGACTTCTCTTAATTTTTTCATTCTTAGTGTTAACATAGCTATAGTGAAATAATAAATACCACATGTGCAAAATATTTTTTACTGGACATAATGTTTATGATATTCAGCACATAATGCAACAGACTTATTTTAGCCAATTATTAATACTTCCCCCCCACCTCCCCTTGCCCTCAGTTTTCTACATCTGTGAAATGTGATAATAACAGAGATGTTATATAGGAATTAAATGAGGTCCATTCATGTTTCTGTCACATTGTAAACAGGGAATAGTTAGCTAGTTATTATAGTCATCCATAGTTCAAGTTTCTGTTGAGCGAATTTTGTGGTTTTTAATTGACGCATCATATGCTCTAATATATATCTCCCTAGGGTATATATGGGTCGGTTGCAGCTGAAAATATACCATACCTCCAAAAGCATGTGTTTGAAGACAAATGTTTTCTATCAAATCATTAACCAACAGTTAGCAACAGTAAAAATAATAATTATATTTTATTAGTAACATGCTAAATGAGAGCTATGTAATTTGGTTAGAAATACGTATGGGAAGCTGTGCTCAGATAAATGCAGCTATCATTAGTTCATGGTATAGTTCTCATCTATAGCCTTGTCATATCTTTAGAATACTCATATGCATTTGAGATTTTAGGTAATTACAGGTTGGTAGTCTATAACGAGCAAACAAGAGTCTTCCTCAAATTTATTCTGAAGTCAGTTGCTTGGCATCTGGGCCATGATTTTTTCCAGAAGTAAACATGACGCTGTGGCTAAGTGTCTAGGTTAGTCCTCACAAGCCTGTTTAACCCCTATTTGTTTGTAGTCAAGAATGGAAGACTGGGGGGGGGGGTGGCGGGGAAGAAGCAGAAAAAAAATTAGCGCGTTTGCCCACTCCCGTGGGTGTATGTGTGTGTTTCAACTAAGTTCTGGATTTGAAAGGCTTTGCTAACCTAATCGCAGGTACAACCTTGTTTCTATGAAGAAAAATAGACCCCCGTGGAGAGTGAGAGGGAATGTGGAAGGCTTAGGAAAAGTAACTCCCTTCCTATCAGTACCTCCTGTAGTTTTTACACCTTTTTTGTTTTAGCAGTTAGTGGAAACTTGTTTTCAAATGAAATTTATATGGAATCCTAATACCTACAACTGACAGTCTGCTATTTTATTACTCTAAGTCTAGTTTATAAGCTTTTTGCAACCTTTACTTATTGTAAAGAGAACAATGAAGCTTATTTTCATGAATACAACATTTAAAAATTAGGGGCTAAAGGTGATGGCTACAGTCTTATATCAGCCCCAGCACCCAAATTTATTTATTTGGTTGCAGTGTTGTGATAATCCTGATTTGCAGTGATAAGTAGTGGCAAATAATAGTTTTTTTTTTTTAAACAGCTTGCCTTGCAATCACAAGATACTCATCCGTCAGTCTGATCTATATGATTTAAAGCAAAATAAGTTTCTGCTTCAAAGCTGAATAATTGACATTATCTAATAAATCATAATATAGAAGTTGGGACCAAAACTTATAATATTAAACCACAATATGAAAATAACCTCTGATGCCTCCTCAGGCTCATCCTTTGCCGTCCTCTTTCGTGCACTCACAGTTCATTCATTAAAGTGCGAGACTGCCTTCCCGCCGCGCGGGCCTCTGCTCAGCACAGCACAGCATAGCACAGCACACCTTCGCCACTCTCCTCCCAGTGAACTAACTCATTCTTCTGTCAGGACCTGTCATATGTTAATTTCTCTGTTTTTTCTGTGAAGTCTTTCTAGGCACCTCCCTTCCCACTAGAAAGCCACAATTAATTGCTCACTGTGTGTTTATGTAACTCCAGCCCTTATTACAGTCTAATTTTTATCAGCGTCGCCTGTGCCCATCTCCCTTCTAAAAAGTGTGAGCCTGATGTATCTGAGCGAGCTTTATGGCAACAGGTGCTCAATGAATACCAGTATTGTTTTTTTACTAAATCAAATTCCTATAAAATTTTCATGCTTCTCAACTTAGACTATCTCAGAATGTTTTTACTCTAGAAGGGACCAAAATAGCTCTGAGTTTACAGTAGAGGAAACTGTTGTCCAAAATCTAAGTAAGAATTACAGACTCTGGGGGTTTGAAGGGGCCATTACCAAGGTCATATATCCAGTTAACAGCATATGACTCTCATTCCCAGTTGAATTGAAACCTTCTTGAGGGCAAGAATTATATTTTATTATCTTTATAAATCTCCACCAGCACCCAGCACATATACTACACTTGGGAAATACATGCTGAAATAAATTCATTGAGCAAGTTATTAGCCTGTGGCTATGTTTTTGTGTCCAGCCTAGTGGTTTGATTTATCGAGCTGTTGATGGTTTTCATTACAGGCTGTTAATACAGGGCTGATTTTTTTGTTGGACATTAGCTAATTGTCAGAGTTCATCTCCAATACATGCCAGATAGCAGCTTTGCTTTCCTCTTGACAGTATCAATAGGGTAGTTAGGACTACAGCAAAATGCAAAACATGAGGGAGTATTGTTTATTAGATTAGGGTTTGTCATTAATTGGGAATTCCTTCAGTTCGGATTTATGTACACTGTGAGTTTTTGTCAAGGGAGGATTACTGATACTTGAAAACTTCTTGACTTTTGCTATTTTTTGATTCCGTTAATGTAGACAGATGTTTATACATTTTCCAAAACCAAAGTATATCTCATTAATATTTTCTAGTTGAACTTGAAAACATGACACCTTCAAGTCAGGTAGCTCTCTACCAAAAATTCCAATTAAATAGTTCATAATATGTTTTCTTCTTATGAAAATCTACCCACCTACTTTCCCCATGAGATCTCAATTATCTGCTATACAAGTCTACGTTAAACTTGATTACGGGCATTTTCTGAGCAAGGCACTGATGAAACCAAAGTGTAGAGGGAAAAACTCCTGTATAGTTTAAGAAAAGGGTAAGAGAACCATTCCTTTTTCTGGCTCAATTAAAACAGGACTGATTGTCAAGTCCCATTAACCTAGTGGGTCACTCCCTTGCATGCAGTAGCGGCAGCTCCCTGTAATGTGGAGCGGTCTTGCCACATCATGGACACATTTATGAAGATTGATAACAGCTAAGGTTCAGTGTTAACTTTCATTGTCAGGCAGGCTGTACAAGAAACTGTCTGGTATTGGCTTTTGCTTTGATTTATGAAAAGGTTGCCACATGAAGAAGACATCACATAAAACAGCACTGCTGGCAGCAGTGTTACTCGAAGCAGTTGTAACTATAGCAAATAATAACTAACGCTAATTAGGTTCATTACCCTCTCTTGCTGCATTCCGTACTTTGGATGGGGCAGGCCCTCTTAGCAATACAGTACCTTCCCAAGGGAATGGGTGACTCACTTGCCTTCGCTTGGGGCAGCACGTTTCTCCAAAGGTTTCCTCTTACTGGTATTAATAGCTAGCAGAGTGATGCTGGTCTTCCAAGAGGGAAGCATTAAGTAGTCACCTTGATGGTTTAGTCATCCCTAGGTGACTGTGTCTAGCAATTACCTGTTGGTTTCGCCTCAGGGCGCACGTGCATGCACACTCTCCAACACAAACCCGGAGGTGGAAGGAGTCTGCGGTTCTGGCTCCTGAATATCTGCAGTAGCTCCAAGTAGTAGGAGGTGGCTCTTCTGGAAAATGGCACCTATAGCTTTTTGCTCAATCGGACTTTTGTCCCCAAGGAGAATAGTCATCACTTTGCCTCAGCTTTTTTGGTTTCAATGCACTTTGATGTAATGGAGTATCTTTTATGCTGTAAAAACTTTCCTTCCCTTTGAAATCTTTGTTTGGTCTCACTAGTTGCAGTTGCGCCTCAGTATGCACAAAAGGCAGCTGTGTTTTCCTTTAAGCAAATGTAATTGTGGGGGAAGGCGTCTCTGTTTATTCCATGGACAAATACATTATGGGTAATGCCAAAAAAAAAAAAAACAAAAAAAAACAAAAACAAAACCAAACAACAACAAAACAAAACACCTTGGGACCAGGACCCCAGGAAAATTACGTAAATCTTTTCAACTCTTTATAAGGCCACCACCTGCAACCAGCATTTTCTTTAGAGCTAACAGCTGTGGGGGACTAGGGACAGCATGTGCACAGAGAAATCAACACCTTTCTTTTAGTTCCCTAAAGAAAAGACAGTGATGCCCTTTATGTCTCTTCTGGCTTGTGTCTGTTTTTCAGGCAGCCACATTTTAGTTATAGTTGAACCTACTTCCATTTTGATATTCCAAAATTTTTGGAGGCTTTTATGTGCCATTTATCGAGTTAAATTCTGTCAAGGTTTTGAGATTCTCTGATCTTCTGTTAACTTCCTTATCTAGGGAGATCCTTTGTGCAACTGTGGGAGACAATCCTCTTGCAAGCAATAGAATAAAAAAATACAGACAGAAACATTCATGAGTTATCTCTGGGAACAGAATATGGCCCTGGCCCAAGCAGGTTGCATCTAATAGCCTCTTGTTGCCTGGAAGGCTTCTGTTCCTGGAATGGCTTGGAGTGATCAGGCAGGCCCCTGTCATAAAGGAAGAAGCACAGTAGCAGCTGGGGAGAATCACATTTGGCCCACAACAGCAGTAAGATGGTGCCTGGGAAGCCCGCTCTCTGATTTGGGGGAAGCCAAATTATGAAGGTTGGATGTGAGATGGTGTCATTAAGGGCTTTCTGGAGAGACAGTGCAATTAAATATGAAGCCAAATGAGCAAGTGTGTTAATATATGGGGAAGATACTCCTAAATGCTCACGAAGGCAATCCAGTGGCTGTCATGAAACTTTCCTTTAAACACATACTTTTAAAACGGGTGGATGCTAAATCTAAATCTCTAATCAGCTTTGAAAGGCTCAAACATTAATAGAGGCCCACTCTTTTACTCCAGGAAGGAAAGAAAGAGACTGCTAAACCCAGATGATTTTTCCTGGCTTTGTTTCCCTTTTAGGGGTTGTGGAATCAGTCAGAAAGGGGCATTATCTGGTTTCTTTCTTACTTGCAGCAACCTTGGGTTTTATATGGCAAAGGACTTATTGGAAGAGAGCCAGGTCTCATGAATTTCAACGACACAAAATGCTCAGCCTGAACTAAATACAGGACCATAGGAAAGAGCAAAACCAAGAGTCCAGCCACTTTGTTTCAGGCACCAACTCCACTTGACCGCGGTGGCTCCGTGAAGCATTTGTTGAGAAGGACTCTGAGGCATGACAGGCTCAGCCTGAAAGAGTGTCAGGATTGATTAGTGATACGTGTCACTGGCTTAAGCGTTGAGAAAGTTGGCATTTTTCCTTTGTATTTGCTACTACTGCTTTAGAAGCATGTATAAAAATCTGTTTACCCTTTAATTGACAGTGCCTAAGCCAGAAATAGGAAGGTTTAGGGGCAGGGGGGAAGAAACGAAGAAGGGGGGGAAAGAAGGAAAAAAGGCTAAAAGGCTGTATGGTGTAATTTTAATATCTTTTCTTTTCTTTTTTCCCCTTTTCTCCCAGCAGCACATTTGGTGAGATGAAATATCACAAAAAGAACTCTTTATTTTGTTACCTCTTATCCTGATATGGCTCCTAGTAGGAGAGCCCATTACTTTTCCCTTGTTTCAGGCAACCTGGCATTTTCAGGGACCCAAAAAGTAACCAGGATAAAAACAACTGTTGGTAAAATGTCTTCAATGTGCAGTTATACCTGCCATCTTCTTTGTAATGAATAAGAGAATATGTTAACATTCCATTTGCTTAGCATTTGTAACATATGCAAAGATATTAACCTTCAGTGCATTTTTGAAATAGAGTCTCATGGGCAAAAGCCTTAGTTTACAAGTAGAGAAATAAGACTTCAGTCAAATGACCTCGCTAAAATACTAGAAGTAGGAAATGTTTCATCTGTTAAACGATTCTCCCTTCGGTCTAAATATTGGTGCTTACAGTTAATATTGGAGATCTAAAAGGGGCAGAATTTGATGGTATTTGGTAGAAATTAATATTATAATTGATTTATCATCATGTGGGAAAGCTTTGATAAAAGCCCTCATTGCTTTATTTCATTATACAGTATGTGGTTGTGATACAAATTATCTCATTAATCTGCTCAATTTAGATAACCAAACCAGTTATTCAGATGGAAGTTATAATTCTGAGTGGTGCTTGAGATCTTCCCCTTTCAGGATTCTTCAAACTCAAACTGAAATTGCTGGCCATGATCAGCCAGTTTGACAGTCTATATTGATCAACTTAGGCCAATAAATCCTAAAATTTCTATTTCATGTACTGCTGTCATAGCCACAGACACTATCTACCACTTAACAAAGCTCCAAATTTTACAAGCTTTTCACACAATCATTCAATAATGTGCAAATAACTTCTGAACAGTTATCAGTCCACAAATACCGTGGTTTTATTAAATATAAAGCTCCAGGTTCTCATTCGTCTTTCACAAAGACAACTTGTTCAGGCACAGAGAAGACCCTCTTTAACTTTTATCTGGGTTTTCTTTGCATTCAGCCACAGTGCATTTATTATGGAAAGGTTCTCCTAGTCCATCCTCTTTCCCCATCCCTGCTTGTATACATAAGGGCATACAGGGCCCTTACAATCAATGCTGTCATTACCTGTACATGGAAAACCATTTGAAAATGAAATAATTATTACTACTTTCGTATTTTTTCATATTATTGCTGAATGTCCTTTGGAGGTGGTGTAGGGGAAAGAATAGACTTCACAGCATGAATAAACTGAAATGTTATCCAACGTTTTAAATTAACACCAGCATATCGGTCAGGCATGGTGGCTCACACCTGTAATCCTAGCACTTTGGGAGGATCACTTGAGGCCAGGAGTTCAAGACCAACCTGGGCAATAGCAAGACCCCTATCTCTACAAAAAAGTAAAAATTAAAACAGCAATAACAACACCAGCATATCTAGGCCCCCTGCTAAGAATCACTGGCTTGACTTTATAAAATGACGTTTATAACCCTAAAGATGTAGAGACTCACTGAAAGAGGCTGAAAAGCAGTTTCTGTCCTGTTTGAATACTGGTTTAACAGTAATAGAACTTTAACCGTGTGGTGTTTATTATTCTTGAAATGTCCAAGTTGTTTTAGACAGGATTTTGCTACTATTAAAGCAGTTTGCCATCAATTCTATTGAGTTCCCCTCACGGCCTAGTCACAAGTAGCAGCCCTGCCACCAGCAGTGGGCAAATCTGTGCCAAGTGTAATTACTTCAAATACAATTCCGTTTATTCATGGGAGGACTATTGCTCCCCATGAGAACTTAGTTTGGGAAAGAAAGGATATATAAGTTTATGTTAATTATATACTCCATGTTGGAGGTTTGATTTTTTGATCAAAGCATGTGCAAAAACCTTCTTTTGCCACCACCTGAACACTTTGTGGGTGCCATCAAGTTTCATGAACACAAGACCAGCCTGAGCAAGAGCGAGACCCCATCTCTACAAAAAATAGAAAAATTAGCCAGGCATGGTGGCGCATGCCTATTGTCTTAGCTACTCGGGAGGCTGAGGCAGAAGGATCACTTGAGCCCAGGAGTCTGAGGTTGCAGTGAGCTATGATGATGCCACTGCACTCTAGCAGGGGTGACAGAGTGAGACTGTGTCTCAAAAAAAGATTACATGGGCAGTCACTAACTCTGAGATGGATTGTATTCTGAAATTTGGTTTTTAAGTTGGCTATTTGAAAATAGAAACCCATTTTTCTTTGGGAATAAGGTGATAGCTAATAATTAGGTTCCCAGAATAACCTACAGGAATTTATTAGTTGAAACAATAACAACAACAGCTACCATTTATTAAAAACTTACTCAGTGCCAAACATTGTGCTGAGAGCTTAAACATTATCTTACTAATCTTTACAACAATCTTAAACAGCAGGAACTGATGAAAAAGTTGCACTTTAGAGAGATTAAGCAACAAACTTCCATAGCAAGTCAGAGGTAGAGCCCACATTTGAACATACATGTTTTAGAGGCCAGATCCTGTCTTTATAACCATCACAGTAAATAGCTACAGTGTAAGTAGTGACTGTATTCTAGAACGCAGCTAACCGGTCATGCTATGTATTGGGAAACTCATTCTGAATTCCAGTTGGACTGTTAAGAACAATTGTCTCCCCAGCGTAGTTTGGCCACTCTTCCTCGCAGGCCTGCCTTGTCCCCACAGGTACACTCTGGCTAATGCAGTGGCAGTGAGAAGTGGAGACGGTACCCCCGTGGCTGTGTAAGGGGGAGAGGTGTGAGCAGCCTGTGATGTTAGGCAGGTGTACTGCCAGGCACTGGGAATAGTGCCCTCTTGGAGCTTATAGTCTAATGGGTGAGAAGACTGGCCACCCAAATAACTTGACAATGATTATTGTGAAAAGTGTTGTCTGCTATGAGAACGTGGTCCCAGGGGAATCGACTGGGGGGCGGGGGGGGGGGGGGGGCGGGCGGTCACAGACAGCCTTTTAAAGCTGAGATCTGAAGACTGAAATAGTAGGAATCAGGGGAAGTGTAAAGGAAGGGCAGCAGGACCAGTGCATGTTAAGACTCTGAGGAAGGAGCTTAACTCCTCTGGGGTTCTGAAAGGAAGCATATTGTGGGAAAGTGGAGCGAAGAGAGGTGGAGGCAGGGGCTACATCTTGTAGGACCTAATAGGCCATAATCAGTATTTTGGATTTTATCCCAAGTGAGGTGAGAAATCTTTGAAGGGTTAAGGCTGTACACTGAGAGTTATAAAACAGATTTATAATTGAAAAGGGTTACCCTGGTGGTGGTTTTGATGATGAATTGCAGAAGAGATGAGGATGAGGGACAGAGAATGAAAACCAGGGGACTACTTAAGGAGGCTATTGAAATTCCAGGCAGGTGGTTATGGTGGCTTGGACTAGGACAATGACAATGGAGAGAAATGGGTCAATTCCAGATCTACTTTAGAAGTTTAATTGACAGGCTTTGGTGACAGATTGGATATTGGGAATGAGAGAGGGGAAGGTGTCAGGGATGACTCCTGATTTTGGAGGGTCCATTTACTGAGATGGGGAAGAAAGAACAAATTGGGGGTAGAGGAGGGAATTCAAAGTTAGTTTTAAACGTGCACTGCTTGTAAAACCTCAGTGTAAATAGCAGTAGACAGTCACCTATAAAAGAGCTGGACTAGAGATACAGATTTGATCACTGCCAGCACACCGATGGCATTTAAAGCCATGAGAATGGTTGAGATACCTGTGGAGAGAGAGAGAAGAGCAGAGAGTCTTCAGGACCATGACCCTCAGGAACTCCAACGTTTAGAGATTAATTAGAAGAGGATGAGCTAGAGAGCTAGGAGGAAAAGCAGGAGAGTGCAGTATTATGAAAGCCCAGAAAGTCTTTTCAAGAAAGAGGGGTACTTTACTGGAACAAGTCTGTGCTGACTGGTCCTATAAGATGTCTATAAAAATAACTGGATTTGGCCACCTAGAGGTCTCGGCCTTTTAACAGGAGCCGTTCCATCGAAAGGTTAAGTGAAAGCCACTTTAGTGTGGATAAGAGAGAAGGGATGGAAGGAAAGGAAGTGGAGGTGGTTATTGTAAGGGTATTAATAGAATTTGCTAGAGCTGTGGTTTCAACAGTATGGTAGCCACTGGGCACATGTGACTGTTTAGGTTAAAATTTGTTAAAATTAAGTAAAAGTTTTAAATGCATTCCTTTTTTTGCACTAGTCACATTTCAGGTGGTCAACAGCCACGTGTGGCTGTGACCACTGTGTTGGGCAGCATAAATTTACAGCAGTTCCATCATTGCTGTTGGATAGCACTATTTTAAAGAATGATGGAATGCTAGTGAAAACCTTCTAGTAGAGAAAGAGGCTGAAGATACAAGAAGGAAAGAAAATCCTGTGGGAGGAAGGTCAGAATTGGATCCATGTCTAGGAATTGCCTTTCTTTTTATGAGAGAGACATTCTTCCTTCAAAATAACAACAGAATACCTTCTGAACCTATGTCATTAAAAAGAAAAACCTAAAGTAACAATAGAAAAGGAGAAGGTGGGTACAGATGCAGGTTTTATGATGGGAAGATGAGAGAGTTATTGTTTGGTTTCTATTTTTCTCAGTGAAATAAGAGGCCAGTACATTAGCCAAGAGTGAAAGGGGAAGGAACAAGGTGAGGGTTTTTTTTTTTTTTTTAAGAGGTTGGAAATGGCATGAATTATCATAGTAACGGGGGGAGAGTGAGCTTACCATAGAAGTGTAATAACATTGTGGCAGGATTTAGCGTCTACTTAAGAATTTACAGTGATTCCAGTTTCCCTGGTTTTGTGATTTTTCTCCAGAAACACTCAACTGGAGAGCTGTATTAAGGAACCTTCGAAAGGCAGGCATTCATAGATTGGGGCTGTGTGTAATGGCATAGATTAATACTGCTGAATTGGAACCCTTAGGGAGATGTAAAACTAATGGAGCTCAGCATGGTGAATCCAATCCAGACATGAATTGAGAAATGCATTATTTGGTCCTGTAGTAATACATCATTATCCCTTTATATAGAAATCATTGAGATTCCACCTCTGAAATACTCTTGTATGAGGCTCATCATAATCATTTGGAGAATTTGTGTAGTAGATTGTTGTTTTCTGTACTTCATAGTTGGTCTTTTTCATTTTAGTCTCAGCAGCAGCCTAGAATGTTAAGCCAATTTGCTAAATCTTGCCTGTCCTCTGAAAAATGCTTAAATCCATTTATGTACTACAAGGGGATATATTGGAATTTGATGCCTTCTTATGGCATCAGAATAAAAAAGGAAACATGTTAGAATTTTTAAATTACGGTTGTGTGGATGTTCCATAGAGGCACATGTAGTTCAGTATGCTTACACACTCATACAAACTTTTGTATTTAATTAGCTATAAAATGCTTGGAAAGTATTTTTTTTTCTAATTTTTGTATTTAAGTCATAGAATATTAAGTAGGAAAATATTAGCAACTACTTGAAATTATAGTGTACTTTTTTTCCAAAAATTAGTAAATAGTGTTACCATGTATGATTAGTTGTGTTTAATACAAGAAATGAAACATTGTGAATTAGCAACCCACCTTCTAAGTTCTCCTTTTCCTACCACTTACCTTAAATGTATCCATTTTCCAAATGCGAAGAGACTTGTCTTCTCATTTCCAGGGACTTTCAGGGGATTGAAAGGTTAATATTTATAATACTCTGAGTTTCAAGGATGCAAGGCACTATGTACAAAATTGGTATATTGTTTGAGTACTTTTTTTAAGCTTCTATGTTCAAACCATTTGAAATGAATTTAGTTCCTATGGAAACTTATTGCTCCTGTAGATAGTGCCCTTATCCACGAGTGAAAAATAAAATCAATTCAGAGAATGATTCTATAATTTTATAACATGGCTTGGGAAATGGACATTAGGAATTTGTGTAGCTGTGCTCTTTGGCTGTTATACTGGTTCATATTAGATTGTGTTTGAAAACAACCTTGCAAATGTCACCATCTGTCCTTCACTTTGAGGCCAGCATAGGTAAATAGCGGTTTAGTAGAAGTTTCAGTGGATATTCTTTCTCCCAACACCATAAGTAGTAGCTTGTGAGGAGGCAGGGGGTATGAGAAATATTTTGGAAGTAAAATTAGCTTTGGGAGGTGGAGGAAAGAAGGAAGAATGCTGGTTGAACCCTAGGAAAGGCTGGTATTTTGCAGGCTATTCATTTAGTAGAATTCGTGTTCATCAATTGAAAAGGAGGCAGCTGAGGGCAGAGAGACTGGAGGCTACAGTAATAGTGGTATATGCATGAAGTGATAGCTCAGCCTACGCTGATGGTAGGGAAAACTGAGGAAGGGTTGAAAGTGAAAGGTATTTCAAAGGAAGAACTAATGATCTCAATGACTTCTCGAATTTAAAATATTAAAAACAACAAAAGAACCAAAGTTTAATACACAGTGATGAGCTAACAGTATTGCTATTGGTGAAAAATGGAAGGAAAATCTTATTCGGATAAGAAAATGGAAATAATAAATTGATCCTATCTAGGTGATGCTTAGTGTAGAGGCTTAGAGTTAGGACAGATCATCAAATCTAGTCCCTGGCTTGGAATGGGTAGGATGACTAACTATGTATTTGATACAAGAACTGAAGCCCAAAGAAACCTAAGATTATACAGCTACTGACTGGTGAAGAGAGACTGGAAATCTAATTCAGTCACACACAGCAATAGGAGAACCCTCAAAGAAGGAAGAAATAACTGCACTGGGAAGTGTAGAAGAACAGTAGGGGCAAAGATCTGAGCTTTGGGAATTACAATTAAAAGAGGGAAGGAGGTGGGGAGGGAGCAATTAAAAGGACAGAGAAGAGGCCAACTTAGAAGAATTTTATAGGTGGAGAAGGCTTCCGGGCTTTTCAAATGCTCATGTTATACTTCACTACCAATGCCTTGCCCTGTGACTTAAATAATTTGGCAGTTTCTCTTTTTCCTCACAAGGTTGCTGAGATATTAAATCAAAAGGGCTCATGCCAAATCTGTGCTGAATCCCGACAATGTATGGAGGCACTATGAATTAGGTCCCAATTTACATGTTTGTCTTTGTGTAGAGTTTGCATGTGGGATTTCGTATCTGGTGTCTCAGTGTTGTCTTTTTGATCAATTTTCTATTTAGTGCCACAAAATCCATGGACATGGCATTACCATTAGGAATTGTGGTGCCTAGGCATCTTGGGGAAGCAAACTTTCTTACAGCAATTTCTCAGGACATAACTATATATATAAATAATATGCCTTTGCATTTTTACAATAAATTATTTCTTGATAAGCAGTGTATACACATGATAGAAAATTTGAATATCATATACAAAAGCAAATCTCCTTCTTAGTTGACCGTCTATCTATTCAATTCCCTTCCTTGAAAGCAACTGCAATATCCAATTGTGTATTTTTCAGATATATTTTATGTCTATATCAGCATATACATGTTATATTATTTTAAATTAAATTTGTGTGCATATCATGAGCTTATGCAATGTGTGATCATTGTTGTCCAACATCTATAAACTCCTATTTTTCAAATGTATTTTATGCCAAGCTTATTCCATTTTCCATTAACCATTAATCCCCTGCCTTTGATATATGTACTTTAGTATAAACTTGCATGCTGTAAGGAGAAGTCCAGCTTGGGGGCAGAGGAGGAGCCTGGCACGTCGCTGGTCAGTGCTGAGCATCCCCGGGGCTGGAGTCCCTGGAGCCTGCTCGGGTGCCACTGTCCGGCGGGGCAGCTGGGCCTCCCTCCAGCATACACTCTCTCTGCCATTCTGTGCCCAGCTCCTTTAGGAGAACCTTTCTCACGTACTGCTGCTTTTCTCATACCTGGGCTTACCGACAAGAATTCCTATTGCTGTCAGACCACTCATCTAGTCTTTGAGGTTTCCTACCCAACAAACCATTTCCTTCCACTCCTCCCCTATCGCACCAGCCTCATGCTGTAACATGCTTCACTGTGGACCTCCCGCTTCTGCCTTACGCTCTCTACTGAAATGCTTTCTTCAGGTTGGTAGGGATCACGTTTTATCCAGTCTTCATTCGTTTTGGCTGTCTTCTCTGTCCTGAGACTCTGGCTCCCCAGCCTTGTGACCAGCTCTTCTCTCCACAGTCAGTACCTCGACTGTTCCATCCTCCTTCCTGCCACTCCCCAACACTGGCTGTTCCCAAGGCTCCCACCTGTCCTTCCTGCCTTCCGTCTCTACGGTCCCCACCATGTCTTGCAGAGGATTTCTGATCTGTGGTTGTGGCCCTGCCCTTGTGCTGAGCTCCAGCTGCACACTTTAGATCGGGGCGGGGGGTCATCTCCACTCGGGCTTCCTGACATTACTCAAGCATGCTCATTGTTTAAACCCCCAAGGCCTCAGCGGTGGTGCAATTCTCCTAGTCCTTCCTCCTCTTTTCCTTGTGTCCTGTCAGTTACTGTGTCTTTCCATTCCTGCTCTCCAGTGCCTCTGTTCTCTTCATCAGCCCATTTCACCCTCATGGCTGGGTACTGCTCCACTGGGAGGCCAGTGGATTTCCCTTCCATCCATCTGATTTATTCACATCAGATCAACCTTTTAAAGATGGCACCTTTAAAACCGTACTCTCCCATTTAGAAAGGCGGCTGGCTTGCCATCACCGCAGAATCAGATCTAAACACGCTGTCTCTTCTTGGAAGACTCTCCATGTCCCAACACCTCCTTTCTCAGCCCTGCCACCCCCTCTGCCAGCCCCCTACTACAGCCTTAGCCCCCTGAACATGCCAGACTTGACTGAGCCTGGGCCTTGGATCACGTGGGCCCTCCCAAATGTCCTCTCTGCCTCTTGCAAGCCTACCTTTCATTCAGGGGGTTTTTCAAATCCCATCTCCTCTTCCATGGAATTCCAGCCTACCCACCCCCCAACTAGAAGTGATCTCTCCCTCGACAGTTGTAGCACTTACTGCCAGTACCGTTTCCTGGACACGTAGGTTGCCTGTGTCACCTGTGACCTTTATGAGTGTGTGTCTTTCCTCTCCCAGTAAATGGCAAACTTCTTGTGGAAGTGAATTTTATATCCCGCCCCCCCTACCTTTTTATTTCTGCACGTCCTTTACTGCCCCCTTTGCAGTGTGTACACAGTGGCCACGACTCCGACTGTCCATGTGGCATTCTTTCCGACTGGCAGCACTACATCCACGGATGTTTGCCGGCAAGGCCTGTTGTGCCATTTTGGGATTTCCCTCTCCCAGTGGCAGTGCCTCAGCGCTCTCCCCTTCAAGCAATCAAAGGGGAGGGGAAAGAGGCTGGAGGCTTAACTCTACCCCTCCTCCCAACCGGTGCTCCCTCTGCTCTTCTTTTTTAGCACTCTGACACTTAAAGGGCAAATCAGCATGGACTTTTTTCCCCTTCACTTGCCACTAAAATAAATATATTTGCAATTCTTTCAGTTAAGGGAGCCAGACACAGTCCTTCTATGTGTATCTGGGAGTTGGATCTTGCTTTTAAAATGTAGTGGGGAAAAAGAGTATCACGTAAAATAATGTAACATGCTTTCGCACCACAGATACATTTTGGTCTTACACTAGTGTTTTAGAATGTGTCAGAGTCCTCTTTGAGATATGTGACAGTTTTGAAAATTTTTTTTAAAGTAAACTGTTCTTGACTTATCTTGGTATTAAAAGCACTCTCTTACATTTGATCATAGCAGAAGAAGTGGGGGTACTGAAATGTATTCATATGCTTGGGTGACTCAAGTGGAATTTCACCTAACTTCTCACCGCCTGAGTCACCCCTATGCTATTACAATAGTTAGATTGATGAGGATGATATAATAAGGCCTATGAACTAAATATTTCGCCAACTGTGGAAGGATTATCTCTGGGAGGGTGTGTTCAGTGTTTTGCTAACTTTTCTCAGAAGGTCTTAGGTTCATTGTAAGTATCCTTTGTCAGAAAAATTGAATAGGTTGCCAGGACTGGTGGTGACCTTGGCTATACTGGGAACACTCATGTTGGGCATTTCCAGTTCTCCTCTTCTGAACTTGAGGGTTTTCTGCAGGAAGAATGGGTGATGAAGGAAGTAATGAAGGGTGATGAAGGAAAGTAAATCTTTCAAGAACTTGAGATTAAAATTATCTTCAAAGACGAATGCCACGGTTTGCTTTAGTTCCCTAGCCTAGAACTTGCAGTCTCTTCTTTCCTTCGTCCTTCCTGGTGGGTGGATTGGTTGGTATGCTCAGCCAGTCCCTATTTTTCCTCCATCTGACTGAATCCAGCTCATGACTTCTTCCGTTTCTCCTCCGGGATTCTCCTCTAGTTCTGGTAGGTTCTTCTGCTTTCCAGTATCTTTCTACCTTCCCCAACATGTCCCAGTTTCTCTTATCTCCCTTCTGCCTCCAAATCTGAGCACTGATCCAGAACCAAGTTATCCAGCCTTCTCCGTTTTGTCAATATCAAGTAGTAAAGCCATAGATTGGTTACCAAGGTGCTCCTAGTAGGGAAAACTATAAGGCTGAAGAGTAGTTTTGGCATCAATTGAAAGTTACCACCAGAGCTCTCCTACCAAGACTTAGCAGCTGGGAACTTGCCTCAGTAGTCCTTTCTTTGTTAGTAGATCTGAAACTTGGCCTCTGATTGTTTTCTTGTGGATTCCCTAGTTGATTCAGAGAATTTATAAGCTCTTACTACACACAGGTACTCCCACCTCCCCAAACCAAGCCTGTGTTAGCAAATGTCATGAATACAAACACTGAACTTTCCTCTGAGGGCATGCAGAGGGGTTTAGAAGACCTGCAGTAGCAAGGTTACGGATGTGTTCATAACCCAAGGCCAGAGGTCTCTCCTCCTTGTCTCTGAGTCTGTCTCTGTAGTCTAGATATGTTGGACAGATCTTCCTGCTGGCTTGAAAGTTACTTTAAGAAAATCTTGAGGTCAGTCCTGTTCACTAGTGATGGATATCTTCTTATCTGGAACACTGTATACCAGCTTTGGTCACGTGTGTTATAAAAGCAGACCTCTGTGTTTGCTTAGCACTATGTTTACAATGTTATTACTTCTTTATTTCTTTGTAAGACCTTGTGTACACCTGTCTCACGCCCCTAGTCTGTGAGCCAGCTGTAGGAGGGATCACTTCTTATTCAGCACTCTGACAATGGATGGCATGTAATGAATGCTTGATAAATGTCTGGCTTTGTATTCGTTGTGGGAGTGACTGAGTAGATGAAAGAGTAAATGAACCACCAACCCTCATACTTTTCATCCTCAGACCAATTTTAATGAACATCCCCAGGTAACATCATGGGGGAATGGAAATAATTCACAAAGCTTAGATGGTAAAAATAACTTGTATCAACAAAAATTCAATATACTATATAGAAACACATGTTTACAAAAAAGAAATCTAAGCTTAATGCATTGTATATGCTCATGATTAACATTTTCTAAGTTACCTACTTAAACAGTTACTTTACAAAGTCAGGAGAGAGTGAGTATCATGCTTTTCTTGGTCCTGAAACCTTATTGGGACATTCAAATGAAAATAGTGAAAATAGTGTGGCATATGTTAAGATTACGTAGTTTTATTCCCACATGGGTATAACCTTTGGAGATTCAGATTTAACATTTTCATTGAAATGCTTGTGGATCTTTTGTAAGGACAAAGAGAATATTTCTGTACATATTGCAATTCTTTTTGTTTGTTTGTATTTTGTTGGGGTTTTTGTTTGTTTGTTTTTGAGACAGTGTCTCCCACTGTTGCCTGGACTAGGGTACACTGGAGTCGTCATAGCCCAGTGCAACCTCAAGCTCCTGGCCTCAAGTGATCCTCCTGCCTCAGCCTCCTGAGTAGCTGGGACTACAGGCACTTCCACCACACCCAGTTAACTTTTCTATTTTTAGTATTTTCTATTTTTAGTAGAGACGGGTGTCTCTTATTCAGGCTGATTTCGAACTCCTAGCCTCAAGCGATCCTCCTGCCTTGGCCTCCCAAAGTGCTGGGATTGTAGGCATGAGCCACCACACCTGGCCCGTATTGCAATTCTTATAACCAAGGACCACTTCTATGAGTTGTGATTTTGTTCTGTTCCTACTATGTGCATTGCAGGAGGTAGTTTCTACCCACTATACTTTCTAGAAACTGCCACACTCTCTCTCAGACGCTGTTAACACAAAGAGCTAGTGTCTGTTTTTCTTACAACATTCTTACTTGACATTTGTTAAGCAATAACAATATTCCAAGCATTGTTAAGAAGAAAAGGGAGGGGGAGATAACTTATACCTCTCTAAATAAGGGCTCTGCAGCCTGACTAAAATGCAATGTGTAGAACTTTGCTTGCTGGGAAAACTTTATGAGTTTGAGAAAATAACATCTCACAAGTGCTTGGTTGTCCTAAATTAAGTGTGATCTGCAAGGTGATTTGGGGGTCCTTCCAGATTTGAGGTAATGTCGACATCAGTTATGTTTTATATTCCCAAACTCTACATAATTATTGCCTCTTATTTGTAATATCTTTTATGTAAGTAAGAATTAATTTTACCTCCCATTTTAGAGATAAAAACTGTGATGTACATAGCCGAAATATGTCAAGAATACCATGATGTGGCAGAAAAAAAAAATTAGCCAATGGATCGGGGGTTTTTTTTTTTGTTTTTTTTTTTTTCCGCCCCCACTTCGGAGTAGATGCCTGACTTCACAAATCTTCTCACTTTTGTAAATAACAAAACTAAACAGTGAGGGCCCTTATTCTTTGGAGAGCCAGTAGAAAATGGCCCCATTTTTCTAAGTTCAGAGGAGGAACTCTCCAGCTCATCAGCTGTGCTGGGTGAGCCAAGTTAGCAGAATCTCACTCAGGGTTTGGTGCAGCTGCCGGAGGGCAGAGTAAGAATGGCCTCCTCAGGAAAGGAAACCAGGCATCAGGGCAGTCCCGTGGTGTCAGAGTATGTTCTCCCCCCAGCTGCAATGTGTTGCACGTTAATAAGTTCCCACTCTCCTAGGTTCCCCCTGCCTGCCCCCATCATTTCCAAGTACCCAATATTGTTGAATAAGAAAGAAAAATATATTGCAGAATCGGAAAGTTTTTTGTTCACCTAACATTTTGGTGTGTTCATACTCCTGTGCTTAGGTATGTGCGGCGTGTTGGCGTGGGCACAGTGCATCTGTGTGTGTAGAGTACTGCAGTGCTCAGTTTAGCTGGGATCGGTGATCAGAGGTCCTATCTTTGGGATTTTCCTGGGTTTAGAAATTTTACTCAAGTTCCTAAAAATTGGGGGGAAGAGAAGGGACGAGCAATGCTTTCCCCTCCCACCTTGGAGGTCACCCTCCTCCTGTGGATCCAGATTACTGGGTTGTAATCCTGATATTTTCTCCAAAGACAGCAGTAGATTGAAATTAAAATGTTAAAGTATTTTCAGATACTGCTCTTTCAAGCCTTGGGTTTACAGAATAGAATCATTTATACTCTGTTGTACATCTAGCCAAAGCTAACTGTTTCTTTTACAGCACCCAAGCTGAAGCTATTGGTTAAATGGTATGGTGCTCACCATGGGTAATGGTCTGCTATCAGCTTGACTATTCATTTAGCTAAGTGCTGAACCAGGTATGTCTAGGTCAGTGTTCCCTTCTCTGATGACAGTGGAGGCCTCTGACATTTTTTGTATTGTGATGATAGACAACATATTAGTTAACATTCATCATGTTAATAATAGATATTTATGGGAAAAAAGTCTTCCGTTTTTGTTTTCTTTTTTAAGAAATTGTATCTCAAAGTGTAATGAAAACAAATGGAAACAAAGAAAGCAAGCGACTTTTGGAGATGTTTGACCTCTAAAATGTAATTATGGAAATTTGATTGTAGCTCAAATAGAAGCATCATTAATAAAATGGTTTGCAGTTATTAAGAATGTCAGAAAAGACTGAAATTGAGTTATTTCAGATCTCAATCTAGGAAGAGACTGTTTATATTTTATTCTGAAGATGAATATTAGGATATTATGATTTAAGGTAAAATGAAAAAAATTTTAATAGATGAGCATACATTTTAGATAAATACTTTCTTCATTTATATTGAATTTTATGATTAATTATAAGTGACAAGAGAAACAAGAGTGAATTATTACATATTTTTAAATATTGGCAATGTGCTAGTAGCTTTAGTTTTGGATTTGAAAAGAAAAGTGGAAATCCTGACCATTGGGCTCAACGTCTAGTGAAAAGTTAGCACACAATAAAGTAAGAGCTTCTGCATTGTACCGTAGGAATAGACTTAAAGATTTGACTCCACAACTGTGTCGTGTGCTTGCTTTTACAGTGCTAAGTTATGAGACCACCTGACCCCATGAAGGATGCATTATCGGAACCTGTTAAAAGAATTCTCCTTTTAACACCAGCCATTCTCGTATTTTCTCTCTCCTTTTCCTTCTCTCTCTCTCTCTCTCTCTCTCTCCCCCTCCCCCTCCCTCCCTCTCTCTCTCCCTCTCTGGTATTTCCTTATAGTTTCTGTAGAACTCACTTCAGGGTACTTACTGGTCCAAATACAGGGAAAGGATGCTATTTTTTGCATACCTATGCTCATAATCAGTGATTTTTGTGTTCCCTAGGGCTTTGCGAATTGAGGTTGCTAACTGATTGTCATTATGTGACTTCTTTAGCCTTCTGAATGGAGAGCAGCATGAGGAGAGCTATCTCTATATGTTTTACTTTTCTGAAGTTACCTTGTTATCCTTGCTATTTATATTAGCAGAATTAAAAAGATGGATAACTAATTTTCTTGAAATATAAAGCTCAGACCCACATCAAAGAAGTTTCTAAGACATGAAAGTAGGAGAGGCAGCAGTGAAACCAACAGCTAGTTCTAAAACAAATAACCAAGTATCATTGTGTTATAGGGTCTTAACGGGAAAGATCTGGATACTGCCTAACTGCTTCATTTTGACTGAAAGTGTTTTCATTTCTCTTTGACCAATTAATTCAACTTATAGAAAAGTCTCCTAAGGAAATAACAGAAATGGTAGTAATAGTTTATGTCCATCACCATGTTATTTTAAGCTCTGAAAAATTAGAAACAACCTAAATGTGTATCTTTATTCTTTTCTGTCTTTTTCCAAAGTTTCTACAGTGGATCTGTCAGTGTAATGAGAAAAATACTTGGATATATTTTCTTAGGTGCCTTGTAAATGGGTATTAGCATTAAACATTAGCCAAAAAAAATGTTTTACTGGCTACGGGCTACAGAATACCTAACAGGAGTAATACTTCTTTTGATTTTGTTCTTGGATCAAATCTTTGGGACTCCAGTTCTGCCTTTGCACACTATCAGCAAACTCCTGGGCCTTAAGTGCCATGGCGGGGGGCACAGAGCAGTGCCAGTGAAGGGGAGCACAAGAAGGATAAGAAGAGAGAGAAATGTACATTTATTTGGTGGGATCCATTAAAATTCCTCAGTAATTTCAAGTGATCACAAAACTAGATTTCATTTCTTAATTATTTTTGATAAGTATGTATTTTCAAAGATCAACTTCATTCTACCATTTCCTTTTTGCTAAACATGTTTTTGGATAGCAATTATATCTTCACACTCCCTTGCTATTGTTCCAAGTTCTCCAAATCTGTATTTCCTCTTTCTCTTAACATTGTCATTTACCATTTCTTTATTGCATCTTCCTTACATGCAAAGAAATTAAATTGTTTAAATGTCCTTTGCAGCTAAGATTTAGTTTTCCTTCTTAGGTATCTTGAAATTCCACCTTTTGTTGTTTTTTGCCTAGTAGTAGCTTTTTCCATCAACAGGAGTAAAAGTAGTCAATAAAAGTCAATTGCTGACTGTGATTATATGGAGGGTTTACCATAATGCATATTGGAAATGTCTTTGAAACCCTTTTCCTGAATGGAAAGTGCCATGGCTTGTGTTTTATGGTCTTCTAATGTTAGACGGTAATCTCATTTAGCATTTTCCCAAAGTGAAAACAGTGCATTAGGGCAACATAACAGGCATTGCAGATCAATACAGAGGCAGAGCTTTACCCTTGCAGATTAATCCAAGAAAACGTCCCGGAGTCTACTCCCGGAACTGGGGGGCAATTATGCTGATTTCCGCTCCTCTTACCCCCTTTCTACCATCTAATCATCAATACAGGCTGAAATGTATGTAGAAAGAATTTCAGATGACTGTGCACACACGTGCATACACACACACACACACACACACACACACAGAGAACAGACTTCCAGACAGGAAATCAAGGGCCCTGGAAGTGAGTAGTATTGATTTGTGGTGATAAAAGTATATTTTGACACATTTCAAATCATAAATAACTCATGGACTTTAACTTGAATGACTAATAGCTCAACTCAGGGTAAATGCTTATCTACAACTTAAATTACCTCTTTCTAAGGAGTCCACAGTATTAGATGAATTATCCCATTGTGAGTAGTCTTTTTAAAAGAAAAAATGTGTTGTCTTCTTTATGACGTGCAGCGTGTGGGTGCTGATTTTTACAGTCTTTCTCTGTAAAAAGACTATCTCGCTAGGGTGGTTCTGATCTTCCCTTCCCACCCTCCGTCCCCCTGCTTTTAAACCTAAGACACATTGACGCCACCGGTTGTCAACACTAGGGTGGAAGGCGGTCCTGCTTTCCTGCGCACTATTAGTGGTATCAGTCATGCATTTGCTAGGTTCAGCTGACCTCATGCTTAGTCATATTTTATTCAGTGTTTATCCAGATGTGGGGCTTGCTATAATTAGTCAGTTAGTGGTATCTGTGCCTGTATTTGTGAAGCACAGCTGATTCCCTTTAAATGCTGATGTTCATGGCAGAGGATTAGGGAAATCTGTGTCCAGAAAAATTCACAAACGTCTGAAATCGTAAAAAGCATGGAAACTCCTGGGATTCGATTTAAATTCTGTTCTGAATGGTATTTGACAAAGCAGTAAGGTAATGAATGAAAAAGTAAAAGTGATGTTATATAAAATTTGTGGAATTATTTTTTTGTCTGTATGTCTGCATTCCTTAGAGGGTAGTGAGAAGTAAATTCCCTCAGGGACCAGTAACATGGTTTGCATTTCTATTCTAGCAAAATATATATTAGCTTAGTGTGCTGGATAAAAGTAATGAGGAGACAAATCATCACCCAGGGGTTTCCTTATTGATGAGAAATATCCCCCCTGTGTTCTCTAGGGGTTTTTAAAGAACCCATTAAATATAGGATAATGCTATTTCAGGATTACTATGGAAATAACAAATTTAAATTTAAAGAATAGAACTGATAAAGACTAGCTTTTTGTATGAAACAAAACTTATTTGGAAAAATATATGAATTCCTAGATTAAAAATGGTAATATGTGTTGTCTCTGTGTATGTTTAGTCCTTATATTCCAAATTTCTCTGCCATATTAACAAGAATATTTTATTCTCATTTGTACAGTTTATTTGGTTTATGTTATTATGTTCAAGTGTGTATAATAAGCTTTTTAGAAACATTTACGTTTGATCTAGCATATTCACTGAGAAGCAATCTAACGAAAATCTCAGATTTGTAAGTATAATTAGCAAAATTTTAAAACATTTTCTTTCCACTCATTTGTATTCATTCAGTGAATTTATTACATGGCTTCTATAGGGGTATCCATATCTAGGAGCTGAGGTCACAAAGAAAATAAGACAAAGTCCTTCTTGGCATTTGCATTCTAATAAATGTAGGCTAGCAAACTGACTCTAGTGTAGTCAGTGTCACGTGCATGGGGAGAGAAGTTAATACAGGATCAGTGGGGTCACCATAAAGGGAATGATAAACTCACCAGGAGGGGAGAGCTAATGAAAGCCACATACAGAAGGTTCCACATGACCTAAGTGTTGAAAGGTGAGTAGGTATTTTCCGGATATAGAGGAGTGGGTGGGCGTTTGGGTGCAGAGCATTTCCAGAATCGAGAGCAGCGTGAGCAGAGATGTGAAGGGAAGTGTAAGAACCAGTTCCCAAGCATGGTCTGTCCAGGCTGTAGCAGTGCTGGGGGCAGGGTGGGGATGAAGGCTGCAGAGTAGACAGAAACCTGATTTGTTGACCTTGTATTTTATGTAGAAAGTAGCGGGGAAAGATGCTGTCTCTGACTTATCTATTAGAAAGAACCATCTGGAAGGAATATGGAGGCAAGAGCAGAAGTGAGATACAGACAGACCAGCTTGGAGGTCTCTGGTTGAATCCAGGATATAGATTTATATGCAGAATTAATTTAATGACAGTGAGTCTGGAGAAGGAGGTCCAGACAGTGGGGATCTCAAACTTTGTGACCAACTGGATGTGGAAATGGAAGAGAGAAGTTAGGGCTCCTAGGTTTCTGGCTGTGCTGGCCAGGATGAAGAGTACTGACGCCGTTCGTAAGGTTTGGGTCTGGGTTTGGGTTTGGCAGGGAAGATTACATTGTCCAGAGTAACTCACAGCCGTTTCAACTAATGGAACTACTTTTGTAGAATTTATTAACCAGGTGTACATTTTTATCATGGGAACAATTTTAGTATCTTTCTTCAAACGTTAAGGAAAATTATTTCTCTTAAACTTTTTTTCTAATTCGCAACATATATGTTTTATTTTATATATTCTTTAACTTTGACTTGTATTCTGAATGAAAACCCTTTGTCTCAGTGGTCCCTGTGTTTGTTTTCAGGCGGTATGAGTCTCATCCCATCTGTGCTGACCTGCAGGCCAAGATTCTCCAGTGCTACCGCGACAACGCCCACCAGACCCTCAAGTGCTCCGCCCTGGCCAGCCAGTACATGCACTGTGTCAATCATGCCAAAGAGGTGGGTGTGCCAGCCAGGCCGGCGGGGCAGCAGGAGAATAGAGAGCCTGACGTCATGGGGCAGTGGTAAGGATTTAATGGGCTGCTGTGTGTGCAAAAGCTTTGTGAACTCCACTGCTCACCATCAAGAACTACTGTAGTGACTTAGTTAGGTCTTAACTTCTATCCAGGTCGTTGTGGGAAGAACCTCTCTCCTCCTTGTGCTCAACTCATTTACTTGCAGAGAAAAAGACTCTACTAAAATTTTACTTTTTCCCACTTGCCCTGAACTTTTGTCCTCTAATAATTGTGTCCTCAAGGTCATTGCCTCATACTTCTAGACCAATATTCAGAGCCAGCAAAGGGGAAGGTTACAAATTAAGAAGTTACCAATTTGGGGTCCATAAACAGTAGGTAGTCACATAGACAGCCTGGTTTAAAAACAAAACCCACCATTTAATCACTGTTGAATCCTTTTGCCGGTGGATAAAATATACTCAACTGGGCATGGGAAAGAGAGACCAGAGATAGCATTTAGGAAGGAATTTCCACTGCTTTTTTATATACTGTAGTCGTATTTTTCTCTTGACCCTTCATGTCAGAATAATATGATATTCATAGGATGTGTATTTTCTCTAATTTATATACTTTAGAAAGGTAATGATAAACCCTGAAGCAAATTATCAATTCTGGCTGGTCACATAATTGCCTAGCATTTAACCAATTTAACAGTTGGATGTAGGTTGTTCTGCGAGGCAGAAATTGTTGGAAACCTTGATTCCGTCTGCTGACAAACTCCGTAGAGTTGGCCTTCTAACCCTACTAAATCTAGTGTTTGAGTTACACAGCATGCCTTTGTACAGTCTAATTTGCTGTAGTTGTAATAATATCAGTGTACATTTCTGATACTCTAAATATCTGATGGGAGGGCTGGTATTGTCTGTATAGCTGGGAAATAACAGTAATATCAGTGGAAAAATATAATCAAGATTTATTAAAAGCCTATGATGTCTTTAAAAGCCTAGTGGCTTTTTTCTATTTCTTGCTTGTAGCAGCCCTTGTATAACTCTTAGTAGTATGGCAGGGATTCTATTCTGTAAAGGTCTTTGGTAGAGGCAATGTTGCTAATGTTAAGTTAGTACATTTTATTTGTCAAAAACAGCTTCTGATGTGCTCTTAACAAGCTCCACCCTTCAATATTAATACTAACTGAGGCACTTGGGACTTACAGGTTGACTCATGGATTTTTCTAAGTTGGTGATAGTGCCTTATTGAGGTGGGGCTTGGGTAGTCAGTGTGAAAGAACGGCAGTGACAAAGTATATGCTTCAACGCTGGTGCCTAACATATGTGCCTATTTCCGCAGTGTGATTTGTAACATCACTAAAGTAGCAACTGCAGGGGCGTTTGGAGTATTGACTCCATCCTGCCTGTCTAGGTTGTGTTGAATCATATACACTAGCCCCGTGAGATCAATGGCTTGTATTTATAGGATCAAACAAAGTTAACTTGTGACACAATCAGATATGCCACATGGTGCAGCAGAGAGTTGCAATCTGGCAGATCTGAGTTAGTATCCAAGCCCTCTCTTTTACTAGCTCTGTGACCTTGGGCCTTGGTTTTCCTCATCTGTGAACTGGGGTAATGTTGGGAGGATTACATTGATATAAAGTATTCAGTACATCTTATTTTTTCCCTTCTTTCCTCAGCTGTTGTTATTTCATGCTGAAACTAACTAAACAGATCAGCCAAAAGCTGACCACTGTTACTAGTGATTTCAAAATAGACTCTCCTTCCTCCTCCTCCCTTCCCAACCTGAGATACAATTTAATATCAATATTATTTTCAGCCAGTATGTTTGGAGCCCCTACTATTTTCACAACTCTTATATCCAATTATTAGGAAGTGTATGATACAGGTAATATTAAAAAGATACGTCCCCAAACCTTTTTATCCTAAGATGGGCAACATTGAAATGGACAAGAACAAAAAAAAAAAGATACCATCTTATATTCCTGCAATGCTTAGGATTTCAAGGTTGTTTTATATCCATTCTCTTACTTGTTTTTTATGACAACCTGAGATGTAAATAGAGATGGTTTCAGTTTCACCATTTTACAGTTGAGAGCATTGAAACCCAGGCAAGTCATGATGGCAAATTTAACAACTAGACCAAGGTGTACCGTGCCATGAAAACAAAAAATTTCAAAATAAATTCAAAGGTTTTAGTCTTTGAGTGGGCGAGTGTGTAAAGGAGCATCCATCCTCCACTGCAGAAATAAGGCAACGAGGGAAAGTGAGAGCAGAAACCACAAAGGGAGGCAAAGAAGGTCAAAGATCTAAGGAACTGGTCCCAGAGAGCCTGAAGGTCCCAGAGTGGGCAGTGGGTTGACAGAGCCCGTGATGAAAGGGGCAACTCAGCACTGCCCCGTTTTAAGATCATGTCAAACTGATCCTGCCAGAGGGAGCTTATATCAGTATTTCATAAGCAGTTACTTTTACTCTGATACCAGGGTGTCCTTTTGCTCCTTGGGAATTTAGCACAACCTCGTGACCCCGACTCTGCGCCTGTTGTTAGAGGAGACTTCAGCAGGATACAAGGTCCTACCTATTGCAGCAGTTCCTGATGGGCCAACTCTGCTGCTTATGTTTCCAGTTAAATCCAGAGAACGAGCTGGACGTGCTAAACAAGAAAATGCTAAACATGACAACAACCCATTAGGTCATAATGTCCATTTCCGACAAAGTACAGGGGTTTCCCCCATGGAATAATTCCAATAGCCAAGTCCACTCCACTTTTAAATGACTCATAAGATTGGCCTCTCACTGGTTCCCTGGGGCATTGTTCTAGGGACTAATAGATTTTACTGATAGGAAAATTTCCGGATATTTCTTAGCCCTACTCTTCCTTTCTACTTATTCATCCATTTATTCTGATCAGTCTTTCTTCAGCTATTCTTAAACAATTAATTCATCATGGGTTGACATGAGACATTTAGACTATTATTTCTAATATATTAAGTTATGTGTTCTTCATGAGGGGAAAGAGATATTAAATTGCTATAATTATTATTTCTAGGACTTAAAAGCTACCGGCTGGCTATATGAGATACAGCGTTTAAAAATGAGGGAAAGCATTGATTGGCACGGACTTCTTTCTTTCTCATACCTGCTTAGCCTCATAATTTTCTCAAGCTCCCCAAGATTGGATTACCTCTTCTTGCCCCTAAAACCTGGTTCCCATTCTATGAGGTTCTCTATCTACACAGGAGTCCATGGAGGCCAATAGTATTCGCCCAGCTGGACCAAAATGTGCCCAAATTCTATTTTACCAGAGGAGGGGTAGGGTGTAGAAAGGGTTTGCTTCCAGATCTGCATTGCCTCTGGGATGATGCTGCCTTGGGCCACACCACTTCCCTGCTATTTACTTGCAGAATCGAGCTGCTTTGGGGATAGCTGGTCTACGCATTTCAGCGTTTTCCCAGCCCTGCTGCAATTGACTGAATGGTACAGAATCTGCTGGACCCTTACAGAACATTCTCTGTTCACTGGAGGTTAGGGTTTGTGGGAAATGCTGTTGCTACCATCCTAATTTAGTCATGATGGCTTGAGCTTCAGTTTCTTCTCTGATAAATTGAGGGTTTGAACTAGGTGGTCCATGAGGACCTTCCAGCTCTGTCATTCTAGGACTGATTCTGCTTTCACGCGTGGGAGCAAGAGGCGGTGTGCGTAAGCACACATGTTCATGGGCACACTCAAGAGACATGGCCTATCTGGTACAAGCTGCACCCATACTTTTGAGACTTTCAATATTTATACCTTTGCCTCTTAGATTTTGCCATCTGCCTTAAACATTCGTTCCGGAAGAACACCTGCGTTCTGATTGGCCGGCCTGCTACCTGGCCTCCCACAGCCGCAGACCTTTGTGTTGAAGTTCACACTCCTGACGGCCCTGGGAAACCCAGGGTGGCAGGATGAACTGGGAGGGAATAGAAACAGTTTCACAGTTTCTCTAAAGTCAGTGAAGTGAAAAACAGCTATCTCAGCGCTGCCTGGCAGAATGTAGCTTGCCGGCTAATGAAGTCCCTTAGAAAATGGAGACTACCTCCTGCCAGCCGTAGGCCCCTCCTGTACCGGGATGCCTGGATGAGGGGTTTTGGAGATAGAGCTGGAAGCCAGGATCTGAAGAACCAAGAGTGAGCTAGGGCCAAAAGCAAGGGCCAGCCCCAGGAGATGGCCAATGACAGAGGTCAGTGTGGGGCCAGATGTCAGATGACGGGGCAGTCAGGGGTCCATAAACCACAGCAGAGGTTTCAGTCAGTAAGTAGGCAGTGGATCTGTACCCAGGCAAGCAGATAACTCAGCTCAAGGAAGGACCAAAATAAGGGCCTCTTTTAAGTGAGGCAACCCTCACCTTAGACCTATATGCTTCCTGCTGACCTCTTCAGGGGGATCAGAAGGTGACCTGGCTGCAGTGAGGAGCATGGGGTCAAGGCCCTGAGAAGTGAGGCTAGATCCTAACGTGGCAGCACTCCAATCCAAGGCCAGTGCACCCAGTTTTCTCGCTTCTAAAATATAATCGACATCTCCAGTATGTAGTTAGCCTCCAAAATCAGACTCCAAAATCAGAGGAATTTGCTGTAGCAGAATTTCTGTCCACCTTCTTAAGGACAGTGTATTTCGTCTCCCCTATAAATTGTATTTGTGTTAGACCAGGGTTCAAATATTAATATTTTCCTATTATTCAAGTACGAAGAGGTCCTGAGAATGTAGTAGCTATTACTTAGAAATCAGGGTTCTTGAAAGGAAAACCTACTGCCAGAGCAAGCTGTATTTTATCACTGTTTTCAGATGAACTCTACCACTAGATGCAAATGATTTAATAGACTTATGATTGTTGAAGCTAGAAGAACCCTAGAGATCATGTAACCCAACCTTATCTTTCTACTTGCAAAAATTAGCACCCTAAGAGTTTAAGTGATCCCTAGAAGGACAGAGCCGAGACCAGATTAGCCTGCTCTTATTCCAAACCCAGGGTGTTTTCCCTGTGATGTCAGATCTCAGGTGTGGGTGAATGGCAGGGTCACCTGAGGAGTTTGTTTAAAATGCACATGCTCAGCCCCATTCCTGGAGAGTCCGATTGAGAAGGTCTGGGGTGGGACCTGGGCATCTGCACTGTGACCAAATACTCCAGGAGACTGTGTACACAGGAGTTGTACAGAGTCCGTTGGCCTAAACGGCATTAAAGGTCTTTAACCTCTCAGATGTCCTGCTGCATTGGGAGATGAGCAGCTGTTACTACGGACAGGTCTGAGCCATCTAGCAGAGGTCCAATCCCACCAACCATAGGAATGAATGTTTAGCCTCAGGAACTAATAGGAAAATGGCTTGGAAAGAGGGTGGGAGCCCTTGAAAAAGAGGTTCCTTTCTCCCCCTCTCTTGCTCCCCTTAAAGTTGTGGGGGGATCCACACCCGGTTATTGTGGGTAAGAGAGAGGGAGGGGGCACCAAGCCAAGGTGACATGGCCCCCTGGCGAGATCACAGTTGTAACCAGACCCTCCTTGGCTCAGCCACTCCCAGCCCCCTCCTCCACTCCCCTGACCCACATCGGGGTCTGATGTATATGGTGACCACCTTCAGAGAGCACAGAGATAAATCAAGAAGGCCAACTTCCTGGGAAGACCTACAGGAGCATGTTTTTATTGTGTTCGAAGGCTTCTTTATCATCATCACCTATTGACGTTTATGTATCGCCCAGCTGCGCTGCTGGTGTGCAGGGTGACACACGGGGATTTCATAATAGATTTCCGATCCTTTGATAAGGTGGCCCTTCGAATTTGGAGTCATATCAAAGCAAACTAAATTCCAAACTTTAAATTTGTTACCCCAGCCTCTTCCATTCTAGGAATCCTTTTCTAAACCACTTTCTGAGCGTAAATAAATACTTGCTTTATGACATTTTCTCTCTTTTTAATCTTACTTTAATAGAAGAAATATTACCATGGTAATAAATTTCATTTTTCTTAATAGGTATTTCTTTTCTATTACTTGTCCTTCAAGACAACACTGCAGTGTGTGTTTTGTCTGTTATTGTAGCAAGCTGTATAAACAGTTAATTACTTGTAGCTTAATTTGAATATTACACAGAACATTTGTCATAGAAGATATAAAATAAGATCCAGGCAGAAAAAAGTTAACTTGTGCTTCCTCTAAAGCAGGAAGAACAAAGAACAGCACTTGCTGGGGGGAATAGACAGATATTGAAAACAAAATAAGTTGGCTAATCAGATTTTCAGGTAGTGGGGAACAGTACTTGATGTACAGGCAAAGTTTTCTTTGTGCTTCTTGTAAACTCAATTCATGG
Source organism: Eulemur rufifrons (assembly GCF_041146395.1). Classification (NCBI taxonomy): domain Eukaryota; kingdom Metazoa; phylum Chordata; class Mammalia; order Primates; family Lemuridae; genus Eulemur; species Eulemur rufifrons. The sequence goes on along the minus strand of NC_091011.1, from coordinate 82,596,946 downwards.
ATTACTTTTCCTTCCTCTGTGACTTACAGTCTTCTCATTCTGTCTTGTTCCTCACCGCGGCTTTCCCTGTCCCTCCTTAGTAAAAACTCCAGTGTTGGCGCTGGGTCTGAGCCAGGACAGGGCTCCATCTTCGTTGCTCACAGCTATGTAAACCTTCCTGCTTCTGTCCCCAGCTCTGTGAGGCCTATGCTCTTGTGAGACGCTGAGTGAGCTCATCCAGGGACCAGCCCTCTGAGGGGTATCTTTAAAAAAAAAAAAAAAAAAGTACAAACAATTTTTATTTTCTTCATGATGATTGGTTAACAATCCAGGGTTGCCATAATTTCTCTGAAGTGATCGAGACCGCCAGTAGCCGGCACACTGCTAGGATAGTCAACCCCTCCAGGAAAGCTGCAATGCAAAAATCAGTTGATGAGATTACTGCGTAACAAAAATATTTGAGGGACGTGGTGAGGATCATTTTAGTAAGTGGAGATGACCCACAGTCTCAGGTCTCCAGGGGCAGTGTTCTTGTCTGACAGCGGGGGCTGCCAGCTTCCGCAGTGGCTGGGCTGGGAAGAGACTTGGGAAAGGAGCAGCAGCAGCGCCTGCACCGCGCCCTCCTTTCGGTGACTTACAGGCTGTTTATAAAGGAGTTTCTGCGGGCCCAGGGCCCAGATGTGTGAGTGACGAGCAAAGGCAAGGAATTTCTCCCTCCACATTAAGATTAAGTGTTAGCAGTTCCTTAAATGAAAGAAGCAATTTTTTATAACTTGCAAAGCTTCTCCCTCATTCTTTAGGGAATTTCCTATGTTAATTTATGCAGTGTTAAGTTTATGCAGTGTGGAAATTCAGCCCAGCAGCAGCTACTTACAGAACCAATGCAGAGATCGTAGGAGAACCTCTCAGGTGGGAGCTGAACACCGCAGACCCCACCAGGCCGAAGGATCCCTCCAGCCAATAGCCTTGGGGTCTGGGGCGGAGCAGGTTTGGTTGCATAGCTGTGATGGGGTAATAACACGGAATGTTTTACAGATGTATTCATCTTTTAAAAATTCAGCTTGTCGTCGTATTTGTTAATGTCTCTGACAGAAGTTAGGCGGTTTTGTACCACCTCTGCCACCCCTTGGTGGCAGCTGAGTGCAGTTCCACAGTGCGTTCATAGATCAGCCCTGGAGCTTTCCTGTGGTCCCGCACGTCTGCAAGGACTCACCTAGAGTCAGCTGAGCTACTGCGCTGTCCTGGAGGATTAGAATTTTAATACACGTAACAGGGTATTTTGTGGATATGGTTAGATATAGTTACTAAGACATTATTTCTCTGTGTTTGACATTTATTCACATGTATTTTAATGCTGCTTTTATGTTAAGCTGCCATTGCTGTTCCTCAAACCAGCCAAGGCCCGTCTTGTCTTTCTCAAAGAGAGTCTGACATTCTTAGCATCACCTGATTTGGTGGAGAAATTACCCATCTATATTCAGTTGAGGTTGCAGGGAGAAGAATAGTGAAAAGGATCTCGAGACTCTTGAAATACACTTTAACTGTTGCTTTAATTAGGTCGTGGTAGCTGCAGAGGATTTTGCAATATTTGAAAAGAGAGACGTTGTCATGTATCTTTTTAACCATAAACCCTAAATTGTAGGGACAGGCACAGCCATGTACTCTTGACCAGGCAGGTAACAGCTTAAAGTTCCCACCAGTGTGTTGAAGAATGTAGTGAAGCTATAACCCCCAAAATGCAAAATGGCAAAGCGGTATCACTTACAAAGGGATCATTTTCTTCAGTAACCAAATGCCCTGAGGCAGGCTCAGTATAGTTTTGTACTGGCTTCCATTTTGAATTTAAGAAAGAGTGTTGTAGGCTGTTGTCTGTATACCTGGAATTTATAGAGCTTCCTGTCCATACAGTTGGAGAAACTTTCCCACAGATCAAGTTGCAGAGGGTGAGGACAGCTGAGACACTATGACACTATGACATTGCCAGGCTGTGTCTGACTCTTATGTTGTAGATGCTCAGCGTGTGATTTCCCAGCAAATACAGAGCTCGCCTGAATGGCTGGTGCGTGGGACGCCCCACCTGCCAGTGTGAGTCTACAGGACAACTCTTGTTGAACACAGTCTCCGTCACCTGCTTTGTCTTTCCTGTTTTCTTTAGACAATCTAGCTTTTCTAATTTACTTCCTATTTGACTGAATCATTGCATTTTCCGACCACCTGTGTGTGTGTTATCACTAACCTAGTTGTCCTGCCTTGCTACCTTTCCTTCTTTTGTCCCCTGTGGACGTGGTCTTCTTAGAAACCTAAGATCACAGATGCAGATTAGGATAATCTGTTCAGCCTTTGCTCCTGTGACCCAGCACATTCTCTTGTTTGTCCTTCCACTCTTTCTTTCTGCCCCCTTTATTCCAATCTTTTTATCTTTGATCTTAGATCTTACGTCTAGAGACCTTTGACCTTTCTTTCCAAGCCTGCAACTTCCCTCTAGATATTTCTCTCTGGGATGTCTCACCCAAAATCATCTCGCAAGCCCAGAATTTAAGTCATCCTCCTCATTCCCGAGCTGGCCCCTCCCCGTGACTTCCCACTTTCTCCCAGAGACACCACTGCTCCCTGTCACTGGGGACCCGCCCGGGCCTCAGGACCCACCGTCTCTCTTTTTCTTCCCGTGTCCTTTTGTGGCTCTATCTGTTTCTTCTTTCACCCTCACCTGGTTTCTAACCTGCCTCCTCACTGGTCTTCCTGCCTCTAGGCTGTCCTCTGGTGGATCCATCACGGCAAGGATGTCAGGTTAACCTTCCTAAATGTCTTTCTCCTATTTAAAAGCATTTGTTGGGGTCCCACATGTTTTCAGTGGCCAGCAGGAGGCGTCTCAGTCTGGCATCTATTCTGGGTGGTCTTTACAGGCTTTCTCTCCATAAGTCCTGAACACACGCCCTTTCTGCCAGCGAGGCCTCTCCTCAGTGTCCCGTATATATTGGGCTTGTTCCTACCTCTGAATCTCTGCCTCTGCTTTCTACCCTCCCTGCCCCCTGCAGTCCCACCCCAGCCCCTGCCTGTGTTCCGTCTGTGGGGAAGAGTGCTTGAGAAGCTCTTTCTTTCCTGATCACCCCGGCGACAGTCTTACCCCCTGTGTGAGGCAGAACCACTCATCTTTTGAACTGTTACCTTCTCTGGAGGAGTACATGAGAAACTGGGAAACAGAAGGAAGGAGAAAATTACTTATTACTAGATATTCTTTTGTTCCTTTTGAGTTTTATACTGTGTTTATTCAATAAAAAAAAATTTAGCATTTATTTAGCAAATAAATAAAAAGTGCAAATTATTGCCTTATGTAGTTCCTTAATTTTCTGTGAGTGTCTGTGTTAGTTTCCCCACAGCATTTAACTGAGTGCGGCGAGTACCTAGGAGGAGCTCAGTTAGAGGTGGGTGTGTGGATGGCTGGAAGGGTGGTGGGTGGCCAGAGGAAGGCGTGCACAGATGGGCTAGCGGCAACTCGAGACTCACCCAGCCTCTCCTGAGTAACTTCAAAACTAAAGGGGAAAGTATCACTTTTTTGTTCTTAAAGATCTCTAAAAATGGATGCAGTAATACTCCCTGTTCCAGCTGGTTATAGAACTTTAATCCGATAGTTAAGAACTCAACCACCCCCCAAAATAAACAACTAAATAGAATGTAGAGATCATTTCTGCAGTTTGGGAATAGGTACTTGTGTGTGCAGCTCTGCCCAGCCTTGTGAGCACAGGAACGTCTGCATCCTGCCTGGATGGGTCAGGAGGCTCTGGGAGAGATTCTCGTGCTCTTTGCAGTTGAGAGATTCCCTCTCGGAGCCCTGGGGGTTACGAGTTGATCCCCCGACTCACTCACTCACTCACACACAGACACACACGCACACACTCACTGCCTAGGCAGTAGCTCCCCCAGTCACTGTGGCCACCGGCAGTGTTCCCCACATTTCCAAATGTTCCTGGTGAGGAGATGGCACAGAACTCCCACCCTTCCCCCCCTCACCAGGCCATGTTCATCCGTAGGGTCTCAGTGGTGGTGATTAGAGGTACTAATATTTTGAAACCAGGAAACGTATGCCTTGTTTTATGTGTTTTAAAATTAGATATTTGAAATGCAATACAAATTGTACTAAATGGTTACTGCATTTTTTTTACCCCCTCTCCTTCTGGTGGTAAAACTTATACTGTTACTTCTTTTACAGAGCACGCTTGAGAAGGGAGGATAAAAACTCTGAGAACACAGAAAACATCTTCAACGTTAATTCCAGAGGTGGAACGTTTTTTTTCCTAGTAAGATAATAACCCATTTAAAGAGAAGACCACTAAAGAGCAGCACTGAAGAAGGGATTCGACAGCATCATGTCACGTTTTGATTAGCAACAATTTGAAAAGCCGAGGCCTAGGTCAGGGATCAGTCATCAAAGGACACCCTTCAGTATTATAAACCCCCTTCATGATGATTAAAAGAGAAAGGCAGCCGTCTCCACCTTTTAGTACTTTCTGTTCCACTTCTACTGACCAAAAAGCGTTCCTGTTCTAACCAAGCCCCGTCATTTGGCGAACCCTCACTCTGGCAGAGCGGGGTGGGCTGCTGAGTTAATTGGCGTGGAGGGAGAAGACAGCCCGAAACACACGGATCTCGGGGCAGTAATGCCGGGTAGAATTGCGTAGGCTGTGGCATGTTGGTTTTCTCTTGTTTTCTTTTCTCCTTTGATTATATAAGAGCTATTTCATTTTAACTTATTATGGTGATCATGCAAGTAAGAAGACAAAAGGAGAGAAAATGTACCCCTTTTACTGGAATAATGTTTATGATTACAAGTGAAATAAGGTATTTTTATCAATATAAAGGCAACCTTGGCTTATACAACCTCTATCGTGAATGCTGACATCTTTACTTCACTCACTATCAATAATAAATATATTTTCTGACAAAGACTGGCATTGCGCCTCAGAGCCTCACACGTTCATTCCTGTGTCTGGGTTCGATGGTTATGCATATGGGAATTGAGTTGATTTATATTGCTAATAATTTGCATTTGTGCTGTACCTTTCCTCTAAAAAGCTCCTAAGCACTTCACAGAGCCTCAGACAGGCAAGTGATGGTTATAACTGCCTCTCAGGTAGACGGAATTCTGGAAGATCTTTACAAATTGCATGAACCTTTCTTTCTTTGGGATGACTTAAGTCATCCTGCCTGGGGCGAGAACTAGATTAGATAACCTTGGTTAGGACCTTCTGACACTGCAATACTATGAAAATGTTAAAAAAAAAAAAAATAATCCACCTTTAGAGTTTTTCCTCTTTCCACTTTCATCAAAACTTCCTGATTATAACTCTCCCTTTTCTACCAGGCCTGGTCTTCAACCCTGCAGCTGAGTGAGTTGGAAACAAATATGCACACTGAGGTCCCGTTCTTTGGGTAGTTAGGAGGAGGAGAAAATACCAGCGCTCTGTGATGGCCTCTAAATTTCTTTTGTCATGTAGAATTTTTATTTTGTTACATGGAGAGAATTTAGCAAAATGAGTACGAATACAGGCTCTGGAAGAAGGTGCATCTGTGTTCAGATTCTGTCTCTGCTATGGAACCTAAGTCTCCCAGCCGCACGCTAAGCCTCCATGTCTTCAACTCTGAAAAGGGGGCAAGTGAAGAACCTAGTTTTTAAGCTCATGGTGAAGAGTCAACATGCATGCCACATGCATTCTGTCAGAGCCAGTAAATTTTGTGTGATTAGTCAATAAACTAGTATTTGGAGCTAGGGGCGTAGAAAGTATCCACATGCCCAAATACCTTTTATGTAGAGGAAGTCAGGATGAACTTATGAACTTCATCCAACTTCCTGTTTGGCTCCATCTGAGTGACACTTGGGAACACACGTGTACACCTGGTGCCGATTCTGAGTGGCACTGACAGAGATACTCTGTGGTTACTGTTTCATGAAGGTTTTTTGTTTTGGAGTGGTTTGAGGGTTTGGGGGTTTGTTTTGGGATGCAAAATACGTTGAGTTCATTTGAGTGTAAATGAAGTCATCACTGGTAACTTGAAAAAGCAGCATATTTTGGTGCTGTCAGGGTGACATCCAGGTAACTGCCTGCGGAAGTAATAGGAGCACAAAAACAAATGTTTACATGGTGACTTGCTATAGTGTTTGCAAATCAGCTAACTCACAAATTCCCTCCTATACTGTTTTGTTTTGCAATTTAGAGCCAAGAACTTGGCACATCCCAGGCTGCGACTCTCACTGCTGGCAGAGAAGTGCAACACTGCAGTCAGGCCTCTGAAGCTGGTGGAATCCACGGGAGAGGGAGGATCGGGTCATCAGGTTGGCTCTCATTCTGATAAACATGGTGGTTAGGTAGAGTACACCTTGAACCACAGTAATTTAGCTCATGAAGCCAAGAAGAATAAAATATCTTGAATTCTGGTCAGAGGGTATCACACTGAACAAATGTCTGATGAACGTATAGAAGACAGCTGGATTGAACCAGCATGAAGTCCTTTCTTTGAGAAGTCAATAACTTATCACAGAAAATTTGCCAACATATGATCTTTTTAAAAAATACCATTTTTTAACTCTCTGTCACCCAGGCTGGAGTGCAGTGACACTATCTAGCTCACTGCAGCCTCAAGCTCCTGGGCTCCAGTGATCTTCCTGCCTCAGCCTCCTGAGTAGCTGGGACTACAGGCACGTACCACCACACCCAGCTAATTTTTCTATTTTTTGTAGAGATGGGGCCTCACTATGTTGCCCAAGCTGGTTCAAACTCCTGGTCTCAAGCGGTCCTCCCATCTTGGTCCCCCAGAGTGCTGGAATGACAGACATGAGCCACCGCACCTGGCCAAAAAAATTATTGATGAATCATGGTTAGTAGTAAGCATGTATTGCTAAAAAGCCAGGTGCCTGTGGACAGCTGGTCAACCCACGAGTCTCCTGTCTGTAACAGTTTTAAGCAGTATTTGGCTCAGAACTGAATGAGCAGCCACATGTTCTCAGCTTCTCTGGCTTAGAGATTGAGAACGTGTGGTTCTTCACTTGATATCCTCCAGCCCACAGGTACAATTGCCCTCGCCAGAAACCCACATTTCAGTGAGCTGTCGGAACTGACCCTTGTAAGAGTTAAGAATTTAGAGCAACAAGATTTCAGTTAGCTAAGAGGAGTAAGTTCAGAGATCTGTTACACAAATGTGGTGACTATAGTTAATGGCAATATATTCTTGAAAACTTTTTTAAAAAAAGAATTTGAGCAATTGAACAATTGAAAGGGCAGCAGTCAAAGCAAGTGAACTGAGAAATAGGAGTCTGTTTTGAGTTAATCTTCTGGAAAGGCTAATATTTTGAATGAATGAGTTGATGGTCATACGCCCTCACTGCTCCCTCCTGTCTTCCTCCCCCAAATTTTCTCTGTCTCTGCTTCCTCCTCTCTGTCTGCCATCTCATCGCCTCCTCTGGCTTTTTTGTGTTCAAGCTTTTCTCTCCCCCCAGCTTGTCAGGGCCCCCTTTGAGAGGCAGGTAGAGGGGTGCACAGGGCATCCTGGGTGCAGCGTCCTGGGCTCTTGCCCGGCTCTGCTGCTGTTGGTGGGGGGTAAGTCTGCTCCCTCCGGTTCTCACTGCAGGGGGGCCGCTCTGGGTCCTCACCGTTATAAGAAATGCTTATCCCTCCTTTTCTTCTCAAGCCTCCTACATCTTTAGTCATCTATTTAGTACTTCTTATCATTTAGTAATTTCGTATGTTTGCAGTTCTTAATTTATAAACCAAGGAAATGGATTGTTTTAATTCTCTGAATTAAATGAAAACTATATTTGTATTTAGTTCTCTGTGCCCTTGATTGTACTTTTCCTGTAGTTTATGGTCCCGATAAGATTTTTAAAAATTGGTTTTCCATCAGTGTCTGAAGGGCTTTACTCCATGGGCAGACTGTATATAGTCTGAAAAGTCACCCTGGGACACACAGCCCCTTTGTGCAGGCGAGACCCACCGTCTAAAGCACTCCCGGAGTGCGCATGCTCCAGTACCTGCACCAGCCGGAGAAGAGCACGTGTGCTGGTTAACAAGGCCAGGTTGGCTTTAAAATTGTATTACAGACATTTGTTTTAGCTGCTTCATCCTCTGGGCCTTTAAAAGAAAGCAAAATACCAGGGGTTTCCGTGTTTACTCCCAAACTTGACCCACTTGTTTTGGGGGTGCCAGCGATGACTGGAGCAACGGGCGGGGAAACAGAGGAGGGGATGAGGACCCGCCTACCGTCCCTGGGACGGAGCCCTGGCTCCTGGTGACCATGGTGCTCATGGAGGGGTGACCTTATCCCAGAAGCTCTTTTTCGCCCTCTGTGCCATACGAAAAGTCATTTTTAATTATTCCAATGTAGATGAGCCAGAGCTGTATCCATTTTACTATCAGCCCCCAGCCTGCACTTGACCCAGGGAGACAGAGTAGTCTGATTTCTCAGGTTCGGGGACTTTCAAGGCCTCCCTTGGGTACCGAGGAGGCTGCCCCTGCCCCATCTCCCTCGGGGAGCCCCGTGCCTCCTGCTCTCTGGCACTCCTTTACCCATGGTGTTGGATGGAATTGATGTACACCAAAAACAAAGTAGATTTGTACCCCTGTACGCAGGGTGAGAGTCAGTCACCTCACTCATCTGCCAAGGTCCCTTATGCTAGGAATTTTGGCCAAAGCACCAGATGACTCCAGAACTTTCAATTCCATTACCTTGCAAAGCTCGGAGTCATTGGATCCTGGGTTTGAGAGAAAAATGACCAACCACCCAATTCATTCTACCTCCAGGCTGATGTTGAAATGAAGATGATGAAATAAATTGTACATTTCATATTGTGCTATCTCTCCTCTGGTACCTCCAGCCTCAATATTGCTGGCAGAGGCCCTAAAAAAAGTTGAATTGCTTTAGTTTAGGGGAAAAAAACCGAATCATCCAAAGATGATCAAAGATGTTTCTACTTTTTCTGTCCCTCCAAATAGACCCATGGTCTTCTCTAGACCATGTTAATATATCCTTATAATGCAGGGGACAATCCAGTGTTCAATCTACTTAGGATTCAGAAAATATGGCCACTATATATATTTATGCTTTTCATTTAAGGAAGTGGAAATTGAAACTCAAGTTCAGTCCTTGAAATTCCCTGAAACCAAGTCAACTCTAAATGGAAAACAGCTATGCTTCAATTTAATGGAGTGCTTCAAACCTCTTGCAGTGAGTTTGATTAGGCAAGGCCTCCATACGCTTCAAAGATTTTCCCATGCAGAAAAGCTTGACTGCCCTTGCCCGCCCCCCGCAGATAGTCTCTGCCTCTCCTGGGAGGAGCCTTACTGGGCTGTGGTGACGTCACTGTGGAGAGAGCTGTCTGCTTAGAATATAACCCTGCCTTCCAAGTAAGTTACATTTCCATAATGGCTTTTTTTAATATTTTTTAATTTCAGCATATTACGGGAGTACAAATGTTTAGGTTATGTATATTGCCCTTGCGCCCCACCCCAGTCAGAGCGTCAAGCGTGTCCATCCCCCAGACGGTGTTCATCGCACTCATTATGTATGTATACACCCATCCCCTCCCCCTACTCCCATCTGCCTGACGCCCCGATGAATGTTCTTCCTAAATGTGTACTTAGGTGTTGATCAGTTAAAACCAATTTGATGGTGAGTACATGTGGTGCTTAGATGCGGGGAGATAGGAATCCATAATGGCTTTTAAGTACAAATGTGGAAGCCAGAGGTCAGTGGTCATTGCGAGGTACCGCCCTGCTCTGGCTGCGTGCCTTTCCTTCCCAGACCGTCCCAGCACAGGCAGCAGCCTGCCGGGCCGGGCCCTGACGGGTCTGTATTTGGGTGGCCTCCTGCAGAGCCCCGTTCCCTGTCAGGTCTGCATGGGGGCAGCCCGCAGGCCGGCAGTGCCCACTCTCTCTCTCTGCCACTCTCTGCGAATATATAAAATCGGGGTCGAGGGCCAGATGACTGGGGCCAACCACCTATCATCTGCTGCCTGTGCAGTCCAAGGGACAAGGGAAAACCCACTTTTTTCGTTTCATAGCGACAGGCTGTGTTTCTCAGGCAGCATCAAACCAGCAAAGCAATGCCAACCTGCACATTGTAGCTTGGCTTTGCATCTCCCTAAGGGAATGAGCACCCCAGTCTCAGAAGCATGACCACAAAGTCATTGAAAGTCTCATTCAACCTCGAGTTGAAGTGGCTTCGTCATTTTATTTCCGGCTCGGAAGGCAGGCTGCAGAGCAAGAGCCGGGAACTGCACCTGAGCGCAGGGTGAGAAGGACAGCAGCTAACCCGCCGTCAGGAGCTTATTTTCTGTCACCTCGGTGTACTTAAAACGCCTTTGCAGCAGCCACATGTTAAATGTGAACCAAAATAAAAGAGCCCACACTCCTCCTCACCCTCAGGCGCTTAACACAGGACTTAGAAATATTGGTGACTAAGGCAGAAGGTGTTTTTCTTCCATTGGAAATGAATTTACCCGTGAAGCTAGAAGGATGTTATTGTATAGAAACAGAAGAGGGGTTATGAATCACCATTAAGATGATGGTGTTTCAAGAACATCAGAAATTATTGTCCTAAGTTTTTATAACCACTTTCAACTTCCTCCTCAGTGTAGGAGAGGCTTGTTCATCACAGCACGTACCACTCAGCTCCCCGCTCCTGCCTTCCCTGTTCCGGAGGGGAAGAGGTTTTTAGCCACAGTGCCATGTCACAGTGGCATTGCCCGAGTCATTCATACATTGACCCCCCAAGTCAGCATAGCCTCTGCTAGCAGAGAGGACAGGGGCGAATGGCCACGGAGGGGGAGACAAACCAGGGCACACGTGGAGGCCACGGGAAGAAAGTGTTTTGAGGAGGAGGGAATGAGCAGATGCACTAAAACTGCTGATGGCTTGAATAAAATCAGGACAGAACTAGCCAGTGAATTCGACACCATGAAGGTCACTTCATGGGTAGTTTTGGTGCCCGGTCAGAATGGGGTTGAGGAAAGAATGTGTTGGGAAGTGGACACAGAGAAGTGACGCAGCATTTTTAAGAAGTTTTGCTAAAAGGGAGAGTAGAGAGAAAAGAGGGAAGCAGGTCAGGGAGATGTGGGGTTCTAGAGGGGTTTCAAGATTGAAGATATTATAGCCCATTTTGTATGGAAATAACCAGACAAAGAGGGTAAGCTCAGGGTTAAGTCCTCAAGCAGGTTAAGAGGCTGGGGTCCAGCCTTACATAGAGCAGGGACAGTTCTCACGGTAGCAGGAGGAAGATGGAGTTGAGGAGTGTAGATGCAGGCGGCTGGTGAGTTTGGTCGCGAGAGTATGAGGTCATTCTCTTCGGATGACTTCCATTTTCGGATCAGCCTCGAGGCATGTCCCAAGTCCATGTTTACTAGCAATAATTGAAAGTAGCTGAGTGCCTACCTTTCACGCTGCCTTTTTCCTTCCTGAATAATTCAGTCCAAAAGCCATTAGGTGGAACCAAGCAAGGTAGGCTTCCACGCAGGGGCTGAGGGGTGATGATGGCCAAGAGGGAGATGCCTGAGTCTGAGCAGGATGAGGGGGCGTCCATCAGTGGTGTGAGAGCCCAGGTGGCGGGAGAAGAGGTGGTCGGGGAGGAACAGTGGCAGTAACGATGGGAAAGTGGTCACTCACGGAGGCACTGGCCCAATGATAAACACACTTAGGATAATGGGAGGCAGATAGCCTACTGTCAGATAAGGGAGTCACAAGTAGGGAAAGGGAAACAAATTAAAATGAACTCTAGTGTTGGTTTGGAATTGGAGATATTGATGTGAAATTGTGGGTGTGCACATATATAGATACCAAAATAAATATAGATATAAATGTGCATGCATATTTATATGTCCATATTCATACCCATATATAGTATGCACATAGGTATGTATGTCTATTCATACAGATATTCCTTAGTCCTGTCACTGAGAGGAGCTGGGAGCAACAACATCCTAACAGCAATGAGCACAGCAGATGCCCAGATCTTGTTTTCTAATTACCATCTTCCACTAAAAGCAATCACCACTTCTTGAAGAAACGCCTAATAGAAATAGGCATGGAAAAATACAAGATGGGAACATATCAAAAGGGCAGTGCCAACTTGAAGGGGCTATCACTGGCCAATCTGGGACAGTTTAAGCAGCAAAGTAAATGATAGTAACCCACTGAACAACATAGGCAGGGTCCAGACTGATACCCTTGGTCCTTATTAATATATAAATGAATGAATGAATAGATGGGGAAAGGAGAAAGCTTTCCCTAGGATAGAATGCAGACTAACAAATGTAGAAGGAATGATAAAATTATGAAATCATTATTTGGCAACCATCATAGTAATAATTCAGCCAAAGAATATCGATGGATGTTAAAACGAGGGGGGAAAGTTTTTTGGGAAACAGGATGTTTACATATTTTCAAATCGCCTCTCAACTTATGAACTACAAAACTAAACAGAGTAAATTTACAGTGAAGAAACATGACAGACACCACCTAAGCCAAGTGATCAATGTTAAAATGACCAGTAATTGGTCACATTAAGATCTGATAGACTGCAGTGAGAACACAACAGCATCACTTCTGTGATCCTCCAGCCAAAAAAAAATGTGCAGCGTGAATCTAATCATGGGGAAACGTCAGATACCCCCAAGTGAGGCACAGTCTACAAAGTAACTGGCCTGTAACCTTCTGAAGCATTAAAATGATGAAAGTTAAGGAAAAAAACCTGAAGAACTGGTCCAAGTTGAAGGAAACAAAAGAGACACAATAACTAAATACAGTCTGTGATCCTAGACTGGATCCTTTTGCAAAAAAAGGTGTCACGGGGATGATTGGCAGATTTGAGCAGGGGCTGTGGGTGTGATGATAACAATATGGCGATTTTTTTATTTTGATGATTCTATGGTGGTTATATAGGAAGTTGTTCTTGTGTGGGGTATTTTGTGTGATGAGGCGTCATGTCAGCAACTCACTTTCAAATTGGAAAGAAAGCTATTTTTACTGTTCTTGAAACTTTTCTGTAAATTTGAAAGCATTTCAAAATCAAAAACAATTTTATTTTTTTAAAAAGTAGCAAGGGGAAAAGAAATTTACTTTAAGAAGCACATTGAATAGCGAAGACATTCTTAAAGAACTAATGCTCTCCTAGAGTCATTATAAAGTCACAATAATTCAGAGTATGATATGGAATAGACCAATGGGACAGAATAGAGCCCAGAAACAGACCCAGGCATATGTGGATGGTTGATTCATGATCAGGTTCATGCTGCAGGTCAGAGGGGAAGGAATTGTCTTTATAAAACATGGCGCTGGGTCAGTTGGATATCCCCGTGGAAAAAGAGGGAAACTGGACCCACCTTACTCCATACTCAAAAGTCGATTTCGAATGGAGTGCCATTCAGATGAGTACATAAAACATTAAAGCTTCTACAATAGAATATAGAAGATTAGCTTTATGACCTTATTTCTTACACAGGATACAAAAAACACTAACCATAAGGGAAAAGGTTGATAAATTGCATTACTTTAAAATCAAGAATTTTTGTTCGAGACACCATGAAGAGAATGAAAAGGCAAGCCCTAAGAGAGAAGATATTTGTGAAACATAGCCAACAAAAGGTCATGTCCAGAATATATAAAGAACTCCTACAAATCAGGAAGAAAAAGACAACTGAATAGAAAAATGAACAAGAGACAGAAATAAGCACTTCACAAAAAAGTAAATAAATGACCAATAAGCATATGGAATGCACTCAACGGCATTACTAATTAGAGAAAGGCAAATTAAATTCACAATGAGTTGCTACCATTTATCTTCCAGCATGGCAAAAATTTAAAAGATGGAAAATAGTGTTGACGAGGATATGAAGTAACTCTCTAACACATTGCTGGTGAAAGTGTAAATTGGTACAACCAATTTGGGATACAATTTGGCATTCTCTATTAAAGCTAAATATATACATAACTTATGATCCAGCAGTACCATTCCTGGTACATACACAGACGACGTTCAGTAGCATTATTCATAATAGCTGCAGAGTAGAAGCAACCAAATGTGCATCATGGTAAAAACGATAAATATATCGAGGCATATGGAATACTATGTAATAATACCAGTGAATGAATTATGGCTACACACATAAACCGGGATGATTCTTACAATGCTGAGCAAAACAAGTCGAAGAATGAAGATTGTATAATTCCATTCAGATAAATTTTTTTAAAAGACAAAAACAATGGGCGTTTAGGGATGGATGCTTATGTAGTAAAACTATGAAGAAATGCAAGAAAGAGTTACCCTAAACAGACAGCAAGTACCTTTCTGGGGATTAGGAGGGACTTCTATGGTCCTGCTAATGTTCTGTTTCTTCACCTGAGCGGTTAGTGGGTATATTTCATGTATGATATCCATTGATCTGTATGTTTGTTTTGTGTACTTCACTGTGTGTTTTATACTGCACAATAAAAACGGTTAGAAATAAATTTAAACAGGTTCAGGGTTATCCCTATGACAAAGTCATTTCCGCTCCCTTGATAATACCTACCAGTAACTGGCATGTGTTGAGGGGTATTCTGAGCCAGGCACTGGATCGAGCACTTCATATACATTATCTCCTATTGCAACCATCCTATAAAATAGATACTTTTATTATCCCCATTTTGAAGATAGGGAAACTGAGGTCTAGAGGAGTTAAATAACTTGCCAAGGGTCAGACAGCTGCCTTCCCCAGAAGCCTGGCTGTTACCTGCTGCACGGGCGCCTCTCTGCACAGGCCCCGTGGTGATACTGCATCTTTAGGGCAACTCCTGTTTGTCCTAAATCTCCACATGCCACCCCACGGTGTCTAGCACAGCGCATTGGTATGGTGTAAGCCTTCAGTAAATGCTGAGTTGAATGAATGAATAAAAGCCCCGTTATTTTCACTGGCCTCCTCTCATGTGCTGGGTGCAGCAGCACCAAATATCTATAATAGTCTGTGCAAAGTTACTAAGGTTTCGCGCAGAGGAAACGTAACTGGAGAACCTCCTGCCTGTGGCTGATGCTAATTTTGCTCGCTGGGGTCTGTCAGACACATTCCTTCCTTCCTTTTTTACTCTCCCTGAGCTCCCAGACATCTGCCTGACTACATCACGTCCCCTCCCTTGGCCTGCCACCCAGGAAGCGGTGGAGGGAGGGGCGCAGGCAGGCTGCGCGCCCACCGCCTCTGCCTCCGGAGGGCGTCCCAGGTGCAACGGCTCAGCGGGCCCCAGGTGGGCCAGGAGCGTGGAGGGCACGGAGCCCAGCCATTCTAAATAAAACTCCCAGGCCCACGTGGCTGCTGCGTTTCCAAGGTCGTCTGAGGCAAAAAGACATTGGAAGGAAAGGAATGTTGGTCTGGAACTTTCCGGCCCTGCTCAGTGGCGATTTGTCGGTGGCATGTCGGCTTTGAAGCTAGAACCGCCCAGTAATGCAGACTCAGGGCAGCTGAGTGGGGCTTTGTGACTACCACCCGCTCAGCCTTGCCACCTGCCTCACGGGCTGCCCTGTCGCTCTTCCTGTCGCTGGAAGATTAAATCTAAAACAACCACCACAAAAAAGAGGAAATCAAAGTTTTGAACTCTGTATATTTTTCTGGATGATTTGACCACGATTTCAAGTTGTCCAAAACAGCTAATTATGTGCAATTTCCCCACCTACCCCTCAACTCTCTCAAGCCAACTCCTCTTCCTCCTGACCTGGCGACACCCCCCTCACCCACCCCGTGTTCTTGCACTTGGGCCTAAAGTCCAGGGTTCGGGGATCCCTCCCTCACCCACCGAACCTTTCCAGCCCGCAAGTCCCATCCACTTGGCCCCGACAGTCTTTCAGAGCCGGGAGAACCTGGGTCAATGCTTTGTTTTATAGACAACACATAAATAATGTTCTTAGAGTGAGGATTACTAAGCACTAAAAAGGTTACAGGCGGTCCATAACATCCTTCAGGAAAATCCCTATAAATCTGTAGAGGGTGGTATAAAAGGGTCAAGTCTCTCCCAGTTCTTTTTTCCATAATCTCTCACCCCAGATGTAATAAATAATGTTCACTGTGGCCTGCCCAAGAGTTAATAGCTTCCTTCCCGACAGACCTTGCATTTGTTCAAGCAGCAGGCAGACAAGTGACGTCTTTCAGCTATCCCTCCTTCCCGGACACAGCTGAGTCCTGGCTAATCTAAGCCAATCACGGTAATTCCACGTCCCTTGCCAGTGATTGGCTTAGGAATGGGCATGTGACATAACTCTGGCCAATGAGGTGTGAGGGAAGTCTGCTGGGTGCTTCTGGGAAAACTGAGAAGGGACGCTAGTGACACTGGGTCTCGTTTCCCCAATGGCCTTTGATGTTGCTGTGTGAGTGAAGAGACCTGAGCTTTCACGGCCACCTTGTGAACACAGAGTGACAAGTCTGAGGACTGAAACTACCACATGGGGGCATGGAAGTTTCCCTGGCAACCACTGCGACCTACAGATCCGACCCTCTGGGAGTGAGGTCTGGGAATAAACAGCTCTCCCAAGATGCGACCCATGCTAACACTAGCCACCCAAGAGACAGAGGAAAGTTCTAGACTTCAGGATCATGGTTCCTGGCCAGTGGAAGGTATTTATTTGCAGAAAGAACCCTGAGTGTTGCTGACATAACCATAACACAATGTGCCATGAATACACAGTTAGGGCAGAGTTTTAGAGTCACATAGACCTTATTTTTATTTCATTTATTTTTAATTGATGCACAATAATTGTATATCTTTATGGGGTACATGTGATGTTTGCACAGACCTTATTTTGAGTCCTGGTTCTGTTAACCTGAAAGCCGTGCAATTCTGGAAAGTTACTTAAACCTCTTCAAGTTTGTTTTGTAATCTGTAAAATGGGGATAATATCACCCCACGGGGCTCAGGTCATGAGACTTAAAACCCTGAAGTGCTTCAGACAGTGTCTGGCGTCTAATAAGCTTTTATCTGAATGGAAAGAAAGAGGCAACATTTTCTAAAGTCTGTCCCAAAATCACCTTAAGTCTTAGGAAAGTATTGTATGTGAAGTATTTCAGCTCACGGGCATACAGAAATGCCTTTATTGAACTATTAGCCGTATGATCAGGTCCACAGAATATAAACCCCATGAGAGTAAGTCTCTGTTCTGGGCACCATGTGGTGTCGTTAGTGTCTGGAGGTTACCTGGGTCTTAAATATTTGTTGAGTGCATGAGAGATGTGGGGTTTTCAGCAGTTGCTGTGAGCGAATGCTCCCTGAGTCCCTTGCTGTATGAGTGACTCTATCTGCCTCCAGTTGTACACCCCTCGTGTGTTAGTCCATTGGGCTGCTATAACAAAATACCATACACTGGGTGGCTGAAACAAATCACATTTATTTCTCACAGTTCTGGAGACTGGAAATCCAGCTGATTTGGTTCCTGATGAGGGCTCTCTTCCAGGCTTGCAGACGGCCACCTTCTCCCAGTGTCCTCACCTGCAGAGAGAGAGGGCTCACTCTCTTCCTCTTCTTACGAAGCCACTAATCCACCGTGAGGCCCCATCTTCATGACTTTATCTAACCCTAATTACCACCCAACAGCCTCATCTCCAAATACCATCCCATTGGGGGGTTAGGGCTTCAATGTATGAGTTTGGAGGGGACACAGTTCAGTTCGCAGCACCTGGCATTCGTCCTCCAGCCCTGCTCACCAGCCAGTAACTGTGCTGCTTCCAACCTCCCCGCTGCACCTGTCAGAGCTCACCTCTCTGCTTCTGCCCACTCCTCAGCCGTGTAAGCATCCAGCCCCGTCCAGGCTTTCTTCACATCATGGGACCTGTTGGTGTTCGCCATCTGGGCTGTTCCCTGCTCAGCTAATGTGGGACCATCTGTACACACCTGCAGTGGGCAACGCTTATCTCTACAGCCTTATGTCGGTCCCAACAAATCTTTATGCTCTAAGAAGGTCTGTAAATGCCACTCGGCAGAATGGCAGCAGACATGGAAATGACTTTGAAAAAGAAGGGTTTTGCATCCATCATGGCAGGACCATGGTCTTTGCTAGAACAGTTGGCGTGGTGTGCTTTGGCTGGCTGAGCGAATGGCTCCAAGTTGCTCAGCCCTTCTCAGCGGCCCACCCTCGTCCAATTTGCTATAGATTATTGCCACACTTGTGCCTCCTTAGCCCTGAAGGAACCGGCTTCTGCTCCTCCTTCTCTGCCAGTGGTGTTCACGAACACGTGTGGTGCTCCAACTCGCCTCACCTGGTTTGTACTTGCCTGGGTTTCTAACCTCTCCCTCCACAGACTGTTTGCTTTCTGTCTTAGAGCGAGTGTTTCCCGTGCCTCCCAAATGAGCATCATCTGGGAATTTCAGCGCTCTCCGTTTACCGCTGCTCCCGCTCATTAACAGGCCGGAAGTGTAAGCACCCTCTAGCGTGGTGGGAGGGGGGCAGAGCCGAGCCGTGAGCCCTGAGGGGAGAAGCCCAGGGCCAAGATGGAGACGACGCCTGCTCTAGAAGAGCATCTCAGAGCTCTTTAGAAGCTGGTTGGGAGGCCACAGAGCCAATGGCAGGTAATGAGATGGGCTTTCTGGGCCCCGAGGTGGGCCAGCCCTCCCTCTTGGGCTGAGCGGCTCTCTCCAGGTCCAGGTGGGGGCACAGGGGCGTCCTTACACCCCCACTCCCGTCAGCGCGGTGAGAGGCTACCTGTCGCTGCTGCCTGCTTGGCTCAGCAGTGCCCACCCGGCTAAGAGGTTTTATACCCTCTATGTCTGCATCGAGGCCTTGAGGGTTTTGGTGTTGTCTAGCTTAGCCATTTGTATCTTAATACATTTCTTTATGGCTTTATTTCACTGATGTTAACACAAGGCTTGGCAGAAGGTAAAACGTCCTCAAATGTTTAAGTGAAAAGTATTCAGTTCTATTCAGCTTGTGGTCAGTATGAGACCATGAGTATTTCAAAACTCAGGGATTCCAGACGAAAGCAAAAGTTGCATTTAAGTTGGCCTGTTCCATTTTAAAATGGGGTTATACGAATTTCATTAATCTTTTTTTTAAACAGCTGCATTAAATATAATTCACATATTGCAGTTTACCTCTTTCAAGTGCACATTTCAGTGTCTTTTAGTATATTCACAGGGTTGTTCAACCTTCACCGGAATCTAATTTTAAAACATTTGTATCACCCCAGAAGAAACCCTGTGTCCATTTTACCCACGGTCCTCATTCCCTGGCAACCTCGGGTCTGTTTTCTGTCTCTATAGATTGGCACATTCTGGGCATTTCATATAAACGGAATTATACAAAAAGTGGTCTTTCTGTGGCTTTCTTCAGGTAGGACGGTGTTTGCAAGATTCATCCGTGTTGTAGCATGTGTCCATACTCCATTCCTTGTTATTGTCATATAATATTCCATTGTATAGATATACCACAGTGTGGTGTTGGACATTCAGGTCATTTCCACTTTTTGGCTGTTATGAGTATTCATGTGCAAGCTTTTGTGTGGATCTTAGTTTTCATTTCTCTTGGGTACACACTTAGGAGCGGAATTCCTGGGTCATATAGTACCTGTGTTTAAAATGTTGTGAAACTGCCCAACTGTTTTCCAAAGTGGATGAACTATTTTACACTCCCACTAGCAGTGTATGAAGCTTCTGTTTTCTCCACGTCCTCCTCAGTACTTACTTGCCTTCTTTTTGGTCATAGCCACCCTTATTAGAATGAAATGGTATTACACTGTGATTTTGGTTTACATTTCCCTGATGACTATCGATGTTGAGCATTTTTTCCTGTGTTCATTAGCCATATATGTATATATATCTTCTTTGAGGAAATATCTATTTGGGTCCTTTGCCCACTTTTAAAATTAGGTAACTTATCTTTTTATTATTGTTGTAAGTATTCTTTATGTATTCTGGAAACAAATTCTGTATCAGATACATGATTTGCAAATACTCTCTCCCATTCTGTGAATTGTCTTTTCACTTTCCTGATGGTATCATTTGTAGCACAAAAGTTTTTGACTTCCATGAATTCCAATTTATCTATCTATTTTTTTTCACTTGTGGTTTTTGGAGTCATATCTAAGAAATTAAGATCATGGAGATGTATGCCTATGTTTTCTTCTAAGAGTTCTATAGTTTTAGCGTTTACATTTAGGCCTGTGATCCATTTCACATTGATTATTGTATATGGAATGAAGAAGGGGTCCAAAGATTACGTGTGTAGTCTTTTTGAAATATTGGAAATAACTCAGACCCCCTTTCTGGCCTTATGCTGTCAGGTTGTGGCTGGTGCCTTGGCCCATGCCCGCTTCCCAGGGCACCCAGGGAGAATGAGGTGGTACCTGAGATGCCATTTTGGGAGAGACACTACACTGCCCAGCTCTCCCACCCCCAGCCACCATGGCCCACTCCCGCCCTATTGGACATCCGACTGCAGAAGGACACTGGAGCTACTGCTCTACCTGCCTGGGCCCCAGATGGTAAAAGACAGGCAGGAGCACCAGCTTCCACCCCACCCCATGCCCCTCCACAGGGCTGAGGGCTGCCAGAGCCTAGGCCCGGAGTAAGGTAGCACCATAGCCCAGAGCCAGAAATTGGAACTCCTGCCCCCAACAGGGGGCGCCCTCTCCATGCAGTAGGGCTGGGCACCGGCTGCCAACTTCAGAGCCTCCATTTCTTCATCCAGGAAAATGTCTGAAACTGAGCATGTCATGAGAGATTTGCAGACAGGGGGCTTGTATTTGACTTTGGGAGACAAGATACATACTTCAAATGACAGTAAAGCCTTTCTTAGAATGAAGTTGCTGCCAGGAGGCAGAGTGTGGCATACACACCAGCTGCATGGCTGCCTCAGCTGGCCCTGGCTCAGGAGCCTAAATGGTTGTGGTGTGATGGTGTCTTAGCTCAGGTGACCACAACACGATACCATGGACTAGGTGGCTTCAACAACAGACATGTATTTCTCACGGTCTGGAGGCTGGAGGATGAGATCGGGGTTGGGTTCTGGTGACGGCTTTCTCTAGGCTACGTCCTCTCATGGCCTTTCCTTGGGGCATTTGAGTGGGAAGAGGGAGATCGCTCTCTCTTACTCTTCTTATAAGGGCACCAATCCTATTGGATTAGGACCCCACTTTACAACCTCTCTGACCTCCTTGAAGGCCTTATCCCCAAATACAGTCAACACATGGATTTTGGGGAGAGCACAATTCAGCATATAGCAAATGGTAATGAGAGCAAGACTGGGCATCATGTTCCCAAGGCTCCACTGACTCACCCTGGTTGAAGGCACAGGTGACATTCCATCAAGGCCTGCTCACAGGGTGAGGACACGTGGATTTGACGTGAACCATTGGAATGGCAAAATGTTAGACCCCTAAGTGGGGGCTAGATCACCCCTTACTTTCAAGGATGAGGAAATCATTATTTGTAGAAATAAAGAGAGACTCTCAAGATGCCACTGTCCAAATCTCTGACTCCCTCAGAGATTAACATTTCAAAAATGCAATTTCTAGAATAACCATGCCCACGTAAGTCACCTTAAACTAGCTCTGGGGCTGTCCATGTCCTGCATCCCACACAGATGTTCCCAATCTGGCTTCATGTGAAGCCTTTGTAAATAGACTTTTAGTAGGCCCTTGATTAACTCTTGAGGCAGGGAACCTAGCGCCCAACCTACTCTCTTTATGCTACCCTCCCCCAGTACACAAGTGGGAATTCACTTATCATATCTAATGTTCTTATTTTAGAGACAGGCCCAGAGGAAAGCAACTTGCCCCAAGTCACAAGGAAAAACAGGAAGCTACCAGCAAAACCTGGAACAGCTTTGCTTTCTTTTTTTATTTTTCTTTCTTTTAGAAATGGGGTCTCACTCTGTAGCCCCCGCTGAAATGCAGTGGCACAATCATAGCTCACTGCAGCTTCCAACTTCTGGGCTCAAGTGATCCTCCTGCCTCAGCCTCCAGAGTAGCTGGGACTGCAGGCATGAGCCACCCCACCCAGCAGTTTAGCTTTGCTTTCTAAATAGCATAGTCATTGAGAAGATTATTGAATCTAAAAAAGAAAAACACCAAAAATCCCAACAATCCCTTTTCTCTTCCTCTCCCCCAAACCCCAAAAAATCAGAGGAAAGAAAGGCAAAGTCCCACCAAAATATTTTAAAGTTACTGTTGATAATTTGGATGCTGATTGATATTTTTAAAAAGCATCTATCATCCAAAACCTGGAACAGAACTAAGGTCTCCACTCAAAGCCTTGAGTTCCTTCAAGTCCAGAAGATCCCAAACTCAACTGAGTGTCAGAACCCCTTGATGTTTAAAATAGATTTCTTTTCAGGCACCACCCACAAAGGATTCAATCTTGTAGGTCTGGAGTGGGGCCCTGGTGGGGATTGCTCTGGTTTGGATGTGGTTTGTTTGGGAGGTGTGTGGGTCCTGGGGGCAGATCTCCTGCATGGCTTGGTGCTGTGCTAGTGGTAGTGAGTTGGTCTAGCTCTCAAGAGACTGGATTAGTTGCCATGAGAGTGGGTTGTTATAAAGCCAGGAGACCCCTCAGTTTTCCCTCTCTCCACACTTGTCCACGTCCCCTTCGACCTTCTGCACCATATTACAATGCAGTAGGAAAGCCTCACCTGAAGCCAGGCCCATGCCCTTGAACTTCTTAGCCTGCAGAACTGTGAGCTAAATACTCTTCTCTTTATAAATTACACACCTCTCAGGTATTCTTTTATAGCGGCACAAAACGGACTAAGACAGTGTTTTCAGAAACACCAAGTGATGGATGTGGCTGCTTTAGCTGTAACCAGGCATTTAAGTTCAGAGTGTGAAGCAGCTTTATTGACTGCAGAACTTTAGAAGGCAGGCGGATGAGTCCCTTGGCTGGCAGGCCAAGTTGTCGCTGGCTTTGCAGGTCCCTCTAGCACCAAGAGCGCTATTCTTCACTCCACCCAAGAAGTGAATCCTAGCGCTGTTGGCTGCTTCTAATCCCATAGCATCACTCCCCGCTCAACTAGAAAGTTCCCCGCACACTCCTATAGGTGCAACGTGTATATAAACAATAACAGGTGCACACAGGCGATCCCACTAATTATCACCATCTGGATGAATAGACTGAAGGAAAAAAAACCTATGTGATGGAATTTTCCTTTCTTTGTTTTCTTATTTCTGGTAGCTTAAATATTGTGTTTGATTTAAATACAGGCATGATCCGACCACAAACATTATGGGCGGAAAAGCCAACACAGCCGACTCCGTGGAGAGACTGTTGCTTTCAGGTAAGAAATAAAAATAGTGCTTGCTGCGTCTCCAGGTGTTCCTGGCTCTCCTTGGCGTGTGTCACCTCACTCCTCCACAGGACTTCTCCGGGAAGTCAGTTTACGCCCATTTTAGAGAGGAGTGATTGCAGGAGGAGAGTTCAGAAGGCTCAAGGTCACAGAAAATGAATGATGGAGTTGATATGAAAATCTGGATGGCATGTCTTAGCCATGACTAGGGCCAGCCTTGGTTCCCGGGCCCTGGAGGCAGGGCTGAGAAGGACTGAGTTCATGGCCCCCTGGGTGAAGGATGCAGGATGGGAACTCCAGGTCAGCGGGCTTGTCCTTGTCCTGACGATTAACGAGAAGCATTTGAAAGATAGTCGTCTGTGTACGGTGCGTCCCAGTTCCTCACCACACCCTCCAGGCCCCCGGATGTTAGGGGTCTCTGCCTTCATGGCTAACAGGTGGGAGAGACGGTGGGGGGCTCAGCCTCTAGGACACCCCTGGGGACAGCATTGGAGAAGATGAGATTTTAATCTTTAAGATCTAGTCTTGGCAGATTGGCAGGTTCACACATTGTTTCTGGGGCTTTGCACCTGGCCTCTCCGTCAGTCACCCACAAGCTGTCCCCACTCTGGAAAAGTGGGGAGGTGGGCCTGGTGGTCCATCAGGACACGGGCGAGAGCCATGGCTCGGGACTCAGAACCAGGCCTGGTGCAGCCAGGGGTGCCGGCCATTCCATGTTCACCCTCTGAGCACTGTGGGACTTGCAGCTGAAAAAGACGAGGTCCCCGCCTCCCCCCTTCAACCTCACAGGGTAATGCCGGGCAGGGACACAGGGCTGGGCCTGCTCAAGCAGGGTTCTGTGGGAACAGAGGGAGGAAGGGCCCCTTTGCTACTGAGGGACACAGCTGGGGTGAGGCTGGACAAACCGACCTCTCCAGGCTTGTAGAGCCAGACTCTGCCACGTGTGGAGCATGGCAAAGGCCAGGTTGCTTGTGGGAGCTTCTTAGCTTATTTTACATCTGTATGATTCTCGCGGGGTTGTCAGATGATATGAAGATATTGAGCTGGCCGAAGTCTTTGAGCTCTTTGCTTCTGTGGACAGGTTGGCCTTGTGTAACTCCCTGTGAAAGCAGAAACATCTCTTCTGCCACTGGTCCCTTTTGAGTGAAAGCACCGGAGACTCGTTAGAGGGAAAATGTTATCTGGCAGTGTTATTAGTTGTCATGCCTTGGTTCCACTTAGCAACGCAGATTTGCTACTTCCCTACTAGGGCCCTGGGGGTGCGGAACTTGGGTCAGGCCCTGTTTTAGCTAGGCGTGAGATGGAGGGAAGGGAACCAGAAAGGTGAGCTGACCGTGTGCCCCGTTCCTCATGTGGGGAGGAAATTTGCTCGAGGACCTGGGCAGATGCTTCGCTGGGGCTGGAAGAGTCCATGCCCTTGTCAGCAATGCCCAGTGCCTGGCCTTTGGGTGGACCAGGTCGCTGTGCCCACCCCTGCTCATTCACCCCTGCACCTGGGCCTGTAGGGCAGGACCCCCCCCCCCACTCGCCACCCTGCCTCCCTCGGGTCCTCCCTTAGCACATGTCTCAGTGATCGGTTCTAGCTCTTCTCAGGCGATGGTCCTCCTTGCAGCTCTGTCCTTCCTTGTCTGGATTCTCCACCTTATGTGGGAAAGGGACATGAGGCTTGAGCACCCAAAGTGTTCTGGGCACTTCATTTTTTTTTTTTTTTTTTGAGATAGAATCTTACTCTGTCACCTGGGCTAGAGTGCCGTGGCATCAGCCTAGCTCACAGTAACCTCAGAGTCCTAGGCTCAAGCAATTCTGCCTCAGCCTCCCGAGTAGCTGGGATTATAGGCATGCGCCGTCACACCTGACTGATTTTTCTATTTTTAGTAGAGACAGAGTCTCACTCTTGCTCAGGCTAGTCTTGAACTCCTGACCTTAAGCAATCCTCTTGCCTCAGCCTACCAGAGTGCTAGGATTACAGGTGTGGGCCACCATGCCAGGCCTGGGCTCTTCATTTTTAAAACACAGGGGGTTTCACCCCTGGGTGTGGCTGCAAAGGCTCACTGATTCCTCTCCACTTCTCTCCCCAATAAAGGAAATCAGGCAGGATGTGTAGGTGAAAAAGGGGAACAGTGGTGGGCACGTGTAGTCCTAGCCACCTGGGAGGCTGAGGTGGGAGAGCTACTTGAGCCCAGGGGTTCGAGGCCAGGCTTGGCAACATAGTGAGACCCAGTTTCTAAAAAAAAAAAAAAAAAAAGATGTGGAGGTAAAACTAATTTCCCTCTCCCACTCCCTACCCCATATCCCATAAACGGCAGAGGAACACCTACCTCAAAGGTAAGGTGGCCACTCCCAGCCACCAAGATTTCCTATCAGCACACATCCTTGGACCTTGCTGTGACATGTGGGCCAAAGAGAAATTTGGATGTCATAAATCTGTGGACATTGCATATTTGATCAATTGCCTTTTCTGACATAACAAATATGGTCAGCTGGGAGTTGGAAGAAGAGGCGTCTTTAAATAGGTGAAGATGCTCCTGTCTGCTGCGGACAGGTCGCAGTAGGCAGAAAGGAGTGAGTGGGCTTGTTCATTGGAGCAGGAAGGTTGAGTTGGGGCTAATCTCTGCGTGTGCCAGGAGAGAAGGCAGAGGGACAAACCACAGCACCCTGCTGGGCCTGCCACCTTGATAAATGCCAGCATAGAGTCATCCCCAGTGCCTCTCCTGGTCCCCTCTGAGGCAAGAAGCTTCCACTCTCAAAAGGACCAGCAGAGCCAGGAATGTGGTAGGGGGCTGGGAATGCCGCAGGGCCCAGTTGCACCCCAGCCCCCATAGACAAAGTAAGCTCACCTACAGAGGGCTCTGGCCTTTGCCCTCAGCCACTAGGAAGTAGTGCTCTATAGGACCCAGGGATGTCCTGCCTGATAAGTATGTCATAGTTACGTGGGGACGTTGGCCACACTGCACAGTGTGATTTATGGGGGGCTTTGGGCCAGCTGACATCCACTCTACCTCCGGAGGGGCTGGAGACGAAAAGTCAGCCACTTGGGAGGTCACCCGGGAGCCCCATTAAGAACCCTGGACACCAAGGCTCAGGTGAGCATCCCTGGTGGGCAGCACCGTATACACGTGTCACATACTGTTGCTTGGAGTTCACGGGGAGAGGATAACTGGGGGCTTCCCATGTGGAATTTTCCTAGATTCTGCCTTACGGCCTCTTCCCTCGCCTGGTTTTAATCTGTGTTGTGTTCCTAATGAACCATAATTGTGAGTATAACAGCTTCCAGTGAGTCAGTGAGTCCTTCTAGCAAACTGTCAAGCCTACACATGGCCTTGGGAACCCCTCAGGCCTTGCCGTGGGTGTCAGACACGAAGGCAGGCTGTGGGCTGCTGTTTCCCAAAGCACACGGGCAGGAAGAATGCTCGAGTGTCCGAATGCCTTTGAAATGCTGGTTTGTGTGACTAACCCAACTGACCATAGACAGACAGACTAGATCGAAGATGAAACTCAAGAAAACAGTGCTGGGGACACAGGCTTTCAGCGGCAGACTCACAGCAGTTCCCCACGCGATGGCCACGTGAGCTTCCAGCGCGGGGACTAGCTGAGCAAGCTGGGCTCTCGCAGATGCACTTTCCGCGGCCAGGGTGAAGAGAAATCCTAAGTGACCTATGCAAGTTTCAAGTTTAATTACGGCCCAAATGACCATAGGAGATTCTTGCTTGGGGAGAACTCTGATTTTTAGGGTTAAAACAGGCACAGTGTCTGAGTGAATTAGGGGTGGGAAGGTGGGTTGGTGACAGGAAGCAGGAGAAGAAGCAACACATGATGAGTCAGAAGACTGGGGTTTGGGTCCTAATACTGTCACAGACTGGTCCTGACCCTGGCGGGTTATTGATGTTGCTGGGGCTTTCCCTCCTTTGGTGCCTTGTAAGCAGGTGTGCACATATTCCATAGGGTGATGGAGCCAGATTCGGGGAGGACAATGGAAGACAGTGGGCACTTGGGTACCTTCTCCGTCAAACGCCATGCTAAGGGCTTGACTGACTATGACAGTCAGGGATTCCCGGAGAAGGAAACCCAGTTTTGTTGCATTCTTGTGTCAAAATTCCTTCTTTAGGAACCATCAGTCTCAGCTATTGAGTATGAAGGCCTTCAAATGATTGCATGAGGCTCACCCACACTATGTGGGGTCATCTGTTTTATTCAAAGTCTGCTGATTACATGGGAATCACATCTAAAAATAAAATAATAAAAATTCACAGCTACATCTAGACTGGGGTTTGGCCAAACAGCTGGGCACCATAGCACAGGCAAGTTGACACATCAAATTGGACCATCACACTTTCTCATTTAATGCTCACAGCAACACGCAAAGTAGACAGTATTAGTGATGAGCTGTGCTGAGGCTGGGTCAAGATGGTTCCGGTTCCACCTTCCCATGATACTGTGCTGTTTCTTGTAGATGATTCCTAAGGTCTTCCAACTGGAACATTTAAACTCTTTGCAAATCAAACAGCCACAGCCTATATTTTTCTACTGTTTCCACCCAAAAAGAGCTCCACCCTCTTTTGTAATCGAGGTAGGGATCTGCCCAGAGTCTGGAGAGCCTTGTCCTTGTGTTCGAACTCTGATGTTTACCAGCTACCTCTTAACCTCTAAGTTCGCATCTCCACTGAATGGTTCGGGAAAGCAACCCTTCTTTTAACAAGTCTATGAGGTATTTGTGAGGTGCCAGGCACTGTGACAGGGACTAAGGTTGTAATGTGGCTAAGACAGAGACCTGCTGAGTTGCTCAGTCTAGACAGTCTTGAGAAGATTGTGATAAGATGAGCAAATGTTTGGAAAGTACTTCTCACGTTGTAAAATGCTAGCTCTAAGTTTTTACACTCACTGCAGACACTGAATGTGCAAGCTGCCCACGCCCCTGTGAAAATGATGCCGTTGACTTCATTGTCAGCGTGGTAGTGGCTAAACATTACATCTATTTGCTTAACGGTTTAAGAAGTACATTAATTGCTTAACCATCTGTAAAATCTAAGGAAACCCAGAAGAAATGCTAATGAAAAATCTGAACTGAAACCCAACAAAGAGCTTCACCAAAGAAAGGGAAGAATGATTAGGAATGAGAAGTGCCATTAGGCAGGACCGATTTTCTAAAATCCCAGATGCTAATAGTCAAACTTTTACTAATGGGGAAGAACACGGCCCAGGAGACATTACGCCAGTGAACACGGAGGCTCTTCTCATGCCTCAGTGACTTGTGTTCCACGTGGGAACACACCTCCTTCTTCTAAGGAAGATGAGTTAACTGGTTAAGTTGCCCCATGACACAGGGGTACAATTTTTGTCAACCATTTACCTATAAAGTCATGGATGACTCATCATTCTTGGGAGAACTATATTTGGGCTCAAGGGTTGAAACTAGAAGAATAATGTTTTTACCCTGAAATATATGACTAAATAAAATATGTATTTTACCAGTATAAAGCACTATTATACTTTGACCAGTGGTTTTAAAGCTACACCATTGGAAAGAAAGTTAATTTTATCAATGCCTATAGGCTCTGAAATAAAAGTGACCTGGAATAGAAAAAAAGAACCCCAAATGGGCCCCTAGAAGCCTAAATTTTGGCATATGAATAGATCAAGGGCAGGCTCTGTTCAGCAGTATTTTAGTGCCTATTTTAAAGTTTATACCCCTTGTACTATCAAAAAAGCTAGTTAAGTCTATTCCCTTTTAGTTAAAGAATGTAACTGAGCTTTTAAAAAAAATAATGGTTAAGTACCAAAATAAGCTATGGACAAATAAGGTTTTTGTTTCTGTTCTGCCCCTACTTCTTTTTTCTGGGCCTCAGTTTTTTTAATCTGTGAAATGCATGGATATAAAAATGTGTAGTTTTATTTCTTCCCATTCCTTCCAGCTTCCAAAAATTACAGATCACTCACACTATGCACTATCCCCAGCAGTTTGGATTGTTTAGGCCAGATTGTTTAGCTGCAAATTGTAGTGGATTTCATCCCAAGCTTTGCCTGGAACCGATGCTGTGTGGCCTCCCCCTCTCAGCAGGCCCCCGCTGTGCCCAGACTGGAGTGGCCCAGAAGGGAGGCAGGATCCTGGGGCCAGGTGGGGTCTGAGGCCTCACCTCCAGCTCTCCGGAGTGTCTCCCAGATGAACATTTGGTGGGTGGTTGGGGGGCGTGGGAAGGAGGTTGTCATGACAACCCCTGACTGAGCCAGCTCCAGACCGTGGCCTGCCCCCTCTGGCCTCGCCTTGCTCCTAGGGGTCTTTTCCGATGAGAGGGGCACAAATATCAGAACTACATGGGGAAATGAGCACGTTCCCACAAATCACCCTGCACCCTCAGCCCCACCGCGGCTTTCAGGGGAGGGGCCCAGCACCAAGACACCATACAGCACATCCGAGCACTGTTCCCCTCCTCCGAGTCCCCTCAGCATGCATGTCAGTGCGGTGTGTATCATGTGTGTGCCGGGCAGTCTTCGTAGGTTTCTCAGCTGCCGGAGCCTGCACGTCAACGTAGCTAGCCTTAGTGGACATCGTCCGTTTGATAAATCGTGTGCATAGCTACGCAGCTGTAGCCTAGGAGGAAACTGCTGGAGTGGGCGGAGATACCTGTGCTCAGGTGTAAGCTGTGCATTAGCAAGGGGAGGGCAGGTCCAAGGGGAATCAGAGAGAGAGAAAGAGAGAGATTGAGTGAGGGGCTAAAAGATTCAATGATGCTCTGGAAGGGAGGAAAGACAATTAGAGGCAAAGACGGGTACAATTTAATTAAGGGGGAAATTACATGCAAACAACACTTCCTAGGCACAGTAAGGAAATGATTTGGGTTTCGGTTCCTGAGCGTTGGGCTCTCCAGCGTGGGTGGCCGCAGAGGGTCCACCCTGTGCAAGGGCAGCCTTCCTGCCTTTCTATCCCAGGCCCCTCGCAGCCCGAGGCCTCCCGCAGCCCCTGGCCGCCGTGCAGCGTGGCTGGAGGGACTGTTCTCCACTTGGCTTTGAGGAAGTTCATGAACATGTCCTTGGAATGGCCTCAACTGTTCCCTCACCCCTCAACTGCAAGCCCGTTCCTGCTGAAAAGACCTCTATTCTCTCGGCCTCTCCCCTGCCACCGAGCTGTCACGGCAAGCAGCCATGCGGCCGGGACATTTGTCACACGTGAGTTCACGGGAGTTTGATGTGCCTGGCGAGCTCACGCCAGTTCGGCTCATCCTCTTCCATTTTGTTCCCTCAGCTTTCTTCTCAGACTCCCTTGCTTGGAAGACAGCTCTGGCAAGAACCTATACGTATGCCATGAAAACAAGATTCTGTGTATGCTATATATAGCTGCACACAGGTGTTACATAAGAAGTACACGTGCTGTGAGTGTAAAATGTAGTCAGAGGACCCAGATGCATGAATCTATCTAGTCACAGCCACGTGCATCTGTTTGTCAATGACCTGGTGGTCCTGGCCCTCGCCCAGAGAATTACTTTGGACCATTCGAGATGAACCATACTTGGGAACATGTTCTAAAAGCCAATTAATGAAAAAAAAAAAGTCAAGTTGTTTCTAAATTGACCTAAGATTTTTAAAAAAAATGCTACCCAATGAAAGTTATCTATGAGACAGTTTCTGTCATCGCACACTCAGAAGCCTTTAATGGTGTCCCATTTTCTATGGTGAAAAAAACGCAGATTTCTGTTTGGTTCATCAAGGTGTTCTGCAGTCTGGACCTAATATTATCTATCCATAAGACCATGTCTTCCTTTGCTCATATAACAGAGCTTACTTTTGGTTGTATCTTTTTGACCACACAAAAAACCAAATTTCTTGGATAAATGTAAGTGACACACACAACCAATTTGCAGATGGCCCATAGCTGAGAAGGAGAATGCGTTTATTTATTCAATTAATATTGAGCACCTAAGCTGAGCTGGGCTTGGTTCTAGCACAGGGGAGAGAGCAGTGAAGAAAGCAAAGCCCCTGTCCCCCTGGAGAGCTTGGCTGCTAATGGAGGGGACAGACCCGTGTCAGGTGGGGGAAGAGCTAAGAAGAGCTGTCAAGCAGCGCGTGGTGGGATTATTGCTGGCTTCAGGAAGGTGGCCTCTCTGAGAAGGTGATCTTTGCTCAGAGGCCTGTATAAAATGAAGGGATTCAGGAGAGGGTGTCTGGACCAGTGAGAACAGCAAATGCGAAGCCTCTGAGGCAGGAGCGTGCTTGCAGAAGTTGTCAACAGCAGGAAGCCAGCTGTAGCTGTGGTGCAGTGAGTGAGGCCGAGCATGGTAGGCGGTAAGATCAGAGAGGCAGCTATAGCCAGATCATGTAGAGCATCCTGGCCGTGGTAATGATTTTGGCTTTTGCTCTGAGTTGCGTGGGATGCTGCAGGAAGGTTTTGAGCAGGTGAGAGGTATGACTGGCTTGTTCTTAAGTGATGACTCTGGTCACCATCTGCAGAAGAGGCTACTATGAGGGTCACAGGTGGAAGCTGGGAGACCACTCAGGTGGTCAG
This sequence comes from Eulemur rufifrons, assembly GCF_041146395.1. Classification (NCBI taxonomy): domain Eukaryota; kingdom Metazoa; phylum Chordata; class Mammalia; order Primates; family Lemuridae; genus Eulemur; species Eulemur rufifrons. Next base: position 82,565,202 of record NC_091011.1, on the reverse strand, counting down.
GCTGCAGTCTGGTCGGGGGCAGTGGTGGTTTAGACTAGGGTGTGAGTGATGGAGGTGGTGGAAATGGGAGGGTTGCGTGGATACTTGAAGGTGGAGCTGTAAGAATCTGCTGGTAAGTCAGATGTGGAATGTGGGAGGGGAGTCTGTGATGCTAAAATTTTGCAGCAATCAGGAAACTTGAGAATAGAGTCACTATTTACTGAGATGCAGAGAAGTTGGGGTGGGAGGGTAAGTTGGGGGAACCAGGGTTCTATCTGGATAGGTTAAAATTAAGTGTCCCTTTGTTATTAAGATATTTAGTGGGCTGCCAGGTCTGTGAGTCTGAAATTCAGGGGAGAACTGGGCCTTGAGAAATCATGTTGGGAATGGTTCAGGTGGCTTTAGAGAGTGAGGGTAAGTAAAGAAGAGAGGATGTCCAAGGACCCAGCACAGACGGAGAAGAGCCAATGGGACAGGAGGAGAACCGAGCGGAGGCTTCCTCTGAGGCCGAGGAAAGAGAGCATCCCAAGAGCAGGGGGCGATCAACTGTGTTGCTGATACATCAAGTAAAATGAAACTGAAAATTGGCCATTGAATTTAACAACACAGAGGCCGTTGGTGGCATGGATAACAGCCGTTTCAGTTGAGAGGTACAGTCGAAAGCTTGATTACAATAGAGTTTGTGGACTGAAAAATTGTGTCCTCCCCCAAATTCATATGTTGAAGCCCTAACCCCCATGTGATGGTATTTGGGGATCGGGCTTTCGCCCACCCCCTCCCCACCACATGCGCAGAGGAAAGGCCAAGTGAGGACACAGAGAGGAGGTGGCCATCTGCTAGCCAGGAAGAGAGCCTCTCCAGAAACGGAATGTGCCGGCACCTTGCTCTGGGACTTCCAGACTCCAGAACTGTGACAAAGTAAATGTCTGTTGTGTAAGCCACCCAGGCTGTGGCACTTGCTGTGGCAGCTGAAGCTTACTAATACCGTGGGATAAGAGGGAGTAGGGGAACAGCGGCAACAGCCGCAATGGACAGATTTGCTAGAGGAGTGAGCAGGGAAGTTAGGAGAAAACATTGCTATATAGAGTTTTGATTTAGAAAGCTCAGACCAAATGACTGTTGACCATTGAATTTAACAACGCAGGTCATTGCGGCACTAAGAGCAGTTTCAGTTGAGGGGTACAGTCGAAAGCCTGATTGTAGTGGAGTTTGTGGATTGAAAATTGTGCCCCCCTCCCAGATTCATATCTTGAAGCCCTAAGCCCTCTGTTTGTTGGTTTGGCCCAATAGGCCAAAACCGTTATAATCAATTTAGTAGGAGCCCACACATGGGTTCAAATGGTCTAGTGTTCATAGATAGGACTTGAAAGATGTGACTTCCCAACAGCTCATGAGGAAAGCCCTGGGATTTATGACCCTTAGTGCCATATGAACCACTGTGTGATGGGGACATCAAGAAAGCCACGCTGACCCTGACTTTGACACACAGAAGAAGCAGAGCATGGGGACCACAAACTGCAGCCTCCCCACACAGCACCCGGCCAAACATGGTGGGCACGTTTCTTTGCTGAGTCCTCCACTCGTGACAGAGAAGGCTACACTAGAGAAATTTTCAAATAGTAAAAATCTCTTGAAGAACAAAAGATGTTCAGCTTGGAGAAAACTTAGGAGGGAGAGATCTGTCTTCAGCCACTTGAAGGATTGTCATGTGGCAAAGGGATCACCCTCGCTTTTACAAATCAAGGATAGAAGTTAAAGGGAAAATGTTTCAGTTGTCTGTTTCTATAGAGCAAACCACCCCTGAAATGTGGGGGTTTAGAACAATTTACTATTTCTCACAATTTTGTGGGTTGGCGAGGTGGTTCTCCTGCTGGTTTTGCGTTGCCTGGGCTGACGTGACTACCCGCCTGTGGTGGCCTGGTGAGGCTCTGTGCTCAGCTGGGTGCCTTAGACCTTTCATTCTCCAGGGGGCAAAACTGGGCTTCCTCGCATGGTGATGGCTGTGACCCCGGAGGGTGAGCCCCACGGCACAGGCCTCATCCAGCTTCTGCTTGCGTCACAGTTGTCCCCTTGGCCGAAATGGGTTGTCTGGCCACACCCAGGGTCACAGTGAGAGAAGACAGCACAAAGGGTGTGGATGCCAGAGATGTGATTCACTGGGGGGCCATTGGAGTAAAACCTACCACCGACGGATTTTGACTTGACATAATAGAGAACTTTCAAACAATGACAGCCATGCAGCTAGCTGCTTTGTGAAACAATAGTTTCCGTGGTGGTGGAGATATCCCAACTCTAGTTCATAATTTCATTCTTCCAGTCATTTAAACATTTTACCAAATACCTACGCTGTGGAAGACACTGGTTTACCTCCTGTGGGGGATAAAAGATGGATAGAATAAAATGTGTGAACGTATGACTTTTACAGACCACTGGGAGGAATGAAGGAAGAAGAGGCATCATTGGGAGAGACTTAAGTGCAGTAGGAGAGTAGAGGAGAGAGAACTCTGGCTGGAGCGGGGGTGTGGAGGACAGAGGAGGCCATAGCACCTGTACAGAGAGTGACATTTTAGCAGAGGGAAGGGAAATAAACTAATAACCAAGGAGCTCTACCCTATGCCAGGACAGTCCTAGCCTCTGTGTGAGTGTTTCGCCCCTCAATCTTGATGGCAAACTGTATCATTGCCATTTAACAAATGAGGACACTGGACCTCAGTATGTTTGCACAAGAATTGTCAGGCCTAGAACTTAAACCTTGATCTCACTGGTCCACAGTCTGTACTCATCAGGAAGCACGGCTGCCTCTACAAAATTATCATGTGTATTACAATTTAAACATTTTAAAGTACGTTACACACAAAATTTCATTCAACCTGACAACAAATATGAGGAAAATATGATCCCCATTGTATAGCTGAAGAAACTGGAGCTCAGAGATGTTGATTCAGACAGACAGGGGCCTTTTGCATTAGCTCTTCTCCCTTCCCGGAATGCTGTTTCCATGACTTCATGTGGCTGGCCCCTTCCTGTCATTCACATCTCAGCTGAAATGTCTCCTGCTCAGAAGTCTTCTCCAGTGACCAAGTCTAAAGTGGCTCCCACATCACTGTATTTAAACTCTTTGTGTAGCACTTGTCACAGTTTACAGATAATCTGGTTTTTATTTTAAACTTTCTTAATTGCTGATTGTCAATTTTCCCTACTAGAAAGTAAATTCCATGAGTACAAGATTTTAATATTTTTTATTTTTCAATGCTCTGCTTGATTTTGATTCCACCAATCAGATATTCATATTGTGATTTATGTACTCATATTTACTTTTATTTACACAAAAGCTTACTGTTTTTTATTGCTTAATAGTCCTTGCATTTTGTCATTTTTTTCTAGTATATATTTCTTTTTTCTAAGGTGCATCCTTTAGTTTAGACATTCCTTTAGTGAAGGTCTGTTGTACTAAAATCTGTTTTTGTATGTCCATAAATAGCTTTATTTTCCCTTACTCTTTTTTTTTTTTATTTTATTTTTTTATTTTCCCTTACTCTTGAAATGTAGTTTCCATGTATATATTTAACCCAATTTTAAGTTGACAGTGATTTTCTCTCAGTATCTTGAAAACATCATTCTACTGCCTTCTGGCTTTCATTGTTACAGTTGAGGTCAGCTGTCAGTCTAGTCTTTGTAATCACAGTTCCATGAATGGTTCTTTTTCTTTCTTTGTTAAAACTTTCTGGATGTTTCTAAGATCTTTTTGACTTTGTTTTTCTATAATTTTGTTATAATGTGTCCTGCTTGGAACTGGTTGGATTCTTTGAAACTGGTGTCAACACTGGAAAATTCTAAGCCATTATCTTTTCAAATATTTTTCCCCTTTTTCTCTATTTGCATCTTCTAGAACCCCAATTATACTTATGTTGTGTCTTCTCATTCTTTCTTTCCTGTCTTTTTACCTTTTATTTATATTTTTCACCTTTTTCTCCCTGGTGCATTCTGAGTAGTTTTTCAGTTATATCTTCCAGTTTATTAGGTATACTTTTGCTGTGTCTAATATGCTCTTTAACCCATCCAGTGAGTTTTAAATTTAATTTGTCATCATTTTATTTCAAGAATTTATATTTGGTTTTAAAAAATATTTTGTTCAACTTTGATAATCTCTTGTTCCTTTGTAATATTATAAATTACATTATTTCTTTATATTAAACCTATTTCAAAATATTTGTCTGATAATTCAATTCCTTCAGGCTCTCTAGGTCTGATTCTACAATTTATCGTTTCTGTTGACTCTTACTCATGTTGGCTTGTATTCCCATGTGTGTAGTGATTTTTCTCTTTACTTGTAAAATTTACACAAGGCCTGAGTTGAGGGTCCATTCCTTCAGAGAGAATTTGTATTATTTCTGCTAGGTGCTTAGAGCACTGTCAATCTGGGACCACTTTCAACTAAATTTGGAGTTTAAAAAATTTTTTTCCCTTATGAACCCACAGGTGGTATGAATTTCAGTCTTGAATCCTTATAAATATTAGCTTGTGGTAGGAAATATTAGGGAAGATGTCTTTATCCCTGCCACCTTCTTACTGTAAGGGCCAGGGCTGAGCCAGACAAATTTCCTTTTGTGGGGACACTGAGGTGTCCCTTTATAGGAGTTTCAGCTAATAAGTGTCCCATTCTGTTTGGGCCCTAGGATTTTTTTTCTCTAGTCTCCAAGTGTGTGCCTCTAGGCCACTAGGAAATCCATGGATTTCCTAAAGGAAAATGCCTCTATAGATTACTTATCCCCATTGAATTATATTCATTTTCTCTGATTGTTTTCCTCATTCTGCTACTAGTTCAGCCATGGTCTAAAGATATGTTTTATGTTTTAGTCAGCATTTTTAATGTTCTATACTGTTCTCTCCTCATTTAGTCCAACATATTTCCAGAAGCAAAAGCACCTATTCTTATTCTACACTATATTACTTTGCTTCCAAGTTTGACAAACACTTCTCAGAGATATAGCAAAAAGTCATTTCTGTTTTGAGCAATGTTACCTTAAGATCCTGTTCCCCTGATGTTAAAAATTGCCCTTCTCTCCTGCCCCCAGCCTCTCTAACCATAAAGAAAAGCAAGGGTCTTGGTATATAATAATAAAGGGCAAATGTGGCTAGAACACAATAAAAAAACAGGAAAAGAGATATGAGAATAATTTGGAGATATTGATTGTAAAAGACTATTTGGGCAGCTGGCTTTTATTCTAAGTCAAATGGAAAGCCATTGAAGGGTGTTAAACAGGGGAGGGCTGTGAACTAATTTTATTTAAAAGGTACAAATGTGGATGACAGACTGTTGGAGAGTAGAAGTGGGAAAAGGCAGACCTTGCAGTCATCCAGATAAAAAATGGAGGTAGCTTGAAATAGCATGGTAGCCATGGGATGCAAAAATGTAGATGGGTGTATTATCTGTTGTCATGTAACTATGTATCTCCATATTTGACAGCTTAAAACAATAGACATTTGTATCACCAGTTTCTGAGGGCTAACAGTCTAGAAGCAACTCAACTGGTTATTTCTGGATCGGGGTCTTTTGTGAGGTTATATTCAATCTGTTGGCTGGGGCTGCATTCATCTCAAGGCTAAGCTAGGCTGAAGAATCCACTTTCAAGCTCACTCATGGGATTATTAGAAGGCTCAGTTCCTTGCTGGCTGTTGGCCAGAGGCTTCTGTCCCTACCACATGAGCCTCTTTAGGAGCTATTCACAACACAGCAGCTTGCAGCTTGCTTCCCCCAGAGTGAGGTGTTACATAGACATACACATGCACACATATATACACACACACATACATACAGAGAGAGAAGAGATAGTAAGCACACAAGATGGAAGTCACAGTCTTTTCATAACCTAATCTCTGCAGTGACAGACCATCAATTCTGCCATATGTTATTGGTCATACAGATCAACCCTGGTACAATATGGGAGGGACTACACATGGTTATGGATTCCAGGAAGGGGGGACCATTGAGGCCATCTTGGTGCTGCCTACCATAATGGGTATGAGATCTTCTTTATAGAACAAATGAGACTTTATTGATGAATTTGATGTGGTGTGTGAAGAAAAGGGAGGAATCGGGGATGACTTCTAGGTTTTTGGTTTGAGCTACTTACTACAGTGGGAGCCACTGGGAAAGAAATATGTTGGAAGTGGGGAGAAATCAAGGGTTCTATTTTTCAACTTCTGAAATTTGTGAAGCCTTTTAGATAACCAAGGGGACATGCCAAGTAAGCAGTTTGAATGAATGATTCTGGAGTTCAGAGGAGAGCTCAAAGAGATTAAATTTGGGAGTCATAGCCTATGGATGGATTTAAAACCAAGGCACTGGACAAGATCACTGGGTTGTAGTCTTTCTCAAGCTTAGCTGCCCATTAGAATCACCTGAGAAGCTGTAAAACATTCCAACACCAGGCCATTCTCCAAACCAATTAAATCAATATCCTTGATGGTGGCACTCAGCCATTAGGATTTTTAAAGCTCCCCAGGGATTCCAATATGCAGCTGAGTTTGAGAATCACTGACAAGGGAGAAGATGCCAATGAGAAGAGAAGGGAGCCCAGGACCCTGTCATGGTGTGAGGGTAGAGGACAGTGGGGCATTCCAGGGATAAAGTGATGGCAGAAGGCACAGCTTCTTTCACAGTGCCTAAGAATCGGTTATGTCGTTAGCCTGCTCATCAGCTGTGACAAGCTGCAGAGCCCAGTTTGTGCATTCCATGTACAGAGGCTGTCATCTGTGGCCAGTGAAGAGCATAGGATATTTTGGAATTTCAAAATGTGAAAATTTGAACATGCCAATTCCGTTTTGTAATGCAATCAGACCTTAATTAGATCCAAAGTATTTACCAAGTGTTCCTCTGACCTGTTTACATTAGGGATAAAAGTTAAGCAAATTCGAACCTGATTCTCTTTAAGGGTGGACAAGAGATGTGACTTGACTCCAGCTTGAAGCTTCTGAAGTCAGGCTATAAGAGGGAAAAGAGTAAGCGTCCAGTCTAGTTTAACTTCAGGTTAACAACAGCATGCCAATCTTTGCATGCAGAAAGATTTCGGGCAATCCATTGTTAAGTAGGTATTTGGAGATATTTTTCCATCTGTGGGGATTTGTGCATTGAGACATTAATTTTCTTATATCGAGGTCTGCATTTCTTACCTCCCTTACCCCAAACTTACCTGAGTGATCTAAGAGATCAATGGCTCACAGCTATCTTCTCAACCCTGCTTCCTGACTCATTGAAACTGTGATCTTGATCCCATTGATTTATTTTCCATGACTCATGATCAACAAATCAAACACGTCAAACTTATGACTATTGAGATCTTGAGAAGTATATAGCATATTCCCTCACCCCATACCTGCACCTGACTGGGTTATTTTAAAGGCTATGAATTTGTTTATGATTATGATAATCATTAAAGGAATCCAAAAATGCTCTATAGTTGGAGTCCAAATGCCTAGGTTCAAGATTTAGCTCTCCCACCTGTTGGCTGTGAGCCCTGGGGTGAGCCACTCAGTCTTACTAAGCCTGTTTTTCCCTCTGTAGTATGGAGACGGCCCCTCCCTTATCTCTATGCTGTGGTCATTGTCTACATTGGATGGGATCACTTGCTTTGAGGAATATAGAGAATATGTGACTGTAAACAGCCTTATTTTGCTGATGTGAGGATCTGCTGTCATCATTAGACCCCCTCTTCTGGGCTTGGGCACAAACCATTCACTTGCTTTGGGCATCTGCTCCTTGTTTTCTCATCACCAGGCCTTTCCTTCCTTCCAAATCTCATGGTCCAAACCTTGTACTTCTTCAGTAAGTCCTCCTTAATTAACCCCATCTTGCTTGGATTATCCTTGATGTTTTTCTCCAATGCCAGAATATGGTGTTCTCTTTATGTTAGGCACCAATTTACTTAAGTGTTTCTCCATAGATGTCTCAAATTTGTGCCAAAGTTCATTCCAGATCTGCATTAAATTGTTTAAGCTTTTGGAGGATGGTGACTGGAGAATATTTCTCAGTTTTGCAGCACACATCAACATCAAGGTTTTATCCATGTGGACCATGAATTTCTTTTTACATCCGACATGTACTTCTCATAGATCTTCACAAATTAGCATCACCCAGAAAGAAATCAAGCTTGGGATATTTGTAGACATTTTCTTTCATGTATAGCTCAGTCTTTCTCTTGTTAAAGCAATTCCTGGCTCCCAGAGTTTTGATAATTGGGTATCAGCCAGGGAGGGAGGGAAGACACAGTCATTTTTGCTTTTCATTAGCAAGAGCATGTCTTCATCAGCACACTCCACTGAGATTTCAACGTCACTATCCTCCCTTCCTCTCTTTCAAGTTGTTCCAAGCCCAGTGACATTCGAAAGGATGAGTCATTGTCTAAATGTGGAGGATGTTATTCTGCAGGCACAACTGTGCGTGCTTGGGTGCCATCCCAGTCCATGATGCTAAGCATGGCTCTGACCTCACAGAGGATGGAATTCTGAAAATTATCCTCTGTGAGCTTGAAAGTGGCATAAATAATGATGTGATCTTTTTGGAACCCCCACAGGGACAAGAGGACTCAAGCTGATGCTTTGGGGATTTACAAAATGAACATACATCATAGATTTCTGTGCTGCAGCAGAAATAACACCATTCTTGGAGATAGGAGACCTGAGTTGGAATCTTGCGCTTTCACTAGCTTGTTGTGTGACTTTGGGCAAACCCTGTTATCCCTCTGAACCTCAGAGAGGAGGCAGGTTAAACTGGATAGTCTTAAAGCTAATTTCCTTAAGGATCCAAAGTTCTACTGAAAGTTATGAGATAATGCTGATCCAATTAACAAGGACTTTTGTAGTTTTTCCTGGTCTCCCAATGTTTCTGCTAATCTGCAGAGTTGGTAGGGAGAGGGGGACTCCTCAGGGCTAAGTTTCTGGATGCCTAACAGATAATATGTAACACATATGAAAGGAGATCAGAAGCCAGAGGTGGAAATGGGGAAAGAGATGAAAGAAAAGTAGAAAAGAGGGTGTTCTCATGTTTCCCTCCATACTTCCATTCTTCTGGTTGTAGATTTCTGGCCACTTCCAAGGGTTCCAGGTTGATTACCGATATTATCCAAGACACAGGATGTGAACCTGCTTCAGCCCCAATTTGGGGCTGAGGTGACCCCCCAAACCACTCAGTTTCAGGAACAGATGTTTGGGAGGATCCTGTCTTCTCTGAGAGGCTGAACCTACTGCCCTAGGACATCCAGGTGTTGGGCCCTAGTCCTAGCTCGTGGCTTTCTTGTTGTCACTTGTCAGGGTTAGTGTTTTGTAAGCCAGTGTTCTGAAAGAAGTATCTTATGACCAACCCAGCCTGGGAAATACTCTGAGTTAAGTGAAATCAAACAGATTTCCATACTGCAAGATTTCTTAGAGTCCTTTATTGCTAATTGTGTATGACTAACATCTAAGAGGAGAAATATGATATGCAACATTTCCCAAACTTATTTGACTGTGAAGACCCTCCCCACATCTATTTACTTATTGACAAGATTTCTAATAAACCTCTGAGAAGCAATTTTGGGGGAAATAATGCTGTAAGTTGATGGCTTTCTAGAATATTCCACCTCAAACCTCATCTCTTTGGGAGGTCAGTCTTGATTAAGTTTGGGAGGATAAATGAGTTGGGCTGACAGTGCTATTCCTGGTACCATTCCTCTTTAATTAAAACCTGAAAATCAAGAAAAGAGGTTGGACAACCTCTTTAAACAAGGGCGATGTGAGTTAAGTGTTCTCTTAGGGATCTTACATCCATATGACTATCAAAGCCCCAGAGGCCTTTCTCAGGAGCCCCACGTCAGAAGCTATTTCATCCACCCTATTCCTCACCACAGCCCCCTGCCTTGCTTTCCCCAGGTCCCCTCAGATATCAGCCACCTACTGGCATCCCTGACAAGCCTATGTCTGAATGCCTCAAGTGACGGGTGGCTTCTATAGTCCATTACATCTTTGAACAGCTCTGCTTAGTGAATGACTTGCTATGGACAACTCCTCAATAAGAATTTCACTCCCTAGGAGAGAGACTCTTTCTCCATTCATTTCTTACCAGCTATTTATTGAACATTTACAGTGAGTAGGAAATAATGAGAGACCAAAGGTATAGAGCAGTCTTCTGCCCTCAGGAAGCAAGGGAAGGCAAGTGCACAAGGAAATGCAAGGTTGCTTCTGGCTGGAGGGAAGAACATGCTGTGAGTGATCAGAGAAGGGAGAAAAAACAATTTCTGCTGAGGGCCCCAGAGAACTTTCAAAGAGGGGGCAGCCTCTGAACCATGCCTTGGGATTGGGAGTGGACAGAGAAGGACAGAGAAGGACATTAAAAGTGGAAGGAGTGGCTGTGGGAGAAAAGGCACGAAGGATGGAGCTTGGGGGAGGTTCCCAGGAGTGTTGACATGTCAGCTGGGGGTTTGGGGTGAAAAGCAAAGGCACTAAGTAGCCTCAGTCCAAGGAGGTCTTAGTGGAAGAACACAGGGGTCCCTGTCAGGATGGGACAGTGCCTCTCATGGACTTCCTCTTCCAGGCCCCGCCACAGGCCCTTCTGTCCCTGCAAATCTCTGCCCAACATGCAGAGAGAACAAATGGCCCAGCCAGGTCATGGCTCCACCCCTGGGGTCTGTTGCAAAGGGAAGGGGAGAGCAATAAACATTTGAAAGGTTCTTAGAATGATGCCCAGCATAGAAGAAGTTGCTAAATAATAAAATTAGTAGTACATGAGTTATACTAGACAGTAAAAGCAATACTCCCCCAAATATCATCTTATGGAAGATCAGTCTGGACGAGTAAGTTGTGCCGAAGATAAGGGGTATGTGAGGTGGGGGGTAGCGGTGGTAGGAGGAAGGCAGTGAAGGCTTCCAGCACAGGCAGAAAGAACAGGCAGGAAGATTCTTCCAGGGGCAGCACAGAGGGTCAGTAGGATTGTGGCAGCCATCCTAGATGTGAGAGCTGGGGTAAGACCACAGGGGCAGTAGGAATGGTTTGAGTGGACATGGAAGGGCTTTATTCTAAGTCTCCATGTGGCGCTGTATGAATCCCCTCACTGGACAAGACCTTCCTGCTTCCTGGAGTCTGACTGTTGTAGACCTCAGAGCCGTCTGTCCTGGTTTCCGTATCAACCACAAATTGTCCCTACTAGTAAAAGTGCGTGAGGATGCTTAGCAGCTATGACTGGGGTGCTCGTGGTGGTGGAGAGGGCCAATTCCAGGAAGAGGTGTGGACAATGTGGGTTCCTGGGGCAGAGGTTCTTGAATGCCAGTCACAGGTGGCCTGAGACAAGTGAAAACATGGGTGTAAGGTTAGCAAGTGTCCCTCAGAAGGGCCATCTGCAGCTCTGGCATTGGGCTCTTGCTTTTCTTGTAGATATGTTGAAACGTCCTCTCTCACTCTCACTCCCCATCTCCACCCCCTCTCTAATTTTAACTAAAATAATGGTAAAAGTGGATGGTAGTAGGTTTTTCTCCCTAAATGTTCTAACTTAGCAAATTAAGGAATTGGCAACCCCTATTTTTAAATTTTATAAGTCTATAAATTCCAAACGTCTGGGAAAAATTGATGGCAGACTGGGTATGTGGGTTTATTTTTCCTCCCTCCCCATATCCATGGGAATGACAAAAGAAATGGAAAAAGAAATCATAACGCAGTAAAGACATGGGAGGGTACCACTAAGAGATAAAAGAGGGAAGACTTTCTGAAACATACTAGACTTTCTGAAACTAGATGAATCAGTGCATGAGTAGTCATATAAAAGAATATAGACAGCCAAAGAAGTATGAAAATATGCTCAGCTTTCCTATGACAATAATGAGATACCATAGTGTTTTTTGTTTGTTTGTTTGTTTTATAGATTAGCAGACCTTTGGTAAGCTTGTTAAAAATGCCATGTTCTGTGTGGTGAGGACTTGGAGAAACTGTTCTTTTCATAGATTGATGTTTTGTATATAATTTAGTTACAAACTTCTGAAGGGAAATCAGGCAATATCTGTCAAATAAACAAACAAATACAACTTCTTTTTTACTTTTATTTCAGCATATTGTGGGGGTACAAAAGTTTAGGTTACGCATACTGCCCTTGCCCCCCCCCCCCCGAGTCAGAGCTTCAAGTGTGTCCATCCCCTAGACAGTGCACATCGTACTCATTATGTATGTATACACCCATCCCCTCTCCCCCCACATCTGCCCGACACCAGATCAATGTTATTCCTAAATGTGCTCTTAGGTGATGATCAGTGAAACCAATTTGATGGTGAGTACATGTGGTGCTTATTTTTCCATTCTTGGGATACTTTTGATTGAGCAGTTCTACTCTGTTAACCGACCTCCAATTAACCAGCTCCCTCTACTACCTGTTCCTTTGGCATCACGCACGGATAGAGTTAGGGAGGCTCTGGGTGCTCCGCTGAGGCGTGTGCTTCCCAAGGGCCTACTCTGTCCATTCCCAAACCTGTTTATTTCTGTTGTACTTGGTAACCTTGTAATTTACATCCAAATTATGTGAATCTTTGAAATGAGTGGAAAAGAAAGGTTTTTTTTTAAATTATGAATACTATGTTAAATATATTTTTGTAGAGAAAATAAATAAACCTTTGCTATTCAACAATATGGAAATGGTTGAAGAATACTGATTCACCCATGAGATGAAATATTATGCTGCTAATAAAATTATGTTGTCAAAGAAAACTTACCAAGTGAAAACAATAAGGATATATAATTACGTTTCAGTGGGATTCTAATGTTGTCAGTATTAATGTATCTGTTTGTTAATGATGCCTCTGGGAGACAGTAATACAGGTGATTTAGATTTTGTTCTTGATAATTTTCCAAGTTCTACATAATGACTATGTATTACTTTAGTCATCTTTTAAAAAGATGTTTAAAAACTTATTTTCTGAATACACATTGAGAATAATAATAATAAATTACCACTACATAGCTGATAAACTAGCAAACCCATGCAAGTCAAATAAAGGACTTCATGAACTTTCTTCAATGGAACCGTGGCCTGCTTTTAAGCCCAGAGTCAGAGAATTGTCAGATACATGATCAATTAATGGGAGACAGGACAGTGCACCTCCAGACAGGACAAGCTACTGAGATTATGGACAGAGGGGGCTGTGGCACTCATGTGGGCTAGACGCATTAGTTTAGCTCAGAGGGACCAAGAGTACAAATGTGACATTTTATATTTCAACCTGTCTTGGTCATGGACTCTTTTTTGTTTTAAATTATGAAATATTTTAGATATTTACAAAATTCCAAAGAATTGTTTAATGAACACCATGTATCTACCCACTTGGTTTAAGAAACAAAATATTGTAGGTATGGTTAAAATTCACTATAGTTACCTTACCCAAGATGTAACCAATGTTCTGAATTTGATGTTTTCATTTCCATGCATGTCTTTACACTTGTAAGATTCAAGCATTTGTCCTTAATATATTATATTGCTTTGCATGCTTTTAACTTTATATAAAATATCTGCCTGAAACTTGGGGTTTTTCTTTTCTTTTCTTTTTTGCAACATGGATCCATGTTGATACATGTAGCTGTAGTTGATCAATTTTGACTACTATGTACTTTTGCATTGTAAGAATGTGTCCTTATTTATGTATTCTTCTTTTGATGAACATGTGTGTTGTTTCCAATCCTTTTTCTATTAAAAGCAAAGATATGGGACACATTCTTACACACTCAGGATTTTTGCTAAGAGAGTAGATTTTAGGCGCTCTTACCACACATGCACAAAATGGGTAACTACGTGGGATAATGGTTATTTTAATGTGCTCAACTATTTCACTATCTATATATGTATTAAAATATCATGCTGTACACCTTAAATATACACAATTGCATTTAAAAAAAAAGAAAGAAAAAGAAAGAGGAAAAATCCTGTATATAACTCCATAAAAATGAAAAGCTCTTGCCTGTGAAAAAATTAATAGAAATTAAAAGGTAAATAAAAGATTGGGTTCAAATTTACAGCAAATAATCAAGGAGGTAATATCTTTATAAACCTTAAATTTTTTTTTGTTCTGCATATTTGGAGGTGATCATCTAATGTTTTTAATGATCTTCCTAATGGTGCTAGAGTGAGGCAGCTGGTTTGATGGGAAGCTATGAGATGAGGTAAAGATTCTTATTAAGACCGATTCTTTAACATTTTTCAAGACGTCGCCATCCAGTAGGGCATTTCAGAAGTCACCTCCCACACTGAGAGAGCTGGAAAGGAATGTGGGCATTGTCACATACCACAGGTAATTCATCAGGTGGCAAATGGGGATGTTCTAGAGTGTTGTGATAACTACAGACTGTTATATAGAAGGACTGAAGAGCAGCATGCTTCCCACTCGGTTATTTGAACAATATATGATTATTATGGGCCAATGCCTGGGGCTTGGATATATTTTTGTTAAGGTGAAATTTTCTTTGTAATGGAATTGGTTATAATGGGATTTGATCTCCATTCATCTCACTTACCCATTCTCCCTCTGGCGTCTTTGATAGCACTTGCTCCTGTTGCAGCAGTCAGCCCAGCTGTGCCTAAGGACCCAAACATGCCTCTAATTTGTGACCAAAAGCTCTCCATTGGGGCTCCCCTCATAAGCCTTAGATCTCTTTGATTTACCAAACATTCATCCATCATGGATGCCCTCGCTCAACCTGCTTTCCCAACGCGTTTATTGTCTTACTAAGCTTATCTCCCTCAGAACTCTCCCAGCCTGTTTAGACACAACAACTTGGTTTGTCACACATTATGGATGATGAATGGTTACGTTCTGGAGGGTTCTGAATTTTTGCCTCTGGCTGGCGTGCGTGCTGTGTCTGTCTGGGTGGAGCAGTAGGCAGTCAGAGGATGATGCTAACACGCTTCTCATCCTAGGGTTTCAGTAGGGACATCTGCCAGCCAGCTTGCAAGAATGTTTGATGTTGAATTTGTAAGTTTGGCATAGAAGGAGGAGAGTGGGCATGGTGCTACCTACCAAATCACCACTCCGGGCCACACAATTCAAAGGCCCATAGGCATTGGTTTTGTTAGACAATCTACGTGCAAATAAATAATTTCTTTTCTCCTGAGTGCTATGTTAAGTATATTAAATGTCGGTCATATTCGCCTACTTGTTCTCTTCCCTTTCTTGTTCTGTACATAGGCTGATTCTGTAAGAAGGTGCAGAAAGGGCAGTTGCTTATGGCATTTCACTTGGCAGGTCCCTAGACAAGCTTCCTCTGCTGAGGTGCCTGAGATCCTACCATTCCTGGCCTCTGGGAAAATGTGACTCTGTCATGACTGGGGAGTGTAAATTGTCATCACTCAGACTGTGAATAATTAATTAATTAGCTTAGCCAGAGATTCGGGGTTCACAGGAAATACAACACAATGTTCATTCATTCAGAAAACTTTTAATAAATAGTGGGCATGTGCCAGGTGCTCTGTAAGGACTAGAGATCGAAAGGTATTGCCCACACCTTGCTGTGCCCTACCCTATTGTGGCACATGGTCTGGTGGTATCTCAGAGCACTGAACTGGGGGCCAAGGGTCTTGGATTCTGGTGCCAGTCATGTGCCAGATCTGAGAGCTGGCTGAGCCGGGGAGCCTTCTGGGCCACCATTTCTGTATTTTTAAGGTGGGTAAAGGGTGAAATAGAAAGTCTGAAGTCCCTTCTAGGTTTCCTGCTATGAGTATATAGGCTTTTATTTTTCTTAAACAGGTGTTATATCCACACTGAAGTTCACACATCAATAGTACAAAATGTCCCCTAATACAATAGTGCAGAATAGTACAGGCACACCCCCTGTGCCTCACCTGTTCAGTCTCTTCTCCCTACTCAAGCAGGTCACCACTGGTGTTAGTTTCTTGTCCTTTCAGAGATTTGAAAAATGTATGGTCAAGCCAATGCAAATCTACATTCTTTATCCCTCTTTCATTTAATACAAGATGTAGCATCCTATAAACACTGTTCTACATCTTCCTTTTTTCCCAATTAACAATACATCTTGGATCTTTCCATGTCAATATAGAACTTCTTCAATCTTTTTTTAAATAACTCAATAGAATTCCATTGTATGTATTTTCAATAACTTAACCAGTTCCAATATAGATGAAAATTTGGCTATTTCCATTTTCTTATTACTCGAAGAAATGCCAAAATGTATAAGGTTGCATTTCCATCATTTTGCACACAGTTAAGTATGTCAGTAAGATAATACCTAGAAGTGGAGTTTCTGGGTCAAAGATATATACGTTGGTAATTTTGAAAGTGTAATGTATTTTTTTCTGACACTTTTGATATTAAATATATGGTGGATTTCTAATACTAATTCTCTGATCCTCTGACACCAACTGGTTGTCCAACAATTCAGTTCAGCTGTTGTGTAGACACTAACTAACCAGAGGTAATGTCAGACCCTCCAGGTTTAAGGGCCCAGGTGCACAGGACAGCCCCCACTTCAGATACCAGCTGCAAATGGGGTACCCAGGCTACCCACATTTTTGCACAGCCTACTATAAATTCAGGGCTTCCTATGACCTTCCTCTCCTTGCTCTAGTTTCGAGAATTCACTAGAACAACTCACAGAACTCAGGAAAGCACTTTATTCACTATTACCAATTTATTATAAAAGATGCAACTCAGGAACAGCCAGATGGAAGGGCAAGGTGGTTGGGGCCGGTGGGAGTGGTGGGCAGAGTCTCTGTGCCATTTTCCCAGCACATCAATGTGTGGGCCAACTTAGAAGCTCTTTGGGTCTTGTGGTTCAAGACTTTTTATAACTCAGTCTCCAGTCCTGCTGCCATTCCAGAGGTTGGGGTGGGGTTGGGGTAGAGCTGAAAATTCCCACCTGGTACTCACATGTTGGATCTTCCTGGTGACACCATCCTGAAGCTATCCATGGGCTCCGCCTTGAGTCAACTCCCATATGGTTGACAGGAGGTCCTCATGAACAACAAAGACAACCCTTCACTCAGAAAATTCCAAGCGTTTAAGGAGCTCTGCATCAGGAACTGGGGATAAAGACTAAATGTATTTTTTATTATACTATTGAAAGATACAGTCAAATATCTGAATACATTGATTTACACTCCCACTCCTACTGGTAGTGAACGGGAGTGCCTGTTTCCCCACAGCATTGTCAATGCTGTGTGTTGGCCTTCTCTGCAGCTCGGTGACCAGGGGTGGGGAAAGCTGCAGACACAGCCCCAAGTCATCCCCTTTCTGCCCCCTCCCACCCTCTCTTCTCTCCCTGCTTGTTGTTAATAGTGCGGCAAGATGGCAGATGAGAAAAACCGCTAACCAGAGTGTCTCTGCAAGAAAGACAGATTTTTATAAGAAAGTGAAAAAAAAAAAAAATAAACAGGCAGACAACCATAGATCAGATGAGGATCGGAAGGAAGGGTGCCTGAAACTACAGGAAACTCCACAGGAAGAAGTTATGGAGGAGAACTGGAAGGAGAAAGGCCCCTGAGAGGCTTGGAGACCAGCGACAAGGGCAGGTGGAGCAGTTAAAATTTCCCCTTGCTTGCATCTCAGACTGCTGGTGGGCTCCTGAGTGGTTGGAGAGACCTGCCAGCACCAGCCCAGAGATGGCCACTAGTGAGCAGTGAGCCTCCTGAGGACAGGGCACCAGGCTCCCAGTTCCCTCAGGGCACCTCCCGGCCCACAGACCCAAGCCGATAGGCAGGTGCCATATTGCTTTATTCTCCTCCTCCCCTTCCCTACCTGCAGCTGCCGAGAGAGAGAGAGAGAGAGAGAGAGAGAGAGAGAGACACACACACACACACACACACAATTTATCCACCACCCAGAGGCATCTGCAGGAAATGGGACCTTTCCTTTTGGGGCCCTACAGCAGACTGAGGGGTACTCAGACTGTGAGCTCCCTACCCTCCCACCCTCCCAGGTGCTGCTTGCCTGGTGACCCCAGGAGAGTGGGGAAAGTCCCAAGGCGGAGAGATATCGATCCAGCTTGAGCACCCTGTGGGTGACTTGAGACCAGCACTCCTCCCCAGCAGGGTCAGGATTTGATTTCCGGGGCCCAGGGGACAGGCCTCCAGACCAGATCCTATACACCCTGGTCTCAATCACACAGAAGGGATATTTGTGAACAAGACTACTGAGCTGTGTGTACCTTCAGGGGCAGATCAGTGTGCTTGAGGGGCAACCCTCCTTCCACCGGAGGGCCGTGCACCCAGCTCAGGCTGCGATCCGGGGCAGGGAACCTCCTGGCCCACATCAAAACCAGAGGACATCCACTGACTTGAGGTCCTGCCTGCTGGCAGAGGCCCAGGACAAACTGCGGAATAGGGGAGGATGGAAAGGAGGGAGGCCTGCTCCAGACTGCAGGTCTCAGTCCCATCCCCACATGCATACTTTTTGGCTGAGTGGGGCCATTTCACCCCCTCCCTGGCAGCTTTGCCCAGAAGGAGAGAATAGACCTTTGACCCCTGCTAATAGCATTTGTGGTGCTTGAGGGCAGGCTCACCCAACCCAGCTCTGCCCAAACTCACTCCCTGCTCCGGCCCCACTGAGGCGGAGAATAAGGACATACCTGGAAGTCCCAGGGCCCCACCCACCACCTAAAGCACTAGAGTGCCTCCTCAGAGGAAGGAAAGCTGGTTACAGGACCCAAAAACAACACTGCAGCCTGCTCCTCCCAGCAAGCGCCAACTACTGACAGGGAGGTCATTCTGCACACCCTTTAAGTGTGTCTACTGACTCATCATACAGGATGTGGTCGAATCTCACCCACAAACACCACCTACTGGCTGAGAGACTAGACAGGATGTGTCATCATTCAAATGAAAATCTCAAGGTAAGAAGCAACAGCTTAGCCAGATGAGAGGGAATCAGCAAAAGAACTCTGGAAGTATGAAGAATCAAACTGAAAGGACACTGCCAAAGGGGAACACCAGCTCTCTAGCAATGGACATCAACCAAATTCAGAACACTAAAATGGCAGAAGAATTTCAAACACGGATTATAAGAAAACTCAATGATATGCAAGAACAAATAGATAACCAACACAAAGAAACCACAAAAAATTCCAGGACTTAGAAGAAAAATTCACTAAAGAAATTGAAATATTAAAGAAAAATCAAACAGCACTGCTGGAAATGAAGAATTTATTCAAGGAATTACAAAACACAGTGGAAAGCCTCAAGAACAGGGTAGATCAAACAGAAGAAAGAATTGCAGGGATTGAAGATAACACCTTTCAATTAAATAAGTCAGTCACAGAGATAGAGCAGAGAAATAAGAGAAAAGAGCAAAGTCTACAAGAAATGTGGGATTATGTGAAGAGGCCTAATGTGAGAATCATAGGCATTCCTGAGGGTGAAGAAGAAAATACACTAGGGTTGGATAAGCTATTTGGGGATATAATAGAGGAAAATTTTTCAGGCCTTGCTAAAAATCTAGATATCCAGGTACAAGAAGCTCAAAGGACTCCTGGGAGATTCACTGCAAACAGGAAGACACCACAACACGCAGTCATCAGACTGACCAACATAACCACCAAAGATGTCCTCCTATGAGCTGTAAGGCAAAAGAAGCATGTAACCTACAAAGGAAAACCCTAATGGCAGATTTCTCAACTGAGACCTTACAAGGAAGAAGGAACTGGGGCCCCATTCTCACTCTTCTCTAACAGAATAATGCCCAGCCTAGAATCTTGTACACTGCAAAACTAAGTTTAGTATATGAAGGAGAAATAAAGACCTTTTCAGACAAGCAAAGACTGAGGGAATTCATCAAGACAAGACCTGCCCTCCAGGAAGTACTCAAAAGAGTGTTACACACAAATCAGCACAATAAACACTCACGAATGTAAAATCATCCAAAAGCTAAACACCAAAGGCCAGATACCACAATGGCTAAAGACAGAAAACAAAGCAACAAAGTTCAACTCAACAGGATGAACATAAATCTGCCCCGCTTTCAATTCTCTCAATAAATGGGAATGGCTTGAACTGCCCACTAAAGAGACATAGGCTGGCTGAATGGATAAATATACACACACCAAGTATCTGCTGTCTTCAGAAAACACATCTAACCCGCAAGGATGCATTCAGACTCAAGGTGAAGGGATGGAAAACAATATTTCAAGCAAATGGAAGCCAAAATAAAGGTGGCATGGTAGTTCTGATTTCAGATAACTTAGTCTTCAAATCAACAAAAGTAATGAAAGACACAGATGGTCACTATAAATAGTGAAGGGTACAATTCAACAAGAAGACATAATAATTCTAAATATTTATGTACCTAACTCAGGTACACCTAGATTCATAAAGCAAATCCTACTTGATCTAAACAAAATGATGAACAGCAACACCATAATAGCTGGAGACTTCAACACTCCTTTGACAGAACAGGACAGATTCTCCAAACAGAAAATAAACAAAGAAACAATGGACTTAAACAGAACTCTAGAACAAATGGGCCTGACTAATATTTACAGAACATTATACCCAAAACCCACCGAATATACATTTTTCTCATCAGCTCATGGGACATTCTCTAAGATTGACCATATCCTAGGCCACAAAGCATTTCTCAAAAAAATTTTAAAAAATAGAAATTATACCATGCATCTTCTCAGACCACAGTGGAATAAAATTAGAAATCAGCTCCAATAGAAACTCTCATCTCTACACAAAGTCATGGAAACTAAACAACCTTCTGTTGAAAGATTATTGCATTAAGGAGGAAATCAAGATGGTAATCAAAAGATTCTTTGAACTAAATGATAAAGGAGACACAAGTTATCAAAATCTGTGGGACACAGCTAAACTAGTCCTGAGAGGAAAATTTGTATCCATAAATGCCTACATCCAAAAGACAGAAGGATCACAAATAAACAATCTGATGAATCGTCTCAAAGAACTGCTGCTGACCTCTCTAGAGGAATTGCCAGGGAAAGCTTAGTGGATAGAGACTGTTGATTTGGTTAAGAAAGGTACTTTGTTGAAAATCCCTGTTTTGAATTCAAGTTTAAGGTTTTGCATGTAGCATGACTTGGCTATTTTACTCAGGCGAAGATGCTCTTTTTCTACTCCATTCCTGAGTCCTGGCCAGTGAGAGGTGAGTCTTAGGAGCTCCTGTCATCTAGTGAAGGCAGCTTCCCCTGTCTGCATTAACGCTGTGTCCTGGAAAGGCCATCTAAAAGGGGGTTCAGAAGGCCTGGGTTCTAGTTCCCACTTCCTCCGTGATCTGGCCAAGCTGTTGACTTCTCTGATCCTCAGCTCTCGAACCTAGAGAGAAGGGAGCCAGGTGTGCGGCAGAGATGGCCGACTGATCACTGAACTTTCTTTTCCCCCATTCATGGGACCGAGGCTGGGACTCTGAAACCCTGGGGTGGCCCTGTCCAACAGCTCTTTCTGGGAGGATGGTGGTATTCTATATCTGCACTATCCAGTGTGGTGGCCACTAGCAACATGTGGCTACTGAGAGCTTGACATGTGGCTAGTGTAACTGAGAAACTGACTTTTAAATTTTATTTACCCTAATTAATTTGCATTTAAATTTAAACAGCCATATGTGTCTAGTATCTATCACATCTAGCTACATGTGTCTAGTGAAACCCTAGAAGATGGTGAGGCCACAAGACAGAAGATCCTGGGTCCCTGAGTCACCCCGAGGAGGAGAGCCACCAGTTTTTTTGGCCTGTAAATTTCCCAATAAACTTTACAGTTGTACCAGATGGCACTAAGAGTATATGTATCTGGGCTCCTTTGCAGGATACCTGGGTCCTTGCATGATGCCACTGCTGGGAGGAAAAGTCACCTTCACTCCCTAAACACCTAAACGGAGCTGTTACATGTACAAGAAATACATTCATCTGGTAAGTGACACGTTTTCCTATTTATTGTTACAGCAGCTAGTGTTGCCTTAACTCATACACCTCCAGTGAGGACAAAATAAGTAATCCATTGGAAATGCTGTGTAAGACCTAAAGCGCTGCATGAATGTATGGGACATGCGATGTATTCCTGCTGCCTGAAAGGGTGTCCAAAGAGAGGTGTTTCCTATGAAGCAGTGGAGGCAGAAATGTGATTTTTACACTCTAAGAAAAATGCTTTAAACCATTCCCGCTCCTCCTCCCGTCTCCTTTTACAATGTTCTCCCAACTCCTGGCGCTTTGGTCTCAGAGGAGGCCACCACCTCACTGGCCTCTCTGTTGCCCTCTTGGGCTGTGCCCTGAACAGTGGCCCTGGTCTTCCTTCCTTCATCCTCTTCAGCAAATGCTGCTTAGAAGCAGGCGTAACAGGAACATTCTAGCATAAACCCAAGTGGTGCAGGTGGGGGCTGGCCCAGAGGGGCAGCTTGCACTGCAGTGCGGGGTGAAGGGCTGTGGAGATAATGCCAAGACCAGGGAGACTTCACTCTTGACAACTTGGGGACTCAGGTCCCGGCACCATTTTGTGTCTGTTTCCATATCTGTGAAATGGTTGTAAGAGTTCCTGTAACCTCCTCGCCTCTGAAACCGTGAGGAATCCCGAAGGCCAGCGCTCAGAGCTTCTCCAGGGAGCACAGCGGGTGGGTGTGGAGAGCTATTCTCTCCCCCGAGTCTTGGCAGCCCTGAGGCAGTGTCCCCGAGCTGTGATGGATGGAGGGCCCCGCGGCGGGTCCTGCGGCAGCAGCCTGCCTGGAGTCTGAGGAGCAGCCAGCTCAGAATGAAGATGAAGCACCGGTGCGCTTTGATGGACGACGGGCAAAGCCTCTCCTGAAATTGGTCTCTCAAAACAATATACAAACTAATACACAAATCAATGCAAAGCGTTTAAACTGCCAGGAAAACTCAGTCCATCTATCACACTTAAGGGGACGTGGGGGCTGTGGGATCTGGCCATCGTGTGCGTCGCCGCGGCCCCTGGGCGGGAATGCTCCGTCTCCGGGAACTGGCTGCCTGACTGAGCGCCTCCCTCTCAGGCATGGGCCCAGGGTGGCTCGAGGTGGGACGTGGGAGAGGATTCCTGGCCCTCACCATGCTCCGGGGCTTTGTAAGGGGAGCAGCAGCCCTTTGTCTCTCTGCTCACCCTCTGGCCACTCCTGGGTGGGCTCACTTGGGGGGTGGCCATTGTGACAGCCCGCAGCGCGGGGACCTGCAATCAGCTGACACTGCTGGGTTCTTTTCCAAGATGGCAGCGTCCTCACTGTCCCTCCAGCCCCATCCCTCCTGCTCTTCCACCCACGTGGGCTGCCTCACTTCTTCCTTCATCCTTTAAGTAATCACGCCATCTGCCTTAGGCCCTGTATGCTTCCATTGAGATCAAGTTCTTAGCTTTGTATCCATCTTTTTAACTCTAGAAATTACTTACAATTTATATTTATATCATGCCTTGCAGTTTGCAAAGTCTTTTCATGTACGTGGTTAGTAGTGTCAGCTCCATTTAACAGGACAGGAGGTTTGAGGCTCAGAAAGGTTAAATGCTGTGACCAGGCTGCCAGAAGGGAAAACCTGGTAGGAACGTAGAAACTGCAGTCGTGTTGCATTTCCAAACCCTTGTTCACAGAAACTGGCCTCTGGCAAGGACTCCACGTGGCCTGGCTTCCAAGGACTCCAGGGGAGGGTTAGAAACTTCATCCTTTCTTTTTATGGTTTCAGTTCCCACCTCATCTCGGGTGTGCTAGATACACGGCAGCATGGCGGGCAGGCACCCGCCTCAACCCCTATATCTCAGTGGGCTGGGAATTTGGCCAGAGCAAAAGATGGTTACTTTTTAAGGATCTTCCCCTGTGACTAAAAAATGAAAGAATAATCATAATCTTATCTCCAACTGTCAGAATAAAGAAAAGCCCGGAGATCCCAGTAAAGGGGCCATGTGGCTCTCAGGGGTAGAGGAGTTCCTAGCCGATGTCCCACCCGTCCTCCCACCTCCCGGCTGTGTCCACACCATCCCAGCCAGGTGTGTGTCTGACTTACCCAGGCATTTCCAGGGAGGTAAAGATAGGGCCTCCTTCTAGAGCTTATCCTAATGCTTTTCAAAGCCCCTGCTTGGCAGTTTATTTCAAATCCTTACTTTCATAATTTTGATCCATGGTCTTGATTGGTCTTTGTCCTGTTCTGATGTCTCAAACCTGTGACACCACTCCCTGAACCTGGGGGCTGTCCTCTGTGCTGTTCAGATCACTCCTGAGATGTATGGCCAGTCCTGGGTGTCCTGCCGTATGGTGGATGGGGCAAGCTGGAGACCCCCAGAGGAGTGAGCAGGGCGTGGAGAGGATGGGTCAC
Source organism: Eulemur rufifrons (assembly GCF_041146395.1). Lineage (NCBI taxonomy): Eukaryota > Metazoa > Chordata > Mammalia > Primates > Lemuridae > Eulemur > Eulemur rufifrons. The sequence goes on along the minus strand of NC_091011.1, from coordinate 82,540,959 downwards.
CATGCTGTGCGGAGAACAACCCAATAGTCTCATTCAATGGAAGGGGATTTGGTTTATTGGTTGGGATTCAAAGGGGATGCATTTGGGGAAATGCAGGCATGCATGGGGGAGAAGAGCACAGGCATGGAGCCCCACTGAGAATGTAGCTGCAGTGGTGGGAATCGGGTCACACAGCCTGGGAGTTTGTCCTGGGGGCAGCAGGGAGCCAGTGAAGGTCAGTGCGTGGCAGTGCCCACTCAGATGTGTGATCAGAGGTCAGTGGCTGGTTGTGTGGAGAAGGGCTCAGAGGGGACAAGGCCGGGGCAGTGTCTGCCTGTACCTAAAGCAGAAACTCATGGCTCCTCTGGGGGGCTAGAGAGAGGCCCTGGGGGTTGCGTGGGCTCATCCTCCCCCTCAGAGGCCCGGATCTCAGAGGAGGAGCAGGGTGGGGCATGGGTGGTGCTGGGGCTTTGCCAGTAGACCCTGTCTCCTCCTGCAGGACATTGCGTGGGCCATGGCCGACAGGAGAACTGCTGTTGTGAGAACCCACGTCTCCCCCACAACCCCCGGGCTGCTCCCTGGGGGCTCCACTTATTGAGCATCTGGACCCCAGGGGCTTCTGGGAAGGCCAGCTCCCTGGGCACAGAGCTGCAGGCTCACTCAGGTGCAAAGTCCCCAGAACGGTCCACAGAGGGGCAAACAGCAGGGTGTTTCTGTGGACAGAAAAACAAACAAACAAAACCTGTTATTTTCATAGACAAATGGAAAGCAGAGACTGAAGTTTATTCCAGGAAAGGCTTTGGGGTTGGTGGCTCTGGTTTGAGGAGTCGCGTCTTAGCCTGTGCCCAGGCGCCATCGCTGTGGCCCGCCATTCTCCAGTGCGGCTTGTGGCGACTGAGGCCTTTCCCACCACAGACTTTAAAAAAACTGTGTTAAAATACAGCACAAAATTTGCCATCTTGACCATTTCAAAGTGTACGTTTCAATAATGGTAAGTACGTTCACATTATTGTGCGACCATCGCCACCATCCATCTCCCGAACTCTTTTCATCTTGCAAAACTGAAATGCCACTCCCATTAAGCAACAGACCCCCTTCCCCCAGCCCCTGGCAACCACCGTTCTACTTTCTGTCTTCACGTACCTATTCTAGGTATCTCACATAAGTGGGATCATATGGTATTTTTCCTTTTTGTGTCTGGCTTATTTCACTTAGCATGAAGTCCTCAGGGTTCATCAGAATTTCCTTGCTTTTTAAGGCTGAGTAATATTCCACTGCGTGTATGATACCACATTCTGTTTGTCTACGCATCTGCGGGTGGACACTGCATTGCTCCCACATTTTGGCTGTTGTGCATAATGCTGCTGTGAGCATGGGTGTGCAGCTGTCTCTTCGAGATTCTTTTCTCAATTCTTTTGGGCATATACCCAGAAGTGGAATTGCTGGATCATATGGCAGATCTATATTTAATTTTCTGAGGAACACCATACTGCTTCCATAGTGGCTGCACCATTTTACATTCCCACCAACAGCCACCAGAGACTTTTTATGACACGCTGTAAGCTACAGGGCCACCATGGGAGGCCAGGATGCAGACTGAGTTATAGCCACACTGGGCCCATAATTCAACCCTCAACCATACCACTGTACATTGTTGAGCCCCAGGAGAGCAGGGAGCAATAGAATCTCTCAGCCAACTATAGCTCAAAATTACTTATGTTCAATTTCAAAGCCTTGGGTTTAAATGTAAAAATTTCCCCTAAACGTCCATTTAAGAAACAATAAAGTTTTGACTGAGCTTTCTGAAATATAAAGCTATAGGTTGTTTATAGGGCTAATTGCTTACATTCCTTTTTTTCTTATTTTGGAGAATATTCTGGGAAATCTTGAAATGTCTCATTCTAAATAGGACTTTGTTTCTGAGGATCTCAAGATGCTAGAAGGGCTTTTTGCTGCCCTATTCTATGAGATTACCCTGAAGTCAGAAGATGCAGAAACGAATGTCCCTAATTTATGGCTTCTGTAGCGAGGTGTTGATGTAGTGACCCTTACTGAAGTGTCCCCTCGGACTCTTCTCTGGAACTGTGCGCTTCACCCCCAGCTTTGGATCCTAGTGGACGTGTCTGCTGTGTTTCTCTGTCTCTCTTGTTTACTGACTAAGGGGTCGACTACTGACCCACACTGAGTACTTCATATTTTTCTTGAAATCTGGGTTGTGCCTAAGGCAGGGGTCAGCAAACTGGCCAAATCCTGCCCAACACTTGCCTGTTGTTGTAAATAAGTTTATTACAACACAGCCACATGCCTCTTTATTTACGTACTGGCTGTGGCTGCTTTCGTGAAGCAGTGGTAGAGTTGAGTTGTTGTGTCAGAGACTGTCTGGTCCATAAAGCTGAAAATACTTTCTACCTGGACTTTACAGAAGTTTGCCAGCCCTTGGTCCAAGGGAAAGTCAGTTAGTCCCTGTGAATGGCTGAACCAGTGTATGCAAAGCCCAATTTGAGGGTAGCCGCATTCTGCCGTGTAGAATGAAGGGGAGAGAAAGCCCGTCTGCAGGGAGAGAGGAACAAGAATAGAGAGGGCTGGAGATGGGCAGTGGGAGATGGGTGGCGGATCCCCATCGCTCCTGAGGCCTCAATCCTGTACACTTCCTTAGACTGCTGGGTTTCATTACTTATTCCCAGGCCCTTATGGTAAAATCACCTTTTTTGGTTAAGCTAGCTCAAATTGGTTTCTGTTTTTTGGCAACTAGAGTCCCAAGTAATGCTCTGGAGAAGCTCTGTGCCTCCCATTACTCACAGAGAAGTGGTGGATCAGCACATCAAAGCCTAGTCCAGAATCCAGCCTTCCCTCTTTGCTGTCTTCTGAGCAGGAGAGCCTCCCAGCCCTGCCAGGGGAAGCAGGCGTGCACAAAGGTTGGCAGCTGAGCTGACACAGAGAAAAAGTTGTTGGTGAGGAGCTGGGGGTCAGAGCCCCAGTGCATGCCTCTTGCTCTTGACTGACAGCCACTGCCTCCTCCCGGCGGGAGCCAAAGTGGCCTCCAAACCTTGTGTGCCCCAGCAGCTGCAGTCAGGGGAAGTGCCAGACGCTGCTAGCCCTGGCCTTCCTGCCCTTGGACCCTTTGAAACAGTTCTCGCCAAGTCTACTTTGAATTTTCTTTTGTAACTTTTTCAATAAAAACAGACTAAATCTAATCTTTAGTCTAATACTTCTTATACCGGCAGCCTATTAAAGTCAAACACAGTGTTTGGCACACGGTGGAGTAACATCCGTAGCTTGAATTTGTAGCAAAATCCACATTTTTAATGAGAATTTCTGGTTCAAGATGGTGAGCTGAGTACATGCTTTCACCTTTGTCACTTTTGGATGTCTATTATGGCAAAGAGGTTGGGGAGGAAGATTGCCACAGTGCAAGAAAGCTCACCACATTTCTGGGAGGTGGAATGAATGGGATTTTTGATGCATGCAACACTCAAAAAAAGGCGTAACCTGGGATAAAAGTGGGGCTGCAATGGACACGGGAACTTACATGCCTATTAGAATGCAAAAAGGATTCTGGGCTCAGAGATGGCAGATACAATAGGAGATGGGGTGAGAAATGGTGCTCATAGGAGGAGAAATGGTTAAGAACTGGTATAGTCCACCTGCCATACTTTGGTACAGATAATTTGGTATCTGCTTTAAGACAGAATATAAAAGGTATATCTCTAAATTTAAGCCAGCCGTCTGGGGAAGACAAAAGCATCTAGTATAGGTTTTGGTGCTCCAGAGTAGAGCCCCCTGTATTCTGGCATTTGAGGAGTCCTTGGCTTGATTGTCAAGCCACCTCCTTACATACTCTCCCCAAAACCAGAACTGCCAGCGTGCACCCAGCCAGCATCTCACACCCCACAGAGAGCTCCTAATCAGCTCCTCATCATCCTAGGGGAGCTACTTGGTGAAAAAAAAGTAGATCTCTTGGGTCCCAGCATAATATAGAAGAAAACCCACATCAGCAGCCTAGTCCTTTTTAACTATGGAAGGACAACCAAGAATCACAAGGATTAGAGAGGAAATAGAAGCTTGAAAGAGATAGACCAAGATAAACAAACCAACCCCACCAGATACCAAGTTAATTCAGAAAAAAATCTTATAATTTACATACTCAAATTCAATAATATGTTACATCCATAAAATAAGATACAATGAAAACAGAACAGAGAGAGAAGAAGAGATAGTTCTTAGAGATTAAAAAATCTTGATTACCAAAATAAAAAAAATTCAAGACAAACCTGGAATATAAAGTCAAGGGAATCAGAATGTTGAATAAAAATATAAAGGGAAAAAATATTGGAGAAAAGGTAATAGACATGAGAACTCATCCTTGAGATCAAATATAAAGTGATAATGAATCACAGAAAGGAAGAACAGAGAAAATGGAAATTGGGAAAGAAAGAGTAGAAGAGAATTTCTCAGGGCTGAAAAAGGACCTTAATTTTCAAAAGCCCAGATATCCGGCATAGTAAATGGAAAAACAAAACAAAGCAAAGCAAAATAAACAACCCAACACTTAGACATTTTTCTGCAAAATTCTAGAATACCAAGGAATAATTGGTAGATCCTAAAATCTCCTGCAGAGACAATGCAAGTTACCTCAAAGATAGTAAATTCAAACAGGCAAGTGGCTTTTCATCCATAACCCTCAACGCTAGAAGACAATACAATAATGACTTCACTGTTCTGAGAGAATAAGACCTAACTTAAAATTTTTTTTTTTACCCAACCCAATTGTCAATTAAATATTAGGGCAAAATAAGGATGCTTACTTTCTTTATGCCCTTTCTCAGGAGGTATTTGAGGGTGTACCCCAACAGCATGGGGAAGGGAACAGACGAAGTGAAAGACATGGACTCCAGGAGACAGGGGGACACGTCCAACCCAGGAGGACAGCTGAGGGGACCCCAGAGTCACAGCCAGGCACCAGTCCTGGAGGACAGTCCAGACTGGAGCAGAAGAACAAAGCGCTCTGCAAGGGAGAATGCACGAGAAAAGAGAGAACTCTCATAGTAGGTAATATCCTGAGAGGATGGAATATCCTACAGATATGAAAAATGTCCATTAGTCAAGGAAAAAAATGTATTTGAAAACTCCTAGAAAAACAAGAAGCCATACTGGAAAGCCATTTTTCAAATACCAAGCAAAATGTATCATGCATTCAAGCAACTGCTGGAACGTATGAAAAGAATTCATTGAGCTTTATGCTGGGACCATTCTTCTTCGAGTGGCCTAAGGATTGTAACCTGGGCTTTGTAGAAAGGGAAGTAGCACACTCGCGCTCCTTGTCTGGGCAATGGGAAACACGAATACAGTGGTGATAATGCACGCACTGTTAAAAACATTTACAGTGCACGTGGGGAAGCTGAAAGGATGGCATTGTAGTTGGAGAATGTAAATGCTGACATTAGTAATGTGAAATTTATCTGAGAATAGGTTGAAGACAGAAGGTAGAAGGAAGGTGGGGGCATAAATACTCCCATCTCACTCGAAGGAGAATGAAAATACTGACTAAAGTTGATGAAGCAGTAAACGGAGGTACAGTCTGCATATTATTTATGTTATAAAAGTAACCAAATATATCTATAAATATATGAAACTACAAACATTGAGGTAGGTCTTAAAGGAGGCAGTTTAAGTGAATTTAAATCCTTTACAAAGGGGCATTGATGGATATTGTTTGAAGTTGATAAACCAAGAATTAGAGTTATAAATACCAGTTAACAACCACCAACATCGCACTGCTAAGTTGGCTGGAGGGCCAAGTGGGGCCAGGAGTGGCCCGTGCTCCAGGCTGGTCTCTGGCTGCCGGCAGCCCTTTCTGCTTCTCCGAAGGCTCTGTAGAAGTGTATCACTTTCTATTTGTGGTTAGGGAGCATTATCTTATAGGACCACCTTCACCTCCCCGTTCTCATCTGATGTCGGTCTGTGCTGGTGGCCAGGCACCTGTTGTGTTAGAGGCAGACACTCCACAGCGTCTGTGTGGTTAGGGTGGCCTATGGGATACTGTGATCTGAAGCAGAGGTGGGAGCCCTTCAGACCCATGGAGGATCTGAAGACATGGGCCTATGAGGCCCTCAAATCACCTGTGGTGAAGGCCAGTCCTTAGCAGTTACAAATTCTGCGTTTGGCAGCAGCTTAGTAAACATCAGAATAGGCCTTCACTTGCGGACACAGAGGCCTTCTTGGAAAAGGAACAGAAAAGCCAGCTCCCTAAATTTTCACTTCGTGAACTGAGGTTGGCCTGCCGTCAAGGACAGACATGGTCACTCGAAGATGCCTCAAAATACCTCTAATCCTAAGTGGCTGATGCAAAAAACATCTTAAAAGCATCTCAGAACTGTGGAGAATAACTTCAGAAGAAAATGATGGGCGATTTGAATGAAAACACTCATCTTCAGAAAAGTGTAGAATTGCTTGCCCCAAAACCTGTGAGATGCCAGCAACAGGTGCAGGAATTGTGGGAACAGGAAAACATGTTTGAAAATGCAAATGAGGAAATGAAAGAGGTCACAGGTGCTAAAGAGAGCCAGTAAAAAATCTCTGACGGGGAACCTTGCCGAAGGTCTCGGGTTTGTCTGTCTCTAATAGAGATCACACAGATGATGGCAGCTTGGAATTAAAGAAAAAGAAGGAAGCAGGCCGGGCATGGTGGCTCATGCCTGTAATCCTAGCACTCTGAGAGGCCAAGGTGGGAGCATCACTGGAGGTCAGGAGTTCAAGACCAGCCTGAGGAAGAGTGAGACCCCATCTCTACTAAAAATAGAACGAAATTAGCCGGACAACTAAAAATATATACAAAAAATTAGCCAGGCATGGTGGCGCATGCCTGTAGTCCCAGCTACTTGGGAGGCTGAGGGAGAAGGATTGCTTAAGCCCAGGAGTTTGAGGTTGCTGTGAGCTAGGCTGACGTCATGGCACTCTAGCCTGGGCAACAGAGTGAGGCTCTTTCTCAAAAAAAAAAAAAAAAAAAAAGGAAGCAGAAAAAAAATGGAGATCACCCAGTCTGTCGGTCAGAAGTTGATTTCAAGAGATTCATGGATGCCGTTACCTTAAATGTGTCCTTTCAACGACTGGAAGGAGAAAAGCAAAAAATATCCAAAAAATTATGTGAAGAAAATCAACTGAATGAAGAGTTTCCAGGACAAACAAAAAGCCTCCAAACTGAGCAAGCATCTTTGCCGACTGAAAATTCACAGCTTCCAAGTGAGATTCAGAAGCTTCGGCAGAAATGTGAAATACATCAAGAACATGTAACACAACTTCAGGGAAAATCAAGTGGGGAGGAAATATACCGCTTAGAAATTGAGAAGAAACTTCCCACAGTGTATAGAAACACAGACCACACATATCAGAAGTGCGATCTCCCACGGGAAGATGGCCAAAGACGTGGACAAAGGATTGGAGAGAACCACTTCTTCCCATGGAGTCTAGATCGTCTTGTGGGAGAGAAGTGCTCCAGAGAGTTGGATGGTAGCTCTGTCAACAGAAAGAAGGCTCCGCAAGCTAAGAAAAGAAAGTGATTGCAACAAATATTGGCTAATGTTGAGTTTAAGTCCCAGCCCCTCCCCAGTGGCTCATTTGTGCTTGCTGCTCTGTGTGCTCCCCACAGAGGCCCAGAAGTGTCATGGGAGACCCTGGGTCATCAGGTCCCCCAGAAAAGAGGAGGGTTGAAGCTGTGGGGTCTCAGGGATCCAGGGTCACAGACTAATTTGATTCAACTTTCACAGCAGCCGATCACAGCCAGACATTTGCCTGTGTTTTCTCTCTGCAAAAGCGATTTTATTTCTTTTGAGTTTAACTGCTTGTTATTTCATTGATGGTACAATTGCTCTTGTTAAAATGTGATAGCATTAAAAAAAAGAATAATGACCACCAGAAAAGCTGAACAGGGATTGGTTTTAGAAATTGCCTCTGGAAAGTGAGGTGGGGGAAGGGAGCTTGGGGTCAGGAGACTATCGCGGCCTTGAAAGCCTGAGGAGCAAGAAACCCAAACGGCCCTGGGGCTCGGGTCCTCCCCCTGGGGTCCCGCCAGGCTTGGTCTAAGCCCACCTCTTTAGGTTGTGAGCACCCAGGGGACCACGTATGCTCTGCTATTTCTCTGACTTGTAGATATTCTCTTAAAAATCCCTATTTTATATTTACGCGACCTGGCACTAGCCATTTATGTTTCCATGCCCCCTTTGCACAAAAGAGCACTTTGGTAAGATTTGCTTTGTTACCATATGCATGTCATTTTGGGAAAAATTAAAACTGTAAAAAATCACTTATTGAATTTCTACTGTATGGCAGGGACAGTACCGGGTACTGAGGATTGGGAGATAAACAAATAATAGACAATAACACTTTGTGAATGACTGGCGATCTAAGGTCTGTGTCTCCTAGGGCTTCACTCAGAGATACCGAGGGATATCTGTGAATTCAACCCACACACCTGCCTGTTCTCCTCTCCCAGCACCCTTTGCCTTCTTGGGGAGGGAGTTCTTTGCTAAGGGTCCCAGGGTGAGGGGATTCTGACGTGACCAAACTTTCCATTTGTGTACATCTTTGACCAGCCTTGAGAAAGTCTTGAAAATGGCCAGAGGTTAAAGTTGATGACATGTCCTTGGGTTTAGATTTAGTATTGAAGGAGGGATATGCAAATTGATAGAAAGACAGGATTTGGGTTTGCCTTGTATTAATTGAGTGCCTTCCTGTCCTTCTAAGCTTGAATACCTTTTCAAAACAAAGCCCAAAACAAAACAAATAAAAACACCAACTATTTATTTTCATTCTAGAATAGTTGACTCAGTTGGGGTCAACAGAGCCAAAGTGATGAATTCAACCCCTGTATTCTGTGCCTTGGTCATTATTCATACCCCAGGAGGGCAAGGATGCTCTGTCTTATTTATCCTTGAACCTCTTGTGCTCAGAATAGTGCCAGGCACATATTAAGTGCTCAAAAAATGATTGTTAAATAAAAAATAATTTGTACTATATACTAAAATCACAGGTGCCAACAAATAAATCCACTAATAAATTTGTCTCTCAGTTATAAAATCTGGTCCTGAATACATAAAACACGTGGCTAATCCTCTCTTTTCCCCTAAAAAGCTGCGTGGATGAACAGATAGATGAATGAATGCCCTTGTTTAGAAGTGAGAGTTTGCTTCTAGAGTGCAGAAGTTTTAGCTCAAACCACTCTCAAGCATGGGTAAAACTACTCAAGCAACAGTGATACCATATATAAATATATTTTAAAAAGGCAGCCTCTATTTTATTGTCAATACCACTTCAACAAAATTAATTTCCTTTGTGGTTTTTGTTTCTGTATTTTAATGGTTTAATTTAGTGCCCAGCACATACTAAATAATGGTTTCCTTAATTCTCTAATTTTTTTTCTGGGTTTTTTTTTTTTTTTTTTGGAAAGCTACTGATTGATCAAATGTCTCGCTGCAGATTGCCCTATATCCTGTGCTCTTCTCCTCCCCATTAGCCCTGACATTCTAATTTCATTGTGCAGGGCTTGAATCAAAGTGAAGCAACATACTAATCCAATACTCAACAAGATGGCACAGAAGTTTAAGGGTTAGCCAGCTCCAAAGAATCTGCCACCAGTGGGACCTGGTCCCAAGGTGTCATAGAGAAGGTGGGTGGGGAGGCCACGTCAGGATGAGAGAGCAGGATTAGAGAGGGCTTTAGAAGGGAGAGAGAGCTGCGCTGCTCTGTCCTCCTGACTTGGATGCAGTTATTACAACAAAGTGACAGTTCCCTGTCCACGTTCCCCTGTGCTGATTTCACCTACAAAGTTGTAGAGAGGCATGGACAGTTGAAAATGACGATTTTTTTTTCTTTAATTTTTGGACGAAAAGATTTGTCCTTTGGTTCTCTGTTTTCCCCATCTGTAAAATGGAACTCCTAGTATTTGCTTGCTGAGAAAGGCAAAGAAGTGTCCTCATAAATAGCCTAATAAAAGTGACTCTATTATCCATTGCACAAAGAAACTAAAAGCCATGGCCAGGCCGGCTCCCTTCTTGACTGGGATCCAAATCCCCAGGGGAGGGAGCTGCTTCCTGCTCACAGGTGAGCCCTTCAGAGGGCTGGTTTATGGGCCCTGCTGGAAACATAGGGTATACAGTAAAACACAAAGACAAGTGCAATGAGCTCAAGGGCCCATCCATCCTGCTTGACAGACATAAATTACTGACCAGACGCAGGCATTTCCCCTTGTGGTCATCACCCGATGCAGAGGAGAGCTTTTGTTTTCTAAATGATATATTGATTCAATAAAATTATTATTACATCATCTCTACTGCCCATCACCACTGACAATGGGAGCGTGTTCGGGGGAAAATGAATGCTCCCTCTGGATGGGGTGTAGGGATGTGTCGAGGGTGAGTGTGCGTGTGCGTAAAGACTTCTGACGAGAAAGATGGGGAGTTTCAGTAATACTAGCTGAGTGATCGCTGGCACTCACTTGCGGAGCCCAGCGTCTCTCCTGGGTCCTCCCTGGGGGTTACAGCTGAAATTAGATGCTATTCGGGACGTAGTAGACCAAGGCCTCAGAGCTTGAGGAGTGAGATTGACGGGCTCCTGTCAGACTCAATACGTCCTCCTTGAAGTAGGAGCGAGGGAGGGAGAAGCTCTAGTGTGGAATTTCAGATATCTGCTCTATGCCACGACACGGGAAAGGGGTGAGGAATGAGGTTGTCTAGCGCAGAGTTCTCAGACCCTCTCATAGCCTCAAAGCACACTTTATCACAGTCTTGAGGGAGAGTCTCCCTCGCCCACGTAGCTCCAAAGATCATGGGAAATCGTGTTATCCTGAGGCAAATTATTGGTTGTTAATGCCATTGAACCAAGCTGAGTCTGTGGGACTAGGCACTGTACATCCAACAGAGGGTTGGGATGGGGTAGAGAGGTGGGGAGGTGCGTGGAACCCCAAAGTTGGACAAGCTTTAACCACCTCACCCCTACAGATGGCTGTGTCTGAGTCCTCAGGTACCTCCCTGGGTCCTACAGAGCTGAGGTGGTTTCTCTGACTTCAATGAGTCTCAGGGAAGAGATGCACCTGGGGAGTTTTTCTCTCTTGCCTGGATGGACTGTTTCCAGAAGCGTCGTAGCAGTCTGCCATGAAACTTGGCATACTTAGGAGCTCTGGGATGGAGAACACAGCCACACAACCAAGTCTTGCACCGCATTCAGTGTTGGGTATCCCAAAGGCAGAATGAGTAGGTCCAGACCCACGTACACACACATGAACTTGTACAAGACATTTAGTTATCTGGCAATATGAAATAGTCATCCTGGGGGAAAAAATATGCATCAGGTTGGACTTTCCTACCCTATGGTTTAGTGCTATGTTTATTCTGAATTGCACATAAGGGGGCTCATGGTATTTTTAGTGTTTTGGGACCCGCCAGTCTGGATGTCTGTACCAGAGTTCGCTGAGTGGGAGAGCTGTGAGGATTGGGTTGCCCTCTTGGAGAACCTTGGGCCCAGTGGACTTGGCTGCAGCTGGATCAGACATAGACCTTGTAGAGACTGTTGGGACCCTCGTCTCCTGAATTTTCATAAACTATCTTTATATTCAAGTTTATACTTTTGAAACAAAATTTAGTGGGGAAAAAACTATACCAATACAAGTTTAGACAAAGAAACCAACGGTGCTCTACTCTCCCACCTAGGTCGTTTCAGCCTTGCAATACTTAAGCTGCTGCCAGGTCCACGGGGCTCTGTCCTGTCAAGACCCTACCTGCCCCTCAGAGGGGAGCCAGGGTGGGGGTACAGATGGCCATGGGGCTCCCAACAACCCAGGAACTGCTGACCTTTAAGGAGGTGGCTGTGGGTTTCTCCAGGAAGAATGGGGGCTGCCAGGCCCTGCTGAGGGGACCCCATACACAGATGTGATGGTGGAGACTGACCCAGGGAGTGTCAGCTTCCCAAACTCCATGTGATCTCCAGGTGAAAATTAGGAGCCCTAGAAGGTAGAAGAGAGGACTTCTCCAAACCTCTAACAAACTTGTCTTTCCACAATAGCAGAACTGTCATACACTCTGCTTCAGAAAACTTATGTTAACACCATATTTTGGTCCACAAGACTTGTAAACTCAGCTTTCAAGGTCTTGCACCAACTCAACACATCTTAACCACAGGATAATGCTCGTCTCTCCATCCCCTCAAACGCCAGCTCCGTTCCCTTGGAGACGGCCTCCGAGGTGGCTCCCACGCGGGACTCAGCTCGAAAGTCAGAAGAATTTTGTCCACCTCAGCTCCGCCATGTACCTCCAGTCCTTTATCCTCTTTCAGCCTCTGTTTCCTCTTCTGTGAAGTGGAGATACTCATGGCACCTACCTCCTTAGCCTGGCACCTGGCCTACAGTTAGGTGCTTGATCAACATGCTGCTACAATGTGTAAACATAATAACACTAAATAGTGGCAGTTGGTTGAAGAGTCCCATCGTGTAGGATGAAGTCTGGAGAGTGTTGGGAGTGACTCGGTTCTGGAGTCAATCATGAACGCATATGGAAAGAAAACGTCTTTGAACGTACACACAGACAAAAACACCAGCATTTTGAGAGTGTGCTGCCTCAGTTGTGCTGTGCCAACAGGTGCAGCAGTATCGCTGACACTGTATGCCCTGGGTGCCTATTTTGTGTTTAACTTAAGCCGCCTTACTTTCCCAAACCCAAGAATGTTTCAAAAATGGTCTTTGGGGCCATCTTGGGAAAGAGCAGTGTGGTTATCTGACAACCTAACGGTACGATGCCCTTCCTGATATTGCTTTGGTTTTCAGAATCACCTCAAAATCTTTCCCGAGATGAGAGGGGAGGATGGGACTGTGAGAGAAGGGAAACCAAAAGGGAATCGGGAGGCAGAGTAGGGGCTTGCGAGACCCATCACACCTGAGCATTATCTTGGAAGTCAAGACTTAGCAATGCCTGAGGGCAAGTTTTCTTCCTCCACAACGGACGATCACGCTATAATTTATGTGGCTATAACAGTTTATTTGAAACAACCATGATGACTCATAGCTCTAATAACTGAATGTCCTTGGAGGAATTCCGTCTTCTGATGCTCTTTTGCATCACGCCAGTTTCACCGAGAGAGGATCAGACACTTCCAGCCGGCACCGAGCCTTCCTCCACCCCCTCCTTACCTGTGGCGGCACTGCCAGGGCTAATCTTGGCAAAGTCTAGACGGTTCTCTAGCATCTTCCTGCCACATGCCAGGGTTCTGTGGGTTCTTCCCATTTCCCCTCTTAATAGCTGAGGTCAGGCTAGTTTTAAAGACTCTGCAAAGCTCATTCATATTGAAGAGAAAGCGATTCAAATAATTTAACTCCTCTCTCAACTGTGGGTGCCTTGTGAGTTGAGGCCGTGCCCTCACCCAGAGGAAGGGGTTCACGACGGCAGAGTTTCGGGCCTCAGGTGTGTGCCGCGGCAGGGAACAGGCGCTGAGGAATTGGGTGATTTAGGAGGGTGCTTCTCAGAATCGCTCCAAATTATACCACACAAGTGGCCTTTTACTCTACCAGTGGTTAAGGATATAGCAACAATTATGGTCTGTGGAAAGGCCGGTACCTAAAGGAAAAAGAAGGTTTCGAAAATACAGCGGATTCTTATTGTTACACAGTAGACCCTTGACATTCTTAAAGGCTATGGCCTCAGACCTTCGTGAATTGCCAAAGATGAGAATGACACCGAGTCATATAATTCCTATCCCACTAGGTAATAAAGTATGATTGAAAATTCTAGTGCCTCTTTCAGGCCCACAGTGGTTCTGTAAGTGTGGGACTCGGGCAATTCACGAAGCTGATTTCTGGCCTGGCGCCTCGCGTGATCAGCCTCTGCTCTTGCCTTCTCCACGCCAGCGCCGCCTTTCTGCTCACACACGGGTTGCACAAAGAGGCTCAGGCTTCATCACCTCCCACGTGTTCCCTGACAGATGGAGAGGAGCAAAGGCACCGGCCAGGTGCCCCGTCCATGCGCCTGGCTCTGCGTACGTGACTCAAGTTTGTGCCTTGGCAGCATGACAAATGACTGCACGTCATGTGTCGTAAGTGACGGGGTCATTCACGAATAGCTAAACCCATGAACACCAAGGCCTCCTCAGCTGAGATCATGGAAAGGACTTTAGCACTTGAGCTGGAGGCAGAGAAACATCATCGCCTGCCCCCGTCTCACCAGAGAGAACATCTCGTCCTTTGTGTGGCTCCCAGTCACTTGTAGCTGGTGACCTCGGGCTGCCGTAATAAAGTACCACAGACTGGGTGGCTCAGAGCAGCAGGAATCAAGTCTCTGGGTCTGGAGGCCAGAATTCCAGAACCAAGGTGTCAGCAGGACCGTGCTCCCTCTGAAGGGGCCAGGGCGGGATCTGTTCCAGACTCTTCCGGCTTCCAGTAGCCTCAGGCGTTTGTTGGCTGTTTTCTCCCTGTCTCCTCACACCGTCTTCCCTCAGTGTGTGTCTCTGTCTCCTCACACGGCATTCTTGTTTGACACCAGTCACACTGGATTAGGACCTACCTGAGTCCAGCATGAGCTCGTCTTAACTGATTACATCTGCAACGACCCTGTTTCCACGTAAGGTCACATTCTGAGGTACTAGGTGTGAAGGCTTCAACATATGAACTTTGGGAGGACACAATTCAACCCCTAACAACTGAATAAACTTCGGCTTCTGCTAATGCTATCGAGGAGGCTCCTTTCAGGGGTCCAAAGAGTGATAAACACGTAGTCTAACTGGTGTTTGTCCATCTCACCACACACGTCACACTCACACTCACACATCTGGATGCTTCTAAAGAAGCGTTGGGACCTCACACCCATTAGGATGGCTACTATCAAACGACAACAACAAACAGAAAATAAATGCTGGCAAACAGGTGGAGAAATTGGAACACTTGTGCACTGTTGGTGGGAATGCAAAATTGTGCAGCCGCTATGAGAAACAGTATGGTGGTTCCTCAAAAAATTGAAAATAGAATTATTATACGATCCAGCAATTCCTCTTCTGGGTGTATACCCAAAAGAATTGAAGGCAGGATCTCGAACAGATACTTGTACACCCCTGTTCACAGCAGCACTATTCACCGCAGTCGAAAGGTGGGGCAACCCGAGTGTCCGTCAGGGGTGGATGGATGAACAGGCTAAATATCCCTTATCAGAAATGCTGGGGACCAGAAGCGTTCCGGATTCCAAATTTCTTCAGATTTTGGAATATTTGCATATATATAATGAGATTTCTTGGGGATGGGACCCAAGTCTAAATATAAAATTCATTTATGTTTCATATACACCTTATACATAGAGCCTGAAAGGAATTTTATATGGTTCAATAATTATGTGCATGAAACAAAGTTTATGTACACTGGACCAATGGAAAGCAAAGGTGTGATAGGTGTGGAATTTTATACTTGTGACATATATTCACACAGTAAGTTTTGGATTTGGAGCCTTTTGGATTTCGGGTATTTGGATTAAGGATGTTCAACCTACATTTCCATACAATGGGATATTATGTAGCTGTGAAAAGGAAAGAAATTCTGATACATGCTACAACAGGGATGGACCTTGAAGATATCATGCTAAGTGAAAAAAGCCAGCCACCAGAGTACAAATATTGTGTGATTCCACTTAAATGAAGTACCTGCAAATTTACAGAATTTGCCAGGGACTATGAGGAGGGAGAATGGAAAGTTGATTTTTTTTTTTTTTTTTTTTAAGAAATAGGGTCCCACTCTGTCACCTAGGCTGAAGTGCAGTGGTATGATCATAGCTCACTGCAGCCTTGAACTCCTAGGCTCAAGCGATCCTCCTGCCTCAGCCTCCTGAGTAGCTGGGACTATGGGTGCCCACCACCATGCCCAGCTAATTTTTCTATTTTTTGTAGAGATTGGGTTCTCTCTTGCTATGTTGCCCAGGCTAGTCTTGAACTCCTAGCCTCAAGTGATCCTCCTGCCTCAAACTCCCAAAGTGCCAGGATTACAGACGTGAGCCACTGTGCCTGGCTTAGGAAATTGTTTTTTAATGGGTGTGGAGTTTCAGTTTTGTAAGATGAGCAGAGTGCTGGAAGTGGATGGTGGATGGTGGAACAACGTGTGAATGCTCTTAGTGCCACTGAACCGTACACGTAAACGTAGTTAGATGGTTTGCGCCTACTGCTCTGGCTCGACCTCCAGACTCCGCCTGCCCAGGGAGATGAGATTGCTAGTCTGCCTTGTCAGTGTCTTGGTTTCCATTTCCCGTCTTCTCCATCATAACTTTGCTACCAACAAAGCGGGAACCAGAACAGCCTCCAAGCCTGTGACCAGCACCATCTTCAAGGTGAGTCAGGGTCAACAGAAGCATTTTCTCTTTCTTTTAAAGGGAACCTGTCCCTCCGGCAGGGGAGGAGCCAAGGAGGAGCTAAGTGTGAGCTCCAGGGCCAGTTGCCTGACGCTGCCCAAAGCCGTGGCTGTAGCTGCCACCTCCCCTGCACAGCCACTGTCCGTGGGCCATCTCAGTGGCACTGATTTATCTACAGTGTGCTCCTGGCTGGAGGGCGGGAGCCACGGACAGGGACCAGTCTGAAGTGTTCACAGGGGTATCCAACACGGAGTCTTCCAGCCTCACCTCAATTACCTGCTCCCAGACTTCAGAGCAGGAAAGAGCACACCGTTGATGGAGCGCTTCCTGTGTGCTAGGCTTGCATGCGGTGCTACACAGAATGATCTCATTTATTCCTCACAGTCATCCTTCAGAGTAGATCTGATCAGCAGCATTTTTACAGAGCAAGGAATAGAGGCTCAGAGAGGCTCGCCAAGGTACCAGAATCACCTTAAAACGTTCACTGACCCTACAAGGTCAGAGTTCAATTTCAAAAAAAAATGACACCACTTATTTTGGGAATCACCCCACAGAAATGAAGCTCTGAAGAGGAGGAGGCACCCACAGCCAGGGACTCCATTCCTAGCATTTATGATCTTGGCTGGTGGAACCTTTTGGAAATCTTTGGTGAACAGGCCCGTCTCTGCGCTGGCTGAGGAGCCAGAGAGGGAGGGAAGCAAAGCAGTTCACAGCAGCAGCTTTTGTGAACAAATGCGCCTTCTGTGGAGGGGTAATTATAAAGCCTGGAAGAAATTCCCGGGTGCTTTTTGTGAGGGTGATCGAGGCCGTGCTGCGCACAGAGGGTGTCTGTACCTGAGAGGAGGAGAAAATAGAGCAATTAGATGCCTCACTCTTCTCACTCCCGCTACACATCCTTAAGCATCCAGTTAAAAAAAGAGATCTAATATTACTTAGACAAACAAAGAAAAGCAACCTGGGCTCTCATTCCTATTTTTCTTCTTTCCTGACAGCTTGTGGGGTGCCTGCTGTTAAGGGTAGAAAAATATCACCCCAAGCTCTAAAACATGACGACGGTAACCACCCTGTGACTGCTCCGGCACTTAGCAGATGAGCGCTGAGCCTGGCAGGCCGGGGTTTCTGGCTGTGCCAACTCTCTCGTGACAAAAATCACCACCGGGGAACCAGCAATGGCCGGAGGCGTTGACGAGGGGGGCGAGGCCCTGTCCTTGCAGTCCTCAGGGTCCAGGCACACGGGCACAGGAGCCAAGGGCAGCAGCATGGAAAGTTACGGTGCACAGAGGGCAGGGCTGGCTGTGCCCAGCACAACCCACGTAAGCTTAGAGTCAGGGATGTCCACAGCGCGGGCTTGGCAAGCTGTGGCCCTGCAGGCCAGATCTGGATCGAGGCCCGTTTTCTTATGGCCCGTGAGTTTAGCATGGTTTTTGCATTTTTAAATATAGTTGGGAAAAAAATGAAAAGAATATTTTGTGACAAGTGAAAATGATATGAAATTCAAATCTCAGTGTCCATAAATTATGTTTTATGGGAACACAGCTCATTTGTCTACACGGGCTTTGGCTGCTTTTGTGCAACAATAGAGGAGTTCAGGTGACAGAGCCTGGATGGCCACAAGACCTAAAATGTTTATTATCTGGCCCTTCACAGAGAGTCTCACTCCCTGGCTGAGAGGGATTTAGGTCCCAGCTCTAACACTACCAGGCCGGGTGACTCTGGGTAAGTTCTGTAACCTTTGTAAGCTGTAGGTTTCTCACCTCTGAAATGGAGGAACAGCAACGCCTTTGCCATGGGGCTGTTGCTGTATCTGCAGGCGTGCAGAAAGCACAGAGGAGAGGCCTGTGCAGAGCGAGTGCTCATGAAGGTTTGCTGTTGCTATTCCCAGGCTTCTCAAGGAAGGGGTTTGGCCCCTGTGACAGAGACTTCTGGTGTCTAACCCTATGGTTAGTCACCATGTGCTACTTTAGAAGCTGGAAAAGCTAAATATTTGCTTTCCCAGTCTCCCCTGCATCCAGGAATGACTCTGTGATTCAATCTGGCCAATAGGTTACAAGGGGAAAGCTGCTCGGAGTGTCCTGGGGAAGGTTTTGCTTTCCTGATAAAAGAGGTGGCATGGCTGAGCTCCGCCCATCCTCTTTCTTCCTGCCTTGGCTATAGACGTGATGTCTGGAGCTGGGGCAGTCATTTTGGGCCCATGACAGCAACGGTCAATAGAATGACAGAGGCCAGCCTCACTGAAATCACTAAGATGCTGAGTCAGTGTCATCAGCTACCTACTTTCAGACTTTGTTATTGGAGAAAAATAAAACCCTATTTGTTTAAACCATTGTAAGTCAGGCTTTCTAACTGTACACATTTCTGACTGATACATCCTTTTGGAAGTAGAGTGGAATGCAGACAGCCCTGTGGCAGGAGGGGAAGCTTCTGAGTGAGGAAATCAGAAGTGACCAACAGATACAGGGATATAAAGACACACCTTTTGAGAAGCTGAGTCAGAGACACAGGCCCAGGGACAAGAGACAGGAGCTCAGTGCTTCAGTCAAGCTCACCTTTGGTGAAGAGAAATTTCATTGTCATGGCCCAGCAGGGACAGGTTAAGAAGATGATTATCACCTTTCCCCAGTGGCGTTTTTAGGGAAGAATGGGGTCTTTGAGCATTCCTGAGGCTGCCTTAGAGGGAGAGGAAGGTAATGAAAATACATACTACTATCTAAATGAAAATTTACAAATGTCTAGAAAACATGCCTGTTGTAGTCCTCCGTAGAGTAAGTTAGCAATATGCAGGAAGTCTGCACATTGGATCTAACCAGCTCTAAATGAGGACAGCCCCAAGTGGCACTTGGAGAAGGAGCATACACTGGTTCAGGGAGAGAAGACTCCTTTCTAAGTTGGCTTTGACCCCTTAGATTTCTGGGAGTGTAAAAGGGCATGGTTTGTGGGAGGGAGTGTAAGAGCCATGGCCTCTATGGGGTGGGAAATAACCATTTCCCGGCAATCTTTAAAAGTTGTTGTTTCTCCCTGGGCCAATCCGGGAAGGCTTTGTCAAGGAGGGGAGGTTTTAGTTTAAAGTGGTAGCTTTTTATATATCTTCCCCTTAGGAGGTAATACAAGTTGATTATAGGACATTCAAATGATACAGGGAAGTATAAAAAAGAAAGAAAAATCACTCTGAAATCCCCCACCCCACCCTCCAGGCAACCACAGTTTCCAGACCTCTCTCTGGGCATATACACACGTGTAATTAGAAGTTTTACACAAACGGAATGCCATTATGCAGAACATGCTGTCTTTGTATTTTCTTCTTCTCTCTCTCTTGCACCCTGTTTCTTATTTGCAGATTTTTTTTGTATCGGTGACTAGCTGTGCACCATCCTTTATACTGAACACGTCATATTCCTTTCTGTGTCCCTCTCGGGGACGGACTTGGAGAAGCTGTTTGAGTGGTGGGAGGTGTGGTCTGGCAGGCAGGCATGGGATGGCTGGAGCTGAGACTGGGGGAGGATGTAGAAAAAGTTCTCGGTGGGTTTTTGGGTAAAGATGTAGGTTAGGAGACAAGGAGGCAGGAGAGAAGGTGGCACAGGTAGGGGATCCCGTGAGGAACTGAATACCCTCGTCCTCTTTCTGGTGCCTCCTTCCCAAGCACACTGAGAACTCGGCCGCTTCCCCACTCCGGGAGCTCTCTAGGGGACCCACAGGCTGGCTGCGTGCCCACCTGGGGACAGTCCCTGGCCCCTGTTGTGTTGGGCAGATGCCCCAAAAGTTACCCCGCCCTGCCCAAGGTGGACGGAAGTGGCCACACTGCTTCCCTCACCCCAGAACCCCGGGAGGCTGCATGGCTACCCAGGAAGTGAAGCAGACAGGCGATCCCGGCCTGAGAACCTGCGCCTGCCAGGCTGTTTGCTCCAGGTACCCCCTCCCCGGTAAATGAGTCCTTTCAGAAACCCAAATGGCAGCTCAGAAGCTTGTTTTATAGACACAGAACCAGAGCAAAAGGCATTAGAAAATCATTTTCTAGATTCTATGCTGAAGGGAGGTTACTGCTTTGACACTTCCATATTCCCTCTGACTGGTCTTTGAATTAATGTTAATAGTTTTCTCTTACTTGTCTTTTATTCACCCTTTACTCTGTAAAAGCTTCGGCCTGGGGTCTGCCTGGCTTTCCATCCTGGCTTCATTACCTGCCAGGTGTGGGTTTGGAAATGGTATTTGACTTTTCTGACGTCAGTTTCTTCATCTGTAAAATAAGGATGTTAGTAGTTGCCGAGTGACACAGGTGCTGTGGATGCGCCTTTATTTTCACGGCCCTGGCTCGTCCGCAAAGGGAGTGTCCCTGAGCCTGGTTTCCCGCCACCCTCTCCCGTCAGCTTCACCTTCGTACTCAGGCACTGTGCAGGGGTGGCTTGGCCTTCCTCTTTCTAGCTGTGCTGATTCTCGGTACTTCTGGCTTGAAGAGCTCCAAGTGCTTTGGTTTGAATGCTCCCTACAGATACTGTAAGGGACAGAAGTGAGCACAGTGTTGTGGTTTGGGTCACCTCAGGACTTCATCCCTAGTTTTGCTTAAATATGTTAATGAGGACCAAAAATAACATTTTAAGTAGAAGTAGGAGGCGGTGAGCAATAGTCAGGGCCAACGAGACGGTGAACTGCAAGCAGATGTGAGTAGGAGAGGAGATGGAGACCTCTCCCAAACAGCAGGGACGGTGGGAGGGAGAAGGGCCGTCCTCCATCTGCCTCTGCAGCGGGGCACGTGTCCCGGCAGCACGCCGAGCAGCAGTCCAGGCTGACGGCAAAGTGAGTTCTCGGCGTTACTGGGCCGGTGGGTGAGCTTCCTCCTTTAAAAATGAAATGCTGCAGGGGAGAGACCAGAGCACCGCAGACTGGGTGCTGGGACCCCCGGACTGGCCGAGGGCTTCGGTTCTGTATTCCTTTCTCTTCTCCTTGCATGCTCAGGTGGCCCAACCCAGAAGGCTAAGGAGCGACCATTCATGGACATCAAGAAGGAACAGGCAGAGGATCTAAGTGGGCCGGCTAGCAGGTCCTCTCTGCCACTCAGCACCCCGATTTAAACTGCAGTATAGCTTCCTTCACCCCAGGATGCTCCTTTTACCCCTAGCTGCCTTCTTCCACCGCCCCCCTTCCCTACCCTTGGGGAAAAAAGGAAAAGCTATGCTTGAAAAAAACAGTCCCAGGGAAATACTTTTAAAGGACATATTAAGATTAATTCAGAAAGAAGCGCCGCATCAAATTCAGAGGCTTCGAGAAGGCTCTCCTACCCCTCCACTCCGTGGTCGAGCCCCCAGCCTGTGCCTTGCTGGGTATTTGGGGGATGGCACAGAGATGCCCCTCCCTTCCCCCAGCTCCCCACTTCTCCCTCCCAGCGGTGGCCAGACCTCAGGCTGCGGCCTCTGCGGGACTTTAGACCCGGCAGGGCAGTTCTGACCACAGCTGAGCCAGCTCCTGGGAGAGAATTCTGGCAAAAGAGAGCAGAATGGATGTTACTGCTGAGAGTAAGATTCCTCCTAGTTTGGCATTCTATGATTCCATGAACAATGAGGCATGAAAAAACACATTCAGCTGATTTCCACCCTAAGAACACCATTCAGACGTCGTGGGCTTTGTAAACATCCAGCGCATTTCAGAGGTGGGGGCCTGAGTGGGGGAAGGGGCTGAGGGGGCTGAGCTGCCTTTTCCACAGATTCCAGGAGCCTCAGCGCTGCTGGCGGAGGCAGAACAGCCTGAGCCAGGGGTGGGGAGCCTGTGGCCTTGGGGCTCCATGTGGCCTTCTGGATTCTCGAGTATGGCCTTTGAGTGAATCCAAATTTTACAGAACAAATCCTATTAATAAAGGGATTTGTTCTGTGAAGTTTGGATTCAGTCGAGGCCCTGAACCGCCCGCCGCTAGCAGGATTTCATTTTTGTTTAAAGAAAATGAATTGAATCCACTTTAGAATAGAAAACAAGCATTAAACACAACAATTTATATCCCTCTAAATTCTCATCCATTATTTGTCAATAATTATATACCTTTTTATATAGTTCCAATCACTGTGTACATAGTATTTTATGTTGCTTTTCCACTTAACATGATTTAGAATGCATGTTTTCCATGTATTGACATAGTCTGAGCCTTGTCATTTAGCTGGCCGTATGAGATCCCATTAAGTTCAGACCCTTTAATTTGTTTTGCCGAGCCTATTCCCCCCTTGCTGGACGTTTGGGTGGTTTCCAGTTTTCACCATTATAAATAGGACTGGCAGCAACGTCTCAAGATGGGACAATGATGATAAAGAGCTGAAATGTTGCTGACTTTATTTTCACTGGCAACCAAATTTCGAGAGAGCCTCAATGTTGCTCCTCCCAAACGCGGGAGTAATTAAACAGCTGCCTTGCAGGATGGCTGGATGATTTATAGGCAACAGAGGCGTTCAGTGGGTTTGTCAGTATCCTGCGGCATTAAGGATACGCTTGTTAATTATCTGTGGTTAATATGATAATTTAGGAAAAACAACACCTATTAAGAGTTCTTCATTAGGCAAAAAGGCTTCTCATTTTTGAACAAACAAAACCTCCCAAATTAATGATATTCACCTCTGATCTGTCACTGGGCAGGCAGACCAAAGAGTCCCAGTTATTTTCAACTTTCCCACAACGCCCTGAGTGAAAAGAGGGCCCTCCCCACCCCTGCCCTGCCTTGGGAAATTGTGCTAGGCCCTGTCCCTGCCTCTTTACAGAGCCACCAAATTAACCATTGTGGGACCAATTAGTTTTTTCCAGGTGTCTTGATAAACTTTTGCTCCATCAGCCAAACTGAGAAACTTTTCCCTGCCCACCACTAGGACTTAAATGGAGCGAGGAGTCATATTTTTATTTTCTAGGTGAGGAAACTGAGGCCCAGGGATGGTGAGTGACTCGCTTGGGGTTCCAGAGCCAGGCAGGGGACAGACGGGGGGGCTCAGGTCTCCCACCTCCCCACCTAAGCCCTTTCCCAGCCTCCCCCTCTCTCTGCAGCCCTTGCTCAGGTAGATCCATCAGACCAGGACCGAGAGCTATAAGGAGATTCTTATTCCTGGAAAAGCATCAAACTTGTTTCAGTTCCTAAGAGGGAGGGAGTGGGCAGAGAAAAAGGGAATCGCATAATGTGACACCAGAGACAATATCTGGAAGACCAGAGGAGAAATAACCCGTCGGCATATAACCTCATCTTTATACTTCAATAAGTATTGAATGTAACTCATGGGTTGTATTCAATCACTGCTCCCAGGTGTCACCCAAGTCATCCTCCACTGCCCCATCTTCATATTTCATTTTGGCCTGGACAGTGTAAACTCCATTGAAGCCATCAAGAATAATTTTTATATATGGGGCCTCTGCTGAGCCAGCATCTTGCTGCACAGATTCCCAATTATCCTGTTTGGCGGGGGACAGGAGTCACAGGGCAAGTGGGGAGAAAGCTTTTCCATGACAAGGCTCTCTGAGAATCAGCGCAGTTCAGCTTAGCCCTTCTCTGGCTCTTTGCTTTAGGGCAACACTGGTTCCTACTTTAGGGAAACACCAAGGCAATGCAAGACACCGCACTGTATCTCTTCGGTGGAGTTTGGAAAAGGGAAAGGCCAGAACACCATTGCCATGTTACTACATTTACTCCATAGGATAAACTCAAGCACTTTGTAATATAACTCCCATCACACTGGTGGAGAAACTGAGGCCCAGAGAGGTTGAATCCTTACTCAGGGCCACACAGGGATTAAGTGGAACAGTGGATGATTTAAACTTAGATACTCTTTTCATTTGCCACTGTTCCCCATACCCCAACTCCCCTTAGTGACCCTGACATTGATTTGGCCCTCCAGGGCTGGGGTCGGGGCAGGACAGCACAGTGTCACAGCAGAAGCAGTCAAGTGTCCCTGGAGGGGCAGTGGAAGCCCACGAGCACTCAGGCTCATGCCTGTTGGGTGTCATTTTGATGCTGGCTGTGGCCTCTGAGGACAAACAGAATACTCTCTTTTACAAATTCACCTGTGTCTCAGCACCAACCTGACCATTTTTAGGGGGCCCCCGGTGAAGTCAGAAGAATGATGAATTAGCCCTGCTTTCAGGCTCCCACTGCTATATATTAATAACCCCATACATGGCCCCAGGCAACCACCTAACTCCTTTCAGAGCCTCAGTTTCTTTTGTGCAACTGAGGTGCGTGATGTTTGGGCTGCATCCTTGGGAAGCTTGGAAGATCAAGTCAGATGAGCAGGAAAGTGACATGGAATCTGAAACATAATTATGATTATAACAAAATAACGCAGTGCTGGGAGAAATGATTACCTTTTATCTCATGGCTTTCTCTTCCTTTCCCACAAGTTTGCCTACTGCTATTTCCTCCAATAACGCTCTCACCCAGGGTTTTCCAAAGTGTAGTCCAGAGGCCAGGCACAGCAGAGATGACAGGTGCCTGTGACAAATACAGATTGCCAGGCCCTACCCCAGACCGAGGGGAGCCAGCAGCCCAGGAGTCTGCATTTTAACCTGCTCCCTGGATGGCACTCGTGCCCAGGCTTCTGCGGTTCTTCTTTTAGCTCACTTGCCGGACTCCTCCCCGAGCCCTCCAGTTTCTCCTTTGTGACTTGCGAAACGAGAGCTGAAGGAAGCCAGTGGGTGTTTGTGTTCATTTGTGCGGTTTTTGCAGGTGGCCAGCCGGCTATGAGAACCTCTGGCCGGGCTTGGCTCCCGCTTCATGGAGACAACAACCCCTTAACCCCCTGCTTTTCCTTCCAGCTTGACAAATCAAGCCCATGGCAGGTCCTCGGCGTTCTCCTTTTAAAAGTTTGCTAACGGCCAGGTGCAGTGGCTCACGCCTGTAATCCTAGCACTTCAGGAGGCTGAGGGGGGAGGATTGCTTGAGGCCAGGAGTTCAAGACCAGCCTGAGCAAGAGTGAGACTATGCCATTACAAAAAATAGAAAAATTAGCCGGGCATGCCTATAGTCCCAGCTACTCAGGAGGCTGAGGCAGGAGAATCACTTGAGCCCAGGAGTTTGAGGTTGCTTGAGCTATGATGTGCCACTGCACTCCAGCCCAGGTGACAGAGCGAAACCGTGTCTCAAAAAAACCAAGAAAAAAAAAAAAAAAAAAGCCCAGTTTGCTAAGCCTCTTTCTGGGGGATGGAGTGTGACTTGGGGGTGTGATCGGGCCTGGAGCAGCCCCAGGCTTGCTGTGGGACACTGCCCGGCCCCTCAGTCTTGTGTCCCAGGGCCTCACTCACACTGGCAGGAGAGAAGCACAGGTCCATCGAGTGAGGCTCAGCTGGTGAACAGGGCTTCCCGGGCTGTCAACAGTAGTTTTCCTTAAGCCTGTATCTCTCTCCTAAAGGTGAAACCTTGGGTAGCTGTGTGGCTTGAGGGTTCCTTTTGTGGGTCAAAGGACCCTCACCCAGAATGCAGGGAGGGATGAGATTGTTTGCTTTCTGAATAGCGTCCACCTGAAGTGGACACCTTGACTTTCAGTTCGGTGCATCCTGCCTCCTTGGAGTCAAATTCAGAGTAAAGGAAGGTCTGTTCTCAGAGCCAAGAGGACAGGGAGGGTGAGGGGTAAGGGTTTACTTTCCTAAAGAGTCACCGGGACCTCGTTCGAAGGCAATGTGGACACTCAGGGCGGGGCCTGGTGTGCACGCTTGTGTGGGAATACAGCAGCCGGGGGAGAGGCAGGGTTTGCACCGGGCTCCTGACCTGGCATCCACCGCAGCTCGCCGGGAGGCAAGAACCACGCCAGAGAGGAACAGGTACAGCTGGAAGAGGCTCAGTAGGGGATACATAAGGGCAGATTAGTTCCCATCCTGGCTGGTGAGAAAGAAATCAGATGGTTCATCTGCCAGATGAGTTAATCCCTTAGTCTCCGGGTACCCTGCTCCTTCCAGAAAGCCCTCTCCCACCCTGCAGACCCTCGCTGTGACCGGGCTCACACAGGAAGCCATCCCCACCGCCACCTAAGTCACCGCCAACCTTACCGCCCCTCCACCTGCAAGTCACAGGCAGTGAGTGGCATATTTCAAGCCTGCCCTGCAAAATGCAGCCAAAGGAGGGCTGATTTCATACTTCACTTGTTTCATCTCCTTCCATAGTCCTGCACCCCATTCATCTTTCATTCACAATTCTCCTTTTTCACCCTTGACTGATCTGGCCCTTGCCTAATTCTAAAATCTATTTTTTCCTCTCCCCACCCCATCCCTGAATTGCCACTGAATGGCATCGCTATTACTGTCTATTTCTATATTTCTTTTGCAGTTCAGCCTTTTCTTTCCCTGTCATAATCCTTTCAGGCACAGCACACGGGCTTGTGAATGGTGGTGATTGCTGGGGCTGTGCTTTTTCTTTCGTAGACACACTGAGACGAAGGCCACCTCCAAGAAGCTGTGGGACCTGACCCACACAGTTTACTTCTTTTTTCTTGGGTTTTGTTCGTCTATAACATTGCATGGTCTGAGCTGATCATCTTCAGGCTTCTCTTTAGCTTCAATATTAATTGATTCTTTGGTTCAGGGGACTTGGCTGATAGCAAGTATTCACTCTACCTATGCAGAGGGTCTCTGTACCTAATTTTGTATTTCATGACGACTTGTCCAGGCATCCAGCCACCACCTGGTCAGCATGGGCTTGGGGGAATGTAAAATATTGGCCTTAATGTAAGATAAGTTCAAGACAGCACTGAGCTAAAGACCCAAATGCTAAGCATTCGTTCATGATTTTGTTTGTTATCCAAGTGTACCCTCCCTTTCCCCTTTAGGGCATCCTTGATCTTAGCAGTAAACTTGTTCATGATAGAGGGGACTAGAACCCAGGCCTCAGATCAAACGTTGGT
Source organism: Eulemur rufifrons (assembly GCF_041146395.1). Lineage (NCBI taxonomy): Eukaryota > Metazoa > Chordata > Mammalia > Primates > Lemuridae > Eulemur > Eulemur rufifrons. The sequence goes on along the minus strand of NC_091011.1, from coordinate 82,513,781 downwards.
GAGGCAAAGCTTACTCTATGGTCTTGGTAAGATGAACTTATTTTGGGGCTCTTGCTGGACAACTGAATGCTTTTGAGCAAATGAGACAAGGTGTCCACCTGTTGTTTATGGCTTGACAAGTCTACATCATGGCCCTGCAAGAGATGTCTGCTCAAACCAAGGGCCACCTGCTGTTTTGTCACTGCCTGAGCCAGTTGAGTTCTCCTACTCAGTGGACCCAATCTTGCCTTACCATGGGACCACCCAGTGACTTTATGTGTCACAACAATGCCTCCCTCCATGAGGACTTCCAGTGCGAGCCTGTACTGGCCTTTGTCCTTGTCTGGGTCTCAGCTACTTATGCTCCTTTTTGGAAATTGGTGGGGCATAAAAAAATACATTTATATGGAGCCCGTACCCGAAACTTATTGAGTTTACACATGGCTAAGAGTTCCTCAGCTTGTTTCTTCCCTAAGTCTTGACTCTCCTGTTAGTTGTTAAGGGACTCAAAGGACAGTAGCTTCCGCTTAAAAAAACAAATCCTCAAAATGGTTAGCACAGAGCTGAATTTGTGAGTGTCCTTAACAAATGCTGCTGAATTTAGTTGACTACAAGATGACCATCCTCAGAGGATGGGGAAAAGGGTAGGTTCAGGCCTGACCTCGCCATTACCGAGAGAAGCAGGTGTCTGCCTCCTCCTGCCCGCCGCTCCCTCTCCCTGCTCTTCCCGCCCTCCTCCCGCAAAGACTCACAAGTGTCTTCTGGGGAAACAGTTCTTGATCTTGCTGCCAGTGAAAGTGGATAATGTACTAAAAATTGACCTTTCGGATGTCTGGCTGACTGATTTCAGTATAAAAGATTTTCCGGATGGGAAAGAAGGGAGATGAACAGCTAAGAGGTTGTTTCCTGGAAGTGACCTTGATGGCATTTGGAAGCCACTGGGACTTTCATTCCGTGCCCTGTATCTCTACAAACCACAGCGAGAGCCTTTGGTGGAGGCGTGGAAGAGAGGAAAGAGGGGTGTGATGTGGGGTGTCTCTGTGTGAGTTATGACCAGACCTTCCTTCTCATCTCTGCTCTGGGGCTTGGAGCTCCTGGTCCCAAGTAAAAGCCTTTTCCTAAAGTAGCTCTCGGGGCGGCTGCAGTGATTCTCCAATAGCTGCAACTTACGGTCACTGGAAGACAGTGGTTTGCCAGTTGTTACACTGTTGGTTGCTTGAAATAGGCCACAGTGGGAGTATTTATACCATGGACATTGGCAAACGCTACAAGTCAGATCATTTTATTTCAAGATCTGGCTTAGGTGTATCGGTACTTGACTAGTAGAGAAATGAACATGACTTCCTGTCCAGGCTGCACACCCAGACCAATCAAGTTAGAATCTGTGTGTGTGTTGGGGGTGGGGGGGATGGCTAAGACGTGGCTAGTTTTTAAAGCTTCCCAGGTGATTCCCACATGCAGCCGAAGTTAGACTCTCTATTCCACCCCAACCCTCCCATTTTATACAGCAGGAATTGACATCAAAGGGGCAAAGTGACTCCTTCCAATTCCGACAGCGTCCGGGGAGTTACTAGCAATGAGCTATCCTCTTCCAGAGAGAAAGGACCTCCAGATGGTAGAGACTCACCTCTGTGCCATTTCATCCTCTCTTGCTGTCCTCCCTTCTCCCACAGTGTCCTTTTTCGGTCCCTTCCTGCCAGGTCCCAAGCAGTGCTCCCTGGGAACTGACACCTAAGATGCGGTCTTGCCCTCAAAGTCAGGTCTCTTGGGCAGACAAGGTCACTAGAGGAAATAGACAGCCGGTGGTTGTGTCCCCAAGTGATGGTACAGGGTTTCCTAGCTGGGCATCATGGCCCAGAACTGAACAGAGCTGTCATTAGAAAAAGAGTTGATGTTTGCTGCAGAGGATTAAAATACCTTTTATATTCTGCAAAGCCAGGAAAACCACTGGCCTGGGATTCCTTAGGGTTAGGTCTGGGACCTCTTCTCAAAAACTTCCCAGTCCTTCTGCCCAAGGGCAGCCCCTTGCCTCTGGGCCATAGGGTGGCTGGAGAAGGCGGTGGGGGGCCCTTCCGCCAAGAGGGAGTGAGTAATAAAAATGGTTTACAAAGTGCTTTCAGAGGCATGATCTCATTTGGTTTGATGACCCAGGGGCTCTGGAATGGAGAAGGAAGTGCCGGGCTTGGGAATTCAAATTGCATCTCCATTGTCTTGGGAAACTCTTTCTGGCAAGTAGGAGTCAGCAAACCCCCACCTTGCCTCCCTCCTTCTCAGGCCAGGAGCATTTAGAACTAATTGAATCACTAGATTAGCTAATGCAGCCTCCATTAAGACCACAAGGTCCCAGGGGAGACTGTTGAAGCAAAGCAGAGAGATCCACACCCAGTCCAAGCACCATCCTGCCCCCAACACCACTGCCTCGGTCTAGGTGGCCTTGGAGCCCCCATGGACCCTTGAAGTACCCAAGGCTGACTCCTTTAGACTCTCCTGTGGCTCCAGCATTTGAGGACAGGACTAATTTATGCTTCCCACTTATGCCAGTTCTTTATCCTAAGAAATAACAGGCATGCAATAGTGTGTATTTCTTCTCTGCATTTTCTTTTAGAGTAAGTTCTTCCTATTTAGGAAATTGAATCACAAAGGAAATGGCTGACCTCCCAAATGTCATGAGGTGGGTTCCTGGAAGGGCTGGGCCAAAAACTCAGGTTTCAGACTCATTTTCTTTCCACCCAGACCACCAGCCTCTTCTACAGGAGGTGGGCTATGGGTTGGGGTGGCTTGATGGTTCAGTCCACTTACTGGATGTCCACCAGGCACTGCGCTGACAGCTGGTGGGGGCACCACAGCAAGGAAGGCCATGACGGTCCTGGAACCCCTGGAGCTGACAGCACAGTGGCTGGAACAGGGGTGCTTAATCCAAATTTGGGGAACGAATGAACAAACGGCAGTTGGCTGACAGAGAGTCCTTTTCTCAATACTCAGAAGTGAGTGGAAATCCCCTCACAATGGGGTGGTGAATGTCTCCTAATGTATTTACTGTGGCTTTGAGAAGGCTTCCATTCCTTCACCTGCTCTGTCTTCTCTCTGCCCTCTGCCCCGCCACAGTTTTGGGTTTCCCAGGAAGCGTGGGCGCTGCTGCTGGGCGTGAAGTTTTACACGCCAGCTAGGGGACCCTGCTGTCTAGAAGTCAGTGTTTACATTAATGATGAATTCCCTCAAAGAGGTTTAATTTTTTTTTTTTAATAGTGCCTTTGCCTCTTGCCATGATACCATCCCATTGTGGAAAAAAGTCAGAAAAGACAGAAAAGCACACACAAAATAGAAATATCATCTGCCACTATCCAGGAATTACTATTGCCTACATTTTGGAGAATTTCTTTCCTACCTTTTAACTATACACACACATACATGTGCACACATATACATACATACACATATAAACATGTATACATACACATGCATGTGTTTGTTAATATATGTTTATAAATTATGTATATACATATATTTATGCACATACATATTTAATATACACATCTATGTGTGTTGCATATGTGTATATATATAATATGTACTAACAAAAGCATAACGAAAGTGAGGCCAAACTTGAGAGGGATTCTTAGCAGAGAGAACACTCACTACCTACGAATATTCCAGCTTCTAGGCATGGGGCAGCGCTGTCCCAGCCATCTCAGTGGACATGGGCTGTGGTTGCATCCCTAAGAGCCACTGTCCTTCTGGGCAGGCTGGGTAGGTCAACAATCACTCTTGGACCTGTCTTCCCCAAGTCAGACAGTCACACAGCCTCAGCTTCCTTATCTGTAAGATGGGGATAATGGTGGTACCACCTCAGAGGGTTTGGATTTATATCTGAAGGCGGAGCCTGAGACAAGGAGTTGAGTGCAGGTAGTTTATCTGGGAGGTGACCCAGGAAGCAGGAGGAGGCAGCAGAGGGAAGAGAGGCCATGGGGTCTCTGTGTTGCTGGGGCTTCTTGAGCAGCTGAGTGAAGACGCCTAGAATCATCTGCCTGAAGACTGGGAGGCCGGCACTTCCCACCAGCTCCTGTCCCTGTATGTGGAGATTTGCCCCTGGGGGCAGACTCCCCTGTACTTTAGGCTGCTGCTGGCAGGTCAGACCCCCGGTGACAGAGAAGGCCCTGGGCAGAAGGAGGAAGCCAGACTGCATGTTCCTCAAGTAGAACCTGCCAGTGGGTGAGTGTGAGCTTGCCTAGAACTCTGCACTGAAGCTGCAGCCGGAGTCAGAGGCGAGCCAGGGAGTGTGTCCCAGGGCGCTGGGCGTCTGCTGCACCTGCTACGATGCCTCTGGCCTCTGGGGTGAAAAGGCCCATTGCCGAAGGAGAGGAGAGGAGAGAGCTGGGACGCACACACACAAACCCAGGAGGTTTCAAGCCAGAGATCTCCTGAGGTCCCTGACTAGACAAAGAGACTGAAGAGCCCGAGGGGGAAGGAAAAAGCAAGAGCGAGACTTAGGCAGTTCAACCTCATGAACTAGGATCAGATGTGATGGAAAGAGGAGCTCTCCTCTTCCCCTGCCTCCCAGGAGCAGCTGGCCCTGCCCACAGCCCACACTGCACCCTCTCCCCAGGAGAAGGCACACATCCAAACACAGGGGCAGCAATAGGCAGGGAAGAGGGCATAGCCGCCTGTCTGCCACACCTCCAACTCTGGCCCAGGAAGGACTCTTGCAGATGACGGGCAGCACATCTGTCCTGGCCCGTTGTTGGGGCAAAGGCTTTAGCCATTAGCTTATGACTAAAACAGAACTGCTCGGGGCCTCAGTTGTTCAGTTGTAAAATGGGCTCAAATTCAGAATAATATCGTGATCCTAAACCCTGGAGTGGTAAAGCTTGCTCAAATCCACAGAACCCATCGAGGACATCTCTTTCCAAGTCAGCACTTGGTGACATCTCATTGGAAGCTTGAAATTGGCATAGCGGGGGTATTTACACCAGGTCAATGGGCAAATGCTACAAATCAGGGCTTTTTCTTTGGAGAGTCAGAGGTTAAACGCTTACCAGCACACCACTGCCCTCTAGGAACTTCATCTGTTCTGCAAGGAACTGGAAGATAATGTACGAAAGCATTTTGTGAATGGTGACACACCCTTCACAGGTACTTTGATTTTGGGGCAGCGCTGGGCCCACGAGAAAGAGGCACGACGGTCTCACTGGGTGAGCACCCACAGGCACCCTGGTGATTTTGTCTGTTCCCACTTCACTTTAAACGGGTGATTCCCAGACATGCAGCCGCCTCTTACAGCCATGGGCTGGAATTGTCCCCTTTGGTCTCCTGCTCCTTCCCCATTCCTCTAGCCCCACCCACCAGGAGCCCGCCTGCCACCAAATTGCCATGCCAGCAATTTTCTCAGCCGCTTAAAAGGCCATCAAGACAGCATCAAACTGCCTGTGCATGCTAAACCCAAACGCTTATGGAGCAGAGCCCAGAGTGGGATGCTAAATTGGATTCTATCAAATCAACATCAGCTGCGTGCAAGCCGCTGATAATGAAAGGCTCCTAAGGATGGCGTTCATCGCTGTAAAGAGACGACTAAGAGCTGAGAATGGATGGCTGCTGGCTCTTGCCCGGCTGGGAAGGAGGCGCTGGGGAGAGGCTGTGGTGACAGACCGTCCCTGGTGGATGTGGAAGCGGGGAGGAAGGAGGTGGCAAAGACGGGATGTTCTCTTTTCCTGGAATGGGGATGGGCATAGGAAAGGCATCTGTGTTCTTTCCATTTCACACACACAAGACCCGGGAGCACATTGAGATCAGGAAGGCAGGTCCAGCCCAGATGTGGATGTGGAGTCTAACTTCTAATCCAGAAACCACTTTCCCAGCGCTACCCGCCCCCCACCCTCTTCATGAGCTCCCCAAGCCTGGGTAGTAATGACTTAAAGAACGGAGGAGGGGCAGAAGATCCAGGCTGGGGACCTGCCTGGAGTCTAGGCTTTTCCAAGCAGTCTTCTACCCGTGCTCCAGGCCACAGGAGCATGCTTCCTCCGCCGTCGTCTTGCCCCAGGTATTAGTTTTCTGTTGCTGCTGTGACAAATGACCACACACTTAGTGACTGAAAATGACACAGATGTATTATCTAGTAATTTTTAAGTCCGCAGTCTGCTACGGCTCTCCCCAGGCCAAGATCTAGGCATCGGCAGGGCTGCCTTCCTTTCTGGAGGTGCTAGGAGAGCATCACTTCTCCACCTTTTCTGGAGGCCTCCCTCACCGCATGGGTCTTGGCCATCTTTCTCCATCTTCAAAGCCAACATCGCCACATCTCTCTGACCCTTCCGCTATAGTCACCTCTCCCTCTGCCTGCAGCTGGGAGAGGTTCTCCCCTGTTAAGGAGCCGGGGATTAGGCTGGGTCTGCCTGGGGAATCTAGGATACTCTCCTGATCTCAGGGGGCTTAACCATAATCACATCTGCAGAGTCCCTTTTGCCATGTCAGGTGACACAGTCACAGGTTCTGGGGATTTAGTGCATGGACACCTTTTGGGAAGGCCATCGTGTCATGTACCACAGCATGCAGAAACTGAAGTCTTGTTCCTCAAATTCCTTTCATTTGGCTGCAACATCTGGTGACCAGGACACAGCCAGATGCAGTCAGCATTCGCAGCCTGGGATCCACAGCCACGGGTGGACAGTGCTGAGGAACCGGTGTCTGTGGGCATCACTGCCACGGTCTTCACCAGCTGGGATGGAAGGAGAGAGAGGCCTGTTGGGTGGGAGCTACTGAGTCTCTTTCCTGAAAACCGTAGTGTCATTGGTAATGCTGCACACTGGGTAATGCTTTGTGGTTTCCAAAGCCACGTTACAACAGGGTAGTGTGCAGCTGGTGGGACTAGTGGAAGTTAGACCCATATTACATAAGAGAAAACTGGGGCTCAAGATGGGTCAATGATTTCCTCAGTATCATTGATGGCTTCATGACCAGGATTTCTAGTCCAGGGCTCTGTTCAGCTGGAGGCAGCATCTAGAGTTGGTGTGAATGGTTTGGCTTAGATAAGGGCCCAGCAGGTCAGCCTGAGAGCTGCATGGAACAGCAGGGAGCAAGGAACAGCATTGGCTGCAGACCTCTGTCATAGTTCTCTGCTTTCTGTGCTTCTGGTCCACTGCTACAAGAGGGGGTTCAGTAGCTCCCTAGTAGTGGGGTTCATGCTGGGTCCTGCATGCTGCAGTCACCCACAGGTGTTTCTGGTCCATTGGCTAGCTTAGTTTCTGCAGGCTTCTGTTGTGACCAGCCTGGGAACTGAATCTGGGGTCTCAGGATCACCTTTGACCAGCTCACTCTTGACCAAGGTCCAAAGGCCCGGTCCTACCTCCTCCATGAGCAGGCCCTACCTTGCCACCCAGGACCTTCTGGGCCAGATCACACTGACCTAGACTGATGATGGTGAACACGGAGGTACACAAGATCACAGGAGAGAAAAACATTGTCACGGGCCTCTCATCTAACAAGGACCCAGCTCTATCTCTGGTGTCACATCTGCCTTATGTTTTTCCCAGGTGCATTTATATTTTGGCCGGTGAGTATTTATGAACACAAACCACATTCTCACCTGTTGGATGCTCTGCCTGCACGTAGCCTGCCCTCTAACTAGCTTGCACCTGCAGCTCACCCTCTGGCCTCTCCTCTGTCCCGAGGCTGCAGCTGCCCCGGGGAGGGCTGGAGAGAAACAGAAACTGGCTCTGGAGTCTGGCAGCAGGGGTCTTAGGAAAGTCTCTTTACGAGTTGAGCCCTAATTGATTCATCTGTAAAATGGGACAATAATAATTACGAGTATTTATCAAATATTTCTTATGTTTCAAGACCTGATCTAATTGGAGTTATACATGGTTTTTAGGTGTTTAATACTCACATTGACATTGTTTGTGGTGGTTAATGTTACATGTCAACTTGGCTAGGCCACGGTGCCCAATTTTTTGGTCAAACACCAGGCTAGATATTGCTTTGGGGGTATTTTTTTTTTTTTTTTAGATGTGAATAACATTTAAATCAGGAGATTCTGAGTAAAGCAGTTTATCCTCCATAAGGTGGGTGGCGTCATCCAATCAACGGAAGGCTTAATTTAGGAGGAAAGACTGAGGTTCCCCAAGAGAAGGAGGTTCTGCCTCCAGCCTGCCCTTGCTCTCAAGTCTGCACGTCAGCTCCTGCCAGGACTGCAGACTGCTGGCCAGGCTCGCACTCGTCAGATGCGCCAGCCCCCACAATCACGCGCGCCAGCTCCTTCACGTAATCCCAATCTCTCTTTCTTTCCTGTTTGCTCTGTCTGGAGAGCCCTAGCTGACACAGACATTATGAGGCAGGGAATATTGCCACATCAATGCCACAGATGAGTACGTGGGGCAGACTGTCTGCTACCCGGAGCAGAGACGGTCGTGCTCACCACCCCATACTCGCTGAGGTCGGTCACGTGACTCATCTGGCCGGTGGAATGTGGTGGGGTGACATACACCAGAGCTGCACCTGCCTGGGAATTCCGACCCTTTTTGCACTTGGCCTAAATGGAGAAGACCCAGTGGATGCCTTTGAGAAGGAGCCACGGTCCCTAAACCATTTGTGGAAGGCCACCCATGGAACTCAACTGTGACATGAGCAAGAAATAAACCTTTATGGTATTAAGCCACTTAGAGTTTGAAGTACTCTGTTGTAGCAGATGGTCCACTCTGACAGTTCATTGTCTGGAGTTCCCTAGCAGCAGAGTCAGGACTCACACCCAGGCAGTGGCCTGAGCTCCCACTCCCCTGCTCTGCACCGCAGCTGCCTCGTGGCCTTGTGAGGGTGAAATGAGAGGGTGCGTGGTGGGCTTGGCACATGGTAGCCTCCCCATACACAATAGCTATTCAATAGCAAGGGTTGTATCTGAGGCAGGGACTTGAGAGTACCTCTTGTAATATTACTGTGGACAAAATGGAGTAACGTGGGCTGATCGGTGGCTTCCTCACTGGTTGAACAATTGTCCCCAAGATGTGCTGATTAATGAGCCAGTGTCAACTGGGAAGCTCCTAGATCTGGGTCACAGGAGGCCTGTCCATTTCCCTAAAGAACCATACAATGTGTCTGTCTTCTTTGATATTTTATCCTCAGATACATGGAGACATAAGAGGCATGCTTAACAAATTGATAGATGAAGCTAAGCTAGATGGGGGAGCTAATATGCTGGATGACAGAGTGAAGATTCAAAAAGGGTCTGGGCAGGCCAGAACAATGGACTGAAACTAACAAGATAAAATGTAGGAGGGATAAATCAAAGTCCTGCCTTTCGTTCAAAAACGAACCGATTGAGGACAGGATGAGGGAGGCTTGACGCAATAGCAGCTCGTGTTGGAAAGTCCTGGGGTCCTCATTGTCTGTTAGCCTGATGTGAGCCAAGAGAACGACACAGATTCTAACAGTGAAGGACACCATAGGCTGCATTGACAGGAGCACCACGCCCAGGTGGTGGTCATTCACGTGGCGGGTGTACGTGAATTGCTTACTGTGTGCGGGGCATTGTGCTGGGTGCTGGGGTAGAGCAGTGAATGAGACAGACGAACCCCACCCTCGTGCTGAGATTCAGGGAAGCTCCATGTCTTCTAACAAATGCAGTCTGTTTCAGAAGGAGAAAGAGGACTGATGGCTGAGCTTTGCCGAAGGCGCTATATTCTCCTTTTTTGCCAGTCCTCACAACAGCTTTAGGAGATAGATATTATTTTCCCGTTTCACAGACGTGGAAACAAAGGCTCAGAGAGGTTAATGTAACTTGGATGTGCTGGTGGAGCAGGCAAGGGGCTGAGCTGGGATCTGAATCCCGGCTGTCTGGATCCAGAGCCCCATGTTCTTTCCCGTTCACCACACTGACGCAGATTTCACCTTAATTTGAGGAAGATGTTTGTTTCCAACAACATGAGTGGACTGCAGTGTGCCCCCTCCCTGGGAGTGTTCTGGCAGGAGCTGCATGACAGTCTCCTGGGACCTGCACTTGGAGCCTCTCCACCAGGGCCTGTGACGTGGGAGGGTGGAGGGCGGGCAGGCTGGGGTGGCACAGCCTCCATACCTTCGTCCCTGGCCTCATCCGCCACATTCCAGCCACATTGGGCCCCAGGAATTCCTCAAACAGGCCACCTTCTTTCCCATGCTGGGGCCTTTTCACACATCAGCCCTGTCACCACTTCTCATAGCTAACTTCTGCTCATCTTTCTGGTTTTAACCAAAACATCACTTTCTGCAGAAAGCTGTTCCTGATGCTCCGCAGTGGGTTAGATGTCCCTCTTAGAGGCTGTCCTGGCATCCCGCCGTCTCCATGGGAACACTTAGCACTCTCCCACTGCCTGGCTCAGTGTCTATCTGAGGTCCCCAGACAGGGCCTGGGTCTGTCTTATATTTTGCTCTATCCTCAGTGCCTGGCACACAGTAGGCACTCAATAAAGGCTTAGAGAATTCATGACTTCCTCTAAGAGCTGGTGGTTATTTTGGTGCCATGGAGATGGCCAGAGTCCATTGGGTTTCCACCCTGCCTTCTGCCTTCTCAATGCTGAGCCATGCCTGGGGTGAGGCTGGCTGGATTCAGAGTGGAGTGGGCTCTGGGATGGGGTGGGGAGAAGCAGCGGCCCCTGGCCCCCAGCCTGCAATCTTCCCCCCTGTGCTGGACTCCTGGGGTGAAGGCCGTGGAGCCAGGCCTGGCAGAGGAGGGGCTGCGAGCTGCCCCAGTGACCCCAGCGATTATCAGGGCCTCTGTAGGTTCTGGGCTGCCAGCACACTTCCTCCCTCTCCAGGGTCCCCTGGGCCCTGGCCTCTTTGAACGTGGGGGCAGCAACTCATTATTCCGTTCCTGCCTGTCTCCCTGGCTGGACTTCCTGACCAGGAGGCAGCAGAGAGAGAAGGGGGTTAACGATGAGCCTGGAGTGGTGGGGGAGGTGATGTCAGCCAGGCAGTGGCAGAGACAAAAGCCCCTAATTGCTCTTTTCTTCCTTGTCAGAGTGCAGTGGCTGACTCCATAGCCACTGTGATAAAGGCCTGGGCAGGGAAGGCGGCCGCTAATGAGAGGGCCATTGTTCAGTGATGGGGGAGGCCGGAGAGGAGAGACAGGCCCTAGTCCCCAGCTGTGCTCACCCAGGGGAGACGGGAAGATCCCCTGGGCCACCTGGCCTGCGCCACAGGGAGGGTCATCGTGGGTTGTAGTCAAGAGACATTTTCAATGCCTTCAGAGTAAGCAGCTGGTCCCCTCTGAGACAGGACAAACTTCTAGGACCTCACCAGCAGAATGACCCATGGGAGAGGCTGGGCCTCTTGTTAACCAGTAGGATGACTTCTTTCAAGGGACAGATTTTGAGAAGTCATTATGTTTGCAGGGAATAGCTCTGAATATGGAGTCACTTTGTCTTCTCTTAGAAACGTGGCTTGATTGCTCTCAATTGAGCAATTCTTCTTCCAGAACTTACCTTAGAATCAGACTCCCAAAAGCAGAAGGGAGGTCTATTCATCCATCCATAAGTAGCTAGGTCTTCTTTTTTTTTTTTTTAGCAACCCAAAGGAGTGGGTGTCCTTGCCAGGCTACAGTCCCCTAGTCCAGGAGGCTCTGCCACCTCCTCCGTCACCAGCAGGCCCAGAGGCTTGTGGATGCTGTCACTCTCCTGTACACAAGCCAGCTCATCTCCATACGCTTAACACGGAGCCTCCCCCTCCCGCCTTGACTCCCCACCTCCAGGTTGTCACCCTCTCTCCCCTGCCCTTGGAAAGCTCACCTCACACCTTTTACAGGCAGGCTGCCCAGAGCCACACAGTGTAGTCCATCCATGCAGTGGAATATCATTCAGCCTTAAAAAGGAAGGAAATCTGACACACACTATAACATGGATGAACCTCGGGGACATTGTGCTAAATGAAATAACACAGTCTCAAAAAAGGCAAATGCTGTATGATTCCACTCACATGAGGTGCCTAGAATAGTCAAATTCACAGAGGTAAAATGTAGAATAGAGTTTCCAGGGGCCAGGGGAGGGGGCACGGAGAATTAGTGTTTAATGGGTCAGAGTTTCGGTTTGGGAAGATAAACAGAGTTATGGAGATGGATGCTGGTGATGGTAGCATAACACGGAGAATGGACTTAATGCTACCGAACCGCACACTCAGAAATGGTTAAGATGGTCAGTTTTATGTTATGTATACTTGGCCACAACAAAAAAAAGGAGGCTTCCTGACTTCTCTCTCCCTTCTTTGAACATCTATAGAACTCACCCCCCAAATTTTAGTATCTGCTTGGATGCCACCTTGAGATTGGATCTGCCAGTTTGGGTTTGGGACCCTTGCCTCTGCCCTAGCCTGCGGTCACATCAGATATTCTGTTCGTATTTGTCCTGTGTTCACTACAGCGCCGGGCCCCTGGTATTCAGGACAAACTCGCATTGGATTAAACTGAATTCGGGTCTGCAGCCCCACCAGAAAACTAGACTTTTCATGTGGGTGATGGGGTGGCCTAAGTTCTGACAAAGCAGGCTGTCCTCCTTAAGTAATTAAGGCACCTGGAGCCCCATTACTCAGCGCCACCTTAGCAGAGGCAAACGTGGTGTCGTTTCAGGGGAGGGGGCCCCCTGAGGGCTAGAGTGTGATGTCGACTGCGTCTCTTAAGCTGAGGGCTGTGAGGAAGGGGCTCTGTGGTCAGACAGCTGGGGAAATGGTGCGGCCCACCTTAAACTGGTTTGGCTCTAGTGGGACTTCTCAGATCCTTTAAAATACCAGAGTGCGTGGGGATCTCCAAGAGGCCCATGTGGTATGTGCTGCTTCCCGTGTGTGTGTCACTCTGCATCACTTTGCAGTCCCTTTTGGGGGGATCAGCTCCAGGAGCTGGGCTTCATGGCTCAGCCTTGGGGATCTTCCTCTGGGTATAGGGTCCCCCTGGAAGAATGAAGGGTCTATACACACCCTCACATGGGGTCCAGGCCCTGGAAGACTTAGAGTCTTGAGTATGCCTGGTCTCTCCACCTGCCTCTCTGGGGGCCATCGGGCCATCCCGTCCTGGCTCACACCGGGGCTGGGGCCATGGGCTCTGCCCACTCCCAGTCAGCCTCGTCTTCCTGTCCCCAGCATCCATCCCCCCATCCGAAGGCTCATTGATCTTGTCTTCTGTGCTCTCCTGTTTCCTTTTGCACCCCACTCTGGCCCAAGGGGTATAATTTATTCACAATCCCACATCTCCACCCTGCCGCTCTCAGTCACTGATCTCATCCATATTCAGTCGTGCATTATTTAAATCTAGAAAATGTTCTGGGTTTGAAATGAAGAGAGAGAGACTCATTAATATGGGCCTTATAGATGTATTTCTTCCAACTCTTTGGAACTTCAGAGGGCTTTGCAACCATTAGCCCAAATAGCTCTTTCTTCCTTTGAAGAGCAGAGGTGCACAGGAGGGCCCAGTGGGCTGAGGTGGGAGGGCCATGGCTGGGGCGTTGGAGTTGGTACCGATTCTGCCACTCAGGGAGGGCTGTGGGGAGGTCGGGGATCTGAGTGCTGGTCCTGGAGTTGCCACTGGCTGTCCCGGCCCTTCCTGTGAATCCCTTCCTCGCTCTGGCCGTGCTGTCCTCTGTAAAGTGAGGCGTTGGACCATGAGGCCTCCCGGGCCCGCGAGGTGCTCATGTGCTCCATGAGATGCATCCCTGCCCCTCCACAGCACCAGAGGGGAAAAGAGTTCAAGTCAAGCAAATTGCACTTGTCGACTCGTATATCTTTCAAACACATCTTAAAAGTCAGAGAGAGAAGACCTATCACAAAATGAGTTCATCCTTTTAAATCATTTTGCAGCAGTAGGAAACCTGAGAATGCCCAACGCAGAGACTGTTTAAATCCATTGTATTTATATAGCAGCCTTATTCCCAAAGTACTTGAAATGCATTTTCATATTTGGTCTTCACAGTCTATTTCCAGAAGGTGAGTTGAGGAGAGCGAGGATCCCAGTTTGCAGATGGGGACTGAAGCATGAGAGAGACGAAATGCCTTCCTCTAAGCGACCGAGCTGCCTGGGGGCAGAGATCTGGGTCATGGACTCATTGTTGCCTGGAAATTTCTCCACTAGGACAAGCCCGAGCCCTTGGGCTTCACCTGGCCAGAGGGAACCATTCCTTCTCTCCCAAGCCTTGCTTTCCTCCTGGTCAGATCCACACAGTGTCATCTGGGCCAGAAATCTGGTCAACATCCTTGCTTTTGTGACTTTGCCATGACCCATGTCCAACCAAGCACCAACTTCGTCTCACAGGGCTTCCTCAAACCCTTCTTCTCTCACCCTGAAGTCAGCTGCCCTAGGTCAGACCTCCCTCATGTCTCATCTGGACTGGACTTTTGCCAGAGCTCCCTAACTGGTCTCCTTACCCTTAGGCTTCCTCAAGTCCATTCTCCAAAAATTTAGATCTGACTACACCCGGTACGCTTTCTCACCCTTTGCATTGCTTTTGAAGCCCTCATAATGGTACTCAGTATTTATTGAAGTCTCTGTCTTCCAGCGTGGCGTTTGGGGACGGCTGCTCTCGTCTTACCCGTCTATCTGTACCACACTTTATGTTTTTGTAATACTGGGCCGACAGTGGTTCTCCAACTAAGCCATCTAATTTCCACTCTGTGCTTTTGCTTGTGCCATTTTCTCTGCCTTGAACAACCAGCACAGCCCTGTTCACCTCTTCTTGGCTAATTGCTGGTCCTAATTTTTCCAGATACACAATTTCCCATGGCTGGAGTAGGTGCCACTCTTCTTTCCCCACCTTGCACCCACTTCCAACATGGGGTTTTCTGTGTTATAGATAAAAATGATATGTTTACTTATCTATCTTCATTATAAGACTTTAGTTTCTTGAGAGCAAGAACCAAATCTTATTCATTTTTATAGCTTCAGTGCTACAACTACAAAGCAGAACAAAGTATGTGTGTGGCGGGGGTTTTAGGGAAAACACTTTGATTTTATTCTCAGAATAGTGGAGGGAAGCAAAATGCCTAAGGATGTAGGGTGTCCTAATAAAGATGGAGTGTTTCTTATTATTTTTTTTGTACTGATCCCAGGGGCGTTTTCCTAAGATGCTTCACTGAGCTATAGATGCTCGGTCAAGGTCGACCAGATCTGCTCAACACTTTCTCTAGTTCTGAGTTCAAGACTGTGGACTCCACCCTTACCGGGAGCTATTTACTTGGCTTACAGAAAACCTCTATTCCAAAGCCACAACGTTCCCGTGACCCTGGGCAGTTTTCTTGGAGATGAGTATCATCGATCACAAGGAAGATCATGAGAGACCAGTGCAAACCCATCCTTCCTCCTCGTCCTGGGCAGGAGAAAAGGACAAACTCCGAGGAGGCCCTCAGCATCACTGTTTGCTTCCCAGGAGTGGTGAAAAAACATGGGACAGAGGGCAAGAGCCATTTCAGGGATGCGTGTGTGTGCGTGCGTGTGCGAGATACTTGCTTTCCCTGCTGCTTAGGAGGAGTGAATCGGTGCTGGGACAGAGTCTGGCAGCAGCCAAGGTCGACCAGAAGTAGCAATCGTGAAGTTCCCTCCCACGAGGACATTTCATCCCTACCTGCCCATGGGCCTAACAAAGCAATCACTGCCTCCCGCTGTTTCAATCTTTCACTCAATCACTTAATGATTTCTCAGGTCCGGGCGGCACGGCCACCGCCCCGGTATTAACACAGAGTATAATTATCTACCCTATCCTCACCACCGCACCTCCTGTTTACTTCCTTTAAAGGGACCCAATTTCACCCGTCTTCTTGCTGTGGGCATAAAAAGGACCATGGGCCTCTTATCACTGCCTGGGGCCTTGGAGCAGCCAGACATAAACTGCAATATCTGCTCGTTTATTCCTCTTCATTCAATTGGCTCCAAATTGCTCTGAACGAATTCTTGGGCTGCGGAAAGGCTGTGTGGGCCTATTTTCATCAGCGTGGACACTGAGCAGGGAGAGGACCCTGTTTCCAGAGTTTTCTCTGCTCCCCACCCCACCTCGCCCTTGGCTCTTCTGCACACACATTGCTCCTCCATGCAGGAAACAGGCCATTGTTCTGCTGAGAACCTGCATCTTACTGACACCGACTGCTCACCTCCATGCAACGCGTGGCTGAAGGGGTCCCTGATGGGAAGGAGATCTAAACCTCACTCCCGTCCTGCAAAGCTGCACTTGCAGGAGGAGACGGCTCCATCTGACCATCTTTTTTCTCTCCCAGGGAGGAGCTGGAGGAGCTTGGTCAGGAGAGGCACAATCCCAGCGTGGCCAGTTGAGAAGAGCTGCAGGGTCAGCCGTACAATGACCCCAACACCTTGATGTTTTTTTTTCCCTCTTATCCTCGTAGGACCACCTCCTCCTGGTCCCCTCTGGCTGCAAGAGGCTTCTGAGGTCAAAACTCTTGATTCTCCTGGCCTGTGTTCTTTCCTCATTTCCTGCCTTACTGTGTTTATAGGTTGGAAATTCCCAGGAATGTCTGATCTGAATCTTCCTTATATGATGGAAGCCTGTTTCTTTTTGTTCATCTTCGTCTGGTTGTCTGTCTATAACTCTTTTAAAACTGGGAGTCAGCTATTAGAGCCTTATTTCATTTCCCTCAGCCTTATAGTGCCCAGGCCAAATCCTCTCAATTTTAGGAGTCCTAGAGTTATGTAATGTAGGAGCCAGAAGGGTCTCTGTTTCCCACCCTTCCCCAGCTTGACTTTGTCATCCTTTATTTGTATATTCCAGTGACTGCCTTCAGATCCCACCCAATTTTTCTGCATGACTTTTAAAATGTGGGTGGTGAGCTTCAATTTCATATGGCCCATGGGGTCCTGGGGGCTCAGCTGAACACTTCGAAGAGGGCTTCTTTGTCTTGCAAGCTTTCCTTCGAGACTAGGAGGATGGACAAACATCAATTACACTTCACTTGTCTCTTTCCTTAAGGACAAGACAAAGGGGACTAGGTGTGGTAGAAGTGTAGGTTTTCAGAAGCCGGTTCCCACATTTCAGCTTCATGAAGGAGGCCTCCCTGGAGGAGGTGAGGCTGTGGCAGAAAGAATTCTGGGTTTGTTTCCAGGATTCTTGGATTGTAGGTCTGGTCCTCCCAACTCCAGCTGGGTGCCCTTGAACAAGTCGCTTTACTTCTCTGGATCTCAGCTTCTCTTTTCTAAAGTCCTCTCTGGTTCAGACATTCATGAGCAAAGAAGATCCCAGAGGAACGACCAGAAAGCAAGGGATTCAGGGGAACCAGACGGTGTAGCTGAGGACACTTGAGCCAAATGGGGCTCGAACGAAACAACCAAGAGAAAGTGGTAGAGGGGAAATAGAAAGAGGTGGTGTCAACTTGGGGGTGCTGGTGTGAGACGTGTGTGTGGGGTGGTCAGGCCCAAGTGTGCTGGGCTAGTGAAAACTCCTTTTTGTTCCTCTGGCAGGTGTGGCCCAATTCCACCATGCTGTTCATGGCATTGACCTCTCCCTGGTGTCATCCTCCTGTGCCAGTAGCTCAAGTTGGAAGTAGGTTGCTCTAGAATTTCCAGATCACCTGGGGACTGCTGTGTTTTGCAGAGTTCCTCTCCATCTGGTCAGCCAGCAAGCAAAGAAAACTGTCTAAGGGCTGGAAATGCCTTACAGAAAGAAAATACAACCACACCATCTTCAAGCCAGTCTTTTCTAATAAAAGGATCCAATAACCAATATTTTCCACTGCCTTTTCTCTACTAATGCCATGGAAATGGAGCATTAGATATAGGAACTGCAGTGGTTTGAAGAAGGATAAAGACCCTGTTTTCTGTGTCTATAAACATTTTTCCCTAGGCTGCTTTGATGTGGTTGGATGTTTTAATGCGTTGGGGCCCTGGTGAGCAGAGTGTCCACTGCCCTAGGCTCATCTCCCTGTCTCTTTCTCTCCTGGGCTCCGCTGACCACCCCAATTAACAGAGAAAATGTAGCTTTCTTCTAGTGATGGAGGCTGGAGCAGGCTTGGAGCCCCGCAGCTTGCCAGATAGTGGCAGGCAGTGCTGTCATCTGAAACACGCTCCAGAGGCAAAGGCAGGGGAGAGATCAGGTTGACTCATGGCCATTTCTCAGAGCCATAAGATTTCCATGTGGCTAAGCCAGCTTTGGCTGTTAAGTCAGGAGCGTGGGCTGGCTGGGGGGCCGAGGGTGGCATTCCTGTCCCCTGCTCTTAGCAGGATGCTGTGGGGATTGTGGCTCAGACTCTTAGGGCCAGCTGCTTTGTCAGTGTCTCCAATTTCATTTGCCTTCCCTCTCGTTTTCCCTAGAACATTTGCCATCTACCAAAATTGCAAGAAACTAAGCATAGATGAATCCTTCTGTAGGTCCCTGGTGTCTGGATCCACTGTGTCTCATGCAATATGTGAACTTGGACAAATCACTTCATTCTTGTTTTTTTGCAAAATGAGAACATCTCACCCCTGGCTGCTGCCTGCACACCCCCTCTGCATGGTGTACAGAAAGGGTCATGGGCCTGGAGTCAGGTGGCTGGGTTCTAGTTCCAGCAATGCCCCGTAACACAGCCCTGTGACCTTGAGCAACATTTTTAACCTCTGTAAACTTCAATTTTTTCATCTGCAAGATGGGTTTAATGATGTTTGCTGTGACTATAGGGTTTTGTTGGAATCAAATGAAATAACAGTGCTTTGAAAGAGGAAAACATCTGTGCAAGGGTAAAATAGGGCTAATGGCATAGACATGTGCAGGAGGTTTCACGTGAAATGCTTTGACTGTGTCATCTGAAAGAATGTATATAGGAACGTGACCACTGGACATGCTCAGCAATGCATAGCAAGGCAGTGGGCATGTCAGACCCTCTTCCGTGGCACTCAGAGCTCCATGCTATTGTCATGATCCCCTTTACCATCCGCTGCTGTCTGGCAAATGAGACTGGGACTGCCCAGTCCTTATCTGGTCATTCCTCAGGCCATCCCTGTGAGGACAGAAGAGAAGAGAATGGGGGGGGGGGGGGGGCGGGCCATGAAGTAAAGAGGACAGGAGCCATCCAAGCTTCTGTGTCCTGGAGATGGGCGCCACCTGCTCCCCACGTTGGCGGTCTTCTGAATTCTCCAACAGCTGAAATTCCAGGCAGGCCTAAAACTACAGTGGGAAAATTCACTTCTTAAAAAAGCTTGTTTCAGGGCTAACCAGGTGAGGGGAATACTGACACTTGACTAGGGTTGATCAACTTTGAAATAATTCACTGGAGAAAGCTTCATGTGTTATCAGTATTTCATATGGAAAAGAGCCAAGACAGACATCTGCGCAGGGACAGAGCTGCTTCTTAAACACTCCAGTGTCACAAAGGCCGTGCTAGTGCCTGCCTCTGCCTTTCAGGTGTGTATAGGCCTGAACTATATCACATGTGTATGCATCTAGAGCATCCTTTAAAATCTTTTGGGATAGGAGATATCAAAATCGCCCTAAGTAAGCTGTACAAGTGTTAGCAAATTTAACAATCCAAAAGCCTGGGGCCACATCTCCTTTCCTGCAGTTATAGAGAATATTCTTGAGTTCTCATGAAGGGGGGACTAAAGTTTGTTGATCACTCTTTGAGTCTTACAATTATTTTTACTGAAACTTGTTCTTCTCACATCTAGTAATGCCAAGAGTTGTGAAAGGTCTGAGATTTTACTGTACTAATAAGTTAGCTTGCTATTGTTTCAAGTTTGCAGAAGACAAGAGATTCCTGTATCACGGACGAAAGACTTTTATTCATAGCAAAAGCAGTAGCCAGATTGTAGGCTTATTTGTATTGGCCCCCTGAACCCCAATTCCCACAGGATGGGAATGAAAATGGCCTGATGATACCTGTATGAGCAGTGAGTTTTATTATAGGAGAGAAACCTTGAGCTTAGGGAATCCAAATCTTTTATAATGGGCAGTAAACATTCCTGCTCTTTGCTCTGAAGTGAGACCCTATCTCCATCTTCCAGGGCTGTTTGCTACACAAACGTTCTTGAAAAGGTAATCTGGAACAAATGACACTCAGCACCTTGCTCACAAGACATGCAAACACCTGAGTCCCACAGAGAAAGGTCTCCCGGTATTTATCAGTTTTATTATGTTTTGGTGAGCAAATTCCAGTTTCTTTAACCTTTTGCACTGGGTTCTGTCTGCCAACCCCTTCACTGGTCAGGCAGTCATCCCCACTGGCCCTCTGTGGCTCTCTGAGCCCTGTGGTTTCCTGCCTTCTGGGCAGCACCATTCAGACACACCCTCTACTCTTCTGCAGGGGACTTCCACGAAAGAAGTTCAGCTTCCTGTTCAGGGGTCCCCAAGGAAACTGCACCTGGAAGGTGCATTGCCATCATCTCTTCAGTTCTAGAAAGATGAAGACAAATTATAGGCAATTTAGAGACAAGCGACTTAGGTGATGAGGGGTGATGTCAGGAGAAAGAGGAAAAGAACTGCACGTGCAGCATCTGCTCAGGTTGCGTTGAAGCAATTGGAGGAAGGGGGTGTGGGGAAGCGTCCAGGGCCCGAGCGGGCCAGGCTGAGAGTGCCCGTCAGGATGCAGACCTCTGACTCTCTCCCTCCCTGGCTTCACCTCTCTGTGCTTCCCTTTCCTCTTTTATAAAACCAGGATAAAAATGATCTGTTGTTTTGAGGGATTAAAGGATGTACTACATATTAATGATCACCTAGAGTAGTGCCTGGCACATAGGAAGAGCTCAAGGAATGCATGCTATTTTTGGAACACAGAAAATTAGAGCTAGAGAGAATCTTAGAGAACCTCATATTTAGCTTCCCAGTCTACAGAGGAGGAAACAGAGCTCGGAGGAAGAGGTGTTGGCTCCATGAACACACCACTAGTTAGAGAGAGAGTATGACTAGTTACAGAAAGAATATGACTGGGCCAAACTTCATCTAGAATGTTTAAGACATAAGAATATATTATGGTTACTTGTCATTTTAACATGTTTTAATTGTTAATGTCCACACAGTGAGAAAAAGTAGCACAAATCTATTAGGTTTCAAGTTTTTCTTCTGACTTGCTTAAGAGAGTGGAATTGCGTTGATAACTTTTCTGCAATGAAATGTAGCCTGCCTCTTCCAAAGCCCTACTGCTAAGGTTCATGCTCTTACTCACTTCGGGTATTGGCACCAATGGCTAAATGCATGTGGGTTTTTATTCTGTGGGCTGAGTATATGTGATATTCTAATATTCTCTTGTAGGTATCTGTAGGTGCCAGTGAGAAAAGTTATTCTCATTTCCCACAAATAAAGTAAGCTTCCTCTTATAACATGGATTAAGGATGCCAATGCTTTTCACTTCTAAGTAATCTCACAAGACATTTTTTCAATCAAGTTACATTGATTAAGTACTGATTATTTTCCCATCTTATTTTAATCAAAATTTAACTGCCAATCAGAGCTTCTGATCCATAAAATGCCATCAGCTACCCCACTGGGGTGAAATAATTCTAACCCATAAATCAAAACATGATGTTTTAGTGTACCTGGACAAACTTATCACCAACAAGCAATATATTTGCATTTTTGGAAATACTGAAAGATGTCCGAAGATTCCAATTTTATTTCAAGAAGCATTAGGAACCACTGCCATGAACCACAACACAGGATCAAGAAACTGGAAGGGATCTTAGGAATAATCTAGTCCAACTTCTGACTTTTATGGAAGGAACTGAGGCCCAGAGATGGGATAACTTTCCCAAAGACACTGGCAGAGGCCTCTTGGAGTGGCTCCCAGGCCCACTGACATCCTTCTTTTCTGGGATGTCTGCAGGATAGGGTGAAGCCCCCAGGGCCATGTCTGGGCTGTCATCCTATCCTGGTGGGTTCCTCCTGAATTAGACCTCAGAGACAGCTATTAATAGTTTTCTCTCCTGGTCTCAAACTGAGCTTATCAGTCTGTTTCTCAAGAATTTCACATTTGAAACAGGGACTCAGAGGCTGAAGCCTTCTTGAGGTCTAGTCCATAAAGGGCAGCACAGTGGGAAGGCTGTCCATGTTCTCCTGATCTGATGCTGAGAGCTACTCCTGTGCCTTCTCTTCACGTGTCTTGGTTGTCTGATTCTTTCTTTGACTTTGTGAGATACCCCCATGTCCTCCCAGTGAATACTTCCTAAAAAACAAAAGATCATTTAGAGTTGGTTTCTGT
The DNA here is from genome assembly GCF_041146395.1 of Eulemur rufifrons. Taxonomy (NCBI): domain Eukaryota; kingdom Metazoa; phylum Chordata; class Mammalia; order Primates; family Lemuridae; genus Eulemur; species Eulemur rufifrons. Next base: position 82,491,707 of record NC_091011.1, on the reverse strand, counting down.
TGCTGGCTGCCCAAAAACCCTTAACTAAAAAGCAAAGAATTAGTAAATGGCAATATTGGACCTAGAATCCAGGTCTCGGGATTTCCAATGTAATGTTCCTTCCTGCACAGCATCCTGTCACTCAGAAAAATCTATAAATCTTCTATATAGCTCATGTTTTGAGTGATGCACTAATTATTAGATAATGGAAGTTCTAGGGAGAAAAAGCAATCTTTTTGGAATCTTTATTAAGAGCTCTTTGTCAAAGTATGAGTTAGAGAAAACAAAAATCACGCATATACCTAAATACTCTATTATACGAAACTAGAATAATGAATTCAGTTTACTTTTAAAATGAGATATTATTATTATAACACAATCTCTAGAGTCAATTTACCAAAGCATTAATATACAAAACAGAAAGACAGTCTCTGAGTTTTGAAATCTCTTTCACTGGTGTGTTTAATAATGCCACTTGGTTTTCTATGCACTCCTAGAGGGATGCAAATGAATATGCTTCTACAGACAAATGAATATGCTCCTTTTCAAGGTTGGGAGGGGAAAAATAAGAACTTTCTATTTTACTACTGTTCCTATTTATCAATAGAGAAACCGAGGCAATGAGGCTCATTTAACTGCTTGAGTCCACTGGGAGAAGGAAGTGGGGGTGAAGGGGTGAAGCAGAATTAACACCCATGTGTCTTCTCTTCTGAGTTGGGCTTAGCTTCCAAAGTGTACTTCATATGAAAGGAGAATGCTGGCTTAGTCTGTGTATTACGTATCTTTACAACTGCCCAATGCCTAGCACATACATAGGCACCCCATAAATCCTGAAGGACAGAAGAATGGAGGGAGGGAGGGGGAAGAGGAAGGAGAAGGAAGAAAAGAAGGACATAGGGAGGGAAGAAAGACAAAGCTACTGAACTAGAGAGCGTTAAAGGTGAGCTTGTTTGAAACTGTTCTTTGAAGTCCTTGGGACACATGTCCAGGTTAATTTACGAGGCAGACAAGTTGGGAAACCCGTAGCCATCCTGGCTGGAATGGAGATTACTCCATGGGGGAAGGGAAAGGCGAAGAGCAGGAGAGGTGAGGAGGAAAGAGAAGAAATCAAAACCAAGCAAAGGTGCAGAGGTTGAGGTCGACCCTCGAGGAGTCACAGCACGGCGTGTGCTGAGATGGCAGCCCTGCCACCACGGGGCTCTCTCCACCTGGTTATCACCCCTCCTGTTCAGGGTGCCCCCGCCTCTCCTGTTCTAGACCAGAAGCAGCCTCCAGGAAGCGGAGATATTTTCACAGCTGAATAAAACACTGACCTCTTTAAAAAGTGTTAACAAGACATTTGTGTTGTAGCGGATTTAAACCTTGGGCTGCATGACTGATTTTATAATGATGCAATGTGGATCACCAGCTGGGGGCCTGCCAAATTTTGCTTGGTGCCCTGAAATGAATCTCACCGGATGACTCTCCCTGGTCAAGTCCTGCTTCTTCCCAAAACACTCCTCTTCCTACTTCCTAATTCAACCGCCCTCCAGACAACTGGGCATGACTGGCCTTCCATCTGCTCAGTTTCTTCCATGCCAGCCGATGGAGGACCAGAAAGCCTAGCATTAGGAGTTCTAGTCCCAAGCACACACCCGGGGAAGGAACTGTGTGTGCCATTCGAAAGGGCGTGTGCTATTCCTGCAGAATGTGAGGTGTTCCTTCTCTCAAAGCCAACTGGGCCTGCCCTTGGGATACAGGGGTTGTGCTCTGGGCCCAGGGTGTTGTGTCCCCACTCATTGAGATGTCATTAGTGCTCAGCAGAGTCACAGGTGACTCAAGCCATGGCAGGAATGTTTGGGTTAAAAGGGTTAAGGAGAGAAATATGGGCATGGATTACGACAGATGGGTATAAGAAGAAAGACAAATTGATGGGATGAAAATGGGATGAAGTTGGGTCTCTATGACCACAGTGCTTAGATGCGGCTCTCTGAGATGTTCCTAGAGGGCTCCTGTCTTGGTGATCTGGGAGCAGGGCTCTCTGGACCCAGTGGGAGTGGTTGAATTCCACAGAGTGGGATGAGTGGAAGGCTTTAATGGCAAGCAGTGCAGTGTAAAGGTATGAATAAACTGCGTGCGTATATGCATGTGTGTGCGTGTGTGTGTGTGTATGTCTGTGTGTTTCCCAAATTGTTGGGAGACTAGCAATTGAGACTTTGTTGAAATGACCACTATATCAAGAAACTGTGATATTTTAATAAATCCAGACCAGCTTCTGTTCCAACTATGCCAAATGCTCCTGTATGTGTCTGAAATCAGACCCTTTAATGGTACATTGGACCAATACCTTCCTCTCTTGGTGCCTCAGTTTCCCTTTCACATGAGCATTTCATTGTTGTAACATCCTCAAGTTTTATTTGACCTTATCAACCAGGCGGCATAAACAATTTAAATTCATGACTCAATAAAATTGCAAATTACTTTGGGTGATGGACCTCCTGGGTCAAAGTAACAAATGCTAAACCTGTAAATGCCGCAGTTCTATCTACGAATGAAACTGGGCTCCAGAGTGACCCCTGGGTTGATGGGGTTCCCACTCAACTCGGATCCACTTAAAGCTCTGAGCTCCTCTGTTTTGTGATGAAGGGAATGCAGTTCTTTACTGAGATGGGAATCTCTTCGAGAGTTCTCCTTTCTTAAGTTAAGGCTCCGGGGTGCACCACTGAGGCTGTTGAACCAGCTGCTATGGGTTTCTGTCCTCCCAGGACAGTGGAGTGCAGCTGTGGTCTGAGCCTTGGTGGGGTTTTGGGTGAGATGCTGGTGTTGGGATCTTAGCAGAAGAGGAAGCAGACGGGAGGAGCCCAGCACGGATGCTTGCGAGCCGCAAGAGGCAATAGCGTCTGCCAAGTTGATGGAGAGGAATGCCTCAGATCTCGAAATTGCTGAAAGTGCAGAGGGAGGGGGCGGCTGAGAGGGGAGGGAGCACAATGTCCCACCAGGGAAGCCGCAGTGCTTCCTTTCTGGTTTGATTCCCGTTATGCATGTCAGACAGAATCATTCAGAGAAAGAAAGGGGTGGAGGGCAGAAGAAAATCAATTGTTTTTCATATTTATTGATCTCCTCCTATGAATCGCTGTGGTAATGGAGTGGGAGGGGACAGAGGGTGATGACTAGCCATCTCCTGTGGCACTGGGGATGCCAGGACCCTACTGAGGTCACCCGGCAGAAACCTGCCACTGTGTCCCCAAGAGAACATGGGCAGGGACAAAGCACAAGTCTGTCCAAGGTTGGGGGAAGGGTCTGAAGACTCTTGTTTAAATATTTTGGGTTGGTATCTCATTCAGATGGATTAGATTTTTTTCACTGCTTTTAGAAAATAATACACATCTAATTGCAGAAAAGATGGCTGTGGAAAAGAGTAATACAGTAGAAGGTATATAATTTCATCAGAGTGTTGCAACCATTCCAATATTTTCTCTGTGATCGTTTATGTCATTATGGTAGAACTTACATGTATGATGTCATATCTTGCTTTTTTTGGCTTATCAATAAAGTGCATTTTCCATATTGTTAAAAGCACTTTAGAGCAGTCTTTATACAAGACTTTTTTTGCATAAAATAACAAATGTCCATTATAGAAAATTTTGCAAAATACAAAAAGCATAAAAAAGAAAGTAGAAATACTCAAAATTTCACCATCCAGAAATGACTCCTGTTAATATGTTAATATATTTCATTCTAAGCTTTTTTTCTATGCATATGCACAAAGGATATTTACTGCCATGAAATTTTGAACATGAAGTATATGTAGTTTTTTTGCATTCTGCTTTTTCATTTATATGATTAAATAATTTTAAAAACATGATTTTTAATGTTTGTGTAATATTCCATCATATGTGCACACCAGTCTTTGTTTGATCGATCCACTATTATTTCCAATGTTTGGGTTGTTATAAACAATGCAGTGATGGCTTTCTTTACATCTAGCTTTAATCTTTCCTCTTGATACCTGGAAAAGATTATTTTTTTGGAGGTGGATCTGAGTTTTCACCTCAGCTTCAGGTAAAAACTCTGCTTCTCACGGCCCACTGAAGCTCTGCCCATACAAAGTCCCTGAACTTGGCTCAGAACCTGCTGAACACCTCCCGTGGTGTTTGACCCCCATCTGGCGACCCTCAGTGTTTTTTCAGTTTAGTTCAGTGTTTTTCTAGAGCTCTGCTAGAAGCACATTAATGCATTAGCCACCAGCTCTGCATGACTCTATAATTCAAATCAACTCAAATTAGAAACACAGTTTCTTGGCCACACTAGCTACCTTTCAAGTGCTCCAGAGACACGTGTGGCTTACAGCTACCATACTGGACTGTGAAGACACGGAATGTTTCCAGTGTTGCAGGAAGTTCTATGGGACAGCACTCAGTAAAGATTCCCCCAGACACTTCTGATTGACTTGTCCTGGGACTCCCTGAGCTTTTGGGGCTTTCTGTTTCCACTTATAATCCTCTCACACTGTATTCTTGGGAAGACCCATATTTCAGTCTTCTCTTAGTCTGATTAATAACTAATTTTTGCATCCAAAGGTGGAGCTTAGAGCAGGTTCTTTTTCTCTCTAGATGAGTGGGAATTTACCCAAAGACCTGAAGGACAGAAACACAAGCAAACTTTTCTAGTGCTACATCTTGGGACTCAGTGCGGAAGAAAATGGCTATTCCCAGACAAAGAGGAAGTTAATGGAGGTGGTGTCTCCCCTCTCCAGGCTGGGATGGCCCAGCTGACAGAAGGAAGGAGAATTGTTCCTACAACACTCTTTAAAGAGCTGGATCCTTTCTCCTCAGCACAGGTAGAACTTCCATCACAGTACCCCAGGCAGGTTTCACAGCAGCAGCTGAGGCAGAGTGAAGCCATCAGTCACCACTTCCCCTTGACACAGGACTAGCGAGGTGTGGTCAGTCTCTGACAGCAAGTGGCAGGCAAGCAGGGACCCAGGCAGGTGCATGGGGCAGGTGCCAGATGTTCAGAGGTGAGCTGTGTAAACACACCAGGATATCAAGGACAGTGGGGCCTGGGATGAAAGCCACACACCAAAGCTCATGAAAACATTCACGTCGACATTTCAACCATGGCGCCAGCGTCCTAATTCAAGCTGCTGCATTTGAACAGATGGCATCAGCCAGCTGTATACAAAGGCTTATGGACTGTAATCACATGGGGGAACAGTCTGATGGCCAAGGAAAGTGTCATTACAAAGTGATATTTGTTTGGGAGGCAGATTCTAGACCCCAGAGGAGATCGTGTTAAAGACTCCTCCTGCCTTACCCACTGCCTCTTCCCAGCAGACATTGCACAGTTGGGGGAGAAATGGAGACCTCTCTCCAGGAGAAAGCTAATGGAGGGGGCATCTCACCTCTCCAGGGCCCAGGTTAGCCCTAAACTCTCAGTTCTGCAAGAGCAAGAGCAAGGACCAAGTCTGTCCTGCTCAGTGATCAGTCCTCAGGGCAGGCACAGGGTAGCACTCCCTAATTTTTGTTGAATGAATGAATAACAATGATTTTACAACTCTAATTCATCTGGCCTTAATCAGCCTTAATGTGCCCCACAGGGCAAATGTATTTTAGTGAGGATAATGAGATTTGGTACTAGAGATGGTTTTCCCTCATATTCTTTCTTAATATTTTTATTTTCATTATATAATAATACATACAAAATTATGTATCATGTGTACAGTCTGTAGAATGAAGTAATAAATAAAGCATGCTAATGAAATAACATACTGGTGAAGTCACCACCCAAATCTAAGAACCAGAGTTTCACCAATAAAGTAGATGCTACCTGCATTCTCCCCCCCCACCCATTCCACAGCCCAGCTGTCCTATAAAAATAACCACTATTTTGAATTTTATGTTTATCATTCCCTGAACTTTAAAAATACAGTTTCACCTCATCCGTGTGAATCATTAAACAATATGTTGTCTCATTCCGCTTGCTTTTGAGTTTAAAAAAGACACATTGATTATAGTTCTTTGAGATATGCTTTTTATTCTTTTTAAATTTTTTTATTTTTATTTTACTTTTTATTTGTATATATTCATGGGGTACAAGTGCAATTTTGCTACATTGATATATTGCACTGTGGTGAAGTCAGAGCCTTCAATGCATCCATCACTGGAGCAACACACATTGTACCCACCGAGCACCCTTTCATAATCTGCTTCCGTGTGTACACATCATTTATTAATAGTTCCCACTTCTAAGTGGAAACGTGTGGTATTTGTTCTTCTGTATCTGAGTTGGTTCACTTAAGATAATGGCCTTCAGTTCTATCCATGTGGCTGCAAAAGACATGATTTCATTCCTTTTTATGGTTGTATAGTATTCCATTATGTATACCCAACACATTTTCTTTTTCTTTTTATTTTTATTTTTATTTTTTTTTTATTTCATCTTGTTATGGGGGATACAGAATTGCAGGTTACATACGTTGCTCCTGTACCGCCTTTCCCCCCAAGTCAGAGCTCCAGGCGCCAACACATTTTCTTTATCCAATCCTCTATTGGTAGATATTTAAGTTGATTCCATATCTTTGCCATTGTTAATAGTTTTGTAATAACCATACAAGTGCAGGTGTCTTTTTTATATGATGATTTTTTTCCCTTTGGGTAGATACCCAGTAATGGGATTGCTAGATCTTACGGTAGTTCTATTTTTAGTTCCTTGAGAAATCTTCATACTGTTTTCCATAGAGTTTGCATTAGTTTACACTCCTAATAACAGTGTCTAGGAGTTCCCTTTTCTCCACATCCTCACTAACATCTATTATTTTTTGTCTTTTTAATAATGGCCATTCTGATTGGTGTAAGATGGTATCTCATTGTGGTTTTAATATGCTTTCTTCTGATGATTAGTGATGTTAACATTTTTTCATATCTTCTTGGCCATTTGTTTGTCTTCTTTTGAAAAATATCTATTCATGTCCCTAGTCCACTTTTTAAAGGGGCTATTTGGTTTTGTTGCTGTTGAGTTCCTTGTAAATTTTGGATATTAGTTTCCTGTTGGATGTATAGTTTGCAAATATTTTCTCCCATTCTGCAGATTGTCTGTTCACTCCATTGGTATTTCTTTTGCTGTTCAGAAACTTTGTGGTTTAATTAAGTCCCATTTTTCTGTTTTTGTTTTTGTTGCCTATGTTTTTAAGATCTTAGTCATAAACTTTTTTGCCTGGACCAATGTCCAGAAGAGTTTTCGCTAGGTTTTCTTCTAGTGTTTTTATAGATTCTAGTCTTACATTCAGTCTTTAATCCATCTTGAGTTGATTTTTTTATATAGTGAGAGACAGGGGTCCAGTTTCATTCTTCTGCATGTGGCAATCCAATTTTCCCAGGACCATTTATTGAAAAGAGTATCTTCTCCCCAGTGTATGTTCTTGTTGACTTTGTCAAAGATCAGTTGGCTATAAGCATGTAGCTTTATTTCTGGATTCTCTATTCTGTTCCATTGATCTATGTGCCTACTTTTATACCAGTAACATGCTGATTTGGTTACTATAGCCTTGTAGTATAATTTGAAGTCAGGCAATGTGATGCCTCCAGCCTGCTTGCTTGCTTGCTTGCTTTTCTTTCTTTCTATTTTGCTCAAGATTCCTTTGGCTACTTGGGCTCTTTTTTGGTTCCGTATGAACTTTAGAAGTGTTTCTAATTCTGTGAAAAATGATACTGGTATTTTGATAGGGGTTGCATTGACCCATTATAGATTGCTTTGGGCAGTATGGTCATTTTAAATATATTAATTCTTCTAATCCATGAGTATGGGATGTTTTTTCCATTTGTTTGTGTCATCTACAGTTTCTTTCATTAGTGTTTTATAGTTTTTCTTGTAGAGATCTTTCACCTCCTTGGTTAAACATATTCCTAGGTATTTTTTTTGTAAGACTTGCTTTTTATTCAACAGTATGTTTCTAAGATTATCCTTGTGGCTGTATCTGTACTACATTAATTTTTAACTTCTATCCAATATTCCATTGTGTGAATGTGCCAGAATTTATGTATTCACTCTCCTACTGATGGGCATCTGGTTGTTTCAGACTTTTGATTAGAACATTATGGTTGTGGACATCTTGCATATGTCTCTCAGTACACATGTATAAGAAGTTCTCTAGGATGTATATTTGGAGTAGAATCACTCATCCTATGGTAGGTGCAGTTTTAACTTTCAAAATGTTTCCATATTTTTTTGGAAAATTACTGAATTAATTTATATTGAAAGAGTTCCCATTACTCCATATCTTCACCACTACTTGTTATCCTTAAGTTTTTTAATTTTTGCAAATCTGGTGAGTATTATATTGTGCTTCTTATTTATATTCTCCTGATTCTAATGAGGTTGATCATCTTTTCATATATGTTTTGTTTTTCAGATTTCTTCTTTAGTGACATTTCTATTCATATCCTCTGCTCTTTTTCTATTGGGCTTTATCTTTTTGTAAATTGACTTGCAAGAATTATTTGGGTGTCCTAGATACTAATCGTTTGCTGATTAAATATCTTTCCAGTGTTTTCTCCCAGTTGCTATTTATTTACTTAATGGTATCTTTTGAAAACTCAAAATTCTTCTTTCTTTTTGAACAGAAGTTCTTGATTTTAGAGTAGTCAACATTTCTCAACCTTTTCTTTTTGTGTTTTAAGAATATTTTTCTTATTTTGAGTTTATAAAAATACTTTCTTATATTATCTTCTAAATGTTTTAAAGTTTTGCCTTTAAGTCCACCTGGAATTGATTTTTATGTGAGATAAGAGTAGGAATTCACCCATTTCCCTCCTTCTTCCCTTCCTTGTCATGGACAGTCAATTGTCTAGGCACCATTTATTGTAAATTCACCCTTTTCCCAGTGACCTTGTAACTTCTGTAACAAAGATATGGGGGTCTTTGAAATAAGTAAATCTTGAAATCTGGTAAGGAAAGTCCCCTACTTCATTATTCTTTTTGAGGAGTATCTTTTTTTCATTCTTAATCTGGAGGAGAGAGAGTGGTATCAGTGCCCTAGTGTTAGGTTGGGACAAGGAGGAAGGGAACAGATGCTTTGTCTAGGCGGTTTCCATTGAGAAACAGATGGCACTAGGAGATGCTTTGTCTACTAGGAGGAACATATTGACCAGAGGGGGCTTCCAAAAAGGAACAGATGACATGTCAAGGGGGCCTCCAAGGACTAAACAGATGTTTGGTCTATATAGGGGGTCTTCAAGGACTGACCAATTAAGAAGAGGTAGAAAGGCCACAAAGTGGAGATATGATCAAAGCCACTAAGGAGGCTCTTTCGAGCACGCGTACAAGGTAACAATGCCCTTAAGTGAACTACCCCCATTAACATAGTAAAAATCACACCCACCAGCGCCATGACAGTTTACAAATACCATGGCAGCCCCCAGAAATTGCCTTATAAGGAGAGAAAAGGGGAAGATTCACCATTTCAGGAATAGGAATTCTCCACCTTTTCCAAGAAAAACCATGAATATTCCACCCCTCCTCCTACTTAGCATAGAATTAGGGGATCAGCATAAAGGGGATAAATCTTGTTAAACTCCACTCATGGGGTTGACCCATTCCTTCTCCAGAACGTTCTATGCTTTAATAAACTTTGGCACTTTGCTTGCATCTGCTTGGTCTGCTCATTTGCTCCGTCGACTCGGTACCAGTAACCGGTCTTCAGTACTGGGAACCAAGAACCAGGGAACACAGACCTGACATCTGGTCCCCACACCTGACACCAGGCCATAAATACCAGGGACTTGGAAGTCTGACAATTTGTGTGTGATGCTTGTTTATGAGGGGTGCACCAGATAGACTATGCCGGAAACATCTGTCTGTGATGCTGAAGTCCTCGACTCAATGTAGGAAATTCTGAATCTCTTTTAGCCTTGGGCTACACTTTCAGTATCCTTCTAAGCTCTGAATTCCTAAAACAGAGAAACCATCTGACAGGCATGTTAGTGTTTACCCAAGGACAAGAATAATATCAGCGTTTGGCTTGTAAACCAGATGCAGTGGCTGTGACGGTCCCGGGAGGGAGGCAGCATGGTCTCAGGATGGCTTGCAGACCGTGGTGCTGTGCTGTCACACATTAGGAGAAGAAAATGAAGCAGAAGAACTCCCCCCACAACCCCTGAGATACTCTCAGCAAAGTGCTTTTTCATCAAAGCCTCCGCTTCTTGACAAACACACTCTGAGATGCATCTAGGGAATGCCTCTGATGTAGAAAAATCCAAGGTCAGAGACACATCGGGTGTGGGAAGAATCCATTCATGCATCCATACAATGGCTATTTAGTGAGCACCTACTATGTGCCAGGTACTGACCTAGGGATTTGGGATACAGCCCTGGACAAGACAGACAAGGTGCTGACATTTGAATGCAGAGAGACAGACACTAAACAGCTAAACAAATGAGCCAAATCTTCTTAGCTACGAATAATGCTTATCTAGAAATGAAAACTGTGTGATGCTCAGGGCAGGGAAGGTCTCTCTGAGGAAGTGTGCGTGGCAGGCAGGGGCAGCCATGGGGATAGCTGCCGTTTAACTTAGTCCTTCAACAAGGGCCCGTCAGTAGAGCAGCAGGGCCCAGCTGTCGCACCTCTGCTCCCCTCTCCTACGGAGGCCTGGAGCTTCCGTCCATGCTCTTGCAGGTGGTCCTTCACTCACACCCTGTCCCCCATCCAGTCCCTCCTGTGGACTGTGGTGGCCTCCTGAGGGAGGTGCTGCCCAGCCCTCCCTCTTCAGAGCTGCCACTGTGTCCTTCCAGACCAGCCCCAGCTGCATGAGCTGCGGGACCGCATGCTCTCGGCCGCCCCCGCCAGCCTGGCCTACCCTGTTTTGCTGTCATACACCAAGCTGTCCGTGGTTCAGGGCTCCACTGCTGGGGCTACTCTTGACCCGTCTGTGGTGCAAAAAGCCCAGGACCGGAAGCCAGGAGACCTAGGTTCTCATTCCAGATTTCCATGTGACCTTAGTTAAGCCTGTCTGGAGTTGCACTTGTGAAATCAAAGGATGGCACCAGTGATTCTCAAACTGTTCTGTAGGACCCAGGTCTTTTCTCTGTGTAGAAGTGCTTTGAATTTTATTCAAAACTATTTTTATGGTTGTAACAGGAAAACAAAACTCCAATGGGTTATATGCCAAATATCAACATATTAAACCCAATATGTTAATTTGTTTTTTGAGGCAAACTCATTTTTTGCACAGACCTTAGAATAAAGCTCTTTCTGCCATCTGTGTGTGTGTGTGTGTGTGTGTGTGTACAGATATAAACTAATAAAATGTCACTGATTTGAAGGTCGTAACTCTGCTCTTACTTGGCACGTCTGCACCCAGTGACCAGCGGGAGCAGGTGCATTACTGTAGCACCCACCCTCCGTGAACAGCTCTCCACCAGCCCAGGCTCTGACGTGTGTGCTCTTGGCTTGTTCTCAGTATGTTCTTGTCATATACAATCATCAGTTTCACAGGGCCGAGTGAACATTGTAATACAGACAGAGACTGCCTTTTTTAGATACATGTTTTAATTGGAAATAACTTTAGATTTGCAGAAAAGTTGCCAAGATAATACAGAGTTCCCATATATTCTTCCCCTGTCTTCCCTTAACATTAACCTCTTGCACGTCCCTCAACCACTGTCAGGGCAGGGAAATTAAAACTGGACACCTCTGCTACCCAAATCACAGACCTTATTCAGATGGCACCAGCTCTTCTACTGCCGTTCTGGGATCCCATCCGGGGTCCCACATGGCATGAGTTGTCACGTCTGCTTAGTCTCCTGCAGTCTGGGATGGTTTATCATGACCTTGACACTTTAGAAGAGTACCGGACATGTATTTGGTAGACTCTCCCTCAATTTGGGTCTGTCTGATGTTTTCTCGTGGTTAGACCGGAGTTATGGGATTTGGGGACACAGTCCACGTGGACCAACCATTTTAATGCACAGAGATCTTGCCCTCTAGCAGCTGGGCCCAGCTGGCATTCAGGAATATGACCCAATCAGATTAGTATTTCCTGCTCTTGAGCAGCATTGAGGAGGAACGAGAACAGGGGCCCAAACCTTGAACGCTTCTGCTTTAATTCCTCAAAAAGGTAGGGAGAGGACTGGGTGGAGGGGCCTCTCGTCAGGAATACTGGGGGTGCTGAGCAGTGTCACTGTGGCGGGAGGGAAGGTGAGGAAAGCTTGGGCAACGGCTGGGTCCCCGTGGGGAATGGCCAACTCTTCTGTCTTATGTCACTGGAAAATTGATGAGAGTTAGAGAAGGGGAAGGATCTGTGAGTCATTCGTCTCAAAAATTAGGAATTATTTGATACTGTTGCAAACGGAAAGCAAATCTGTGATCAGAAAGACAGTTGTGGCATGTGTGAGAGTGTGTATGTATGTGTATGACAGTGAGTGTGAGGGTGCACCTGAGTGTATGTGCAAGTGTATGCATGTGTGTGTATGTGAGTGTATGTGTGAATGACACAGTGTGTGTATGTGAGTGTACCTGTGAGCATGTGAGAGCGTGTCTGTGTGAGTGTGCTTGTGGGTGTATGTCTGAGTGTATGTATGTGAGCGTGTGAGTAGGTGTGCGTGCTTAACACTGTGTGTACAAATGTATGACAGTGTGTGTGCTTGTGAGCATATACGTATGTGTGTGTTTATGTGAATGTATGAGTGTGGAAGTGTGTGTGAGTGTGTACCTGAGTGTACATGTGAGTGTGAATGTATGCATGAGTGTATGCGTGAGTGACACAGTGTGAGTGTGCATGTGAAGCTATGTATGAATGTGTATGAGTGTATGACTGTGTATTTGTGAATGTATGTGTGTGTATGTGAGTCTATGTATGAGTGTGTAAGAGTGTGTATAGCACTGTGTGAGTGTGCTTGTATGTATGTGTGTGAGTATATGTATGAGTGTGTGAGAGTGTGTATGAGTGTATGACAGTGTGTGTGTTTGTGAATGTGTGAGTGTGTATGTGAGTCTATATATGAATGTATAAGAGTGTGTATAACACTGTGTGAGTGTGCTTGTATGTGTGTGTGGGTGTATGTGTGAGGTGTCTATGTGTGTGTGTGACACCATGCGAGTGTGTGCGAGTGCATGGCAGTGTGTGTGTGGGTATATGTGTGAGTGTGTGAGGTGTGTATGTGTGTGTGTGACACCGTGCGAGCGTGTGCGAGTGCATGGCAGTGTGTGTGTGGGTATATGTGTGAGTGTGTGAGGTGTGTATGTGTGTGTGACACTGTGCGAGCGTGTGTGAGTGCATGGCAGTGTGTGTGTGGGTGTATGTGTGAGTGTGTGAGGTGTGTATGTGTGTGTGTGACACTGTGCAAGCGTGTGCGAGAGTAGGGCAGTGTGTGTGTGAGCGTCTGCACAAGTGAGTGTGTGTGAGTCTGTGGGACAGGCAGTGGGCTGGGAACCAGGCCGTAGTTCCAGCCCAGTTCCACATATTCCACACTCTGCATCTCAGTTTCCTCTGGGCACAAGGTGAGCCCCTGGCAGCCCCACAGTCACTGCCAGGAGGAAATAAGCAAAACCACGCTTGGGGAAATGTGAAGTGATACGCACATGCAGGGAGCTGCTACCACCAAGGAGAGTGAAAAAATAGGAGCTGGCAATTATTGGTCAGAGAGGTGAGCAAGAGAACAGGACTGAGAAGGGAGTGAGGCTCTAGGTGCATAGGCTTGAGTAGAAACCCACGTCTAAATTTTGTGCTTCAGTGTGTCGAATTCCAAGGTCAGACAAGCCTTCTGTGCAGAGCTGAGGGCATGGACTCTGCATTCCTACTGCCTGTCTTCCCAGTTGCAAGCCTGATTTCCATGTCTAATCCCAGCACTGGCTGTGGCGGTACAGTATATTATAGGCTAATTAGGGCTGTTAATGATAACGGCAACCCAGTAAGTAATCTACGGCATTATCCTGATCCATGTCTGTTACTGCTTTTCATCTGGCCGTTAAGGTGACAAGCTTCATAGAACACAGTAATCTGTCAGCTCTGTCGGCTCCTTGGTGTTTTTCTCCCTGGAAGAGCTATGAACCCTCTGGGAGTGAGTCATAGCAGGATAGAGCTGAAGGGCCAGACTAACCAAGCTCCTCCTGCAACCAGAGTTTGTTCCGCTCTTAAGACCTGGGCACATGGGAAGTCTCCTTTTTATTCCCTCCGTGTTAATAACTGAATATTTTTGTCCCTTGGCCTGAATTCATATGCTGAAGCCCTAACCTCCAATGTGATGGTATTTGGAGGTGGGGCCTTTGGGATGTGATTAGGTTTAGATGAGGTCATGTGGGTGTGGGCCCCATGATGATATTCTTGTCCTTGTAAGAAGAGGAAGAGAGACCAGAGCTCTCTCTGCCATGTGAGAACATAGTGAGAAGGTGGCCGTCTGCAAGCCAGGAAGAGGGCCCTCACCAGGAACCAAATCTACTGATTCCTTGCTCTTGGCCTTCCCAGACTCTAGAATGTGAGAAATCAATGTGTCTGCTGTTTAGGCTGCTCTGTGGTATTTTGTTATAGCAGCCCAAACTTCCCAAGATACTCCCCTAGTATTACAGAGACTGGGACCATGAGATGAGGGCAAAGGAAGCGGCAGCCTAAGACCTGGTACCTGGTCATGGTGCAGGTCCTTAATGGGCACACTTAGCAACAGATGGGTCACCTTGGGGCCATGCTCAGCTCTACAATCTAAGCCACACATACTGAGAAGGCATTCCAGTACTTCCTGGCCCGGTGGCATTGGGTATGGTCCTAACACAACAGGAAACATCTAGTGGTCTTCCCAGTACCCTCAGGCTCTCAGCTGCTATGCCCACCTCTCCTTACCTGTGCCTCAGGTGGGTGCACAGGGTTGGCAGCTGCTTTAGGAAGTGAGAGAGGGAGGGAGGTGGGCTTTGGGATTTTTATAAGAAGAGGAGACTCAGAACAAACCCTCACCAAATTCTGAAACTGGGAGCCAGCAGGGAACTCATCATCGAAGGCCCACGTATAAGCACTTTCTCCATTTCTTAGACATTGAGTCATCGTCTTTAATTTTGGAAAGGACATGCATATTGTATATTCTTTCCAACCACAAATCAACTGCCATCTTTTTCTTCATCATCTTCCTCTTTAAGACCATCGTGAAAGAATGATAGTGGCTAGGGACCATCCGTTTCCCTGGCACTGATTCTGAAAGGGGCCTGGGGTAACAAATGTCCTATTAGAGAAAAGTAGTGTTCTCCACTGAATTGAGATGTGTTTTTGGTCATCCAGCCCCTTTGGTGGGGAAGACACTGGGGAGAAGCTACAGGTCAGGAGGGGCATGAGGCCCCTGGGAACACAGGCTGCACAGGGCTCTCATCTCGGCCCAGACCACGGCCACAACTGGGGTCTGTGTCTGTGCTAGGGAGGCTTGAACAAGGCGGAGGGGGTGTTTCCTGGTTATGATAGTAATAGTGAACGTTTCTTGAGTGCTGACCATTTATCAAGTTTTAAGCTTGCCTTATGAGCTAAGCCGAAATGCCTTGCAATCACCCCATGGAAAGCATTGCTCCTGTCTCTACCATGAGGGGAGGTTAAGTCACTTGCCAGGGAGACAAAGTCATAGAGGTGGGGTTTGAACCAAGATTTGCTTGACTCCAGAGCCCTCTGCTCTCCTGGTCCTCTGGACCACTGCTTTTCAAACACTGTTGGCTGCAACCCAAGTGATGAAAACATTTTACCTTATGACCTGCTATCCACACATACAGTCGAAATTAACATTTTCACAAAATAATACTTACCTTTATTAGTGTCTGATGGATTCTGATTTTTAGAAAGATTCCATTCTTATTTTTAAAGGCTAGTTGGGTCCACTAAATCAATTTCACAACTCACCAGTGGACTGTGGACCGTCAGCTTGTAGACTTCTCCCTTTGGGCCTGAGAGAGTCATTTTAACCACAATGAGCAATTCTAATAAGAGCGCATTTCTCTGACCCTGAGACTGGGCTGGCATAACTAGGTGAAGAGAAGTTCCTCAGCTGGTTTATGCTGCATTTGGATTTGGGGCAGACTCCAGAGGCCACTTTTGGGGGGAAGGAGGTCAACCAGCCAATCTGGCAGCCAGAATTAAGACACCCTTGGCGTGTCTAGCATGTGTTAGGCACCATGGGGTCCGGACTTGTATGTTAGGGTTCCTGCTGTCATGATCTTTCTCAAAGAGCACCCCCACATGAAACAACAGAGGAACAATACCAGACGGACAGAAGCCTGAAGGGACCTGGAGGAATATGGGGGACCTTCATTCACCATTATTTGTCTGCACACAAGCCTTTCCAAAAACGGAGCCACAGTCCTGAATGAGCTGCCCTTGCACTTGAAACATCTTTCTTCTCCCTTCTCCTCCTCGCCTTGCCCTCCCCCTCCTCATTAATAGACACTATATTTGCAAGATACAAGACTTAAAAGATTCCAGAGGGCAGACCATGGAAACTCTCCCTCCACGCCTGTCCCCAGCCACCTAATGCCCAAATGCCCACCTCTGAAGGTGACCAGCTCGTCCAGTTTCTTGTATATCCTCCCAGAAATAGTCTAGCACATACAAACAAGTGTAAATTAATTTTTCTTTCTTTTTTGTTTTTAACACAAATTATATTGTATCATACTCACTGTTTTGTATTTAGCACTTAATATATCTCAGAGATCACAGCATATCAATAAAGAGTTCTACGTTCTTTTTTTTTTGGAACTTTCTAGAAATTCTTGTTTGAGTGGACCATAGTTTATTTAACCAGTCCTTTATTGATGAAATATTTAGATTATTTGAAATCTTTTGCTATTATAAAAAATGAAGCAACAGATGACCTTCCTTCACTCTGCGCTGTGTCTAAACATGGCCTGCGGTGCCCCCCCAGGCCTCTGCCTGCATCTCCACCCTGTGGTCCGCCATGCCCACCCTCCCTCGCCCTCAGCTTCGAGTCTGGCTGCCCCTCATCAGTTTCTCTGTCCTCCCTCTGCACGTCTGTGTGTGCTGTTCCTTCTCCTCAGAATACCCCTGCCCTGGCTGATTCCTGACTCACCTTCTGGTCTCAGCTTGAGAAATCCTTTCTGGAGGCAGCTCTGTTCGTCCTTGCGGCATTCTACAGACCTGTAATCCATCACTTAGTACTACACAGGGTGGCCCTAAAGTCCTTATGCAGTTGGGAATTTTAATAAATTTACTTCTATGATATAAACAATCTGTAAGATGGAAAAGAGAAGGAAGTTAATCATAATTTACCAAATTTAATTACAGAAATGTTGGCTTTTGACATACCCAACATCATTTTAGATACATTTGGATATAACCATTCCATCTAGCGAAGGGTTTATTACCTAGAAAATTAAAGAAAGAAATTAGAATAAATGAATCATTAAAAGTTTCATTGAAATCTTGAGTAAATTTGTTCTCTGTTGCATTTTGCAAATTATTTATATACATTATATAGAAGTGAATTTATTAAAAACTCAGACTGCACAAGAACTACATGGATATTCTAATTTCATTTCTTTTATTGTACTTCCCCTAACACGTACACACTTTTCTTCACATTTAACATTTCTGAAAGTGGGGTGCATCTTCCTGTCAATGCTGTTCTATGACGGCGTGGGCCTGGCAGCTGTTGTGACTGCCGTCTTCCCTGTCTGAGCCAGCACACACTTGGCCATGGCTGTCCACATCGTCATCCCTTCAACTGAGTTAGGTACATGATTGGCAGTGCATGTTTGAGGTTTAATTTATATTTAAAATACCTTCAAAATGATGTCACTCTGATTTAGTACTGAAACAAAAAGTTTACGTAGAAAGAAAGTAGGAGAGCAGGATGTCAATTTGATGTTAGCAAGCAAGACAAATTTTTATTATTTGAGAGATAATATTAGTTCAATGTTTTCTTGCACAGTAACAACACATGCTTCATAGGACTGTTAGAGACTGAATTGTGTCACCCACCCCACCTCCTGGTCAATTCATATGTTGAAGCCCTAACCCCCAAAGTGACTGTATTCGGAGACAGGGCCTTTGGGGAGGTGATTAAGGTTAAAGGAGGTCATATGGATGGGGCCCTAATCCAACATGATCAGTGTCCTTAGAAGAAGACACCAGGGATGTGTGTGCACACAGAGGAAAGGCCAGATGAGGACACAGCAAGAAGGGGGCCATCCGCCAGCCAAGGACATAGGCCTCAGGAGACACCAAACTACCTGCACCTTGATCTTGGACTTCCAGTCTCTAGAATTTTGAGATAACAAAATTCTGTTGTTTAAGCCACCCAGTCTGTGGTATTTTGTTATGGCAGCCCGAGGGAACTTGGACATGAAAAAGAAAGACTCTCACAGGGAGACGAAGCCACGTTACAGTTTGCTGCTGACATGCGTGTGAAAGAATTGTATATCACAGGCCGGCATGACAGCACCAACATATGTTTTGCATGATGGGTGTCAGGACTTGGAAGAAAGTCTTGGAGACAATAGTGGAACACACTTTTGAGAAACGCCGCCTCATTCGTCCTCCGTCCATGGTGCCATTTTCAAGTCTGAGTTGTAAAGAGATTCGGAAGAGTTGGACTCTGAATAAGAAGTTTTTAGAATATTGTAATTAATTTATTTTGCTTTTATTTCCCTTTTTGCCTGCATAAGAGCAACAAAAAAAATCTAAATGATTCTAAAAGAGTCTTTCAAAAAGTTCTAAGTGATAAGAAATATTATGTCTAACTGGCAGTCTCTCTCTCTCTCTCTCTCTCTGTCTTTTTTAGTGGACACAGAATAATGGTGTGTCACAAGTCAGTGGTGTCCTGGATTTGATGGAATATGGTATATTAGTCAGCTTAGGCTGCCATAACAAAATACTGCAGGATGGGTTACTTAGAAAACATTTATTTTCTCACACTTTGGGAAGCTATATGTCCATGATAAAGGTGCCAGCAAATTTCTGGTGAGGCTCTTCCTGGCTTGCAGATGGCCACCTTCTGTTTGTGTCTTCACATGATGCCTTCTCTTTGCACATGCAGAGAGCGAGCTCTGGTCTTTCTTCCCCTTTTTATAATAACACCAACTGTGTCAGATTAGGGCCCCACCCACGTGGCCTCATTTAACCTTAATTACTTCCCCAAAGGCTTTATCTCCAAATACAGTCACATTGGGGATTAGGGCTTCAACACAGGAATTTTGTGGGGACACAATCTAGTCCATAACCTATGGTGATATGTATTTAGTGTAAGTCTCTCCTACCAATTGAAAGATTCCAAGAGACCATAACTGCTCTGATTCAATGATGACCGTTTCTTCCCTGGTCACCATGGACCCCAGCAGCTGGCATGTGGTCTGGCACACAGGAGGTGCTCTGTGAATGTCTGTTGGCTCAATATCTTTTCATGATCCTCCCTGAGAACTGAGCACAGTTTCTGCTTTGGAAAGAATGCCAGAGGACTCCCTTGTATGCTGCAGACACTGATGTCAAGGCCAAATCCTGTCTTGGTTGTCATTACTACTCATGAATGACAGTGCAATGCTGGAACACAGGAGCTCGCCATCCTGAGAAATCCAGCCAGATCTTCTCAACGTACAGGGTAGGAAGGCAGACAAAGTCCTCACCCAAAGTTAGAGGCAGGGGTGGGCTGGACACGGGTCTCCTCTGCAAGGCCCTTTCTACCCATGAGGCTGATCAGTTGGCTGAAAATTTACGAATGTCACAGGGAACTGGGTGCCCTGGCCATAAGACTTTTGCAATTTGTGTGTAGAAGCCAAGAAATTTGTCATTGGGGAAATTTGAGTGCATTTTGTTTTCTAGCTAGAGATGAAAATTTTAATATTATTTTGGCGAAGATTAGTTCTCAGTTCTGCAGGACCCCCTGAAAGGCCCCTTTGGTTCTGTGGGGCAGCAGCCACCCGTGCTGGGGAACCAAGGAGGGCAGTGTTGACTTGACGGAGAGGTAATGCCTGGAACATGTTGGTCATGGGGGCTGGTTCTTAGGGGGGACTTCTGGGGGTGAGGGAGAAATTGAATGGCAAACATCGTATTTTACTTTGCCTGAATTCTTGCTGCTTCTTACACAAGCAATGATATTGGTATATATGTGGTCATGGTGGTAAGGAGGTTGGGGAGGTTGGCAGTTGTTTTCAGGAAAATGGAAGCAAAGGAGAAGACACAAGAGCATGAGGTTTGATCTTCCCCTTGGTCCAGAAGTGGAAACTGAGGCACAGGCCAGCCTGCTATAGAAAATTAGCACAAACGGCCTAAGGATCAGCAGAATTGTCACTGCCCATTCAGAAAAGGGAAGCCCTGGATCCTGGGTGCCCAGGATTTGGAGGATGGGTCAGAATTGAATCGCAAACAGAGGTGCTATTCTGATTTCACTGACCTGGGATATGGTCTGGGGTCCCCAGGCTTGGCACCACATAGACTGCACTCAGCTCATCCTCAGTGGTGAGCTTTGACGAGGACCCAGGTGCAGCAAGGTCACTGCTCTGGGACACCAACCCCATAAAGCACGATGTGAGGGGTGCCCACTGGAACCGGGAAGTACAGGAAACCTGCGTGCAATTCCTGAGCACTTCAGGAATATCTAGAGACTTGGAAAGGATGAGATGTCCTGTAGTTAAACAGGCTGGGGCTCAGAGTCACTGCTATTTGTACACTGAATGTCAATGAGCATTTGTCCCCGTGGGCTAAGACATCCCAGTTAGACACACACCAGAGCACCTCTTACTCCTTCTTAGCTCAAAATGCTTCCCTACTGCCATTCTTCTCTTTTCTTTTTTCTTTCATGTGATCAGGGTAAAACGGGTAAAAGAGAGCAGAGCTGTGATGGCCCAGTAACCATGGGTACTAATGCCTGGCATTTTCTTTTGTAGGAGTTTTACCCAGATCGTCTCATTTTGTCTCACAACTGTCCCAGGTTGAGACTGGCCACCAGGAGGGTTGACGTTCTCAGGACATCTTGGGGCAGGCAGGGAGGGGCAGGGCTTCCTGTCTCAGTTGGGATTGGTTCAGGGTCTGGGAAGGGGGGTGGAGCACTCACTCCATCAGAGATAGGAAGGCAGAGGCAGGGGAGATGCAGGAAGGCCTATAACGCTTCTGGCTTTGGGAAGTTCTTCCCTTACTTCTGGCTATTTGCTTGTTTGTTCATTTGCTGCTAGAGTAACTGCAACACAGGGGAGAAACTGAGGTATAGGACAGGCTGACGCTGAGGCTGCTCAGGGTTTCTCCCAGATGGACAAGCCTGGCTTCTGTTTGTCGGCCTTCCAGGATCTTCTTAGGCAGGAGCAGGGGTGAGGGGCAGCTGGCGGCAAGTCTGGGGGCATCTTTCCTAATTTTTTACTCCCAGCGGAAGGGCACTTTCAGTGACTAAGAACACCATGTGGCCTTCCGCTTGTGCAGGGTGTGGAAAATTGCATTCTCATGTGCTCATGGTGACCAGGGAGACCAGGAGCCCTGCTCAGGTCTCTCTGTCAATTCCTTCGTGACAGCTGCAGATTCAGAGACCACACTTCAATTACGCGCCCAGCAGGTGAGGGGGTGCTTGGACAGGGCCGTCACGTGGAGATCAAGGAGGTAATTTATCCTTTTTACAGCCATAGAACCGAGAGCTGGGATGGGGATGGAGGTTTGGGGGTGGGGGGAGAGAGAGGTGAGGGAGAGCTGAGAGGATGATCAAAAGGCTCTTTGGGAATGGACGTGTAGAACCATCCATCTCTGCATTCTCTCTCACTCATCCCTGTCATGCCAGGCATTTCTACAAAGCACTATTTCTGCATCAAACAATACCAAGAAGGCTGGAGGCAATCGCTTCCTGGGAGGGAGGACATGCGTGCGTGCTGGGGGTGCCAGATGGAGCAGAATTCTTCCCACCTTCCCACCTCCTGCACCCTGTGCATTCAGCTAGCTGTGGTCTCTGCAACCTTATTCAAATACTGAAGGCAAGGGCTGGCTTGGGTGTTCCCAAGGGAGACCCGAATGATTCAATGCCTGAGGCCAGTTGCATTCTGGGAAGAGAATGAATCTCAGGGAGCTGCTAGACTGAAAAGTCCTTTCTCTGCTCAAAAATGGCCGCCTCATTGGGGTGCAGTGGGGAAAGCATGTGGGGTGGCATCACGTCAGATCTGACCCTCTAAAGCTTTAACTGAGTCTGGAAGGACAGCAGCTGGAGCAGGGTTTTGGCAGGTGACTTGCTGCTGCTCCCTGCGCCTTGTGTGGCCTCACTTTGAAGCCCAGCTGCATCAGGGCATTTGGGCATTTGCACAGCAACAGTGAGGTGGAGGTGAGGGTGTGGGACAACAGCCGATCTATCACCCCTGGGGTGCGATTCCTTGGTGTGGCCTCTGTAGCTCACACATTCCTGGGAAACCCATCCGCCAGAAGCCCCACATCTAGAACCTCAGACTCTAAGGGGGCTCCCAACCATGTGGCTTGGCATCAGGCTGCCACTCCTCAGCTACCCTCCCTGACTTCTCTCCTCTGCCCCAGCCTGGTTTCTCATGGTTCCCAATACCCAGCACCCCCCAAACTCTCAGAAGCCTCTCTGCTCACAGCTGTAGGAGAACCTTCCTGAAGAGCTCCCCAGCTTTCTGGCTAAGGGGCCTTCAGATTGCTTAGAGTTCTAGTGCAGAGCTGAGCTGACCTGGGTCTTAGATCTGAGGCTTTGAGCTAGAAGAATTTATTGCCTTCATTTCTCATCCTTATTGCATGATATGAACATTTTTCCTCATGCCTCCATCTGCACATCTGAGCTCTTTCCAGGGGATGCCAACTCCTGAAGCTCTCCACCCTCAAAGGGGCTTCTCCTAAGAGAACCTTGTAGCCACCTCCTCCTTCCCTGGGCCTTGTGGCAGACCCATCTCATCCTCGCTGCCTGCAGATACATACATGCCATTCATTTACCTATTTCAAGTTCAATAACCCGGCCCTCAGAAAAGTCCTATGCTATTAAATGTAAGCATGGAACTTTCTGATGTCGTTGCTGTTGTGCGGTTTCACATCCTCCTGAGCTGGTTGAGGATGTGAGGCCAGCCCGACAGAGGCGCGGGGCAAGGCTCAGGCCAGTGGAGTCAGAAAGAGCCAGTCCTGGGGGCTGAGGAATTATCTAGGCATGTCTTCCTCCTCAGTCCTCCAGGAAACCTCTTAGCAATGTCAATTTACATTGTTTTCTTCTTTTTATAATTGCTGGGAGCATACTAAGCTATATGTTCTAGCTCTTGGTTATCTGGAATCTAATAATAGTCTAATAACGCTTAATACCTGTAGGTGTATCATTTTTCCAGCTAATTTATGAGCTCCTAAGGATGGGGGAGGGGGATGGGAGCCATGTCTCATCCGGCTCTCTCCAAGTATACTGTTCAAAAAACCTATTTGAAGTTCCTACTCTGTGCCATGTGCTGTGCTGGTACTGAGAATGCAAAGATAAGGATGATGTGACCTTCATCCCCAAGGGGGAAGCAAGGAAACCTGATTTCAGCATAGCGCAGTGCCTGCCATGATGAGGCATGCACACACATTCTAGTGTGAGGTGGGTGGCCAGGGGAGAATCTCAGGGTGGTGGTTTGAGAAGCTGAGACCTCAGCAAGGTCTGAAAAGGTGAATAGGGAGGAGGTGGAAAAGGGGAGGGCAATATTTACAGAGCAAAGGCCCAGAGGCACCTGTCTGGCAATCTAGGGAGTGGTCTATGTTCTTGGAGTGTTGAGTTTAAGGCAGGGAGTGGTGTAGGGTGGACTAGCATGATTTTCTGTATGTGTTTGTGCATGTGTCTGTTGGGGCAGTGTTGCTGTGTGTGCCTGCATGTTAGGGCTGTGTGTGTGTGTGTGTGTGTGTGTACGCACATGTATATGTGAGATGGGGTTGCCATGCATGCGGCACTGGAGGGCTCCAGCTTGATTCTGTCAGTGATGAGTGAGGAGACATTGGAACATGGAGGTGAATCACATGGAATGCCATGGTCAGGTTTGCATTTCGGAAAGCGTAGTCCGGAGGAAGATGGATGGGCTGTGGGGACCCAGGGCAAAGCTATTTCAGTGGTCCACCAAAGAGATGATGAGGATTGGAGTCAGGGCAGCAGCTCAGGGAAAACTGTGAAAAATAATTAGAAGAAAGAACAGCCAGGACCAGAGCCTCACCTTTAACTCTGCAGTTACCGAATGAATCCTTGTTGATGGCGGTAGAACTAAGGAAGAGTGAGAGCATCGAGCCCCACTGCTTTCGCAATCACCTTGAGCAAATTGTGTTTGTCCGCCTCTGTCTTGGGCAATTTTAGATCCCTGCTCTGTGCAGCCCACTCAGAACACTGGCTTCATTGATTTGGTTTCTCTCTCCCCATCTCCTTGCCACCTGCCCCCACATTCTGCCTGCTCTCTGCCCAGGAATGTTTCGAGTTGGAGGAAGCATGGGAAGTCCGGAGGGTGCCTTGGAGAGGGGCGGATGCAGGCTTTCTCTCTTGTAGTGTTCCCAGGATTGAAGCTGAGGGTCTGTCTCCCCAAACTACCCCTCCAAGTGGCCTAGAGACTCGGCTCTGGTCCTGAAAACACAGACATCAGGCGAGCTGCTCTGTGGCTCCAAACGCTTTGAAAGGACCAGAGTAGGTCCCAGGTAGTTTCTACTGGTCTTCTGCAAAATGGGGAAAATAAGAGGGCTGTACCATTTTTCATAAGTCTAAATTTATTCTGTTAAAGTTTCTGCTTTTATCCTGAGATTATCTTCTTCCCATCTTGTGGTGTTAACAAGTCATTAAAAAAAAAGAAACGATGGTGATAATAGGATTTATTTTTAATGTGCTTGTTTGGCAAAATATAAACTTGGCAATTTTGTGTTGATCTGCCCTCCCCCAAATTATTTTGAAATTTTCTTGGCACGTGAAATCTTAGAGTCTGGGAGCTGTTGAGATAGATGCTACATTGCTACTCCAGGAGGTAGATGATGGGTAAGATCCTGACTCTGCAACCAGGCACAGTCTAGGTCCACACTCGACTCCAGAATTTACCAGCCATGTGACTTCCAGGCTTGAGGATAATACAGCACCTACCTTATAGGAGTGTGGGGATCGGATGAGTTAATGTGTCTTCTCTATTTTTGTTACTTCTAAAGATTTCCATTACGGATATCATTTCCTTGTCTACCATGAGCTGAAACTCCAGAAATTCTAGCCAAGAAATTTGTAATGTCTATGCCCACTGATTAACCCAATCTCTCTCATATTTCTTTGGCATTTGGGGTTTTGATGAAATAAGGGGCAGAAAGAAAAAATGGGGATTGAAAGGAGAAAAAGGTGGGAGAATGCTCTAGAGCTATTTGCATGTACTGCAATTTTGGGGCCAACACAGAAGACCAAGAATGGAGAACTAAACAGACTCTCAAATAGCTGCCTTTGCTCCTTGTTTAGCACCATTTCTTTTGTGCCATTAGATCTGGCTCTTAGCTATGTTGGAAAGTTGAAAAAGTCTGTGTTAACCCCAGTAGAAATGTCTCCCCCTTAGTGGCCTCTAACCTGTCACTCCTAGAAGACAAGCAGCTGTTTTTGTATCTGTTCACTCTGGGTTCGTAACAATTTCCTGTGGCACCGTCCCAGGGCCCTTTGCCCAGGGAAAGAACAGTGATTCAGAGGAAGGGTTTCTGAGTCCACTGGGAGATTGCTGTTAGGTTATCTCCCAGTGAAGCATCTGTCCATGCCCCTTGGTGTAAGACCAGCCCTTCTTTTAAGTATGGAGCTTCTAGTACTGGTTTGGACATGCAGCATACATAGATTTAATCTTCCCAGGAGCAATGAAGAGGGGTGAGTGAGGAGCAGATATGAACATTGGGGGGTGGGAGAAGGTTCAATGGAGTTGTATGTCAGGGTGAAGGCATTTCGATGACAAGTCTCATCCAGGGACACAGCTACCCTGGGATCTCAGGGCAACAGATCAGATGTGAGAGCATTTGGCAAAGCTCCCAGCCCGGGGTCCCATCTGGAGCATACACTCACCAGACAACGTGTTCAGTCCTTCCTCTGGAACTTGGCTTAGCTAAATGGTCTACCTGACCTGCCATATCCCCCTACTCCCCATCAAATAATGCCCTTCCTTCAAGATTATTCAGTTCAGTTCATTCATCAAGCACTTGTTAAGTCTTTCCTAAGAGCCAGATATTGTGCTCAGTTTTAGGGGCACAATAAGACAGAGGCACCTTGAGATTAAGGGCTGGATGTCTTAAATCGAGGTATGTGTCTCATGGGTACACAGAGCAATGAGATAAACCTCACCAGTCTTTCAAAGTATCAATTTTACTTGAAGATTGAGGAAAGCAAAGCAATTTTAACACTAAGTAATTTAAAATAATATTCTTATATTAAAACAAACAGATCTATTATGGAATAGGGGCAAAATTTGCATATATTTAAAAAATAAAACTTGAGACTGCAAAGAAATTTTATGCGAGTGGTTGACTCTTTTGGATTCCATCCCAGAAATTTGGAAATACACATGTTAGTTCTCTTCTGCCACTGTGGGTGCATTGGTTAAAAAGTTTGAAAGTTCTTTCTTTGTGTCACGGGGAGAAATGGAAAGGTTTCAGTGAGGGAAGAGTCATAATAAAGGCTGCAGTTTAGAAATGTCACTCTCGAATCCCAGGTAAACTTCCAGATCAAACACTTGCATTTATTTCTATTCCCTCCCATAACTCCACTGAAATGGCTATAAAGAGTTTTGTTTTTTTGTTTGTTTGTTTGTTTTTTTTTTTTTTTTAAGGCAAACAATGTCCACAAAATTATGGAAGCTGGAAAAGCAATGGGCACATGACAAATGACTTAGTAGTATAGAGAAAACTCAAACTGTGTTGGGGAGAAACCAAGAAGCAGCAAATTGAATTGCAGAAAGAACCAGAAATCAGTGGTAATGGCTTCCTCTGAAGTCTTTTGTTATAGTCTGTGTGCAGTGGGCTGAATTGTCTTTCCCAAGCCATATGTTGATGCCCTATCCCCAAAGTGACTGTATTCAAAGATAGGGCCTTTAGGAGATCAAGTTAAATAAGGTCATACAGGTGTGGTCCTAATCTGATAGGATTAGTTTCCCTCTAACTGGGGACATCAGAGAACTCTCTGCACAGAACATGCACAGAAGAAAGGCCACGTGCAGACATAGCGAGAAGGCAGCCAACTGCAAGCCAAGAAAAGAGCCCTCACCAGAAACCAAATCAGTCAGAACCTTGATCATAGACTTCCAGCCTCCAGAGCTGTGAGGAAATATGTTTCTGTAGTTTAAACCACCCAGTCTATGGTATTGTGCTACAGCAGCCCAAGCTAAGACACAGTGGCTGGTCACAGGAGAGATGGTTGAAAGTCTTTATAAGGCACAGTTAGATCCATGGTTTTAAATCCTCAGTGTGCATCAGTTACATTGGGAAGAGTTGAAAATAGACAGGTCAGTACTGCACCCCCAGAGACTCAGATTGAATTGGTTCAGGAGAGGATCTAGGCATCAGTTTTTAAAAACTTTCCCAGGTGATGCTAATGTGCACTCAGCATTGGAATAACATCTAAGGTCTACTAGATGCCCTTTCCAAGTCTGCGCTCCCGGGTTTCTGTCTACGACTTTGGTACAGGAACGAAGCTGTGCTCTCTGGAGAAGTTGTACCAGAGTGTCTCTAGACTTCGTGTCTCTAAGTAAAATTGGTGGTGGGGTTGCATTCAAATCAATGTACTGAGACCTCTCTTCCCTGTTCCCCCATTCAGCTTCCTAGAATGCTGGTAGCCAGGTTGATTTGCCTGAGGCAGGAGGAGCCCAAGTATTCTCTGAGTACAGAAATGCACACAAGAGGCGGGTTGAAGGGGCAAATGATGCGTCTTCACGTGCTGGAAGGGAGGGAGGGCCAAAGGACACAGCTGGTTCCCGGACCCTTTTTATAAGGGCACGAATCCCATTCATGAGGGTGGAACCCTCACAACCTAATCACCTCCGACAGACCCCACCTCTTAAAGCTATCACATTGGGTCTTAATTCCAACATGTGAATTTGGGTGGAGGGGCATATACATTCAAACCAGAGCATTGAGGGCTACCAAAAAACTAAGCAAATAAGACCACCAGGCAAAACAAACAAACAAAACTGTACAGGAAAAGAAATATGATCATAGTATACAACATAGCTCAACTGTGAATATTATAGCATTAAAACAATAAAAACAATTAAAATTGTGATATAACAATCTCAGGATAATGAAGATAGGAGAAGTGTGTGTGTGTTTGCTTGTAAAAGATCTAAATCCTCATCTTCCATAGTAGGAAGTCAACAGATATCTAAAACTAAAAAGCATCCACAAACATAAGCATAAGCATGTTATTTAGAAATGTGAAAATAAATGCCAGAAGGGATGATATGGGTGGAGAAATGAAGGCCATTCTTCATTTTAAGCCTTGAGTTATACTTGATTTCATGAATTCTGTAGTACTTCAATAAAAGTAAAGGTTAAAATAAACAAATTAGAAATGCCATTATTGCAGCTGTTCAGAGTTGGGCCTGGAGAAGGGTTGCGCAGAGGTGGAGCAGGTGGTCAGGAGCCATCGCATGTCCTGGACACCCCTGGCTGGATTCCAGCGTGCAGGCTGTTTATTAAGGAGGACCCTTGGGGCCAGCACCTGTGAAAGGGAGTGGGCAGAGGCGCATGCTGTGCTGTGACAGAGGCGTCCCAGCTGTCTCAGATGACCCCACGGGAAGCTCTGCAGCTAGAATAGCCCTTCAGAGTTGTCCTGGGTTTGGCTGAGATGCCTGTGCCTTGGACAGGACAGTTTTCTGCAGCTGAAGCAATCCCCGAAGGGGCTGACCGCTGAAGGCTGGGCGCCAGCACACTGCCAGAGCTCAGGCAACACGTCCTTCCTTGAAGGGGACTCTGGGCTGTGCATGACAGTGTCCACTACAGTAGGTACGAAGTGACGATGGCTTGAACTAGGTTGTGGCAGTGGGAACATGGAGGAGGGAACAGATTTCAGAGACATCTGGGAGGTAAAATCCATGTGACATGCTGATTGGTGGTGGTGAGTGAGGCGAAGGAGTGAATTAGGATCATCTGGTATAACCACCCCCCTCCCCCCAACCCCGAGGGTTTCTTGCTTATAGGCTGGGTGGAGGGTGGTGGTGACTGGCTTCATAGGGACAGGGCATGCGAGAGGAAAAGTGATGAATTCAGCTTGGGCTGAGCTGAATAGAGAGGCCTGTAGGGGAGAAGAGCTGCTTGAAGCTTCTACTGCAGCTCACCAAGATCTTTTCTCTTAACCAATGATGACTTTTATTTTCTGAACTCCACAATAAAACCTTGAAATATATTTCCTACTGGAATCTAACCTCCATTAAAGCAGGAATTTTTGTTTTTGTTGGTCTTTGCTGTATCCCAGTACCTAGAGCAGACCCTGGTGTTAAGTATGTAGCAAACGTGGGCATTCGTCGTTTGTCCAGTGTCCTGTTGCCAGCATCTTCTCTTCGTATTTGACCTCTTCAATGGAAGTGCAAGCCTTTTGCTGCTGCTATTACAAATTATTTTATTTCTTTACATCCCACAGCACCCAGCACGGAGCTGAGCACCAAGTATGCACATGCCAAGTGCTTGTGGATTCACCGATTGGTGAATGGCCAGGGGAGCCTGGGCCCCCACACACCCCACTCTGCCTCCCAAACTGGCCTCTGTGATGTTCTCTCTGGTGCTCAATGTGACAGAGGCTCTGCAGGGTGTGTGTGAATGGTGTGAAAAGACGGTGCCCAGAGGGAGGGGAAACTCCACTTAAAATATTGTAGAATTAGCCAGTTTTGTTGAAGATGAGCTCAGATTATGTACATTATTAGCAGGGCAGGGAGGTAGTTGAATTTTAGGGCCACAAAAGTCAGAGAGGCGGAGTTAGGGATCCCCTGACTGCTGTAACTCTGCTCCTGCAAGCTCCAGCGTTGTTCCGGGCTGGAGGGTCTTTGATCATGCGATAGTGTAGCCCGCGAGTGACTCAGCACTCCCCACCGCTCCTGGGCTTAAGTTATTGGCCTGCGCCCCATCAGGAAGTTCAGGTTCTTTCAAAGATGAAAAAAGTAAGTAGAGGAGAAATATGAAGAATGAAGAGGGAAAAACCTTGAAGGCCAAATACATTGCTTTATTGTTAAGGCTCAGTTTCCTGTGGGTGAAAACGCACTCACGGCACTGGCCATTTGTGGGGAAAAAGCTATTTTATCTACTTTATACAAGGAGAATAAATTGGGCAATCTTGAAATAGAAGAAAGGCTGGTGACTTGGGCTGTTTGTTCTCTTACAGGGCTCTGTACTCATGCTTCCTGCTCATGCTTGAGGACTGACTCAGAGGTAGGTGAACTTTTGAGGCTTTATGGTAAAGTTGATTCTAAGAGTGGTGGACAGGTTGTAGGGAGCCTAAATAGATCGACCTTTGCAGACTTTGCTGGTGGGACTGGTGTTTAATCTTTAAATTGCTAGACACGCAATCAGCAACCTGTGAGTTACATGGACCAAGTTCATGCCTTATACCAGGACCCAGGAATTGCAGTTTCCAGATTCATGCTTCCTTTTCCAAGATTGAGTAGCTTTCAGATGTGACTTCACCTGTGAAGCAGGACTTTGGTTTTGAGTCAGTTTCTAGGTCATGAGGATGAGTTTGCACAGATCTGCCCATGCTCTCTGTCCCCTGCAGTGACCTCTGGTATAAACATTTGGACTATTTGGCATGGGGTCTGTGATCTGTGCTCATGGAGCCAGGATCACCTTTGTCAGTGTTAAGAGGCAGAGCTGGCAGACATGTGAGCTAACCCACCAGGCATGTGCTTATGGCCAGGGGCTGGAGTCCATACATGTTTTGCATATTGCTATGATCTTAATGAACATTATGCCACTGTCACTACTGGTGCTACCGTTATCATGAGAGCATCAGAGGATCTCAGCGGTGAAACAGCATTGGTACTTGGACCCTGAAAATGTTCCAGGCCTGCAACTGCCTTGGACTAGCTGTGCAGCCTTGATCATGCTACCTAACCTCTCTGAAATCCTGTTTCTATTAAAGGATGATGATCTTTGTCTTGATTGCATCACAGTGGGTTCTGAGGATTGAACGAGACAGTATAAGGGAAAGAAAGTGCTGTGTGTGTAAACTGTACTGTGTGGCCAATATGCTCATTGCAATATAAAGACTTAGCTCCCTTATTCTTGCATTCCCTGGATATTTAGTGCCTGACGTGTGTTGGATGCTAAGCCAGGTACCAGGAGTACAATAGGCAAAACAACTAAACAGCATGTCTTTATTGTCCAATGTTAAGATTTCCACATTCAGATCTGTTGACCTGCCACCTTTGGGCGAAGAGCTGCAAACACTGGAGATTGCTTCTTGCTAGACCTTTGGATGGGCCTCCTGGAAGGGCCTTTGGAAAGGCGTTTTTCCCACTGTGCTCTGTAGAGCCCAAAGGTCCCAGAGGAAACTCACACGGGCGAGGGGAGAGCAAACAGGAGGGCCTCTGGGCCTTCCTCCCTGCCTCAGCCAGGCTTGCTTCCCTTTGTCTGCTTTATTCGATTGTTTGATAACTGCTGCTTTGGGGAAGGAGCTGGACAGCCTGGCTCCTTGATCTTTTCAAACTTTTGCATTTGACTCATGGGTGACCCTCCCCCCCCAAAAAAAAGTCCCTTTCCTCCTCTCCTTTCCTAGTGGCAGCCGGAGGCATAGGCTTCTCGTTGCCATTTTTGAAAGTAACCATGGTATGAAGATGTAAATCCCAGTTCTTATATACAACAGGGACGGGGCTGGATGGGCCTCCTGGAGGGGTGGGTTGGTGTCCTTTCATAGCCATAGGACAATAGCCTGTGCAAAGAGCTTTGACAGCCACCTGTCTATGCAGCTGTGTTTCATGAGAAATGCCGGGCATAACTGTACCTAAGGCAATTTCTCCCCTCCACAGAAAGTTAACCTCCACAGGTAACCTGGTTACCATGTGGTAGCTTCACCCCTGGCCCTGAGCTTGTGGGCAGCATTCTAATAGCAAATGACATTTTGGATAGTTTTTGACCTTGGATGAAACAATTCTGCAGCATCTAGACTCTCTGCAGTAATTGACCCTGACGGCTGTCAGAACATTTCCAAGGGAATAGAGTCCCCCAAGCCTGAAGCACTGACCCCCAACTGGAGTCACCCAGGAAGTGGTCCTTCTCAGGCCACAGCACGGACCAGAAAAGGGATGAAAGGCCTTTCTTAGCCAAACTGTGAAACATTCAGAGGTTTTTTGTTTGTTTCTTTACTTTTTCTTTTTTTGTTTGTTTGTTTTGTTTTGCCTTCTGATAGTTCCTAAGTATTTAGACAATTTCTAAGGAGGAGTATTCTGTCCTAGCGGATATACCTAAATGCCCAGGACTGTTCCTTGATTAATTTTGCAATGTTTTTTATAGCACCCACAACCATTTTAATGAGTTAATCCTCACTACAATGCTGATGGCTGCTGTAATAAATAAACCCCCAAATGCTCGAACATGATAGAAGTTTGTTTCTTGTTCACATTAAATCCCAAACAGGTGTTCTGGATTGGCAAATATCTCTTTTCTAAGTGGTTATTCAAGGACCAGGCATCTTTCCTCTGTATTTCTACCATCTCCAACGTGTGGCTTCTAGGCTCATCATGCTGATTTGCACCAGGCAGGTGGGGAGGGAAGGAGAGCATGGGAGATCACATGTGGAAGGTGTTCACAGGCCAGCCCTGGAAAGGGGTGCACATCACTCCACTTACATTTCCATGGCTAGAGCCCAGTAACAAGGCTCAACCCAACTGCAAAGAAGTCTGGGAAATGTAGTCTAGCTGCATGCCCAAGGAGAAGAGAGTACCGTCTTCTTAGGTTATCTCCCCATTTATTGGGGGGTGGTAGGAGGCAAGAAATACAGTAGAGTGAGGAAAACTGTCTTAAATAGCTGCAATGCAGTTGACCTTTTACATTCAGAAAACTACAGTACAAAATAAAACAACAGTGGGAAACTGTTTTTACTCATCTGATTTGTAATTGTTTTGAAGTTTGGTAGTGATGGCAAAGGTTTAGGGAAACTGGTTCTCTCCTACCTTGTTTGTGGGCAAGTAAATTGGTGCAGCCACTTTGGAATGCTATTTGTCAGTGTTTATGAAAATTTTAAGTGTTCATGTCCTTTGACCCAGCAATTCTATTTTCTCACTATGTCTCCTAGAGTAACACTTAAGATGCTTGTTGCAACAATGTAAATAAACCAAAAGATTAAAAGCCCCCTAAATGTCCAGCAGTAATAATAATGCTTACTTAAATACTTAAAAATAATACCTACTTTTTTAGGTTGGTATACTATGGTTCACTTGTATGATAGAATACCATGGAATGGTGCTATGGACTGAATGTTTGTGTCCCCCCAAAATTCATATGTGGAAGCCCCAATCCCCAATGTGATGGTGTCTGGAGGTGGGGCCTTTGGGAAGTAGTGCTCTCATGAATGGAATTCATGCCCTTGTAAGAAAAGACATGAGCGAAATGATCTCTCTCTACCATGTAAGGATATAGCAAAAGGGAGGCCACCTGCACACCAGCGAGCGGGCCCTCCCCAGAAACTAAACCAGCCAGTGCCTTGACCTTGGCCTTCCAGCCTCCAGAACTGTGAGAAATAAATGTCTGCTGTTTAAGACACCCAGCTGATGGGATTCTGTGAGAGCAGCCTGGACTGACTAAGACCAATGGTTAAAAATATAAGGTACATTTAGATGAGCAGACGTGGAAAGGGCTTTACGTCATATTCCAAATTCCAAAAGTAGTAGCAGAGCAAAAGGTACCATTTTATACCATTTGTAGAAATAAGAACAAGACAAAACTATACGTTCTCTAGGTCCATACACATTTATGTAAGTAAAAGCATAAGGAAAGGTCTGGAAGGACACAAACCAAGGAAAAATTGTTACCTTTGGAGGATAGGATTGGGTTTGAGCGAGTAATAAAGGGACTTTAGTTTTCCTTGTTTATATTTTAATAATCCTAAAGCACCATCAATGTATCACTCATGTAATTAAAAAATAAATGAATAATAACAAAGAAATTGAGGAAATAAAATAAAAAGCAAACAAAGACCTAAGTATGTTGGACTTTGCAGATATATATAACAATGTTATTGATTATGTTTTATTATTATCTTAATGTTTTGAGATCTTCAAAAAAGAAACACAAACTAAACCAAATCTCAGAAATCTTACTCAGAAGCAGGCTACTTATCCAAGGTCACCCTGGAAATCACAGGAGCGGGTGGAATTATCACCTTATGCATGCTGAGTGTGTCATTCCCCCTTTCAAGACCAATAGGTGACAAAGTGGCCTTGTAGCCTCAAACATGCTTAGCATTAACAAAGAGCTTATCAAGAAGAAGCGATGAGGAATGTTTTTGTTGCCCAGTAGTTCTCAAATTATGCTCCAGTAACCCAACAACTGCAATGAGGTTCCATCTCTAGAATCAGATAGTTGGTCACACATATTTGTTTAGTTTCTAGAATATACCAGACACTCTGCTAGGAACTGAAACAGAGCGATGGATCAGTCATTGCCACTTTGCTTGCGGAGCCTGCAGTCTAGAGATATTTTCCTAATTGACAGAAAAAATTTAGTTAATTCATAGAATTCAGTTTTTCTCACATAAACTTTTCCTTTGACTTTTGAGATTGCATACATCTCAGTAAGCACAGACAACAGCAATAAACTTGGTCAACCTGTAGCAAATGAGTACTAATACGAAAATTCAGAAATAGTTTTTTATGTTTAATTTGACAACTAATCTTTTTGGACAGATATGCATGGTTATGAAGTTCTATTTCATACATATGATGTAATCATATTGTCCCCAACTAAAATTGTTGATTTGTAAATGGAATTATAATTATCTCATGGGGCAATAGAGAGAAGTCATGATTTACCGGCTTGATACCACCTGGAAAAGTTTGAGAACCACAGACGTGTACTTTGACCCTTTGTATAGTTGTTTATTTTTCTTAAGGATTCAAAAAAGGCAGAAATCTTTGTTAAGAAGGTTTTTTTTGGATTTACACTTCGCTGACATTTTCCCAGTGTTCTGAGTCATTTCCTTCTGAGCCACAGCTTGTGTAGCTACCAGGCAGTGTCTGGGTCATAGAAATGTGGTCTAATGAATTTTAAAATTTTCCAAATAATTCCTGTCCTCTCCTTGCATTTTTTTAATGCCATGATGTCTGTAGTGATACTTCTTTTTTTTAATTTTAATTTTAATTTTTTTTTGAGATAGGGTCTCGCTCTGTTGCCCAGCTATAGTACTGTGGTGTCAGCCTAGCTCACAGCAACCTCAAACTCCTGGGCTCAGGCAATCCTCCTGCCTCAACCTCCCGAGTAGCTGGGACTACAGGCATGCGCCATGACACCTGGCTAGTTTTTTCTATTTTTAGTAGAGACAGGGGTCTCGCTCTTAGTCAGGCTGGTCTCATTCCTGACCTCAAGCAATCCTCCTGCCTTGGCCTCCCAGAGTGCTAGGATTACAGATGTGAGCCACCGCGCCCGGCCTGTAGTGATACTTCTTAAATCCACTTTTCTTTCCTATCCACTCCTCTCTCTCAGCCCAGTTACTCAAAAGTGTCTTTCAGTGTTAACTCTCTCCTACTTTTCTCTCTCCTCCTCCTGGCCTCATGCTCGTGTGTCACAGAATCTCAAAGCACCGGTCTGGCCAGAATAAGGCTGGCCACGAAGGGGAGGGAAAGACGGAGAGGCGGGCACAGTTGGGCAGAACTAGAGGGAAGTGGGAGAACGGCAAAGAACAGCCATGGGTTAATAATGATTATCCCTTCACGTAATCATTTGTGAAAGGATTCATGTAGTCAGCACATATTTATTAAGCACCTGTAAAGTGCCAGGCTTGGGGATAGCATAGTGAACAGAATGAACACAGCCGCTGCCTTCGAGAAGCTTCCCCCAGAGGGATGTAGAGCAGGCATTCATGGTGCAGCATCAGAGTGCTGTGGACCAGCGGTGTAGGGGAACGAGCTTCCTGAAGAAGGCCACGTAGCACACCAGGAAGCCAGACGCTGCTAGTTGTCCACTAATATCCCTTTTCCTCTTCTTCCTGTAATAATAGCACACCCAAAAGTTAGCTGGCCAATGGCTGCCCAGCTAGAAACTATATTTCCCAGGCTTCCTCACGGCCAAGTTTGGCCTCATGACTAAATTCTGGTCAATGAGGCCTGAGCAGAAGGGATGTGTGCAACTTCTGGTTTACATCCATAAGGTGAAGCACATGCCTTCCTTCCCCCTATTCCTATCATTTGGAAAGTGCGCCTGCAGGTGGGAACTGGGGCAGCCATCTTAAACTATGAGATGGAAGCCCAATGGTAAAGGTGGCAGAGGAGAAAGATAGAATGATCCAGAAACAATATTGTGCAGCAGAGTTGCCCTACCAGCCCAAGACCTGCAGACAACTATGTGAGAAAGAAAAAAATTCTATCTGATGTAAGCTACTGTCATTTAGTTTCTGTTCAGGTAGCTGGACCGATGTATTAAGTCATATATCATTTTAAAAAGAGAATTCCAAACTTCTAATCTCCTCTTCTTATCCACCTGGGATCCCATGGTATAATTCAGTCGCAGTCCTTGGATCAACCAATCTGGGAGGCAGTTGGGCAATGGGCTGTCAGTGTTTTAGATTCCATAGAGAGGCTGCCTCTGTGATCTAAGTACTGTTCCAACTTAATTCCCCTGAACATTTTGAAAAGGCAGAGATCACTGCTTTAGTTGCTGAAAGAATAGCCTTGAAAGGAAAGGATTTATGTATTTGGCCTGAAATCAAACTTCTTTCCATTAGGAAGATGTAGCACATGCAGAAAGTGGGAATACAGCATCATTTTTCACTCTCGGGCTTGGAGCTCTTCAGCCCAGTGTTCTAGGATGGCCTTTGGGTTACAGTGAAAACCACCCATCAGTCCCTGGGGCAAGTCCACCCAGATGGCGCCTTCCTGGTCTCTAGGTTTGGGCTTCAGACTCTGGGCCATTTCTTATGTCTTGAGCCCATCCCTCACCCTGCTCCCCGCTCTTCCTCCATGGTGCTGTGACTTACTGTCACTACCAAGGAGCACCCTCTGGGCATGAGAGCTAGGAGAGACCAGGCCCCAGAGAACAAAACCATGCCCGTGATGGCACCTGGGTTCCTCACAACTAGGACCAGTCAAGAGAAGCTAGGTTGTGCTGCAGTAATGAAAACTTTCAAACCTCAGATCCAATGTGGCTTGCAATGCCTGCTCATTCAGCCACTCAAGGGAACCCAGATGACCGTCTTATGGCACCAAACCCAATGTGATTCAGGCTTTGCTGTGGTGAGAAGAGAGAGGGCATGGGGAGTTCTTGATGCTCCTAACCAGAAGTGACCATTTGCTGGACAGATCAAGTCATGCAGCCACTCCTAACTTCAAGGAGAGCAGCAGTAACAGAGATGACCTGTGAAAGGGTCATGAGCAAACACAGCGAGTCTTCAAAGCAGGTGTGTGTCCCAGGAGGTGCACGAGATGATCCACTGGGTGCAAAAAGAACATAATGGAACATCTAGTTATATTTACCCTTTATCTTCTCCTTTTACAATTTCTATTTTTGAGTATGTCTTGTATATCCATTATAATGAGTATGTCTATTTATAATGTACATAATGTTGGACATGTACGTGATTATCATTTATAAACAAATAAATACATATACATTGGGGGTGGATGCTCAAAAAAGTTTTATGGACAGCGTAAGCAATCAAAAATGTTCGGAGACCACTGCGCTGGAGAATGGGATCCAGGGACCCTCAGGTTGTGAGTGCTGAGGGCTCTTTGAAAACAAGGCTCTTGCCACCCTTGACCCCACAGTGACTCAGTTTCTTTGGCTATGAAATTACCATCATGATTCCCTTTCAGAAACCTCTAGGATCAGTACCCAGAAGGTCCTTAGAGAACAGAGGCTGAGATAGGGTAGGCAGGTAGGGTAGAAAGATTAGGTTGAATACTTTTTCTCCTCTCTTGCTGTAGCCAGCGCGTGCAGAAGCACTGCAGCGCCTTGCAGAGCAGTGCTAGAGGTGACGCGCTTTCATAACCACGTGTGGTGCGTGGAGTGGGGATGTGGAGTGGAGTGGCCTTCCCAGGGTCAGGTAGAGAATGCTGCCGCAGTCTGCAGAGCCAGGGGAAAACATAATCAGGGAGCCTAGGTTATCTGCTCTTGCTTTTCCTGGAGTGGCTGAAAATCTTTGTAAGATTCACTCCAAGGGAAGAGTGTTGCTATATAAGTCTGGCTGATGGAGCTGGGGTGAGGAAGAGAGAGGGAGGGAGGAAGAGGAAGAATGGGGGAGAGAGAGAGGGAGGAAGGGAGAAAGAAAGAAAGGGAGGGAGGAAAGGAGAGAGGGAGAGAGAGGGAATGGGAGAGGGAGGAAGATGTCTTTTATCTGTCAAATAGCTTATTAGATTCCCCTGAAGGAAGCGGATAGAGGGGGGGAGGGGGGAGAGAGAGAGAGAAATGAATGCATGTGCATGTGTGTGTGCATGTGTGTGTGCCTGTGTGTGGATGTGTGTGTATACCCCACATTGCTAGAAGCCGATGTGGACAGAGTCTGTTAGTTTTTCTTCCTCTGGTTCAAATGGGGTCTCCCAGCTTCGGGACCTGAAAAGAGTCACTTCCCTGCCATTCCAATGGCCTGCTGAAGGGAAGGAAGGCCAGGGAAGGGAGGAGGTGCTGGGAACAGGGGCCGGTGCCCTTGGCAGCAGTGTGGAGAGACAGTGTCGGAATGCAGATCCGCAAGTAAACAGCAGAAAGCACTATTTGTTGCATCCAAAACCATCAGCTGACCAGGAGATGGAATCCTGTAACCTTGGGCCTGGGGCCTTGGGGCCTGTGCTGTGGACGGCCGGTGCCAGGAGCATCTCCGTGTCTCCACGGGCTGCAGTGTGCCCTGGGTCACGGCCGGGCAGAGGGCAAGTGTCCAGTGTCCGGCAGCAACAGCCTCCTTTTCCCTCCTTTTCCTGCTTTCTTGCCCGCCCTCCCCTCCCTGTGGAGGACACCACCAGTGTCCAGCCACTCAGGCGCAAAGCCTCAGCCATCTCCAGGACCTCCCCGACCCCATTCCATCAGTTGTCAGGAGGGGTAAACACGTGTGTCTTAAATCCCTGTGCTAAGGAGTATTTCTTAGGAGTTTCTAAATCTTTAGTTTTATGGGATAGAAGCCAGTGTTCTAAAAGAGGGGGGCAGAGAGAGAGAGAGACAGACAAGAGGAGAGGAAGGAGAGAAAGAGATTTTAGTTTGAGTAAGGAACAGCTCAAGGAGCCCCAGGGCAGGATTTCAGGGGAGGTTCAGAAGGGTCTGGAAGGTAGAACTTGGAGGCCGGGGTCACAGGTGACCTGCTGGTAGCCACCCATCCATCTCGGCCTCTCTGCACACCTGCTTCCTTGTCCTTTCTCTGCAGCTTGCTTTCCATGCTGCCAATTCCCTGGTGGGAGATGCTTCCTGTACCTCTCTGCTATTTACATCCCCTCCATTTGAGAAACCTGCATAAACACAGCTAGTCCCAGATCTCTTGGAAATTTCTCATTAGCCAAATTGGGCCAGGTGACTCTGTCTCCTCAGCCACGGCCAGGAAGTCAGATCATCACATATAGCTGTGGGTGCTGGGAGCCCCATCTATGACCAGGCTGGCCGCTGCGCCCTCCCTGTGGGTCTTGCATTTATAAGCCTCTGTTCCTTACAATGCTCCCTATATCCTCTGTGCCTCCTCACCTTTGAGCTTTGTTCCCGGTGACTTACATTATGAAAACAGGGTTACATATGTTTGCTCCAGTTTCACCCTTTGTCTGCCATATTCTGTTGTCTTCCCAGGGTGGGCCAGCCCAAGCCCACCCCACCTAAGTGGACTACACCTGCCAAATACCATGGCCTCTGGCCACACCTGGCTCCCGAGCACTTAAATTGTGGCTGGTCTGAACTGATATGTGCAGGAAGTGTCAATTACACACTGTAGTTTTAGAACTTGAAAAAACAAGTGTAAAATATGTCACTAATAGTTTATATTGTTGATATGTTGCCATGATATTTTGGATATCCAAAATATTGCATATTAATAGTGGGTTAAATCAAATATAATATTAAAGCTAATTTATCCTGTTTCTTTTTACTTTTTTAATGTGGCTACTAGAATATGTGACTCACATTACATTTTTGCCAGACAGCACTGGGCTAAACCACATTGTCAGCAAAGGCCCAGGCTTTCTCACTTATTGGTTTTATTCAAGCTGTTCCTCCCTCCAGAAGGTCTTTCCATCTTCCACCTATCCAACTCCTACTCATCCTGCAAAACCTCCCTCTAATGCTGCTCTTCAAAGCTCCATGCCCACAGGCAGAAGTAACCTATCCACCTTCAGAACTGTCACACTGCTTTTTATTTTTCATGTATTTTAAAATATACTTTTAGTGTACTTTAGATTTATTATAATTATTAAAATGCATGTGTTTGTCTTCTGTATTATATTGTAGGTCCTTGTGGCCATATTTTGTTTGTTTTTCTACTCTAGGTATAGATACCCAACAAGTGCCTATAACTGACTGAGAAATATTAAGTCTGTGAAAGGACATCACACTTGTTACTGGTTGGTTATTGTGAGCTCAGGCGAGGCCCCTGTCCTGGTGTGTGTTCCAGTTCTCTCCATCAGCCCCTTGCCCATGCCACACAACACACACCACGTACGCCCTCTCTCATCCCCATTACCATAGTCATTTAGTCATCAAATGCTCAATACAAATACTTTACTGTGCCAGGTGCTGGTGGACACAGGTGGATACAGGTAGATACAGGTGAACACAGGTGAATAAAGAGACTTAGCCCCTGCCTTACCACAAGTCACAGTCCCATGGGGAGAGTGGTAACTAAAAACTGAACAGATCAATCTGTACTTAAGAACTGTGATATGGAAGATTCAGAAGGGGAATCAGTGGAGATTCGTGGTCAGTTTGAGGCAATGACCTCTAAGTAGAGATGGGTAGGATGAGGAGTCAGCTACGTACAGAGCAGAGAGGAGGCCCCGGCAGAAGGATCTGATGTGGGAAGATCCTGAGATGAGAGAGCACAAGGTGTGCTGGAGCCCAGGGCGGGAGGGGGAGAGTTGCGTGAAGCTCAAGGTCATTTTCTCCGCAGTCCAACCTCTGATGTGTGAGAGGAATCACTGGTAGGTCAGTTTCCTCTCTGTCTTCCGAGTTTACCCTTTGGAACTTCAGGACCATCATAGAATACGCTTGACTCTTAACATCTCTCAACGTGCTTTTGAACAAAGGGTATGAATTAAATCTATTTTTTTCTCATAGTGTTACGTCTAGGTGACCAGTTATAATATAGTGTATATATTAAAACTGAGTCACCTTGGGGTCAAGGGTTGCAAGAGCTTTGTTTTCAAAGAGCCCTCAGCACTCACATATTTTATATATATATATTCTTTCCTAGGAATATT
Organism: Eulemur rufifrons; assembly: GCF_041146395.1. Classification (NCBI taxonomy): domain Eukaryota; kingdom Metazoa; phylum Chordata; class Mammalia; order Primates; family Lemuridae; genus Eulemur; species Eulemur rufifrons. Next base: position 82,450,297 of record NC_091011.1, on the reverse strand, counting down.
ATGTCTGCAATCTGATTTTAATGCCCTTTTGATATAAATCAGTGGTTCTCCCCCAGGGGTGATTTTGTCCCCTTGGGACATCAGGCAATGCCTAGAGACAGTTTTGGTTGTCCCAGCTGCTGGGGGGGTGGTGCTGCTACTGGCACCCGGAGGTAGTGGTCAGGATGCTGCAGAACATCTTGTGATACACAAGACAGCGCCCCCTCGACCACCACAATAAAGAATTCTCTGGCCCAAAATGTCAATAGGGCCAAGGTTGAGAAAGAGTCAGGATGAACATGTCCTTTTGATAGATGGAAAGCTGAGTCTGTGACAGCCTGCCAGGTGCCACCCCATAGCCATTGCTCGCCCATCCGTAGTAGAAGAAGCCCAATGTTTTCAAGGTTGCGATGCACCCAGCTAAAGGTGCTGTTTTCCCGTGTTCCCTGCAGTTAGATTTGCCACATGACTGGCCAGGGAGCTGGAAGCAGAAACGTGCCATCCTTTGGGGAAGCTGCTAAAACGGACCTGACTTGACTTGCAGTGATGTCCAGGGGACATTTTGCTCTTATTTTCTTCTTTTCTACTCCCTAGAAGGTGGTGTGATAGTAGGAGCTCAAAACAGCCTTCTTGGCATACTGGTGACCTTGAGGATGGAAGCCATGAAGTGGCCTTGAGGTGACCTTGAAGATGACAGAGCACAAAGTCAGGAGCAGCCTTGGTCTCCAAAGGCATCATGCAGGCCCTGGACTTCCTCCCTCCCTCCAAACTTCTTTTACATGAAAGAGCACGCTCTGTGTGTTAAAACTTCTGTTGCTTTAGTAGCTGACAATATGCAGCTGAATCTATTTTTAGCCGAGCATGTCACTGAGGAGGTTGGAGGTCCAGGGCCTTTGCTACCGCCTCCTCCCTCCTCTCAGGGGCTCCCTTCTCACTACAGGTGTGTGCACTTCTTCTTTGGTCCTGGTCTCCCTTGCATGCTAAATTGTCAGCCTCAGATGTCCTTTTCACAATTTTTCAAGTTCTAAGCCAGACGCTACCTATGGAGAGATTTGTGTGTACCCATCTTCCACGACCGCACCCTGGGCTGTTTAATGAACTCCCCACCTTTGGGTGCACATTACGGTGTGGGCACAGTGCAGCAGCCTCCTTGCCCTCTGATCCCTCACAGAGACACTCAGAAGCTATAAAGGACTTGAGCACTGAGGAATGTGCACAGGGCCGGCCCCGCCACTGTCACTTTTGAAGTCTGAGGTTCTGTGTCGGAGCTTGGATTTGGAAGTGTTAAGATGTGTTTGCCAAAGGCTGGAGTTTTGATGTGGAGTGGAGAAAGAGCTGTTACTTTGAGGGGGAGAAAAACACCTTCCATTTCTTTAGGGGAAGATAAGTAATGCAACTTTGCGGTTTCTCACTTCTGATCTTCTGGAGAGCAGATGTTCCTTAAGGAATGGCGGGTCCAGCGGCGACATATTTAAGTTCGCAAACACCACACATTTAGATGTTAGACATTTCGGTGTTGCTAAAGAAAACCATCAAATGAAACAGCCAACTTTCCCTCTTAGTTTGTCAAAGAGAGACTCCTTAAAATTAACTTGGCTGCTGGCAGAGGGGCTGGCTCATTTGCCAGTCTCAGAGATGAGGGAATGGTGGCTGCGTGGCTGGGATGGGGGAGACCGGTGACTGGTGCAGCAGTACCTGGGTGCACAGAGAAGCCCCTCCCTGGTGGGCACAGGCAGGGAACTGCTCCGCGGGCCATGCACCCTGTGGCTCACCCACCTCACAAGCAGGGACCCTCCTTTGAGAGGCAGTATTATCATGCTGGGGGGAGGTCCACCCCTGCGCCATAGGGGCAGTTATCCCCTAAAAGATGCACCCTCCGGGGAGGCGGAAACTGGTAGAAGAGGAGCCTTAGGTAAATGAATGGAAAGTGTTCCTTCGGATAAGAATGAATGACGCGGAGTGGGGTGGGGGTTTAAATGATGTGCTTTGGGTTGGCTAAATAGCTCCCCGTAGGCGTATGACCCTGTTATCACGTATGCATGATTTATTTTTTAAAACCTCGTGGGGGCTGAATGTTGGGGAGGGTGCTGCAGAGAGCAGGGAGGTGGAGCTTCAACAGCTGCATCCTGGCTGTGGTCTGAATAAGGCGAAATTCAGCCTTTGATTTTTAGCAGGGGTGAGGGAAGCAGGGAGAACCTTCAAGAAGGGTTTGAAGAGCTTCTTTTGGAGGATGAGGAGGTGAAGGTTAGGGATGGCCCCTCCAAACACCTGTCCGAGGAGCCACAGCAGGAGCTGCCCCACCGCACAGATGGCACAGTCCCACTTCCTAGTCTCGGGGACTCCCACCGTCAGTGCTCGGGTGCAGAAACTGAGGCCCAGAGAGTTGTAGTGACTGGTTTCCCATCCCCCAGAAATTCCCTGGGAGGAGCAGGGCCAGCCCGGGGCTCCTGGCATCTCATTTAAGGGTTTTGTCTGCATGATTGCTTTGCCCTCATAATATCACTCTCTGCTCTGGTTCTTGGAAGCATTCCATAAATGCCCTGCTATGTGAAGCTCTTTCTTAAAATAGGAAGAGGATAAACTCATCTGAAGGAATGGAAGGACCTTGTGAAGAGAACTGGGCATAATTACAACTCACCCTGGTTTCACTGGTTCAAGCAGGCAGATGGTGGATAGAACTGAAGCCAGATAATTTGCACTTACCAAATTAGCACCCGTCTGTTAGAGTCTGCAGAAACGGGAAAAAAATGGGCACCTCTCTTTTCACCATATAAGGTAAATAAAAGCCACTGCTCACAGAGTGTTGGCCCTAGAGGATGCAGAGGCTGTGCTGGCCAAGCCACCACTCTGCAGGCTGTGTGTTCCCCCTCTCCCTGCCAGTGGGAGGCAGCCCAGAGTGGTGGGAGGATCTCAGACGTGGGAGTCAGTCACAGGTTCAAATCCCAGCTCTGGGACTCACTAGGTGTACTGTCTTGGGCAGCTGAACCCCAGAGAGGCTGTTTATTCACCTGTAAAGTGAGGATAAAAATATCTATTAATCTAATGAAGTAAATAAAGTAAATGAGCAGCATGTAGTGGGCTTCTACAGTGACAGCTCGTTAGTAATGGCACTGACCCCAATCCAGCTTTCACCTACCTATGACAATGGCTATGAGAGGAGTGGCAGAGGGGACAGGGGTGTGGCTGGCCCAGGGCAAGCGGCCCCTCACCCCAGGACAGTTCCCACAGGCCGCCGCTCTTGGAGTCAGCGTATGTGAAGGAAGGACAGGAAGTTATTCTGCAGGACTCACAGTCATGTGACACAGCAGCTCACACTCTTCCAGGGGCGCCATGGGAACATTTGGAAACAAACGCGTTTGTCATCGGCCATTCCTGCCACCACCTGTTACTGAGTCGCCCTATTCTATGTCAGCCACTGACCTGCCACTGGCGCTGCCCCCAAGGAATTTGAAGTCTAGGAGGGAAAATAGAGTTTCAAATAAATAATGATGACAAAACTTTTAAAGTGCTATAATCAAGGTGCGAAGAATCCCACTTGGAATGGGAAGGAGGAGACCGTGGGTGTCACTCATGTGGACACTGAGCTGAGCCATAGGGATGGGGGGATCGCGGCAGGCAGTGAAGGGGGGGAGGGACAACAGTGCGCAAGGCCTGGGGCGTGGCGGTGCCTGCTCTGCCCGGGAGCACAGCAGGGTACAAGTGTCAGGAGAGTTTTTATATGGCGAAGTGAGTGACTCCTGCAGATTTGTATTCTGGTTAGATCCACCTGCTGTAGCCAGGTGAATGGACCGTGAGAGGTGAGAGGGGAGGTGAGGAGACTGGGTTTAAGGCTATTGCAAGATCTGGGAGCGGGGAGCCAAATCAAAGCAGTGGCAGAGGCGACGGATTTAAGTCTCAGTGAGAGGAGAGGCCAGGCAACCTTGGTGATGAATTGGACACAGGGGACGAGTGTCAGCAGGCCGAGGGGGAATCTTCGACCAACTTTCTTAGGGCACTGACGCTGTGATGCTTGCGGTGTATTTCTCCCCTGCCATTAGACTGGGTGTTCCTCAGGTTCTGGGACTACGTCTTACTCATTCCACCCGCACCGCTCCTGCTAATATAGAATAGGGGCCCAGTAACCATAGGATTAATACACTGATAAGTGAACGGATGGGTGAATGGACGAACTGTTTGTTCTGCCTTGCACTGCACACTCCTGGGGGAGAGTGTGTGTCCGGCTGGCATGTTACAGCTCCCAGCATGGGATCTTGTGGGTGCCTGCCGAACCCCATGGGATGATGATGATGGTGATGATGGTGATGATGGCGACGCTGTGATGGTAATGATAATGGTGATGGTGATGATGGGAAGCTGCTCACCTTTCTCTTTCCAGAAAATAATGCTTCTGAGCTTCCCTGGGGGATGCAAGAGGTCTAATTAATTAATGCGAGTAAAGTGCTCTGATTGGAACGTCTAGGCTGCAAGAAGCCCTGGGCTCCGGGAACATTCCCATTACACAGTGATCATCGCTCTCACAGCTCGTGAGGGGCCCTGTTAAGGCTCTTCTATCAAAGGTAGATAAAACTCCAATCCCCTTAGCCTGGTTATTACATTTCAGAACTATCCATCTCTCCATCTATAAAATTTTCCCTGATTCCTCATCTGCTCGGTGCAGATTTGCAGCTGCTATTCTGTAGTGCTCTCCCTGCTCTGGCTAGGTGGGAAGCCCTGTCTGCCCTCAGGGAAGCAGGAAGAGATGGGGGGTGGGAGATGGGAGAGGAGGGGGAGGGGAGAAGGGAGAATTTGAACCATGCTGGCAGTTTCTCCAGAATTTTAAGCTGTGATACATTTCATATGCTCAGAAGGCATGCCTCCCAGGGGGCTGTGCAGACCGGCCTTTGGGAACCGGAATGTTCCAGGCGCGGGTTTTCTGGCTAACTATGGATTATTGAAAAATCCTTGTTTTGGTTAATCTCGTTAAACTTTTCAAAGGCTTCAGTTTATTTTTCTTCTTCAGCTATTTGAACGTTGAACACTGTTTACTCTAGATTTGGTGATTTAGAAAGCACTCAGTTTCGGGATTTAGAAACCCCGTTCCAAATGCCACTTTTAATTACATGTGACCATAGGTGTGGAAGGCTCAGGGGCCGGGGGAATCTCATTCCAGGATACGTTCTTGAACTTACGTGGCGAAATTCCAGATATCAGCTTTGCTTCTACTGAAGTGGGAGGCAGAGAATTCTAACTATATGAGGGCTGGAGTTGCTTCCTGATTAATGAAAGTTTCACCACGTGTCAGGTGCTCCCTCTTCCCTGAGTTTCTCAGGCTAAAAGCCAGGGATGGCCTCGCAGGTCAGCAGAGTTTTGTGTAAACTGCTCCCAGCACTCTTGCTAACTCCCCATGTGAGTTTGGAGGTTCAGCCATCTCTGCTAGAATGCGTGTTTTGGAAACACAAATCTATTCCAACACAATTGATGGATTTGAGCACAACATGGATTTCACATTTACTTACATTCCACTCAGCCCGTGAGACATGCTAGGTGAAGACAGCAAACTGCACACGGCTGAAGGGAGTGGCATGAGAATACAGAGCACGCACATGTGCACGTGTACATATGTGTCCAAGCCACAGCCGACAGGGGTGTTACAACCCCTGTCTGATTTCGGACGACCCTCCTTCGCTACCTCACAGTAACTTACCAACTGCAACCTTTCCCGTACCCATTTCCACAAGCAAACTTTGAGACTTTTTCATGGGAAAGTGTATTACATATGGTGGAAGTTATGGCTTTCTTAACCATTGTGCATGTGTAAAATTGTGCTACCATTTTACTTAGTTTCCTCTTCTTTTTTTTTTTTTTAACATGTCATTGATGAAGATTTTGAGTGTTGTGCCCTTAACTCCATTTCCCCATAAGCTCTGTGGTTTTTATTGTGTGATTTTGCACATCGTGGTGATTTTTAGAAGCACATATGTTGCCTTATAGCAAAACTGTAACTGGGGGGCTCTGAGTCTCATACTAACCAGCTGGGGAAGGAAGATAGTATTCATCTCGGAGAGAAGGGACTGTCCTAGGTGTGCAAGTAACATTTGATATCCTTGTAACAGGCAAGTTTGATTACTCACCAAACATACATAACTAATAAAGAACATTTCCAAAAGGCTGAATATATCTTCCAGTTTAAAGAAATGGAAAACTGAACAATGTTTTAGAATAGTTATATAAGGTGATATCACTTCAACTTATATGGTATCCAAAGCACAGAACACCTGTCCTCTCACTTTCTTTGTGAAATATCAGAAATGTTCAGGGCCACACAAGGCGAGTATTAAGTCCTTACTATGCACCAGGTGCGCGATACACACCATCTCGTTTAATCTTCATGTCCCGGTGCTCCCACATCCTCCAAGTGTTTATTGAGCCCTGCCGGGCCTCGATCGGGTGCTGATCTGGGCCTGGAGTGGCACCTGGAGCAGAACTCATGGCTGCCCTCCAGGACCTGAACTTCCGGTGGGGCGAAACAGACGCAGGCAGACAAAGCACATGCTCTCTGCCGTGGGGTAGTGAGTGCTGCAGAGAAACAGTGCAGGAAGGAGCATGGAGGGCAGAGAGAACCGAAGGGACAGTTGAGGGGGCGCCGAGGGGACAGGCAGCATTGCCATCTCCATTTCTATAGGTGAAGAAAGAAAGAAGGGCAGAGTTGCTCAGAGCCTTCAGTAGGCCAGTCAGAAAGTGGCAGGAGGGGAGGGAGGGGGAGGATCTGTTCCCTGGTCTGTTGGGAAAGGTCGACAGTACAGAGAGGACTGGGCTGAATCCAACGTTCCTTCAGAGTTCGTTTTCTTGCTATGCCTCCGTGCAGTTTCCACCATCTAAGCTTGAACTTCCTAAAGCATCGCTTCCCTCTCGTTACCCTGACCTGCTAAGGACTCAGGGGGTTTCTCTAACGATGACTGTGTTAGTTTTCTAGGGCTCACATAACAAAGTACCACAAACTGGGTGGCTTAAAACAACAGAAATTTATGTCTCACAGCTCTGGAGGCCAGGAGTCTGAAATCAAGGTGCCGGTGGGGCCAGGTTCCATCTGAGACTCTGGGTGGAGTCCTTCCTTTTGCCGCTTCCTGCTTCTGGAGGCAGCTGGCAGTCCTTGGTGTTGCTCAGCTTGTGTCTGCCCTGCTCTGATCTCAGCCTCTGTCTTCACATGGTGCTCTTCCTGTGCGTCTCTCTGTTTATGTCCACATTTCCCTCTTTGTATAAGGACATCAGTCATATTGGGTTAGGACCCATCATAATCCAGTTTGACCTCATCTCAACTGGACTACACCTGCAAAGACCTTATTTTCAAATAAGTTTACATTCATAAGTACTAGAGGTTAGGACTTCAACATATCTTTTTTAGGGGGAGGCATGACTAAATTCAACCTATTAACAATAACCAAAACAGTTCCAACTCTCTGCCTGGCCTCCTGTGTCTACAAAACTGGCCCAAATCTACCAACGTCACCTGCCTACTTCCTAAGAAGCTTTCCATGCATGGTCATCCCTTCAGGCCTTTGACCTTTCCACCATTTATCATGCCACCTGCCTGTTCTCCGGGGCCAAAGTCCAGTTCTGCCTTGTTCCCAGATCCTCTCTGATGACTCCATCACTGGAGCCTTTCTCTGAATTCTTACAGCCATTGTTTAGTCATAGCCTCATCTGTACCGTAAATAAAATCAAAGCCTACTCTGAAGGGTCTAGCCTGGTTGGACTAAGAGGCAAAGTGCATGGCTTTGGCATGGCACAGCATGGATTTGGATCTCAGCTCTGCCATTTCCTAACTGTGTGACCTTAAATAAATGACTTATCGTCTCTGTGCTTCATCTTCTTCATCAATAAAATGAGGATAAGAACAGTGCCAATCTCACAAGTTGTGAGAATTAAAAGAGATGGTGCCTGCAGAGTGCTTGACATGGGCCTGCACATGTGCTATTTCTATTCTGAGTACCAAGCACACTTGCCTTTTGGAAGTGCCCCTTTCTAGCATGGTGCTGAGGCTGGGCTGTGCACTGCCAGGACTGGAGTCTGCAAGGTGAGGGCCATCACGGGCTGACACAGCAGGAAGGTGCAGGAGCACCGGGGCTGTGGCCAGGGGCAGAGTCTGCTGCAAGCAGTCATATCCAAGGGACAGGGCCAAGGGGTGTCACCATCTGCACATGGAAATAGAGGTATGTTGGGGCACCTGCCCAAATGCAGAGAAGCGGCTTATCAGATGAACCGATTGTTGAAAGATGATAAATGGAGTCTCAGTAGTTGTGGAAGGAGAGGGAAAGCTCCCAGTAAGTAACTGCATCAGGGCAGGGGGGAAGGGCGGGGCGGGGTGGGGGGAGAAACTTCTCATCCCTTGGCCAATTCTCTCATTTTACATAAGTCGCTGTTCACTGCTTATTGAGTGATGACTGTTTACCAGATTATTCAGAATCATTTCTATGGCACTTACAAGAACCAGCATAAGCTAATTTTAAAAGAAAGGGAAAATTACTATGAGGATGCAGGGGTGTGAATTTCATGGAACTGGAGGGCAGAGGTGAGTTGGAAGCAGGGGTGTTATCTACACTCCGTCTCTTGCTCCTCTCTGGCTATCTGTGTTCCTCTGCTCTGTCTTCATTTGAAGACTTGCTTCTCCTGCTGCTCCAAGCTGCTTGGCAGAGCATAGGGTCTCTGTCAGCTCCTGAGCTAATGGGAGTTCACAGTCCACTCTCCAGAGGGAGACTGATCTCACTCAGCACCCACCCAGTGCTGAACCTGGGGGGAAGGTGCTCACATTGGCCTGGTTTGCGTTAGATGTCCCCCTGGGCCACAGAGTGGTAGTGGAGTCAGCTACTGCGGCACCCACCCCTGCAACCATGCAGACTGGAGACACAGGGGAGACGTCTCAGAAGAGTGTGGTGGGCCATGGTGGACACTGCTTGGTACATAATCCAATTGGATAGTCTTCTATGCAGGTTAGATACGTTATTTTTTAAATCCTCACCATAACCTTGCAAAACATGCATTAACATTCCCAGTGTGCTGGTGTAGAAACTGAGGCTTAGAGTGATCATGGTATCTGCTCAAAGTCACCAAGGATAGGTGGGTACAGGGTTTTCATTTAGATCGTTTGAAACTGAGCCCATCCACCCCCAAATTAAGTGATGTGTCCAAGGCTGTAATATTGGTAGCTAAATATGGACTAATCAATGTGATATATTTTTTAAAATACAAAAACACACCCAAGGAAGACATACAAATACACACCAACCTCCTAGGAGTCTAGTAGATTAAAGTCAGCTACCCTATCCCCCAAGTCCTAAGGCAGACCCTGCCCTCCTGCATGCTCTATGAGCCGGCCCCTGGGGTGTGGGGACCCTTTCCTATAGCAGAATCTGTACTATCAGTGGCTTCTCTACCCAGTATGTTTACCGGTGAGACTGAATCCTGGCCCACAGGAGGTCAAAAGAGCTGGTGTATATCAGGGATGGACTTGCCCACTTCTTCCTGCAGCCAAAGCTGGTACCAGAATCCTCTTAGGGGAGGTCAGTGAAGCTTTTGCTTAGAGACCAGACACAATCACTGTCTGGATTATCTATAACTCAGGGCTGCGGAGTAGCTGGGCAGAAGTGATTTACGGAGGAATAGCTCCCGACAAGGGATTCTGGTGACCTTATAAACCAAGAGACTGAAGCAGCTCGACTCCTCTCTTCCCAGGGTGGAATTAATTCTACCTAACTCTCTGCAGTCCATTTGATATTTTTTTTTCAATAAAGAGAATACAGATCCCAGCAGTCTATGCTGTTTCTCAGAGACATTTAAACTACCAATGTCATTAGTGTGGGAGCTACTTCAAGGAAAATTGAAATCAGCAAACTGGCTATGAGAAGAATAGAAACATGGCATGGAAAGGGAGGAAAATTGGGAACATATTTTTAACACTTTTATTTCCAGGCTAACAGCTCTTTTCTGGGTCCTTTTGAGATTTCTTTCTTTTTTTTTTTTTTTTTTAAATAGATTGATCAATCATTGATTATAAGTGGTTGATAAGCATATGTATTGGGAATTTTCGGTTATGGTAGGGGAGAGATTCTCTTTCTTTCTCCATGTTTCTTCTGGTTCATAGAATTGTACCAACATTTCCTGATAGAATCAGGAAGAACTTTCTACCTCTCGCTGACTCTTCCACAGGCAGAGGAGGATTCCACTGGTAGGTGAGATGGTGAGGGTCTGACATCCCTTTGTCTGTATCTCTCCCCAGTGCAGGATCTGCATCGAAGGCAGATTCTCATGTCTCTGGTCCCTCCTGCACTCTCTTCCCTGGCTAAGATGGGAGGCAGGCCCTTGCTGTCTCTGGTACCTATCCTGGTGGCTGGGTGGCCTGAATGTTCTGCAGACCCAAACATCCCCTGTGTGTGATGACCAGAGTTGAGGCTTTGGAAGAGAGAGTAGGAAGCTTGTTTTGGTCTTGAGTCTAAGCTTGTCTCCTAGTTGAAAAAGCCAATGTTTTTATTTCTATTTAACTTCTGTGTAACTGTACACCACAGGTGATTTTGAAGTTGATTTTCAGAGGGACACTCTGAGAGGCCCCTGGGAACAGACAGGAAACCATAGGGACATAAAGCAGCTGGCAGAGAGACAGGGCAACCTGGCCTTTTGATTATACAGGGTGTAGAGCATGCAGATGTCACCCGGGAAGCTTGGTCTGGGTGGAGATCGTGAAGCAGTGGAGTGGCCCTCGGAGAGTCAGGCTCCTTAACCGCAAAGGGTAGACAAGGTTCTCGTATTTTTATTCAATTGTCTTCAACCTTCTTGGAAAGAACTGGGAGCCTCATCACCTAGCTGGCTAGAGAGTCAGACTTGAGAAAAATCACACCCGAGTCTGAAAAATTGAGGTTTACTTGGACTTGGCTTAGACAATCATCAGGGCTGAAAATGATCAGGAGTTTACAGGAGAAAACCTAGATTCTTGTATAGTGAGAAACTTTGGGACCAGCTGTCTTCTCACTGATTTCATTCAGAAGAGGCAAATTTGTCCAAAAACTTGAGATCTGAGTAAGAACGAGAGGCACGTCTGAGTCTGAGCTCCCGTGTTGCTTTTCCCCTGTGTGAAATGGGGGTTTTAACATCAGCTTCTATTGGTCTTTGTCGGATGACGAAGGACGTCTTTCAGGAAGGATCAGCATGTCCCCCTTGCATCAGTTACTAATTGAATTCTATTCGAATCAGTTGATAGGCTCGGCTACATATGACAAAAGCCTCCTCCCCATCCTCCTGCCACAAAAAAATACCCCAAATGGTGTCTTAAACAGGACAGGAGGTCCTTCATAAAAAAGTACAATACCAATCACCTGGGGCTTCCGTGAGACCTTCCTGGCTCAAGAAACTCAGGCACTTTGACTTGTTCCTCTGTCATGTGGGGCTTTATCCCCAAGGTCATCTCCTGATCCATCGTAAGTACTGGAACCCCAACCATGATACACAGATCCCAGAAGGCAAGACAAAGCAAAGGAAGAAAGATGTGTCTCTTCTCTTTACACTTTCCCACATTGTACCCACCATTTCAACTAGGAAAATCACTTGGTCTTTATACCATATTGCATGTGGTTGTGCTAAAATGAGGGGTTCTGTCACCAGGGAAGAAGAAAACAGTGGGGAAGCCCTAGTGGTTTCTGCCACACTATCAGAAATGTCTGTCTGAGTTTTTTTGGCTTATTGTTTACTTTTGACTCAGAAGGCTCAATTAGATTATCTCTGGAGTATATTAATATTTCTTTATAGTAAATATTCCTTCAGTAAATATTCTCTCAATATTTACTGAGTCCTCCCATGTGCTAAGTGTGTAGTGGGCGCTTTGAGGACTATGAAGATGGGTAAGACATATTATCTGATCTCAAGGTGTTTAAAATTCATTTATTCAGTAAATATTTGATAAAAAGCTTCTATGTGCTAAGTATGTGCTAAGCTCTGGAAATATTAAGTCAAAAAATAAATATGGAGTTAAATAAAAGAAATAAGAATAAATGAAATAATAAATACAAGGGCAGAAATCAATAAATTGAGAACAAAAGAAAAATAATAGAAAAGATTAACAAAACCAAAAGCTAATTTTATTGATATTGTTAGTAAAATAAGTAGGCCTCTGAAAAGACTAATCAAGAAAAAAGAGAGAAGATACAAAATAAAACAAAATATGGAATGAAAAAAATAACTGTAGATGAAGCAGGAATTAAAATAATAAGAATATTGTTATATCTATAGGTTAGATAAAATAGATGCATTGGTATAAGAAAAACTTGGTACAAGAAAAAAAAGTAAAGAACATAATTAGACCAATAAATATTAAAGAAATTGAAATGATAACCAAAGACCTCTTATTCCCCCCAAATCTAGGCTCAGATCATTTTAAGGTTCATTCTATCAAACTTGAAAGGAACAGTGAATTCCTATCTCATATATATTCTTTTCTAGGAAGGAGAAAAATAATAAAAGCTGTCCAGCCTGGTTCCTGAGGTTAGTGTAACCTTTATTTCAAAATGATATAAGGACAATGTAAATAAAGAAAATTATAGGTACATTTCACTTATAAATGTATGTACACAAATTCTAACTAAAATATTAGCTAATCAAATTAAATAATATATTAAAATATGTCATTATCAAGTAGGATTTATTCCAGATGAGCAAGGATGGTTCAACACTAGAAAAATCTATCAATGTAACTTACCATATTAATAAACTGAAGGAGAAAATTCATACAATTGTCTCAATTGATACAGAAAAAGTATGTGATAATGTTCAACAGCTGTTTATGATAAAACTCTTAGCAAACTAGGAATAGAATGGAAATAACTTAAATTGGTAAAAGTTATATACCAAAAAAAAAATAGTAAACATTATCTTTATTGGGAAAACTTTGGATGTATTTCCTTTAAGACTGAGACTATAATAGAATAAGAGGGTCATTATCACTGCTACCGGTAGACAATATAGCAGGGTTTAACTATAAAAAATGAAAAGGAAATTAGAGGTCTGGGGCTGGAAGGGAGGAGATAAAAATGTTATTGTTGGTAGATTATATATCATTTACCTAGAAAAATAGAAGATAAACTATTAGAATAAATAAAAGATTTCTGGGTATCAGATCTACCTAAAATGAAATAGCATATTTCTAGAACAATAACAATAATTTATTATTTTAAATAAATAGTATTTAAAAGTAGGATATTATTCTCATTAGGAATAAAAATTAACCAGGAATTAACTTAATAATACCCTGAGGTCTTGTCAGAGACAAAGTTAATACCAGAACAAAGTACACAGAAGTTGATCTGAGTAAATGGAGACAAACGCAGTGCTTAGGTGTGGAATTTCAATATTTTAAAGATGTCAATTAATCTCCAATTAACAAAAAAATTTATTGCAACTTTGAATCAAAATTCCAATTGATTTAAGGAACTCAATACATCTACTCTAAAATGTATATGAAAAGATAAAGACCCACCAACAAAGCAAGATCAATTTTGGAAAGAAGGACTAAGTAGGGCTACCTGCATTATCAGACGTGAAGACATGTTAGAAAGACATGCTAACGGAGGTGGGCTGCACTGTGTCGGGAAGGACACGCCTGTGGCCCTGGCTTGAGCGAGGCAAATGCATTTCATGTAACCAAAATGTTTGTACCCCCATAATATCCTGAATTAAAAAAAGTAAAAAAAAAAAAAAAAAAGGAAAGACGTAGCAGTAAAAACAGCAGCATGGTTGGGTAAGAATGGACAAAAAAATCAATGGAGCAGAATGGATAGGTCAGAGAGAATCCAGTGTCAATATGGGAACCAAATATACAGTTAAGGTGGATCACAAATCAGGGGGGAAAAAATAGGTTATTTAATTAATAGATTTGAGTAAATCTGCTTACCAGACAGGAAACATTAAACTAGTTTCCTACCTAATACCACAAATCAAAGTGAACTAGAGATGGATTAAAGACCTAAATAGAAAAGATTAAACTATAAGGTTCATAGAAGATTACCTATGAGACCTAGGATAAGGAGGAACTAACTCCTAAAGAAAATTTAAAAAACATAAAATATAAGGAAAAAAGTATTATATTTAACCATATTCATATCAAAATTCAGAATTTCTATTGATGGATACCATGGATGGTTAATAAGCAGATGACAATTGGGAGAAGATATTTTGTTTTGTCTAAAATTGACAAAGAACTATTATCTAGAATTCATAGGAAACTCTTGCAAATCAACAAGCAAAAGATGAAAACTCCAAATGAAATATATACAAAGGTTATGAACAATAAACTTACAGAAGATAAAACTTGAACAGCTAACATGTATATGTAGAAATAAGCCAATCTCCTTTTAAAATGTGAATTAAAATACCACTTTAACCTATTAGACTGATAGAAATTTGAAAGTTAGATAATGTTCATTGGGGTTGCAAGATTGTGGAAAATCTTACGTCCTGCCAGTAAGAATGTATATTTTGAGACATTCTGAAGGGCAACATAGCACAACTTAGTTATAAATATTTGTTAACCTTATGACCCAGAAATATATACCCTGGGTATATATTCCACAGGTCCCTAAGGAGGGTTAGAAGCAGCCTAGGTGCCTATCAATGGGGAATAGAAAATGTAAAATGTGGCAAAAGCACACTATGGAGTGCTACAGAGTAGCTAAAAGTTACAGATTGGATATGTATGTCACAACATGGATGGATCTTCAAAACGTAATACTGAGTGAAAATGTACACGCATTTTGTAAGAATGTGTAGAAACAAAAAGAACCTCAGTGACCTCATGAGAATGGTAGTCAACGATCAAAGTAACAGGATTGGCAGAGGGGAATAAAAGGCAATAAATAAACACATGACTGAATGAATGAAAGGAGAGAGACCATGCATGATTGTATGTGCCATGAATTAGATGTACAGTTGACTCAATTCTCTGGCCTAAGGAATAGAAAAGAAAAAAGAGATGATCAAATATGGCCACTGAGGCGTACAACTTAGAGGAGGTAGACATATTTCATTTTAAATGTGGAATAGAGTGATTTAGATATTTTGGAACAATTCTGCTCCTCATACATAAAACAGTGACACAAATGATGGGGTAGTAACTTCTACCTGGGTGGGGCCATGTAGAGGAGACAACAGCACACTAGGGGGAGAGATGGGCATAAATAATATCATTTAAAGAATGGGGAAAATTAAAAGTGAATTATAAAAATAAATCTAGTGCGAGTGCAGAGGAAGGAAATGGTAATCCTGCATGGGGAATTGAGGAAGGCATATTGACCCCGAGCTGAGCCCACAACACTGGACAGGTGACTCGGCCAGGCAGCCACACCCGGGTCACATCCAAGTTGAGAAGTGGATGCTTACCTTGGCAGACTGTGTGCAGAAGCCCAGGTTAAAGCTCTGCACAATCATACGCCAAACATAGTTAGTGTAACCTGAGAACGAATCCATGCGTAATAACATATGAACTTTTGTTCTGCTTCCTCAGCGAGGAGAATCCCTTTAAATCCAGGTCCCAATGCTGTTTTTGTTTTTGTTTTTTTTTCCAGAACCATGGCATTTAGATTCTACCTCCAAGTTTGTAGATGTAATGAGATGATTTATCATAGAAAATTACTGCATGATCACCAAAAAATAATGAAAGTTGTCACAGCCTCCCTTCTTAATGGTATTTTTCTTTGACCTCCTTCCCCTTATCCTGAAAATGAGCTCTAAGACTCAAGTATGGAGCCAACCCAGGGGTCCGATGTTATTTAATTCACTCAAGCAGTCAAGCATAAACACATTTTTCAGAAGTAAAGACAACTTCTGTAACTTTTTAATTAAGGCATAAAAGCCCCTAATTAAAGAGACATAAATCACCAAGAAACCTTTAAATCTTCGAATCCTTGTATGTTTCCAGCTGCATTCACTCCAACCTCAAAGGCAACAGGGTCTAGAGGGGGACAGCACTGCTTTGCAATGTCCTGGAGCAGTGGCTCCGAGGGACCAGGCATTTGTTTGGTGGCTGTGTCGTGGTGGAGTTGCTGGTGCGGAGCCTGTGCTACGTGGAGCAAGAGGCCCAGAGGACCTTGAAATGGGAACACTCAGCCCTGTTTCTCTCTTAACCTCAGTCCACACTCAAGGGTTTTTGGTAGGTCAAGATGGTAGCCACCTCCACAGGAGAGGGGAAAAGCCGAACAACACCAGGAGGAAACAATCAGACAAGTCAAGAATATAAAACATCTCACAAGCCCATCAGCCCCGGTTTCTCAAAAAGTCAGTGTCATGAAAGAGATAAGTTGGAAGACTATACTGGGTTAAAGGAGACTCAAGGGGCTCTACAATGTGTGAATTTTGATTGGATCTTAGTTATTAAAAACAACTATAAAATTATTGCTTGGAATGATGGAAACATTGAATATGGACTTGATGTTAGAGGATATTATGGAATTATTATTAATTTTATTATGCATAATATGGTATTGCAGGTATGTAGGGTAATGTTTTATTCTCAAGAGAGGTTTGCCGAAGTGTTTAAAAGTGCAATTTCATGATGTCCACATATGTGACAAAATGATAACAATTATTGAGTATAGGTGGAGGACATCCACATGTTCATTGTATTAATTTTAGACTGTTTATGTATGTATGAAGCAATTTTGTAGCATCTTGGGGAAAAAAAGAATGGCAGCTTCTTTTTCTTTGTCTCTTGGAGATCTTGCTCTATATGTGATTCACCAATCTACTAATGTAGTGCCAGAATCAAGTTGGGCAAGAATATCTGGACAAATTTTCCTTGCTTAATATCTGGATGTCACGAATGCACCCCTTTCCAGGTTTTAAAATGATAGGAGCTTTAAGAACAAAGTAGCTATTTGTGTCTTCCCTCTGTAGCACTCATGTATCCACGTGTCTGAGGATTCAAACCTGATGAACACAGTAGTCCTTTTTCTCTTGGAGCTCCCAGCCTAGTACAGGAGACAGACGAGGAACCAGTCAATCAGTCCCACAGGGCGCTCATCCCACGTGGAGGCTCTGACACATATGTAATGAAGTCTCCCATGATGCCTGGTAC
The DNA here is from genome assembly GCF_041146395.1 of Eulemur rufifrons. Lineage (NCBI taxonomy): Eukaryota > Metazoa > Chordata > Mammalia > Primates > Lemuridae > Eulemur > Eulemur rufifrons. The sequence continues at coordinate 82,433,232 of NC_091011.1, read as the reverse complement.
TCCCCAAATATTTGTGATATCATGATCCTTCTTCCTCTGTTTAAAGATGGTCATCAAGGACATCATGGACATCTCAAAGTACTGTTCCGTGAGGCATTGCACATCGCCACTGGATGCTGGGGGTTGCTGCAGGAAGGCAAGGAGAGGTAGGTCACAGAGCCTTTCAACTGGCTGGATCCACTGTGGAACTTGAGATGATGACTAGGATCTGGAAAGGGACCAAGTCTCCAAGATCCAAGTCCACCAGCAAAGACGTATATATCTATATGCGTGCGTGTGTGTGTGTGTGTGTGTGTGTGTGGAAATCTAGATAAATTTTCTGGACTAGACCAAGAAATCTCCAAACTTTCTAGCTCCTGGGTGCAGTCGCCCCCTCCCACGGCTCTGTGCATGAGGAAGCAGAGTGGAATTGTGTGGGATGGAGGCCTGCATGGGGCCAGTCAAGACACTGGCCTGTGCACACAGCTAGAGAAGGAAATGCCCCTGGTACAGCCTTCCCTCCACGTAAGTTTTGAACAGCTCTTTGTTAAAATTGAAAAAGACTTTAATTTAGAGAGTTAGAGCTGTAGGGACTTTGAAGATCACTGGGTCCCATGGCTTTCAAAAGGTGCAGTTGTAGGACTTCGAGAAAGTTCAAATTCAAGTCAAGACTCAGTTTGAAAGCCACAAATCTAGACCAACCCACTGACCTTGCAGAAGATGGGTAAGTGTGTTAGTTTCCTAAGGCTGCCGTAACAAAGTACCGCAAACTGAGCAGCTTAACAGGAATTTACCTTCTCACAGTTCGGGAGGCTGGAAGTCCAAGATCAAGATGTCGGCAGGGTTCTGCTCCCTCTGAAGGCACTAGGGAAGGATCTGTTTCAAGCCTCTCTCTTAGCGTCTGTTAATTCCTTGCCTTGTGGCAGAATAACTACAATTATGAGAGATGCAGCATTCTCCTAGTGTGCCTGTCTATGTCTAAATGTCCTCTTTTTATAAAGACATAGTCATATTTGATTAGGGGCCCACCCTACTCCAGGATGACCTCATTTTAACCAATTGTATCTACAATGACCGTATTTGCAACAAAACCGCATTCTGAGGTACTGGTGGTTAGGACTTTAGCATATGAATTTGGCGGGGAGGGACACCATTTAACCCATAACAATGAGCTAAAGGGACATGGACTTGGCTGGCCATGGTCCCCAAGCCTGGGTCTGGGTGTCCTCGTTCATCATCTAGAACTCTCTTCATTATGGCAAGCCACCTCCCAGCTGATGCTCAGACTAGACAAGGGATTCCCGCGCATGCTTCTCTTAGCCCCAGCATAGGAGTCATTCGTCGGTTTTGGGGTGCTCCTCAACCTCTTTTTCTGAGCACCTAATCTCCCTTTTGGGGAATCCCTACTGTGTGGCACTTGTTCCCCCTTCTCCAGTGGGCTGGGGTGGGCACTGCCTTAGACTCAGCCAGTTGGACCCACTCTCCTGGACTTTGTACTCTGAGTGAGTGACGGACAACTTGGAGGCCACATTTGGGCTGCAGTGTGGCAGCAGCGCCTGCACCAGCCTGTCCTGTAGGGTGGCCTCACAGGGCCTCCTCCTGGGTCATCCTCCAGACCTCTCTGGCTTCCTACTTTTGTGAGCCCCTGATGTTCTTTTAGTAACTTTCATTTTTGCTTACAAGAGGCAGACGGAATCCATTTCTGTTACTTAAACAAGCTCTGATGGATACACCCAGAGTGTCACTGGTTCCCTGGGGAGGTGTCACTAAATACATTTTAATTTTAGGATGAGCCAGGACACATCATGAGACCCAAAAGATGACAAACTACCATTATGTAGATTTTGTTTTTCCTGAGTGAGACCTCAGACCTGTTCTTTGAGGGCGTGACTGACCCGGCCAGGGGCGAGTGGGGAGAGGAGCTGACCTGTATTCCACAGCAGCCCGCATTGCGCGTCGGTTGTGCAGGTCAACAACTTTACCCCTGGCACGTCACAGGGCCCCATGATTTGATCTTGTTAAACTTGAGCCTAAACAAAACAGATAAGCGCTGTATCATCTCCACGAATTAATCCACGTATGTTTATCTTCTGAAAGGTTTGCTGCGGCGTCATTGTGTCACTGTAAACAGGCTGGGTAGGTCACTCTTAAGTAATTTAATTTGCTTTCAGATATATATGTGTGTCGGGGGCGGACCTCCCCTACACCAAATTATTTGGAAAAACAGCATTAAGGCAAGTGAAGTAATATACGCGGCAAATCAAGGTCTTGGGTTTTCTGTTTTTTTTTTTTTTTTTCCTTCAGGAATAAAAAAGACATGTAGGGGGTTTATTTTTGATTAAACGCCTTAGCCTTGCTTTGGTATTTATCTTCCTGTGGCAGCCCCTGATCTAGTCACAATGTGTAATTCCATTAGCATTATCTCTCAATTCATTTGAGAGGGGCTCCAGCCTGGACAGCCGAGGTATAAAAGGCTACAGTGTTCTAGAGGCGTATTTCTTATTTCTTCAGCAAGTTTATTCCTTTATCGGCAGCTCATTTAAAGGGAGCTAAAGGGGAGCCAGTCAAATCGTTAAGAGAGAATTTAACGCAGGTTTTTAAAGGCAAACCCAAAAGCTTTTCAGAAAAATAAAAAGGTTAAATTAAATAAATGAACGCTGGCCCACAGCAAGCATAACTGATGACAGAGGATAATATGTAAGGGCCTCAGATTTATGAAGGAGGTTTTATCTTTGTGCTTTTAATGAGAAAAGTGATTTTGATCGGGCGTCAGGACTCCTGGGTGTTTCTAGCTGAGCCCCTCAGGGGCCCCGTGACACTTTCTCTCCCTGCAGCCCACTCCCATCTTTGACTCCTGCCCACCCCAGAGGTGACGCTGGGAGGAAGAAGGAGGTGATCTTTCTAAAGAGCCCGGAATGCCTGCACAGAAAGACGAGGGCAGATGGGAGGCAGAGGTGGGCAATTCTCACGTGCCCATGCTTATGGGAGGCAGGTGCCCAGGGGGAAAGGGACTGCATAGGTAAATGACCGGACCTGTTTTGACCCTCCCCTCCCAGAGGGGCCTGTTCACCTCATGGTCACCGTCCTGGCTGGCTTTGCTGTCCCCTTCCTCCTTGCCCTTGTTCACCCCTTCATGGAAGTGTCCACCAGCCAAGAGACATTCAGAAGATGGACAGCAGGTGGACAGAGGAAAAGATACTGAGGTCTGGGAAGCTCCGTGATGATGGCTCCCAGGAGCTGTGAGTACAGGGAAGCATCTGTAATCCTGTGTCCTGGGAGAGGGATTTGAGGTGTCAAAGGAGAACACGATATGCATCATTTTGAGAGTGAAGTTGGGCGGGAAGGTGATGGACGCCTGCCCTTGCCCTTCAAAATTGCAACACTAATACATCTGAAAGGGAGGCCAGGACAGCCTTTTCTGAGGGCCCAATATGCCCCCAGTCCCGTGCTAACTACTTTATATGCATTATGTTCTTTAAAAAGCACTACCAAGCTTAAAGAAAAAAACCTAGACCCTCATCAGTAAATTTTGTGAGCACTCCCAACATACGCACATGTATTTATTTACAAGTTATATATACGCTATTGTAGCAATGCACGATTTATACTATAATATATGCCCAACTGTATATATTTTAAAAGGATGAGAAAAATAAATAGAAACAGAAGTTACAATACTTTCTCCCCGCATCCCCATGGAGTTGTGGGCAGACGCTAGATGCTCACAGTCCACTCTGGCAATTTCCACTCCTCACGACCTGCTTGAGAGGTGGGTGCTGTCACTTCTGTTGTGTGGATGGAGAACTGTGGTGGAGATTGTCTTAGTGATTTTCTCCGAGCTGGGATTGTGACCCCTGCCTTCCTTCTCCCCTCCTACCCCTCCACACGGGCCCTGTGTCCCCCTGCCCACATTCCCTCCTCCTTCTGTTCCAAGGGGCCCCATGTTGATTGCATCTGCAGGCGTGGCTCTCTGAATCTCGTTTAGTTCAAATCAAAGTTAATGATCCCATTCCTCTCTTCCGAACACTCTCTCCCCAGCCTCCCTTGCAGCTTGGAGCCACCAGTTCTGGCCAGTCTGACACGCAGGAGTGCTCTAAGCGGTTTCACTCGCTGTTCCCCGCACCAACGCTGTGCTCTCTTAATGTTTTAAATATGGATGTGGAGGGCTATGGTCCCCAACCCCTGGGCCGCAGACCAGTACCAGTCTGTGGCCTGTTAGGAACTGGTCACACAGCAGGAGATGAGCAGCTGACCAATGAGCAAAGCTTCATCTGTATTTACAGCTGTTCCCCATCACTCGCGTCACCACATAAGCTCCGCCTCCTGTCAGATCAGGGGCAGCATTAGATTCTTATAGGAGCGTGAACCCTACTGTAAACTGCACAGGCGAGGGATCTAGGTTGGTGCTCCTTATGAGAATCTAATGCCTGATGATCTGAGGTGAAGCTGAGGCAGTGATGTTAGTGCTGGGAGTGGTTGCAAATACAGATTATCATTAACAGAGAGGTTTGACTACACAATAATGTAATGTGCTCGAATCATCCCAAAGCCATCCCTCCCACCTTCGTCCATGGAAAAATTGTCTTCCATGAAACTGGTCCTTGGTGCCAAAAAGGTTGGGGACTGCTGGTGGAGGGGATGCTTGGAGCTGAGGCCAGCCCTCCTGTGGCCACAGGAAATAAGTCTAAGGGCAAAAAGACAACTTGGTAGGGGCAAGACTCAGAAAGAGCAGGGAGAGACTGGGTCCTTGGTAAGCTCGTTGAGTCTCCACCCTAACCCAGGAACCACCTACCCGCAGGCAACTCACCGGAGATATTAACAAATGTCTTGCTGCTTCAGCAGCTGGATGGACATTTTGCTACTTGCGGACAAAAGCCTTCCTAACAGACACAGTCTCTGTTTCCAATCAGCACCTTCCATCCTCAGTTCATTGCCTCAGCTTCCTTCTGTGCCTAAGTTCTCAGTCTTCATATTAACTTTCATGGAACCAGACTTGGTCCATGTGGCATAGGAAGTCATAGGACCCAAAGATCTTTTTGGAGCTATTATGGTTGATTTTCCTAACTCTTTACTGTTTTCTCTTTCCCAGTTGTGTTACTATACGTGTGTCGTGTATTTACAATGGCTTACTTCATTTCTTCCCCATGTGTAGTCCTGCCTACCCTTTCAGAGTTTCCCAAACGTGGCGTCTTTGGAACCGAGTGTTTTTCCTCTATGCATTCCTCTGTCCACTATTCTCTCACCTGGCTGGCTCCTTCTTCACTTTCAAGTCTCAGCCCAGATGCTACCACCCCAGGGAAGTTGTTTCTAACCTGTGTACCTCCACTGTTCACAACACTGTTTTCATTTTCTTCATAGAAATTATCACTACCAGAAATTATCTTGTTAGTTCATTTAATATGTTAATTCTCACCTCCATGCAGAATGTACGTTGCACAAGAGCAGGGACCTTGTCTGTTTTGAGCTCTACTTTACCCACAGCACCTAGAACAGGCTTGGCACATAGTAGGAACTCAGAATATATTTATAGAACAAATGAATAAGAGAAAGAAAGAATGGATGTGAGGTACTTGCTCATCTGAGTCCTTGGTTTTGTTCCCCAAGGGGATATTTCAGTATTTACAAAAGGTGAAGCAATCAGAGCTTCCTATGCAAGGTGCTAAAGAATGTACTATCATCAAATTTCTATAATTTAAAATCCTAACTTAGAAGAACATATTTTAACATTGTTATTTCTTATTGAGATGAGCCTGATTTTTTAAATATTGTAACAGAAGAGATACTATTAATAAACAAAAAAATAGTTATAATTTGAATGTGGTGATATGATCGGAATCAAGAAGAATCGCATTCTGAATCAACACTCTCTTCTTTATGATTCCACACTGCGGGGCGAATTCTTAAATCTTAGCATCAACAACATACTACTGCACTTATTTGTTTACTGTTTTGTCTCCCACTCACCTGCAAACCCCCAAGGGTAGTGACTGTGGCTGAAACAGCTTTGATGTGCAGTGCAGTGACATATGGTAGGCATTCCATAAATGTTTTTTTGAATGGGTGATTCTAAACATGTTATGAATTACACAAAATATCCCATTGACATATTTTGCTCTACAATTACAATGAAACTAAAAACAACACATAAAAAAAATCCCACAAAAAACCTTTATATTCCCATGACAATCTGTAATAGCTGTTTTGGTATTTGGAAGATACTTTTATCATTGTCATCATCCATCCCTTCCTTTCTTCTTCCCTTTTTTTTTTTCTTTCTTTCCCATTCAAGATATGTTCTTTCTTCCTGTAGTTTTTATGCCTGAATAAGCATGAAGAATCAGGAAAGAAATTATGACCATGCCTGAAAGATGTTGATAAAGTCACTGGGGAGGAAAAGATGGGATGCTTTAGTTTTATTTGCAGGAGAAGAAAATGACTAAGGTGTTGATAATACTGATCGCCGTAGGGGAGGAAGCATAATTAAGAATGGCAAAGGGACACTTAGACTGAAAATTTGGAACTCCTGCAGAAGAAGTGAATACACATTCTTTCACAGAGAGTTGCATTTGATGATGGAATAATTTCCCCCAGGGAAGAAATGAGAATGCCATTGTTCAGGGGAGGAAAGAGCAGTCATTACGTGTAGTTTGTTGAATGTCCACAGTGTAGTTAGGCATGGGGCAAAGTCATGTCCAGCCCCCAGGTTTTAGTCCATGGATTGAGATGACACAACCTGACATCAAGCCCATTTCCTAAGACTTCTCTGTGATATTAAGATCTTTGGCCTAGATTTCAGGACCCTATTAGCTGTAGAAAACTTCTGAGGCTAAAAGTAGAAATGCAGGAATGGAAAGTGAGAGACCACCTAGTGAAAAAGCAGACAAAAGGAATTCAGACACCCAACCAAGAAAGATGGGGGACTCTCGGGAATGTGAAATGGAAGAAAGGTTTGAAAACTAAGGAGAAACAATGAAAATTCAGAACCCTGGATTATACGAGCATCCTAGCAGGCAAATGGTAAATGGCAAATGGCTCCACACAGGCCAGCATGGGTTGGAGCATGGTGTATTTGATGGATAGATGTGCAGTACAGAGTGAAGAAGCAGGGTTTAATTTAGCTCTGCCTACGCATTCTCTTCATCGCACTTCTGACCCTGTGTTCCGACTTCATCCTTGGCTGCCCTCCTTAGTGATGGTCTCGGGTGGTGCTATGGTTCAAATATGGTTTGTTTGGCCTCACCAAGTCTCATGTTGAAATCTGATCCCCAATGTCAGAGGTGGGACCTGGTAGGAGGTGTACAGGTCATGGGGGCAGATCTTTCATGAACGGCTTGGAGCTGTCCTTGCTCTGTGAGTTCCCATGAAGACTGGTTGTTCAAAAGAGACTGGCACCTCCTCCTCTCTCTTGCTTCCCCTCTCACCCTGTGGTCTGCACATACTGGCTCCCTTCATTTTCCTCCATGAGTGGAAGCAGCCTGAGTCCCTCGCCAGAAGCAGATGGTGGCACCATGCTTCTTGTACAGCCTACAGAACCGTGAGCCAAACAAATCTCTTTTCTTTATAAATTACCCAGCCTCAGGTATTCCTTTACAGAAACACAAATAGACTAAGACAGGCAGGATATTGGTTACCTTCCCTAGATATCACCTCAAAACGTTCCCATTCAACTCAATAAACATCTGCTGAGGCAATGCAAAGCCCATGGCACTATGGGGCTACAACCATAAACACAAATCTCAGACCCTTAGAGATGTCAGAGGTCATTTAATCGCATTCTAGTCTTCACTGGAACATCATCCAGTTCCTGCCTGAACACATGAAGTGATGAAGAGCTCACTGCCACCCAAGGAAATCTATTCTTTAGAGAGCACTATTAGAAAGATATTCCTCATATGGAGACAAAATATCTCTACATAAGATGAATTTCGTTCATTGTTCCCACTTTTGTCTTGAAGTTATATAGAACTAATGCAGCAACCCTTCCCCTTGACAGACCTGCAAACATTTGAAGGGGTCATGTTGCCTTGAGTCTTACTTTCTAGAAGCTGAACATCATCAGTTCCTTTGGTTGTTTCAAATATAACAGGATTTTAATTCATTCCCTTTTGGGCTTGGCCACTCTCCCCTGAATGTGCTCAAATTTATCTTACAGTGTGGTGCCTTGAACTATACACAATTATCCAGGTATGGTCTACCTATCTCAGAGCACAGTGGGGCCATCATTGCCTCCTTTGGGACACCATTCTCTGTTAATAGAACTTAGGAGTCCATTGACTTTGGCATCTCACTGTTGACATTCATATTGAGCTTATTGTCAACTTGGCGTGTGCTTTTTTTTTTAAGCATGGTTACATCTCTTTGATACTGTATTTGAAAAGTTGTTTTCTATACCCAGATATAGGACCTTGGTTGTATCCATATAATACTTCATTTTCTTAAAATTTTGCCATAGTTTCAGTATGCAAAATTACCATTGAATACAGATATTAGGTCATTAAGTATGAAATGTCCGATTTCCTTAAGTACTAAGTTTGACAGTTGATATCTCTGACATTTTCACTTTGACACTTCTTGTTTTATTTTTGTCCTGAAGGTACATCCTTAGTCTTTCAAAAGCATGGTTTTTGGCTTGTGATTATCTTTCAAAAATTTTTTAGAGCAATTTTTGTGGAACCATAGATAAGTCAAAAATTCAGGTTATTTTTGAATATGCGTTCCATGGTGGAACCAATGCTGTGCAGATAGCTTAAAATATCAGCAAAGTGGTTGGGCAGGATGTCACTAATGAACACATAGTACGTCAATGGTTCCAGAAGTTCTGTTCTGTTGATTTTAATCTTGAAAATGAGCCACGTGGACCACTTGACACCAAGGTGGATAATGATGAGCTGAAAGCTGTAGTGGAAGCAAATCCATCTCAACCCCTGCATGAATTAGCAGCAAGGTTTGATGTTACTATTCCAACAACATTGGACCATTCAAAACAAATCAACAAGGTAAAGAAGCTGGATAGATGGGTTCTGCATGAATTAAATGAGCGTCAGAAGGGAAATCATCTCGAAGCTTGCCTTTCTTTGCTGTTACGACATAAAGGTGAACCATTTCTATACTGTATTGTTACATGTGATGAAAAATGGATTCTTTTTGACAATTGCAAGTGTTTGGAATAATGGTTGGATAAAGATGAAGTGCTGAAACATAGTCCAAAACTGAACAGTCATCCAAAAAAGCTAATGGTGTCTGTGGTGGTCTAGCGCTGGTTTTATCCACTACAGCTTCATGAAACCTGATCAGTCGATTACAGTGATGTCTACTGCAACCAACTGGATGAAATGATGAGGGTGCTTGCGATTAAGCAGCTGAGATTGGTTAATAGAGACAGGTCAATATTCTTGTAAGACAGCACTTGACCTCATGTTGCACAAACAATGCGACTCAAACTACAGAGGCTGGCCTTGGAAACTCTCTGTCATCCACCATATTCACCAGACCTTGCACCAACTGACTAGCACTTTTTCCAGGCTTTGGACCACTTCTTGTAAGGAAAAATATTCCATTCTTAACAAGCTGTGGAAAATGCCTTTCACGATTTCATCACCACTGGCTCTCCAGGCTTCTCTGTTGGCATAAACAAGCTACTGTTAAGATGGCAAAACTGTGTCAATAGTTTAAATGCATGCTTTGATTGTACTGCTTCTTGTTTGAGATATAATAAACTACACTTTTGATTAGGAATCAGACATTTCATATTTAATGACCTAATAGTATATTCTATGTTGTTAGCTTTGATCATACACTTGTAGCCTGAATAAAACAGAGTCTTCTTGCTGCTGCCATAAGATCCACCACAACTTGATGATGCAACCAAAAGAAACACAAAATTAACCTCTTCAAAGCCTTGAAAAATTATGAGGTTCTTTACAGATGGTCTCTTAAAGAGGCACCAAAAGGAGGAATTACGTCATACACCCTGGAAGACTTCTTAAAACCCCTCTTCTCGTGACTGCTGCTCAGTCTCCTGCCTGTCCTCTCCTGGGCAGCTCTCATTCTTCCCCTCTGGCTGCTGCTCCACACTTCTCCACATTACCAAATCCTTCTTTCTGGACAGCTCCACATATTTTCAAATGTAGATCCATTAAGCTTTCTCATCTTTTTCACCCCTCAGCATGGTGCCCACGTCAAAGCCAAAATGCCCTATTAACACCAAAATGCCTAATATTAGGCAAAGGTTTTTTTGTCCTTAGGAGGGAGCAGGATTGCTAATACCTATATTTAACATTTTTCTTCTATTGCAGGCATGGACAAATCTGATGACCATGTCTCCTCTATCTTTATCCAAGTCATTAGTAAATGTATTGAATAGGATTAGTTTTGAGAACAGAGCTTTGACACATACCCTAAGAAAACCTTCCTTCATGTTGGCTTTGATGCATTAATGAACATCTTTGGGGTTTAACTGTTGAGTCAATTAATTCATCAGCTCACATTGCCCATGTTCTACAAGGATTTTATTAAAGAGTCTATTAAATGCCTTGATGCAATTCAGATGTTCTCGCTTACATTTCCTTGATCTAAAATCCTCACTGCTTTGTTGAGTTAGGGAACAAGACCAAGCTAACGAACTTTGTTCTTCATGACTGCTGTGGACTGAACATTTGTATCACCACCACCCCTGCCCAAATTCATATGTGGAAACCCTAACCCCCAAGGTGGGGCCTTTGAGTGGTAGTTAGGTTTAGATGAGGTCATGAGAGTGGAGCTCCCACCCATGTTGGATTAATGTCCTTCTAAAAAAAGGAAGAGGTACTTGAGATCTCTCTCTGCTTGTAGGAACCAAAGAAAATCCATGTGAGAGCACATCCAGGTAGAGGACCTTCACCAGGAACCCACCCATGCTGGCACCTTGATCCATAAGAAATGTCCAGAACCACAGAAATAAACATTTGTTGTTTAAGCCACTCAGTGTGCTATTTCATTATAGCAGCCCAAAACAATTAGACAGTGGTTCCAGGCTTAGTCCTGGATCAACCAAATTGCTTTCTAAATAATCATACACCTACTTTTTACTGACCCAGTGCTCAATTTCTGGGTCATGCTCATTCGTTTGTATTTTTCAGAACTTACATTATTTTTCTTGTTTGCAAAACTGGAATGACATTTGTCTGTCTCTAGTCTTTCTTTATCTCTCCCTACACAGTTCCTGATACAATTAACAACAATATGGTGCTTTCGCCCATTAGTGTCTAAACGTTTCCTGGCATCATCATGCTTTTGCTCTGGACCATCTCTGGGTGTCAGTTTCCATGAGTTTCCTGACCCCGGTGTAGGAGAATATTTCCTTTGACTTGATCTAAAGTTGCTTGCTTTAAGATGAAAAGGATGTTCTGGATCATTCCTGGAATCTCCCTCTAATCAATTTAGTGCCAAGCAAGTCCTCAGGCCAAGTAGGATGCTGGCTGGTCTTTAGGAAATGAGAGATGAGGACTCATTCTCTGGGATGCTTACCCCACCACTCCTGGGCAGACAGGCTGCTGTGTGACCTCCACGGCAGCCCACAAAGGAGGAGCAACGTGGTGCGCAGAGTAGGAAACTAGAACAAAGGCACGCTCGAATACAATACAGATGGGGTGGAGGAGTGGTTGGCTGGATTTGAGAGGAGAGAGAGCAGGGGACTGAGGTGTGATAAAGATGCTTTTAGCAGCAGTATTTTTTTGTTGTTGTTCATTTTTAACTAGCTTTTTAAAAAATGGCGAATGTAGTGCTTGCACATGGTAAAATGTCAAGAAGAACGAAGGATATACACTCAAACAAGAAATACACATCACCTTGTCTCTTACTCTGAGGTTTCTGCCATTAAGTTTTTTCATGCAACCTTCCAAAATGTTCTATGTATATACAAGCCTGTATAAATATGAACACACTATTCTCTATATTAAAAAATATGCAAATATATATACATGAATACACTGCTCTGCACTTTGTTGTTGCTTTTCAGAGCAGTATACGTGGATTTACTTCACTTTGTTTAACATCTGCACCGTGTTCTATTGCAGGGGTGTACCATATTTTAACAGTAGTGCTTTGAGGGAATGGAAACAGAATTGTTGCCAAACCCAGGGTATTAGTCCTAAGTTTGAAGTGGAGGGAGTAAACCACAGGTGTGAGCAGACTTACATTTCGAGCTTCCTGTGTAACCTGAGATGGGTCACATCAACATCCCTTGCCTCAGTTTGCCTAGCAGGAAAAGAAAACACTTTCCCTTTTGATTTTCATCTCAAAAAATATGTGTCAAGGTTCTTACATACAGGGTTGGGAAAAACAGCAAATAGAAAGAGTATATATTAAGTTTTTTTATAACCTAGGTGTGGGCAGAAGGGAACTCTCACTCTGGCTATAGCCACACTGAGTGGGGCTGATGCTGTTGGCGTGTCTGACGGGTCCCCATGAACAGTCGGCCGAGTAGCTGGGCAGGCAGCGCTGACCCACCTTATCCGGGCCCACTGTCAGCCTTGGCCCCAGGGTGGTGCTGGTAGGTGTTTAGCAACCAGCTCTCCATAAGAAAATCAAAGTCCTGATTTGTAGTGTGCACTGATTCCCATGGTGTAAATACTTCCACAGTGGCTGGTTTCCAGCTACCAGCATGGCATGGCCGAATGCAGAGCTGGGGGGAAGATGGCACGATTGGCTCTGCCCAACCCTCATGTGCTACTGCACACCACTGTAGCCTTCGACAGAGGGGTACCCGCTCCCTCTGGACTCCACAAGGGCCACTTCCAGGGGTGCTTTAGGGGAAACCCTTTAAAAGCAGAGGAAGGTGAATGGGTCTAGGCCACAGGGTCCTAGAGGGAGAGTTAAAGTGTGAAGGGGTTGCCTTGGGCCCAGGCACAGTCCTGTCCCTGGAATCCCTGCAGCAATGGTCTGCTCTACCTGCCCTAGTCCAGGCACCTGCCTCTGTTGCTGCTTCTCCTTCTGCTTGGCTCCCTCCCCCCTCCTCCTCTGTCCTCACCCTGGTGTCACCCTGTTGACAACCTGTGGGCTCCACTTTGCTCTCCCAGAGCTGCTGAGGGCTGAGGAGAGAGGCGGATGCAGCAAGTCGTCGTGGGGAGCGGCATGGAGGAAGAGCTTCCAGTCCCTTCCTGGTCCTGGCCTCTCTTTACTGCACTTTCTAGCAACAAGATGTGTCCTTGGACCTCTGTCCTGCCCTGTGGTGCAGTGCATGTTGGAATCAGGAGTAGGGAACATTTTTAGCACCATGGGTCCTGTTGCTCTGCAGGTGTAAGTCCTCACACTTGAGTCCCACTCACCTAGACCTCTGAAAGGCTTTGTCACAGGCAGGTGCCAGATAGCTCCTGAAAATGGACAGGACCCAGCACCACTTTCTGCTTCCCTATTGGATGTCTCTGATCACTGACACTCTGGAACTGACGACAGCCCACTTCCAGGGAGTGCTGGACGTCAGCATTCTGCGTGCTGATGCCTCCCAGCCCCTCAGCTGGGTTTTCTCATTTCCGTGTGACACATTGAGATGTGCTAAGAGGCTGAACTCAGGAGCTCCTTAGGGGGTTCCTGGCAGGACGTGTACTGGTGCCCTGTCCTGCCCAGCATGGGAATTTCATGCATCAAGCATGTTTTTCTTTTTCCTTCTTATTCTAAAGCCCAGTGGGCTCAAACAATAAGAGCAAGAGATTAATGAGGCCAAGGTCAGGGGAATGATTTACTCTGTGTGAATTACTATTTAATATATTCGTTACCCATTGCTGCAGAACGAGTCATCTCCAAATCACTGGCACAAATAGTATCTTCTCTCTGCTCCATGATGTCCAGGGCCTCAGCTGGACCATTCTGAAGGCTGGAATCGCCTGAACACCTGGCTGCGGCTGCGGGATCTACTTCCAAGGCGGCCTACTCATGCGGCTGCTGAGTGGGGGCCGGCTTGCTGGTGTGTGGCCTCAGTTCCTTGCCATGTGGCCACTCTAAGGAATCCAGGAGACTAGGTTGGAAGCTGAAATGTCTTTTTTGACCTAACCTAGGACTCACTGTCACTTCTGTAGTAATTTCTTGGTCACTGGAGGCAGCTCTGATTCAGGGTGGGAGGGGACTGCATGAAGGCACGAATACCCGTGGGTGAGGCTCACTGGGGACCATGTGGGGGCTGGCACCACAGCTGCTTAGGGCAGGTTGTGCTCAGACACCTGGCAACCAGCTCGTAAATGTGTTACCAGGCAAGAGCCTTCAACCCATCAGCATAAATCCATTTTCAATACAAGGGAAACAACTTGAGGCCTGTTTGCTATTTGTACCGCAGACAGAGGGGCCAAGAGACTCAAGCTACTTGGCCAGTGAACTAGGCAGTGCCAAGAGGGAGGCCTCCTTGGGAGCTGTGAACTGCGTCCCGTCCTCGGAACTCAGGCGTGCTTTGGGGCTGTGTGCCTCCTGGGATTGAACCCCAAGAAGGATCACACTGAAGTGTTTTTACTTTCTTATTGTAGCAATACTGGGATCTGGCCAGATTTGGGACTTGGCTGTTTCTGGACAATGGAGTTAGGTCACACCCCCTCCCTCCCCTGTCTTCCCTCACCACACTGCATCCTCTAATTCCTGGTTCTGCAGTTGAAAAGACAAGTTTTTGTTTTGTTTTTTTTTAGCCGGAAGAGGAGGAAGAATTCTGGAGAGGGGGTAGTGGATTAGAGGGTCTGGGGAGGAAGGAGAGGAAGACTTTGGCCACCACTGACAACCGCCTCCCTGTCACCTCCCATTAGTCAGAGCCCCCCACTGGTGGTTGCGTCTAGGAACAGGTCTGATCATGGCATTCTCCATGAGTGTCCTCATAGAATGCTACTGCCCACAAGCCACTTGGTGGAAGGACAGCTGTGTATCACCCGCACTGTGGAACCTGCCCTAAGGACACCTCCCCTGCTGACAATGTGTCACCCACTCCACCCCTAGCCTGCTGGACATGGCAAGCTCTGCTGCTGTGCTGTGGCTTCCCAGGCTACACCGGGGGTTGATGTCAAGGTGGGGAGGACCCCCCCCCACACACACACACACTGTAGATCTTGGTCCTCGAGGCCCTATAACATCTCCCCTGCTACCCATGGCCCAAGTCCTCTCTGAACAGAAGAGGCTGGGAGTTGAGATTCAGATGTTAATAACTCTAGGGAAGAATGGGCCAGTCTGAATCTACTAGGAATACCCAGCCACAGTTCAAGCTACAATTAGGCAGCATGGTGACATGGGGACGTTCCTCCCCCCACCCTCCTCTAAGGGCAGTCACATCTCTATTTTATTGTTCTATGGCCCAGAGTCTCAAAGATAGAGCCTGTAGGTTACAGGCCTACTTAACCCCTTAGGAAGAGGAAAGAGTAAGTTTGAATGCACCCAGAATCTCAAGTGCTGCTGTTGATCCTTTGAAATGGCAGATTTCGAGAAGGATGCAGATTAAAGGCTTCTGGAATGCATGGTGGACATAATCTGGTGACACATCCAGAAAGCAAGGGCCAGAGGGGAGTTGGGATCTGCAGCCCTGGCCTCACCTCTGTCGCTGGGAAAGCCTCCTCTGCCCTCCTGTTCTCTGCTGAGCTTTGGGATAATGTTGATATTTCTGCTCTCCTGCAGGTGGCGCCACAACGTAGGTTTTTAAGCTGCTGACTGACTGTGGTTTCTATCCAGTGCATTGTACAGGATCCAGCCATGGGGGCAGCTCTTGGGGGAAAGAACATTTCTCTATAGCACCACCAGGCTCTGGTGATTTATTTAACGAGCAAATCTGGCTTTTATCAACTTAAATAGCAGCTCTGTTCCTAGGCTAATAAAATGGTGGCAGCTAAGTAAAGGAAAACTTAAGGATTTCTTCTCCTCTTTCCTATTAAATCTGGCCCTTTTATTCAGCCATGAGAGATGAGCCAATACTTTTCTTCCCCAACCCTGTAATAAACCACAACCCAAATCCCACAAACAGCCTCTTTAGAAAAGAGAACTCTATGGAGCAATATGCCTTGGAGCTTCTCCCTCTTGTGGCCATGGGTCCAGGTGATGACCTCCCCACCTTCAGCGCCAGGCTAGGGGTAGAGTGGATGACACATTGCCAGCAGGGGACAGCTCTCTGGCCCCTCACCAGGTGGCAGGAGGTGGGGGAAGCATGAGAGCCAGAAGGACTTGTACTTAATGCAGAAACATGTTTTGAACCATTATATGATGTTGCCTTTGCCAGAGTGTTTATTCACAGAGAGCAGGCAAGACCTACCCTCATTGTATTGTTCCATTTGAAAAAAGATACGCCTGTCTTGAAAGCAATACTAATTCCTTATGCATGTATTGCACTTACCTTAGAGTTTCAAAATGCATTAATAGATGGTGTCTCCTTTGAATGTCATTGCAATTCTAAGGAGTAAATGTGGCAGGTGAGAGATGGAATCTCATTGAGAGGACATGACCTGCTCCAAATTATAAAGCTGGTCAGTGGCAGAACCAGGAGTGGGACACAGGTCTTCTAACTTGCAGTGTGGGGTTCTGTTCATCCCACCAATCCCGTTATCCAGACACAAGGAAGTCAGTCCGATGGGTCACCATCACAAAAAGAAAACCAAGTCCCACACTGTCATTAGTTTGATCCTTCCTGCTCTTCCTTACGATGATATTATAACCGCCCCCTTCAGTATGCCTTTCACATTGTTATTTGATGGGAGGAAAGCGTGGACAAGGCAGTTTGAGATATGGCCTCATTAACAACAGGAGAACTGGCCGGGCCCTCACGTCCCCACGGTTGGTCCAGCTTTTCGCTGTCCTTCTTCCCTATCATTCAGCTCTGTTATTACTCTTCAGGCACCACATGGCATTCATTTCTCTGAATGAAAATAAATGACACCACACACTAGGCAGGAGATAAAGAATAATAAACACATTTTATTTGCCACCTCTGAAAAAAAAAAGGTCTTTGACTTCCTGTCCATCCATCAGGAAATGGGCTTGGAACTCACAGCCATAGTCTCTCTCTCTCTCTCTCTCTCTCTCTCACACACACACACACACACACACACACGCAACAATGGGGAAAGAAGACAATCAGATTGTATTAAAAATACATGCTAGAACGACTGGCTGAGAATGGAGACAGAGATGTTTTCTCACCTCCCCCCTCTGTTTCAGCATTTTTACAGCATACCCTGAAAGCTGAGTGGCAAACATACATTTGAAAGGATTCTCCCCCTGCTTTTATTGAACCATATTCCTTAAGTAACCCATTAGGGGTTTTCATGGGGCTATGTGGGCTGTCACCTCTGGGAATTGCCTGTGGTGGTCCTGTGTAGCAATTTTAGAGTAGACACCTAGAAGCAGTGCCAGGACCAGGTGAGGCCAGCCTTCTGCAGACCTGAGGGTGAGGCAGCCTTCGATTTTGCGTCCTGGGTACATGGTTGTCCTCATGCTTGTCCTGGTCCTGCAGACAAAGACATTTGGCCCTGGGCTTCCTCCGTCATAGAAGGATGTCCAAAACGCAGTGGCTTTGAGTGATTTTGTTATGTATTTCTCTGGACTTCTGAAACTAACCTGATATTGTGTGCTTTATCTAGAGTCTGGGATTCAGGGTTTCTGAGAAGAGGAGCCAGATCGATGTATTAACATAGGCTTAATAAGATAACTCTGTGCTGCTTTCTGGGCCATGCAACACTCAGCAGAGACCCAGAGACTAACAGGGCTCCAGGCTGTCTCCTGGAATATCCTTTAACCAAGGAATCAAACGTCTGCTTTCCTCCTTGCTCTGGCTTGGTCTGTCTCCTTCTCATCGGTCAGAGCATGGTTTCAGCAGGGTCCTCTCTGGGTGAGCTCAGCCTCACCTGCACGTGCTGTCCACCTTGGGTCCTGTATAAGCTGTCGTCTCAGCTTGTTTCAAAGTCTCCCCAGTTTACAACTTTGATTTCTCTGAAAATATAACCTCCATCGGAAGGTACAGGAATTTATGCTGTTGTCAATCATTTCTACCCAATAAGGTGTTTGGATGGGAGATATTTGGGTGAGAGTGACAGTAACCAGCAGGAAGTTGCTGGGTGGGGGACAGGGAAAGTTGAAGAAGGGACATGAGGGAGAACTCAGAGAACCATGGGCTCCTTTAGAGAGTCATCCCTGATAGTTGTCCATCAGGGAGGAGCTTAGCGGACACTGCCGCTGGGGCCACTTCCCTGGGACTGCGGTGGGAGTGGGGATGCAGGAGGTCTGCACAGAGCTGAGTAAGTGTGGGAACCCCCTGGGTTTCTCTTGGTGGGTGGGAACATCCCCTGGGGATGTGTACAGAGGTCTCAGAGGTGGTGCTGCCCACTTCCCATCTCCACGCATTTCCTCCTTGCAGGATGGCTGTAAACCAGAGCGCATCATGGTTTCTTTCTTTGGACTTCAGACACCACCCTGATGTTGGCATCGTCTGTTTTGGATGTAGTCTAGGATCTAGGGTTTCAGAGAAGAGAGCAGCCGGGTCAGCCTCTTAATATAAACATGACTGGATAAGTCAGGTTACCAAGCCCGCTCTGGGGCACTCGGCCATTCATGCTCTCTCGCCCAGGCCTCTGTCCTAGGTGTCCTCGGCCTTCTCTCGTGCCCCGTGGGGGTGCCTTGATGGGGTGCTGGGGCGGGGTTCTGATTGGGAATGGGTGTTTGCTTTGGCAACAGTGTGCACTTGTGTCACCTCTGAACACCCCAGGGTCCCTCCGACCATTAGCGCCCACATCTGTATCTTCCTAGGCGTCTGAGTGTGCCTCACTCCGAGTGCGCGCCATGCACCCGGGTCACCACGTACGCGCCCCTCTCTGCCCGGCATCACCACTGCCAGGGTGACTCCATATGGGCCGAGAGGACCAAGGGGGTAGTTGGCAAAAGTCCGTGCTGGGGAGAGCCAGCGAGCCGGGCGGCGGCGAGTGCGAGCGTGTGGGGAGGTGCCCCCTGCCCCCTCTGCCGGCCGCTCTCCCTCGGTCTAGATGTCAGCCGCGAGCTCCGAGCCAGCCTGAGCGAGCCAGAGAGGGAGCGGCGGCGGGCGGCGGGGAGGGGAGGAGGCGAGGCGAGGGAGGGAGGAAGGGAAGCAGGGAGGGCGGGAGGGAGGAGAGGAGGACCCAGAGAGCGCCAGGCAGCTGGAGTTTTTGCAGCGCTTGGCCGGGCTTCAATGCACAGCAGCAGCGAGCCGCGGCGGCAGCAGGCAGCCCGGGAGCTCCGGCGGCGGCCGAGCCAGCGGCGGCCCCGCTCCCTGCCCCCTGCAAACTTTGCTAGCAGCCTGCCCGGGGGGCCGGGGGCGCGTCCGGGAGGCCCGGCTCGGCCCGCGGCCGCGCTCTCCGCCGACGCAGCGCCAGCCACCGCCGCCACCACCGCCGCAGCCCCGCGCCTCCCCGGGGAGCAGCCCGCGGTTCTCGCGGCCCCCCAGCCCCGGTCCCTGGGCACTGCCCGGCGAGTCCCCCAGCAGGGGCGGAGGCACCAGCGGCGCGGCTGGCCGCGGGCTGCCGGGGGGCGGCCGCCGCTGCCCAGTGAGGCGCGTAGAGGCGCGGAGAGCGCTCCCCGGCGGGTCCCCCGCGCACTCGCCGCGCCCGGGCAGCGGCCCGACCCGGCGAGCATGGGCGGCGCGGAGTGACGCCGCCGTGCCCGCTTGGCATCAAGGACATTCAGCCCGCGGGGGTGGGGACGAAGGGGGGCAGCCCCGCGTCGCCACCGCAGCCCCCGAGAGCCGCTGCTGCTGCTCGGGCTCCGGGGCTGGCTGGAGGAAAGGGGTGCTTGGGATCGATCCACATTTTCCGACCTTTTTGTTGGACATTACGCCCACCTTGGACGCTGCAAGAGGAGCTGTCAAGCCCCGCAGGCTCTGAGCGGGCCCCCTCCGCTTTCCTTTGCTGCTCCCGGCTTCCCTGTGCCTCCGTGGAGTATTTGCGTTCGGGGCTGGGGCTGGAGGAGGCAGCCACACGCGCGCACACGCACACGTTCAGAGGAGGGCTAGAGGCAGCGGCACAGGCACCATCTGCAGTGTCAATGCGGCGCTCCCGCTGAAGGAGGGAAACGCGGCGCATCCAGGTAAAGAGCCGGCCGGCCGGGGCGCGGGGCCGGGCGGGCGGTGAGGGCAGCGCGGGCGGAGATGCCCGGGCCGGGCCGGGAGTCCTCGGCTGCCCCGGAGCCAGCCCGCTGCACACATACACGCACACACACAAATACAATCGGGCACACACGGCGTTCGCGCACCTGCCCACGTCCCACCTGGACACCCGCGTAGGTGCAGCGGCCGGAGCAGGGATTTCCCGGGGTTCTTTCTTCTCTCACGCTCCGAGACTCAGACTCCTCTTCCCCAGGACTTTCGGGGGGGCGGGTGGGATTCTGTGTATTCTTGGCTCTCCCTCCCGCCGGGGT
The DNA here is from genome assembly GCF_041146395.1 of Eulemur rufifrons. Taxonomy (NCBI): domain Eukaryota; kingdom Metazoa; phylum Chordata; class Mammalia; order Primates; family Lemuridae; genus Eulemur; species Eulemur rufifrons. The sequence continues at coordinate 82,412,886 of NC_091011.1, read as the reverse complement.
AGGCTGAGGGAGCGATTTTTCAGTTCTCAGCCCCTGTCATCCCTTGCTGGTTTTTAAAACAGGGAGAAGTCATGGGAGGTCTCCGGAGACCCGCCCAGTGTAATCGCTGCTCCGTGGCCTTTGGACACCCTGGGATTTTAATACGAGACAGACCGACAGATATTCGGACAGATATTTGGAGAGCGTGGTGGCCGAGCGCGGGGGAGGAGGCCACATAGGCGGATGGGGCTGCAGTTCTGTAGGGCGGTGCATGTGGAACAGACACTGCGTTTCCCCAGTAAGAGGCAGCACAGACGCCTTTCTGGAGCGTGGCACTGGTTGCCCGGGAATGCGCCGGGATTTCAGGCAGGAAGGGGTTTAAGCATCGCCGCGTGTGTGTTGCTTGTCTGGGGCGGGGGCATGAGGGTCAGATCCTCCTTAAAAAAGATGACCTTATTGGCATCCCTGGTCTCTGCTTAACAGCAAGCAGACAGCGCTTGGAGACACAGGACTTGGGTCTTGCTCTCACCTTCCCACCTGCCCTCCACACGTGGGGCTGTTTCCCCCTGTGCCTCGCGGGCCAACACCTGTCATATGCCTTCAGAGGTGTGTGTTGAGAAAAAGAACTAGGGGAGGGAAGAGCGAGAGGGTTGTAGTCCTCCAAAAGAGGAAGGTCCCCTCTCTCATGACCACGCAGGCAGTGGCCCACCCTGTGAGGCGGCAAGGCATTCTTGGGTCTGCCAGGGTTCCCCAGAGCCCAGCTGCCCCCGAGTGTAGAGTCGCTCTCCGGAAGCCCATGGTTCAAGGTGCTATTCCCCTAAAGCTCTTCCTTTCCTTTTCTCCCTGGCTGGAGTTTCACAGGCTGCCCATGTTCAAACTTTTTCTGGAGGAATTAGGAGTGGTTGGGGTTCCAAAAGGGCTTTTTCATAGTTCCTGTCTTTGAGTCTAAGAGCTACTCATTTGGGGCCTCAGTTGTTGTAGGGAGAAGAATGTGAGATCCAAATCAAACATGATTTTGGAATTGACGTACATGTATAGCAAGCTCCTATATTGCTATAGCTGTCCCCTTGAGGTAGCTTTTTGGGCAAGCTGATTAAAAATGGAATAATCTTTTACCCTCTATACAAGATCATGTGTTCAGAGTGTCCCACAAACCCACCAGTGGAAAACATATTTTGGGAGTCTTCAGAACATGAGGGGAGAGGAGCAAACATTCTTCTGAACAAGGAGGCCTGAGTGCCGGGCACAGTATTTGGGGTTTTTTGGTAAATACTGAAGATGGGTGCTGAAATAAAGGGCCTTTCAGCACCCTCGCCTCTGCTATTTTCAAACTTTTTTCAGCTCCTGCAAAGGTCTCTGACTAGGCTGGGGAGAAGAGCAGACGCCCCGGGAGGGAGATTGTGTTCCGGCTGTGTGCTGTGCGAGCTGCCCTTTGATTGATTGAAAGGGGTAGACGGAATAAAGCAAATCTCTCACAATGGGGAGAACCCAGTAGGGGGAAGAAACATTATTTTCTTTTTAAGAATGGTGGGTGCGTGTACACACTTACCCATATATGAGCATGTGTGCACACACACACTAAAACACACACGTGTGTGCACATTCTTAGAGCCTGGCTAAATGTGGTCAGCTTGTCCAACCGTGTGTGACAATGGGGTCCGCCTCAGTCTTCTGGGCGGGCAGAACTGGAACATTTCCACACTCATGCCCTTCGAGGGCATGGACAGGGAGGTTCCGCCTATGCATCCTGCAGCACATGGTTTGCAACAGAAATAGTGAGTGCCTCCCAGGTAAACATTCTCTCATGGGACCTTAAAGAGGCAAAAGGTTGGGGTACAGATCTTCCTGAAATGCCTGCATTTTTCCGGTGTACCTCTGCTCCTTTCTAAGCTTCCCTCCCTCCTCTCTTTCCTTTCTCATGCATTTGCAGACTCAGGGTCCGTCATTTTAATGCAAAGCTAACAGTCGTTATGCCGGTTATCAGCTAAACGTCCCTGCACTTTCTGCATTTAGCATTAGCTACCAATTTGGTTTCTAGAACAAGGCGGGCATTAATTAACATCTGCGTAAAGCTGAGTGTACATCATCTGTTTTCCTGGCTCCCTTGCCCAGCCCTGGAGCATGCCATGCTGTCATTCTCCCTCTATGCTCTTCTGTGGCTTTCCTGGTGTCTTCCTCGCTGGGAAGGGATTCACACTAGAAAACCCCCAGCCATGAATGCTTTTCTTCGCCAGCCCCTCACTGCCTGCTAGACTGTGCTCCAGGCAGCTCTCCAGTGAGCACTAGGCGTGGGTCGCCACACACTGTTCCTTCTTGCCCAATCATGTACTTCCCGGGCTCTCTCCGGTCCTTCCAGGACTTCATCCTGGATGTCCACTGAGGCTCTGCAAACATTTCCGGAGGAATCTGAGGTAGTAACTTGTTTCCTTTCTGCTTCTCCGTGCCTCTCCCTCGCCTGTGCTGCTGCTCAATGCAGACAGGGAGATCTGCAGAGCGGAGTCTGCCTACACTTGGCCTCTGGATCCTTTTCATCACAATGAGGGCTGCTGGGAATTCCGCGGGGGCTTTCCGGGCGGCAGCAGTCCTGAAGAGCTAAGGGGGGTGGGTCTTTAACTGCTTTTGGCTTACTGCTATCGCCAAGCTTTGATGCAAAGAAATCACAGCAAATCTCTCTCCTCCTAGCCAGCTAGGGGGCATTTCTTAGCTGCGTCTCTCTGTCCTCACCTAGAGAAGGCATACGCACACAATGCACATCGGAGACCTGTTGGAATGGCTCTGTGATGGGCCTTGATGGGGCGGCAGCAGTGATCTTGGCTGTGATTAGTCTGTGCAACAGATGTGCCAGCCTCTCCTCTTTTCTTATTTGTGTCCGGTGCTACCTAACGTGAAACTGGTTCGGACCCTGGGCTGTTGAACGGGTTCATTTCCGTCCTTTGACACCCCCCCCCTCCTCTTTCTCCACCCCTTCCCCCCTCCCCCACTTGCTAATCTACCTCTTGGCTTTGTACGCACATCCGCTAGCCCATTTGCCCTCAAATCTGCGGCACTCCAAGAAATCAATATAACATGAATTTAACGACAGCTGGATGATTAAGTGTTATTTATATTTAAGAGCGGCATTTTAAAAAGACATCGTGCTAATAAATCAAACGGCTGTTTGGGAGATGCACATGATTAGGGTAATTGCCCGAAAGGCTCTATTGAGCCATGCTGGGTCCACACAGAGCTGCGGACACTGTCTCTTTAAAAGCTGCCAGCCCCCTCCGCCCCACCCTGAACTCCTGATCCCCTCTCACTGTCCCGACTTTCTCTTCCTTCTGCAGTCTGTCCCTGGCGCCCAGGCTGTAGCATTCAAGTTGTGGCAAGAAGGTGGAGCCAGCAGAGAGACTGAAGTGGGCTCTGCTGCTAAGTGGTAGGAGATAGATCTTAAAAGGAAAGGCAGGCGGGGGTCCTAATTCCCAGAGCCCAGCCTCGTTCCAGAAGGAGGAGGCTGCTTCCCTGCTTGGTAGAAAGCAGCTGAGAAGAAAAGCTTCCTGAGTCCCTGTGTGACTCTGTCCTATGGGCATGTGGCACCGGCCCCCCAAAGGAAGAGGCTGTGAGGACATTAGTATTGGTTTCAGTCCTTGTGAAACAATGGAACGGAAGATAGTAAGAAGGAGTGATGACGATGGTGGCCAATATTTGTTGAGTACTCACTTGGGTTAGGCACCATTTACGCAGTTTGCCCAGGTTGGCCCATTTACTCCTCATAACAAGCGAGAGAGACAGTTGCTATTCCTATCCTGGACTCCTCCTTGAGGACACCGAGAAGCAGGAGGTTAAGGACCGTGTCCCAGATCCCACAGCCGCTAAGTGACGGAGCCAAGTCTCAGCCCGAGCAATCTGACTCACTCCTGTCGCTGCGCTGCTTGCTCCGTAGAATACACGCACTCCGCATGCTGCTGGCCCCTTGGGAGGTTTAGACTGTCTGGCCCTGGTCTCTCCCTCGGACTACCTCTGTGACTCCAGGCAAACTTATTTATTCATTGAGCCTTGACGTTCCCATTCATCAAGTCTTATCCTTGGCTGTTGGTGTGGATCATTCTAGCAGAGTGCTCAGTTCCTTAGGGTGACTGTTACCACCTTTGGCAACTCCAATTTTTTCCTGGGAAAAACTAAGGAGGAATGAATGAGTGAATGAGTGATTACGTGATGTCCCCATCTCTGCTTTTGATTCTGTGAGGCTCCAAGTCTGGTAGGAGTCTAATTCTCCCCCTGGTGACTGCTGCAAATGGCTGGTATTGCAAAAACAACACTTTCTTGTTTAATCCTTAGAGTATCTGTGCAAGGCAGGTGTCGTTTATTCCCATCTTGCTGGTGTAGAAACTAAGGCTGAGGAGAGAGTTTAAGTGAGATGTCCAAGGCTCCAGGTTGCTAAGTGATGGATCCTCTTGGGCAAGGATTCTTACTATCACACTGCTTACAGTAGGAGCCTCATACTTGTTCACTCATTCATTTATTGGCCCCAGAGTTCCACATTTGGGATCCAGAGGCAGGGGAGAACTCTTTGCCTGTGGATGTCATGCCATGCTGGGTGGACCCTCTGGTGGTTGGAGCAGAAACTCACTGGAAGCTGGTGCCAATGGACCGTGTGGAGGGATAGTTGTCCTGTAGCACTTAGTAGAACAATGGTAGGTCCCCGAGGAAATAATTGGTACTTGAGAAGGCATAGGGTGAGGTGAGGTGTCAGGAATTACATCCCAGTGCTGAGAGGTGTGGGTGTGAAGGCCTGAGGGAGCCCGTGGAGCTGGTCCGGGTGCTGTTCCACCCCAAAGCAGAGGCTGAGCTGTTAGACTCGGTCACTCTGGTCTCAACGGTTTAGGGAATAGCCACAAACAAGGCTCTTTGCTTAGTTGTTTTTTGCATGCTTTTATTTCCTCCAAAAGGCAAACGTTTATTCCATGTGTTGTTTATTTGTGAGGTGAGTGAAGTTTTCTGCCAAACTTGAGATGGTAGAAGGGGTGCACGTGGGATTCGCCACCTCCCCTCTGGGGCAACGGTAGCAGTGGCTGCTGCAGTGGGAGGTAGAGTCCTGTGCGGACTTAGCCAACAGGTGTTTGCGAGGGCTGGGCGTCCTCTCTGTGCCTTCTGAGCTTGGCTCTCCCCCTCCCCCTCCACGGTACCTTCTCCATGACTCGGGATTCGCAACAGCAAATTGGATTTTGGGATGTTTTGTCACTCCAACACAAAACAGATCACTAGCTAAGAGGATATAGTCCCCGCAGTCAATGCGCTGAACGCATTCAGCCTAGCTGAATCAATTCCCGAGGTCTTACAGGGAAGAGTATTTTCATTATGAAGTGTGAGGAGAGAAGCAATTGAGGAAGAGGTCACTGGAAATTTAGGAAAGAAAAACCACAGCAGTTCAAAGGCTTGCCTGGTCTTCACTCAAGATCAGTTTCTTATCTGACGTACTCTGAACTCCTCTCATACGAGCCCAGCTGGAGTCCCCTTTCGGTAGCATGGAGTCTAGAACTAGAAGACGAACCAGTCATTCCTTGGCTTTGGCCCAGAGGTCAAGAGGAGAGACAGTAAGCAGAGCATGGTTGGCAGATCATTCCTCTTCTTGTGGAGGGAGTAGAGAGTGAGAGGAGGACACGTCAGGGCAGCAGACATCGGGGTGTACAGTTGAACCAGCCCGCGTGGAATGTCAACTAATGTGGCAGAAACAGTTGGAGTTCATTTTTTTCCTCCCCATCTCAGACCTGCTTCCTGAAGGTAATACCTAAAACAGAGCAGAATTTCCCAAAGTGTATTCTGTGGGGGAGTGAATATGTATTACACACAAAAGTTTCCATCATCAAGTAAGTTTGCAAACCCCTGGGTGTAAAGCAAAGCTAAAGATGTTTCTTGCTGTAGGACTTCTCAGAGCCTTTGTACACCAACATGGATTGTGAAACCACAGACGTAGATATACTATGCAGTGGATCTGGAATCCACTTAGAAACACTGTACTAGACAATCACTTTCCTACATCTACTGTCAACTGTGAATAAAGGCGTGGATTCTACAATGAAAATTTCAGGCCGGGCGTGGTGGCTCACGCCTGTAATCCTAGCACTCTGGGAGGCCGAGGTGGGCGGATCGTTTGCACTCAGGAGTTCGAGACCAGCCTGAGCAAGAGCGAGACCCCATCTCTACTAAAAATAGAAAGAAATTATATGGACAGCTAAAAATATATATAGAAAAAATTAGCCGGGCATGGTGGTGCATGCCTGTAGTCCCAGCTACTCGGGAGGCTGAGGCAGGAGGATCCCTTGAGCTCAGGAGTTTGAGGTTGCTGTGAGCTAGGCTGACGCCACGGCACTCACTCTAGCCTGGGCAACAGAGTGAGACTCTGTCTCAAAAAAAAAAAAGAAAATTTCACATTATACAAACAAAGTACTGGGTTCTGGTGATTGTGTAAGCACTAGGTCCTCCAGCAGAACTGTGCCAGGTGGGCAGACAGTCCATCCCCTGCCTCAACATTTGCTCTGCCATCTCTGCAACCTATCCCGACCTTTGTCCTTCCAAGGCAGGGGAGAGTTTCTCAGGCATGTGTGCATTTTCTTATGTTCCTACAGGGTTCCAATATGTTCCCTTGCTTAAGATCCACCGGTGTTGTGGATAAAGCCCAGCTTTGGCTACAGATAGACGCAGATAATTCCAGCTCTGTCACTTACCAGCTCAGGGGCTTAGGAAAGATCATCTTATGTTTAGTATTACCACTTATGAAATCAGGAGTTTGGTCTTGGTCAGCGATTTAAAAATATTTTAATATGTCTGCAATGAAAGTCTTTATTCAAATGAAATTGTACACGGAATTCCAATGCACAGAAGAGATGTAAGCAGACTGTTCTGGTGGAAGCCGTGGAGGAGCCTGGGCCTTGCGCCCCTGGCCTGTCCCTCAACCCTGATCATAGCCGGGGCTGCCCAGCAAGTGGACCCCGAGGCGGAAGCTGTGTGTTAGCACTTTGTTGAGGGGTGGGATCCCAGGGAAGCTCGAATGAAGGAAAGGGGAAGGAGCAGTGGGGAAGGAAGGGAAACCAATAGTGGATTACCAAGCTGGCCACTGCTTCCCAAGCCACACAGCTGGTGGCTCAGTGACTCAGGATATATCCAGAGAAGACTGATAGGAACACAGTGTCTCAGAATAGTCTGTGGAGACTAGGCACAGACAGCGGTTTATCTGCTGCGTCCTTCCTGTCTGCTGTAGCCCACTGGCCACAGGCTTCCGTGGCCCCCTGACAGTGGGCCTGGTAGTGTTACCCCTGCAGGAGCCCGGCCTTTGCCCTTGAAGGAGGAAGGGCAGCGAGAGCATTAGGAGCAGAGGAATTGCCTGGGGTGACTCTGGGGCCCCTCAGGCTGGAAGCAGGGCAGACGGCCGCAGCTCAGAATTGGGGTGGGCTGGGAGAGGTCAGGGCCAACCAAGCAGAGCTGGGCAGGTACATCAACTGAGAGTCTGCAATGACGGTTTCCATGCAAGGGACACGAGGCTCTTCAGAACAGAGTCAGACCGAGACAGGGCAGCATGCTGCAGTAAGAAGCCCCCACAACTCATGAGTCCATGGCAGCACTGGCCACCCACACTGTGGGCCGCCCAATGTGAACCCCAGATAGAAACCACACTAAGAATGGGCGCCTGTCAGATTTCGAAAGGCTTTCCTAACTTGCCAGGGCTCCTTCCACTAGTGGCGTGTGACTATCTCGGCTGCTCCTGTTTGTGGAGCTGAGGAAGGGATGTAAATGACCTCACCACTCTCCTGGTTCTCAGAAATGTAAGCATTGGAATGTAAAGCCACAGGAGACGTTTCTGCATAAAATATTTTCCATAGGTCATTGCCTCTAGCCAATCCAGCCCTCCCCTTTATTTTTTTACAACTCTTGTGCTTCGAAGAGTTGTAAAATATAGGGTCAGGCTGGGTAATGGACTGACAGTCACACTGTGCTTGTGACCTCTTTCCCAGCTCTGGTGTCCATTAGATACCGACACCTGTCTTCCTCCCTAAATGCACTTGCCCTTAACTGCTGATGACGTTAGCAGCTTCCCGACATAGAGACACGGGTCTGTGTTAGGGTGTCTGCCTGGGAGTTCTGGCTCCCAGAGGGCAGGGCCAGCCCCTGCGTGGGGCAGTCTCTTGTGCAATCAAGAACTCAATTCATACTTTTTAACAATGGTAAGAAGCTGCTGCTGGCAGTGGCAATGATGACAGCTGGAATTATGTATTTCCTTTTGTCTCAGACCGAGAGGGACCATTTCTTACTTCTCCTTGTATACTCAGTGCCCAACCCAGGTCCTATCCTACCAGAAGCAATTGATAACTATTTGCTGAATTCATAGAATGAATAAACAGAACAGGATAAAGTGAAGAAGAATGACCTAAAAAGGGCAACACTAGGGAAGTGGGAACCACACTGATGTGATGGGGTCCTGTTCCGCAGCAGGGGCAGAGGGGGGACCACATCAGGGCAGGCCACAGCCGACTGGCTATTTCAGAGTATTACGATGCACCAAGACTAGTGCAGCTGAGCCCATCAGTCACCTGCAGCATCCTGGGTGATGGTGGGTAGGGGCAGGTAGCTTACAGGTAGGTGCGTCTTTTCACATTGACGCACATGGGATTGAAGTCTTGCTCGCCATGTAAAACTCACTGTGGGTGCAGGTACCAATAGATTGGGAGGGATGACCAAGCTGCATTTACCAAAGCATTGCAAAAACTGGTCCACAAGATCCTCCATGGAAAAAGCATTCTGTGGCCAAGTAAATTTTGCAAACACCCTATCTTGTGTCTTCCTCTTGGAGATTCAAGGTGCACATCAGCCTATTAAAAGCGAAGGAGACCTGCTACTGAGAAACCTGTTTATTCGTAGCCAACTGCTTTTTAGTTCATTGGACCGTGGGATCCCTTTGTGTTTGTGTATTTAAGCCTGTTGGCATCTCCTGGAAAGAATGTTCAACAGAGAGGTATTTGGGGAGATGGTGCCTTCAACTGGAAGCTTTTTAAGTTTCAGTTGAGTTCAGAGTTGAAAAAAACAGGAGAATGACTTGTAACCCCAACTTTTAGAGGTACCGCCTGCCTCTTGGCCTTGTCATTTGCTTTTGAAGATCCTAGAAATGACTGTGAATTCTCGCAAAACTTTTGCGACTGTGGCCACATGATCTGCCTTCAGGTGTGTATTTCATAAAGGAACCATTTCAAGAGGTGTGAATGCAGCGCTGACAGATGTGTGGACACGTTTCCAACAAGTAGCACTTTTTGGTTGCACGTAATAGATCAAGATGGGTGTTTGCAAAATATGTGAGTAATGACATTCACTTTCTCAATTTTTTTTTCTAGCTACATTTATTGAGTAAGATGCTTCACTCTAACTGACAAAGACAAATGGTCTTGGTCAAATTAACAAAGGAGGCTTGAGTTATTAAGACACATCTCCCTAAATTTTGGATGGTTAAAACAAATTTTCTTTTGGGAAAAAAACTTTGTCACCCTAGAGAGGGCTGAAGGTTTCTAATTAGACTATAAATGCATCATTGGGTTAGAGACCTGGTTTCCATCATTGGGTTAGAGATCTGGAGAGTGAAGTTATGCATTTCTCATGGGAAGCATTTTCATTGCCTGGCATGCATCTCACACGAGTAATGGTGTGTGTGTGTGTGTGTGTGCGCGCGTGTGTGTGTTCGGGTGAATGGGATACACCTCAGTGCTGTCTGGGTTTGGGTCATCACCCTGAGGACACCAGGTGGTAACACAAGTGCCCAATTTTAGGGCCTCCGCCATGCTTTGCCGAGCACCGCACTCCTTTGCAGAGTGAATAACAGTTGCTAACACACACTTACTAACCAAATTCCCCTGGCGCCCATTCATAAAGCATTGCACTGGTGATTCTATCAGCATTAAACTGTTTGGTGACTGAGTTTAGAATTATAGGAATCGGAGAAATGAATTAGCAGTAAATCAAGTCCCAGCTGAGTTCGAACCCAACTGCAGCGAGTTCTAAATTAAAAATACCTTGCCATGATGAAGCAGTTGTAAGTCAAGCACTGGAGCTCTGTCGCTCTTGAGTTTGGAGAAGTGTGACAGCCACCCTTTGAAAGGAAAACCCTGACAACAGCTTGTATTGATTCCCAGCCATCCTGGGAAATTGCCACTTCATTTCTTCTTCATAAACGGTTGGCTTTCATTTTTTTTTTTTTTTTAGAAAAGGAATCCTATTTGCAGGGCTGCAGCAGGGCTTTGGGAAGAAGGCAGGTGGGAGTTGCATCTCCCTGGTCCTCCTCGGGAAGAGTCACGCGGAAGAGGAATCCAGGCCTGTGGGTGTCGTGTGGTTTGTTTTCCTGCTCGGACCGTATTTGATTCTTCATTCTGGGGGATCTGTGCAGAAAAACAACAAAGAGAACACTTCAAGGAAGCTGCAAGACTGTCATGTTGCAGTGACAATTGCGGTGTAATAGGAAATCATTTATGTAAGTTACTGTGCCCTCTGAATGGAGCTTGTCGGAAATGTGGCTACGGCTTCTCCAGGCCTATTTTTTTTTCCTCCTGTAAAATAATCCTGAGGTTTTCATTTTCAGAGCAACTGAAGAAGTATTATGTGCTGGCCAGGGAATAGAGAGACCTAGCTTCTAATCCTGGGTCTGCTGACTATCTTTTAGCCAGTTCCCTCTCTGGGCCAGGCCTCAATTTCTCTTCTATAAAGCCAGGAATAAGCCCTTGCTGTCCCCACCTGCAGCCCAGGAGGTGAGGATGAATGTGGCCATGCATATTAAAGGGCTGGGTAAGCATCAGAAGAAAGATTCTATTTACACACGAGGTCAGAAAAAATCAAGAAAAAGAGAATGAAAACTGAGCTTTGGCCTCCTGTCATCACACCTTTGCCGGCTCCCATGTGTTTGCTGATCTGGTGAGGAGCTGTAAGTGATAAAAGCCACTTGTAGAGGGTCAGAGAGGGGAATGCAGTTGGGAGGGCGGGAGACAGTGGGAGCTGGTGGTTAGTGCAAGAGTCCAGAGGCCTTGGTCCCAGGGGAGCCCGTATCCAGGCAGCAGTGGGTTAAGTCGTGGACTGCAGGGAGAAAAGGGATTGTAACTTCCCTCAATGCCTACCTTCCACCACGCTCCAAATACAACATGTTTACATGTTTTAGATGGAGAGGTAGATGTGATGTTATGGAATACTTTGCCAATGAACCCATCCATCAATTAGCGGACTCACCCAATATTTATTGAGTGCCCTATGCAAGAGTTTGGTTGTGCAGAGATGAAAGATCTAGTTTCTGCCACTGGGGAGCTCACAGCTTCATGTGGCCACAGCACACATGTGAATAGAGAATTTAAATGCAATGCGGCAAGAAGTGAGGTCGGGGCATGGGCAGGGTGCCCCGGGGATAGAGAGAGGGGGAGATAGGAGGAGCAGGACATGGAGAAGGCCTCCTGGGGGAGGGTGTCAAACTGAGTTTTGAAGGGTGTTTGAAAGGGTCAGTCAGATTGGCTTTGTGAATGCACGAGGGGAGGTTCTGGTGCAGGAAGCAGCAAGGCCAAGCATGGAGAGGTGAGCGCAGCCCTTGGGGGCCTGCCGAGTTCAAGGCAGACCTGGGAGTGGGGCGAGGTGCAAACCTGGGCGGGGGCTGGGCCAGGACCGGTGTCGGTGTCCAGCTGAGGGGTTTATCTGGCAGGCAGTGGTCAGGCCTTGGGGATTTCCAGCGAAGAGAATCAAAGCCAGGTTGGCATTGTAGAGAGGTTGCGACGTGGAGAACAACGGCAAGTGAGGCTATTGTAGTAAATCGGGGGGTCCTAAGGGGGGCTGACCAAAAGCGGCGGTGAAGGAGAGAAAGGGGCTGATGTGAGAGGTGCATGGGAGCTGGAGTTGAGGATGGTGGATATGGGGGTGCAGGTGGTGGGAGCAAAGTGTGTGCATTGGCCGTCTTACAGGTGTCCTGCTGGGCTGCTGGTGGGAGGTGATGCCATTCACAGAGCTGGGCATTTCTAGACTGAGACTGGGTTGTGGGGGGAGTGGCGGGGGAGCAGTGATGCATTCTTCCCTGGAATTGAGGTACATATGAGATTTGCTGGGAGAGGTGGCCTGGAGGCCAGCAGATGCAGGGCCCTTGTGTTCCTGGCAGTTTCTTCTCTGTGTTTACTTCTGCTGTTTACTTCCCGTCCCAGCTGGAGACTTAGGAGCTCACTTTGGGATCTGGCAGAAGCTTGATAAAGAAGCAACAAGACCCAGATTCTTAATTTTTCAAGTGGTTCATGATTTGGCTTAAACATACTATCTTGAAGTATTTGCTTGTGATTGTTCTGAAAGCATCCCAGGCATTCAGCTTGCCTTAGGAGAGCCCACTACTTCCCAGTGAAGAAAGACTGGCCCCAGGAGGTTGAGGAGCACCCAGCCTGTAGAGCAGGCTGGATGGAGAACGGCCGGGCCTTTGTCCTGGGCATTATTAGCTTGTTCCCTGTCTTGGTGCGTGCCCTCGTTTTCAGTGAACACACATTCTAAAAACCATGGTCTCGTGAAATGAGCTCCACAGTGAGCTAAGAGACGGTGATTAAAGTGTTGACCTTGTCTTTTAGGAATAATGTCTTATCTAATCCTACCTCCTGGGCGGTAGGAGCCAGTCTGCACAATCAAGGCCTGCAGCTGGGATCTGGCCCCTAGGTAGGTTTGGCTTGGCCTAAGGAGTGTTAAAGGAAAAGTTTTTATTATTTGAATGCTTTTAGGTGGGACAGTCCCTCTCCAGGGGGACACAGGAGCAACAGATTCTACTCCCTGTTGTCCTGTACCTTTGCTTCACACATCTATGGTGAAGATGTTTGAATTAAAATACCAAACACAGCCTATTACCTGGTCGATACTCAAGCCGTGTGTATTCCCTTTCCAATATGTGGGAAAAAACTAAATGAGTTAACATGTTAGTCTCAATCGCTTTGCATTTTGCAGGAAGCTTTGTAATCTAGTGGTCCCCATTCCTTGCGGGAGGTGTAGCTGTGGCTGGTGGCAACTCTTTTAGGTTCTCTGTGCTCTATTAGAGCTGTAGGAAACAGGCGATTTGGTTTGAGCGGGGTTCTGAAGAGAGAGATACCCAACTCCTTCAAGTCCACCTGGATCCTTTCCACCCTCTGTGCTGCTGTGGAAAGGGATCAGGCTTGGGGGTCGGGGAGGCCTCAGACAGTGCTGGGCGTCCACCTGACACAGGCACATTGAGACCAGTCCTCCAGACTGAGGGACTCTGGGAGTTCAGCCCCGACGAGTGTCTTTAGCTGCAGAATTGCAGTACAATTTCAAATGAAACGATGGATCTCTTCTCTGGATTGCTTCTGGGCATCTCAGAGTTGCTAATAAAAGTGGCTTGTACTGTGGGCTCTCTGCTGGAGAGAAACGGGGCTCTAACCTTTCGGGAGCCCCACAGAGTTGGCAGGATTTCTGTTTGTCCCTCCTCACGCCTCTTTACCCAGCCCTTGTACATTTTATCAGCTGCTCTCAGTACATGATATATATATGTAGCTGCACTTTTGGTCCCAGGGAACTCAGCAGTTTTTGCAAGTTTATCTGGTGGCACATTGTTTCCCTACCAGGAAGCAGAGGGCAGGGCCTGGGACCCTAAGAAGGAAATAGTCTAATCACAGTGCTCTATGGTCGGGACTGGAATAGAGTAGTCACCGCCACCCTGGGGCGTCCTTGTTGCATCCTTGTATATGCCTCTGCCCGCTACACGAGGGGGCTCTGGAATTGCTCAGCTGAGTCCTCTCAAAGGCTGTCTCAGAGCCTGCAACAGAGGTAGGGTGTCCCCACTGTCTCCCCCTTTTCTTGCACGGCCTTCTTCTGTTTCCTTTTGAAGACTGCCCACTGGCCAGTGGGTTATCAGATGTCCTCAGAGGGGCTACTAGTTTTATGCTCAGATGAGAAGATCCAAAAAGGAGACAGATGCCTGAGATGCAGAATACTGACCATGTGCACAGTGTCACATCAGACAGAGGGCCTTGGCTGTGGGTGGGCCCCGGGCTGGGTGTCAGGGCAGTAGAAGAGACCAAGCTTTGCTAAACTCAGGCCTAATTGCATAAAGAAGTTGCTACGACCCATCTCACTCTCCTTCATTCCTTCTTCCATGACTTAGTATTAGCAAGACCGAACCCATCTTGGCAAACACTTAAAAATAAACTAATTAAATAATTTTTATGAACTGTATTTATACTTCTGGCAATCATTATTGAGTGAAATGGTATTTTATTTGCATCTAGGATTTGCAGCAATGTAATAGAAGTTCTCTCATTCTAATTTGTTGATGTGCCTTTTTGGAATGTTCAAGAGCACCCGTGTAAAAAGCTTAAGGAATATCACTTGGCCAAATATAGAAAATTAACTTCGAGAAAACATCAAATTACATTTCCCCAGCACATATTGTTTTGAAAGAATGGCATTTTCACCTAAAACTTATATTTGAAAACTTAAAAATACTGCTAGGCATGGGAGTATTTTTAACCAACTAACAAATTTTGCAAGCAGCCTTATTCACATCCCAGGTGTTAGCCAGGTCCGGACATTTTTGTGTGAAGACAGTGTACTTAGAGACTCTTCGAAAATTCAGGCTGCCAAGAACTTCCTGGAAATGTATGATTTATTGACTTGTATATTTAGTATTTACGTCTCATATTCCCACTTAATTGCAAGCTTCTTGAAAGCAGGGATTGTCTTAGACACATATGCAGTTCCCTTTGGACCCAACATAAGGTTGTTTGATTTTCTCTGTCTCTCTTTCCACTTTAAACTTGATTTTCTGAGCTTGCAAAGAGGAGTATTTGAGTGGTAGGACAGCAGAGGGCATCACACATCCTGAAACAACTGAGTCGACAGGAAGTGGGAAGTAGCTTCACGAGGAAGTCTGCACGCAGTGATGGCTGTGTCTTGGTGTTTGTTCTTCCCTAGAATTGCCCTGGCTCCCCACTGATGGTGAATAGAGCGCCTAACGAGCTGGGCTCTTAGCCACAGACTTACCATCTTGCCTGGTGGGCACGGAGGAGCTGCCAGTACTTCCTTTCCAAAATGAAAACTCCATTCAACTTGGCTGATTTCCGGTTGTGTTTGGCCAAAAGGTTCTGAGGTTTTGCAAAGGTGAAAAAATAAAAAGATGACATCAAAGTGAAATTCAAGGAAATGAAGTGATTTTTATATAAGGGCCCAAATTGTTGCCCCTTGGTGGCTGATGGCTTACATTTATGTCCTCCCTCCCCCATTTCTTCCATCTTATGTGAAGAAAATCTTAAATTTCAGGCTTCTATCAACTCTCCTTTTACTTCTTTCCTCTGAGCCAAACATCCTGGCTGTGCCGGCAAGTTGGGAGCCTTTGCAGGGGACAGGGACAACCCAACTTTGATAGCACATGACTGAGCGGTCTTTCTCTTTTAATTACTTTCTGCACTGACTGAGAGCTCATTGCTGCCTGTGGTGCAGTTGGCCCCGACTCTGCATCTGACTCTGTGGCTGCTCACAGGAGCAGGTTACAGTCTGTAGGAGGTGGGGACGGCAATGCCCGATGTCAGAATTCGTCTGTGTGTCAGGGTTGTTGGTCAGAGGCTTCTTTCCTTAAGAGCTCAGAGTAGCCCCATCCCACTGCTGGCTCAGAACCAGGGGTCCCTAAACTTCTCCCACCCTCATTTTGTGCATGTTTTACAGACACTTCTGCTGTCTGGTACTTTATCCATTAATATTTTTTCGAAGCCTAAATTTTGAACTTATGTTTACCACATTAAATTTATTTTTCTGAGGTCCAGTTTTGACCCTGTTCTGGGCTGCTAAGATAATTTAAAACTTCGTGTCATCACCATCAATGGATTGAGCCATAATACCAAATGATTTCTCTCATATTATCTCACTTGACCTTCACAAGTCCTGGAATTTTTCATTTGCAAATTTGATAAATGTGACTCTCAGTCTTCATTCAAATTACTGATGAAAATATGAAACAGCATAGCACCAAGGACAGAACCCTTGACATGGCATTTCCCGGAGAGCTTCCCGTCTGGGTTTGACAAATAGCCATTGATTCACCTTCTCTGGGCCCAAGAAGCAGTGGAACACCCGGGACCCAGCATGGACTTTTGGAGGCAGACAGACCTGGCAGTGCAACCCAGCCTAGGCCAACTTGGTCATGCCCAGTGGTCAGATTATGAGGACTCAGTTTCCAATGATTATAGGAAGGTGAGAGCTATAGTCCTCCTCCTCCACAACCCTCCAAGGAAAGCAAGTTGCAGACTCAATTCTACCCCACGTATCAATCTTTGTTGGTGACCAGGCACAAAAACAGCCACAGAACCTGTTTTTGAAGCTCAGTGAGGGCCCTGCTCTCTGTCCTAGCTAGTATGCCAGGGAACAGTTTGAAGACTTGCTGAGATAGCGAATCCCCTAAACTCTGTGGGAGGACAGGAAGAAGGCACGTGGGCATGCAGCAGGCAGAGGCCCCTCTCTGGTCCCAGGGTGTAGTAAAAATATTCTCATTTTCTGCATGTGCCAGGAAGTGAGAAAGTTCCGGAAGCACTGACTTAGTGGCTGTGACAAGTTTATTTGAAGGAAGGTTTATTTGAGGCAGATATAGCAATACTTTGATTGCAGGTTTCAGCTTACCTTCTAGTGGGATCAGAGGACAGAATCCTTTGAGAGAGAAAACACAAAGCCCTAATGGGGCTCCAGGCCAAGAGTGGAGCCACAAAGGGCTCTGGACTTGCCAGGTTCTTGTGCCCATGGGGCAGAGATGCCTGGATGGTATTTTTAACTAATCTTCTAACTTTGACACCACTTAATTTCCCACTGACAAATTATTAATACTTCTAACATCTCCTATGCTGTTTAACAAACCCAGTAGTGCCTCTCGGGACAGTATAGTTGAAATACTCAGAGTAGACTCTGATATGAGGCTTTCAAAAGCTAACTTACCAACCCTGGAGTATGCATTTTTGTTAACTAACCATCCTTTAGTGTAGATTAGAACTAACTTACACAATTATACCACTCTGTGTAAGCTGAATTATTGTAAAGTAATTTAAAGATGTCATCAAACCCTGGCTTCTTAGCTGTGTGGCCTTGGTCATGTTACCTACCTTCTCTGATGTTCAGTTTCCTTAACATTAGAAGAGTACAGTAATACATGAGGGACTACTGTGACAATTAAGTGACATAATACCTGGGAAATAGTTTGCACACTGCTTGGCACATACCAAGTGCTCAATAAATGATGGCATATTATTATTGAAAATTATTGCCTGCGCTTTAGATATGTAAAACTTGTTAGTTTCACTTCTTGCCACCCTGTGTTGGATGAATACATTTCAGTTTTCTTGGTTTATAAATAGTCACAACTGTTTCAACAAGCCTACTGTCTTGAGGTTGTATAAGCCAATAAGAAGAGGGGAAGAGCAGGTGGCTGGTCCCCTTGCATTAATTCTGGCTCTCCCTCTGAGTATGACCGCTTAAAACAGATTTAAAAATATTTGTAGGGATTCCTTTATTTTGGAAGACCTAGAATTTTCCCAGAGTCTACATTTAACAGCCACATTTATATATCCAATCTGTGCTCAATTTGGCCATCCATTTTGCCCATTCACACATGTAAACATACATTATTTTTATAGGACCTGCAGTGCTGTCTTAGATAATAATGTGTTTTTCTTGCCAGGCCATGGTGATGGTTGCTGGATTTTTTTCAGGTTTACCACCCAAGACTTCTAAATTTGGTTTAGAGAGGAGCAGATAGGAAACTCTTGGCTCAAAGCAGTGGCTAACCATTAGTGGCTAATTATTGCCTGGAGCCTACCTGATAATTATGCCAAGCATTGCGGGATGGGGCATCTGCTAATGTTTGCCTGCAACAAAGTCATAAAGTTGAAGTGGTCCACTGGAGATCAGAGGGGTGTGTTCAGTGTGCACAGCATTTACATATTTGGATATGTTCACCTGCATCCAACAGGGGCTATTTATGAAAGCAGCCCATCTCAGCTGTCTTCAGCCCCAGGCCCTGATTTCCTGGCAAGGTAGCCTTAAACTAGGGACATTCCTGTGAGGTTTTCACTGCACATAGCCAGCTATCCAATCAGAAGCCTCTGTCCCGAGGCACCCTAGTTGTCAGAGCATGCTCGGTGCTTCTAGGCACCTTAGCATTGAAACCAGTGAAATCACCACATGAGGACAAACTATTAAGCTTGAAACGTTGCATTATTCCCAGCAGCACTCCGGCTGAGAGAGGAAGGAACCACGGGTTGACCGTGGGGAAAGGTGATTAGCCACTGTGCAGAGGAAACAAAAGCTTGGAGACTCCGGACACTTTGAGTGTGTCAATGCATTTGGAAGATGATGGGGCCCCTGTGAACAGAGAGTTCGGGCCAGCTCTGAATGAGAGGTTCTTTCCACTGCAGAGCATACCATGGGGACAGTTGTCATGTCTTCTCTGTCCCTCAAAGGAAAGACGGTACCTCACTGGCACACTGTTTCCCCAGGATCCTTGTCACAGACCATCTAGAGTGACCACAGGCCCTGTATTCACTAGAATAGCTTGTTTCTCAGATATTCTATGCCATTGCTGGAGCACCGTGTCCTGATATTTTGGGTTTGATAGTAGTCACTTTATATTTATATATAAATTGTATCTATCTTTCTATCAATCATCTCCAAATGAGGGTCCTTGGACAAAATTTGGAAATAATTAAATATTTCCCCAAGTACTTCATTAGATGTCTCCTTTCTTCCTCGCTTTTTCTCTCTTTAGACAGGGTCTTTGGTACTATATGCTGTAGTCTGTGTACCTGTGACCCAGGGGTGACTAAGAGCTGACATTCTGCCTGTGTTTCCTTGGCCCAGGCTTGCTCAGGAAAGGGCTGCCTTTTTCTTTCACCAAGATGCCTTCTGGCCACCAAGCTCTGGCCAACCAGAGAGGACAGCATCCTCTAATTCTCACTAAGTGGCCACGCAGACCAGTGGGGACCTGCTGTGTGCACCCTCTCCACTCTCTTCCATTTAGGGCTCTCCTCAGGGTCCCTAGGGCCACAGGGAGACAGAGGTGATGCAGAAGGTCACTAAGGTGTAGTTCGTTGAGAGAGCAAGCATGATCTTGATCCACAGAAACAGTGTCCCAGTGGTGGCCTTTCAGCATTGCGGCGGAGGGGATGAGATGTGCCTTGGTGCAGGGGGACTTTGCTAGGACCTCCCCAGCCAAGCAGGGAGGCCCTATGTGACCCTGCTGCTCTATGTGCCTGTGTTTTATTAATAGACTGGGCTTGGGGACCGCTGTCTCTGGCCCCTCCTTCTGCATTTCATTTTCACGGGCCCTGTCGGGAAGCTCTGCTCCTGAGCTGACGGCCATCACCCCTGGGCTTTTCTGGTGGGTCCAGGGAGGTCTGGGGCACCTGGAGATCTTTCCGGGCAGCAGCATTATGAGCCTCCTGGGGAAAAGTGCCATTAGCACTGATGTGGGAAATAGCTCAAGGGCTGCTGAGAGCTGCCTCCCCCATGCCCCACATTTCCTTTATTGTGTGTCCTCACTATCTTTCCGGGAAACCCTGACCTCAGGGTGAGCAGGTCACAGGCCAAGCCTGGGGCTGGCAGAAACAGACCTCAGGACGCATCTGCTGAGGCTTCTAGATCACCGTGTGGATGCGGGTGCCAGAGATGGGCGTTCAGAGCAGCAGGCTTTCTGCCTGTGAGGTCCACCCAGAGAGACTGGCTTCTCCAGGAGCAGAATTAGGAGGTTTTCATGGCATGGAGGCCCCATAGCACCCCAGAATCCTGGGCTGAGCTCTCTCATGAGGGCTAAGGAGCCAATCCTATGCCTCCTGGCAGAACCACCTCTAAGAGGGCCCAGTGCTGGGCCTAAGGCAAGATTTCTGTTTTGAGTCTCTTTCATTCTAACACAACTTCCACTTCAGCTAGTATCATTTAGCCAGCTTTGCGGGAGGGGCTCAGGCACCTCATTGATTTTTGTACAGAAGGGTGTTCCTCCTGATATTAATCTCCAGGGAAATGAAAGCCCAGGTTTCTTCTGTTCGGCGTTTTGGGGCCCAGGGGCTGTGTCTCCAGATGGAGGAAATGGAGTGTCAGTGCTAACCTTAGGTCCAGCAAGCAGGGTCGCAGGTGATCAGATCACCACTTCAGCTGGAAACCTCATACCTGCAAAGGAATTTCCTCTTCTCACCTTCCAGGGCCTCCCAGCTTTGAGGTGTGCTACAGGAAATTGGGTGCTGATGAAGGACTGGCCACCACGTCCCCACCCCCAGGACTGCCTGTAGCAGGTCCAGGCCCTTCTGCTCCTAATGCCCTGCATCTTGGGGCAAAGGAACTTCCAGCTACTCCTTGTGAACCAGGATTTTTGAAGTGGAGTAAGACAAACAAAGAGCTCCAAACCAATAACTCCCATCGTGGCTTCTTTTCCAGAGCCACTGTTTGCTGAGAACTAAATCAACTCTCCTAAGCATGTTATTTTTCAGTATCTTAAATCAAGGTCTAGGAGTCAGATCTCCCGCACTGAGGTGCTGGGTAACTCTGCCAGCTGTGATCTTGGCCACCATCTCCCAATGGCTTTTCCAGCCCCAATTAATGTCTTCCTTGCTAGTCACATTAACTCTCACCAGGAGCTTTCTTGTCAAAGGGAGGGAGGTGACATGAGCACTTAGCTTGCCACATACTGTCAACTTGGGCTGCATCTCGGCTGCATGTGGGGCATTGATTTCACGTGTCTGTCCACAGCAAACCTGCTAATACGATTCTTTCCCCTCTTCTCCTTCCCCCACCCCTTTCAACCTGGCCCCGACTCCTGGTCAGACCTTGATTACATGTCTCATTGATTCCATTCAGCTATTTATTAATACACTAATTAGTATGTTCATTTAAAGGAGAGTGACATTGCTTTTTAAAAATAAATGTACAGAGGTGCAGGTTAATGGAAATCTCTGTTTATTTAACATTGATGTCTGGTGTGAAGAGGATTAGTTTTGGATGTTAAAAGGACACAGGGGTTTTTCTGGGGCTTAAATTACTTTAGCTGACAGTCACTAACACCCCTTGAAAGGTGACACCTAGAATCATATTTCATTTTCCTTCAGTGATCATTGACACTCCACTATTCGGGTGGGGAAAACTAGAGAGTGGCCACAAGGGTGCAGGGTGGCTGTCATCTTCCGTACACAGCTCTGATTGGGTGTGGGGACTGGCTGGCTCTGGGGCGGCGATCAGTGAGGCATACTCACTGCTCCGGTTATCAGACTGGCTGGCATTTTGTAATGAAAGTCTTGGGAATGGATAAGCATTGTTTTTCTATTACAGGCTTGTTTTATTTGTTCTTGAGTTGCTCAGTAGTAATCACGGCAGGCTAATTCTGTGACAAACCACCACCAAATGTCAGTAGGTTAATACACCACAGTCCAATATGGGTTATATATGGAGGAATTCTGCTCCATGCAGTCATTCAGGAACCCAGGTTCCTTCCGTCTTGTGGCTCCACAGGTCCTAGGACTTCTTCATTCCCCACTGGCATGTCTGCATCTGGTCAGGGGATGGGGGAAGAGAAAGTGTGTGAAGGAAGCTACTGAGCTG
Organism: Eulemur rufifrons; assembly: GCF_041146395.1. Lineage (NCBI taxonomy): Eukaryota > Metazoa > Chordata > Mammalia > Primates > Lemuridae > Eulemur > Eulemur rufifrons. The sequence goes on along the minus strand of NC_091011.1, from coordinate 82,391,322 downwards.
GCATGGGGACCTGGATGTGCATCCAGGCTCCTGGTCTCTGAGCCCAGCAGTCTGAGCTGGGACTGCACGCTGAGTATCAGGGAGCTGGTCAAGAAGCTGCTACTGCAGTCCAGGGCGGAGGTGGTGAGGGCTGGGGTTGAGGGGCTCATGGGAGGAGAGGGAGAGGTGGTCCAGAATTGGGCCTGGGTGGTGACTCAATGAGGCAGCTGAGGGGCATGAAGGACTGAGTGGGTGGCTGTGCTCCAACAAAGGAGGGACGCAAGAGCAGGAGCAGGTGTGGAAGAACCCACAGGGCCTGCTGTGAGAGCTGAGTTTGAGGTGCCTGAGGGATGCCGAGTGGAGACCTACAGGGCTGGTTGTGCGAGGGGCCAGCAGATCACAGGGAGAAGGACAGAAGTCAGGGCTGTGGCTGGGAGGAGGGGCTGGAGGCCTACTGGGGTGGGTGATTGGGGCCCTGGGCTGAGGTGGGTTACTGGGGCCACTGGCAGGCAGGGGAGCTGTTTGTCCCTTTCCTCCTACCAGCTATTCTCTCAGACAGAAACCCTGTGAGGGAGGGGGGGGGAGGTAATTGTGTATAGCAGACCTCAATACAAAATAAAGTCGTGTTTTGGTTAAAACTCAAATTGTGATGATTTTTTTAACCAGCTGAGCTGCACTCAGATCCCCTTTAGGTGTCCATTAATTGCCTCCTGCAGCTCAAGAAGTGCTGCCCCCACCCACCACTGTTCTCCCTACTAATCCAAGCCTGGGAGAGGCCTTCCCCCGTCCCTTCCAACACAAGACGTCAGGCTGCAAGTTTGAACAAAACTTTCCCAAAGGGTCATGGATGTTAAAGGGAACACAGAGAGTGACTTGCATTCTTCAAAGTGTGGCCATCATTGCATCCCCAGGCTCAGGCCCGTCCTCGAGGGTGGTCCCTTGCTTATGGAGCCCTACTCCTGGGCACCCCACTCCTAGAGGAAGGCAGGCTCGCCATCATGCTGTGAGGTGGGGGACTCTGAGCGGCAGTGGAAGACCCACATTCCAGCCGTCATTTGCTTCCTGGGGAATGTCCACTGCCTTTGGGGGAAACCTCACCCTCGGGTACAGGGTAGAGTGTCGCCTTGAGGCACCAAGAGGGTGACAACAGCAGAACAAGGTTGTCCAACATGGTCCAAAGTCTGGGCAGTGCCCCAGGCTGCACCCGGATCCTGGGCTCAGCCTCCCCTTCCTTGGAAAGGGAGGGCCCCACCCTCGTGTTCCGCCTTCTCCTGCTCCTCTGCTCTCTAGCGCTCCACCTGTAACTCACATGCCCTTCCACGAAATGAGGGGAGCATTCTAAAGTCATTTTAAGAAAAAAAAAATCCTAATCCCCATGCTGTTTCCCAAAGAACAAACAAATCCCATGGGAATTGCAGATGTAGCTGTAACTTAACCCAAATACTGACTTACATGCTGCTGGGAATCCTCTTGGTGTTCCATGCACTGCACCATTTTCCAGAGCACCAGAGGAGGTCCTCCCAGAGTCAAGGACGTCTACTCGCAGGGTATTCTAGTGTCCACTCACTCTTAAGGTTTTTCCAGCATCTGTGGTTCCAGGTTTCAAAGATCTCAGGAGGGACCCAATGTGTGAGAGTTGCCAGGGTTGGGGCCACAGCTGCCCAGGTTCCCTGGGGATTCTCACATGCAGCCAAGTTCACAGCCAGTCCCAGTGTCTGCCCTAAGCACTGCAGTTCCTATTGAGGCACCTGCAAGGGTGGGTAGTTAACAAATATCTGGGGCATGAGGAAATTAGGTTCCCTGGGATTCCAGTTTTACAGGGTGGGGTGATGATGGGGGTGCATTTTACTCATGCAAATTAGGAAAGAACAGATAAAGGTTTTGCTTCCCACTTCTAGCTTTCCAGAAATCTATGTTGGTCATTTATGGGAAAGTACAATAGAATTCTTGGTCTTGGTCTCCGGCAAGGACGTGCCCAACTTTGTGTCAGACCACGTTTCTTTGGTAGGGGGTGGTAGGAACAGAGAACTCAGCTGCCTTCCTCATTGTGGTCAGTGTTGTCTGCTTCCATGTCTGTGTCCTCCCAGCCTCTTCCCAAAAAGCAAAACCCCTGAATGCATACAAAATGGTAGGACATTTTAAAAAATCAAAACAAATAAGGAAGAACCTCACTTGCACTTGAAATTGCCCTAGGCTCATCTGCTTATTGTAAAAATCCTTTCTCAGCCATCTTGCAATTAGAATTAAATTCCACTCTGAATTAATTTTGCATTAGGATTTAATTTTGATTTGAGGTGAGGGCTAGGCAAGTCTAAAACTCCACTTGCTACTAGGACAACTAAGTGCTGTTCAGCAACCAGCACTCTCAAACCCCACTGGATTTGGGACGTGGCATTCCTAGAAACTCTTTTGAGACTTTCCAAAGCGAGGCTTTGTCTCTCTTCGCTCTCTCCCCACTCGGGGTCCTGGAGTGAAGCCACCAATTCAAAGGGCTCTGTGTGGCTGGGTGTTTTCTTGGGTTTCACGTTTTGTTTGACAGCATTAGATCTGCTCACGCTCAGACTCCCAGGGGCCCGTGTGTGCGTCAGTGAAGACTTTCTCTCTTAATTTGGTCATAGTGATCTTGGGATCTATAGTTGTGGCTACAAAGAGAGGTGCTCTCTCCTTTCTTGTCGTCCCCAGGGCTCTTTAGCTAGCTGCTGCCTAGGCTGAAATGCAGAGCCTTCCAAAGAATACAAATCTAGGCCACCAACAAACTCCTCACTGCTTCCACGGCCCCTGATTTGATTCTCCTGGTGGGTATGTTTGTGGGGTCCTGATGGCTTTACCCTTTCCCTGTCTCCTCTGTGGTTTTGGTTTGCCTGGCTGTTGGAACATTTGTGTCCCCCAGTTCTTCTGCACGGGAGACAAGAGTCAGAATCCCTGGGACAGTTCCACCCTCATCAGGATATCCCTGTACGACAGCTCCCAGCCTTTCCTCTGACTTCTGCCACCCGCTGCATCCTTGGCCGTGCCTGCTGCATTCAGGAGCACCTGGGCAAAGGGACTGAAGCAACTATGTTGGCACGAAGGGGATATTTGATAAGTGACTTCAAAGACCTAGAGACTTAAGCAGAGATGTAGGTGTGGGAAGGTTTAAGAAAGCAACATACTGTGGGCTTAAAGGGGAAGGCTCCAGAGCCAGATTTAGATTCAATTCATGTCCGGCCACTTCCTAGCTTGGGCAAGTTACTTACACCTCCCTGAAGCTACTTTTTCATCTGCAAAATGGGGGCGACCATACCTTCCTTGTAGGTGACGTGAGCTGATGTAGCAAAGTGGTGAGCACCAATACTTGGCCCAGAGTGAGCATAGCATGGCTCAGTGTATTTCCTTTTGAAACGGATTTTTAACATTCAATTCTCTCTGTGAACTGGAAGCAGGGAAAATATCACCATGGAGCTAGCTTGCTGTAATTCAGTTTACTATTTCAAGAGAGGAAGTATTTAAAGAATAGATGTATTTTTCAGGCCACTTGTAACAAGTTAGCATCCTTTTGGGCTCCCTTTCTTTGAATAGTGAGACCAGATGGGGCCGTTTGGCATTTGACTTGCGTATTTTCATTTTGTGAATCTCATGGGTTGGACCAATGATTTCCAAGCTCTGCTTATCCTAGGATTCACCTGGAGAACTTTAGAAAAATTATAGATTCCCTTCCCTCATCCCAGCCCCGCTGAATCAAAATCTCCAAGGGTGTTGGTATTAGGGGGTGGGCATGGAGAACCTTCTCGAAAGGGGTTTAAGGTGGATCTGATGCCCAGCCAGTTTCAGACTGCTGGCAAGATCGCTGTTCACTGGTGGGGAGTTTGTTTCAATCCTGTCTCTTACTGGTGTTTCTCCTCCCCTCTGCTCTCCCGTGTTTCATTAAAAAAAGCTCAAGGGATTGTCAGCATCTGCCCCCTTCTGCTCCTGAATCCAAATGAGTGTCTGGCTGTGAGTTAACAGTGGCCTTTATTGGCCACACTGATCCTACATTTTGGACATATTCTTACACATGGCTTCCACCAGAATCCTACTTTCTCTGGACTTTTAAAATTTGACCTGTGCATTGGTTTTTTTTTTTTTTTTTTTCTGTCTCTGTTCCCACGTCCCAGCAGTGAAGCATGCAGAACCCACTAGGACTGGCCAAGGGGGAGGGAAGATCAAGAGCCCATGAAGGGGATCTCTATAATATTTGTCCCTTCTTGGATGCTGTACTTTTTGTGGTTCTGGAAGGAACTATTTCTACACATCCACATTCCAGCCTTCGCTCTGCAGTGCCGCCATGGCTCGTCATTCTGAAGATTAGCTCTGGGAGTAGGGGAGGTACCATTCCTGGAGCTGTAGCTAGAACAAAGGACCCCAAGTCCTTGGTGGTGGCCAGAACATCACAGAGGGAAACTGGACATAGATCTGGGGAGCCAGGTGTACCCTCTGGAGCTCCCTGTCCATCCAGGGTTGGTGTTAACGCCAGTCCCCTGTTGGACTAGCTAGTGATGACTGTAGTTATCAAAGGTGACTGGCCACTCAACACTAGTCAACTTCCAGGGTTTGCCGGTTACCCCTGGTCCCCTTCTCTTGTCCCAGCCTTAGCCTTGAATGTGCCAAGTTATCCCATCAGTCAGCAGGAATACACCCAGCCATCTCCCCCAGGGTCCACAGGTGCCCAATGGCTTCTTTTGGTGGATGGTGTCAACCAGTCAGCCAAACCCTTCCCTACCTCAGCAACACTCCGACCCGCCTTGGCCCTCTACCCTGTTATGTTTCTTAACACCTTAATCCCAATTTATCCTAGTCTTACTTTCTTCCTTTCCTGCAAAAAACAAATGAAAGTCACGAAGCCCTTCCTTTCTCGGTAGTATGGAAATCTGCTTGCTGTTTCGCTTTCTTGTGGATTGAAGGCTTTGAGAGGCACAAAGTCAGAGTTTACAGGGACAGCCCTCCTTGGGGCTGTGGATGGGAAGAAACACTTTGGGGCAACCCATTGCTCTGCTCTCAGGTGGCAAATGTTTAAGGATTATTTGGTGAGACAAGGATGTCTGGCTTGTTTTCCCCATGCCAGCTCTCTCAGCTTAACAATTCAACAAGCATTTCTTGAGTGTCTCCCTCTGAGCCGGGTACTGTGCCAGGGGCCGGGGCTTCAGTGGTCAGTGGCAGACATGGCCCTACCCACAGGGAGCTGACAGTCTATCCCTGGGACACTGCTGCTCCAGTCTCACTCTGCCTTGACAGTTTCCCAGCCCTCTACTCACACCTAATCCTAACTCCTGTTGGGTTAAATTAAGGCCGCCCACAGGAGCATAGGAAGTGACTGCAGGGTCCCTTTGAGAGAATTAGTAGGAATTTTGGGGGACAGACAATATGAGCCCAGGTGATATTGGAAGAGGGGTTGCCATCCTCTTAAATTCCCGGTCTGAAGAGGGAGAGGAGTCCTGGGATAGAATAGGAAGAGGAAAGTACATTTTATTTTTGCAGGTCTTATTGATTTGGTACAGACGATTAATTAAAAAGGCAGAAGCAGACAGGATGTGTGGTGAGTTCTGCCCGGTGTGGCTGTGCCAGCCTCCTCTGTCTGTAGCACAGGTTCAGCTCAGGTCGATGTCAAGCTCAGTCATTTATTTATTAAATTATATAGCCCTTCCTCAAGTAACATTTTACTTTTATTTTATTTCATCTCCCAGATCCCCACAGTGAAAGCAAAAGTTATTTTCTTACAGGTAGCTACCTTTTGACACTCATTCGTATAAATGGAAGAAAGGATGGGGAGAAATATCTGTAGTACGTGGTGGACGTCTCGGCCAAGAAAGGCATGATTATCGTTTAAAGGGTTACATCGCCATTGAATTCAGACTCTACCTGGAAACCTGGGACGTTAACTGTTTTGTCACTCCATGGAACCAGTAAGGACAATCCTAGGAGCCCCCAAGGATCACTTATCACATAATGAGGGGATGTACCCCCCTCCCCTGTGCACGTTTAAGTCTATTTCTTTGTGCTCCTTATTGCTATGGAACCTTCTAGCTTGTGTTTTGATGCCCCAGGATCTCTGCTTATTAACAAGGGACCTGAGAAATTTCTCCTTGCTCCCAAAAAGAATTGTCCTGTCAGCCAATTTCACTTGGAGAATCTCTAACATCACAAAATAAGGTGGCCTCACTCTCTCCAAGAGGTTGTCCCACCTTCCTGATTGTAGTGACATGGTGTCTGGATGTATTCCGGTGGCAGGTTCTTTATTCTTACATGAAATCGTCTCTCTTCTGGGAGTTTTTGGGTTGGAGAGTGGCCACTGTCACTCACTTCAAACTGCGATCTTTTCTGGGAGCTGTCTCATGACTGAAAGGAGGCTAGGTGAGATGTGGCTTAGACTTTGTAATCTCTTTCCCCTGCCTTTGAGCTACCCATGTTCACAACCTCAGTGTTATCTTTGACTCTTTCTTCTCTTTCAATCAACCCCACTCTCAGCTGATTGGCAAATCATATCGTTCCACTTTTCTCCTCAAGTCCTTCATTTGATTTTCTCTCCATATTCTAGTTCCTGCCTCAGTCTCCCAGTTGGTGAACCCCACTCACATAGGAACCCTGGACTTCCCATCTACCCGTGTCTTCCTAGCCTTGCCACCACAACCTAGCTCAGATAGGTTTATCTCTTCTCTATAAATTTGATAAAACCTGTTCACTCTCCTTTCTGATTTTGGTCTCATTCCCCTTCAATTAGTTTGGCACCCAAGTGCCCACCCAATTCATCTTCCTCAAGTATCCCTCGTAGGGATAACTCCTCTGCTCGAGAATCTTCAGTGGCTTCCCATAGCTTATGGACTATCTTTCCTGTTTAGCCTAGCATCCATGTTCTAGAATCAGCCTATAGTTTGGCTTTATCTTTTATTTCATCCCTAAGGTGAATCCAATGTTCCAGTCAAATCATGTACTGATTGGCAAATTTTGCTTCCAGTAATGGCAGACTAGATAATTCAGACTGATTTGCCTACTGACAAAAATTCAGAAAGTGGGAAAAATATTTTCAAAAGTGTGCTCGAAGACGTATAAAAGCTAGCCAGGTGGTGAATATTTATAGGGTCAAATTTTAGAAGAAGATGGAAATCAAGACGTAAATAATCAAATGAATGAGACTTTTGCTGGTTTCTAAAGAGGCAGCGGAGGGTCTAAGCATTGCATTTGAAAATATCAGGGAAGCAAAAGCTGTAGTCCAGGGCCTATCAAGCATGGGAACATTTTGAGTTGGGACTATATATGAACCGGCTTTTGTAGGTCTTGAATTCAGGCTTCAAATCACTTGAGTGGCTGAGAAAATATCAATTCCTGAAATGGGATTATGTTGTATTGTACTCAAAGTGAGTTATCTGGCAGAAGCAAACAGAATACTATCTGGGGGAAGATACATTATCCTTGTCATCAAGTTATTTCTACAAAGAAATCTTTGAATACAATGTCCAGTATACAATCAAAGATAAGTTGGCACACAAGGAAATAAGTCAACATAAACAAGAGCCAGCAAAAACGACAGACTCACAGGTTTTCTGGATAATTTCCAATGCAATTATCAGGCACTGGATTTAAAATAACCGTGCTTACTATTTTCAAGTAGAAATAAGTCAAGATTACAAATTTTGGCAGCAAACTATAAACTATAAAAATGATATAGTAGATTTAAAACAAGAACCAAACAGAAATCTAAGGACTGAAAAAATACAGCAATTGAAATTAAGAATTGAAGCTCTGACTCGGCGGGGGTAGAGGGGCAGCAAGGGCAATATATGTAACCTAAACTTTTGTACCCCCATAATATGCTGAAATACAAATAAGGAATTGAATAGATGGATTTTAAAAGAATTTAGAAACACCTGAAGAGATAATTAATGAAGTAGGGTATAGGGCAAAAGAAGTAATCCAAAATGAAGTATAATAAATACAGAAAAGGAGATAAGAGATATAGAGGATATAGTGAGAAGGTCTTACTTATTTAATTGGATTTCTAATATACAAAGAAAGAGAGAGAATGAAGAAGTATTATATGAAGAGTCAATGGCTATGAATTTTTTGAAACTAAGGGAAAATATAAATACACAGATTCAAGAAAGCCTACAAACTCCAAGCAAATAAGTCCCTTGTAAATAAAAAGAAATCTACATCTAGACACATCATAATACAAACCTAGCAAATTGACATGTTGCACTATTTGTTATTTCCTGAGCAAGTTGTCAATTTTCTTGCATCTGTACCTTGGCATATATTACACTGTTCCCCCACCCTGATCTTCATCTGTCTAAGTGTTCGCCATTATTTACCAAGCTTCATCTGATAATCCTCCTGTTTTTAACCCCAACTAGATTTATTAAGCAAATTATTAATAACTTAAGGTCAACAATATTAATCCTACTACCTTGACTACTACTATGGTTATCGTGTACTTATCTAGTTCCAGGCATTGTCCTTGGCACCAGGACAATGGCACCACGACGGACAGCCATGTCTCTTCCATCTAGCTTTGTTCTGAACTTATATGGCATTTTACGTATAACATTTTCCCTAGAACTATTACAATTTGTATGCAAAGCCCATCTCATCTAGGGGAAGTGCCTAGCGCCCAGCTTTACTTGTGCGTTAGTGTGCTCATGCTCATTAATTTATTGGGTGAGTCTTGCACGTGTTTACCTGGCTTGGCTCTGAGACGCCTTAAGTGCCTGTGGATATGTTGAAAGTCTGAGCAGATGCACCAGTGGAAACTGTGAGCCCATCTGCACACCTTATCATCTCTGCCTGCCTTAGCAGCACCCGTTCACACGTTAAATTGAAAGCAGTGACCGATGCTCTATTTAAAGTGTCCTCGAAAATGGTACTCAAGTGTGTAACGCAGCTATTTCACTGACGTAGGCCAGGTATTTATGGAGAGGTTGTTTTTCCTTTGGATGGGGGCTTTACAACCAGAAGCTATTATATGACACTTGTGTGGACGTCAAAAGGAAAACAACCAAAAAAAAAAAAAAAACTCTACTAGTTACTTCCGTCTCTATCAAGACATAATCTCTCTGGTTATTTTCTACATCAAGCCGTATCTCTTCTGTCAGCATCCAAAGATCACAAAATATGACCTGGGGCCAGTGAAGTCGAAGCAGGAATTGTCGAGAGCAGGAAGAATAATTGCGGTTTTCACCATTAGCATTCTGGCACTGGCTCTCTCTGGGTTTGTTCACCACCTCAGCCTGACAGCTTAATGGTTTGTGGGGCAAGGAACATTTTAGCAAGTCAGTTGCTACTCTTGCGGGGAGGGGGAAGACTGGTGAAAGCACTAGGTAGAAGTCTCTAGAGAAATGGGGCTGTGTGTAGGAAAAGAGGTGTTAAGTTAGGGGAAATGGCCAACTTCATCAGAGCCAGACTGTCAGAGCTGCAGGAAAACCGGTGATTTGTGCAAGCTTTTGTGTGCTGCTGTGTTTTTTTCCCCTCTGGCTTTCTGTCTGGCACTTTTTCCTTGGGCACCCTTTGAAATAAATCTCTATTGATTCTACTGATTAACTCCACTCCTTGCATTTTTGACAGCCAGGATTTTTTAACTTTCTGAACAGTACCAGTACTCTATTCTGGTTCCCACCTCCCTCTCCTTCTGTGAGTAAAAACAATAAAAAGCACAAAGTTTTTGAGACAGGTCCACACTACACCCTCTACTCTCTTGGTCTAATGTCCATTTCCTGTGTGAGCTTTGGAGAATTTGGGGAATCCCTGCTACCTCCGTGTTGGAAAATGCTTGCCTGGGCCCGTGGGGCAGGACAGCTGGCACGGGTTTGGGAGGGGGCGATTGGAGCTAGGGCAAGTGAGGCCATTGCATGTTAAAGCGAGACAACAAAATGTCTAGAGTGAAAGCCAGCCCCCACAACATTCAAAGTAGGAGAGCTCTGGGGACTTCAGCAATAAACATGTCCCATGAGACTTCCAGTCCTTCACTGCAATTGTTGTGACTTGTGTGATGGATTCTCCAGGCAACCTCTGACATGGTGCTCTGCTCTGTGTCTCTCTGAAACTCTGGGATGGTCAACATTTCTCTATAGAAGTTGGCATTGTGGGTGGGATAGTTCTTCATGATGCAGAGCCGTCTTGCGCAATGCAAGAGGAGCATCCCTGAATCTCCAGGTCCCAAAAGCCAGGAGCACTCAGTCAACCACAAAGCCTCTATACATTTCTAGATGTCCATGGAAAAGGGAAATGGCACCAGATTGAGAACTTTGGCAAGTCGAGAGGAGGAGGAGCATGATTGACACCTTGCCTGCATTTAACATCTATGCCTATTCCTGCAGAGATGGGATATCTTTGACAGTCAAGTGACCTTGAACAATTCTTTTCAAAAACTCTCTAAGCCTTCGCTGAGCTCCTTGGTGGTTAAATGGTGATAGTAGGACCCATCTCTTAGGTTTGTTAGGAAGATTAATATTAGCAAATAGTCACATGTGCTTATAATATGCTAAGCACATTATATGCATGATCTCATCTATCTCTGTAACCAGTCACTCAGGGAAGTAGGTTCTATCATTATTCCCATTTTAGAGATGAAACTTTTTATTCCCACCTTACAGATGGAAAGACTTAAGTGTATTACTCCAGGGTATGCAGCTAGCTGGACTATAACTTAGGTTCTCAAGCTGCAGTATGCTTCAGAGTTTCCTGGAGGGCTCGTAAGAATCACAGACTGCTGGAAACGGGCCGCAGAGTTTCTGGCTCAGTAGGTCTGGGGTGGGCCTGAGGATTTGCGTTTCTGACAAGTTGCCAGGTGCTGCCACTCGGGGGACCGATTACACATCAGAACCACTGACTTGAGTCTTCTGATCATAATTCCTAATAATTTGCGATGTAGTGTAAGCTCAGGGAAGGTGGGTAGCGAGTATGTCCCTCTCCCCATTACACAAACCATGCACACACCCAAGGACTTTGACCGTATGTGGCCTTGGACAGGGCACAGTAGCTGTGGCAGGGAAAGAGTCTCGGGTTGAACTTTACTGTCAATCTACTGAGACTCCCTGTGTCCCTCTGCCCTTGGATGGAGAGGCAGGGTCCTAAGCAGGCACTAAAGAGTCCTTGAGCCTTGTGGTAGGAGAGAGGAGGGCAAGGTGGGTGACGGGGTGGCAGGGCCACAGGGAGACAGGCAGGGCCTGGGAGGTTGGGAAGTCATGGTAGCTGTGAGTTAGTACAGGATCAGAGCCCTGCATTCAGGAAATTTAATTATTCATCGTTGTCAATTGCTTCCTATGAGTAGGGGCTTAAGCCGGGCACCTGGTAACAGTTGTGGGGGATGGGTCATGGGTCGGATTTTCCAAATTCATTCCATAGATAAAGAAAGTAAGTTCAAGAAATTCAGAAATGTGCTGCGCTTCACACAATATGCAAGTGAGAGAGCCAGGGCTGGAGCCCAGGGCAGCCGTGGGTAAAGCCCTTGCCCTTAATGCTTTCATAGTGACGCTCGCTTACAATCCTGGTGCTTGCTTTGTGTGGATCAGGGAAAACTCTTTGCATACTGTGGGGACACTTTAGTTCCATTCACCTTGCTGAGAAGCAGGTCAGGTATTCCCTAAACCTTGTGAAGCTGGTGATGTCCCAGGCTTCAGACTGGCTCTGCCTGAGACCTTGCCCGTGAACCTGAGCTGGTCATATAACCTCATGAGGCCTGAGGATCTCCCCTTGGGGAGCACCAGGACCCCTTTCCTCTCTTGCTGGGCCACCTTGTGGACACTGACTTGTCTCCGGGATCATGGGAGGGGAAGGCAGTGCCTTCTCCAGCCCCAGTACGCTGGTGCAGGGGCTCCCAAAGGCAGGCAAGGGCTCCACTGTCACCCGGTGTCTGCAAGCCTGGCGCACATCCCTCCTCCTCTGGAAGCAAGCGAGGTCAGGGATTGTCTGATGTCTTTCCTTGCAGGAATTGACATGCTAGCAGGTGCAGGGGCAGGGCAGGGGCAGTGATGCTCTGCATCCTGCAGAGGAGTTGCTCTGTGCTGGGGATTTTCCCCTCTGCTGGTTTGACAAATGACCCCAGGCGGGGTGTCCAGGCCAAGCATGTGGGTCGTGGTACACTCCGCCCCCACCCCCCCGCCCCGCACTTCCCCGTGAAACTGACAACAGAAACTCATGGCTTGAAGAAGGGCTTGATCCAGATAAAGACTTTAAAAAAATTTTCCTGGTTCCTATTCATACCTGAGGTTTTCCTGTCATTGTGGATCTGACACCTCTCTCTTAGAGGGCCTTTAGCCTCCACTTTGCTCTTCCTCCCTGGACTTTCCCCCCTTCATTTCTGCCCAGCGCAAGCTTTAGAGGATGCTGAGTGAATGCCTCCAGCCCTCCGCTGGGTGTGGGTGGGGCTCTGATCAGGCTCACGTTCCTCGGTCCTGAGACACCCACAGTCCTGCTTCTGGACACTTGTCCCAGACTAGGGAATCCAAGCTAATGCCCTTACAAAAGGTCTTAACTTTTTGAAGTAGTACTTTGGATGCTGAAAATGACCCTTCAGGACAATGAATGGACTCAAAGGATTAAGGCTCCTTTCCGAAAGGCTACTTTCATTGTTTCTGGCCAAAAAAGAGCCACCAAATCTTATCATCAGATTACTAATTCCTCAAAAAGCTCTCATATGTTGAGGACTTGGTAGGTGCCAGAGGCCACTAAGTGCTCGTTTTAGGTATCACCTGGCCCAGCCTCCTTCCCTAGGAGGGAATCTTGGGCACAGCCTCCTTGCCAAGTGATTTGGCAGCCGCCTGGGTACGTCTGGGGCAGGCTGACCCATGGCTGGGCTGGCCCAGTGGCCTGCGAGTTCTCAGAGTGGATCAAGATCTCTGCCTTCTCACCCCCACGCACAGACCCTGTTTCTGCTCTCCCAGAAGTCCAGAAAGTTCACGTTCCCCTCCTGGTGGCAGCCCCCAGAGCAGTTTAAACATACCCGGTCCCTTCAAGACTTCCTGGACATCTCCAGTGGCTTGTTTCCTTGTCATCTTTTTAACCAGCCTAATGCCCCTGAGAGTAAGGTCAGCTTAGCAACCCTCCTTGGCAAGAAGCGGCGTCTGGCACATGGAATGGGGGGCCCAGCTGTTCATTCCCCCAAAACCTGCTTTTCTGCAGAAATGCTCCCCATATACCTTCCTGCCCTGACTTTTTGGAGCTAGGACCTTCAACTTGGCAAAGTCAGCCATCCCTTTAAGGCATACAGGTTGCTGCTGTGCCGTAGCTGCTGGGCGAGGTGACTCCTTGGATGGGCTCTGGGATTACAGCCAGCCTCTCCCCACAGCTCCCCGTGGCTGGGTCCTCGGGGCTGATTTGCCCAAGGACTAGCACCTAATTAGTCTCCAAGTGCCTGGAGCCCCAGTAGAGCAGCCTATATCTGACAGGTTTGCTCAGAGGAGAAGCATGTGGAGGCCTTGCGGGGGCTGAAGGGAGCCTTGTCCAGAGGGTCTTTTCTCCTTCCTTCTGCTCCATTCACATCTTGGTCCCGTTTGCTGGGACCTGGATGTACCAGTGGGGTGTGTGCTGAGCTGGAGGCAGGAGTGGGGTGGGGGGGGCGGTCAGCGTTACTCTTTCCTCTCTATAATGTACAGCTTCTCCTTAGGTCTGGTGCAAGGGTCAAGACAGGGATAAAAGTATAAAGATAGTCACTCACAGGGAACAACAAGAAAAATAACCTGAGCTTACTGGGGAGGGCAATGTACCACAGCCAGGAGGACAGTAATAACTGCAGACACTAGTACAGCAGCTCCTACGTGTGCAGCACGGTTTGAAACATTTCCACTTATTAGCTCCTTTAATCCTCCCAATAGCCATGTGCAGGACATGCTATTCTAACCCCATTTTACACACGAGGAGCCTGAGGTTCAGAGGGGACCTTGTTCAAGGTCACGAGAAGGAGGTAAGTTTTTCTCCAAGCGTTGCACTCCTAATTGCTGTGAGAAGCAGAAGAGGTAGGAGCAGAGATTCTGGAGCCTGGGTTTGAGCCTGGGCTGTGAACCCAGGTTCTTCCTGTCTAATGGTAACAATGAAGCCTGTCTCGTGGGGTGGTGGCGAGGGTTAACCGAGGTGATGGGGTCAGGGGTCCAGCCCAGTGCCCGGCACATGGCAGGTTCTTGGTAATTAGCTCCTGCTGTGAAGGGGAAGATGCCTTGATTTTCAATCACAGGGAAAATGTCCTGTCTGTGGGGCCCGAGGAGAGGACCTCAGCCAAGGAATAAAGCAGGAGTCTGGGAACAGAGGAACCTGGGTCCTCATTCTCTCAGTGTCACACTCTCCCTTGGCTCCCTCAGATGAATGGGTGGCACTGTGGGGTGTGGGGTATGGGGTGGCTGCCATTGAGGTGAATGAGGTGAAGGAAGTGCCTGAATACCAAAGAACCTCTGCAGCCCTAACCCCGCAGCTGCTGCGAGGAGGCAGGTAGGACGTGAGTCAGGTGGACGGTCTCCACCACAAAGGGCCATCCCCAGGAACAGGACGATTCATGAGTGTGACCCCCTCTTGCTATTCTTTCCTGGATCCCACCGCCCGGGTCACAGTCCCTCCTCTGCCCCTGCAGGCCAGTACAAGCCTCGGCACCGTGGAAAGCGGCGTAGGGTCTGCGATGTTTTCGGCACGTGTCTTCGTCCACTGTGCAACGTCTTAAAGTCAGGCAGCGCTCACGGGAGGCTCAGCACCAATCACGGTGAACAGAAATCCAGATGTCAAAATGGTCTTCCTAATAATTTTGATTTTTTTTTCTTGGAGAGGGTGGTGATTTCTGGTCTGATTAGTTGATCTTGTGGCCCGTAATGTGGATGAGAAAGAGCTTGTACTAGGAATTGAAGGATCACTTCATTTCCTTACTGATTACTGGTGCCTGCATTATTTATTTTTTTTCTATCCACACTCTCCTTATAGAAATCTCTTAAAGCCACTTGTCCATTTTAAAAACTACAGGATTGTTTAAATGAAATAATGCAATAAATCACAAATCCCCTTAATTGGCACAGATATACTGCAAAGGCTTGCAAAACGCTGATGGCAGACTAAGGACTGAGGGCCGTGTGCCGGCCCCTTGGCATCCTGGTGTCCTCTGCCCTCAAGGCACCTGCAGGACACACCAAACCTGTGAGGGTGACATGCTGTGCATTGAATATTAGTAGAGCCATTATCTTTCACTCTTTTGAGACATAAATATATTTAAATAGAAGTTCCAGTATTTTCTTTCCATATCTCTTACTTTGGAGACCACTAAGTTAAAAGACTTCAGGGGCCAGCGCAGTGCCCGTCGATTTGCGCCAGCTCCTGGCGGCTCTGTCTGGAGACTCTGTCCTCACCCGCTGGCACCACCGCGGTCTCGGTGCACATGCACACACTCCTGGGTAAGTCTCCACGGATATGTCCTTTGGAGCCAGGCTCTTAACCGCTGCACTAGGTGTAGACACCAGGGTAGGGAAGGCTGGGGCGGGAGGAACCCCAGGTCCCCCTTCTCTCGCTTGGAAGTCGCTCCTCTTTTACAGGGGCTGCCACAGAGAGGAGTGAGTGTGATGGCGGGGGTAGGAGGGGTGGTGGCCCTGTGGCGGGTTCGCTGGGGGGCTCTGGCTCAGGGTCAGGGAGGACCTGGAACTGCTGCTGGATTTCTCACCAGGTATCCCTGTTCCAGCCAAGAAGTGTTTTATCCCCTCTTCATTTATGCTGGGCAGTTGTCCATTTCAGTATGGGTTCCTGCTCCCCCCTCCTCTTCACCCCTACACACATGTCAGGCCGTGGCTTCCTCTCTGCTGGCCTTTTCGTCTAAGTAGGGTTGGCCCAGGGAGTTGTCACAAAGCAGCCATTTTATTTCCCAGCCTCCCTTTCTTCAGCTCCCAGCCCCTGGAGGACTGTCTCTCAATCTCTGTTGTCTAGTGAGTTGCTAAAAAACAAAATAAATGCTTATTCTGTCCTACACAGCAGCCCCACAGGGGGCTGGTTCTGTGGGAAGCGGGCCCTACCCAGAGTTCTTGGGTCCCAGGATGAGGGGATGAGGTGGCCTGGCTCAAGGAGCCGGGGTGGTGCGGGGCGACAGCTCCAAGGCAGGCGGGGAGCAGAGGAAGGGTAGACGCTGGCCTTCCCCAGCAGGTGGGGAAGGGAGCGTGGGGCATTCTGGGCCTGCCCCGGGTCAGAACTCCCCGAGGTGGGCAGGGCAGCTGCAGCTTCATAGACTCGCAGAGCAGGAGAACAGAGGCCCAGAGCATCAACTAGAGAAAAATGGTTTTCTTGTAGAGCCAAGGTTTTTTGTTTTAAGTAAGCACAAGGGACTCTTGATGTGGAAGGGAATCTTTGAATTATTGGAAGATGCTTTGGGATGGGAAACTGTGCTGAGGCCGGCCTCTGTGGATTTGGGGGAACCCTTTGCACGGGGGGTGTCTGGAGACAAGTGAACTCCTTTCATGTTGGGGGCTTTGCACCCATCCGGAATTTACGTCCAAGGGTGTGGCTGCCTACGGAGGGGGTGGGGGGCTCAGAGAGCTGTAAGGGCTGCTCTCGGATGCAGCTGAAGGTCGCACAATCCTGATCATTTGTTCTTCCGACTCCGAGTGGGTGCTTACTCAGGAATGAGTACTGTGCATGACACGACAAGTAAGAGGCATGTCCTCTCCTCAGTAGGGCCGATTTGGCAGCAGAGGGAATACAGGTGTAAACATTAAGGCAAAAGCAAAGTAGAAAGTGATAAAGACCCATCCTTGTACACAGTATGTTGTTTTAGAAATTAAGGGAAGGAGAGAAATCCCTTTGGCTTGGAAGTTAGAATGTGTTTGTGGTGGTGGTGACCAGTTCTGTAGATTGCCCTGTTTATTCCTTACCACCTAGAAGGCAGATCTGACTGTCTCCCCATTTTATGGCTGAAGAAACTGAGGCCTGGAGGGAATAAATAATTTGTCCAAGGTCAAATTTATAAGTGTAGAGCTAGGGAAGAAAGGAGGAGGAGAGGGAGAGGGAGCAGCTGGTGAAGGCATGAAAGCAGGACAGCACAGGGTGCATATGGACAGTGGAGATAGTTTTGTTGGAGTGGAAATCATGACAGTCAGGCGATGGAGGTCTTAGATTGGAGGTTAAGTCTGTAGGCAATAGGGAGCCATTGAAGATTCTTGAGTAGGAGGGTGTCACAATGGTTTGGAAAGAGGAGAATCTGGAGATGTATAGAACATTGAGAGGTGACTGTAACAGGACATGTGATAGACAATGTAGTATGCACAGAGGACAATATGACATCATATTATTTTGAACAATGCAGGAAAGAAAATTTCCTTTCACTTTGATAAGAGGTAACTGATTTCACAAGAATGAAGAAAAAGTGGCCCATATACTAGTTCCTCCCCACTCTACCCACACGTTTGTACCCATCATCCTGACCCCTGGACTGGGCTCTAGTCATCACCATTCCATCCCTTTTCCATCTTTTTACCAGATTTCTTGGGCGGAAATGTGTTATTTTTTCAGATCACTCCACTGCCAGTTCGTTGGAATGTGCAAAAATGTCTTTTATGCCTTCAGACATTTCTCGGCTTTGAGGGAGGTGCCACGAAGTTGGCACATGGAAACATCGCGATCCCTGGGGGGAGGGGTTTATTCTGCAGTGGGAAGGGCAGTGGACTCAGGCCCTAGGCCCAGCGGGTAACTCCTTCTGTGGTTCTAGCATTCGTGACCTCTGATTTTGAGTTTCGGCATGTGTAAAATGGACATAATAATGAGATTCTGCATGTCAGTGGTTTTCAAAGTGTGGTCCCCGGGCCAGCAGTGTCACCTGGGAGCTCGTGAGGAATGCGAATTACTGAGCCCTGCCCGAGCCCTGCCTCATCAGCCCACTCACGGTGGGCTCCAGGTGCAAACCACTCAGGTGGTTCCAACGCACAGTCAGATTGGGGAACCACTGCTGCTTGTCTCGGCACTGAAAGTTCAGGCCCTCATCTGAACTCCGTCTTGGCTCTGTCACGGCGGAATGTGCTTCACAGTCCCCTGGTGGCCTTGGCTAAACACAGGGTTCACAAGTCTGGGGTGGGGTCTAAGAATTTACATTTCTAGCAAGTTCCCAGGTGAGAAACATTGCTCTGTTAGGTACTAGTTTTGTGGCCTTACACAGGTTTCTTCTCTCTTGACTCAGTTTCCTCATCTGTAAAATAAGGCTCTAATATTATAGTAGCTTCCTTGTAGACTGTTATGAGAAATAAAGTAATTCATGTAGAGTGCTTAGCACATTCTACCCTCACGAACATTCTCCTTGTTATTAATGAATCTGTAACATGCTTACAAATACAGAGGGTTATTGTGAAAGTCGGATGGCAGAGAACTACAGTGTGTCTAATTTAAAAAATTTTTTATGTGTTAAAATATAAAAAAAATTTGCCACTTTAAGTGTACAATGCCGTGGCATTAATTACATTCACGGTGCTGTACAAGCATCACTGCCAGCCATCTCCAGGACTTTGTGGGCTTCCCCAACTGAAACTTTGTAGCCGTTAATAAAAACTCCCCAATCTCTCCTCCTCCCAGCTCCTGGTAACCGCTGATCCACTTTCTATGCCTGAATTTGCCTATTCTAGATATTTCAGATAAGTGGAATCATACAATGTTTGTCCTTTTATGTCTGGCTTATTTCACTTTGCATAATGTTCTTAAGATTCATCCGTGTTGTAGCATGTACCAAAACGTTATTCCTTTTTATGGCAGAATAATTTTCCATTGTAAGGATAGCCACCTTTTTTCTGTTCATTCATCTGTTGATGGACACTTGGGTTATTTCTGCCTTGTGGCTCCTAAACGTTGGCTGCAATGAACACTGGTGTATGAATATCTGAGTTCCTGTTTTAAATCTTTAAATCTTGGTCATGTGATTATTCTTTGTTTAGCTTTTCAAGAAACTGACGAATAGTTTTCCACAATGGCTGAACCACTTTACATTCTCATGAGCAATAATCAAGGGTCCCAGTTTCTCCACATCTTCTCTAATACTTGTTATTTTCTTTTTCTAGACTACAGCCATTTGAGTGGATGTTAAATGGCATCTCATTGTGTTTTGATTTGCGTTTCCCCCATGGCTAATCATGGTGAGCATCTTTTCATGTGGGTATTGGCCATTTATATCTCTTCTTTGGAGAAATGTCTGTTCACATCAATTGCTCATTTTTAAATTGGGTTGTTTGAGGTTTTGGTTTTTGTTGAGTTGTAGAAATTCTTTATATATTTTGGATATTATACTCGTATCAGATATTTACTTTGCAGATATGTTTTCCCATTCTGTTGGTTCTTTTAAGGTCTACTTTTAAAATAAAGTTTTATCTGGATATAATTGATATACCATAAACTGCATATTTAAAGTATACAATTTAATGAGTTTTGACATGTGTATACACCTGAAAAACCATAATTATAATCCAGGTAATGAACATATCCATCACCCCTACAAGTTTCCTCATGGCCCTTTGTAATTCCTTCCTCTTGCCCTCCCTCTGTCTGTCTGTCAGTAATGATGCCCCAAATAGCCTGCAGTTGGCACTGAGGCATGATGGGAAGACATCTAGACTGGGACTCAGGAGACCAGGCCCCTGGTGCTCTGGCTCTGTTGCCGGCAGATATGGGACTTTGAACAGTCTCCTCACTTCCCCGCGCTGCTTCCCCGGCTGCACGTGCCGGGACTCGGCTTTCAGGGGTTCTCATCCACTCTGGTTGCATATCAGAATATCCATTTGGGAAGATTTTAAAAAATGCTGATGTCTACCCTGGACCCTTTATACCCGAGCCAGGGGCAGGGTCCTGATGTCTGAGTTTTATAAAAAGCTCTCCTGGGGATTCTTACACACAGGAAGTTGAGATGATTTCCAATACAGCCTTCATATCTCAAACTCTGTGATTTATATGTCACTTTCTATTTTTCATATTGATTTAATTTCATTCTCTCAAAAACATCATGAGGTAGGTAAGAAAGGTATAGCCCATGTGAAGACAAGGAAACAGAGCAGAGAGGTGATTGAGAAGGCGTGAGGTGGCGTGGGCATGGGAAGGGACCATGTGTTTTCTGATATTCCCTTCGACTGCCATCCCACAAGATGACACTAAAGGGCAATGGGAGGCCATCAATGGCTGCCAGGTAGGGCCTCCCAGGGTGGGGTTATCATGGACCAGGGCTGGCTTCACCCCTGTACCCAGAGATGCACAGGGTCTCAGGACTAGCTCACTCTGGTCCCTGGGAGGGTGATATTTAAGGTAAAATCGTATTCACTGTTGGGGTCTGCTCTTACCCAGTGAGTGACACATGGAGGCTGGTCTCCTAGACGCCGCTCATGGTGTTCATGGTGGGCATCTGGCCAGCACGTCTGTAGCTATACTGGGTGAGTCAGTGAGATGCTTTCAGCTGCTGGTAGGACCCGATGACAGTGTGATCTGTAAGTGAGTGGTGGTCTCACACAAGAGGACCCTGGGCTGGGTGGCTGCAGGACTGGCGCAGGACATGCTCCTGGCCCTGTCCTCCTCTCTGCTCAGTTACTGTGGGCACATCAGCGATGTCTCCCTCATGGGCACAAGAAGTCTGCCACAGCTCCAGGCACTGTGAGCGGGTGGACAGGAAAGGAAGGGGATGCTTCTCACATGTGCCTCTTTTAGAGAATAGCAAAAGTATTTTCCTGAAGTCCCCAGCAGGCTTCCCCTTCAGTGCCATTGGCTGGGTTTGGGTGGCCTGGCTGCTCCTAAACGCCAGCAGAGGAAGGAGACCACCAAGACTGGCTTAGCCCACTCACAATTGTGGGTTGAGGCTTCTTCTAATCACAGCTGTCCCCCTTCTGAGGTGTTCTGAGGTGTGGCCGTGTACAGAGGGCCAACTCCTGCATACAGCTGGGAATATTCCAGCAAGAAGCTGCCCTGGGGAGTTGGCTGCCTCACGGGGGGGACCAGGAGGCTGGATGTCCCTGAGAACAAGGTTGTCCACCCGCTGTCCTTCCTCCAAGTTCAGTGCCCTGGTGAGCACAACACCGCAGCTCTCTCCCTGGTGGGCAGGAGATTCAAAACCAAGCCCTTCTTGCTGTTTGCTCTGTTCTCCAGGTTGACTACCCAGAGCTGGCTGACACCTTTATTGAGACTGTTTAGATTACAGCCTTCTTAAGTTATGTTCTCATCTGGAGAAAGAAACCTTGTCACCCTGATTGGGCTGCTCTTCCAGTGGGGATTCGGGAACACCTTGCCCTTGTAAGGTGGTTTCTGCAGATATCTGGTGCTTCCACACGGACGTCTTGATTGTTGCTAAATTAACTTTCAGAAGGTCACCTTATCTCCTTGTTCCAGGGGCTCCTTTCTCAAGCCTCTGTGTGCAGGCTCTGTCAGCTACCTCTTAGGGCTGTTTGAAGATGCTGCTCAGATTGGATCAGGTGGAGGTTGAGTCTGGTACCCGGACATTATGCTGGCAAGTGGGATGGGGAGTGGGTTTGGGCAAATATAAATATGATTATAATGTGGTGGGGTGTCCATTCAGGTGGGAATACAGGTCATTGGTCGGTTGCCTCATTGATTTTCACAGGCTGAGCATTTGCCTCATTGATTTTTCACTGCGGACTGAAGCTTGTTCATCGTTCACTGGAGATGGCTTCATTTCTCTCCTATTTATTTATTTATTTATTTATTTTTGCAGCTGTTTGACACCTTGCCACACTGTCCTTCCCTTACTCACTGTAGATTCCTGGGAAAATCTCTGTGACCTTGGGAAAGGCATTTAACTTCTCTGAGCCTCAGTTGCCTCATCTGCTCAATGGAGGTGGCAATTCCTGCCTGAAGTGTCTAGCAACTGGGGAGGCTGTCGTGTAGCTGGTAGGGTAGCTTCTGAGAGGGGGCTGGCAAGGCTTGCTCAGTAGGGAATTATTGCCTTGCTGAGTAGAATAAAACTCAGACCCTAGGCTTGGTGATGGAGCAAGAACTTCCACTTGAGGAGGGGTGCTGTGATCCTGCACCTCAGCTCTTGTCTAAAGATTTCAGTGTCTCCTGCCAATAACTGAAGCTTTGGCCACGTTGGCTCCAAAAAATGGGATGCAGCTTCCTGATAATCCTCATCCTAAATTTGGATTTACAACTATCCATTAATTTCTAATAGCACAGTTGAGACTAGGCTGGACATTTAACAGGACTTTACCAAGGGCCTGTGGGTAAAAAAAGGAAAATAAACAGAGACAGTGACTATAACAGGTCAATGGGATTTCCAAGGTATGGTTTATTTCACTTCATCAGTGTCACCCTTGAAGAGGCCCCTATTTACCAACCATTGTGCTACCATGACCAATGTCCACCTTGGACTCCTAGCCAATCCTCAAGACCCCTAAAGTTTAGGCATAAAGACTGTGGCCCAGGGAGGGATGGGGGTTCCCTCTGCTCCCTGTGAAGGTGTGCCGTCCGTCCTCGTGACCTGCTTGGGGAGCCACCTCTTACCGGGATGACTGACGCCATGAGTGTTCACCCATGCCCAACCCTCACAAGCACGGCCTCGCCCCACAGGCCAGGACAGAAGAATCTTTATCCCCAGAAAACAGCAGCCCCAACACGGGCGCCAGAAACACCCGCACGACAGGCAGCGAGGACGCGAGACGTCAGTCAGGGCCCTTCAGAGTGGAATCGGCTCTTTGGGCGTGAGGATTGACAGGGCCTTCGAGTCTGAGAGTGAACTAGGATCGGCTGAAACAGAAACCTATGCTTTGTCCAGATAGACTCACTTTATCCTTCTTCCTTTCTCTACGTTTATTTTGTTTCCCTGTCTGACTTCTCACGATCAGCTATGCTAAGAGGACCAGAAGGGGCCGTCCCAGCAGGCAGGCGTCTGCGGGGAGCTTGGGGGGGAAGCTGTGTGTCCATGGTGGCCGTGGCGATGGTGGGCTCAGCGTGTGACATGAATGAGCCTACAGCAGAAAGGGACAATCAAGGACAGAATCTACCCCACTGTTACAGTTGCTTCTCCTCACCTAGAGATTTTCTTTCCAGACCTAAATCTTCAAAGCTTTGGTTTTTGTTTCACTGAGTGAAACAAATTACCTTAAATGTCTCAATCTGCTTGACGGGATTTTTTTATAGAAGAAAGTGAGGAAATAGATGTCAAAGTGCTTTGAAGAGTGGAAAAAAAACAAAACAAAGAAAAAAAAAAACATACCAGTGTTTCCCAAAGTGTGTACTGTGGAATAGTGCTCCTGGACATAATAATAGATGTTAAGGCATAAAAGGGTTCCTCAGTCAAACAAGTTTGAGAAACCCTGGGTTACAAACCTCGAGTGGGTTTCCTTATCAAAGCTCCTCTCAGGACTTCTGACAAGCTAATGTGCATCACGGCTCCCCGGGAGGGTGATGCAGTTTTCCCTAAACTTGCTTGATAGGGTCCGCTTTCAAGGGCAGAGCATGGGGAGGGACCTATGTCCTTCTCAGCACTATATTATTATAACTGTGAGTATGGAGGTGCAGACGGGTGAAAGGGACATGTTTTCACTCAATAAGCTTTGACAGGCATTTATCCACACATTTTCTCTAGTTCTTCGCATTCTCACCTGTACTGACGAAATGACAACTGTGAGCAGGAGTTACTTAAAATTCGGAAGGTTTTAGACACCCCACCCCAGAATGGGTGTTTATTAAAACCCCCCTTGCCCACATGTGACCGGGTGAATGAACCTGGAGGGCATTGTGCCTAGCGAAATAAACCAGGAATAAGGGGATAGATGCCGCGCGAGTCCACTCGTGTGTGGTTCCTAGACCAGTTTGATCCCTAGACGTGGAAAGTGGAGAGCGGTGGCCGGGGCTGGAGGGCTGGGGGGTCGGCGTTTGCTGGGCACGGGGTTCTGCAGTCTGAGAAGATGCACAGAGCCCTGGAGGCGGAGGGCGGTGATGGCCGCACAGCAGCGTGCATGTACTCAATACCGCTCAACTGTGCACTTAAAGATAGTTAGAATGGTGAGTTTTATGGTATATATATTTTACCAAAATTCTTTAAAGTTTAAATATAAAAAAAAAAGTCTTGCCCTTAGTCTGAGTCCTTCGATTTCAGTCTAATTTCCTTCAGACTGGCCTTGGGCCTTCACGAGTTCACATAACAGGGTGCCGAGGATGCTGTCTGTGGCTTCAGTGAAGAGCGGGGTCCTCACTAAGAAGTCTGTGACCAAAGCTGTTTACTCCTTGCCCTTTTCACCGCTATAATATGATTAATTTTGGTTGGAAATTTATGAAGTTTACAAATTGCCCTATGCTTTATAAGCATTTGCCATTTCCCTTTAGTAAAATGGAAGTTTTGCTGTGATAGTCCTTCTTTCACAAAAAGTAAGCACATACAATTCTAGGTTCCCAAGTAATGTATTTTAATTGGTGTCATCTTCTTCCAGCTAAGGGCTCTCCGTGCAAACCCGGCATCTACTGAGGGCCAATCCCAGTGAGGGGGCTCTCATCACCGAGGGGCCTTCCTCACTTCGTATTAGTCACTGAGAATCAGCTCCTCCTCCAGAAAACGAGGACGATGTTAGCATCCCCTTGGGAGCATTTAAATGAGATGCCTTATGTAGAGCACACAGCTTAGTTCTCTGTAAGCCTGCTGGTTTCCGTCCTCTCTTTCCACCGCTGTCACCTGCACCAGGTCACCGCCTCCCTTCACTGATCTCCCTCAGGTCTCCTGTTCCCCCCAAACCCTTCTCCACACAGCAGCCAGGCTGAGCTTGCGGCGCTGAGCCTGACCATGGCATGCCCTTGCTTAAAGCCTTTCATGGCCTCCCCTGCCAGTTGAGATGTGTCCTTTGGCAAGCGCCCCTTCCCTCTCCGAGGCCACCGCCCACACTGCCACGCTCACTGCATGTGCCCAGCCCCTCAGCCCTCTGCCTCTTCCTTTCCGTGTCTGCTCTGTCCTCAGGGACTTTGCACGGCTTCTCCTTTGGCCTAGAATGCTCTCTTCCCCGATCTTTGTGTGACTGGCTCCCCTGGCTGTTCTGTCCCCCTGCAAGCATCATCTCAGAGGTACCTCTGCTGGCTGCTCCCGCTCCAGAACCCACTGCCTACAACAGTTACTCTGTAGCAAACGGCCTTTCTTTTTTTTCATTTTCTTAGCACTATCTGAAAATAGTTATTTTTCTTATTTGTTGTCTTTTTCCTCCCTGTTAAATACAAGCTCCATGAGATCAAAAAGCTTGCTGTCCCTCTTCATTGCCGCACTCCCAGAATGCAGGTTCTAGATGACGTGGCACCTGGGAAGCCTAATGAGTGCTGTTGAACAGACATGCACATGTATGTGGGCCACCTTCCCTGCCTCTGCTTGGCCTTCTCATCCCATCCCGTGGCCACCCAGAACCTACCCAGTTGTGCCACCTCCTTGAGCTCCATCATGTGCAAACTCTCAAGGCCCCTCACGCTGACGCCAGTCCGGAATAGTTTTTATACGCTAACAGGCTAGAGGGCCTTCCTCTCCTCCCAGTGAACCACTGTGCACTTGGCATGCAGCCTTCTAGACCGTTCTCTCCTTCCACTTTTGATGTACACTCTCCAGTGATGACTCTGCTGGGAGGCCTTGGAGTTTAGAGGGAAGTACTGGGTTAACAGCAGACCGAAGCAGGCAGGGGAAGAGCGTGACTTTGAGCAAGGTAATGAAATCCTCTGAGCCTCAGTGTGTCCATCTGGACAATAATCCTAACGGGCTGAGTAGGGACGGTTGTACATGTTTGGAGTCGTGAGTGGCTTGTTGCATAGGAAGGAGTTTATAGAAGGCAAAGAGTTCCAGTCGGAGGTGGAGGGGTCGTTGTGTGGTGGAGCTTTGGGCTGCGTGAGAGCAGGAGGGCAGCAGCGGCTGGCAGCACCTTCCTCTCTGCTTGGAGCATGCTCTGTCCACGGAGCCAACACACAGAGTGGGCTTAATGGCCTCCTGGGTCTCACAGTGGATTTGCGCCTCTACTGCACCTCGGTCCCCCTCCTGGCCTCTCCTGCCCCAGGACACAGCTTCTGAGCAGGTCCCGAAAGGGGTGTCAGCAGCATCCAGCTTTAATCCCTCCTAGGCCTGGCCTGTCCTGGGCCCTCCACCAACATGCTTCCATCTGTCTTCTTGTCACCTGGGAAAGGAAGAGGGCACAGCTGATTCACAGGGGTGCCATGAGGGGGAACCAGTCATGTCAGGAGTGCTGGCAAGAGGGTGTGGCATTGATTTGGGGGCAGAGTCTGACTTGAGGACGCATCTGCTGCTGCTTTGTGGTGATGGGCACCCGGGAGAATGGGCTCCAAGGGGCTTCACACTTCTGTGCCTTCGTGAGATGGTGGCAGGATGGGGACAAGACTCCCTGCTCCTTGCCTCATGTGTTGCTGGCATAAATACAGAAATGGGGGAGGTCTCGTCACAGTGGGATACGCAGGGGAAAGAAGTTGGGAGATGGGGATGTTAGTTAATTTGGAATCATTGTCAGAAACCGCACTTGTCTTTGCGGCCTTTTCACTCACAGCATGTGCCCAGCACGTGGCAGAGGCGGGATGACTTGGTGGCTGGGGACCCAAACCCTTAGGGCACATGTCAGTTCTTGGGAGTAAGGAGGGTTGGGCCGACATAGTATGCTGGCGTGACTTGATTAATACTAAATATTTTTAAAAGCTAGTGTTGTCCTGGTAATGGAGATTATTTCCAAACCTTAAGATATAAAATCCCCAATTCTGCTACACCCTTGTGTATTTCCAGGTAGTAGCGTCTGCCCCTAAAACTTTGTTGCAGTCATTGTGAATTTTTTTTTTTAAGGAGCAAATATAGCTCTGTTTGGCTTCCGGCTGCAGCGGAGATTTCTGCCAAGATTTGCAGCACACAGCTGAAATACGTTTTGTATTTTATGAGCTTTGGCTCATCATGGAATTAAATAGCACTAATTGCATGAATATAGACCAGCAAGGGAGACAACTGTTCACTTCCTGATTTTCCCTGGAATTGGAAAAGAAAGGGAGGGAGTAGCAGGGCGAGGGGGCCCTGGGGTGAGAGCGCTCCCATGGGCGTCGGACGGGGCAGAAGTGCTGTCACTCGGCGGAGTGGGCCCTGAGGAGCCACTGTTTGGTGGGATCACAGGCTTCCTTGGGGGAAGGCTCCGTGGGGCTGGAAGGCTGGTGGCCGGGCTGGAGAGCAGGTCTGGGCCGCTGGGGGCAGCGTTGGCAGGGGCGTGGGGGGCAGCCATGCCTGTCGGGTGTGGTAACTAAAGAGATGCCAAGGCCCAAGGACCTGACAGCTGGACTTTCAGCTTGGTTTTCCCCAAACCCCGCATTTACTATCGTTTCCAAAGCGACTGACTTTTTTTTCAGTTGGAAAAGTCTAGTTGGAGATCTCACCAGCAGTCTGAGGAAGGGAGTTTCCGTGGCTTTTTTTTTCCTTGCTAAGGATAGGGAATGAAGTGGGTCCGATCACACTGGCAGAATCAACTTGTTGAGGGGTGTAAATGAACCCCTAGGGCAGGTGGGGGTGTTTCTCCTGCTGACCCTGCAGCCAGCTGTCCTGCTAGAGTTCCCTAGAGGACACAAGGAGTGAAGGCCCCTTCTCTGTGACCCAAATGTCTACCCAGGTCTTGGGGCAGCAAAAGTGACAGCAAAGGTATCCCTTCATTTCTGCAAACCCAGAGGCCAGTGGGGGTCCTTTGAAGCCTGGGAGCCAGCGCCCTGGACAGACCATGGACAGGGCGTTCCTCATGGGCTGGGGTGGGAGATGACGGCCACCTTGATGCCACACTGTGCCATTTTGCAGAGCAGGTCTCAATGCCAGCTCCAGCTGGGGCATCTGACCCCAAACTCCTGGCCAGCCTGTTTCTTTAAATGAGACTCTGGAAAGAAGTTTAGGACTCTGTTCTCCCTATCCCAGGCTTCTATTGAGAGTGTTGTGTTTTTAAAGCCTCCCAGCCAGGCTTGGAGTAAAGAGAGTCATTGCCTAGCGACTCCCCCGCTCAGAGGCGCAGTGCCTGGAATATCAAGGCTGCCTCCGGGCAATAATAAAGAGTTTCATCTTGGGCTGCCTGGGCTTCAGCTGAAGCTCCTGCTCCGCTCTGCTGGGAGTGCCAGACTTGGCCCGGGAAAGGTAGTCCTGCACCCTGGGAGAGCGCCCTCCAGGGCAGGGACGGGAGGCCTGGGGAAGGGGCAGGAGGGAGGGCGTGGAAACCGTAGATAGGGGCTTCAGAGGTCCAGCTGGGACCTAATCTCTGAATGGAGTGGCTCACAGACTCACCCTCCTGCCAGGCTTCTCCCAGGCCCGGTCCAAAGGCTCTGTCCATGGTAATCGCTTTTCCGCATCCCCTTTAATAAACCGGGAAGTGAGGATTAAGGAAGCCCCATGTAGCTGAGCTTGGTGCTGAATTTCCCTGGGACCGGGGCTGGTTGCCTGGAGGCACCGGGACTCTAAGTCCATTCCTGGCTCCCCAGTGCCCCCCTCCTCCCTGTCCTTTCCACCCTCCTCCGGCCCTTCCCTCACCCCCAATTTCATGCTTCCCATTGTTCAGAAGAAGAGAAGCATGAGTGAGGGAGGCGGCTGGACCGTGGCACCCAGACGCAGGCTGGACTCCGGTTGAGCTGACCCTGCTCAGGCCCCACATGCACCTGTGACTGCCCAGAGCCACTGCGGTGACCTTCTCTTGGGAAGACAGTCGCTTTGACTTGATTTTTCCCCCTAGTGGTAGTGATAGGTTGCGCTGGGACAGCCGTACTCTCTGGCTGTTTTCTTTTCATGAATGTGGCACTCATTTCTGGGACAGCGACACAGGGGAGGGGTGGCAGTGAAGGCCAGGACGTGGCTGGAATGAGGTGGACAAGCACACGGGGATGGCCATCACAGGCACCGGAATGCAGCCAGATGCATCATTGGACCATAGATGTAGCATGTAAATATAATCTCCCAGAAAAAGACATAAAATAACAATTCCTGGCTCCCACTTCTAGAGACCAAGAGTTTAAAAATCAAAAATGCAGACAGGAAAAAATGCCAATTACTTACTGAAGGTGTTATTCTGAATGCATAGATTACAGATTGGAGTAGAAACCTAAAAAAGGCCTGTGTCCATTTTGCTAATTTGGATCAACGAGTGTTTCTTGGCTAAAGTAGTATAAGAAGGCCTGGAGTTGTCCCCAAATCCCCTCACTGCCCTCAGCTGCACACACACTGCCTCCCTGGCCGCTGAGAACCGTGGAAGTTTCTTCTATCCCATAAACGTTAGCGTGGTTGTCTCCTCTCTCTCAGGGCTTGGTGATCTGCAATCCGGCTTTGGGAAAGAGTGGGCCTGGCTGCTGACATCTAGCAAGGGCCTTCCCGGGGGTCAGAAGCCCAATACACTGCAAAGAACAGAGACCTCGAGGCTCAGCCTGAGGTTTGAATCCCAGCTCTGAGATGCAGTGTGCTCACTGTGTACCTGCCTGTCAGGTAGGGTGATGCCACTGGTAACACACACATTGGCAGCTTCAGAGCTTCATCACAGTGATGTTTTCTTTCTGGTCCTATGTGGATATTCCTGGCTGGTGGGTGGATCCTTCTATCCCAAGGCTCCACCATCCCATAGGGCCTCAGAGTCCTTGTTATCCAGCTGGGTGGCGAAAGGAAGAGAAGACACACTTATTTCTTCCCCACTTTGGCACGGAAAGGTCGCCATGACACTCTCACCATCCACATGGTCACACTGGATACCAGGCAGAAATGCAGAGGCTGGGAAATGTCGTCCGTAGCTGGTGGCCACCTCTCACCAACAACCTCACTCCAATAGCCTCATGCATGGGGAAGCAATTATTTTTGATGGAGAGTTAACTGCCTGCCCCCTGACTTACCTGCCCGATAGAGATGAAGGTACCTATTGCACAACATTGCAGGAAGGACTAAGGGAGATGATGAAGTTACTGTTTCTGGTAGGGTGTGGGAGGTGGTTCTGCAGAGCTTGCTGGTGGGACAGCTAGAGGGTCCTCTGGAGCCCCTCAGCCACTGGAGAGCAAGGACACTGTTTTCTGCTTTGGAGCATCTGCACCCTTTGCACCCAGCTCAGAGCGCCTCACGTGGTGTGTGCTCAGTCTGCAGTGGCTGGTTGAATGAACTTGCAAGCTGACTTCCAGCAACTCGTGTCTCCCGCGTCATCTAAGTTTTCCTTCCCGCAATGTTGTTTTCAGGCTCAGCTCCTTCTGCTCAGCAGGGTCCACGTGGATTGACTTTGCTGAGTGGAGCTGTGAGTCCCCAAGGCCAATTGCAGACACAGGTGACTTGCTATGATATTCCAGTGGGCAGACCCACCGGCCTCACTGTAAATCATGTATGAAAGATGCAGTTTCTCTGATGCATTTAAACTCATGTTTTATAAGGATAAAATTGAGTATGTTAAGTATTTATAAGCCCTGGATTAGAACAGGGCAAAACCAGCTTTTTTAGCGTGGTTCCTGCTTGAGCTGGTTGGCTCAGCACCAAGATTGACTCTGTACTGCAGCCAGGAGCGATCCCAGCTGCCATCTCATGCCCTTTGCTGTGGGGTGCTCATTCATTCACTCCTTCATTCGTGTGCTCCCAAACATCTCCTACATACCCAGTGTGTGCCAGGCTCTGGGCTTGCAACTGGAGAGCAGAGTGGTGAAACGTGATCCTGGTCCTCAAGGAGCTTGTATTCTTAAGGGAGGCAGCAAAAAGGGACAATTATAACAGAGTTTGTAAAATGTGAGACTAGGTGGCACTGGTTCCTCCTCTGAAGAGTGGGTCTAACTCAGACACAGGCATAAACAGGTGGAGGCTACCCAAGAGGCCGACGCAGCTCTCACGGCAAATGCTGGGCAGATAGGGGAGCACTGTATTTGATCATGAAAGTCGGCGCACACGCGTGCACACACGTGCACACCCCCAAACCCCAGCTGGGAGAATGCCTCACTGTTTGTAAAAGCATAGTTCATCTCTGTGGGCAGCAGGGCACAGAAATCTCTTTAACTTCCCACTTCATCCCACGGAAGAATAGTCTATTAGACAGAATGTGGTGAGAAACACTATTGTACTTTGTTTTTAAAAAAATTATCTCAGAATATTACGGGGGTACAAACGTTTTGGTTACATAAATTGCTTTTGTACCATTTGAGTCAAAGTTATAAGTGTGCGCATCCCCGAGATACACGTGCATCGTCCCCGTTAAGTGTGAATTTACCCGTCCCTTCCCCACCGCTATGGTGCTCTTGGATTTTTCTGTGTATGGTTAGGAATCTCTCATTAACAAGTGCCAGAAAACTAAACCCAAACTGGTTTCCACAAAAGGGGAAATTCTTTTGGCTCTTGTACCTGGAAAGTAAAGGCATAGAGCTGGCTTCAATGCATATGCTTCAGACATTTATATGATGTCACCTGGACCTGGGACCCAGGACCCTCCACCCTTTGGCTTAGTTCTGGTCTCTGCAGTGCTTTGGCTTCGTTCTCCCAGGCTCCTCTCTCCACCTCCCACCCCTGTGGTTACGAGGTGGCACCAGCACTTCTCAGCCCTGTGCCTCTCCAACATCACATCTGGGGGAAGAGCTAGAACTTTCTCCCCCGGCATTCCCGTCCAAAGCCTGCTGCTTCTCTGAGATCTGATTCAACCCGTTACTTGTCCCTGAACCAATTGCAGTGATCTCCCACCCCGGCTCTGTGTGGCTTGATGAAGGCCCGGGTGTTTGAACCAGAGGTGGAGCCAATTCCACTGGAAGGTTTTGGGTTGAGAGGGGGGAAGTGGGAGATCCCCAGAGGATAAATGAACAATAGCAAATACAGCAGATGTGCACTACCTTTAATAGTGTCTTTCAAAAGTTTTTGACCATTAGTGTATTAGCCAGGGTTCTTCAGAGAAAACAGAACCAATAGGGCATACATATATATATATATAAATATGTGTGTGTGTGTGTGTGTGTGTGTGTGTGTGTATGGAGGGAGGGAGAGAGAGAGAGAAAGATTTAAGGAATTGGCTCACATGATTATGGAGGTGCCAAGTCCAAAATCTGTAGGGTAGGCTAGTAGACGGGGAACTCGGAGAAGCGCCAGTGTTGCAGTCCAAGTCTGGAGGCCGTCTGCTAGGGCACTGCCCTCTTGCTCAGGGGAGGTCCATCTTTTGTCCTATCCAGGCCTTCAACTGATTGGACGAGGCCCACCCACATTGTGGAGGGCACTCTGCTTTCCTCAAAGTCCAGTGATTTCATTGTTAACCTTATCCAAAAACACCCTCACAGAAACATCCAGAATAATGTTTGACCACATATCTGGGCATTGTGGCCCAGCCAAGTTGACAAATAAAAACCGTCCCAGTGACCAACAGTAAAGAATGCATTTACATCACTCTCAATACATATATATATCAATATATTGGATGAAACAAAAGTCTCACTAAACTGTGCTTATTTTTTCTACCTGACACACTAATTTTTAAAATATTTTATTTCATTAAAAAAAGCATGTGTGACTCACCTAATTCATGATGGGTTGTGACTTGAATTCTGAAACACCATGCTAGAATACATTTTTTTTGAAAATCGTATTACCCTATACCAAAAGGTCTGAGGACCAGTACTCTGTCCAGAGGGTTAGGAGCCATACTGTGAATAACTAAATGAGACCTGAAGAGCTCTCCAAGTCCCAGTGTGACTGGGTGTGACCTCAGCCAAGACCCATACCCACTCGTGCCTCAGTTTCCCTAGCTGTAAAGGGAGTATACTTACAAACACCTCATCTGCCTAATAGAATTGTTATGAGCAATAAAATCAGAACAAGCTAATATCTGTGAAAATACTTTGTAAACTCTAAAGTAATTTGTGAGGTAATTGCTATTTTAAAATATTCTGTAATAACTTTCTTCTCTACCACTCAGGAATCTAAGAGGATGGTGCTATTTCATGGAAATTAGTTTGAGCTCTTTAAAACTTGCTGCGTAAAACAAAGGCAGCCCCAATTTCTTTAATCAAAATGATGATCAGCTTCTAAAAATGAGTCCCACCTCTCCTGAGAGGACTCGGAATTAAAATCTGATTTCAAAGAAGGAAAAACTGCAGTGTGTTTGGGTTTGGTTCAGGGCCTTTCTGTTCTCCTGCCTTTTGTCCACCCTACAGTGAATCCTTCAGGGTGATCTTGGGGGTGACTTGGTCCCATTCCTTGCCTTTAAGAGTTAGAATTGGGCGGATAGTTACCTCTAGAACTTTATTTTGAAACCAGCTAAATGGTGACTTGAGAGTGAAATGGTTGGTAGGGTCTGCAATTGGGGTGGGGTTTCCTAGGTTGGGGTTCCTGCTTACAAGGGTTGATGTCTTGGGAGGAAAACCCCACGAAGCTCCAGCTTTGGCAGATTGGAGCAGCCTTAGGCAGCCCTGGGCATGGGGGACAGGGGACTGGCAGCTCTGCCTACCTGGGGTCCCAAGCTAGGGGGGAGGGTGGCCACTGGGTCACCCTTGGGGTGGTGCCTGGTGGGGTCTTTGGTGAGGCCAGCTGGAGCCCACACCCTTGTTTTCCCCCTTTTTCTCCCATTTCTCTCTTATTTGTTTTCTAATCAGTCCCTCTCGTGGTGCATAAATGAGAGGCAGGTTATTCCCATCACACGTTATTGTTTCTGTGGGTCCCCGTCCTCTCTGGGCGCAGTAATTTCACCGTCCCCACATGAGGATGATGAGTGTTTGAGATGCATAACTGTGTCTCATTTCAGTGCCTAACAGAAGATGGAGAATGAGCCATGGCACCTTCCTGCTCAGTAAATTCATAATTACAGGCTTCCTCGTCTCCCCTCTTGCAGGCTGAGGCACTGCTGGCTGGCTGTGGGTCTGGCATGTGCACAGGAAGGCGGGCCGTGGGGTAGGCACACTTCCCCAGCGCGTGGCAGGCTCCGACACAGGGACTGCAGACAGTTCCCTCCAGAAGGGTTGGTGGCGGAGCCCCGACCCGCACCTGCCTGTCTGGAATGGGGATTACCAGCCCTGCTGGAATTTGGTTGTTGGCAGAGACATTTCCAGAGCCATGTTAGCCAGCAGAGCATATGGTGCCCAGAGAGCAAACCCTCTCAGACAAAGGCTGCGGACAGATGCTGGTGACTTCAGACAAAGTCAGAACAGAGGCCGGGGTGGTGGAAAGAGTGCGGGCCAGGGAGCAAGAGACCCCAGCGTACCGTCATCGTGTCTTTAATTCACTGTGTGACCTCCTACAATTGCATTCCACCTCTCTGGATTTCAAGTTCCTTGTCTCTAAAATCAGGGATTGGGAATCATTGAGCTGGATTATCTCTTTCAGATCAAAAACTTCCAGATTCTTCTCTGATATTTGGATTTGCACAGGCAATTGCAGATGAACCATCCTGACTTCTCATCACTCCTGTTGACACATACCACTAGGTCCCACCTCATTATCATAATCCGAGTCCTATTTCAATCTTGCCAACAAGGACACCACCGCCAACTATCATTAACAGGCACTTCCTCTGGGCCAGGCAGAGCCCTCGTGCCAGGCACCTTTAGTCATTAACACTTTTAGAGGTAAGTAATAGTACCCACCTGGCAGGTGTTATCTGCCCGCTTATGCCCTGTGGCTGAGAGGGGCTTTGGTTTCCTCCTGATACTGGGAGGTGATGTCTTGAGATTTGTGTGTTTGGGTGAATTCAAAAGGGCTTCCAAGTGTTCTATATTCTGGGCTCTGGAATTTCTGGCTTTGCACAGAGACAAACCTGGGTTTCAATCCCAATTCTGCCACATATTAGCCAGTGTCCTTGAATAGCTGAAGTTTCTTTACCTGAAAACTGGGTGAGACAGTCCTGACTCCAGAGGACAGCTGTGATAGTTGCGTGCGGCAATCTACGTGAAAGTGTTTGCATGGGACCCGGGGTGTAGTAAACGGTCCACAAATATTGCTCTTCACTTCCAGCCCCTCTCTGCCAGTCAGGAAATAGCTGTGGCGCCTCCACTGTATGCTGGGCAGAGTCCTGGCGTGGTGGATGCACAAGAGCAAGACAGACCTGCCCTGCCCTCAAGGAGCTCTCAGACCCCCGCTCCATGCTCCCCTTCGGCAGAGGCGGAGGCTGAGTAGGAAGAAAGCTGGGGGCTCCTCTCTGGGGTCTTTGCACATTTCTTCCCTCAACACGGTGCGTTTTGGTCTCAGCCTCCCAGTGACGTCCTGACGAGCCTCCGCCTCTCTCTTTCCAGTCTTATCTTCCACTGATTCCTTCACGGACTGTGTTCCCAGACACACTCTTCCTGCTTCGATATGCCCGTGCTTTTGCCGTGCGGACCCTCTCCAGGAAGGCCTTTCCCTTCCAGTGGTGCCTGTCCTCTCCAAGTTGACTGCCCAGCCCCAAACCCCCTCCGCACAGCCTCCTGAAGCCTGCTCCTTGCTTCCTTACCGCAAGTCAGACGTCTCTGTTCCTCTATTGTACGGCACCCGACTTTCCACTGTGTGCAATGACTTGGGTTCTGGTGGGATCCACCTGACACTACAAGTTCTTTGAGGACTCAGTCCCTGGGTCCTGCAGCGCCTTGAATGTTTTGTGTGTGTTCTGAGCAAACATTTGTCACAGAGGTGAGTGACTGAAGGCTGTTGGCTTCTAGGACTGCTGTTGGTGGTGAGGTGCTCCATCTGCCACCCTTCCTCTTCTGATATTTATTCCACAAGACCTGTGTTTTTCA
Source organism: Eulemur rufifrons (assembly GCF_041146395.1). NCBI lineage: Eukaryota > Metazoa > Chordata > Mammalia > Primates > Lemuridae > Eulemur > Eulemur rufifrons. Next base: position 82,355,757 of record NC_091011.1, on the reverse strand, counting down.
TCAGGATTTTGGCTGACAATGTAAAGTCTTTATTTTGTTTTCTTCCTTCTGCTCTTGGCTTCTGTCTAACCTAGTAATCTCTCCCTGCTGGGGAGATTTCTATGGCTTTGTGGCCTACCTTTGCTTAGTCCTCATTTCTGAGGGGTTTGGGAGTGAAGGAGAGAGACTCCCCAGAGTGGAGATGCCCCCAAATAAGATGTTGGCAATTCCTACCCCGATTTCTCCCAAACTGGAAAAACTACGAAGCTGTCCACTGGAGGCACACACAGAAAGCATCTTGAATGGAAACCAAGGAGACCCTTAGGACGGGAAGCAATTTTGCACTGGAGGGAGTTATTTATATATTTATTTGCTTGACCATTTTGTAAAGCATTTTTTCTCTCCCCTTAATGAAAATCTCTCAGAGGAGGTCCCACCCACTATGGGAGACAGCCAACATCTGCCTCATTAAAATGACATTAGGGCTCAGAGCCGGGCAGTGTACCCAGGGGACCTGTTTGCTGCCTCAGTGTGAAGGGGTTGAGGACATGGGTTTTTAATTTGGCCTCACCACACCGTCCAGCAGAGGAAAAGCCTCCCCCACAAGAGGAACAGACAGAGGTGGCAGCTGTAATGGCCGGGGGTTCAGCTTTCACTCTTGTGCTGCGTGCAGCAGGAACCAAGGTACGGCCCCATCGCACAAGGCCGGGGGAGATGGAAATGGGTCAGCAGTTAAGGAGGAAACTTATACCTGTCGGGTTTGAAGCCACCTCTACCTCTTTTAGGTGTGCAAGTTACGTATAATAACTTCCCTAAGCCCTCGTTCCTTAGCTGTAAAATGACGATAAAAAATAGTATGTACTTTCAAGGTCTGTGAGTCAGGGTCCTAGCGGGCAATGGGTAGCATACACAAATTTGGTGCATTGAGCAAAGGTTAGTAAAGGGATTCTTCAAAAATGTGTGGTTCCTTAAGAGGCAGTGCAGTTTGGGGGGGCATAACAGCGCGGCCCTGGCTACCACCTCTAGGGCCAGATGGGGGCTGGCAGGAGGTGGTTCACAGGTCCTGGAGCCAGAGAGGCTGTGCGCAGAGGCCTGCTGGAGAGAACTTCGGAGGGAGTCACCCCGCCTCCTGTCCTCCCGCCCTCTCCGCCTCCCTCCAGTCTTCAGCTCCTGCTACCTGCTGGTGGCACCTGACCAGGCTGATGTACGGTCCGTACAGGTCAGCCTCGCAGGCACAGGGAAGGGCGGGTAGGAGTCTGGTGGGCAGGTGAAAGAAGCCCAGCACTGAAAGCTTGGCTAAGAGAACAGGAGATGGTCTCCGGAAGGTGTTGGACAGTGTCGGACACAAATTCAGGCACTCGGACAGTGGCTGTTGATCCTCATTACTATTATTATTAACATTATCATTATTATCATCACTACTATTACTGTTGACATGTCACTCCTGGGGTGGCTGCCTCCCCAGCTCTGACTGTGTCACAAGCCATGGTGAGGGTGGGCTCAGCCGGCCGCCAGCGCCTCCCAGTGTCCCCCGTGCCCCGCCCCCCCAGTGCAGCTCTGTTCAGTGTGTGCAGAGCTCTTTGAGAGTCCAGCCAGACAAGCAGTGGGGCGAAATGGAGACGCTGCCCTTGTTACCCAGTGTCAGTCACAGTCTTTCCTTTCTCCTGCAGGGGAGACCGCACTCCTGAGTCCTGGCCCTCCGAGGGGACAGCCGTGCCCGAGTGCTGCTCTGCCGCCAGGACCCATCTCTGCAATGAAAGCCATGCCTTGGAACTGGACCTGCCTGCTGTCCCACCTCCTCATGGTGGGGATGGGCTCCTCCACGCTGCTGTCCCGGCAGCCGTCCCCACAGTCCCAGAAGCGGTCTTTCGTCACTTTCCGAGGGGAGCCTACCGAGGGCTTCAATCACCTGGTGGTGGACGAGAGGACAGGACACATTTACTTGGGGGCCGTCAACCGGATTTACAAGCTCTCCAGTGACCTGAAGGTCTTGGTGACCCACCAGACAGGGCCAGATGAGGACAACCCCAAGTGTTACCCGCCCCGCCTTGTCCAGACCTGCAGTGAGCCCCTGACCACCACCAATAACGTCAACAAGATGCTCCTCATAGACTACAAGGAGAACAGGCTGATTGCGTGCGGGAGCCTGTACCAGGGCATCTGCAAGCTGCTGCGGCTAGAAGACCTCTTTAAGCTGGGGGAGCCCTTCCACAAGAAGGAGCACTACCTGTCGGGCGTCAATGAGAGCGGCTCAGTCTTTGGAGTGATCGTTTCCTACAGCAACCTGGATGACAAGCTCTTCATTGCCACGGCGGTGGACGGGAAGCCCGAGTACTTTCCTACCATCTCCAGCCGGAAGCTGACCAAGAACTCGGAGGCGGATGGCATGTTCGCTTATGTCTTCCATGACGAGTTTGTGGCCTCGATGATTAAGATCCCTTCGGACACCTTCACCGTCATCCCTGACTTTGATATCTATTACGTCTATGGTTTCAGCAGTGGTAACTTTGTCTACTTTCTAACCCTTCAGCCTGAGATGGTGTCTCCCCCAGGCTCCACCACCAAGGAGCAGGTCTACACGTCCAAGCTCGTGAGGCTGTGCAAAGAGGACACGGCCTTCAATTCCTACGTGGAGGTGCCCATTGGCTGTGAGCGCAGCGGGGTGGAGTACCGCCTGCTGCAGGCCGCCTACCTGTCCAAAGCTGGGGCCGTGCTCGGCCGGACCCTCGGGGTCCGTCCAGACGATGACCTGCTCTTTACTGTCTTCTCCAAGGGCCAGAAGCGTAAGATGAAATCCCTGGACGAGTCGGCCCTGTGCATCTTCATCTTGAAGCAGATCAATGACCGCATTAAGGAGCGGCTGCAGTCCTGCTACCGGGGTGAGGGCACGCTGGACCTAGCCTGGCTCAAGGTCAAGGACATCCCCTGCAGCAGTGCGGTGAGTGGAGGGGGCTGGCGGGCTGGGGTGGTGGGGTGTGGAGGAGGAGGACCCGAGCCTTGCAGCCTCTGTAGAGTGTGTGTCACCCATGCCCTTTTGTACACGAGATGAGTATATCCCACGTCTGAGTCTCATTGCACTCAGAGCACCACAGCTCAGTCTGTGACTGTGACACTGAGCATATAAGAGTCAGAGCTGGAGCTAAAACAGATTCCCTGTTGGACACATTTCTGTATTCTGTCCTGGCTCACTGGTTATGAGAGGCCGTTTTGGGAATAGGCAGGAATTGTGTCGAGCAGATGTCGTGTGCACTGGGCATGGCTGGATGCTAGATTACAATGTGCCACAGTACAAGGTGTGCACCCGTCCCTCTTACCCACCAAGCCTGCGAATCACTTTCCTGGGAGCTTAGAAAAAACCCCAGGGGCAGAGGGGAGAGGAGAGCATGAGGAGTCACTCTACATTTGGGATAGATATGGAGTCTCAGAGAGGTGTGCTTTTAGCCCTTTGGTGTCTTTAGGAAGCGGTAAGTTGAGGTCAGATAAGGTACAGTAAGAGTCCAGTGGACATATAGGGAAGGCAGAACTTGCTTAGAAAAGGGACAGGAGGGGACAAACCATATTTATTGAGCATCTTCTGTACACACAGTGCCATGAAGAGACACATCACAGTCAGGAAGGAGCCAGAGAGCAGCACCGGACGACAGGAGGGCTGTCGGAGCCAGGCAGGGCAGAATGAAGGGTGGGCTTAGGGGGCTGCCCATGGCCTGTGGGGCCAGAAGGTAGGCAGACGTAAGGCTGTGGCCTTGCTGGGGGACCACAGGTGGAACAGGGGACAGGGCTCCTGTCTCTCCCAACCTAACTCGCTTGTGACCATCATGAAAAGCATCTTTTTGTGGCTTGACTTTTGCTCCTTTTTAAAATAACTTTGACTCAAGCAGGGCAAAAGCAATCCATGCAACCAAAACATTTGTACCCCTGTATTGAAATAAAAAAATGAAGTAAAAATAAAATATGAACAAAAACAACAGCAAAAAAAAAATGGCACCTTTTTTCACAATCATTCTTCAGGTGACTTGGAAGGCTCAGCTGTTGGCATCTTCTGGGTTAATCCCTTTTCCTTTCTTTTTAATGGTCCATTTTAAAAAAAATATGAACTTAGTTTGAGAAAAATCTATCTTGTAATCCTAATTGGGCAGAAGAAAGGAAAATTTACCCATCAGATAGAAGTATGCATCTGTACTGATGTGACTCTTGACTCTTGAAATGTTGGTGCAATCAAAATGTATTTTGATTGATTTAAAAAGCGTAAGTTTCCCTTCACAAAGTATAACTGTATGCCATACAGATCTCAGAGAGGACGGGCACCCTCTCCAGCCAGCGTGTGGTGGGGCCATTCCTCCAGTCCCTGGGATTTGGGTGGAGGCAGGGAGAGGGAGGAGGAAGATAGAACTCAGCAGTTTGCCTTTGGTGCCCTGACATTTAGGCTCAGGCTGTTCTCTCATGGCAAGTTTTCTAGGTACTTGGGCTGAAACTAAAACATGTCATCTCTTCTTGGAGGCCCTAAAAAGCCAAGAGACCCCTCATATCACAAAGGCAATTGGAGAGGTGCTAGGGACTGAGCAAGACTGCAACAAATGGACAAATCAGAGCCAGACGGACAAGGGAGGGCATTCAACGGTACCAACTGAGCCCTCCTCACAGGTGACTTAACCTTAGGGAATGCCTCCTGGAGCCTTTTGTTTGGGACAGTAGCTGATCCACTCAAGAAAGTCCATGAGACAGAGTTATGAACTTGGGGGGCCATGGACTGCTCCGAAATGAAGGCAGCCAGTGACAGGCCAGCAGCTGTGCTGTGTGCCAATGTGTGTTCCACACTCAGACATGGGTCCATGGGGAGACTCGTTAGAGTGTGTGTGTTGAGAAGGCACTTAGAGAGCCCCTGGTCTATACCTGCATTTCGTACTCGAGCACCTTAAGGCCCAGCAAGGGGAATGAACTGGCCAAGGTCACAACCCTTGAGTGGCAGAGCCAGCACCTGAGGAGAGTCCCCCGTGCCTGCAGGACATGCACACATGCAATAACTACCCCTGCCCCCCAGCCTACATTAGAAAATAGAAAGTTTATGCCGTGTGCTTACTAAACAACAACTAGTTCTTTTGAGCTCAGAGGGGTTGACAATCTCTGACATTTCTCTATAGAAAACTTGCTCCAAACCCTGTCTTTCTGGGTGGCACTTTTGGGAGCAAAATTGGCAGCAGGGATTGCCTGGCTGCCCGTGGGCAGGTGTCTGTCCTGCCCTTGCTCCTGGCCACAACACAAAGAGCCAAGTTCATCATGGAAGTCTGCAGAGCTGCAGGTCCTAACACGGTGTGGTGGCCTTGGAGAGAACAGAGAGAAAACAGCTTTGCAAAGCAGGCTAATGCCAGGACTGGGAGTAATGGAGCCAGATAACAAGCTTTTGATTTTTCTTTGGCTTTAATTAGCCCTTTCAAGTTAGAGGCAAGTTCAGGGCCGAGAGTAGAAAGGAGGAGGCCAGAAACTGCGCAGGGCTGGGGCTGTCTCCCCAGCCAGTCTCAAAAAGGCCAGGCTGGCTTTTAACGCACAGTATCAGTTTCCTTTGTCTTGGCAGCTCCCGCGTTCCTTTGCTCTGGCCCTCCTGTTGCAATTCATCTGGACTCGGCTCAGACCACATGTGTTTCCCCCACCAGCAGCCAGGCCAGGCTCCTGGGCTGCCCTGGGGCCGCTGCCGGCGGCACCGTTGGCAAACCTAGCTTTCCCTCGCAAGGCTGTTGGGTTGATTTGCTTTTCCCTTCCTGCCCAGAGGCAGAGGGTGGACCAGATGAACTCTGGAGTTCTCTTTCGTCCCTGAGTCTCAGACTCCCCTTAAGGCCTGTGAATTGGGGACGGAGTCCCAGATGGCCTCTGTCCTGTGGGGTGTCTGCTGCGGGAGAACAGCGAGCAGAGGGCGAGGCCCAGGCGCTGACTGCCAGGACTTGTGCTGTGTAGGATGGGGGCGCCCTGTGGGTTTTAGTGTAGTTCTGACTCAAAGAGCTTGACACGGGGATGTGACTGGCATCGATCTTGACTGCTCTCCCCGTGGCACTGACTGTCTAGGTTAGAACGCTCATCCGGGGGCTCTTCAGGCTTTCCTGGCCCCTTCCATTTCCTGAGCCCCACACTCCTTGCCCCGCACTCATGCCTCCTGAGCTCTAGGCAGGCAGCAGCCGTGTAATCCCCGGGCCCCCCGCTTGCCCCCTGGGATCTAGCGTCCCCTGCAGCCATGTCCAGCGGGGGGCTGGGGAGGGGTGGGGAGGAGAATCCCTGTGTGGCTTGGCCACTGGTGCCATGGACACCCATGGAGTCACTTGGAGGGCCGGAGCCTGATGAGCAGGTGGAGAGAGAAGTCTTGGGCCGTGAGGCTGGTGCCTGCTGACTTGCAGGCCCCAGGAAGGCGGCTGCACACACGTCACAGGTAAGGGCTGGCTGGCCGGGAGTGGCTTTTTCCTGGCAGTGTGTTGCCGCGAATGTAAATGCATGTTGCAAACGCAGGTCCCTAGGTGGGTGTTGGGTGCAGAGGCTGGGGGAGCAGCCAGGTGTTTTCTGGTGTTTGTGGGGACAGGGGCAGCTCCGCCTTTCCTTCTGAGCCATTTTTTACCACGTCCCGGTTTTCTCCAACCTGGGTGGAGAGAGGTATCCAAGAACAAATGGGCTGCTGTCTGAAAACTGCTCTAAGGAGCTCATGAAGACATGGACAAAAGGAGGGTTCTAGAGAGTTCTATCAGGGCTTTAGTTTGCCTTGGGACTCAGGGGACCAGAGGCCAACCCAAGGCTGATGTGCTAAGAAGTGCTCGTGTGGGTGAATGACTATTGAATTCTGTTTTTGTCGCTCAGCGCTGGGGTGTCTCTGTCTCTGGTCCCCTTTGAAGGCTGCTCCCCAGGCTCCCTGAAGCCCCCTGTCTGCAGCACACGTGACAGACAGTACAGCCTGTGGCTTCTGTCACAGGCCAAGGTGCTGAGCAGGAGAAGATGACAGCTCCCTGCTCTTCTCCAGGGGAAACGTGGCGTCGGAGTCAGGCGTCCCCAGGTGCGGGCTGACGAGGCTGCATGGAGAAGGTGGCAGGAGAGGGGGCCAAAATCAGCTTCTCCATCTCCCCTCAAGCCTTGACTTCAGAATGACCTTGCAGTAGAAAGTTTGGGTCCTTGGGGCAGAAACCAGGATCGCCACCTCCTACCCGCCAAGCCCCAGTAGTGGGAGCAGAGTGGTGGCCCCCGAGCTGTCTGATGATAGCACGTAGGACCTCCTGTGGTACCTGATGGCTTATGAAGGGCTTTGTCACCCCCCATCCTTCTCTCAACATTGTCCCAGGATAATGGAAGGGCAGATGTCCTCTGCAGTTGAGGGAATGGAGGAGCAGAAAAGTCAAGTGCCACACTGAAGGTCATGTAATTAGCAGACTGAAACCTACTCTGTATCCTAAACTCTCTGCCTGGGCCTTTTCCTGCAGGGTTTTGGCATCTGGGGTGCCAGGGCTGTCTGAGTGTCACAGGGCATTTGCAATCCTGGGCCCTAGAGCACTAAATGCCAGTGGGACTTCCCACCCTGCGAGACGAGAAATCCTCTTGTGTTTCCAGAAGCCCCTGGCTCAGAACCGTGGCTACAGCGAGCTCCATTCTGACCCTAGGGTCTACCCTCCAGCTCCATCCAGTCCCACAGGGCCACCAAGGCACAGGGGACTGAGCTTCTCCTTTAACCAAAGCCTTATTTCCTGCCCCACCGTGTGTATCGCCGGCTGGTAAAGGCACACCTCGTTCATGGCATGTGTGCTGTTTCTTTGACCTTCTGGTTTCCTGGGCATGACAGTCCTGGGGAGGAGACAGGGTCACTCCCTCGGACTCAGGCTGGCCCCGTGGCCTGGCCTGGACGGTCACTCAGGTTTGTCTGGCGCCTGAGATCCGGAAACACCACGAAAGGGAGCATCCGGAATGGCCAGGCAAGCATCCCAGGCTCTGGGGCCCGGTTTCTGCCGATCTTCCAGGGGTGTTTTCTTTTCCCTGTCAGCAGGAAGTGCGGCTCTGACTAGATGGGGTTGTATCCTGTTGTTTGTGGCATTAGACAAGCCTTGCTCTTTGTGCTGGGCTCCTGTCCCTCTCAGACTGGGGACTCCTCCTCTTCCCTGCCTTTCCCTCCTTTCTCATCTCTCCACTGCCTCTGCCACTCACGCTGCAGCCTGCTACATGTGCACGCCGTGTGCCACGCTCACGTCCACGCAGGTGCATGAATGGAAAATCTCCCTGCACGTCAGTCCAAGCGCCCGTCCCTCATGGCTTGCTGGCCCTGCCCCAGATTTCTTATTTAGCGCTGGGTGCCTGCCTTGTCACAGCCCCAGTCTTTCTAGGACCAAGTCTTCCCATTCTCTCCTGGAGATGGCTCCTGTCCCAGGTGCTCAGGTGAAGAGCCGTCCACCGCCCTCATTTTAGCCAGCAGGGTTTGCACGGAAAGTCCCCTCCCAGGAGAGTGCGAGTGGTGCTTTGGGTGATGTGCTGGATCTGCGAGAGCAAAGGGTTTGGGGTTGGCCTCCTGGGCTGGACCTATTCTCCCCGGATGCCCGCCCTGGAGGCCATCAGGTCCGCAGGGAGAGAGGCAGGACCCAGGAATCACACAGACTGAATCCAGCACAGACGGCTGCCAGGGAGCACAGCACAGAGCTCCCCGGGCCAGGAATGAGGGTGTGGGGCCTTGCGGTGCTAAGACACCAACTGCACTTCATGAGCCCCGGCACCTTGGTGTGCACACCTGTAACACACCCACGTGAGCACACACACTTGATCTGTTCCTGACATCCGTCCCCCTCGTTGGCAACTGTCCGCTGCTCTCTCCGCTTTTCCCTCTTGCTGGCTCACTCACGCTCTCTGTGCGGGATCCCCTGTTTCTGTGACTTGTCCTCTCTCTCTCCACTCTCTACACTCAAGAGTTACTATGGCGAGTTTTCTCTCTCATGTGTACACGCCTGCAGGCTGCTACAGCCCGCCCAAATGCGAAGCCCGGCCTCTAGTTCAATCAGCACATAGATCAGCCGTACCAACAATCCACATCTGGATTTCTGGCCCTTTCCTCCAATTCCTGTCACCCTCACAGGGTGGCATCTTGGCTGGGACACTGGCCTGCGAGTCTGGAGATTCTGGTCTCAGCCAGTCCAGGCTTGTGAGATATCACTGGTGGGTAACAGTGTCCCTTTTGCTTTGAAGTATACATTTTATCTTCAAGGAGGTGATAAAATAGTATCCCTTTAATAAAGCGTGTTGAGGCTCGTAAGAGAAGAGAAATACACACACATTAATATTTAGGTTATTAAGTATGAAATGTCCAATTCCCTTCCGTACTAAGTTTGACAGTTGCTATCTCTGACATTTCACTTTGACACTTCTTGTTTTATTTTTACCAAGAAGATACATCCTCACTCTTTCAAACACACATTTTGGCTTGTGATTATCTTTCAAATCTTTTTTAGAGCAATTTTTGGGAAACCATGGGTAAGTCAAAAATTCATGTTATTTTCAACTATGCATTTCGTCGTGGAACCAATGCAGCACAGACAGCTTGAAATATTAACGATGTGTTTGGGAAGGATGTGGCTAATAATGAATGCACAGTACATTGATGGTTTGAGAAGTTCCATTCTGGTGATTTTAATCTTGAAAATGAGCCACGTGGGTGACCTGAGACCACGGTGGGTATTGATGAACTGAAAGCTGTAGTGGAAGCGAATCCATCTCAACCTATGTGTGAATTAGCAGCAAGGTTTGACATTACTATTCCAACAATATCGGACCATTTGAAACAAAAGGGCAAGTAAAGAAGCTGGATAGATGGGTAGCACATGAATTAAATGACCAGAAGAGAAATCATCTGGACCTTGCCTTTCTTTGCTATCACGACATAAAGGCAAACCATTTCTACACCGTATTGTTACATGCAATGAAAAATGGATTCTTTTTGACAATTGCCAAGTGTTTGGCACAATGGTTGGATAAAGATGAAGTGCTGAAACATAGTCCAAAACCAAATACTCATCAAAAAAAAACTAATGGTGGTGCAGTGCTGGTATTATCCACTACAGCTTCATGAAACCCGGCCAGTCGATTACAGTGGATGTCTACTGCAACCAAATGGATGAAATGATGAGGATGCTGGTGATTAAGCAGCCGAGATTGGTCAACAGAGACAGGCCAATCCTCTTGCAAGACAACACTGGACCACATGTTGCACAAACAATGCTGCTCAAACTACAGAGGCTGGACTTGGAAACTCTCTGTCATCCACTGTATTCAGCAGACATTGCATTAACTGACTAGCACTTCTTCCAGGCTGTGGATCACTTCTTGCAAGGAAAAATATTCCATTCTTAACAAGCTGTGGAAAACACCTTTTGCGATTTCATCGCTGCTGGCTCTCCAGGCTTCTTCTCTGCTGGCGTAAACAATCTACTGTTAAGATGGCAAAGCTGTGTCGATAGTTTAGGCACATGCTTTGGTTAATTATACTGCTTCTTGTTTGAAATGTAACAAGCCACACTTTGGATTTGAAATTGGACATTTTTTATTTAATGACCTGCAACTAATGATAGACACAGAGCGCCTTATGTTTGCAGGACACCCAGACATTTTCATGGCACCATCTTGGAAATCCTCCTCCGGTTATAACAACCACCAGATGTGACAGAAAGGACTTAACAATATTGCTGTGATTTCATACTTACATTTCTTTTTTATCCACCAATACCTACTTTTGAGAGATTTGGGCTGTGCCTAACCCAGATGTGATGTTCAATATCTCTGCCCCTGGGCCGTGTTCCTTTCGCCTTCCTGTCTGCCTGGCACCTGCTGTGAATGCTAAGTGAACACGTTTGAAGGAGAGGATATGTTTTGAGCCAGACCCTTCCTGCTGCTACCTTCAGGTGTACCTTGGTTTTTGCGAGGCGGAAGGGAATGACTGCACATCAGCACACTGCGCTTGTTTCTTTTCATCCGCCAAGTTAGTGGAGAGCAGGAAAAAGAGACCAGGAAGAGAGCTCGTCTCCACTCGGCCTCTCAATTTACATTTTTTCCCCCTGGTGGATCTAGCCCCTCTGCCGTCCACGTACGTGAAATGTGATCAGCGGGAGAAAAGAAAGGCCTGTCGTTCCCTGGTCCCGGTGTCATTACTGTGACTCTGTCAGTGTTCCAAAATATAATGGGATTTGTTTGGCTGATTTATCCGGCATGCAAGGCGGCATTACCCAGCCTAACACACACGGGCCTGAGGAGCAAGAGAGGAGGACACGTGGCAACAAGAGTGGGGCCAATAAAATTTATTCCCACTAACAAGGGAATGACCTACCCTCTAATTCAGCCTGGCGAGCGGGGCTGCCGTTTCCCAGTGCCCTCCAGAAACACACAAACTTAATCATTGTGGCGTTCCTCGCTTCAGTTGCAGTTCTGGTGGTGGCCGAGGTTGCCTGCCGTAGACTCTGGGAGGAGAGTGGGAACTTGGGACTGATGGGCTGGCGGCGTGGGATTTACCTGCCCCTGACAGGTGGCCACTGGGGTTCCTTGGAGCTAAGGTATCAAAGGAGAGAGGCAGCGTCCCAGTGGGTTTCAGTTGGTGCCATCACAATGCTGAGAAGCTTCCCTGGGGTCTCCCCCCATCCAGTTTTGGCTACTGGACTCGCCCCCAGTGTGGTTGCCTTCTGCAGAGCCCTGATTCTCTCGCTGGGCTGGTCCATAGCTCTGGCCTATCTGGACTGTCCCTGGGTCATTGTGCATTCTCAGAGGGGGGAACATGCAGCTCCCAGCAGCTCGGCTAATGAGGAGATGGTTGTGAGTCCAGCCCTGGGGTCCTGAGTTGGAGCTGCTCTTTGCCTTCTGTGCCCTGCAACCCTGTAGGAGGGGTACATTGCCACAGCCTGGCCTGCAGAAAGTGTGGTCGGTTCAATGCCTCTCTCCTGGGAAACAGCTCGACTTAGTGACATTAGTTCCTTCCTAGAAGGATAGCCTGTTACCATGATGAGGAAAGGCTACTTAGATATCTGGTGGGATTGAGCCACAGATGGTCCCAAAGCACACACAGAAACTTCCAAATAGTATTAAAAGAAGCATTGCTTTTAGCAAATGGCTTTCATTGTTCCACAGGTAGTTAAGTGCATTAATTCAGTGAATATTTGCATCAGAAGCCACCCCTCAGGCCTCCTAAAGCACAATGACTATCTTGTTTTTTGGTCTACTCCCCTCATTTCTGAGATGCTTTTAGCAAAGCTCTTCACTCTTGGGAACCTGGGCTGTATGGTAGCCCCCCTTATCCTCAGGGGATACATTCCAAGACCCCCACTGGATGCCTGAGACCATGAATAGTACCGAACCCTATATATACTGTGGTTTTTCCTATACATACGAACCTATGATGAAGTTTATACATTAGACACAGTAAGAGGTTCACAACTAATAATAAAATAGAACAATTATGACAATATGCAGTAATAAAAGCCATGTAAATGTTCTCTCTCTCAAAATATCATATTGTACTATACTCATCTATTTTCAGACCGTGGTTGACTTGAAACTGAGACCACAGAGTGCAAAACCAAGGATGGGGGGACTAGTGGGCAGCTTTTCCAACCCTGAGATGCTTTTCCCTAAGCCCCTTTAATGACATGCTTGTCCAGCTAGCTTATTGTGGCTGTGTGGCTTGTTGGTGGTCCCTCTCTTTCTCTATGTGCGTTCATTTTTCCCACCATCTCATTGAAAAAGACACAATAAAGAATCACTGGGATGATGCATTAGGAACTAGGTGGATGGACCTCGTTCCCCCCATTTCTGTCGCCTGTGCTCACAGCTGGGGTGCTGGGGCCAACCTTCTGTCACTGGACTTCTCCGGCTGCTCTCGAGAGAGTTCAGCCTCCTAGGGTCAGCGTGGGCCATGGCAGACGTTCAGGGGAGGGTTAAAAGTCATAAAAGAGAAAGGAAAGTTTATGTAGGAGAGTAAAGCCATGCGGATTAAGTCGTCAGGTTTTTTTGATTTCTTTCTTTGTTACAGAAATGATCACTCAAGCACATGGAAATATCTTGTAGAATAATAGACTTTCTTATTAGCTAAACCGAAGCTTACTAGAGCCTCCCAGAGATGTTTCTACCCCCCTGAGGACCTCTCTGCCTACCTCTGGCCCTGAGGAGGTATCGTGGGGAGCACACTCAGTCACCTCAAGGGCTAGGTGCATTTTGCACATCAGACCCTGGTGTATTTATGAACAACTTAGGGGTCCGCAGTCATGTTTGAGATATGGTTCCCAATAAGTGTGTGATCATTATCTCCCTGTACTGCAAAGCTTTACGACTGGGGTCTGTATGTAGACATGAGCTATTACAGCTTATCTGATCAATATCTCCCGTTACAAAGAAATGCCACACGCATAATTCACCGATTCCCCATTTCCATCGGAGGTCTGCTATGGTCAGCTCCTGGTGTGTGTGTGTGTCTGTGTGTGTGTATGTGTGTGTGTGTGTGTGTGTGTGTGTAAGTGTAATTAATGGGAAGAAATTTAGGGCTGCTGAGCACGGAGAATCTAAAGACTTTGCTTTTCCACATCAGCAAGCAGCTCACAGGCTTTCCTCCTCTTTTTCTCCTAACTTGTATTTCTTTTCAAAACTTTAGCTCTCACTTTCCTGTGGGACAGACAGGCCCCGGGAAGGAGGAAGCCCAGCTTGGATGATCAGCCGCGGGCCTCCTTGAGAGGCAAGAGTGGGTTGCTTGCAGGTTTCTGGGAAGGGCAGAAGGGCAGGGTGCTCCTGCTGGACGGTGGGGACAGGAGTGAGATGGGGGCTCTTCCTTGAGCAGGCTCCTGCTGCCCTCTGACCCGGAAAGAGTTTCCCTTTGAGGTCACCCTCAAGGAACCCCAGAGGAAGCTTCTGCTTAAGATCAGTATTTTTCCTCCAGACTGGGAATTTGGGGTTTGGTACCTATTTTCCCAGCGACTTGATGGGTAACTAGGGGAGGCACTTTACTCTCCCGGCCTCAATGTCCTCTTCTGTAAAATGGGGCTGTCGGATTTCATGACGATGAGTTATTTCCCTCATCTGAAATATGACATGTGAAAGAGGGTGGCACACTGTTCCATAAGACAGAGAACTCAAGCCTTGCCTCTTCCTCAAAGACGCGCCTGCTCTCCCCCAGCCCCGCACAGTCAGTGGCCCGGCCACCTTACTCCCCAGGTACATAACTGAAGCAGGTGTGCATGGCCTTGTCTAGTCATGGCCTGGGGCTGTCCCCCCACCAGGAGAGGGGCAATTCATTGGGACAGAAACTGAGACTTTTTCATCTTTATATTCTTAGGGCCTCACTTAGTGCTTGGTGCTTAGGAACTGGTCCTTCCTAAATGTCCTTAAGCAAATTAATAAGTGAGCAAAAGCAAATAGCATTGTCTTCATTTAGTGCTTCGGTTTCCCCTGCTGAAAGCAAGGCGTTCCAATGGCCCTAAGGAATCAAAAGTTTGATGGAAAAAGGCCAGTCTAAAGGTCTAGTTGACCCCACAATGAGTGAGCTCGGGCAGACCTCTGATGTCTTCTTATCCCATATCATGGACGGGAGGGTGACTTCCCAGCTGTGGAAGAACATGAGGCTGGGTGACAGTTTTCCATTCAGGAGGGCAGGAGAGCTGGTTTGCCCCTGGAGGTGAAAACTCTTCTCCTTGCTGGACCGCAGGCGTTTCCCACAGATCTGACCTTGTCTTCCATCCTGGGGCTCAGAGACGGCTGCTTCCGGCCCAGAGCAGCCGGCAGGTGCATCCACGGTTGGAGGAGTTGGCTGCGCCTGCCCGACTGCACTGGCTTGCTGGGTCTGCCTCTTTGGGGTCAGTTTGGGATATTTGTAAACAGTGGCTGCCCGGGGTAAGAGGGCAGCCTGTGGCTGTGGAAGAGGCTGTGTCCCAGAGCTGGCTAATTGGCCCACCGGGGGCAGGACCTGCCGGCCTTTGCCTCATTAGCACTGCATTTGGGCCACTGAGCTCTGGCTTAGCTCTGACCTTTCCGTAATAAGGACTCAACGTGGGGTGTCTGCAGAGGTGGGGCAGCCGAGGGCTGAGGCTGAAACAGCTTCTCTTGGCAGGGGACGTGCGAATCAGGAATCAGTCCCGGGGCTGCGCCGGCTGGGGTCGGGAGTGATTTCAGGGTCAGGTAGCTCCTACCCCACCTCACCACCTGCGGCCTTCAAGACGGATGGGCACCTGTGTCAGGGTGATAGCTGGTTCCTGAAGAGTCTGTCATCAGTGCCTGGGGTTGGGGGCGATGCCGAGGGGCTCCAGGGGAGACCCCCGACTGTCTCCTAGGTCTGCCCTCCTCTGGCCCTTCCCGGGGGTCCTTGGGTGTCTGCTTTGCAGCTCTGGCCGGAGCAAGGGGACGCCGCTGGAGGAGGGATGCTGGCAGCAGTTAAGATCCCCTTTCCGTGGAGATGATAGAGCTTTTCAGAGTGCCAGTCTTTCTGCAGAGTGGGAGCAATTTCCCTGTAATTGGTAAAGTAACCGTAACTGCTCTGTCATTTGTATGTAGCGACACGTAATTGCACGGTAACCTTTGCCGCTGTGCGCTAGGGAAGCGGTAAGCGATTAGAGTGTAATTCGGAGTGTCAGCTCCGGCTCCCCATGCCACCGCCACCACCGCTGCTCGGCAGGCTCTGGGAGGACGCCACGGGGCCTCTCTGCATCCAGGTCCACTCCAGGGTCCTACTCCAGAGTGGGGACACTTGTCCCGTGCCATCCTCTATAGAGGCCTCCGCTAGGAAGGGTCCTCCGTGGCGCGCTAGGCCAGTGCTTCTCAAACCTCAGCGAGAGTGGCTCAGTCGCCCGGAGGGGTGTGCAGGTGCAGACACGCGAGCCCACCCCACACTTTCTGAGCCAGTAGCTCTGGGGTCGGGGCTCCACAATTTGCATTTCTAATGAACAGCGCTCGATCTTCTGCCCCTTCATTCAGCCTCCTTGGCCAAATGTCTCTGGTTCTGAAGGATCTTTAAGAAGTGCCACCTTTGCTATTTTTTTTTTTTTTTGAGACAGAGTCTCGCTCTGTTGCCCGGGCTAGAGTGAGTGCCGTGGCGTCAGCCTAGCTCACAGCAACCTCAAACTCCTGGGCTCAAGCGATCCTACTGCCTCAGCCTCCCGAGTAGCTGGGACTACAGGCATGCACCACCATGCCCGGCTAATTTTTTCTATATATATTTTTAGTTGGCCAGATAATTTCTTTCTATTTTTAGTAGAGATGGGGTCTCGCTCTTGCTCAGGCTGATCTCGAACTCCTGAGCTCAAGCGATCCGCCCACCTCGGCCTCCCAGAGTGCTAGGATTACAGGCGTGAGCCACCGCGCCCGGCCCACCTTTGCTATTTCATCTTGAAAACGTTAGCCCTTTTAATCTTGATAACACCTCTGGGTAGATACCGTGAATTTCCTCAAAGATGCTAAGATTCACCAATTGTCTGAATTGATAACGATGACAAACAATCGTAAGAGCTGCCATTCCCATAGCATTTACTAAGTGCCAGGTGTTGTTCCATGTGTGTTAAATCACGTAGTCCTCACCACAGCGCTATACAGTAGGTACTGTTGTTATACTCCCCACCCTGCAGGAGACAAACTAAGGCACAGAGAGGTTAAATGAGTTGCCCAAGGTCACACAGCATTATGTGGCAGAGCTGGGATTCAAACCTAGGCATTCTGGCTCTAGTTCAATGCTGTTAGCCACTGTGAAACCCAGGCTTTTAGTTACTCATCCATCCATCCATTTAACGTATATATATATTAACCCGCTGTGCCAGGAACTAAGCTAAGGGTACAGAGATGCATAAAACATGGTCCCCGTCCTTGAGCTCATAGTCTCTGGAATGCAGTGGATCACTCGTTTTAATTCACACCCATGGGTTCTGTGAGGATGTTAGAGGCAGCAGCAAGAGCACGTAGTATCCTCCTGATAGGGGCCCCATCGAGGCTTCTGGGTCTGTGGACAGCGTTGCTGCATGGGCAGCCTCATTCCCTTCCCTCACTCCTCTCCCTTGTAAGAGTGGAGTTGCTCTCTAATAAACAAGCATTGTAATGGTGGCCACAACTCACTCATGGCTATTTGTAGAGTGACGGGAGGCCAGCCCTGGGCCTCGGGCACGGCTGGGCTCCTGATTACAGCACAGTCCGGTCCTGGCTCCTCTGGCTGTGGCTCTAATCTCACTGTTAATGGGGCCTCGGGGGAGGTGCATCTAGAGCCAGAGCAGAAACCGTCCTCCCCCACCGCCCAGGGTGCTCAGGCCTCCACACAACCCTCACCTGTCGAAGGTTTTGCCAATTAGCCTTCCCTTCCAGGGCCCGGAAGCCCTGGCGTCTGCTCCCTGTGCCTCCACCTCCCGGGTCTGCGGGCCCTGGGGACCCTCCCTCCTCCTGCTTCAGGTACCATAATGACCACGTGGCTGCAGCTCAGACCCAGCAATGCACGCTGAACCTGAGTGCCATGCTCTCGTCAGCGGGCACGCTGGGGCCACGCCCTGCAGCCCTTCTGCCCCTCTTCCTGGCAGGATTTCCACTAAAAAAATTCTACATGGATGATCTTCCGCTGGTGAAGTGCTTCCCAGTTCTGCTCACCCCTGCTACCTTTCCCACTCTACAGCCGAGGGATGTCGGGTTCAGAAAACAGCAGGAGCAAGTTGTGCCGCTGGGAAGCAGCTGAGCTGCCATTGGGACCCATGTCTGTGATTTTTTCCCACTGCCCTGACGGTAAGAATGCCTCCCCCAGCTTTGGGGAGACACAGAGTAAGGCCACCTCCTGCCGTGGCTGGGGGATCTCGGCGTCCTCGCACACCTGGGCTGTGCTTGGCAAAGGCCTCAATCTCACCTTCATCACCTGGGGCCCATTCAGAGGGAGAAACAGAGTCTCAGGGAGACTTGGGGAAAGCTGTCATCGTCCCAAATCTCACCTAGGCCTCTTGCTGTGTGAGGTGCCACAGAGGAAGGGACTCACAGGTCCCTGACTTTCTGGTAACTTAATGATGTGGTTGACCAAATCCACACTCTCTTTTCGTAGGTGGCTGTTGATTTGCTTGTGTTTTGCCCAGCCAAGGGAAGGCTCGTGGTCAGTAACCCTGATCGCTCAGAAACGCAGTTCTGGGAGCTAAGAGGCCTGAGGTCTCCCCAGGTTAATGGGGAATGTGTTGGTGGCAGCAGTGGGGGCTGGGAAACCTGGACTGCCTCGCTCCCTGCCTCAGTTTCCTATTGTGCAGTATGGAAGATCATTCAGCCTCATTGACTTGGAAAATGGGTCATAATGGGCAAAATACAAAGTTTGCTGATGGCAGAGGTCCCTGACCACAGCTCAGGACTGAGAATGTCAGGGATGCCTGCTCCTTGTGAGCCAGAAGCAGGACATGCGGGGCCGTGCGGATTCCCAGCACCCCGGGCTGCCCCGGAAGGCCTGGCCAGTTGCCACAGTTACGTCCAGCAGGAAAGGGCATCATCTTCCCTCTGCCTGGATTTTTCCTTCCTCTCTTCTGCCCTCTCACCTGTCTCCTTTTCCTCATTGTAGGGAAGAATGATAAAGATCAGACTGGATCTTAAAAACTCCCTCCGAAATTTGACTCCTATGGTTTTTCTAGGGGGAGGGGAAAGAGCTGTGTTTGGTCTGGGCTGTTGGACCAGACCACGCAGGAGGGGCCTGAGGCTATCAAAGGCGTGGAGGGGACATCTGCTCTGCACGTGGCCTGCTGGGGCTGCCCACGCTCTGCCCCTCTCCACCCCGACTGCTGCCACCCTGGCAGGAAGGCGGGGAGAGGTCAGCGAGGGGATCTGGGTGCTCAGCATGCTGTCTCGCTGGATGGACCTGGGAGGAGCCCCCGAGACCCGGGGGGCTCAGAGCTGGCTGGTTTCGCACGGCCCTGCTGACGAGGGCCTGCCCGCTGTTCTCCAGATGCCTTTTCCTTTGGCTGGTTCCAAGCCTTTAAAAAAATGACACCTTGTATTTTATTTCACTCCCTTCTCTGAAAAGTCCAGTGATGTTTATGGGTGTGAGCTCAACAGGCTTTATGGTAGCCCACAAAAAGCAGGGATTGTTTCGCTTGTCTTTATAGAGTGGAAAGTAAAAGCACAGGAAAATGGCGTACCTCTTCTGAGGCCACGTGGTTCCTCCCAGAAACTAAAAATCCGGTGTAAGTTCCCGGCACCGCGGAGAGGTCGGTGCAAGACCAAAGCTACTTGTGGAGAGGTTGGAGGACTCCTCACTGGCCACTGGCCGCCATCAGGGCTTCACCACTCCCCAGGGCCACAGAACCCGGCTGAGACCCTCTGTCACAGGGGGAATCTGGGGGTCTAGTGCGAAAAAGGGAGAGATTCAGCCAGAAATACAGTGGGGAAAACGGGCCCCAGGGCTTTTCCTACTGGTTTCCGACTCTTGGAACTGTACTCCCTGGAGTCAGGAGCAAGAGCTGGGGCGGAGTGTCTCACAGGCTTCCTAGAGAATATTCTCTTTACGGAATGCTAGTAGCCATCCCCGTCCAAAGTGGCTTAGGGAATAACATGTTTGGGAAAGGCTGGGATAAAATTACACGTATTTCTTCATAAAAAGACTTTGTAGAGCTTTCATGGAACTAATCATCATGACCCTCTTAGATGGTGTTAGCATGTTTCCCAGAACCTTGCCTGAGGAGCCCTTTTGTGTAGAGCATCTCAGGGGGCTGGGGTTCCACAGACGACACTTTGGGAAAGGCTGGTGTAGGCATGACAAGGCCAGAGCTGCCCCTGCTTGCTGTGTTCTAAAAGAAATAGGGAGCCTGAGGTGGGGGTGGTGAAGCCCACCTCGGGGTTCAATCCTGAACCTCCCATTCCTCCTCCCCTACCGATTGTCTGTACACACCCCTGCGTGATAGTGCTATTCATGTGTGAATGCTTCTAGTTCTCCGTTCTACACTTTCCAGTCCTTGTCTGTGTGTCTGCACAACTGTATGTGTGTAGATGTGGAGACCACATCCCTCGCCTGTCTGAGCAACGCTGTCCGGAGCCCCCACCCCGGTGGCAGTGAGGGGCCATCCCAGCTACCAAGATGGCGCCTGGCGGGCTTGGGGCAGGGGCAGGGAGCCAGGAGTGCGGTGAGAAGGGACGGGGGATCCGTGTTTCTGCTGTGGTCCTGCAGCTGCCTGCCCAGATGACTATTTACAGGATACCTAGTCTCCCTGGCGCTGAGTTTTTCACACGATCAAGGAGGGATTTGTACCAGCTGTTCCCTCTCTAAGGATTTTTCTAGTTCTATAGTTCCTGGACTTAATATCTCTACCAATCGCCCTGATGCTCCCTTCTAATTTTTCTGTTTTTACTTTTTCAGCTCTTGACCATTGATGATAATTTCTGTGGCCTCGACATGAACGCCCCCCTGGGAGTGTCCGACATGGTGCGTGGCATTCCCGTCTTCACCGAAGACAGGGACCGCATGACTTCTGTCATTGCCTATGTCTACAAGAATCACTCTCTGGCCTTCGTGGGCACCAAAAGTGGCAAGCTGAAGAAGGTAGGAATGAGTCGCTGTCCTTTTGGTTATCGTGAAGACAGTCTGTCCCCACTGGGATGGATACTATTTCATGCTTTATTCTGACTGTGGGCCTATGGGCCGGTGATCCAGGTTTGAGCTAAGGAGGTATGCAGCTGTTGAGGTCATGATGATCGCCTTGTCCTTTCTCTGCCTCTATGCAGAGGTTTTGGGTGAGAGGATTTGCTTTCTTCCCTAGAGCTGGTGTGCACACGAAAGGTGTCAGCCCAGCCTGCTAGGTTGTTGGAAATGGCTGAGTGGGTTGTTGGAAATAGCTGAATTGGGCTTGTGCCCTAAGGCCAAGGCTTTGTTAGGTCTTGGTGGTCCAGTGGTCCGGGAAGGGGGGCAGAGGGAAGGGGCGTGCCTGTCCCCATTGCTCCAGCCCTTCTGGCTGCTGCGTCATCTGGAATCCATTCGGGGAACAGATGGAGGACAGCACAGGCCTGGTAGAGTCGCTAATGGGGCTTAGAGCCAAGCTGCGGGGTGAGGACACCACGGGGCGGTGGGAGCATAGAACTGCTCACAGTGGGGCAGAGCGCCATGTGCTGGGGACCTGACCCTTCCTCCATACACTGGCTGGCTTTGGGGGCACGGAGTGATCTTGGCTCTGTCTTAGGAGCATTCATCCATCCTGGAGTGTTCTATTCTTGGGTTTCTCATCTCCCTGAGTTGGAGCTGGCCCTAGAGCATGCCCTCCTTGATTGGGTTAAAAGCTTTTCTAAGACAATAGGCAAGAGGTCCTGTTTCCTGCTGGCCAATAATTGCACTTCAGTCCCTTTCCAGGAAACACTGGTGATCCCACGTGGAGCTCCTGTTTGCCCTTAGGCCTCTCCTGGAGTTCTCTGGACCTTGTGTGATTCAGACTGAGTGTGGGGGCACTGTCTGATCCACACCGAGCCTTCCTCCCTCCTTTCCCCTTGGCTGTAGTTCTGGGTGTTAGCTCTGGACGGTCAAGAGGAAATGTTCTGTGCATATTTAGAGGACTGTGCCTATTCCGTCATCCTGCTGTGTAAGGGCCCAGCACGTCATTTCTTTCTGCGATCCGACATCTCCGTGGAGCAGGTTGTGGGTCTGGAATGTGAGGGTGTGGACAGCAAGAGGGGGGAGCACAGCGTGTGTGAGTGGGGGGCGTGTGCGTAGAGCAGTTGTGTGGGTCATGTCTGGGACTGGAGAGCAGGGGCACTGGCGAGACGCCGTGGCACTCTGCAAGGAGGATGCCTGCAACCTGCTGTGTGCCGGGCACTGCCCAGCAAGGGGCAACCGCCTAATTTGAGTGTTCTGCCTTCAGTGTCACAGCTAAAAAATAATTTAACCATCGTATACACATCTTTAAGAATTGTATTTCCTAGTTTCCTGCCTTTCTGTGAAGCACATAGTAAATGTAACGGAACCTTTCCTTGCTGCCTTGACTCTCTGTTGCGATGTTTGCTCACATGCCGAACTGAGCTTGGTGGGCGCCCAGAGAAGACACTGTGAGGTGTGGGCGTGTTGTCCCCACACAGCTGCTGCGTCTGGTCTGCACAGCCTTCCTGGTTCTTCCTCTGTGTACTTGGTCACTCTGAGGAGAGACGTGCGTGCACTTTCGGGCAGGGACCTTGTGGACATTCCGTTGGTTCCTCACATGACACAGTTCTTCACTGGGATTCGATGAGTTTGCTTTGCTGGAACAGTGAATTCTAAATACCAAAGGCCTGGCTGTGTACAAGTCATACAGCGCGACATCTGTGACCTGCTTTACCTGCTCCAGTGGGTGAATGGGCGCTACTGAGGGCGCATAACCACGGCAGTGCGGGCGGCTTTTGCTCTCCGCCAGTGGGCCCAGTCTCAGTGCGATGGAGAAGTAACTTCCTCCACTGCCCTAAAAGACTCCCACGCACGGAATTTCCTGCCAGCTGCCAGGAGATCCTTTACTTGGGGGCAAGACAGCATAGA
Source organism: Eulemur rufifrons (assembly GCF_041146395.1). NCBI lineage: Eukaryota > Metazoa > Chordata > Mammalia > Primates > Lemuridae > Eulemur > Eulemur rufifrons. The sequence goes on along the minus strand of NC_091011.1, from coordinate 82,333,340 downwards.
CCCTGGGTGGGGTTCTTTTTTCCCTGTTATTGTCTGAGCTGGTTGGACAGTGAATGATGTCAGCAAAATGAACATTGGGAGTTCAGTGCACGTAACAGAACCGTTATTTTCTCTTGGGAAAAAAAAAGACATGTTTCTTGGCCACAGCTGCATCATAAACCGAGACAGTCAACTTGCAGATGTATGCCGTTGGTCCGAGGGTGGGTTGAGGCAGACGGTGGCTGGCACTCTGTCACCTGTGGAAGGCTGTCCCCAGGGAGGCCAGGTGTGGCACATCTCCACAAGTGTAGGATGAGGACAGCCCAGCAGCCTGGGCACGCAAAGTGCTCAGATGCTCAGAGACAACCCTCCTGGGGCAGAGCCCAGAAGTCAGCCCGGCGGCAGCAACAGGCAACACCCAAGCAGGAGGCCGGGGCCTCATAAATCACTGGCCGGCATTTCCCGTCTTTGCCTTTGGTGCATTTATATATATAAGAACAGTTCTGTTTCAGCCTCCTGGGACAGACCATCTAATTTCCAGAGCAGCGGTGGGGCCAGTGAGGCATAAGCATTTGAAAGGTAAGGGTGGAGGAGCCACGTGGGGCGGAATGAGCCACCTCAGTCCCCCTGGGGAAAGCCAGGCCACTGGGACGGCCAAACTTTCTGCTCCACGGGCTCAGAGTGGCAGCCTTTTAATAGTGTTGCTCCGGCCCAGCCCCCCCGCCTGCAGACTCAGCACAGCCAGCCCAGGGGGACCGTCTGCGTTGGGAAAGGAAGGCTGGGCTGCCCAGTCTGTTGTTTGAAATAATAAAAAGCAAAAGTGGCCTGTTTATTTATTTTTTCTCAACAATAGAATTCCTGAGCATCCCTTGCTCATGAAGCACCACGCCCCTTTCCTTGTAATAACTCTGACTTGCTGTTCCCAGAGGTTATCAGGACCATAGTCACCTTTTGGGCAGAAGCCCGGCCATGACAAGCTGTGGAGCTGCAGGAGGACCGAAAGATTGGGCTGGAAGTTTTGTGAGTGCCCGAGGCCGGGGTGTGAGAATAATGGAAATCATACTGTAGCTGTAATTACAGAGTTGGCTTCTCTGAGCCCTGTAATAATCTCCTGTGTGTATCCAGGACCTTTCAGAGTTCTTTGCAATATGACAAGAGACTTGACGTTGGGGTGAGGGTGGGTGGGAGGGGGCTTGGTGTTTTGCTGAGAGTAAGGGGGTTTGCTGTAGGTTTCAGGGGCCCAGGAGCTAGACTGAGCCACCTGGAGGCTACCCTCAAAATTACTTTCTTTTCGTTTTGTTTGAAAGTTGTGGGTGCCAATCATTTGCAACCTTGCCTTTGATGACCATAATTTCACTCCTTTAGTGCACACATGACATGAGGCAGGGGGAAAGGAGGTGATGAAAGTGCCAATTTGGTTGTCTTTTATGTTTTCTGATGTGTGTGCATTATGGATGGTATTGGCAGCATTTTCCGATGTGAGTGTTAAAGGCGTGTGTGGTTACGAAGCGTGGCATATAAATTCCACAGTCATCAGGAGGTGTATAGGAACTTAGAAATAAAACGTGTAGACTGTTAAAATTTTAACTGTAAGTAAAAATCTTAAGGGAAATACAATCTTGACTTGCTTTAGGGTCAAGCAAGCCTAAAACCTTTGACCCAAGTTGGGGTCACCGGGTCCGTGTTTTCTCAAAAGGACACGATTTCTTTGCTTAAATATTTCTGCTGGGATCCTTTTTCTCGCTCTGTCTGTCTCTGCCTCTTGCTTACCTTTTACTAAATGATCGTTTTTATGGCTGCTTTTCCACAGTGAATTACTGCCTGACATTAGCAGGAGAGACTAATGTTCATTGTGAACCAACACATCATAAACTTCTGCTTGAGATGTGATTGCTTCTTTTGTTTTATGATTGCATCTTTCCTGGGTGTTTTGCTCCTAAGGGGTGGAGCACTCTGCGGATGTTGGTTAAGCAGAACTCTCAGCTATTAGCCTGTTGCAGGACATGCACTCAGGTGTATGTGCACATACCAATCCACACCAGCCTCTCTGCATAGGTATTTGGTATGTGTCTGCCTGGAAAGTTAATAGGAGTAGATAACACAAAAATCCTTCTTATTGGGAATTGTTGTGCAGATTAATTTAATCTTCACAATTTTTTTTCTTGAGCCTGCTTTAAAATTAATTTCCTTGTGTTCCCTAGGCCCTCTGCATGGATCCACAAGGTGTGGTGGGAGACCACTAAGTGCCGTTCTGAGCATTGCTTCTCAGAAAGGGATGCTGCATGTGTGTGTGTGTGTGTGTGTGTGTGTGTCTGCAGTGCTGGAATTGCAAAGCAATATCAGATCAGAGAGTCCAGCCCCTGCTTTGCTACTTCCTAAATGTATCTGGGAATTCTTTCTAAAATTCCTCTGGACATTTGAATCCACTTTAACTAAAAATACATTCATGCCCCATAAAGCTGTCCTGATGTGTGGAAGTATCGGGAAATGGAACAGAGATAACAGTGCTGGAACCCCAAATTGGCTAGGAACCTGTGATGAAGGGAGAGGGTGAGTGTATTTGAGACAGGGTTTGGTCGGGTAGCTCTGTTGTGCTAGTCGTTTTTCAAACCTTAGCTGCCACAGGTTCCCATGTGGTTAAACACAAGCAGAAAGGAACAGAAACGTGGCAGGATCATTGCTGACCAATTTCCATGATAGGAAAAGGCCATCAAAGCATTTTTGTTTCACTGTTTTTGCTGCATTGTTTCTGCATTTTCCACCTCTGGTTTTGCAAATATTGAGTCTGCCTAGATCGCAACCTGTGGGTTACAGGAAGGGGAGGCTGGGGTTGAAGGAGCTCCGGGCAGAAGAGCCACAGATGTACCAGTGGGGCCACCCGCCCTCCCCTGACTTCACGTCTGACCAGGGACAGGGACATGGTGTTCTGTCTTTAGTCCTTGCAGTCTTCAGGCCACTTTTGCCTGGTGCCAACCTGTGCACTTCTCATGGGCCTTCCGTCCACGTCCTCTCAATCTCTTCTGCTGTGTTGAAGCTTTTTTCCCCATGTTGTACCCAGTAGATAAAGAAAGCAACTATGCTAGTCAATGTCCTTTTGGACATATTTTATATTCCGGAACACTATTAAGCCCTTGCCCAACCATCTTTTGACTTAAGTGTGTCCTTGCTGGCTCTATTTTCATACCCCTTCCTATTTCTCACTACTCTGCCGTCGGGCCCGCCCACCTTCCCTGCATGTCCCTGGGGGGATCTCAAGTGGTCACTCAGAGCTGACCTGAACAAGCACGGGGGTGTTATCGCTGAAGTTCCTGCTGCAGCCAACAGCTGGCACTGACACTTTCTCCTCCTGAAACACACATTGAGAGCCCAGCAAATGGCACCTCAAGAACACTTGTCATTCTATTTTCCAAATGATCATTGCTCGTGCACATGATTTAGGGGGATTGTTTTAAATGAGCTTTGCCAATTCAAGATTTATTGATACATGTGCCACTTTTTTGAATCATATGTGTGTGTGTATATATATTATATATATACATTTGTGTAGAAAGATCCTGATCATAAATTAAAATGCAAAGACATTAAAATTGAAGAAAGTGCTGCAGAAACACCCCAAATCATAGAGCGCATTCAGTCAGCTGATACCAAATGTCAGACACACTGGAGGAATTTATCCGGTGACACATGCAATTGAAGTAAAATATTGTGCTTTACGAGAACATATCATTAAAATGAAAACTAGCAGCATATCAGGAGTCTGGCCATGTAACCAAGACAACAAAGATGGCAAAGGAGGAAAGACATGAAGTACAGAGAAGAGGGCGGAGGCAGACACAGAAAAGGAAGTGGCCCCCAGCTGCACACGGTCCCCTTGCTGCTGGGCTCGCACCTGCCGGTCTCTGGATGGGAGGAGAATAGAGTCTCGATGTGAGGACGGAGCCAGGCAAGGTCTTCGTTGCTGCGATTGCTGAGACTTCCTTAGCCGCGCCGATGGGAAGGTCACGGCAGTCGGACTGACTTCTGATTGGGAGTCTGCTTTAGAGTCCCTGCTTGTTCTTAGGGCACTTCCTGTGGATGCGGACACCGGGCTTGCCTCTTGGTGATGTCATGGTGCCTTCTCCAGCAGCTTTGGCTTCTCATAAAAGCCTCCCTGGTGACTTTTAAAAAGAGCTCTGTCAAGTGTTCCACATTCACTCCATACCTTCTGTCCTGGCCCGGAGGACACAGGCGTACTAGTGACCAACTGCTACATAACAAACTCTCCCAAACATAGAGGCGTAGAACGTTTGTTATCATATGGTTTCCGTGGGTCAGGAATCTGGGCATGGCTGAGCTGGGTCCTCTGGCTTAGGATGCTTGCAGGCCACCGTGAAGGTGTGGGCCAGGGCTGCAGTCCTCCCCAGCCTCAGGCCAGAATGTGGCATCCACCTCCAGGGGTCCTCCCCCGGCTGTGGGCAAGCCTCGGTCCTCAGTGGCAGAATCAGCTCTCTGCCACGTGGGCCCCTCCGTGAGGGCCACTGCCACAACAGTACAGCATGGTAGCTGGGTTCTCCGAGAGCTGAGGGGGGAGAGAGACAAGAGGGGGTGAGCAAGATGGAAGCCATCGTCTTTTGGAACCCAATTTCAGAAGTGACGCCCACCCCTTTGCTGTGTTCTGTGTGTTAGGAGGCAGCACTCGGTCCAGCTCTCACTCCGGGGAGGGCTCCACAAGGGCATGAATGCCAGAGCGGGGGGACCTTTGGAGGCCTGTAGAGGCCGCTGGCCACACGAGGGCTTTGTTTCTGGGCCATCGAACCAGGGCTTTTCAACTTCAAGTTCACTTTTAGTGGTGTGGAGAAGGGCACCGCCTTGGTGGGGAACAGCGGCCTAGCACAGTGTCCTGTCTCGGCTTCTGAGGCTCCGACTGTGCATACACGTTAGAGAATCCAGGGGGAGGGGAAGCAGCCGCCACACCCCAGCACCAGGGGGCGGAGCCTTCCTCACCTGGGGGCTGGGAGTCAGGCTGCTTCCTGGAGGTGGAGGGTGGTGCTTGACGTGGTCGAGACAGACTCAGGTGAGGAATCCGTCACCGCTGAGAAGTCTGCAGGGAGAACCTGCGCCTCCTGACTTCGGCCTCTGCGGGAGGCACCTACGGCCTTGGGAAGGGGTCGTTTTCCTAGTGATTGGGGCTGGCAGAAGAGGGGATGTTTTGAACACTTTGTAGAACCAGGCATTGTTCTGGGTGTCGCAGGCACATTATGACGTACACTGATTACCATATGTAATGCTCAACATTTCCTTCTGGGTAAACATTACAGCCTCCATTCCACCGCTGAGGAAGGAGTCGACTCCCCAGAGGTCGCACGACCTAATCTAAGGCTGACTCCTTTACAGTCACATCATGGACTCTACCAGAGGCCTTGCTCTCGGGCTGTGCAGTAAGTCACCTCCACGACTGTGGGAGGAGGTGGCCACCTGGCCTCTGGTGCCTCGCCAGGTGCCTGTGGGCCAGAACCTTCCTTCATCCCCTCTGTCCCCACCCTGGCTCGGGGCCTTGAGGTTCGTGCTGGGGTGGTTGTAACAGATCGTCCTGTCTCTAGTGCTCCCCTCTTTAATGCATCCTATACAGTATGACAGATTCCTCTTCCTAAAGCAGCTCCAATCCGCTCAGCCTTGTAGTCAAGAAAAACAAAACTGAACTTGTCTCACCCACCCTTCCAAGGCCCCATGCCTGCAGCCCTGCCACGTGTTAGTGGCCGCGACACACTGAGGACACGGGTCCCAGCTCAGCCTTTCAGCCCCCCACGCTGCGGCCGTGGCCTTCCGGCCTTCATGTTTGAGTCCTCAAGGGCCCCGGCTAAATTTAAATGCCAAGGAAGAGGCTCCCACCTGAGAAACAATGGGACTCCCACCTCCGCGGCTGCTCGCGCATCACCAGCCTCCCCCAACGGGCAATTTTCCTCTCAAGGAGCAATTATGCCGAGCTCGGATCGCAGCAGAGTGGGAGGTGGCCGTGGGGAGGGCGGAGGTTTTCCACTTACCAGTGACCTGCCACCTAGGACAGGCTGGGGCCTTTCTTTGTCTTTTGGTTTCTCACTAGAATTCTCTCTCCCAGCAGCCTGGGCTCTGGATTATTTTTCATGGTGCAGGTCACCTGGGTCCCTGTCTTTTCTCGTGGGAAGGTGGCTGCTTCCACTCCGTGAGAGGCCACAACTGTGCTGCAGGCCCTCTGGGGCAGAGGCCTAATCCTGCCACCTCCTCCTGACTCCGGTGCTCCCAGCCTTCCTTTTCTCTCTAAATGCCGAACCCTTGGACCCCACGTTCCAGCTCTTCTCTGGATCCTTTACCTATTTTCTTCACTTTTACCCTCTCAGCTCTGGCTCTTCCCTTCCTGCATTGTGCTTTTAACTTCCCACCGTGCTGCTAGGATGACTGTGGGGTCAGGAAGGCCTGGGGCAGCGCTGGCCCCATGGTTTCTTTATAGGTCTGGGGACTTGAGGGAACAGTGTGATTGGATGGGAGGTTAAGGAGACTGCGCGTCAGAGGTGTGCTTGCATAGTCCCTTAGATAGTCAAATGTCCTTTTAAAAGAATCTGGAAGAACTGTAAAGAGCAACACAGTCCCCCCACCAGGCCACCCCTAGATGCCTAGTGCCATGTCCTGTTGCTCAATGTGAGCCTGAGGCTTGCTGAGGCGAAGGGTGGAAGACCACGTTCCTCACAGTCTGTGTACGGCATAGCTGGGTGGGGACCCAGGGCTGTTTTGCCGACCTGCTCTGTCCTGTTGGTGCCTGTATGAGTCGGCTTAGGAAGGACTCGCCAAGGACTGGGTCTATGAGAAGTGTGTTTCCCCCGCCCCCTAGGCTGCCCTCTGGCTACTGAAACTTCTAGCATCCCCAGTGCCTGCCCTGGTCCCAGTTTTTCTGCTGGGACTTCTTTTGAGTCCCTTTCAAGAAGATTCGTCCTCTCCTGCCGAAGGCTCCTGAGGCTTCGGAGGCAAGGAGGTTGGAAGGGAAAGGGATGGGTTGTCTTTCTGCCTAACCACTCACATCTCCCCACCCAGATGTGAGCATGCGGGTGCTGGAGGTGCCCTCGGACAGATGGACTTCAGAGTCCAGAATGATGCTGAAGCCACCTGATGACTCACTTTCATCACTGCATCCAAAACTTAAACCAAATCCTACTGTGTCCCAGGTATTCCCCAAGGGAGTCTTAGATGCAAATTGCTTTCTCAGCCTCCTGGCAGGATTATACCTAAAAATCATATAGGCATCATATGCACATTGTGGTTTTCGATGACAATAAAGATAGCTAGATATCTTCAGTCCACTCTGTAAGTCAATGAATTGTTGGCCTTGGTCTTTCTGCTAACTTACCAGCATTTCCTCCCGTGATAATTCAGCTCTGTTCCTTGAGTTCTTTCTTCCCCTACACAGCGTAGGATTTATTCATGATTTTCTGCCAGAAACAGGATCCTTGTACTACATGTTTTTCTCATGATGGGTAAACAGATTTTTTTGAAAAGTTGTATGTAATTATATAGCCAAAGTTTAAGCGTATCAGTTTAGCATGCATAGAATATTTAGTATTTGTGGGGGATTGGCTGCTTCCCTGCCCCAGCTGGGCTGTGGTTCTCAGTCTAATGAAGGATCATGGGCTTTGAGGTAGGAAATGTGGATTCATTGGAGGAAGCCAATGGATCTTTTTCTAAAATGAAAAATCCTTTTCTCTTAATAAAATTAGTAGCCTCATAATGTATCCATTTTATCAATTTGAGTTTTATTTGGTCACATCTTGATTACCCAGAAATCATAGGCAATAGAAGGTTTCAACATTGTAGTTGGGATCTTTTTCTGAAATGAATTTGTTCATTTTCTTCCCGGAGAAAATACTGTTTATTAATATAGCTGGATCTTTTTTCCCCAGCGTGTCTAAACCTTTTCCCAATTAAACGTCAGGTGCCCCACAGTACTGCCCTGAAGGTAACAAGTGCTTAATAAAAAATGTATTTGAAGAATTGACCACTGGGTTTAGGGTCTTATAGTGCCTGTATGGGTGCGTGTGTTTGTTTGTATGTGTATCAGCTATCTTAGGCTAAGTTAGGTTGCCGTAACAAATAGCCCCAAGTTTAAGTGGCTTGCAACAACAAAGGTTATTTCCAGTCCATGTTCATGTGCACCCTGGGTCAACAGCAGCTCTGCTCCTCATCTGGGTTAATCTGGGTCAGAGGCTGGGACATGCCCCTCTCATGGCTGAAGGAAAAGAGACATGGCAGAGCTGTGTCGTGGCTGTGAGCCCTGTGGCTTGGTGATGGCACATGGTACTGCCACTCCCATTTCACTGGCCCAGCCAGAGTGAATGGTGTGGGAAGTGCAGCCCCACCTGTGAGTGTGTGGTGGGGGGGAAGTGGGAGAGAAGGGAAAGGAATATTTTTCCATAATTTGTCAATACAGTTTTCCATAAGGATGATTATTGTGAACATCAGCATCCCGTCAAGAAACATGTTCCCAGTCATCTGTAATGTGCTAGGTGTTCTAGGTGTTTCTTGACTTAAGAGCTCATGGTCTCTTCTTGTTTAATGTTAGGGAAAATGTGCAAAAAAGATAGGATGTGGCTGATTTTATATCATCAACCTTAGACACAATGTTGGAGATTATTTTTTTAAACTAAATCCTCTCTCAGAGGTTTTTCTTTTTTTTTTTTTCTTTTGTGATTTACATTTTTCTCCTAAAACTGAAATCGGAGTTGTTCATTATCTTCCATTAGTCAGGCTCTGGGTGTTTTGTATCTCCCTGAATTTAGTTTTCCTTAAGAGTGAGGGCACTTTCCTACTAAATGCAATGATTAGATTGTGCTCAGCAGATGTCTCTTGGATAATTTAATTATCCAAATTTATTGAATCATTTCTTTTACCTACAATTAAATAGAGCTTTCCAAACTAATTTTCCTTAAGCAATTTAACCTCCAAAGATTCCCCCACTTTTCCTCTGAACCCACTATGCTGACCATGAGTTCCAAAAGTTCACTCTGGACACGGGCAGAACATCGCCCTTTGAACTCCATTCCTCTGGGCAAGGAACCCCAGGCTGGCTGCTGACTCAAGCCTAGCTCCAGACCTCCTCACTGGGTTCCCAGCTAGCCTGCTCCCCTCTAGAAAAGGCAAGAAAATGGCAGAGTTAGAATCCTCTGTGGAGGAAGCCATCCTGCAGATCGGTTTGAAGAAAAATTGATTTTTAGCTCTCAAAGTCATTTTGTAGATGGCCAAGTTTTTGGCCAACATGTCTTAAACTTGTGTGGCATCGATGGTGCGTGAGGAAACATCAATCATCCATAACTGGGCAACATGATGCGTATTTTCATGGCTGAGCTAGCGGCAGTGATTGGGAGGGCCTTGGCAGTCACAGAAAGCTGGTAAGGAGTTGCCTGGTTGCAGTTATGCTAGGAGGGCTCTTTGGTCTTCTCCAAGCTCTTCACCTTCTATTTTCAGGTAGATAAGGCATATACCCATGCGTGCATGGCTGTGTGCTCCCTCCCCACACACATTCGTAGTCATAAACATGCACACGTACCTGATTCACACACATACCTAGGCATGTGCCTGGGTTTTCACCCAGGCATGGTGACGTGCACCCATATGTGCTCACTTAGGGGCCAGCACACCCTTCTCTGTGCTCTAAGCCCAGAGCTGGTCACCCTCTTGGTTGGAGAATCTGCCTCCCTCATGTTCTATCTGGGAAATTAGCAGCACACCCTCTAATCAGTTTACCTCTGACTCGCCCACTTTGGCTTCCAGATGATGACAGAGTGGAGCTATTTAGCTGTCAAATGCTCTGCCTAACGCCCAGATGGACAGGGCCTCAGCCACCAGAGTGGTTTCCTTCTCCTCCGGCTGTGGGGGTAATGAGTCTCCCAGTTGCTTTTTTAAGTGCTTCTTGCATCTGCCTTTAATTTTAATTTTAATGCCTCTTGCTTGGTGACCTCGCTTCCTGGCAGCCAGCCTGAGTGTGATTCCCATAATTAGCTTAGTGATAATTTAATCTCTCTGCTTTAAATTTGATTCTTTTTGAGGGACTTGGGTCTGAGGACAGTGGAAAGGGGACCTTTGCTCCTTCCTCGACCTTTGCTTTTGTCTGGATTCTTGGTCTGTCCAGGGGTAGGAGCAGAAGGAAGCAGTGGGGTTGGGGGCTGGGGGTCAGGGAGGACACAGTGATAGAGCGGCCCTCCCGTGACAGGAAACTGAAATGAAGTTCACTTCTCTCTCTGACATTCCTTCTCCTCTAGTGGGTCCCCTTCCTTTGTCCTCATTTCCCCCAAAGGGATGAAGGCATTTAAATGTGGGTATACAAAGAGCTTTCAGATGCTCAGGGGAGGAGCAGCTTGAAAGTGGGAACACAATATGCTTCCTCCAGTGGTCATGGCAACCATCTCACAAGCCCAGGGAAGGCGAGGAGGAGCCAGGGGAGTCACTGAGTGCCACCCTGCTGCCTCCCACGTCTGCTCGTGGCACCCTGGCCATCTTCATGCCCAAGTGTCTGCCTGGGACTGTGTCTCTACCTGGGGCTGTCCAGGCCTCTCAGCTGTTAAGAGCCAGACATGGGTGTTGCCTAAAATGTTGGCACCGACAGCAGGGAAACCTCAGCCTTGTTGATGGCTGCACTCCTGACTTTGGACAAAGTGTTTATCCACAAGTATCCACCCACTGAGCGATGAATGTATTAACGTAGGCACCCTCCACCTCTCTTAGGAATGAGCCGAAGGCAATAGGATTTCACATCTGTAGAGCATTCTTTGAGACACCGGGAGGAAAAAAACTATTAAAAATTAAGAAGATGGTGAGGATCTGTATGACTTTCTGTGTTTACTAAACTTCTAAAAAGAACCATCAGACTTCATGGGTGTGAATAGCTGTGTGAACCCAGGCAGGGTAAAATACAGAGGGTAGAGAGTCCCCAGGGGGGGGGTCTCCAGGGGAAGCATCAGATGCTCCTAATAGATGCACTAACCAGTCCTAGTGGGATTTAATTGTGTGTGCGCGCGCACATGTGTGTGCGTGTGCACTCAAGATCTCTTTGGAAGAACTTCAGGGAGCCCAGTGAAGATGGTGAGATATAATTCATCAGAGCCTCCCTCGGCCGCTCACTGAGCCCCTGCTGCGTGTGAGGCGCTGTAACTGGGGTGAGCCACCTGGGTGAGGGAAGCGGGACAGGCAGGGCACACTCAGCTCTGCAAAGCTCAGGTTCCCTCCTACCACCTCCTGCAGCCTGGAAACAAGGTCTTTGATTTATGAGCTCACTTTTAATTAAAAGAACAGCAGAAAAAAAAAATCATGTTGTCTCTGCAGGATAAATGGTTCACAATCTGAACTAATTTTGTTTCTTCCCAAAATGCCCCAGTGCTGCAGGTGGTGTGTGTGCACACGTGTGTGTGATCTGACCTTGGCCCAGGCCTGTGGGCCCGACCCCTGTACGGATTCCTCACTCCCACAGATAACCCTGCCTCTACCCTTTGGGCCCTGCTGTGCAGCCCTAATGCCCGCTTCTAGGTGTCCATCCTGTCCTGTCTCTTGCCATTTCTCCTTGCAGCTCTCTCTAAAGTCTTCACTTGAAGAGATGCTGTCAGTTCTGCTCTAAGTTGTTTGCAGAACTTTCCTTTCTTTAAATATAATAATGTTCGTGCTGTCTTTGGAGGGACAGATTTTATTTTGGTGGTCACCCCAAATTCTCAGTACATTTTGATTTCTCTGACAGTCTCTCATTATGCTTCCTTGACACTTCCCAGTACGGAATTTATCAGCCTCCCAGCCTTTGTTCTCGGGGAGCAGATCTTCTCTAATATGACTGAAACTGACATGGGGGTGGCCGGGTGTGCTTGGATATAAACCTGGCCTTTTTTATATGACAGCATTTATTCACCGTCACCATCCATCAACTTTAGCAATGTGATACGGACCACTGTCTTCTGTGGGTCCTGCCTGCTGGAAGTACCTATGTTTATTTGACATTTAGAAGTGTATTTCTTTCTTCTCGAGAGGAGTCAAGTTCATTTTTCTTAGTTATTTTCATGCCTTCCTCGGTCAGGAAGGCTCGTGGGGCACTGTCCATTGGCTACAGAAACAGGAGGGTGGGGTCTTCACCCAGTGGAGGACCCGCCCACCACCGCCCTCCTGGGACTGCTTTTGGGCAGCATTGGAAGAGCCCTCGTGGCCTCTGTGCTCCAGGAGCATGAGAGGGAATCTGACCAGGAAACACACTGAAAGCCCTCAGGGGAACTGCCCAGCAAAAGTCTCCAGCTAAGAAAGCCAGAAAACCAAGGTCAGAGCCTCGGAGAGACAGCTTGAGCGAGTGGCGAGATAGGGGGTGTGTGCTCGGTGACGAGTTCTCATCCTTTCCTGCCACCAATTCACTGCCAGGAAGGAGGGACCCTGACTCCCCTTTGTAGGGCCTCGGTCTTATTGGAAGTCAACAGCGGAGGGAATGCGCCGCCTCCCTCCCCCCCTTCTGCCTGCTGCTGCATTTGTAGATACTCTGTCATGTCATGTCCTGATGTGGGCATGGGGGGGGATTCACAGGGACAGAAGCCACAGCTCCACCGTGAGAATGCCTGGTGTGGCTGGCCGTTCATCTCAAACTAGGCATGTCGGGATCTGTAGACCTGCCTTGAAGCTTCAGCTGTCTGTGGCCTGGGGTCTTGGGGACCCTGGGGAAAGCCATCTGGCAATGCCCCTGACCTGGCCATCACCTGCACCTGCACCTCATGGTCCTGGGGCTCCTCTTTGGTGCGCTGAAGGAGGGTCCCCTGTGCCTTCCACCTACGTTATGGGGCCAACTGGTCACAGTGAGTGATGTTTCCCTGAGCCCTGGGGCTGTTCTGCAAGATGAGATCACCGGTGCTAAATATGTCTCTGCTGACAGCCCAGAACTGGGCTCCAGGGCCCCCGCAGGCTGGGGAGGGAGCGAGCTGGGCACGTGTCCGGTGTGCTGCCCTCGCCCCGGCTGCTGTCTGTGGAGGGGCCCCCTCCTTCCTCCCGCAGTTCTCGCCTCTCTCCTTTCGGCCCCCAGGTTCCCTGTTCTGAAGATTGGCTTTTGTGCCCCAAGACAGAGTTAGGATGATCGTGATCAGTGCGGCAGTCGTGGGGGAGCTGGCAAATGCGATGGTTCGACCAGGGCACACCGGGAGACAAGCAAGATCCGGCAACGGAAACATTTCTGAGCAGGGCAAGGTCTGGATTTGCTGCCGAAAGACCTGTCCAGGCCCCGAGAAAAATACACAAGGATATGGAAAAAAGTGTCAGAGCAAAACTTTTTATTTTCATAATCAAAAAGCAGCATGCAGGAAAATGCAGTGAACTTGAAGAGGAAGAAAGGGCAGGGTGGCCTCAGATGTCTCAGCCTCTGACACTTATAGAAGGTGATGGAGCAATGTGTCCACAGTATTTTCTGCCGAACCCAAGTTCCAAGAAATTCTCTATCAGAAGAGTGTCCAGAGGTTCATCCCTTTCTGGAGGTTCTAGGGGAGAATCTATTTCCTGTCCTTTCCAGCTTTTAGAGCCCACCCCTATTTCATGACTATGGTTCTCTTCCTCCATCTTCAAAGCTAGCAACATTGCATCTCTCAGACCTTTCTGCCGGAGTCACGTCTCCCTCTGACCACAGCTGGAAAAGAGCCTCTGCTTTTAAGGATTCATGTGATGAGAGTGGGCCCCTCTGGGTAATCTGGGATTCTCTCCCCATCTCCAGGTTCTTAACTCACGACACCTGCTAAGTCCCTTTTGCCATGTTAGGTAATATATTCCTAGGTTCTGAGGATGAGGGCAGGGACAGCTTGGAGCGGGGCATGATTCTGCCTGCCACAAACAGAGGTTCCTCTAAAACATCTGCAGAATTGCTGGGGGTTAGAATTTCGGGGGTAGGTGGCATTTTAGGACCAGATAGAGCCAATGGGAGGTCCACATCCAAAGAGAAAATGAGGAAGTTTTACAAAGGCTAGAAATCCCACCACACTTTGCCATGTTCCCAACTGGAGTTTTTCAGGTCTTTCAATCCAAGCCAGGCGGGATGAGGACAGTCCCCCATATGGCTGAGCCCAGTGGGCTGCGCTGGTCAAGATAATGTTAGTTCTCCTTCTTGGACATTGATGGATAGGGGCCCCTCTGTAAACTTCTCAGTGTCCTTGACCACATTTGGAGTTTCATTATATACAGGGCTGGCTGCTTTCCCTTGGTTTTGGAAGAGCTTTTGATATAAAAACTTTTGGAAAGTTCATCTGTGTCTTAATTTGACAAGGCCAAAAGTCTTGGTAGCTCTGGCCTGTGGAACAACTACTGAAACCCAGTGAGAAGATCTGGGCAGAACCCGGCAGCACACAGGGCCAGGTGTGACGGCTGTAAACGATGTCCCCTCCCCTAATGGGAGTCACCACTGACCTTGGTTATTTACTGGTCAAGGGAAACCGTGATTGGCCAGGCTCGTGTTTGTGTGTATTGTTTTCTTCCTGTGATTTCCTGACACCACTGCCATCCTCTCTTAACATGTACCGTGGAGCAAGATATGATTTTAGGCATGTGAGATGACCAAATGACGGAAAAAAGGGTCTTTCTATTCTTGGAGATTTTAGGTAGAAAAAGCAAGTTAGAATGGACTAACATGTTGAGAAACCACCCAAGGTGTGTTGGAACGAGGACCACATCTGGTCGGAAATCACTTTTAACTGGTCAGGGCCAGGAGGGGAAGAAAATGGACGGAAAATAAGGAAGCAGTGAGCAACTGCTCCATGCTGAGCATGGTGCTGCCGGTACCTTACACGGGCACAGTCCAGGGCCCGCACAGCAACCCTGCAAGGAGGGTCTTTTTGCTCTAATTTTACCCATAAATGACTTAGATCCTGCGAGGCAAGGCACGTCTCCACGCACAGACTTCAAAACCTGAGTCCTTGCGTTACATTGTGCTGCCGCTCCCTTTATGGACCTAAAATAGTTTCTATGTTTTTTGGGTTTTTTTGGGTTTTTTTGGTCTGTGTGCATTTCAGAGCTTAATTTGGTTTTCCCATGAAATATGCAATTCTGCAGGGGTTATAGTGTGGGGCGTATGTGGAGATTGAGGCTCCAGAGAGGAGGTACTTGGTACTCACATCTTGGCTAGGCCCCCAAGCTGGAAGCTTCTAAGTGTTGCCCGGCCCATGCTCCCAGCTTCAGAGGGAGGGGGCCTTTCCCCCCGTCCTGCTGACGTCCTTGGACTCTCACCCTGGGCTTCTGTACTCACAGGACTGATCTCCACTTCAGCTGGGCCTGCGAAAATGAACAGCTGAGGTGTTACATAATCCTTTTCTCTTCAGATGTGTGTGTAGCAGCATGTGCATAAATATTGTGTGCATGTGCGTGTGTAGGGGCTGTGCCTGGGAAAGCTGAGGAGGACCTGTGTGCTGTGTTTGGTGACTTACTCCAAAGCATTGATCTCTTTTCTTCTCATCTCATCCTACTCCCGTTTCTGCAGGAGCAGGGAGAGAAGTCACAGAGCCACAGAGCCATAGTCTGGAAAGGGACATTAGAAGCGTTGCTTGCACTTTTGCCTTTTTCACTGTAAGGCCAAGACTTCCCCCTTTGACCTCAGCTCTTAGGATTGCTGAGATGATGTTTTTTCCTTCAGAGCTGACTGGGATTGAGTGTGTAAGCTAATAACACTATTAGGAAAAATTATTTGTGTAGTATATGTGTGGCATACGTATAAACATCAATTACAAAATGATAAATGGAGACAATTTCTAAATTATGTATTCTAAATATGAATTATATTTTTTCAATAATACTTGTGTGTGTGTGTGTGTGTGTGTGTGTATGCATGTGTCTCAGTCACTTAAAGCCTTGACAGTTTGAACATAAACATTTTTCTATCACTGTTGTAATTAGTTGAGGCTTATCTTAGGCCTGGTGGATACAGACTGCCGAGTTTTGTGCCACTTTTTCCAGAGACATAAGGACCAGGAGGGCCTCTTCTTACTCAGCCACACGGGACTGGCCGGGGAGCGCACCCGTTGGAGCTGTGTGCGCATGTGTGTACGAGTGTGTTGAGCGATGTGCTCTTACCTCTGATGGTGTCGGAAGGGACAGTTGTTTCATCAAATTTGAGAGATTTGGAGCACGTTGGCATTCCAAAGAGAGCCAGCCAGGATCAAGAAGCTGGATTTCTCAGCAGTGCTGTCACCCAGGGATGGCATATTCCTCCACTTGGACGTCGCCGTCCTGAGTGGTGAGGTTGTTTGAAGTACTGGAGCGACTCTGAAACAACTTACTCCCACACGACCAATGGGAATGTTCTCTTGGGCCATGATGGGAATGGGTGGGGGGGTTGGGTCCCTGGGTTCACCATTTTTGACTTTTGTGATCTTGGGCAGTGACTTTGCGCTGTCTGTGTGCCAATTTCCCCACTGTATACAGGAGACCAGAAAAGCAAACTTTCCAGGAAGTCCGTGGCGAGTGCACTAGTTTTTGGAGCCTAGGCTGGGTGGGCCAAGTTGTCTGAAACAGGATAGTAACAAGGCCAGGGTCTTTCACATGTCCCCTGTAGGGGGACAGCAAATACCTCTGGCCCGTGGCCTCAGGCAGATCCCTGAGCTCTTGCCTATGGTCACCTCGAGGACAAGAGTCCCTGACTGATTCAGCTCTGAAAAATCAAGGCAACCCCATGCCCTCCCCGGTATTGGTCAATAACCCTTACTCCTCTTGTGGCCTCACGACCAGCTGCTCTGCAGAGCAGTGGGGTGACCCCAGGGCGGTGGGCCAAGGAGCTCCTTCTCTTGTTTTAGGACGTGATGTATCAGGAGACAGCAGCACCAGGGCACATGGCTCTCGGTCCCCTTCCTGCCCATGGAGTCTCAGGCTGTCCTGTGACTTTTCCACAGGGGTGATTTCCCTGACAGGGGCGTTTAGGGAGCGGCCAATGATCACAAGGGCAAGAGGTGGTGACATTGGGAGTGTCTCCAGGAGGCTAGAAAACATTCCAGACAAGTGACTTCCCCAACAGGAGTCTCCTGCTGCCTCCCCCCCACCCCCAGGAAGCCCAGGCACCTGTGAACAGGCAACTGTGTTTATGGGCATGCATTATTTAGGCTTCCTGATAAATGGTTCTATAAATTTAAAAGAGCACAGAGGGAGAACCTAGAAAATGTTTAAAGAACTTAAAAAGGAGGAAAATGGAGAGATAAGAGAAAGGAAAAGATGAAGAGATGGAAGTGGAGAGGATGCCCCAGGGAGGGGGTTACATACAGAGAAGGTGCTGTTCACATACATCCCTGTGCCACTGTGGGAGCTCCACCCGCCCACCCCATGCCGCTCCCCTGCTAGCAGGGCTGACCCTGGCGGGGCTCACGCTGGGTGGATTCATCCAGGACTGCTCCAGCCAACGCTTACTGCTTGCTGAGTGTGGGTGCTGCTCTGGGGGGTTTGCACCTATTAATTCACTCCATCCTCAGAACGGCCCTACAAAGTAGACACGCTTACTATTGCTAAGGACGCTTAGGAAACCCAGGTCCAGAGAGTGAAACAGCTAATCCAAAGCCACATGATTAAGGCTGTAGAGGCGGGACTTGAATGCAGGGTCTGGCTCCAGAGCGCCTGCTTGTCCCCATCGAGCCCTGCTGGACTCTGGCTGAGCAGAGTGTAGTCACCCATGACGCCTGCCCGAGACCCGCAGCCTTCCAGAAACGTCAGGCATTACCTCCCTTTCATATTCGTCCCTTTGACTGAAGCTGGCCCACTCTCTTGCTCTCTTTTTGCCCTAAGGTATTTTGTCGCCAAGCAATGATGGAGGACCCCTCCCTGCCTGGCTGGTTGGTGGCTTCCAGCTTCTCCTTCTCCAGGGTGGAGAAGCTGAGCCGAGTGGTTCCAACTTGCTGGCCTCCTGATGTTTGCCCGAGCTGAGACCAGGCCCCTGACCCACATGGGCACCTGGCACAGTGGCTGTGGTTGCCCATGTGCTTTCTAATCCTTTAAAGCCGGTGCTCTCTGGCTCTAAGCTGGCATCTCTGTTTCCCTAGCCTCCTCTTATTCCAAAAATGTGCATTTCAGAAGAAGCAGATGGGTCTCTGTGTGCTCTTCCAGTCCCTCTCTCCTTCAGCTCTGCGGGAAGACTTGTCTGCTCTGGGTCTTTCTGCTTTCTTTCCTCCTCACGAAACCTTCTGCCTACCTCCCCTTCCAAGTCTGCGATAACACATTGCTCATTTGTACTCAGCTGGCCCTGAAAATCCTGGGCCCCGTGATCCTGGGACCACAGCACATGGGAGGGGAAGAAGGGATTTTTCTATGAACCAGGAAATTCCTTGTACTCAGGTGTGATGGCCACATGCCCAGAGACATTCTGGGTGGTGTTAAGGTTGGACTACATTTCCCAATAAGAAAAAAACACGGTCATCACTTGGCTGGGTTATGAGGCCCTTAAGTGACTTTGCTTCAGTCTAGGGACCAAGGTCCTCTTTCCTAAGACCTCAGTCATGATTCTTACAAACCTCAAGAACAAAGATTGTGAAACTTTTCAGAGAGAGAACTTTTTCTTCATATAAAACTTCACATGGAAGCCAAACATTAAACTGATAAAAATCATTTCAGGTTGGGGGGTGTGCAGGGGTTTCAGAGCTTTCCTCTCTGTCTTCTCAGTGTCCCCCCAAGACTCCTAGGACACCTCCTGGCCCTCGGGGGCCCTATGCAACACAACAGGAAGTCCCACCCTGTGCACTTGCCTTGTGGGTGGTCTACACTGAATCATGAAACCATCCTGTATGCGGGCTGTGTGTGTCTGTGTTGTTGGGGTGAGGCCTAGGGAATGGGGGGATGCGTGTGTGTAAGGGAAGGAAAGGAGGAAGGGGGACCTGCCAGCGAGTTGCCATTACAGCCTTGCTGTGGTTGGCATCTGGATTTTCTGGGGCTGGGTCGGGCTTTGAATCATGGCTGTTAGAGAGAAGCCAGGAAATTTCTTAAATGTGATGGAGCATCCTGTCTCCTACCCGAATGAATATCTCAGAGGTTCGAGGAAAACAGGCTTCTGGCCAGGCCACCTTTAGCCTTAGGAAGAGCCATTTCCATCTGAGGAACATCCTTGAAGACAGGTGCTGGCCCTTGAAGATAGATCCCCTGAGCTTGCACCGTAGAATACCTGGGCTATTTGTGGCCCTTTAATCCCGCTGAGGGTGGGGCTAGCTCATGGCTTTTTTGATTTAGAGATCCATAACGGTTGTGCTGACAAATGCCACCTGCATCACTACTGCCACCAGATACTTAGAGACCTGCTCTCACATCTGAATCACAGGTGACAGTCTGCAAAGCCCTTTCACATATTGCTGAGTTTCAGTGACATGCCCACCTGGTGCTGTGAGTCTCACTTTACAGGTGAGGAGTTCAGCTGAGAGAGGTTACCTGGCTCAAGCAAGGTCACAGAACTAGTTAGTGCCAGGGTGGGAACTCAATCAACTAAGATAAGATAATGAAAGGCCCTTAACTTCCAGGAGGCCCCCTGCAGACCCCGCCTAATGTCTCCTCGCATGCCGGCTCAACCCGCCATCCCTCCCAGGTAGGACGGAGCAGGACTCTTCCAGAGCAGGTTCCCATTGTTATTTTCCACATCTCAGCACCACGTGTATTGCTATTTTTATCCTGTACTAGAAACTATTAAGTGGGGAGAAATGTTAATTGGTATTATTACAGCAAACTGTGTCCTAGTAACATTGCAATTCAGAGGTAAGCTCCCCACTCCGCTCCCCACCTTTTAGGCAAAGAGAGGGAGTTTATTCATTTCACTGACAGCCGGCGCAGGTTTCTTTGCCCGGCCCCGGGCCTGTGGGGAGAAGCATTCAAGACTCCGACACACATCGGACAGGCTACGGGGCCTCCGCTCCGCAGTTGGTTTATGAGGGAGGGCAGCGGGGGTGGGCGGTTCTGTTTTATCCGCTGACGCTGGGTGGCAGGCAGGGGTGCCTGCTCGGGAAGCGCCGTGGGGTGCGGCTTACAGGGTCTTTGTGAAAGAATCTGGGCCACATGTGCTCCCGGCCAGCTGAAAGCAAGAGATAGCAGCCCTCATGGTGTGTCCCCCTAAGCCAGAGCAGAGGATGAACAGATTAAAATATAATGGCGATGAAGGCTAAAATGTTCTGTCCAACTTGCAGAAGGAAGAGAAGAAAGGGGACATACTATGCAAGGACTCAGCCTACGGGCTGTCTACAGACGGCCTGGGTTCAAACTCCGGCAGCTCTCCTCCCCAGCTGTGTGACCTCGAGCGAGTCTCCCGAGCTCTCTGGCCTCAGTTTCCTCATCTGTAAAATGGGGCTAGGAATACCCCTCTGGGTTGTTGCGAGGGCAAAGGACATTGCACACAGCACAGAGTGAGGACTCTGGAAATGAATGTTTCATAGTGATTTTTTTCTCGTGTGCTCTGAGAAGCCCGAGGGCCAAGAGGGTGCTGAAAGCATTGGGACATAGAAAGTCCAGGTTCCAATCCAGCGCTGTCCAGGGACTGCCTGAACCCGACCCGCAGCGGGTGACACCTTCCAGATCCCCTCCCGCCCTCCTCTACCATGGGAAGAATCGTCAGCTTATCTCATGGTACCCTACAACTTTCGTTTTTTATAATATTGATTGCTTTTAAAAAATTATTTTAGCAATATATACTGTTTGTGAGAAATGTAGAAAAAGAATAAACAAGAAAAAAATCACTTGAAAACCTGCTATCTTTAGAAAATTATTATTGATACTTGACTGTATGCCTGTGTCTTTTTTCCTATAAACATATATCGTAAATATATACAAAGTTGAGATTATATATAAATGTACATGTCATGCTTTTGTCCCCACTTTTCATTGTGAACATTTCCCCGTGTGATTAAATATACTTCAAATGGATGGTTTTTAACGGCAGTGTAATGTTTCACGGTGCAATCCTTGCTCTTCTCTGCTTTGCCTATAAGCTTTCTGCTTTTCTTTTTGGTGTATTTATGTCCTATTTCCTTTTGAGCCCCTATTAATTTTTGCTGTATGGATTGGATTTTCTCTCCTTTCCCTCCTCCTGGTGATTTGGAAAGTATTCATCCTATTTTAACATAATAATGGTTACCCTTAAGTTTTTGAAATCAT
The DNA here is from genome assembly GCF_041146395.1 of Eulemur rufifrons. Lineage (NCBI taxonomy): Eukaryota > Metazoa > Chordata > Mammalia > Primates > Lemuridae > Eulemur > Eulemur rufifrons. The sequence goes on along the minus strand of NC_091011.1, from coordinate 82,312,274 downwards.
ATTTAAACTCATATTACCTAAGCATCAAAATTAAGAATTAAACAGTCTGCTTTTATGTCCTTCTCCTCCTCCTCCTTTCCAATTTTTGTTAATGTGTTCTAGATTTTAAGACCTATATCAATATTTTTACATTATGATAATTTCCATATTCATTGATCCCTTTCAAACATTGTTTTTGACATTTCTACCATTTTATAATCAAAATTATTCTAAGTATTTAGACAATTCTACCAGCTTATCATAGCTCACAGAGCTGTAACATCGCAAATTCCCCACCTGTAGGGGAATTTTGATTTGTCTCCTGGTAGATCAGCCTTCACTGAGACTTTTTTTTTTTTCCTGTGCAGAGAATACTGCTAATGTAATATTTAAGCCCTTGGATATCTGAGACTGTCATTCTGTTGACCTTAAATGTAAATGAAAACTTGGCTGACTATTTTTCTTTCCTCAAAGTTGTTGAAATGACTCCATTGTCTCTGAGCAGTGAATATGGGAGAGGAGCCCGAGGCCACTTGGATTTGGATTCCTTTGTAGGTAATCTTTCCCTTTTCTCTGTTTGAAGGTTTATAGAATTTTCTCTAGCTATCAGATACATTTATCAGGATATGTGTGTGTGTTGACTTAATTTCTTTTGCCTTGCCTTTAAATACGTTCTTTCAATCTGCAGCCTCAAGTTTTCAATACAGGAAAGCTTTTTATTATGACGATTATTATCATTCTCATCATTATTTCCGTGCCATGCTGTTCTCTCCTTGGAGGATTCGTTGTATGTACACACGGGCTGGCCCGGTTTTGTGGTCCAGGTCTCATATTTTTTTTCCCTCACTATCATCTGATAGCTGAGGAAGCTTTTCGAGTGTGTCTGTGACTTTATTTTTTGCAGTGTACTTTCTACTACTTGGCAGTTTTCGGTGAGGTTGTCACTCCAGCCATGCGTGTGACCTTACCTGACTGCAGTCCTTCCCTGGGGATCGGATGTGGCTGTCGAATCGTACCGTTACTGCTCTGGGGAGGCTTGTCCCGAAAGAGACCAGGGGCCCCCACAGTCAGTAATATTTCCTAGCTGGCCTTTCAGGGGGAAGTTGGCTGACCCCTGCTCTAGAGGCTATTTGCTTTGATTTTTCAGACAAAAGTCCTCTTGAATCTCACTGAAGAATAAATAAGAAAGTTTCACAAGCATTCTCTCTCTCTTGTTTTCCTTGTAGTCAATTTACCTTGTAGAAGAGTATTTCTTGTGGTACGCCTTGTCTTTTTTATTTTTGGGGACCTGTGATATCTTTCTACTTATTTGGTAGCTTTGTTCTGTTTGCTCAGCCTTACAGAGAGAGGTGGTACGGAGAGCTACCATGGGCCTAGGAGAGAATGGTGCGGGTTACTTCCTGAAATGGTTAGATCTCTCTCTCTCTCTCTCCCCCAAGCCCCCATTTATTTTACCGAAAAACCAAACTCACCTTTGTAATGAGTGACATGTGAGATCAGCAGAGGTAGGGTTCCTTCTCTCCATGTTATTCAGTGAAGGAAGGAGAGGGAGAAACTGAGGCACAGAGTGCCTGTGACAACAGACACACCACTTTGAGTTCCAACACAGCCTGCTTGTTTTGAGGCCCCCACGGACACTTCTCAGCTGGCAGCCCCACCTCCAGTGGTCCTGACTCGATTTGGTTTCCTGCTAGTGACACCTCACCTGGGTCCTTTGGCGCCTGAAACTCTGGCGATGCTGTGACTCTGTCACTCGAGAGGTGGACTCCATAGAGCCCCAGGAGGGAAGGGGGGAAATGCAGGTAATTTTTTCCATGCAGCTATTTTTGAAAATATTTGGAGAAATTACGATTTTAATTATTTTTCTGTTGTACCTGAACCATACACGGCCATACATATTCCTGCTATTGGTTGCCGTCATGTAATTCCCACATCTGGACAAAATAGTGCATGAAAATGGGACCCCTTCACAAATGTGCATCATTACTGGCTAGGAGGGTGACTATATCGCGTGCTGGCGTGTAAGCTGATTGTAGGAGGGGGACCAGGGGAAGGGAAGGGGCAGGGGGTGGACACACTTCTTTGTATAAATGTGAATTCGAAAATCAGCTACTTTTGCAATTTAGTCAACACCAATTATACGTACTTCTTTAATGATATAGATCATTAAAACCAGCAGATGATTTAAAAATTATGTCCACATTGTTTTAGGGTACTTTATATTAAATGCGGAGGAGCCATTTCACTTTGGATCAGGCCCCCCACCCCCTGTTAGATTTCCCGTCTGGTCTGTGCTTACTTGGGCTGGCATTAAAACGAGTCCAGATTTGCTGACACTCTTCCCACCAGCCTGAGTGTTCGGGGAAGCAGGACCAGGAGCTGAAAATGGCCATGGGGAATAAACCCCACCCAAACCCTCAGGACTAGACCCCGCCCATCCTGTTCCAGGGGCTTCCCTAACCCCCAAAGCGCTTCACTTGGAAAGAAACTACAAAAATCAAACTGACTCGAGCGCGAGCCCGCTTGCTGCTCTCTGGTCCTTCCTGGGTATTCCTCTCGTACTGCCAAGGAAATAGGATTGTTCCAGTTCACATTTGCTGCCTTTCAGTTTGTATCCAGCCTCTCTTGAATGATAGATGAAAAAGCAAGGAGGTTGAATTTCAAATAAGAAAAGGAGTGGCAGATCTTTTCCCCAAACCTAAAATCTTGTTGGTGTTAAAAACTTCAACAGCAATAACATGTACTACTTAAGTTCTTCCCTTATGCTGCTTCATGCAACTCTTAAATTAGAGGCTGTGTCGCAGAAAACGGCCTGCTCAGGGGATTTCACCCCCAGAGTGAGTGCCTTTGTTCCGACGGCAGCCCAGAGGGTCAGAAGGTCCCTGGCTGGGCGGCAGGAGGCAGCATGTGGGCTGTGCCGACTCTGGCTTGGTCGCGCCGTGTAAATGCCCGTGCTGCACCTAGGCCCATGTAGATGTATGTATTTATGCCTCCTAAGCCGCATACTTCAGGGCTGTAATTGTATCCTGTGTCCCCACAATATTACAGACGTGAAGGGAAAATGAGGGCTTTGCACGTTCCCGGAGATGTAATTATGGTAATAGGCAGACCTTGTTTGCAGTGCTTGTCCCGCTAGGCACGTCGCCCAGCTCCCACCGCACACGGCTCGGCAGTGTATGGGCTAGGCTAGGGACTGCTTCCAAACTTGGATTTCTTGGGTAACTTTTTATTGCACTATCATATTCATACAGGAAAGCACATATATCCTAAGCCTTGGTGAGTTTTCATAGGCTAAACTCCTCCATGCCACCTGTACCCAAAGCAAGAAATAGAATATTCCCATTCCCCGGAAGTCCCCTCTGACCCCTTCCCTCCCAGGGGCAGCCACCTGAAGCCATCCTGACTTCTCCCAGCACAGATTTGCCCCCTCTGCCTTGTGCTCGATGTGCTGAGCTTCTGTGGTGCACGCTCTCTGTGTCACCTGTCTTTAGCACTGCCTTGTGTTTGTAAGCATGACCCATATTGTCACATGCAGTTGTCGTTCATTCTTTCTTTTTGTGGAGCATTCTGTTGTGTGTCTATACCAACGTTTATTTTTCCATGTTATCGTTGATGAGCATTTGAATGGTTTTCAATTTTGCCTTATACGAGCAGTGCTGCCCTTGGTCCTCTCGTGCAGGTCTTCTGGGGACCATATATATTCCTATTTCTACTGGAAATAGACCTAGGAATGAAATTGTTGGGTCATTGCATGTACTCAGCTTTAGTAGATCCTGCCAAGTATAGACTAGGTATTTTCTAAAGTTTATTATTTTTTAAAATGTGTTTGTTTTAGATTAGATATTTTTAAAGGGTTTTTTAGTTTTGGGAGCCTAGTGAATTAACATCCTCGCCAGAAAATAGCATAAAGGGGGTGCCTTGTTATTCTTAGACTGCGTGGTGTGGTGGGTTTTGGAGGGAGGTAGACCTGGGTGTGTTAGTTCAACCAGTGTTTATGGGGTGCCCACCGTTCTACATGGTAGGACATGTTGGTTTCCCAAGGCTGCTGCAACAAAGGACCACAAACTTGGTGGCTTCAAACAACACTAATCTATTCTGTTACAGCTCTGGAGGCCCAGGGGTTCTGCTTCTGCCTGTGATTCCCATTGCGTCATGGGAGAAGGTTGCTGGATGGGACGGGGAAGTGTGCTCAAAGGACAGATACCTTGGGATTTGTTTCACAACTATAATTGACTTTCAGCAGCAACCAAGACTCTAGACAGATAGAAAGAAAAAGATCAAAATACAAGACAGTGTCAGTGCCATGTGAGATGTTGGATTGGATCCTGGAACAGCAAATGGATATTAGTGGAAAACTAGTGAAATCCACACATAAGCCTATAGTTTAGTTAACAGTATAATGTTGATTTTGTTTTAATAATTGTACCATGGGTATATAAGATGTTAACATAAGGGGAAAGGAGGTGTACTTATACAGGAACTCTCTGTACTATCTTTGCAAGTCTTCCATAAATAGGAAATTATTTCAAAATATAATAGAATATTAAAAATAATACAAAGTATCCACTTAGGCATCAGAGAAAAACTCCGCATTCCGTATGTGTATGTGACATGGAGACAGGGTCTGGCATTGGCAAAACGGGTTTGGGAGATCTGAAAGGTGATGATGAGGTTTAGAAAAGAACCATTAAGGCATAAATGGAGATTGGGGTTGTGATACGAACAAGATGATGTTTGTTGTCGTGACAGGGATGTTTGAGTCACCACCAGGGCCTCCCAGGGCCTCCGGGTGGTCTCTGGCAGCCTCTCCGCCTGGTCTGTCAGCCTCCTGCCCCCGCCTCCCTCCTGGCCTTCCCCGGGCTCGGTCTGCCAAGGCTCCCTGGTGGTCTGCCTGCTCACAGCTCAGTCGTTATCTTCTGTCACACACTTATCTGGGCACGGTTAGAGCTCTGTAATAAAATTTGTCACCGACTTTAATCCCATCACTGTCCAGACCCGGTTGATTAGTCCCTCTGGTGGCTGTGACTTAGTTCCTCACCTCGAGCCTCTTCAGAGGAAATCGGTCCAGATAGGAGTTCAGGGAGCGCTCCTGGCCTTATGAAAAGAGAACAGAGAAGATGTAAACCAGGACCTCCAAACACTCCCACCATAATAATCCAAATGGCATCGTCTCCTCTTGCCCTCCTGGCAGCCCCGCATCCAGCCCCTCAGGGCCAGGGGCGGGGAGGCGGCATCTTCTCCCTTCCTGGCCATGAGCTGCAGGAGCTGGCCTCGCCTCCACTCTCCCAGCGACTTCGCCAGCCCTGCATTTCCAGAGGGGTCCTGAGATGGGCAGAGGGGACGCTGGACAGGTCTGGGCAGGGGGCCTGAGGGACGGAGGCTGTGGACCATGTGGGCCACAGTCCCTTTCCCTCCGCCAGGCAACACGGATGTCCTGGCAGGCGTCTCTGGTTGTGTAAGTCTTCACGGCTGCATGCTTGCTGCACACTTTCAAAGCCCAGAAAGAGAGAGTGTATGTGTGGAGAATGCAAAGGGTGGATTCTCCAGGGAGTATCTGCACTCAGCAAACATACTATGGGGGCTCCCGACAGGCATGAAGACTGTGATTGTTTGTGTCACCCAGGGTGTGCATGCAGGTGTGTCTCCAAGTGTAAGTGGGAGCAGCCCTCAGTGTGTGTGTGTGAGTGAGAGAGAGACATGCTCGGGAACACCTCCACGTGGGCTGGCCCCGCCACCCTTCTCTTCCTGTTCCGCTCTGCTACACACCTGCCGCCTGTCTCCTTCCCTCCGCAGCCTCTGAGAGCCAGACGCCCCTCCCAGCCCTGAAGGTAAACCTGTTCTCTGTAAATACACGTTTTGTCTCGGCTCTGCAGTTCTCCTTCCTCCAGGCCGTCAGGGAGGGCTTCACACTCTCTCTGCACCTGCCAGCAAGGGGGCAAACACCCGAACAGTCAGAGCACCGGCTGTGGCTACCTGCGGGGCCTACCTGTGCAGGCAGAGCCCAGGTGAGGCTGCAGGCAGACGGCGGGGACTGCCTCTCAGAGCTGCCGGTCTCCCTGCAGTGTCGCCACCTCTGCGGGCAGGGCAGCACCCCTGCAGCCTCTGGCCCCACCTGGGGCAGGGATGCACGGCACCTGGCGTGGGCCCCCTTGAGGGTGCTGCAGGAGCTGTGGGAGGTGGATAGCCCACAGTGGGGCAGGAAGAGGTCTGTGCTAGTTTGCTAGGGCTGCCATAGCAAAACACCACAGACTGAGTGGCTTAAACCGCAGACATTTATTCCCTCACTGTTCAGGAGGCTGGAAGTCCAAGATCAAGGTGTGGGCAGGGTGGGTTTCTCCAAAGGCCTCTCTCCTTGGCTTATCAATGGCTGTCTTCCCCCCGTGTCTTCACAGGGTGCTCCCTGTGTACCTGTGTGTATCCTAATCTCCTCTTCTTGTACGGATAACAGTCATATTGGATTAGGGTCCACCTAGTGCTCTAATGATCTCATTTTAACTTAATTACCTCTTAGAGACCCATCTCCAAACACAGTGGTATTCTGAGGGTTAGGACTTTAACATGTGAATTTTCGGGGTTGGGGCACTATTCGGTTTATAACAAAGTCCTTCCTGTGCGTCTCTTCTGCCTCCTTTCTGGGGGCCGTCTCCCAGCCGGCTTCCGCCTGCAGCCAGGCATGCCCCTCCCAGAACCTCACTTCCTCTCCTGCACGGGTGAGGCAGCTTTTTGCAAATTAACCACAAAGACAATGGATAGTTTTGTGGTTGCTGTTGTTCTGATATTTATAGGATAAGGAGAAGGCAATGCGACATAGCAGCAAGAACAAGAACTTTGGGATGAGACTTAACAGTCATGTGGCCTTAATAAATGTCTTCACCTGTCTGAACATGTTTTCTGTCTATACTGTGGGGCTGCTGGGAGGACAGAGTGAGCTAACGTGCATGCGATGCCTTGACAGTGCCCAGCACGTAGTAGGTGCTCAAAACTGACTTGCTTCCCTTATTCCCAGTGACAGTGCTGATGCTGCTGCCTCCCTGCACGGGAACGTGTGGCGACGGCAAATGCACTGAACCCGAGGGGCTCCTGGGACAGATCTGCGTCCACTCCCGGCTCTGGACCGGGGGTGTGCTCGGCACTGGGTGAGAACCTAATTCTGCTGTTTCAAAATAAACCTGCTCAGATGCCATCTGTGCTGACAGTGGGTCAAAGACAACCTCTCTGGATACAAATGCTTATATGTGCATTGAAAGTGGGCCAAGTCTCAAAGGGGAACTTTGACAGAAAGTTTGAAAACACTCATTGTGGGCAAAGGATGACATGGGAAGCGACTCCCTCTTCCCTACAGGGATTTTTCTCAAACTTGAATGTGAATGGGAATCACCTCAGGGTCTTGTTATAACACACCTTGCTGGGCCTGGGCCCAGAGTTTCTGATTCAGTAGAGCTAGGGTGGGACCAGAAAAGCTGCATTTCCAGTAAGTTCTGAGTGTCGCTGCCACTGCTGACCCAGGGGCCACAGCTGGATCAGCACTGTCCCACGGTCTGAGACCCTGGGTGGGGTTCACGTCTCCTCTTCCTCCAGCCTGTCCTGACTTCGCCGCTGTATTGCCTGCCCGACCTGACGTCTTGCGGGAAGAGCAGCTTTGTTGAACCGTCTTGTCTTCCTGGTTTACATAGGATTTGCATCTGTTCGTGGGCACCTGTTTCCTTGGCTCTTATCCTTATCTCTTCTTTTTTCTCCTTATTTTCTCTTGTCATTTTTGGGCCTCCACATATTTCACCATGACCAAAAAGTAGAACTCAGTGCAAAATTCCCTGACTGTTGCCTGCGGCGACCCCAGTTAGAAAATGGCAGATGCAAAAGGAGCATCTCTCTCGTTGCCATCCTCATCTTCCGAACCCCTGTGTGCCTCTACCCCAACACATATCAATTCCTGGGTCCCAATTCCCTGATCACTTTGCTAGAGTAAATAATTGCTGGTGTGTGGTGACCCTAGGTCACAGCCAATGGAGGAATGTAATTAGGACCTTCATTTCCGCCCATCTTGGGAGCTGTCTTGCAGCTGATACTTGTTTCTCTGGCCCCTTGTGGGGCGCTCACATCTTACCCCTGAGACCAGGGGGCTTGGGGTGGAGTGCAGGTGCCCATGCCCGGATGCCCAGGTGGCCTTTCTTTGCATCTTTCCCCACGGCAGCAAGAGGGCAGAGCACCATCCTGCAGGGAGTGGCAGCGTGGCCCTCACACCCTTCCTGCCATACCTGGAGGTGTGGATGTGCTCAGTGGTGGCCACACTGGGGAGAGATCTGAGACTAAGAACTCACCCCGTGCCATGTCTTTGTGAACTCCCTAACCCCTCATGGCCACCATTGCTTCTCCTGTGTTAGGCTGTCTTACTCTCCTTCCTCCTGGCCTTGGACCCTGCTAACACGTACTTGGTAGAGATGGGCCTGCCACAAGCTCCCCTGGGCTGAGAAGGCCTGAAGCGACTTGGAACGTGTCCTAGTGGGCAGGACATGAATGTGGGAGGCAGAAGCCTGGCCTTTTGCTCCTACCTTTTCCATCTCTCCCTGCTGGACTGATTTCTCTATTGAATGCCTGGTGCTGAATGCCTTGCTGGGGGAGATGACGGCAGATAAATCCTTCCGAGTTCTTTTGGAAAAATCCCCCCATTCAAAGCAGGGGAGGAAAACCTCTTCTTGCTTTCACTCCAACCCCCGTGGCTAAGCCAGACTTGAGACAAAAATAAAACCAAGAGAAAAGGCCAAGAACCTCTTGTGTGTCCCCTTTGGAGCAGGAGGGGACTGTCAGGAAAGGAAAAGGGCAGTGGGTGTGATGTAATATTTGGGTGTCTGATACCTTGAGCCTCCTTTGGGGAAGAAAGCCTGAAGAAAGCAGAAGTTGTACAGATTTAAGAAGGGAGGAGTCATTGGCTGTCATCCCTAGGAAGGTCCTTCCTACCAACAGACTTGCACTGCCCACATCCCCCAGTGCCGGCGTCATTGGCCCCATCAGTTCTGGGCCACTGAGGCAGCTTAGGCCTCTGAGCCTGGTATCTCTCAGAGGGCCTGGCACTGCCTTCTCCTCTTGGGATCCCACTGGGTTCACAGACCAAGCTCTTGCCTCCTTCTTCTCCCAGATAGACTCCAGGGCAGAGATGTTTCCTGGACTGCTCACCCCTCTGTCCTTTCCCCATGGGGCCCACCAGGCACAGCCAACAGCAAAACACTAGAGACTCCACAAAAGAACAATCCTTTTCTTGCTGGACATAAGCACAAGAGAGCCCTTTCTAAAATTTCGACTTGGAGCCAGGCTTCTGCCTATTGCTATATATTGGTATATTTCCCCAACTTCCTGAGGACCAGATCTGTCTGCCATTCCAACTTCTCCCCCCCCCCCCCAATTTCTGGTGGTAACCTTGAGAAGGCCTAGGGCAGGGATGCAGCGAGGAGGACACCGGATGCTAGGACCTCAGCCAGGAGGACTTGGAGGAAGAATCCGGCTGACCCCGCCATGCCATCCAGTGAGGACGTCTGGGCCTGTGCAGATGGGGCCTTGAGGCCCTTGTCATCTGGGTTTACTGCACCTGGTCTCACTTGCCTTCCTTAGACATGGTCTCCTGTGAGCTGTTAAAAGTCAAGCATCGTTTTTAAAAAAGTGGGTGGAGATTGGTGAGTAGCTAGGACCTTTGGGTTTGTGTGACCCATACCTTGAGGGTGTGGCTACAGAAAAGAGTGTAACCTGGGATTTTCCTCAGGCTCGAATCATCTTCTTTCTAGGCTCCTAAGCCTTGGGTGGTTGAGCTTTCAAAGATTCAGCCCCTCCCTAGGATCCTGAGCCATGAAGCTAGGGGTTTAGGAACTGACTTGCCCACCTGGGCCTCTCTGGGCCACCAGCTTGCCCCGGGGGCTCCAGGCCACAGTGGAACGGAGCCCTCACTCAGGAACATGTAGGGGTTACTCTGGGGTCTCGGGGAGAGGGCTGCAGACGCCCACCACGGGGGTTAAGAGTCTCTGGGGACACTCCGGCTGCCTCCTTGGCCACTGGCTCTCGGCAGGTGGAACATGTTCCTCTGTTCCGGGGGTGCTGGAGTGCTGCTGCCCTTGGCTTTATTGGAGGGCAGAGTCCTGGTCTTTCTGGCCTCCCCACCCCTCTTTCCTCCACAGCCGAGTGACCCAGAAGTTGTGGGGGAGGCGTGATGTGACCGTGAGCACTTGCTGCTGATAGAACTGTAATGAAATTAATGAGCCCTTCAAGCTCCCTCATTAACAGCGTGTGGGGGTATCAGAGGCATGTGTGACGTTGGTCCTCTAGACGTCAGCCCAGACAGACTCAGCTGCACGCTTGTCCTGCTACCCCTGCGGGGAGACCACCCTACTTTCCAGGAGGAGCACCCCCTTCCCTTTTGGAACTTTTGGTGTGAACTCTTAGGTGAGGAGAAGGAGAGGGCAGGGCTTTGGTGTGGTTGTTCTGAGATCTATGAACACAGCACAATCTGGCCATATTACGGCCCAGAAAGAGCCACAGCCTCCTGGACCATAACTTACTGTGTGAGCACCTTAGCCTCTGTGAGCCTCACTTTGCTCATCTGTATGTGGGGGGTCCCCTGGAACAGTCATCTTCCTTCTTGGAGGAGAGAGGGGATTCGAGAGGTACAAAACAGGAGCTGTGTCCAGGAAGGACACGGACACTGTGACAGAGAGACATTGCATCATACATCCTTACTCCACCGGCCCAGGGCTCTCGGCTGGGCTTTTGGAGTCTCTGAACTGTGTAAAGTTGTTAAACAATGGGTGAGTGAGCATTTTCAAAAATCTTTGACAATATTCTCAGAGAGTTCTTGGTCCTCCCAGGGCTAACATCCACTGGCAACTTTGGATGGAAGTAACTCGGACTTCAGCCAGCTGGGGAGGATGGGCCTCTCCTTGGAGGCAGGACCCCTGTCACCAATGTGGCCTCCTGTGCGGGGCACGGAAGGAGCCTTGCTTCTGGTGCTGGGGAAGCTGTTAGGCGAGAGAGAAGCATGATAAATGGAGGTGGCCACATGTGACAGAGGATCCCAGAGAAGGACAGGGTCCCAATGAGGTGGATCCGCCTCCTCACCCCTTTGTGGGAGCAGAGCTGGTGCTGTAAGACCAGGATTTCCTGAAGTGGATTCTCTGCCGTGGGAAGCACTGATCATGGTGGCGGTTTTGAGGGGACGGTTCCTCCTGGCTTCTGAGCCCTCTGACTGTGGACACAGTGACACCTGCCTCATTGTCTTGACCTGACTGGACCTTGGATTTTCCTTATTATGGGCTGTTTCAAAGTGCGCAGTTGAACATTGTCAGGGGCCAGATTGCCAGCTTACTAAGAACAAAAGTCCCAAACCACATGGGTCTGAACAAGAGGCCAGGAGCCCAGGACACCGAGAAGAAGGAAGCCAGTCAACTGGGCAAATGGGAATGAGTCGAGCCATGGGTTAGATCAGTCATAAGGTCAAACTCAGCCTAACCCAGTGTCCAGCAGTGTCTAGCCAGCCAGCCAGCTGGTGGTTACCTCTTAGAAAAGGGATTTGAAAAGGCTTCACCTCTGATAATAAGCCAGTGGTTTGCCACCAATTCAATCCAATTCAATTAATAAACCAAACATTTATTAATTACCTGTTGTAACTTCAGTACCTTACCAGGCATTACCAGGGATATGTAAGAAATAAAAGGCACAGTTTCATCAGTTAGCTGTGGAGAACAAACATCTGTACGAGAAACAGCTAGAGGGAACCAGGGCTGGGCCACGTATAAATATGCATGTAAAATTCTGTCTGTGGTCAAGAACTCTTTGCTGGTTCCTCTCTCTTCAATTCATAGTTTCTGAGAAATGACAGGGTTCAAAGTTCTATCTGTCCCTTCAGTTTTCCCCATTTTAGGTCTGAGAACACAAAACAATAATTGTTTTCCTCAAGGAAGAAATAACATGTAGATGCAGAGGGAAAGAGGTTGTACCTGGTTAGGAGAGAAGGAGAGTGATTACTAGATTAGAGTTTGCTCCTTCCACGATACTGAAGAATAGGGATTCCCTGGCTTGCCTCCATCTCCCCCACCTTTCTTTGCCCTCCACCTCTACCTATACTGACCATATGACTGGGCACACTCTCTACTAAACCTTTGGCTCTATGGGAAAAAAAATAAGCCCTGATTTATAGCATATGCCAATTTCTGTGGTGTAAACACTTCTACCATGGTGAGCTCAAGCTACCAATGATTTAACAACCAAATCACAAAATTCCTAAACATTTAACAATCAGCTATTCTGAGTTGGCAATGGCTATTCCCTACCCGTTGAGCTGGTCATCACTGACCACTTCACAGGGCACCAGGCCTAGCCCTTACTGACAAAGGGGTAGCTTCCGTAAAAGACCAACTCAGGCACCCACTGGTTAGCATCCACTGGGAAAGGGAGGTTCAGGGAGGAAAATGTAGCTCTTTCTGGCACCCCAGTACTCCAATATACCTATCAGAGACAGAAGCTACAAGTTGAGAGAAAAGGTATATGTGTTTAGGTTCTTAAGCTTAGGAGAGAAGTTCATCTTCCTGAGATGTACTGTGTGGCGTGGACAGAAGACTGACATCAGTGACCTCTGGGGATAATTAAGTCCCCTTTTAGAAAATTTATAGTTCTATGATTCCTTCTGATGGCTTAAGAGATTAGGGTCCTCTAAACAGAGGTAGCCTACCCCTCCCACAACACGGTGTCCTGGTCACCTTGCTTCCCTTATTGCTGAGCCCATCTCATCTTCCTTATACCTTCAAACCGTTTTGCTCCAGGGTAACGCCTTTCCCTATCCCCAGGAAGTCAAATTACTCCAGGTGTGGTCGAAAACATCAGTACTTAGGAGGTCAGAACTCACCTGATCTCACCTGCCAGGGCCTCCATTTCCTACAGTTTTCCCCTCTTCCCGTCCCTGTCGAGAGCCTGGTAGGACTGAGGAGGATGTGTCCATCCATTGGATAATGGGGACAGAGTCTAGGGGGCACTGAGTCTTGACACCTGAGAGCAGGGAAGGAGGGACGAGGTCCAGTTCAGCACATCCAGGTGAGGTGCTATTCCATTCTGGGCTCTAGCGAGAGCCTCGAGAGCCAGCGGAAGTCTCCAAGGGGAAATCAACCAGCAGTGTCAGTCAGGCAGTAGAGCGGGGCCCGAAAAATCAATGCTGACTTCTAGATGCCAGGAGGGCAGGAAGGGGAGAGGAGGATGAAACGAGAGCATTTGTTTGCAATTCGAATATAACAAATCAACAGATCACTGTGCAAAGACACCCAATGAAACTGTGCATTCTGGATGTGGTGGGTGGGGAAGAAGGGAGGGTGGAAAGTACAGTCAGGGCCTGCTGAGAAAGGCAGAGGTGTTTGTGTCCGCTGAGGCCCCCTGCAGAGGCCAATGGTGCCGAGGCCAGCTAGCCTTGGGTCAGAATCCCAAATCTGCCACTTACTAGTCGTGTGGCCTTGGACCAGTCACCTCACCTGGTTGACCCTCTGTTTCCTCTTCTGTAAAATGGAGCCATTAGGAACACAGATAGGGTAGAGTTTGTGTGAGGATGCAGTGAGGTGTCATTGGCACCTGGGTAGTAGATGCTTGGTACATGGAAACAGCTATTATTTTCTTATTCAAAATACATACCATAGTGTCTGGTGCATTAAGTTAGTTTCCTTTCCCTTCCCTTCTAGAGGGCAGTTCAGAGGCTAATGGAGGTAGAGAATTAAAACTCGGATTTCATGCACTATCTGGGTGGCTGGGCCATTTACTAGGTTTCCTCACTGGGCCCCTGAGGTGGAATCCTCAAGTTCCACCCTTTTCTAATTCTCCTTTCAGCTCTTCTTCTAGCGGTGAGACTTGGCCACATGTTTAATGGCACAGGGGCTGGATTTCCTCCTGTGTAATGGGATGGTGACGGGGCTTCGCTTATTGGGCTTGTGAGGTTGCAGTGAGAGGTATACTGGGGATGTACATTCCTGTTGCTCTGTCATTACCCAACCTTTACCGATGTGTGTGAAGTGCAGCCTCTGGTCTGAGTGTGCTACATGCAGTATCTCACTTGACCATCAACAAGGAAAGAATATTAACGAAGGCTGAAATTTAGCAAGATACGGTTCTTCAGTTCATCTACATGTACTCACCCTGGCTCAGTTTGTAAGCAGGGCACTTGGGGAGAAAGAACAAAGTAAGTGATCCCACAGAGTTCACCAAGAGGGGGTGCATCCTGGCTGGTGCCCGTTTTAGTATGTCGAACAATACCTAAGGAGCAGAACGAGTCCCTGGCCCTCCTCTCCTCATTGATGGGATCCGTCTATTATTGTGCTTCTTGGAATGGAAGCACACATCTTTGAAAAGAAGCTATGCCAGAAATGTTTTAATTTGAGAGAAGTACCAATTTAGAAAATGAAGGGGAACCCTGGAGATGCCACATGTTGGTCTTTGGAAATTTTCTCTGCTGAATCCTTCAATGACAATATTTTCCCTTCTATGTAATAAAGAAAGGATGCAGACATGAGGTTAATTAAGAGGGATGTATCTAAAGGAAGGCCGAGTCCAGAGCAACCCAGAGAGAACACAGTCACAACCACCGGCAGAATCTCCGCCATCGTCCTCCTTTCATATCGACTGAGCACACGCAGGGAGACAGAACACAGGCCCACTGGCAGCTGGAAATCGACTCCAGAAACATCCAAGAGGAGGGGGCGTAGAGATCACAGTCATGACATCATCAGTGTCTTGTATGTGCTGAGCAAAGGACGAACATACAGAGTGTTGGCAGAATTGGGATTTGGGAAGAAAATTGCCCAGTGGATTTAAACTTCAGGTGGCATGCCCGCTGTCTCTGAAGGCTTGGGACTTTAGAACCCAATCTCGAGCAGCCCAGAAGACATCAGGACTCCCCGAAAGATAATGGGGTATTAACAAAGATGGTACTTCTCATTGGATTAGCTGTTGCTGTAGGAACATGGCTGCAAAGGAAGCTCGGAGCATCAGCAAAGGAGAATCGTTCAGGTTGGGCAAAACTTGTACCTCCAGGAAGTTGAGGGAGCTGGGTCCCAGGAGACACCAGAAGCGCGAAAGGCAGTGTGGAGGCCTAGCCATGCACAGGCCCCAGTTGCTTGGTCTCCTTCGTGTTAAAGCCAGGAGTGGCACTCAGATGGACGCTGGTGCAGCATAGTCCAGGCTGGCAGATCCAAACTGCTTGTCAACAGCTGATAGGGCCATACTGATGATAGGGCCCTGCTGGCCAGTCCTGGGGACAGCGCAGGGGTTTGACCTCACAGGCCCTGCCAGTCCCAACAACCTAGAACTTTAAGTCTGTTAGATGAAGGCAAAATAAAGCCCAGGGACTTCAAGAAGAAGCCACACAGAAAATCAGGGGGCAGAGGTGTTGCTGACGGGGGCAGCGCAGCGTGCTTTCTTGTTTAATGCCTGTCTTTCATCCTAGATTGTGAGCTGGGGGGGCCTGGGACTGCTTTTGTCTTGGTGACTGTTCCACATCTGGTGCTTAGCCCAGGGCCTGGGGCACAAAGCACTTAATAATTACTTACTAAATGCCTGAGCAGGGGGGACTTCTCTGAGTGACAGCATTTGGGAGGACAGAGGTCAGCCTCTAAAACAAAAAAGAAAATAGAAAAAGAACAGGAAGAATCCCATGGAGAAGCAGCAGATTGCGCTCCAGAGAGAAGACGTAGGTGGCGGGGAAAGTTGCCCATGCGAGGAAAGTAAGATCTTGAGGCATTCCCAAGAAGCAAGGGGGTGGAAGGACATCTGTTAAAACTTCTGAAGACGGGCTGGGGGCTGGGGGGTGCTGCATGGCCACCTTCCCAGGCTTCCCCCTTTCTGTCCTGTTTCTCTGCTTGCTGACACTGTGGCTTGTACATGTCCTTCGGGCTCACCCCAGCTGCTGTCATCAGGGACCGCCAAGGACCCAGCACTAAACTCCAGGCTGGTGACACTAAGCATGTTCCTATAATCTCCAACTCCTTGCTCCTTTCCTGACGGAGACCTTTTTCTCTGCCCCTTCAGGCTGGGGTTTGTCCTCTCTTTTTGTCTCTGGAGCCCCAGGCAGCCCTGAAGGCCAAGTGTGATCATTACAGGATTGGGGCTCCCCGCAGATAGGATGTGCGGGTGCCCCCCCAGCCTCAGAAGAGCTGAGCCCTCATCTCACCTCTGACTCTGATGTGAGGTTGGAAGTGTCACTCTTGCATGCAGTTTCCACCGAGACCGTTGGTGACGTGCCACTTCACGAAGCACTGACACTCCTCACCCTGAAGGGCCTCTCCAAAGCGAAGCCCAGACAGACCTCTGGCCTCATTAAGTGGGGTCTACCTTTGGGACCATCCTTCTCTAATATTTAGCCTTTGCTGGCCTTGGGCAAATCATTCTTTGAGAGACCTTCGTTTCCCTGACTGGCAGCCAAGCAAGAGGATTATTATATGACTGAATAGATTTTTAAAAATGTGGTAGAGTCAGAATTTTTTGTAATATATAAATATAATATGAAATGTGAAAAGGCATGAAATAAACTCCAAAAGCAGAGCTTAAAAAAGAATTCCATTCATGACTACCTAAAAAAGCTGAGCCTAGTGGAATGAGCGCATGTAAATGCTATGTTCTATGGCCTTGGGATCCGTGGGCAATATCCTGTGTCCCCGAGCACAGTGTGTGCCTAGCTAGGGGTTGTCAGTGGGAGTTTAGAGAAATTTGTTGTTGTTCTCAATTCAAGGAGCGTTTATGGAGGACATGTTATAGTCCAGGCACTGCTGGGCACTGCCAACCCAGAAAGAACTAACCACTATCTGAGGAGCCCCCAGACCCCCTTACAGATCAGTCTTTCAAAATACTAAAAAGAGAAGCATCTTGTCCAGGATCTTGTAGCAAGTTTTGTGACAAAGGCAAGTTCAGAAATCACCTATTGAATTTGCCTTGTGTTGCAACACAGGTGAAATATAGTCACTTAGGGCAAAAGCTAGCTGGTAGGGGCTGAGAGTTAGGAGACTTAGATTTTCCCTCTGTCCCTGATGGGAAGTCACCATAAAGCTGTGATTTGCCACTGGAAGGAACTCAGGGTCCACTATTCCCATGTCATGTTTGAGAAGGCTGAGTCTTCAATATATCAAGCCCCGTCCTCTTTCATATGTAAAATAGAAATAATAATGGAATACTTACCCTAATTATATTGCATGCATTTTAGCAAATAAACTGTGAGAATAGCTGTCAGAATATTTTGGAAAAATAAGTGCACAGCAATCTTGACTCTGCTTCTAGAAGCAAGTGCCGTGTTTATCATCCTTCTTTGCTTGGTTCACTTCTCTACCAGGTGTCCAGGCGAAGCCCTGTAGATCCCAGAAGGACTGCTGCAAAGAGAGTCAGATCCAGTTTTTAAAAACATTTTACTTACGGGCAAAAGTCCTATCGCAGCAGCTATGCTCTGATTCCCATCTGATTGGCTCTTTTCACAAATAAGTGCTTGATAACCACCCTTCATGGGGAAATATTTGATTTATTCTATGGTGGTTCTTTGGAAAGCCTTTAAAAAAAAAAACCATGTAAAAACATTTGCTAGCAGCTTTGGGGACAGGGAGGAATGAGCAGAAAGAATTACGACCACACACTCTTGGAATCGTTATCATATTAAACCTGTGTTCCTTGAGTGTACGGATTTTCTGATGCAGTTGGGTCTCTTGGCTCTGGACAGTGAAATTGCTATCCTCTGCCACAGAATAAATTACCTGTCAGGCTCTTTTAAGCAGTTTCAGGATGGTTAGTTTGAAGACAGCAGCCCACGCAGGAGAAGGCAGACTGGGCTCGGGGTGGGGAGAGTGCACTTTCAAAAGTTGCCGGGTGCGTGTCATAGTGTTATTTGCTGTGTCGTGTTGATCTGGGGCGATTTGACAGCTGCATGTGAGAGGCAGCAGCTCAAAGGATTGAGAACCACCTTCCAGGTGTTTGTCTGTGCAAGGCAGTGGGACAGGTAAACCAAGGCTCTGTTTCTAAGCACAAGGATCCTGGCATTTTCCTGCAGGTTGAAGCTCAATGTTGTTGTTTTTTTGCTGCCTCACTTGTGGGAAAATGGGAGGATGTAACTGACCCCATTATGAAGATAAATTTGTGTTCTATGGCAGCATGGCGCATGCCCACACAGACACACACACACAGTAAGGTTTTCCAATTAGCCAGCCCGAAGCATTTATCTAATCCCATAAAGCTTCAGAAAGTGCCACACTGCTCATTCGCCTTTAGGACATTTTCTGGGGTCAGGAACCAGATGCGTCTCACCCTGGTAATGCCCTAGTCATCAGCAGGATATAGAGGTCCCATGGGTAAAAAAGAAATAGTGTAAAAATATGTACTAGGAGCTTCAGGGAAAGGGAGGAGAGAACGGAAAGAATTAGGACCACAAACTTTGGTTGGTCACCTAATCCATGAACCTCTGAGTTCAGGGCTTACCCTTAACCAGTGGTTTGCAAATCTTTTGGTTCCAGAAGCTGTTTGAGTGGCAGAAAATGCCCCTCCTTCCCCTACAAAGAGCCCTGTTAAATGTGTCACCTAAGGTGAAAGGAAGGGAGCCATGCACAGACATACACATGTGTGCGGGTGTGTATGTATAATATGCATGTGTACATGTGCATGTGCATGTATGTATATGTGTATACATGTATAGCTCTGTGTTTATATATATATCTCATATGAATAACCAAGTAAATTGCTTCTTCATGTATTCTAAAGTGTGGATGGTCACACATTCTGAGAGACAGATTGAGGTAACCTGGAGGATCTTCAGGGGCCCCTGGGTGACTTCTTTGGCCAGGGCTGGCCTCTGTGACTGTGGAGCCCCAGCGAGGTGGGCCTGCCACACCTGTGGGCCACGTGTCGTGTCTGAAGCTCCAGCACCTGCCAGCTGAGCTGCGAGTGTCAGGGCAGCTGGATCCGGCTGAGATTATTTCTGCTTCTCAAATCCCCCTGGGCCAAAGATAAAATGAGAACTGCAGTTCATGAATGATACCAGGGATGCTGAATGAACCGGGGACAGGTAGCGCTCTTGCTGATAGCAAGGCACGTTACACACGGCAATAATTGCAGGTGTACTTGCTGCCTGGGCTAAAGAGTTTAAAAGGGACGTAATAGTTCCTCTCAGTGCTGGTTGAAGAATTAATATGTCCACATGTTTCATATAAACCTGAAGTCCATCAGTGACTTACTGTGTAGTTGAGCCAAGTCGATTTGGAACAAATCTTTTTATTTTGATTTGCTGACAATCAGTTATAAGGACTGTTGAAAAGAACCCATTAGACCAAGAGCAGAATTGTCAATAGTAAGCACATCTAAAACTCTCCAGAACTGTAAACTCTCCAGAACTGTAATTTTTGAGAATATATATTGAGGTGTTAGTATGTGCTGGGCATTGGACTAAGCCAGTCTAATTGCTAGCAAGTGGCAAAAATAGGATACTACTTGTCTAATATCAGAGCCCTTGTTTTAGCATTATACTATCTGATATTTTAAACTATATGTTGGAATAATATTGAGATTGTCTGCTAGAATTATCATCCTATGCTGATATTCAGTGTGTGGTTGAGAAGTTAGCAGTTCCATGGTTAGCTGTGTAGATGATGTTACATATCTACCCCTGCCTCACTTTTGCTATGTCATTTTAGACGTCGGATGAGGGGTGCTGGAAAATAATAATAAAACAAATGAATATTTCTTGAGCACTTTCTACATTCCAGGCACCGTGCCCAGTGCCTTCCCATGGACTATGTCGTAAAAGCAACGCTGTGACAGTCGCTTAATGTTATCTACATCTCATAGGTGAAGAAACTGAAGCTCCAAGTGGTCACGTGGTCTGTGGTCCTAACTATCCTTTAACCCCAGTTTACAAACATATGCTTTTGGCATGTTGTGTGCAAAGCAACACATGCACTTGTACTCCTGTAAGTTGGGCTGAGATTTTCCTGCGTAGGGTGTACCAAAGACACGCTTCTCAAAAGCCGTGGCCAGGTTCCCTCACCGAGGGCCCTCAGGTCAGGATCAGCATCTTCAGGCCTGAGCTCCAGCATCCTGGAACCACGACCCCACGCTGGACATGCTCCCGCCCTGCCCTGTGGCTTTCCTCCCAGCCCTGCCGCCCCGGAGCCCTGGGGTAATCTTGGCTCTTGTTCATTCCACCTTCACTCCTGTCTCCTCACCTCCCTTCCTCAGTGGGGACAGCGGTTTCCACCTAATGTGTGGTGACCCACCTGGGCTGGTCAGGCTGCCCTCTCCGATGGCACGGCCCTCCCGCTGCCGCCAGTCTGCACGGAGCAGCTCCAACTGTGGGTGTGCCCATGTCGCTGTGGTCGCCACCTCTGGGCTTTTCTGGGGAGGGAGAAACGAGAGAGCTCTATTGAACACGGGAGAAGTTGAAGAGACCAGTTAGGGCACAACAGGCGAAGGATCTCTTGGCGTGGAGATACAGAGCCGGTGGCTTTATTTTTTTTTCTGCCTCAGATGCAGCTCTCCTTCCATTTGTGATCCTGAGCCTCACTCACGTTGTCACGTGCACACCCCCGCTCTCACACGTACACCCACACATCACCAGCTACTGCAGTTTCATTTGTGAGAACATGTGTGTCTGTGCACGTGCACGTGTGCTTGCGAGTGCCCACACACACACACACACACACACACGGTGTGGTCACATCCCACACTCCCTGCTAGATCTCTCAGGTGCTTTAATGAGTTGAGCTCAGGACCATGAGGAGGAGAGGCAGCAGGCACAGATATGACTTTCTGAGCTCCATGTCCTGACTGTCGCACTCTGGAGAGTCTCCCTAAAGAGCAAAATAGATGCCCCGTGTCACTTGGTGGATCACCTGGGTTGGATCTCTCCTCCACAGGGTCAGCTCGTAGCCATTTTCATCTAAGGACTGGGGGGCAAAGGAAAGGAGACTTGGAAGGATGCTCCCTGGGCATGCTCTTCCCCATCCATGTTGTCGGTTTCAAGGTCAAGGTGGGCATTATCCCTGAGCAAGTCGTGCTTGTGTGGAGATGGGGCACCTGTGGGGCATTGCAGCCAGGGAGCCCTGTGACACCCAAGTCAGAGGGCTGCACACAGCTCCAAGTGTCCTCAGCCCTGAAATAGTCTACATCGGGCAGGTGGCTGCATCCCAGCTAGAGAGAAGGGCTGGGAAATTTCATAGGTCATTCCTAGCTTGTGGCAAACATCTTTCAGCCTCTCCCTTCCCCTCTCCCATCCACTGACCTTTTCACTGTTTCTGTCCTATGCTGATTCTAGGTCTTTCTTGTCTCTTGGCTCATCAGCCATCAACTGAAATTCAGAGCCCTAATTCTCCATGTAGCAACTTGGAGGAGGGGTTTGCATGGGGCTTTTCTGTGGGTTTCTCTGAGGGTTGGAAATTGAGGGAAAAGTCACCTTGCTTTGATGGGGACCTTCCACCCCTTGGCTCCTTCTGCTGTGTTTCCAGCAGTGGCAGTGACACTTGCAGCTAAGGTGCAGGTGGAGGAAGGGAATTCCTAAGTTGACTGGCTCTGTCCCATTGCTCACAATCTATGGGGCAAGCCTTCCCCGTGCTGCACCGCCCGGCTCCAGCGTGGCTGGGCAGAGTAATTATCCTGGACAGCTGCACGGTGTTTGCTGCTGTGGCCTTACCTCATCACCCACCCCTGCCCCCCGTTTTTTACTCTAGCTGCTTAAAATATAAACCAGACCCCTTGTCTCCATAGACGGACTCCCTTTGGAGCGGGACATAGTGTGACGTGTCATATGTCATCTGATTAGCAGCATGTCTGGGCGACTGCCACATGAGCACAGGAGGAAGGAGAGGGTAGCTCTGAGCTTGCAGGGAAAAGGGGGTTTGTTTTTCTAGGGACAGAGTCTCCAGGCTGACACCCGACCCAGCAGGTGACTTTGACAAGTTATTGCCTCTGAGCCCCATCTGTGGATTGGAGGAAAACCGTTAAGTCACCCATCATTTTCTGGGAACTTGAGAAGTCTGCAGGGCGAGTCCCTAAGCCACAAACACTCCACCTTGGCAGCGACTCTAGACAATATTAGTGCAATTGTTCTCTCCATCCCGAAGATGAGCTGAGAAATGGTTGGAAGCTGCCGGGACCTATTTCTTGCTGGACGCTCATCCTGGCCTTTGCCTCACAGGGTGGTCCTTGCACTTCTGCTCAGAGCTCTGCGGGAGAGGAGGGAGGAGAAGAGGTGTGTGCTCCAGGGTGGAGGAGGGGGAAGGGAGACAGGGTTAGGGGACTTGGCCACACTCACACAGCAGCCCACAGACTGTTACGAGTCATGTGGGTGCTCAGGGGCTCACCAGCACAAAGACAAGTGTCCCCAGATACAGGTGCTCCCTGCAGACAACACAGGCAACTCCTCTAATGCCAGACTGTGCCCCTTACTCCTTCCTTTCACTTTCCACTTTCTTCAACTCTCCTTTCCTTCCTTGCCCCTCCCCAACAACACCTCCCCCTATCTAAACTCAGACCCCTTCTGTACACTGTCTTCTCTTCAGGGAGACTGGGGCGACTGGAGGGTGGCCGTGGGGGCGATCAGAGGGTGGAAGTGGTCCTCCAGGCTGCTCGGGGCCCCGGGGGGAGGCCGTCGCTGGGTCTGGCTGAAGGCTCCGTCCACAGGGCTGATTAGAACAGGCTGCGGTTTGAGCAACTGTAATAAGGCGTGGTTGTCATGGAAACAGGCTCTTGATGTTGTCCAGATTTTAGAATCCCTCCCTTCTCCCCATCTTAGTTATTTTCCTTCCTTCCCTGTTTTTTCCCCTGGGGCTATGGGTACATGTTCAGCAGGGGTTTGTGGACCGGCAGCCGAGAGCGAGGGCTGCAGATCTCAGCCGGCCTCCGCAACACGGCCGCCCTTCTAAATGAGGACGTGGGGCTGGGCAGCCAGGAAGCCTGCGGCAAGGCACGCATTCTTCCTGCTCGGGTCCCAAAGATACGGGCTGCTGCGTCCAGGTGCTAGAAGCGCCGACTAACACCTGACGAGTGCCCGTTGTGCATGGAGAAGGACTTGGAGACGCAGAGTCTGGGGAACTCTTCCCAGGGGTGACCCCAGAGCCGTGGGTGGGAGGAGGACGTTGGTGCCTCTGGACTTGGGTTCCTCATCCTGGGGGAAGATCAGTAATCACCACCCACAAGGCCGGTGCTTCGTGCGCACAAGAGATTAATCCCCCAACCCCTCACAGCTGCACCCAGGCAAGGCCATGCCAGCCCACGCAGCAGCCAAGGGTGGCCGGAGCAAACCAGAGCTTGTCACTCTGCTCTCAGGACAGCATCATTCAGGGGCCATCTGCCTCAGTGTCCCCAACTGTGGCAAAATGGGGATCATGTGCCTTGATCTGACTGCATCCATCCCAAGAAGTTGAGAGGCTAAAAGGAGATGGCAGATGGCAAGCTCTTTGGGAAGAAGCTAGTGTCATACAAAGGAAAGAAGTAACTGTCAGGGACTACTTCAAGACAGACACAGACATGGAACAGCATCACTTGCGACGAGCTGCAAACTGATTTGTCTCAGAGAATCTGAACTTCTAAGTTTGCATGTTGCTAAATTTCAGGGAGAGAAACTGTGTAGTGCCTGCAGTGCCTACAACGTGTTCACCCATCTCTCCTTCCTCCTTGTCTCCCACCAGGGGCGGCTGGGACAGGCATTCAGAGATGCCAACTGGGCTGGCTGATGTGGGCTGGGCCCCAGGGACAGCGATGCAGGCACTGAAGTGGCCAGGAAACTATGAAACTGGGGAATGGGTGAAAACTGTGGCCACAAAAGAGAGCGTTGAAGGCCAATCCTGGGAGTGCCCAGTCTGATGCCAGTGAGGGGGCTGGGGCGAGGGAATGGGAGACAAAGGCACAATGCCTGGAACTAAGGAAATACAGGAACAGAAGGGGAGAAGCCACAGGTGGAAAGTGCCCTGGAGTCTGGCAAGGCCGTGGGGGTGGGCAGGCCAGCCTGGATTCAAGCCCAGGTTGGAGCAGTTACACTGGAGTTGCACCTAGTAGGTGCACTTATTGGTTGATGCTGGCTGTCAATGCTGGGTCACCAGCTTTTCCTTCTGTGTATCCTTAGCCTGGTGTCTTAGTTCATTTTGCTTTGCTATAAAGGAATACTCGAGACTGGGTAATTTTTAGAGAAAAGAGGTTTATTTGGCTCACAGTTCTACAGGCTATACAAGAACCATGACACCAACATCTGCTTCTAGTGAGGGCCTTAGGAAGCTTTTACCTGTGGCAGAAGGCAGAGGGGAGCAGGTGTGTCACATGGCAGGAGAGGGAGCGAGAGGGGTGGGTGCCAGGCTCTTTTAAACAACCAGTTCTTGCAGGTACTAATAGAGTGAGAACTCGCTCGTCACCTCATCACCAAGGGGAGGGCAGCAAGCCATTGTGGGGGATCTGCCCCCATGACCCAAACACCACCCATCAGACCCCACCTCCAACACCGGGGATCAGTTTCAACATGCGATTTTGTGGGGACAAGCATCCAAACTGTATTACCTGGGTTTTAGCATGTTGGGCATTTTTGTTTCCAATTTTCCTCCTCTGCCTACTCAACTGAGTAGAATTAGGGTGCGAGGGAATTTCCCAGGATGGTGGTTCTTTCTAGAACTCTGGGAGGTGAGGTGTCAGGAAGTCAGAGCTGGCCGGGGTCCTTTCCTTTCATGGCTCAGGAGGCTGGGGTATCACAGGCCAGGTCTTCTGTTTGGGGGCCTCTACCTCGTAAGTGTTAACATGTGCATCTAAGTGAGATGAGAAAAGATAAGGCGATACGATAAGATGTCCAGCTGATCTCTGCTCCGAGCACACAGAGGAGGCTTCAGACACAAGCCAGCCGCTCTCTTCTTTCAGCGCTGTTTGCACTGTCTCCAAAGGGAAATGAACACTGGGCATAAAACTCAGAAAAACATCCTATTTTAGAACCGTTCTGCCTGTGGTCACATGTTTTCCCTTTCAGTTGTGTTTTATTTGTTGTCCATTTACCTCCAGCTGCCTGTGTTTAGCACTAACCAGCTGGCCGGGCACCGAAGCCCCTGCTGGGCACTGTGGACGGAAGCCTTCACGTGCCTTGTCCATGCTGGGGACCCCAAAGGCATGCTTTTTTGCTATCACTTTTGTTGCTATGACAAAAGGGTGACATCAAACCAGTTCCTGTAGTAACAGGTAACATCACAGAATTGTCAAAAGTGGTGAATGATTTCACAGTCCAAAAGACTGATTTTTTTTTTTTCCAAAATTTTTACTCTAGTAAAGGAACCTTCATAGAATTTGGGAAATTAAATACAGCTCCTCAGTTCTTCAACCCCGTCAAGTGCTTTAATCTAGTCATTTTTGTTGTCCTCGTGGGACGTGTGTGTGGGTGGCGACCAGAACGAGGGAGAAGAGTCACCGTGTGAGAGCAACGATAGTGCATCGTGTGAGCACAGTGGGAACCTTTGCAGCGGTGGGAATGCAGACGGGAGCCGTGACAACTGCAACAGTGTATTGTCGTTCTTTGCCAAGCTGCCTTGGGGAAAATATACTGGAAGGGACTCCCAAGGCCCAGGTTGGAGTTTAGGCAATGCCATTTCTATCTGTGTGACTTTGGGCAAGTCATTTACTTTTATGGGCTTTATCTGAAAGGTAAATGAAATGAACCCACTTCAGATGGATGTTGTGAAAATTAACTGAGAGAACAGAGGTGAAAGCGTAAACCAGACGCTAATTGCTGTCAACAATACTCTCTTCTTGTGAGACGTTCCCGCGGCTCCCTTCTCCCGATTCCCTCAGTTTCTCCGTCTCTGAAATACCCTTCCCCACCCCCACCAACACACAGACCTTCTCTCCCTCTCTCCGCCACGTAAGTGGGGAAAGAATAATAGATGCGAAAAGCTTTGAGTTCCTTGAAACCAAGGAGTGGGATAAATACCCTATATTGATTATGATGATTATGTCTGGGAGTAGAAAAATATGATTGCCTGGTTGCCAATAGCAACCAGATGGAAATGCAAGGGTAGGAAGTTGTGCTGTGTTGTGTGGAGATCTTCGCTGGGAGCAGAAACACGTTTCTTTTCTTCTTCTTCTTTTGTTTTTTCCAAATCTCCATTCCTGCTCCCTTGGTCTGGCTTAATTGCTCGTAGGAGACTGGTCACTTGTAAAGTCATTTGAAGGGAGTTGCAAAGAGGACGACCCAGGCGTCTTTGGGACTGCCGTGAGCAGCTGGTTTGTTCCATGCCTCCTCCAGATTCAGGGATGGGCTGTCCGGCTGATTGGATGAGGCGTGAACTGTAGTTGGACCAGGGAAGAGAAGAGACAACTTTTGTGGATAAACACAGAACCCCCCAGGAGGACAGGAGAGCCATCTGGGAGTGGGTGGGGGAGATCCCAGCTTGGAGGCCATGGGCAGGGAGAGTCTGAGGCAGGTGTTGCTCCTGAGAGGTGAGGAGGCCCCGCCCTTATCTCAGACGGTGGGCAGAACCTCAGTCACGTCTCTGAATTCCAGATTCCTCTGTCTCTGCTCCAGAGTTCCAGACACTGGGCTACATACAGTCTGTGCGAACACACATTATCTCATGTATCTCGTTTAGCAGTTGTTCTTGTTTTCATTGTCACATGGCCAGAGAGCAGCGAGGCCAGGACCGGAGCTCGTGGCTGGCTGCATCCGAAGCCTGTGCTCTTTGTGCCGGGATGCTGACGGTGTCCCCAGCAGGCAGAGGCCCAATGAGCACCCCATCACCAAATCTTGAGCGTGAGGGTTCCCGAAAGAGAGGCTTTGGGTATTAGCCCCCTGGACCTCCCTGTAGGACACAGGCCTTGGCTTGAGTCCCTTTGCCACACTCCTGTGTTCCAGGAAAGAAAGCATTCAGCCTGCGGGCCAAGCCTTCCCCTCTCATCCCTCCCTCTCACAGTGTCAGGGCTGCGAGTTTTCTACAGAGCATGTTGATGTTCCCAGCAAAGGCCCCAGGTGGAACTGTACATTTCCGGTTGCTGGCTGCCCCCAGCTGACTGGGGAGTGACTGGGAGGGTGTACGGCAGCTTCCTGAGGATGTGGAGAAGGCCCCGCCACCCCGGAGAGGGAGGGCTGGCAGGGAGGTGGGTGGGGACTGTCTGCTGCTGAAGCTGCCCTTCCATCTCGCTGCCCCAAACAAGCTGCTCCAGCCCAAACAGGACTCCTGGCAAACGGGCGGAATTTGAGCAGTGATGACAAGTGTCTGCTGAGCACTTGCTCTGTGCCAGGCAGTCCAGTGAGCACCGCCCGTGTATAACCTCATCTGAACGTCACAAGGACCCTGCGAGACGATGACTCCATTTCATTGCCCCCATTTTCCAGATGGGGAAACAGGCCCGGAGAGGATGGACCATTCACAGCGAGCAAGTGCGGGAGCTGGGCTCCAGCCCAGCGCATCTGAGTCCAGGGTCTGTGTTCACAACCAATGATCACTTTACAAGCCGCACTTCATCCCAGCGCTCTCAGCCACTCTTGTGCTCCACCCCGTGGTGTGGCCCAACCTGCCTGCCTGTCCTGGTTTAGGGTTTCTTTAAAGGGCTTCTTCGCCTCTTCCAGTCCTAGGTACTCTTGCCGCCAGCTCGACTTTCCTAATCTCATTGCATCCAACCGCCTCTGTTCAGAAGACTCAACACCTCCGACTGCCCACAGAGGTGTGAGCTCCTTTGCTGGCCCTCGGTGATGTAGACGCAGCTCCTCTCTGGGCTCCCCGCACGCACAGGGGCATTCCTCATGCTGCATCCCAACTCAGCAAGCTGAACTGTCTGCATCCCGGTGGGCTCCGACATGCTGCTCTTTCCTTCCAGCTGGAATTTTCCTCTTCTCACCTCATGTGCCCCAGCTGGACATGCCCAGATCCCACTTGTCCTTCCAGGCTTAGCTCAACAGCCCGCACTGTCCCGGACCTTTCTTGGCTTCCTCTGCCGGGCACTAATTCTCCTTCCTCCCAGCTTGCATGGGGTGTGATCTGTCTTATGCTACCGGCCATGTCCATCTGGCACACACATTCGTTTGCTCATTCATTCAACATGTCCCGAGCCTCTTCCACGTGTCCACGCAGTGCCAAGTGCTGGGGATGGAAGAGGGATAATAGGTTCCCGCTGTCAAGGTGCTAACTGCAGGGAGACTTGGTATCAGTGTGTGTCTGATGTCCTGTGCCTGATTTTCATCTGGTGTGGTGTCACAGAAGGCATTCAGCTCAACACATTGGTTTTGAATGAATGAAGCTGCTCGATACTTTCTGTTGCTGAAAGGACAGGCAGTGGGGGAAGACAGTGGTAAGCTGGGTTGTGCTGCGGGGATGTCAGTTCCTTATTACCTTATATGCCAGAGAGACCCTCTACCTAGACAAGGGCAAGTTGGAACACAATCTCTCTTCCATTCTCCTCTGGGGAGGGGCCACTTGCCCAGCTGGAGGAAGCTGTCATCCAGCTTCCCAGCCTGCCCCTGGAGGCTAGGTGCTTGCAGACGGCAGGGATGTCTTGAGCAAACCTTGTAGGGTGAGTTCCGGAGGGCTGATGTGGCTGGTATAGCCTGGATTCACATGCCAGTGTGACCTAGCAAAGGGTGCCATCGAGACTCCTTCCAAATGCCACGCTGGGTTCGTGGAGTCAAGCAATGGTTAAACTCTGGGTGGGGAATAATCAGAGAAACACAGAGCCCTCTAGCATCATGCTAGAGCAGGGATCAGCAGACTCCAACCCAGGGGCCGGACCGCGTGTGCCACCTGTGTATAGAGCCCACAAGTGAAGAATGGTTTTCATGTTTCTAAATGGTTGCAACAAAATCAAAACAGGAATGATATTTCATGACATGTGAAAATGATATGAGATTCAAATTTCAGTGTCCACAAATGAAGTTTTGCTAGGACACAGCCATGCTCATTTGCTTACATACCGTGGCTGCTTTCATGCTATCATGACAAAGCTGAGTTGTTGCGACAGAGATTGGATGGCCCCCAGCACCTAAACTATTTAGTATCTGGCCTTTTATAGGAAAAGTTTGCCAACCCTTGTGCTAGA
This sequence comes from Eulemur rufifrons, assembly GCF_041146395.1. Taxonomy (NCBI): domain Eukaryota; kingdom Metazoa; phylum Chordata; class Mammalia; order Primates; family Lemuridae; genus Eulemur; species Eulemur rufifrons. The sequence continues at coordinate 82,283,273 of NC_091011.1, read as the reverse complement.
GGACGAAGTTCTTCCTAGATCGTCTGTTTGGCTCAAGAAGAAAGACCCTCCCAGTTGTCCCAGGGGTGGGACCAGGCAGTGGCCGGCCTGGGCATGGAAGGCAGGTGTCAAGGAGCCTGCAGGTGGACCCAGCCTGGGGTGTGCAGTCTTGAGTTCTGTGAGGTTTGGGGCGAGACCTTTTCTCTTTCGGTCTTTATTCCTCATCTTAAGAATGAAGCTGCGTGATCTCTAAGGCCCTTTCTTTGCTGCAGGTGGACACGGTTCTCTAGCCTATGGCCCGTCCCACAGGGCGATCTGCATCACATGCGGATCTCTAAGTCACCCTCTGAGGCCCCCACCTCGGCCACTGCGTAGATGCAAGAGCTCCTTCGTCCTGCCCACGTCCCACCAGGGTCCCAGCTCTTGCACCCCCAATGCTCCCGGGGAATGCCATCTTTTCTTCACAGTGGTCCCTGTTTGGACTCAGTTCAGCCTCTTTATTTGAAGCGCCTGATATCTAGGCGGACTGTAATTATGTAATTCTTCCTTGTTTTCTCTTCTAATTGTTCTCAGAGCTGTTTCCTAAACTGATTGGGAACAATTACAGACAGGGAATGGAGTGGGAGGTAGGCGAGGACCTGGTGGCAGGGCTAGAGTCAGCCTGTCTGCTGGAGGCAGCGTCTCCGCCGGGTGGGCACAGGGGTGGGGACAGAGGGGACCACCTGGATCCAGGCCGCCCTGCACAGTTCCTTGTGTCTGAGCAGCAGGGGTGGCAGGAAGGAAACACTCACGGAGGTGTTGGGAGCTTCGGTTTAATCATTCTGAAATAATAAATCTCCCTCCTGCTCCCAGGCCCCAGAGACATGGCTGTTTTCCCTTTCTCTGCTGCCTCCGTGACGTCGGCAGAGCCGCCAGGGGACTCTGCCAGGGGCCAGCAGGGAGCAAGGCCCTTCCCTCTTGGCATCGAATTGTTTGTGATTTCTTGACAGAACAAAAATTGCAACTCTTGAGCCATCCGTCACCCCCAGAAGGCCAGGGAGGGCCAGTGGAGGGAGAGCATGGGGACCTCCCATTGAGTTAAGCTGGAGTGGGTGAGGCGGGGTCCCTGCTAGGACATCCTTGGGAGAGCAGCAAAGGTGCTGCCGCCGTTGGGGCAGAACTCTAGGAAAGGGACCCAAATCAGTGCTCCCTGGCACGTCCCTGCTTAGGAACATGTGCCCTGGCTGCAGGGCTCTGTGTCCTCCCAGGGGCCAGGCAGAGTGCAGCTCTTGCAGGGCACTCGGGGGGCACGCGGGGTCTGCATGTCACCTGGAGACCTGCAGTGCCCCTCAGTTTCTCTGTGACGATGTCCTCCCCTCTCCCATGACTCTTCTCACCTACTTTGCAGAAACAAGCAGCTTCCTAGCAAGGGGAGATGAGGTGGGCAGGGGCTGGGGGTGGACCCACCTTGTCTGTTGCACATGAGGTTCCCTCCCTGCGTGTCACCTGCACCAGCCCTTTTAACGTCCACAGCAACCCTCTGAGGCAGGCGAGATTATCATTCCCACCTTCCTTTTGAGAAAACATTTGAGAAGGGAGGCTAGCATTCCATTCCACAAACACGTATGAAGCATCCAGTGTGTGACGGGCCCTAGAGAAGGCACTGAGCACCGAAACGGAGCAGGACAGAGCCCCTCCCTGCCGGCCTCGACTGTCCAAGCTCACGGGGACGGCCACACTGTGAGGAGCCGGTGTGCACAGCCAAGCGTGTCCCACCACAAGGCTCTTTCACCAGACCCCGACGCTGCCTGTTGAGGCTGAGACGTGGCAGGTGGAAGCTGCACCGCTGGCTTGGAGGAGCTGGCCTAGTCTCAGTTGTTTTGGGGGCAAGGGTGGGGCCCAAGGAATTGTCACCCATGAGTGTGTGACAGGGCGGGGTAGGGGAGTTCTGTCCGCTCTGCTGTGTAGCTGTTTCTCCTCCCTCTTTCTCTGCCTCTGGAGCCAGAGAGGCGAGAAGAGCAGAAGAGTGTGAGGGGTGCCAGTGGGCGCTGGGGACCCTAAGGTCACCCCTGCCTAGTCCTCCTCACGCAGCACCCAAGCTCTCCTGGCTGCTTTTAAGGCCGTGAATCTTCCCAGCCCCACACTCTGCTCCTGACTCAGCAGGCCGCCTGGAGCATGAACATCTGGAATCCCATTTCCCTTAGGGCTTAAAGTCTGGGGTGAGGGGTAGGAAGAGGCCTCTGGGGTCTTTTGTGTTCTGGAAGATCTTTCCTCTGACCCGGCAGAGCAGACAGCATTGCGGCCTCTCACCCAGCTGCCCTGATAGGTCGCTTGACTCTCCCACCACTCGCAAAGCTCGAGAGTGGCTTCGGTAGCCCACCTAGGGGTCGCTGACTGGTTTGGGGCAGAGCCCGTCCTGTGTCCATTGCTCGTCCAGTCCGCTGGGGTCGGTCCCAAGGACGGACGTGTGAGGGGATCCCGCCCTGGCCTGTGTGGCGATGGAGGGGAACCTCGGGGGCCACTGCCCCAGGCCAGCACGTCTCAATTTGTTTTCATTATCACCCTTGCCCCCTTGGAGAAACATTAAATTAAATTTAAATTCTTTCTAATGAGAGGATATGTGAATTTTGGGGGTAGTGTTGAGCTTTGGAGGACCATAAACCATTATATCAAAAGATCTTTTTGTTGCCCTCCAGTTTTCTCCCTCTTGGGGACGCTGTCACCCCCGTTGAGAAGGTAATGTCTTCAAAACATGTTTTGAAACTGTGTAATTTCTCAAGATCTCCCTTAACATATAGAAACGAGAGACTTAATGAGTGAGGAGTGTGGTTTACAGCATGGTCCGTCGCACGGATCTGGTACTCAATCTGCTACTGGAGCAACTTTGCTTCCTGTCTCTGGGCCTCAGTCTTTCCCTTTGTAAAACTCAAGCCTGCTTTTGCTCCTTCAGCCACCGGGGAGGTCACACCTAGGGTCAAGCAAGCTCACTGGTGGCCACACTTGCGAGCCTCACGGTGGGGCCGGTGGGGAGAGACGACAGTCCTGTATGGTTCCTCCCTTAGCTTCCACCGGGCAACCCGGCCCGAGGAGAGGAGTCCTAGGGGAAGGGAGCCCCGCCCGCAGCCTCGGTGGCTCTCATGGGGCCACTGAGGGCTGTGAAGCATGGCGGGGGCTGCAGGATGACCGGACCCTGTGCAGTCACTCAGCATCTTCTCCCCCTTGGCCCCCCTTCGTAACACACCCCCAGGTGTCACTGGCTTCCCTCTAGGGGGGAGGCCTTCTGGCCCCCTTCCCCAGGCAGGAATAAGTCCCCAGCAGTGGGGAGGAACCAGAGACTGCACCCCTCCTAAATGACGCCCCCAGAGCCTGCTCTGCACTTTATGAAGTGTTTCCTCAGTTTCAGGGCCAGGGACTTCGGGCCGCGGAGCAGGGCGGAGGGCCTGAGCGGGAAGCCCGAGGGCTGCAGAAGCCCCCGTCTGCCTCCGCGGAACCCTCTGAAGAGTCACCACGTTCCAGAGCAGACCAGGGCCCCACCCCTGTCACCCTGAAGTGGAGTTTAATGGGAAGCGCAAATGAGAAACAGGCTTCTGAAACTCGGCTTTGGCTCCTTTCTTGCAGTTTCCTCACATTTCTTTCTTCTCTGCTTCTCCTTCTCCTCTCTCTTTGTTCTCTGCCCTTTTCTTCCTCCTCGAATGCTTGTCTGGCCTGTGTGTCCCCCTCCTCTGGTGAGGCAGGTGCCCTGACCTGGGCAGGACCAGAGATGGGGACAGGGGAAGGTGGAGAGGGGCCGAGGTTCCTGTACACAGACATTAACCCTTCCCTGGCCCACGGAGGTCACCCGGCCATCCCCTCCCCTTCCCACCAAGGCCATAAAATCCGTTTCTAACTTTTATCAATTCCCCTGGTAGTGCCAGAAACACACAATTAGCTTTAAAAGTGTCTCCAAGCTCTGGCCAGTTAGAAATTTATGACTTTTTTTTTTTTAAAAAAGCTTTCCTTTAAAGTGGCTAATTAGGTGTATTTCTCCAATGGTAATTTAAAAAATGCTAATTGGTCTGTACTCTGGAAGGAGGAGAAAAAACTTTGTCCTCTTATTATCTTGGCACCAGGGAGATGCAGAAGAGATTGACAGGGCCTGAGCAGTCAGTGCAGCCTCCGAGGAGAGGGCCGGGCGCCTGCCCTGTTATGGACTCGGCAGCGAGAGCGCGAGGGGACGGCTCTCTGTGTTCCAGACAGTGGCCTCGGGAAGGGGACACTGTGCAGCGTGTCTGCAGAGGACGGGTGGGCCTGGGGGGTGGGGTGGCAAGGAGTCCACCCGCTGAGTGCCGTGGTGCCCAGACACTCAGCCCGGGGGTGGCCTTCCGAGGAGGACGGGTGAGGGGGGGACACGTGGGGCACACCCCCGTCAAGACTCAGCCCCAGCGCAAATCTGACAGCTGCCAAACGACATGCTAGCAGAACATGCCATTTTTTCCTCTTTTATTTATTTATTAAAAATTGGTTTCTTACTGATATATAATAGCTGTGTGTATTTGGGGGGTGCATGTGATGTTTCAGTACATGTATATGATGTGTAATGATCAAATCAGGGTAATGGGAATATCTCTGACCTCAGACATTTATGTTAGAACGTGCCATTTGGGGGGCTGTTTATGCCGTGGACAATCACAAGTTGGACCCGCAGGGGCAGAGTCCACAGTGTGTGGCGGCTGCTCTCATGCCGGGGGACGGGCATGGCACAGGGAGACCTGAGGCAGGAACGACGCGGGGAGAGCAGCTCGGGCCTGGGGGCCTCCACCCACCTCCTGACTTGCCAGTGAGGTGGGGGCTCCATCAGGACTTTGGTCCCCGTGGAGGGATGGAGAAGACCTCGGCTTGACGGGCTGTCCTAGGGGTGGCGCTTTCTCAGCTCTCCCCTAGATGGGCCCTGGCCTGCTGGGCTCCCTGTCAGCCCCTCCACCTGCAGTGTGTCTGGGACTTGGCTTGCCTTCTTGGAGCTGCCTCTTTTCCCAAAGTCACTCAGAGATGGAGCAAAACCGGGGCCAAGGAGCCAGCACAGCCCAGTGGCACCCACATGTGACTCCACAGCCCCTGCATTTGCAAGGCGTGGGGCTGATGCTGGGTAGGGGCCTCGCCGTTCCCCCTCGTGGAGCTGGGGAGTCCACTGAGGCACTGCACAGGGGAGGCGTGGGCTTGCTGCTCTCGGTTGAGCGAGGGGAGGGCAGCCCTGGGGCATTGCCCTCAGTGCCGCGCCCCCTGGGGCAGGGCTGGGGCTGGTGCAGCAGCCCTGGGGCATTGCCCTCAGTGCCGCGCCCCCTGGGGCAGGGCTGGGGCTGGTGCACAGTGGTGTGTTCTCCTGGAGAGCTGTCACATCTGCCTTTTGGCCCCAATGTTGGAGGCACTGGTCCTCCCCTCCCATGCGTTGCCATGTAAGTAACACAGTGATGAAGACATGGCACAGGGACAGAGAGAAAACATTCCCCAGGGAGCTGGGGGAGGATTGTCACAATCAGCTGTGTTGTCATCCAGTCGTTTCAGGAAGGAGTAGGATTCCAGAGAGGGGGCTCAGGTCAGTCGGGACCCCGTGCTGCGTAGACCGCAGGAGCGATGAATAATTAACAGAGTCCTCAGTCTGTGCACATTCGCTTTTATGGAGGCCCTCACCTCCTCTCTTTGGCTGCATTCCCTGCTCGAGGAAGGCCATGTGGAGGTGTCGCTGGGATTCCAGCCCGGGGTCTCTGCAGGCAGCTGCAGCAGCTCCCCTGCTCTGCTCGCAGACCCCGTTTATCCCTCAGCAACAACGGGAAGAGGGAAGCGCCACATTCTCTGCTGGCGTGGCAGTTCTTTGGAGGCCTGAGGGAGCACAGAGCAGGGCCTGGATCCCGGCCCCACACTTGCCAGCTGGGGGAGCTTGGGACAGTCACTTCACCTCGGGGGCTTTGGTCTGTTGGGAAAAATGAAATGAAATATTAAATAATACACAAATTGTGCAAAAAATAAATATTGACTCAATAGGATTGTTGTGAAAATGAAAGGAGATGGCCAATGTGAAGTGTCTAGCACAGTGCTTGGAACGTGGGACACTCCACAGAGCAGACTTCATCTTATCACAGTCCTCTCTTGGCCAATTCCAACGCTGTCCATGAAGAAGGAGGCCAGAGAGGATGAACACAGCTCAGGAGTCAGGTCACAGATTCGGAGCCACCCCAGGAGGCTAAAGGGGGAGGGATGATAAATGTTCTCAATCAGAACCCACCGCAAGGTCCATTCTACTCTCCCCACCGCTCTGCGTCTGCTGAGGTGGGAAGCCTGTCTCCCTGCGGGGTGGCAGGGCGTGCCTGGCAAGTGTCACCTTCAGAGCTTTCCCGAGGTGCTGGGCCAGCTTGTGTGTCCATCTTCTGGGGTATCCAGAGTTACTTAATCTTTATGATCCTCTGTCCAATGGGGTAATAATACCCACTTTACAGGGCTATTATGAGGATTAAGAGAGATTATGTATGGCCAGGAGCTCCTGGAACAGGGCCTGGGTCTTGGAAAGTGCTCAATGAATGTAACTTCCCTTCCCTCTGTGAGCCTAATAGCCAGTAAACCGCCAACGGGACGTCTGACTAAGCACATCGCTAATTAGCGTGAGTCATAGAGGAGACAGAATGGAACGAGAGCCAGGCCATTAGATATGACCGACGTGAATCTGTCTCTGGATGATTACTGAGGGACCATTAGGGCGGGTCCCTATTAGAATGGCTTCTTGGAGGAGTAGGAAGTTCATAGATTTGGGAGGTAGCCAAACCTGCCTGGGATCTCAGCTTTAATGATATACCGGCTGTATGACTTTGGGTGACACACATGTCCTGTGCTTCTTTATATGTGGCCTGGCATGGGGAGGACTAAATGTCATTGTGGGTGTGGGTGTAGAAAACCTGGTGTCACACAGTAGATCCCCAATAGCTGTCAGTGCTGTCCCTCCTGCCCTCTGAGGCGGGCCATCAGTGTGGTCTGCGTGAGGCGCCCACTGTGCTGCAGTACGTCGGGGTCTTTGGATCCCCACACGCAGGGCCATACCTGGCAGTGGGCACCACAGCTCACAAGCTCATTCTTTTTTCCCAGCCCCTGGGATGGGGCTTGGCATATGGCACAGACTCAAAGCCCTCGGCGACCAACCAAGTGAATCATTCTCAAACTATTAGCATTTGTCTGTGACCGCAGGTGTATATTTGACAATGACTTCCCCGCAAAAGGCTCAGGGCACTTTGAAGACATTACCTCATTGTTGGGAGGATTTTAGAGGCATCATTTGATCTACTTCACAGACAAGGAGGGCGAGAGATAGAGAAAGACACCGGCTTGCCCAGGGTTACGGGGAGGCAGTGATGTGTTTGACATCTGAGTTCCAAGCAGGGCTCCAACTGCAGCACTTTTGGTCGTAACTCAATTGGTGTCCCAAGAAATAGGTTCTGGGATTCTCTTGGAGACCTCTGGGGTTCATTTGGGATACTAGGACCAGACTGTAACCCTGGAAAACATTATGAATTGGGCTAACAATAATAATTACCATTTCAGCATTGATTTCAAAGCTTGATGTAAGATATTTTGCATGTTTCATCTCATTTCAATTTTACAATCATTCTGTGTAACATATAGATATTTCCACTTTATAGATGAAGCTCTGGTAAAAAAAACTTTAGGTAATAAAGTGGAGAAGCAGCTAATATTTAAATTCTAGGACATTGGCCCTAAATAAAGCCTGCTTTCTCTCCTTGAGACCACACTAGATAAGAGGGAGACAGTGAGCAGGACCGGGGAATGTTCTGGGGCAGAGTGACCAGGAGGAGATGGAGTGGAATCCAACCTCAGTATCGCTGGGGAGATTGAGGCGAGTTTTTCTTGAATCTTGTCCTATGTCAAAACTGGGAAAGGCACACTCATGCTCTTACTTTCTAGGAAAATTGGGGACCCACCTTTAAAAGGGAGTGCTCTTTTATTTAGCCTTAAAAAGAAGGAAATTCTGACACATGCTACAACATAGATGAACCTTGAAAATGTTATGCTAAGTGAAATAAATCAGACAAAAAAGGATACATACTGTATGATTCCACTTATATAAAGTACCTAGAGTAGTCCAATTCATAGAGACAGAAAGTAGAATGCTGGTTGCCAGAGGCTGGGGGGAGAGGGAATGGGGCCTTAGTGTTTAGTGGGTACAGTTTTAGTTTGGAAGGATGGAAAAGTTCTGGAGATGGATGGTGGTGATGGTTGCACAACAATGGAATGTTCTTAACGCCACTGAACTGCACACTTAAAAATGGTTAAAATGGTAAACTTTCTGCTATGTATATTTTATCACAATTTTTTAAAAAATGAATGTTCTCCTTTCTATTCAAGTGCTTGAAGGGGAAGAGCTTTTTGTTGTGCTCTGGCACCTGTGGGCCATCTGTGGGCCCTGTGGCTTTAGGTTAGATGAGGTGGTGGAGGCTGGAACCTGCCACTAGGTACTAAAGAGCAGCCCAGGATGTACTCGGGGTATTATAGATTCCATACACGGGCCAAGAAAAGTCTTGGAAAGGGCAAAGGCTCTCCCACCTTCTCCAGACCAGCAGCGTCAGGAGTCTACTGGATCACAGTCTCAAGAAGAAGACAAGAAATCAAGGAGATATTTCAAGGCAGCATGAGAAACCTGTGACACAAGAAAGCATGTTCTCACAGAGGACACAGTTTTCCAAGGGAACAGAGACCACTGATTAAAGATGTTAGAAGTCACACTCTAATACAGAGGCACAAGATCAGCGTGGACTTGCCCTTGACTTACGGGCAGCTGTGCCAGAGGCTGTCAGGGCTCCCTGTGCTCCCACCTATTTGCAGATGCTGGAAGCCTTGAAGAGAAGGACTGGCGACACACCACAGCATTGGCTGATATTGTGTGGTCTAGGGTTGACAAACTATAGCCCACAGGCCAAATCCACCTGGTCCCTGGTTTTGCACAGCCCACGAGCTAAGAATGGCTTTTATATTATTTATCAATTTAAAAAAATCAAAAGAAAAGACTATTTCATTACACATGAAAATGATAAGAAATTTGAATTTTAGTGTACCTAAGTAAAGTTTTGTTGAAACACAGCCACACTCATTTGTTTATGTATCGTATGTGGCTGCTTTTGCGCTACAATGACAATGTTGAGTGGTTATGACAGAGACCATATGGCCTGCAGAGCTGAAAATAGTTCTTATCTGACCTTTACGGAAAAGTTTGCTGACCCCTGGTGTAGTCTAGTATTTTTTCAAACTGTGGGTCACAACAGATGGTCATGAATCAACTTAGTGGAACATGACCAGCATTAAAAAAAGAAAAATGGAAGAATGGACAAAAAACATCAGTGTATCACTTGTTGTAAGGCTATTTTTGTCCTTAAACATTTTCTTCTTTCCTTTAACTTTTATTTCAATCAAATATGCATGGGTATACTCAGCCATGATGTGAATCGTTTTTCTTACTTGTGAGTCTTGGTCAAAAAAGTTGGAAAGCTACTTGTCTAGGTGAACATAGGAAATGTCCTGTTGTTCACCAGGTGACTTGGGTGAAATTTGGATGCATGCTGCTCAGCTACCTGTGCTCAGGGGGGGCGGTTCTCTGTTCCTGCAGCCCAGGCCTGAGCTAAGCTGACAGACACAGGACCCTCTGCTACATTTCTCTCCCCCAGAGCATGGTGGCCAACTCTGCCCATGACACAGTGCCTGGCCCCAGGGAAAGTTTCCATTTTCCCAGTGGGGATGAATGAGGACTGTTCCACCTTAGCAGAAAGAGAAAAGAAGTCCCAGGACCAAGGACACAGAGCTGCCTTCCCGACCGTTCGATTGACAGCTGATAGGCAGGGACGAGAGCTGTCACCAAGCAAGGTGACAAGAAGGGAGATCTGAGAAGGCTTTGTGTTGACAAACATATTGTCAAAAGTGTCACGGATATAATTGAAAAACATCAATAGCAATCAATGGGAACAAATTGCTGGCCCCAGCCATTAAAGAAGAAAATAAATCCAGGCCTGGAGGAGGTGAAGGGGAAGGATCTTCAGAAGATGGAAACATGTTCACACTCGGGTCCTTCTCTTCCCTGCCCCCTACTCCGTGTCCCTCTGCCTGTCTCCCCTGCTCTGTCTCCCACGTCTCACTGCCAGCTTCCCTTTGTGCCATGGAAGGAAAACCAGTGATTCGTACAAGAGTCTTTGCCTTGGCCTTACGGGCGAATGTGTACAGGGCTTCCTGCTCTCTTCTCCCTTTCTCAGGCTGTGTCCAGGGTGTCCGCTGAATTTCCAACAGCGAGTTAGCGAGCACGTACTTCGCCAAGCTTCACGTTCCCGCAGACGCTCACCACAGGCATCCCCCACAAAGATTGTCTCCATGCAGTGTGCTTTGAGCAGGCTGTTCTAGGACTTGACGCTAAGCTGGGTTGGGTCCATCTTGGTTCAGGAGCTTTTAGAAAGCACAGGAGCTGCGTTTGGCAGGAGGCTTTTGACCTTCAAGTTATGGTGGAGGACAGAGTGTGCCGTCCCGTAAATCAGGAGCGATCAACAGATACGACTCCGAGAGTATGAGGGGAATGTGCCTCTGGGGTCTGAGGGATGGTGTAGACATCACGGTTGAAGAAACTGTGGAGCAGGAGGAGGGAACCTCAATGAACAGGAAGGAGAACCTTTCCTGGTTCAGGTCACTTTAGAGCCGGGGGAAAAAGGTGTGATCATTCTTTTAAAAAATAAAATAAAACCTGCAGCAGCAGCAAGGTCCAGGGCGAGAGCTGTCTAGGAGCTTGGCTATAGGTGACCACTAAAGACTCTTCCAGCACCCAGAACCTCTATTCTAAATCAGCTCAGAAACCTTAGATGTGAACAATGGATTGGGGGAATTTTGTCCAAATAATCCAAAGTGACCCAGGAGGAAAGACGTTAGAGAAAGATCATCAGGTGGTTCACAGAGAAAGCAGTTTCACTACAAAACTGCAGGAGATAGACATGGGACCCAGCTAGAACAAGAACAGGGACCCAAGGACCAGGAAGTAAGCCAGTGTCCTGGGATAAAACAACACACAAACACACACACACACACACACACACTCATTCTTATTCATTCGTCTATCGTATTGATTGTGTCTTCGATGCTAGGCAATTTTCTGCATATTGAGAATTCAGATTTAAAAGATACAGAAATAAAATCTCTGCCCTCAAGGAATTTGTGAACTAAATTACTACCTCATCTCTTGTCTACTGGATGAAGTCTACATTCTGAGATTTTTAATTTTATCTCAAAACAATTGCCTCATTGAAATGGCTAAACATGTAGTTTGAGGGAACACCGTGGAGCAGGAGTCTGAGGAGAGGGAGAGGAGGCAGCCCCCATCCCGAGTGCAGGCTCTCTGTGGCAGGGAGCGGACCTGGCTCTTTGCACCTTCCAGGTGGGCAATGCCCAGGAGCCTTCAGACAAGGGGCACCTTCTGCCATTTCATCTCAGGCTGTCAGAGCCTTCCCGGCAGCCTGGTTGGTAAGTAAGTGAGATGTCAGAAGGATGGATTGGGCTCTCGCAATGAAGTTGGTGATGATCTTTGAGGCCAGAAGGGAAGTGGGGGCCCTTGTAGAAGAGGTGAGAACTTAGCCTAAGAGAGTGCCTGTGGATTTCTAAGGCAGACAAGAAGGCATCCCGCGACATTCCTTTGCAGGACTTAAACCCCTTCTTTGTCCTGGGATCACCAGTAGGATACAGTCACTTTTTTCCTACTGGGGTCTGAAATACAGTTGAATTTGTTCTACATATTGAAATGTTTTTCCTCTCCAGTAGCTTGTGGAGAAGCAATTGTATGTGATTAACGGGGCAGGGGGCAGAGAATAGGGCACCAGTCCATTAAGTGGTTAGGGGACTCTTAGGTGAGTACCATCCATCTATCCATCCTTCCAACCATCTATCCGTCCATCTCTCCATCCATCCATCCATTGATTTACCTGAGAAGTACTTACTGACTGCTGCCAGTATGCCCTCATCCGTATTCCAGGGACAGAGGGGGAAGCGGGTCCTACGTGGCTGCTTTCCAAATGCTAGGAGAGCCATTTATCCTTCCCGTCACTGCTGTTTTGCAAATGCCCAACTTCTCATTCTCAGACAAGCCTGTGCCATTGTGAGAAAGGAAGAAGCTGCAATAGGGCTAATGACAATTATTGCTCCCTAGCAAAGCTTACCTGTTAGGAGTTGTAGTGTGAAGTCATGATGAAAATCACCTCTGGGTACTCTGATATTTTCTGTACATATCTCAAGAGGGATCCAGAGTGGGGATGATGGGGAGAACCCAGAGTGACAGACTGGGTGGAATGGGAAGAGCCTTGGACTTAGCTGACCATATGACCTGGGCAAGTGGCCTTTGCAGTGGTCACTGGCCTCATTGTCATGGGAAGGGGTTGAACACCCTTCTCCCTTCTGTGACATTGAGAGCAGTCTCACTTGTTAATGACACCCACCCGTTAATCTGTGTCTTGCTGCCCTCTGTTCTCTTATTTCCTCCTCATCCTTTTCTTGTCCTTTCTAGATCTGAGCAGCTCACATGTTAGTGCAATCCGCCCTCCTGCTGGTTCTCCCGAAGAGCATTTCCATTTGCAGCATCCAGCCTTGTCCTCTGCCAGTGCTGCCCAGAGGAGCTGTCAGCGATGATGGCGACACTCACATCATCATTAGCACTGCTCATTTTTGTAGCGGCCAGCTGTGTGTGACTACTGAGCACCTGAAATGTGGCCACTGTGACTGAGGAACCGGATTTTAAATTTTACCTACTTTTCAATTAACTTTAAAGAACCACATGTAGTTAGCATCTACTTTATTGGACAGCACAGCTCTAATCCATTCTTTTCCCAATGCTCTTTGTTCAATATTGAATTTATCTGTTTATTTCTTCTTAAGTCGTTGGTTAAGAGTTTGGGAGCTGTAGTCAAACTTCCTTGGCTCCAGTTCTCCTTTGAGCACTTACTAGCTGTGGAACCTTGGACAATTTACCTAAGCTGTCCAAGCCTCAGTTTCCAGTCCTTAACATGGGGGTACTAATAGTCCTATAATCCTACCTTCTAGGATTGTTGCATTGACTAAGATGATGAATAGAGAGCATTTAGCATTGTCCCCAGCACTTTGTGTTTATGAATGTTAGCTGAGAGCGAGGAGGAGGAGGAGGAGGAAAAGGAGGAGAAGGAGAAGGGGGGGGAAAGGGGAAGAAGAAGAAGAATGGGGGGGGGATATATTTTCAGCTTCTTTCTTTTTCTTTTTTTTTAAGAGATGGTGTTTTGCTCTGTCACCCAGGCTAGAGTGCAGTAGCCCATAGCTCACTGCAGCTTCAAACTCCTGGGTTCAAGTGATCCTCCTGCCTCAGCCTCCCAAGTACCTGGGACTACAGGTGTATGCCACCATGCCTGGCTTCTTTCTTCTATTGGAGTTAAGTCTTGAGGACTAAGACTATCTAACCTGTAGTATTACTTACTATTCGTAGCACACGGAGATAATACAGTGTCTCCTAGCGCTCTCAGGGGTATCTTTTTCATTTGCGCCTGTTCTCTTTGCTCAGCTCTCCTGATACCACTGTGCCCTGAAGCAGGGCAGATAACAGTCTCTTAGCAGCTCCCTTCGTGAGCTGAGAGGCCACAACCCCACGCTCGCACACATATACGTGTGCACATACATACTTCCTGCAAAGCAGACGGCCCTGTGATTTCATTCCTTCAGACGCATCTGTGTCTTCTGGCTATGGCTCCTCCTTTGGATGACAGGGGCAGGGTGATGACCCCATTAATTCCAGGCAGGCCCCTGTTGCTCTGCAGGTCTCCAGCTCCCTTCGGACCCTCCCTCTGGCCAACTTGATCTCCCAAGTGACATCTCTCAATCCTACCCCAGGAATCAGATGTCTAAATAGCAAATGAAAGATTAATGCCAGTGGCCAAGATTGGGGTGTGAATAATTTAAAGGGTAGAATAAGAGCCAGCTCAGCTTACCAGCAGGGCTGCCTGGGCAGAGGTCAGGGAGAGGGTAGGGGCCAATGTAGGGCCAAGGATAGGAGGTGGTGGACTCGAATGAATTGATCGCTAGAGGATTTGTTGTCACTGGTGTTGGGAAGCATTTGTAGTTACAACCAGAAGATGGGTTCTTAGGCATTCTTGTTAATACCAAGATGGTGGGTTTCATGAGGCATGTGGGTAGTTTTCCACATGGGCACCATGATTCCATGGACATCGTGGTGCACCTTGTGCCTCTTGTGATGAGGACACCCCTCACCAGTGTCTCTGTTCTAGTTGCCACTGTGAACCTGTAGGGCCATCGGGGTCCACATGACTAGGGAGTGGGGGCAATTATCCACCCCCCATAATTGGTGGAATGCTTCCTGGGGATACGGGATTTGAGGTGAAGAGGGAACAGTGGCCTGATATTTGTGAAAGGAGCAGATATTTTACAGAGAGTATGGCTCTCGTCCAGGCAGAAAACCTCTGTGTGAACATTTCCATCTCCTCTCCCTACCGTCTTGGTCACCTTCCTGCCACCCCAGCCTCCTGTTAGGTTTACCGCAGGCTCTCCTCTGATGGTTTGGGGTTTGATAAATATTTTCCCCTTCGGAAGTCTTTAGCAGTGCAGCAGAAAGGTTACATGATGGATTCTCCCCATCACTTAATTGAAGCCATAAAAAATGAAAAGAGAGTTTCCAATAAACCAAACCATTACTCACTGGTGGATACAGAGGGGATCCCAGAACTGGGCCCTGGGAGGCACAGCTGGGAAGCCCTCCAGCAGACTGTCTGTGATGACTATTAATCACAACAGCAACAGGGTTCATCTGCACCGAGCTTCTTAATGAACTTGGACTCACGTCCTTACAAGGTTGTAGCCATTATAGCAACCAAGGCCTCTCCATTTAAAAATCCCTGAAGGCTTAGTTGACTGGGATGGATGTCCAAGTGGGTGTGTATATGCCAGTGCACCCCCAAATTGTGAGATATGTATAGTCTTCTCTAGGCCTGAACAGTGGCAAAGGGAAAGCTATACCTGTTGTGACGGGGAGGTTTGGGCAGTGATTAGAGGTGAAGGGGCATGGCTGATGGCTCGGTGCATACCTTTTGTGTGAGGGCAGATGAATGGTTTCATGTTCTGCATGGGGCAGAGAGAGCTTTGTTTGCTGGGTGGTTGATATGAGAGTAGGTATATAATAGTGGTGGGTGTATGCACTCTAAAAGAGCATCATCTCTGTGGAGATTCCGTAACATTAGGGTTTCCAGGTGCATTATAAGTAGGAAGAGCCTAGAGTGTATTGTCCAAACTGGAAGAATTTTAAAAGTAAAGAAGAACATTATTAATATTTTGCTTGGGCCATGCACATAAACCAGCACTGTTCCTGGCAGTCGGGAACAGGGGGTAACTCCATTTATAAGGCACCACTGAACAGCTTAGGTGTGTTTTCCAATGTGTTTTTCCCTGAGTTGAGTTGAAGTTGAGGGTGAGTCTCTTGGGGTTGGTGCTTAGAGGAGTGGGCAGGGGGTTGCCTCTTTGGTGGGCAAGGTACTCACAGCATCTGCACATAGTGAGAAAAGCAGCCTCATGGAACGTTCCCCAGGCTCATAGCTAGCTCCAGGGTCAGAAATGTCCTGGTTGTATGCTCATGTCTTGATCCTGGGGGACTTTGGTGACCACTCCGGCAACGCTGAGCTCCTAAAGATGGGAAGCCCAGTGAGCGAGCTGGAGGGAGGAGCTGACCCTGTCCAGGGAATCTTCAGGGTCACTCTAGGAGGCTTTGCTGTGTGTGCCCTGGGGCCACAGATCAGTGAATTGGAAGCTCGACTCTGCCCTAGTGTGGTTGGGTCTGTCTCTGACTTGCCCCGGGGCTCAGTTTACCTGTGTGTGAAACTGAGGGAGGAATATTATCTACTAATAAGAGTGTTAACACAAGAGACGGCACTGGGCTGAGCTGTAGGAGAGAATTGTGCCTTCTCTTTCTGTTTCCTCCCTCCTTCTCTCCCCACCCTTACCCCTGCAATCTTTTCATTTATTTATCAAGTGACTTTGCTTCTAAAGTCCTTTCCAGCCTTTGTTTCCTGGTGTCACCATTTCCTCCGCATCAGGAATAGCTTACCTACCTGAGGCATCCCTGAGGTTTGGGAGGGAAGAAGAGGGGACCCTGGCCCAAGGCTCGGCCAGTGTTTCCTGCATGGAGGCCCCTCCCTAGGCCCCCAGGCCCTGGGGTCAAGGTCAGCAGGCAGTGGGCCCCCTGGGATACCACCTACAAGAATTCTGCAGGGGCTGCTTGCTCCAGAGGTCCTCTCTGCCACCTTCTGAGAACCAAGAACTCCCCCATGCTGCCAGCAACCGACTGTAAACAGAAATTAATCTATCTGCGAGAAAACCTCAACATGTCACCTGATCCTTATCACTGCCTCAAGATCGCCTCCAAGGAAGATCTTATTATATTAAAAAGCAATTGCTCCCTATGCCGGTAACACTAATAGATTTTTGTGTGATATTTATACAGGGTTCCGTGGTCGGCTCATGAGATGCTGTTCCCTTTGTCTTGCCTCTTTCCAAGCCCCTCTGTCTTTGCGAGAGGCTGCTACGGTGTCAGTTTCTCGCAGGCCCCATCTGCAAGGTGATCAGCTCCATGAGGGCGATGCATCTGTCTGGTTGAATGCGGCATCACCAGTACAGGAGGGGTGCCCTGCTCGGCAGGATGCGATTTCATCCATCCGTTCTATTCATTCATTCATTTACTCCTTCAACAGATGGAGGTCTAAAGGGGAGACAGACCAAAAATACCCAAATAAAACAATAAAGAGTTATCAGGGCTTTGAATGAAACAAATAGTGTGTTGAAATAGAGGATACTATTAGAACAAAAGGCAAGAATGTTCACCCTGAGGCCTGAAGGACGGCAGGGAGCCCAGGTGGAGGGTAGAGCATTCTAAGGTGAAGGCAGAGCCCTTCCTGGAGGGCGTGAGGTGGGGAACAAGCTCAGCCCCTCCGAGGGCCTGGGAGAGGCTCCCATGGATAAGTCTTGGAGAAGGAAGGCAAAAGGACATTGGTTGGGTTCAGAGAGGTCGCAGGGGCTAGACCATTTCAGAAATGTCAGGGGAGGTCAGAGCATTCAGGGATGAGAGCATGTGATCAGGGGTAGAGTTTGGGGTCCCTCTCTCTCCAAGCATAAAGGTTCACCTGATCCAGAGACAAAGCCCCCGGGAAGTGTGTGGCGTGGAAATGCAAGGTGAAGGTGTGGGCGCGATTTGAACCAGGGATGCCAGAATTTCTGGGTCTCCTCTTCTGGTCGGACTTTGACACTCATTTCCTCCTGTCTTTACTCCTCTAACTCTGTCTATAGAGGTGATATAAACAGGGCATTTGGATTCAGGCGACTCCTGCTCAGATGGGGACAGAAATTGAAGGCAGGGCCTACCTGAAGCCTTGTGATAAGTTGAAAAGACTCAAGTTTTAAGAACAACCACAAATGTTAAAATCGCCATAACAGCCCGGTCTTGCCTCCTGGGCCCTTTGGTGGCAGTAAATTGAAAGCACTTTCAATTGAAGACAGATTTGGTGGCGAGAGCCAAGCCCATAACGTGTCCTTTGTTGCTGTGGTCTTGTCAATTATGCGTCAGAAGTGGCTGCTACTGAGGGATTCCGGGCCCAGGCACGGCAGGGTGGAGAGGTGCTAGAGCACGACCCGACTGTTGGGAGTTGCCCCATCAGAGACTGGGGAAAATGTCACCTGCGTGGAGAATCCCCCAGCTCTAGGAGAACTGGGGCCTTCCTCTGTAGTGAGAAGAGAGAAGGGAGAGTTGTTTGGACAAACGAGCAACTCATTAAGTAGAAGTTAAATGTTCCCCTTTGTCTGCCAGCTCTGAATGTATTAAAGTAGAAACATACGAGATCAAGTGCGTTCCTTGCATTCTCTGTTTCTAAATATTTCCTTGCATTAAAATCCCCGTGTTTCTTTATTCCATGACAGCCAGATCATGTCATAGGCAAACATAATTGGGACAATGACCAAAGCACCAGAACTTTTGCTAAAAGACACCTCTGAGGACCAGGGCTTGCATCATGGAGGGTGTTATCTCCTGGGGCTCAGGCCTGAAGTTCTGGCTTTTGGTGGGGTCCCCACCTAGCAAGGCTTCTGGCCTGCAGTGGGGGAAGGACAGGTGTGTGG
Organism: Eulemur rufifrons; assembly: GCF_041146395.1. Classification (NCBI taxonomy): domain Eukaryota; kingdom Metazoa; phylum Chordata; class Mammalia; order Primates; family Lemuridae; genus Eulemur; species Eulemur rufifrons. The sequence goes on along the minus strand of NC_091011.1, from coordinate 82,265,132 downwards.
ATGGATGGTCATAAGGGGAGTGACCTCGTGTGCAGGCAGGTCTCAGCATTTTCTGCCACTTCCTGATGGAGATCAGTAAAGGCATAAACCATGGTGGCCTTGCCCACCAGGGCCTCAGGGAGGGGAGTGAGTGCCTGCCCGTTTCTGGCGAAGTTCTTGGAGAAAGACAGCCCTTCATAACCTCCTTCCTCCATGACACCAGCCTCTCTGGGTGTCGGCTCACCCACTGGTCTCCCACTTGCAGAGAACACAATGTAATCCTGTCAAAGCTCCCTGCTCCCAACTGGAACGGAGGCGGCCATCCTAATGATTATCCCTATGGGGGGCAGGGAGGCTGGGCTGGGTCCCTTCCCAGCTGTGCATCTCTGCGCTTTGTTCTCCTCTTGGACAAATCCAGGGAAAGTGTCTCTGCTTCCTCTACCTTCTGAAGATACCATTTGGGAAATGTGGTTACTGCTCAGAGGTGCTCTGAGAGCTCAGAAGAGCGGCACTGTGCTGTTTCTGGGATGCCATGGTGCCGACTCAGAAGGATTTCAACTCGGTCTGTAAAGATGAAATGTGAACGCTGCAAATAACACAGGGGCAGGGGTGTTGGGATTGTCACCTGCCACCCCCTCTCCCACCTGTTTGACATCCCCGGCCTTCACCCCACCAAGCAGTAGAGGCAGCTTGAGAATCCAAACCTAAACTTGTCCTTATCGAACTTACACCACCCCGGTGATCCTACATCCCATTTCCCCTCAAGGATCTGCAGGCAGCTTCTCCCAGCCCAACAGACTGGGTTCAGGAAGAGGAACAGGCAGAGCTGAGATTCAAAACACTTAACCTTCAAGGGCATAAAACCTAATGCTGGGCAAAGCTCCTGGAGGGCCCCTGCCGGCCCAGGCAGTAACCCTTTAGGTGGTGCATCTTAGGGGGCTCTTTAGGGGATCTCCTAGAGGGAGAGCCAGGGCCGCGGGGCTATGAGCCGGTCTCAGAAGGCAGCAGCCATTTACCAACCAGTGCGGAAATGTTTCAGTATTTTATCTTCCATCCATCCTGGTGCATGCTGGCTGAACATTGGGTCTAAGAGCAAGTTGTATTTTCTCTGCACTTTGGGAAAGATGGCCAAGGGCCAGAGGAGAGCTACAGTCCCATGTAATTATCAGATTGCGGAATTCCACCATGAAAGAATGAAAGATCCACTTTAACCTCTCATCCAGGGTGGGAAGCCAGTTCAGTGTGTGGACTCTCATTTCCCTGTTCCTGTGAACTGTTCACCTGCTCTGGAATTATCAAGGGAGGGACAGACTTCAAGGGGTGACAGACAGTCTCACTGGGGAAATGAGACTTAAAAACATGAGACAATCAGACAATTATATGAGGAGCTCCATGCTCAGAACAAAAATTCCCGTGGAGTTTGGTCAAGGTGAGATGTGTGGGGGCTACAGCTGCCGGGGGGGTGTTGTAGGACATGGGATCTGCCCTGCTGTCCCAGCGCAGGTCACCAAGCCTTCTAGCCCAGCGCCCTGAAAAATCAGCTCCACTCGGGACGTGTGGATGAAGACAGAGAGCTGAGCCCCCACGTCCCACAGTCGCAAGTCCTGGCTTTACGAGGCAGCTGCCAGCAGCCCCCTTCTTAATCTGGATGTTTGGCTCCAGATGTCCAAACTGAAGGACATCAAGTCAGCATGTTTCTCCGCTGACTGTAAAAGAACAGCTGCATCTTCTAGAAGACCGTCCAAGTCCACCGCTTGTTAGGATGATTATAGTATTTTACTCGTACGATGGTGACGCCTCTTGGACCCCTTTTGGAGATCCTATTCTCAAACACAGGGGGATATTTGGAGACATAGAATGTCGGGCAGAGTGGGTTTTAGAGATCGTGTGATCCAATACGTTCATTATAGAGACAGGGAGGCTGGAGGGGTGTGGGCGGGGCTGGGGAGGGAGGCAGGCAGAAAGGTCGCAAAACCTCCCTGAGGTCACCTGCAGAGGTGGTGGCAGACATGTGACTGGGCCTTCACCTAAATAATGCGTTTTTTTGTTCAAAGTTAAAAAATTAAATACATTTTTTAAAAAGTACTTATTTATTTGAAAAATGTGGAAATGCATAAGAAAAAGAAAATGTACACCCATCCCACAATTTTTGTTAATATTTCCTTTCCATTTTTTATGTTAATTATTTTCCATAGATAAGATTATAACTATGACTTTTTTTCCTACCTATTCAGTGAACTTTGTAACTCATCTAATTTCCCCACTTGTTGTAAACTCTTCATAAACATAATTTTAAACATCTGCTTAATATTCTATTATGTGAATGTATCATAGTTTACTTACCCACCCCCTACTGTTTTATATTTAAGTTACTTCTCATTTTCAAATTATAAATAAGGTAATGTGAGAATTATTGTGCATAAAGATTTTTTTTTTCTTTAAGCCCCATATTTCAGACTATTTCCTTTGGCTAGCGTCCCAGAAGTGGTATTTCTAGGCCAGAGGCTATAAGCACATTAAAGATAGGCTATCTATTACTAAATTGTTTTCCAAAAGTATTGTTCCAATTTATGTTCCCACTAGAAAGCGATGGAATTTTATTAAATCTTTGCTAATGTGGTAGACATTCCTCATTTCCGACGCGCAAACTCTGGGTGTTCTAAGTTCAAATGTGGCTGTGATGTAGCAGAGATTGTGATATCAATAAGAAGCTTCATTTAACATTCTTGGAAATCTAACAAAGCCCTGGATCCACCCTAGAAACCAAAGAATTGGCCCACTTAGCCCAACTGACTAGGACTGATCCCCCAAACTGACACCTGCAGGACAGATGTATTGACATAGCCTTGGGAATAAAAATAAAACAAAGTGGATTGGTTCTCAGGGGGCGTGCTGGGATGTAGACCTCAACAGTCCATGTGCATGTGCACAGGCCTGTGTTGTATGTGTGTGCATGAGTGTGAGTGTGTGTATGCACATGTGAAGCGTCTCCGTCCCTGGAAGAAGTCCAGAGTGCTGGGTCGATGGACTCATAAACACAGCTGTCACACTGGAAAGTGGGCTTGAGGCTCCACTCTGTGAAAATCACCATGGTGGCTCATTTGACTGCTCTGACCATCCATGTCCGCCCATCTCAGCCCTGCTGCTCAGAGCACCTCCCAGCCCCCCGAGGGGGTGGTGTCCTAGCAAGGGTGGGGCCATTTCAGCCTGGCTTAGGGAGAAGGCCAGCAGAGATAATGAGCTCCTGCTCATTGCAGGGAGGTCTGGCAGGCAGGGACCTTATGGGACAAAGGAGAGTGTCAATATCTGTCTTTGCAGATGCATCATGCAGGGCCATCAGTGCAGCTATTTCTAAAGTCCCCCTCTCCCCCAACCTCCGTGAGATAGATGAAGACATCTGGGATGAATGAAAGTGGAAATCCCACTGGGGCTTGTTTTCCTTATCTTTAGGAAAGGGGGAAATGAGGTCTAGATGGTTGATTTTCCCATCAAAATCATCACCTCCCCCATGTTGATTCTCGTGGTACCCACTCAACCTTCCCTGTAAGCAGAGAGTTGGGTAAACTCAAGGGTGCTGGAGACTTGGCCTTTCTTACTTTCATTTATGGAGAGTCTTGGGGGACACTGGTGCCTGGGAGACAGGTCACCCGAATTCTAGCCCTCATTCCAACAATCTGTGTGACTCCAGGTGAGTTGCAAACTTCCCTGGGTCATGTTCTTCTAACCTGTGAAGGTTGGATTAGGTGAACTCTGGGCTTTTTTGTTTTGTTTTGTTTTTAGTTTTATGAATTTACAATATGTTAAAAATCAAGCTTGCCTAAATAAGTGATATTTTGGTCCAAAGGGAGAAAATGCTCTGAAATCAAGAAGAAAAGCAAACATCTTCCTCTAGCTCAAGTGGTCGGGAGGCTCCTGGGTCTCCGTAGCATCCAGGCTGAGATAAGAGTTCAAGGTGAATCTTGAGTGAGTTAGAAAGGGCTTTAGTTTGCTGAACTCCTAAAAATGTCAGAAGTGAGGAAGAAAACCTCTAGCGGAGTAGCTGAGTGACTCCAATTTTGAAGAAGTTCTTAGAGTACGTTGAGTGACTTATCTAAAGTCAGCTTCCTTCGTGTGCCACAGAGAAAACACTCAGACCCTTGAGTGGCAGGAAGGTTGTGCTGTCCCTTCCAAATGAGCCAGCTTATGTCTGTGCTGAGAATTAGTCCTTGGAGGGTACAGAAGTTGTTCTCTGTGATCTGGGGATCTGGAAGGTCCTTGGAAACTTTCAGTTACGCCTGGGGACATTCAGTCTCTGCCCTTGTTGGGCAGTCTGTCTGTCCCTCTGCAGAATGGGGTCTCTGCCTGCATGGAGGCCACCCAGGGTCCTTGTCACTGCCCTGCCTCTCAAGCAGGGCTTTTCAGATCAGTGGCCACAACCTCTTAGTGTGTCATCAAGTCGATTTACTGGCCTGTGACCAGTATTTAAAAAAAATGGAATAAGAAAGGAAAATGTCAGAATGCATTGCAGGCAACGAGGGTAAGACATGCTTTACTGAACTATTTTGCTTTCTCCTGAGTTGCAATATTAGATCTCCTGGGTAGGTCTCAGTCACAACAGTGTTAAAAACTGCTCTGAAGGGTGGGGAACCTGAGGCCTAAGGAATTCAGAGGCTCTCTACAGCTGCACAGTGTGCATTTTGTTCCGCATGGGGATGTGTCATGAAAACTAGCAATACCTCCTGGGCTGTGCTCGTGGTGGGCTTTGGGGCCTGCAGAGTGTCCCCTCAGCCACCTGTCCCTGGCCGTGAGGCCTGAGTTGCTGACCCAGCTGACCTGCTGAGCCAATGCCTCCTCCCCTGGGAGGACCAATAGCTGTCACCAATCTTCCCAAGGCTGGAACTAACTGGGACTCTCCATTCCCCCTTGTCTCTGTTCCTCTGGCTGGTTTTTTTGTTTGTTTTTGTTTTTGTTTTTGTACCAATGAAGCTGAGTCAAGGAAGGGTGAAATCAGGGAGAAAAAGGAGTGACCTGCTCAGCATCTCCCGGTGAGTCCAACGTGGCAGGCAAGGAACCACAGCTCCTAGATTTCCTAGGTAGGAGGAGCTGTAGGAACATCCTAGTCCCTCCCTATCAACTTGAAACTCCGTGTCACTGTGGCCACTTTACAACCCAGG